>NW_026555258.1:29677500-30877500 GCF_021234165.1 Pteronotus mesoamericanus | reverse complement strand
GTCAGTAGCCTAGCACTTCTAGTCTCCCTCTTCCTCATATTATGGTCTTTATTTTTAAGCTTAATTTTTTTTTTTCTGTGCAGCCCTTTAACCTGCTCTATGTATACTGAACCAAGTAAAACATTTTTTGGGGGATGGAGGCATTGGGCCACAGTATACAAAGACAGTAACAGTTTTACCATATACGTTAGGTTACTTACTATCTTCTGTGGATTTGTATGTATCTGCAAAGTTTCTGTATTTACGCTGTGACTCAGAAAGAGAGAAAGTGAAAGCTGTTTTATTCATGATAGTATTTCTACAATATAGCAATTTATAAGTCCAATTTCTCTTCTAAAATCAACTCTAAAATGGTATTTGCTACTTGTCTCAGAAACTCACTCTAATTCTCTTATGATCTTTATAATTTATATTATCTTGGGCCAACGGCAATTACAAGGATTAGGATCTTTATAATTTATTTTAAAGATCCTTAAACCCCACAGTTGCCTTTGGCCCCAAACAAGAAAATCTGGGTCAGTTAATTAAAAAAAAAATTACTACTTTGGACCCAGTTGCTTTCTCCTGTGCTGTTTCAGCTCCAGCCCTGCCTTATTCCCAGTGGCCTTTGCCTTCATTCCTTCTTTGCTCTGCTGGGCATCTCTAGAGGAAAACTTCACACCAACTTCCTCTACTATAAATTCTCCCTCCCCTCAACTCTACACTTCTCTTTGCCAACATACACCACTGCTTCTTCATTGATTTTTTTTTTTTTTTTAAGCTCACAGATTTTGCTGGCTCTTTCCCATCTCTAACACTCTCTTGTTGAAATCTTTTTTTTTCTCCTTTCTCTTTGGGAAGATCTCAGATTTTATAAAGGTTATGCTTTATTTATTCTACATGATCCACTTCTGTCTTCTTTCCTTTTCTATCAACTTTTTCTTATTCTGGACTGTTTGTGAGTTCTATTGTGCTTGCTTTCACCAAAGCTTCCAACTGTCTCTTTGGGATTAAACATTCTTCCTCTAGACATAGCAAAAGATGCTTATGTTTTCATTATTTTTCCTACAAGAAAAAAACTTTTCAAGTTCATATCTACTTAGTCTCTTCTTCCCACATTCTGCGTCCAGAAGCATGACACGGCCATTATTGTAAAGTCCATTGAGTGACCACTTAAGCTTGTGTTGGACTAGCTTAATTTTACTAGGCACTGTATAGTGAATTTCATAATCTTAGTGTCAGGTTCCTAAATGCTTACCCACAGTAGTGTTTTCACGTGTGAGTGCGTGAATGTTCTCCTGTATACACAAGCACAGACTAAAATGCACAGATAATAGAACCATAAGCCTATATGAATATGAATTTGTATTTACTACATTACATTATAATTAGGCCAAATACATTTGGGAGTAGAAGATAAGGATGGGTACATTTATAGCTAGGATAGAAGTTTGGCATTCCGGGTTCAGATGGGAGAAGGATGAGAGGAGAGTCATTCCTATGAAGATGAAGAGACCTCATGAAAGAGGCTGAATTTCAGGAGCTGAGAGAGACTTAAAAGGCTGTGGTGAATGGCAAGTAGATGGAATGGAGGGGCCAGAGTTTCAAGAGCATGCAGTTGCTATACCCAAACGGCCCAACATTCTCTCTGGCAAAGAATATAAAAGATTCTATGGCTGTAGTACTAATTTCAACTATAGTCCGGTTTCCATTAATAATCCATGTTGAGGTTTTCCTACTGCATATCAGTGCCACTGGAACCATTCTTGCCATATTTTCTGCATCTTTTCTGCATACAAATTATTGCATTCATGAGGGCCTTTACTACCTACCACCAATAACTAACCCCCCGAATTTTGAGTAAATTCCCTACCTATCTATTTGCTTTTATTTTTCCTGCCTGCTCCACAATCTACTTACTGTAGTAGTGACTTTTAAAATTCCATTGATGAAACTCACTTGTATCTCGTTTGTAAATTGCTCTTTTCTTAAAATTATAGACTCAAAACTGCCCCTTATAGATAGGCAGAAGACATCTAGTTACCTCTGAAAGATGATCCAGTCGGTTTTGCTCGACTGTCTCTGTGGAGGAATGGGTTACTTCCTCTTACAGTGGAGGTTGCCAATTTTACTGTTCTATAGCTTTGGTTATTAGACAGTTGTTAAGCTGAAATCTGTCTTGCTGTAACATCTCATATTTTCCCTTAGTTTTGCTTTTTGAAACAGTATGGAAGAGATCTACTTTTTCAGTGTGACATCTCTTCAAAGATTTGAAAAGGATTTGTTTTCTGTTAGCTTATTTTTCTAAGCTCTTCCCCCCCCCCCCCAGAACTGTCCAATAGAACTTTCTGCAATGATGGAATGTTCTCTATCTGTCCTAATCATTAGACACCAGACACTTGTGGGTATTGAGCCCTATAAATAATGGCTAGTGTGATTAAGAAACAGAATTCTAATTTAATTGAATTCAATTTTTTAAAAGATTTTATTTATTTTTAGAGAGGGGAAGGGAGGGAGAAAGAGGGAAAGAAACATCAATGTGTAGTTGCTTCTCGAGTTCCCCCTACTGGGGACCTGGTCTGCAACCCAGGCATGTGCCCTGACTGGGAATCAAACCGGCAACCCTTTGATTCACAGGCCAGCACTCAATCCACTGAGCCACACCAGCCAGGGCTTATTTAATTTTAATTAATTTAAATTTAAGTAGCCAGATGAGATGAGTGACTCTTGTGTTAGCCAACTCTAAAAACTCTGGGACTTTGTACCTTGTCACATGGCTGTCTTTTGGCTGTTCCAAAAAAACTTATAGTCACCCCAGACACAGTAAAAATATACATAACTGGACTCTTGACCTGTTTGGAGGCCAGTCTTATGTGTTGTCACAACTGAGAGAAAACACAAACCCAACCCCCAGAGTCCTGATGGGACTGTCCGTTTTTATTGAAATTTCCTTAGAAGGGGTAGAAGATGAAGGTTTTATCTCCCATAACTCAAAGCAAAACTAAAAATTTCTCATTTAGTACCTTTTTCTCTTTCCCTAAGAGAAAGAGTCCCTAAAGTGCCTGCCCTCACGGCGGCTGCCAAATCCCTCCCCGCTTCTCTCCGTTCTCACAAACAACTCTCCCCCTTCTCGTTGAGCCTTACTCCTCCATTGTCTTTGGGCACCGCTCTGCCCTCTCCCCTTGGGTGTGCTCATGTGTCTCCAGCTCCCCTTCCCTTTCACTGTCTCCGCTCAGTGAAACCAAGGAACATGTCCTGGACCCATCTTCCTCGGGGGTGACGACAGCTAGAAAGTCTGATGAAGAGTCTTTGGCATTCTTTTGCAGAAGTTTCTCTAACATCTTTTCATTCCAGATCTGTGACTGACAAATCCTAAAGATTCTTCTTCACAGTTCCTTTATCTGGTGGTCTTTCCATTTTGTTTTTCTTTTCTTCCTGCGTGTGTTAGTTTTAGCAAGGTTAGCATCTCCTTACCTGCCTTCTGCAGGGGAATAGGCTGCATCCGCCGCCGAGCGGGCAGCGTTCATTTCCCTCTGTTGTCACCCAGTGCCTCATCCTTTCCTGCTTCCCTTTTCTGCTCACCGTTGTTGTACCTACCTCCCTTTATTGTCTATTCTCATCTCCATATCCATATCTTTAATAACGTTTACTCTTTTTAAAGAAAATTATTTTGGGGGTCTCATTTTTCCTCCTGGCGATCTCTTGTAAGTATCTGTACTGTGACCTAGCACTGTGTGTGTAGCATTGATTTCTGTGGGTTGGGGAATTGAGGGACAGAATACCCTCTCAACCATGGCACTAACATTGTGAGCTGGATAGTCTTTTGTTGGGTGGTAGGTCGGGGGAGCTGTTCTGTGCACGGAGGATGTTTAGCAGCCTCCCTGGCCTCTACCCCCTAGACTTCAGAGGAACCTTTTCAATTTTGACAACCCAAAATATCTCCAGACATTGCCAGATGTGCCCTGGAGGGCAATATGTCCCCACTCGTGCCCCTTGTTGAGAACTATTGTTCTAGAATGTCACCTTTCTGAAACTGATAGATGGTTATACTTTTTCTCCTGGGTTATTGATTTGTTTGCTTAGCCTGGATTTTCAAAAGTGCGGTCTTTGTCTTACTTGGTAAGAGGTAGCCTGTTAAAATTGCAGGTTCCTGCTTCATCCTAGACCTACAGACTCAGAAATGCTGGAAGTGGAATCTGAAAATGAAATTTTTACAAAACAGTACCCTCAGGCCCTCCCCAAACAGGTAATTTTTATGCCCTAGGCTTGACCCTCCTGTGGCATAACTGCTGCATTACCCACATTTTTTTTTTCCTGCAAATCTTCCTGGTGCTCCAGCTTTGCTTCCGCTCTTGGCCTTATGATGCCAACACAAATAGGGCGGCCTCAGGTTACCAGGACAACTGGAGCACAGGAAACCGTAAAGGCTCAGCACTCCCACAAGGCATCGCAGACTGCGGCTGTGCCCGCTTGCTTTCTCCTCAGGGACACAGTTGTACTTCCTACTCCCCATTCTCAAACCACTCAGGATGGCAGATACCTAGACCCCAGCCTCAGACCCTGATTTTGCAGACCTGGTAGTGGAATGTGGAATCAGTGGGATGAAGAGTGGCAAACGAAGCTTTCTCACATTGATATTTCATATTACCTTCGTGGTCATTGAATTTGGTAATGGTGAGAATTAGATTCCCCTGAGAGTTGATAAGATTATGAGCTGTAGAGTCATTTATACTTGCTTTAGTGGACCTTGAGTCTTGGATCTCTTTGGGTGCTTGGTTAGATTTTTTTCACAGTTTGCTTTGGGTCAAAAGATTTAGCAATCTACTTCTGATATACTGGGAACAGCTCATGTTTAGCAAGAAAAGAATAATTAACATAGAATGAACTTGCGTTCTCTTTACATTTCATTGCAAAGCTAGACATTTATTTTAAGGAAGATCATCTCGTTTGATGAAGTCTTCAAAGCCATGAATAAATGAAAATCTATTTGCACTTAGATACTGAGAAAATGTTGAATTGATCCAAAACCAGAGCAGGCCGCCTCCGTGGAACATTCACGGCAGGCCAGAGCCAGAGAGAATAAAAGCTAATAAGGCAGACTTGCTAGCTTTTTTCAAACAGTTGAAAGAAAGACTGTCCTGTGGAAGATGGGTTAGGTTCATTTAGTTTAGTTCCAGGGGTGGAATATGGACCTTTTTTTCAGGTGACAGTAAGAGGGGACAGATTTTGGCTTAATAAGGAAGAGTGTTTGAATAGTTAGAGGACCTCAAACTGGAATGAGTTAGATTGTTGGGCAATGAGCTATTTGTAGCGGAGTTGTTTATATAGAGGTTAAATTACCATTTGCACAAGGTTTTGATGAGATTTTGGACATTAATTTGGGTTTGGCCTATAAGAAGCAGGCAAATTTATTGGAAGTCAATTCATCCTTTCTATTATATGATTTTGTGGCAACTATTAAAGTCATTGCTATTTTCCTAGGCACCTCTGCCAATTTTACCCCCTTGAGTCACTGAATATTAGAGTTGGTAGCAGAGTCTTTAGAAGTTTCTCAAATGCTCCCTAGTCCTCTGGAGATTCCTCAGGAATGCCCGGCGGCTGCGAGGTGAAACTAAGGAGTGCTGGTGCTCTGAGCCCATTAGCCATGCTTCATCCATAACAATCTTGTTTTTAAAATTTTTTTTTCAGGAAAAAGTGTTTTTCTGAAAAATAATCTTAGAGGCCCAGATAATCCAAGTTCTTCATTTTATTGACAGGCAAACTGAGATATGGAGCAGGGAAGAGCCTTGCCAAAACATCAAATAGCTAATAAATTTCAGAGTTGCAATTCAAATCAAGCTTTTCTAATTACAATCATTTGGTTTTTTCCACTCTGCTCGTCTACCTTCTTATAATTCAGTAAAGTTTCTCTCCATTTCACTGGCCATGACTGTAGCCAGCTCTCCTATTCCCTGTTAGCTGCTGAACTAGTCTCCCTGCTATCCAACCTCTCCTCCTTCTGGTATAGATCATATACACTGTTGCCATGTTATTCTTCATGAAACATTGTCTTCATCATGAGATTTCTCTGTTTAAGAACCTTCTTGTATTGCCTTAAAGAACTTTTCGGCCTGACACATTGTTAACATTCTTTAAGATCTTTATTGTTCAGCTGAGCTTGAGTCCAAATCCATTTTATATTATAGGGCCCTCTAATGGGCTCTGTAATGATGAGATTAACTGAGTCCCACCCTACGCCTAGACTCCAACTTTGGCAGGATTTTTTGTGTGTACAGTTTTAATCAGGGATGATAAGAAGATACAAAAGAAATAGAAAATCACATCTTATGAAAAGAAGCTGCATAACAATATGTTTAATATCCTATTTGTAGTATACATACATGCATTTAAAAAAATCTTTTTAAATATTTTATTTATTTATCTTTAGCGAGGGGAAGGGAAGGAGAAAGGGAAGGAGAGAAGCATCAATGTGTATTGCCTCTCTCATACCCTCTACTGGGGACCTGGCCTGCAACCCAGGCATGTGCCCTGACTGGGAATCAGACTGGCAACCCTTTGATGCACAGGCCGGCGCTCAATCCACTGAGCCACACCAGCGAGAGCCATCTGTGCACTTTTGAAACAAGAATGACATGTGTAGAAACTGTGTGGAAGAAAACACACCAAATTGGTAACAGATATTCACTCTGATGAGGGAGATTGAGAAAAGAAAGAGGATAGGGGAGAAAGGGAAGAAGGACTTAAAATATTTATTTCTCCACTTAGGAGAGCCTCACAGGATGGAAGGGAAACCTAAGGAACCAGGATTGGAACTGACAGAGAAGGAACTGCCCAACTGTCTTGCCTGGCTCCCCTGCAAACCGTTTCTTTGCCTCTTCAGTCACTCAGCTGAAGCAGCTGACTCCCAGGAGATCATTTGATTGGTTAAGCTTAAGCCCAGTGCCATAGATGGCTGTATCTGGATATAGGAAGAAAGGATCTGGGGGAAGGAGCCCTGAGGGAAACTCCTTCGTTTCTGTCAAGGGGACGGCAAACATTTGATTAGACTCAGGTTGTACCCAGAGTGGGAGAGTCAGTTGCCTGACAGAGGACAGCAGAGTACTCTTAGAAGGAGGCACAGCTGCTGGAAGCTACAAATGGCAAACGTCCATTGAACTCATTGCCTTTCTCCCCCACTTCTTATCTATAGCTTCATTCTAGGCCTTTCTTCACTTTTGGTCCAACCCAAGCTCTCTAGTGTGATTTTAACACTTACTGGAGATGGAGGAGAGAAGTGTAAGGTAGGGCAGGCGGGCAGAGGGCAGTCACCAGCTTCTACTTTACTTTCTCCCCTTCCTGTGCTTACACAGAAGGCTTTTTCAGTGCCTGGCAGGTTTAAAATTGATCATAACAAACTTTTCTAAGTTGAGTTACACAAATAAAAACCTGATGAAAACATCTGGCTGTTCTAACAACCTGTTCCTTGATGGTGGAGCCTTTCTTCCCCTATGCCACCGGGGCCGTGGCCAGGGAGCATTTCTGCCATCAGGCGTGTGTGCGCGTGCACGTGCACACTTGCGTGCATTCATGTGTATCTGCCAGTACACATGCCAGGTGATTTTTTGCCCTCTTTGGAAGGCCAGGCTCTGACCAGAGTATGTACTAGAAGTGTTCTGTTTTCTCACAGTGGGAATTTTTCACTTTTGGAGTATTAGCTTTCTGATAAAAATAGTTCTCTTCAACTCTGTGGGGTCAGTGGATATGGCCCTTCTCCCTCCCATGACTGAGGGCTGATCAGGGCGTCCCTGGCCAAAACAATGTATTGTTTTGGAAATGGATTGTCATTCCCTTCCTGTCCCCTTTTGGGAGTGACTTCCTGTCCTGTGACTGCTTCTTGACCTTCTCCTTCTGCATCAACACACTGGTGTAAGGTAGCTCCGGACCAAATGTGGGTTTGTGCAACCTGGGCCTGCGCTGCCTTTGTCTGGGACCCCTTATCCTGAGCCTCAGACTGGAGGAGGTGCGGTCTCTCTCACACCAACCCGCCGCCATCCATGCACTCCCCTGTCATGTGAGTAATAAACGGCACGTCCCCATCTGCTTGTCCTTCAGGTGGTTTTTTTCTAAATATCACAAACACTGAAGCAGCTCCCCGGTTTGGAACTCCAGCATTACAAACTCATTATAATTTAGGGCCTGATTTTTAAAAAATTAACTTGGGTTAATTGCGAGAGAGTGTGCTAATTCACTCTGTAACTTCTGTGAATTGGTAAACAGATTCCCTGATCTCCATTTCCACTGGACAGAGAATCCATTCCTCTGGTATGTTTCCGAAGAAGGATGATCCTGTACTACTGATGGACTGATTAACCTCTGTAATGATTTGTTGGCCAGCCACCATTGATAACAAAAAGAGACTTAAATTACCTTTTTTAAAAGAGTTTTATTTTTAAAAAGATTTTATTTATTTATTTTTAGACAGAGGGGAAAGGAGGGAGAAAGAGAGGGAGAGAAATATTAATGTGTGGTTGCCTCTCACGTGCCCCCTACTGAGGACCAGGTCTGCAACCCAGGCATGTGCCCTGACTGGGAATTGAACCAGTGACCCTTTGGTTAGCAGGCTGGCACTCAATCCACTGAGCTGCACCAGCCAGGGCTATGTTTAAATCTTTTTATGTTTATGAGTATAATTCATTTTGATCACTTTCTTAACTTTGTCCTTACTACACAACAGATTCAGTAGAAAAAGGAGAATCTGAAATGAAGATTACCTCTCTCAAAATCAGACGTTGTAGAATAGAAATAACCTTTTCTGTGCATTGTCTTCATCTATTTATTAAGTATTAACTCTTCATTAGTAAAATATATACCAGTCACCTATTGAATCTGGTGCTGGAGGTACAGTGATGGAAATACTAGACTGTTCTTGCTCCATGGAGTGTACATTTTGTTAGGAGAGGTGGCCTGGAGAAGTTAAGAAAATGTTATTGCCTCAAGCTGTGATTCCTCAATTAAAGGAGGAATTTCAGTTCTTTGGCAATCTACTTAATCTGCCTGTATGGTAAAGCAGGAAGAAACTTTTTCCACAAAGGGTCACTGATTTGTTGAGAAAAGGGCATCTTAGGCTGCACACCGGCAGCTATAATGCAATACAGGGAGTAGTATCACAGTAAGGACGGAAAATCAGGGGGCTCATGCTCCTGTACCTATTAAGGTATAGTGACCAGACTTAGGCTCTCTTCTGTGGCTGAGCAAAAACAGTCTGCTTTTGTCTCAGCCCCATTTTTAATATCCTTTTGCCAAAAGACTTCACTGATAAGTATCTTCAGAAACCTAGATCTCTTTTCTGGTATCTCCTATAACTGACCATTCACATATTCCTTAAAACCAGTCATACTTTGTGTTACTGATACCACCATTCTTCAAGCCACTTCAAGTATCAGTTATAAGTGCTACTTACTATGAATATGTATAAGCAAGTACTAATATTAAATAAACAGATAAATCCTGTTAGTTCAGAGCAGGGAAGATCACTATAGCCTAGGTTGATCTTTATAAAAGAAATAAAACTTGAACTAATTCCGAAAGATGAATAGGATTTTGGTAGATACAAATAAAGAGGGCAGATTAATTCGGATTGATGGATTTGAGGGAGAAAGAATTATTCATGGTGTGGCTCCCCTATCATCTGTCCCCAGCAGACATTACTAATCGATCACGGCTGATGATTCTTTCTGAGCGCGGCAGAGTCTGGCAAGACTGGAACTAGATAATGCAAAAAGAAATGTAAACATTAAATGGAGGATATTTTGAGAGAGGCATCAGTGAGACTTCTTGGAAATGTCTGACCCTGGAGGTCAAGATGTGGGGCATTTGCCACATGCAACAGGGAAGCCCTTGGTGCAGAGGCTATATGAAGGGCTTCTGTTGCATCTGTGCCCACTACACAGGCATGGGACGGGTGTGATAGGCGTCTCAACCAGACTCAGAAAAATAACTCCAGGGGAAGACAGTACACTGTATTCTGCCAGAGGGCGCCACTCAGGCTATTTTTAGGCAGAGAGGGATCCTAGAGTTAAACCAGCTACAGAGTTGGGCCACAATTGCTTGCAGGGTAAGCAGCAAACAGGGCAAGAAACATTGCCCTGGACATCTAGGAAGCCAGAGGACCACTTGCTCAAGTCCAACTCTTTCCTGCTGCTGCAAAATCGCCTTCCCCTTGTACATGCAGATTCATCTCAGGTAGAGAAGCAGGGGAGAGGTAGCTATCTGCGAGACCAAGCAATTTTTTTTTTTTACCATTTGTTATAATTTTATTTTTTGATTTAATCTTTATTGTATTTATCTCCATTACCATTTAGTCCCCTTATACCTGCCTCACCCCAGCAATCACCACACTGTTGTCCATGTCCATGAGCCCTTTTTCATTTTTGCTCAATCCCTCCGCCCCTCACCTCCTCGACTTGCCAACTACCTGTCGTCTGCTCTCCATCTATGGGTCTGTCTCTGTTTTGGAGACCAAGCAATTTTTATTCAAGAGCATCTGAGCAGTGCCTTGAAGAATCTGTGTGTGTGTGTGTGTAATCTTTTATTGATTCTAAAGAGTGAAGAAGGGAGAGAGAAAGAGAGGGAGAGAAACATCAATCGGTTGCCTTTCATATGTACCCCCAACTGGGGACTGAATCTGCAACCCAGGCATGTGCCCTGACTGGAAATTGAACCTGCAACACTACAGTTTGCAAGATGACACTCAAACAACCGAGCCACACCCATCAGGGCAAAAATTGTTTGCATGATAAAATCAGACTATGTTAAACTGGTGTGGGGACTTCTGAAAGATGTGGTGTCACCAACTGGGAAGATGTAGAAGAAGTGAGTAGAGGTACCCAGTTAGCTTCTATCACCTTTGACAAGGTAAGCCAGGACTGTAAGCCTGTGTCTCTGTTTACAAAAGTGGCTGATTGGGCCCATCTGAGTAAGTTGGGATGGATGCCAGAAGCATGTGGCCTCGCGGAGCAGGTACCTCAGTGCGCTCAGCAGCAGGGGCACTGCTTACCCACGTGGACCTGCCTCAGCACCACCAGTGTGCCAACATGGCTGCCCCATTGCCAAGGAAGAACAATGTGGTTGAAACACATCCACTCCACCTGACCTTCTCAAACCTGTGAGGACAGATTCTTATGGTCTGCTATTCCTGCCAGCACTTACCTTTTATTTCTCCTCATGTGTACCTTTTCAGTGATAGTCTGTGGACCCTTCTACCATATGCTTTTTTTTTTTTCCTCCCAGGATTAGTCAGAAATTAGATAAAAATTGCTGTCTTCTTATTCCAAAAGTCTGTAACCTTTATGTTCTGGGTACTGGGTGCAAGGGATGCCTGTAGCCCTTAGCTTATTTCAGGACATATGATTAACATACCCTGAGTATAAATAATGAATCTACAAGCCTAGTGGTGTCTTGCAATTCTTATATAGGAAAAGCTTAAAGGTAGAAATCTGATTGGAAAGGGAGGGAGGTAGTTGAAGATTTGTCTTAAATCTGAATCCACAGAATAATGTGATTTGCTGACTAGGACTGAGCACCTGAAAAATAAGAAAAGATGTGATTAATATAAATATATACTTTGTATAAGTGAGTTTTATAAATGTGCATAGAATCTAGGACCTTTGAAAAAAGTCTTCTGTGGGCTAATTTGGTATTTCATTTACTTAGGCTCTTCCATCACCAAACAAGGGATGACACCCTTAACCTGAGCATTTTAAACACATGCTTTGTTGCCTTTTTTCTATTTATGTGTTTTGATTTGGTTTACTTTTTGGGGAGGGGGAAGGAGGTCACTGCCATTGATGCCAACAACTCTTCCTCCACCCTCCAAGCAATCTTTCCTCTTGTGAGCTGTGCTATGATATTCTAATCATTGTCATTGTGCAATATCAAAACACCTTATATATGGAGCAATGGCTGCACTCATGCCCACACCCAGTGAAATAAGGTCATGTTTCTGAGATTAGATGGTCTCCATTGAGGGGAGAGGTGACGCCGTGACTGTGGATGAACTCACCAGGGAAGTGAGTATGGAGAGAACAATGCAGGGAGCTGAAGACTACAGCACGGGGTGGGACGCCTGCAGTTCAGAGGAGGAGGAGGGTCTCGGCTGGGGCAAGAGATCGCTGGACAGCGAGCTGGAAGGATGACTAGGAGAATGAGCTGTGACAGAAGCCAGGGTAAGAGCTTTAAGATGAAGATAATGGGTAGTCAACGGCATCAAATATGACTGAGGTATAATGGAGGAACTTACTGTTATCTGTAAACTAGGAACTTTGCTGTGTTCTTCCTCATCTAGACTGTTTATAAAAATTTTACGCTAGACCATTTAATTCTATTCGACAACTATTGATGAGTTGCATACTATAGGATTATATAAAAGAAGTATAAAGTATTTGAAGCAATATGTCTTTGTAAACAATTATACTGGTAATTTATATATAAAAACTACATCACTTTTTACTGGTATATTTGTTACATGGAAACTACACATCTATTTCAATGACATAAAAAATCTTTTGGTATCCTTTCACCCGTATCCTTTATTTATTTTTTATTTTTGAGTTAAAAAAAAACTTTATTATTTACACTATTACGGACATCCCCATTTCCACCCCCACCCCTTTGCCCACCTCCACCCAGCCCTCGCCTCCACCCTTTCCTCTGGCCATCACCACCCTGATGTCTGTGTCTGTGAGTCATGCCATAACCCTCACCTTCAGTCACTCAGTCCCCCTCAACCCTTCCCGAGAGAGACACAGCCTCACGATTTCCAAGGTGCACACTTGCTGCAGAAACAGACCTGACCCGCTCTGCTGGAGACTGACCTGTAATGTCCTGAGGAGTAAAGTGTACCAATGGTGAAAAAATACTTTCAAAACTTGCTTGTGATACCTTTTAAAAGAGAAAACATCCTCATATTTTTTATTACAAAAGTAACACATAATCATTGAAGATACTGTTAAATATAAAATTCTAACCCATACTATCCCCAAAGAGAGCCATTCCCAACATTTTTTATTTATGTCATTTTAGGTTTCTTCTGCTCTGTGTGTGTGTCTATTTTTAATGAAACTGTTTTTCATTTGTATTTAAATAAATATTTAAATATTCATAAAATATTTAATGAAAATATTTTAAAAGCTTTTGATGGAGATTGCCAAGTTGCTTTCTAAAGTTGTACCAGATTGCACTTCACTAGCAGTATATGAGAATGTTATTTTCCTGCACAGTTGCTAACATTAGGTATTATTATTTCTAAAACATTTTTATAGGTAAAAAATAGTTCTTCATTTTTATTTTATAGCCACTTTAAAATTATATATGTATACATATGTGGTAAATAATGACTCTTTGAAGATAAATTTTATCAAAAAAGCTAAAAATTATTCTAAATTGGCTTAATGAAGTGAATGATCATCTGAGTGCTACTGTTTTTAACTGAATGTAGATGTGACTCTGAAGTGGTCATATCCCTGTTCTGTCACTTAGAAAGTGGGTAGTTTGGGGCAGTAGTTTTGGTTGACTTCTCTAGGTCTCAGCATCTTTACCAAGTGGAGACTATAGAGAGTTGTTAGGCAGATTAAATAACATATTAGATGCAACACTCATGGCACAGTAGTTAGCATAGGCACAAAAGAAATACTAGTAATAGTTATTAGTGAGATTGATTTTCTGTGTGACTCTCAGACTGATTGAGGGCAGCTTCAAAAGTAGACTTTAGAAGGAGTTTTCAAATTTATCATTCTGGGAGTAATCATCAAGACTCTGAAAGATAGTGTTCTTTCCATCAACAAATACTGTAGGTGCTAAGGGGATCCAAAGATGAATAAAACATGTCTTCTGTTTTTAAGTAGCTTACTGCCTGGCAGGAGGGATGAGAAGCACCCATATTACCCTAATACAGGCAGGAAGTGAAAGCCTTCACTGAGGAGATGCAGATAAAGCACCGTAAGGGTTCAGGCGAAAGACAATTCTCTAACAGAAGGAAGGCAGCATTGGAACCAGGCCTTGAAGAATGGTTAGGATTTGAATATACAATATAGCGTATGGGAGTGAAGGTATTCACGGCAGCAGGAACCATATAAAGGCAAGTAAAATTGGAGATCTAGGAATTATCAACCTCTGGCATCAGCTAAAACCATAAATATGTAATTGATACAGATTGCACAGCCAGAGTTGGAAGTGCAGAAATTTTAACTTTTGCTTTTAGAACTGATATTTTCCCCCGGTGATACTGTACCTTTCAATCATATTTGGTCCAATCCAGTGGGTGTGTGTCTGTGTGTGTAAACTAAGATTCATAACTCCCTGTCCCATTCAAGGCACCATGTCTGGGCTTTCGGCCTGTTCCCTGTTTGGTTCCATCTTTCATAATTTGTACACAGCCAGGCATTTGTAGAAGAGGCTAGTGTCCTTGTTATTTGCCTCATCTTGGTCATTTCCTCTCTCTGCAACAGCTTGTCTTGTTCTCTCCGTCCCCACAATTGGTTCAAAGAACATGATGGTCAGCGGTGGTTTCGATAGATGGTGTACTTGCCTTTTCCACACATGGAAAAGCCCTTGGAGACGCAGCCATTGCGTACTGCACCACCAGCAGGTGAACCCTGCGCATCCCCTTGCTCTTCCAGGAAGGTCTCCTGGGGTTGGCGCACCAGCTCGCCTTCCCTTCTAAAGCCTACAGCTCCCTCTGGGACCGTGCGAATTTAAGAATCCCTTCTCATCACCCCTGGGTCCGCAGGAGACTTAGCCTCCAGCAGCCCACACCCTCAGAGAAGCACATGCACGGTCCCTGAGATGCTGGCCACCAGAGCCCCGGAGAGGGCAGGCAGCGCAGGCCTGTTACTGGACGACGCAATGGGCACACGAAGTGTGTGCTTACGGCACTGGCAAAACAAGGCCACCGAACAGATTTGGAGGAGAAGATTTTGATATATATTTTAAACTTGAAAGTAGTTACTATGGAAAAATCTGAATTTATTGTACTTCTTTACACATGCATTGTATGTGTAAAGGATTGATTTTATTTTATTTATTTTGGGGGGGGAGTGGGGGGAGGGTACCATAACCTTTCAGTGTTTTGGGTTTCCTAAGGCCTTAATCTGTCCCTGTGCAGATTAAGGCTCCTCTCTGCCCCATCCTAAATTGTAAATAACAATCATGCCCGTGTCCTTATCCTTGTCAGCAGTGCCCTCCCCTTATTATCCTGGGGGAACTTGAAAGTCCATAATGCTCCTTTCTCTGTCTTTTGCCCAAATTCTTTTTCTCGTGTTCTTTTGGGAGAAGAGGAAAATCAATTCACCCCTCTGTATAACTCAGTCTGGACTTACATCAACAGCAGTGAACTTTGAATGTAGCAATTTTGGAATCAGGGCTTTTGCTCTCAATATCGGTAAATTAATTCATTTTTGGTTTCCCTGCCACATTTAGAGTCCAGCCCGGAAGACCATAAATCACTCTAAGTATTTAAGCCATAAGGAACTTTATTCAGAGAATTACTATGAAAATGAAGAAAGAGCTGGGAAGCCATTCAAAGGGAAGGAGAGGCAATCCAGAGATTAGCAACAGCAGGAATTTTCTGTCACTCCCAGGCTGAAAGAAGCCAGGATAAGTTAGAAGCTGGAATTCTGGAGGGCCTACCTTAGGGGAGCTGAAGCCACAGGGGACACCTCGCTTCTGTGGGAGATGTTGGCTAAAGCAGAGGGAGAAGCGGAAGAAATAATCTGGCTTCTGGCTTCCTTCTGACTTCCAGTCTTCTGCCAGTGCCTCTCATTGACTGAATTGAGCAGGGACTTGGAGAACTGAGTTCTTCTCTGCCCTGTTTGTTAGGCAGTTCATTTACTCTCAATAGTTGATGGGAGATGTTCTCAGCTGTCCTTTGGTGGAAGAGGCTGGCATCACATTACCACTCCATTGTTCTCTCTTAGGGACCTAGCAGGTGTGTGAGGACAATGACTGACTCATCTATTTACATGGAGTCTTTGCAGTCAAGCATAGCGTACCTGTTGTTTTTGGAGCCTGGCTCTCATCAAAATATATATGCATGTATGTGTCTTAATAATCAGCCCTGAAATGATATGCAAAAAAATTGTATATGCATTTGTGCCCTCTTTTATTGGAAAGAAATTGTCCATGGCTTTCATCCCAAGTCTGCCTCTGCCTTCTTTCTTTGTGCTGCCTGAAACTTCAGCTCCGGGTTCTTTCTCTCACTCAGAAGGTGACCTTGCCTCTTCATGTGGAAATGCAGTTGAGCTCCTTATTTTACATAATCTTTCCTTCACTTCAGTATATTGTAAAAGATATTGAGTTAATTTTTTCCTGTTTTCCCAGAATTGATTACTGGGATTCAAAAATGGGGACAAGGAAGTACTAATTACCACACATTCTAGATAGAATTATTAATAATTAGTGTCAAATACTCTCTCCAGGGATTGCAAAGAGGCAGCAGAATTGGCCCTGATACCTCCAACCACTAACTCCACTCGTCCCTCATCAACCCACCTCATTCCCAGTCTATCTAAGATATAAGATGACTCAAGGGAGGGAGTCAGGAACCCAGCAGGGAGCACTTTCCCCTCCCCAACCCCAAGCCAGACAAGAGGGTATCTAAGAGAGTCCACATGAAAGAGAGACTGATTTCTCATCCCCTGGTTAGACTGTGTGTTTGGACAGTGGACTTGGTCAGCTCTGCATTGTCTAAGAAGAGGAAAGGAAATTAGATGAGAAAGATAGCTGGACTTGCGCCATCTTGCTGGTGGCACATCCAAGAGGCTGTCTGCCGGACTGAAGGTAGATGGGTTAAAAGACATGACTTGGAGCAGGGTTGCCTACATTAAGGTGCAACTCAGTGGAGAGGCCTCACTGGACTTTGTAAAGAACACACACAAGTGCCCCATAAGAGATCTGGCATTTTGATGTTTGCCAGAAAACAGGCTGGATGGGCCTGTTGTCCACAGCCAGCATTGGTTTGCAATAACTACCCTGTTAACTGAGGAGACAGTGATCTCTTTTCTCTGTTTTCCTCCTGACGCCCAAGCCCTGAAGAGCTAGAACCCTCTTAGAGAACATTCTAAGGAACTAGAAAAGGAATTGGAGAAGCCATAGAAGGGACCATATTCTCCTCCCACTTCAGGTTCCTTAAGCCATGGCTCAAGCTTGGGCTGGAAGACAGGGGGAGGCGAGTTCTACATTGGCACTGAGATTGGAGTTTTAAACCAATTGGGCTGGACTGAGTTTTCACATAACCAAAAGGGAGCAGAGAGTTTTGGAATCTGTTCATGTTGTTGTGATGGTGGGAAGGAGACATTTGTCGTGGCATAGATGAAGAAGGCTGTGATAGCGTGGGAAGTCACCTTTATACTCAACTCAGTTCTGTGCTCAACAGATAGGTTCAACTTATCGCTAAATTCATCCTTGAATCCATTGTCCCATCTTTCCTTGCAGTCTCAGAGGAAATATTCCTTTCCCTATAGAGCAAATCCATTCATCTGTACTCTTGTTTATTCATGGAGAAAACATTTATTTGACTCTAAAATGTATTGCCAGTGTTGAGGTACAAAGATTAAACATAATAGAATTCTTTCCTTCCCGGAATACACAACCAGTGGGGTAGATAGAAAGTAACTGCTTACTTTAAAAACAATGTATTAAAGGTTATAAAAAGAGGGGTGGAAGGCCTTAGGTGATAAGGGACTTATCATTAGGATATTACTTATCCTAACACTAGTGTTTAATTTAGCTTTTTTTTTTTTTTAATGTAATGGCTTCTGATGTTACTTTTCTTAAACCCTAGCTTACTTATTTTTTTACAGTTAGATACAAATATCTGAGTGCTTAAGTTTTCTGTCCAACCATTTACATATTGAAATACTTATTATTATTGTAAATTATTGTCTTTTATTCCTTTTTTATATTACAGCTAGGACACTTTTGGTGTTTTGTAATTATGTGTATAGATAGGTCATGTTGTCTATGAATTTTTATTTTAAATCAATAAAGGTGCTGTTATTTAAAATATTTTTTAGAAGGAGGGAAACTTAGGTCTGATAGGCTTGAGTCAACATGTGGCCATTGATTTTCAAAACGTTATTTTGAGCCACACAGCTCAAAACTTTTTTGCTCATGAACTTCTTAAAGTAATGACAACCTTCTCATATAGTTTTAAGTTGAAATCTTACATTATTATCACAAATTTAAATTTATGAATGGTTAATAAGAGATAGAAAATATTAATCACATTGTAAGTTGAAATAAGCTGAGGACTGATGGTAATCATAATATATATTTCATGATGATTTGCTAAAGTAGACTAAAATCTTATTGAATAAAGCACATCGAATACAAAATAAGTTACTTAACTTTTTATCTATGGTCTTTATTTGGTGTATTTGAATTTTTTGGTGGCTGGAAAACTTTCCAGCTACATTTTTTTGTTGTTGTTTAAATCAGGTTATTGAAGTATAGTTTATACACAGTACAATTCAATTATTTTAGGGCACTCCAGTTACTTTTAAAAGAAAATGTGTCACTAATATATTCTCCTTTGACTGTGCTGATTGTAGAGAATCCCAGCATGGGCTAACCACCTGATTTCCGATGCCAAGTTTTACCCTTACCAGAAGTATGTACATGGTAGGAAAAGGCAGGAAGCTCCATTAGTTTAAGGCACCTTGATTGTTCTTTAAGTTTCCCTACACCGACATCTTTGTTAATGTATCCCTTTGCTTGGGGTGCTTGCAGTTTTCACACTCTGCATGACATGGTCTGTTGACATGGTCAAATAGTTCACCATGATAAGATCTGGCATAGGCACAGGCCCCTTTCTTTCTTGTGTAAAGAGGGAGAAGGACTGTGGGAGCACAGGCTCATTCTTGGGCAGATCCATTTTTGGGGAAGAGAACATATGGAAGATGAGTATCTGGAAGTGAATTCTCTCGAAAGTGTGCAGACACGCCCCTTGGAGAATCCTTCTGTGCTCCCCCTGTTTGAAGGGTACCACCCAGAGCTCCAGGGGCTCAGCAGGCACTAAGGGCAGGGAGCCCCGGTTTCTGGGCCCACCATGGCTACCTCAGCTGCTACAGCTGGGCTTCTTTTCTGTTTTATGCTTCGACTTTTGTTTGAAGGAAGGGTTTTGCTGCTAAAAATAACAGTTTGAAAAACACAGTTTTCACGGGGAACCATTTAAGGATTTTCAGCAGGGAAGTGACATAATTAGGTTTTTGTCTCAAAAGGTCACTTTGACATCTGAACACGTTGTGGAGGGTGAATTGGAGGGAGTGAGAGTGGAGGCCTGGAGATTTGTCACAGAGGCTGTTGAAACAGTCCAAAGGAAAAAAATGTGAGCAATGGCAACTCTGGGCTCCATCCCAGAGTGGCAGCATCCACCTAAGACGGGGCAGGGGCTTACGGTTTGCAACCCTTCACCCAGCTGCTTCTCACATTTACACGCTCTGCCCGGCCTTTGCCTCTCTGACCCTTGTCTTTGAGTGGTCTTTCCTCTTTATCCACTAGATCCAGTAGACTGCCACCAAATCCTGTTGTTTCTCTCTGCAAGTTATCTCACATTTGTTTCTCTCTCTCCATTACTAGTCTATCATCCTAGGCGAGGCGCCTAGCATTTCATGGTTAGATTTCTCTGGGAGCCTCTTAACTGGTCTTTCTGCTTTCAGTCGGTCTGCCACAGCTAACTACCTCTTTTTGTTTGCATTGACATATTGCAGCCACGCAAAAGAGTACAGGTTTGTCAAATCTTGCTTCAGATTTCTCCTCCTCTTCCAGTCTTTGGCTTCTCTAGAAAATCTGAAGCAGAGCAGAATGGAATAGTGATGAACGCATTTCTGCTGTGATCATGCTTCCTTTGCTTCTTTTTATGAGAGATATTTGTAAATTGAGCAGGACTTAAAAGGTGAGGGAACACCTGCCACTTCTTCTCAGTGAAAGATTTTGTGAAGACAGTAGAATTTTAAGTGGCGTGGAGAAGGAACTGTAGCAGAGAATATTATATTTGAGACTTTGTGCTATCAGATGCCCCTCAGGGGTGGTAAGTAATTACTGAGGTTGGTAATAATGGTGCAGGGTGGTAAAAGCAACATAGGGAAGCAGTATGTATACCTGGGGAAACAGGTTACATGAGGAAGAGCCATGGAAGGCACTGGGACCTTTCTGGACACTCATAGAGGTGCTAGTCCAACCTTGGATGGAGAAGATGGGCAAAAAATACGTTTGCCTGGAGCCTGAATCATCTTGAAGATAAATTCTCCTGAGAATTCTGAAATTCCCTCTTAGGAATCACAGGTTCTCTATGAAGAATTTTCCATAGAAAAACTACTCTCCTGGACTGTCTTCTCACAAAACTTATATTTCTGGCCCTTAGAGTATGGTACCAGTTTTACTTTTAGAATCCATATCTAGACAGATAAGTTAGAACATGAGATCTGATTTGAATATATTTTAAATTGAAAAACTTTAACTCACAAAAGAAAGCAATGTGTCAATTCAAAGTAAAGATACTTGACCCTTTAAACAATAACAGCAGCTCTTTAAGGCTATATATTGTGAGAAGGTGAACTGGACCTAAGGTATAGAACCAGTCTGTGCATTGCTATATGGAAAGAGGGAAGTTGGTTGGGGGGAGTGGGCCACATGAACAGTGATGGAGGTTTGACCTATTTTTAGGATTCTATTTGGCCATCGCTGGGGCTAAAAGAAATAATGCAGAATTTTAGTAAAGTCTTTCTTTGTCTTCAACACATTTCACTGTTTCTCTTTTTACACTGCTTCCTCTTCTCCCTTATTGAAATGCTGCATTTGAAATGTATTTCTTCTGGCCTCATTTAATCTTATTTTCCATGTCTGTTCTCTGCCCTCTGTTGTCAAGTTCTCTTGGACCTGTCTATCTTGTGTGCAGGAGACAATCACATATAATCAAAGCCTTGTTCTGCAAGTCGGGTTAGTTAAGCAGAGAGAAGGCTGGAAGGTGTTTTGCTTCTCTGGAATGTTACAGACCTGGAGGTATGGCCTGGCGTATAGCAAACCCAAGGGTCCAGAGTTAGCTGCACAGTCAGGTAAGTTATAGAACTGCTCAGTGCAGAACTGGGAGTCAGTTTGTGGCATCAAGGCTTGTCATGCGGATCAGCATGTGCCCAAATCCTATGGTGGTTCTAGGACTGAGCAAGGGCCTTGAGGTTCATTTGACCTAAGTGTGACTGAGGTCGGGATTTCTTGCTACTAAGGAGCAGGGAAGCATGGAAACCACAGCAGCTTCTAGCAACTAACTGATCTGATGCTCCACAGTTTAGTTCTGGATCAGAAATGAGTTGCTTGGACTGGTCCTTTCCCAGAAGAAATTATAGATGGTGTCTGAGAGGCAGGCACTATGAACCCTACAGAGGAAAAAGTTGGATCCTCACTGGGTCCAGCAGGATCTTTAGATTTCCCAGGCTTTGCATGCGTTGCAGTGGAGTCACCATATATAGCCAAAGTCTTACTGTCCACATCAGTGAAAGCAGTGAGCGCTTTGATAACTGGAATTTATAGGTAACTGATGTTCTCATTTATCTTACATATTCAACCCCCCCAACGATGAAAAACAAAACAAAAACCTTTCACTGCTTTTCACACATTAAGTGATTAACTTTTATTTCTCTGCCCTTCTCCACTTTCTAGTATTAGTGGCCAGCTAGAAGGAAGGGGGAGAGGGAAGATGCTTGAAATGACTTATCACGCACTTGAACTTGTTTGGGAGTCTGGGCAACAGTGGCCACTGGTCCTCATTTGGGTCTGCAGGTGTTCCAGAGAGACTCATCTGGGTCTTTGATGCCGATTACCCTCTAAGCATAGCTTCATATGGTGAGCTCCATGAGTCAGCAGAATCTGTATAGATGCCCACCTTGGAGACCAGCAAACCTGGTTCTACTCTCTGCTCTGCAATTAAAAGTCAAGTAGGGTTGAGGGAGGAAGTTATGTGACTTCCCCCTCTAGGACTCAGTTTCAATTATCATTAAATGAGGGAATTGAACAATATATTTATGAGATTCCTCCTAGTCCTGAAAGTCTGATTCTGGCACAGATTGTGTCATTTTGGATTTGCTTCTCTCATTAAGCTGTGTGTAGTTGCTTAAAAATATCTAGTTGACTTGGTCTAAAGGTAGAGTCATATCTTTTTTCAGGTTTCCCGTCATCTTTTTTGACTATTCTATCCTTCTTTTCTTTGCTCAGATAAAACGAAATTCCTTTTCACTACCAGTGTTGGGAACTGGAACTGGAGTTACTATCTCTCCTTGTTAAAAAAGGAGCTGTCTTAACTTCCATTTCTACTGGGCTTGGGGCAAGAGACAGTTGTTGGGGGGCTTGCCTTTGGCCTCGGAGCCTCGAGGATCCACGTATGTGCTCCTCAAAGGTAAGGCCTATATCATTCGGCTTAAAAAAAAAAAAATTCACCCTTATAGCTTGTGTGATGCAGCCAGTATTCAATAAAGAAACATCGCACCTGAGAATAAAATAGCTTTGTCCTTAAATTTCCCCCCGCAACCACTAGGTGTCGCTTTCATCTCAGAGAAACAACGCCCCCTCCTCTCTCCCAGCACCCCCCGCCCCTCCCACTTTCTCAGCTTCTTGGCGCTGTGATTTCTGGAGAAGCGGTTTGAAGACGGATACTAATTGTGGCTCTTCGCAGCGTGGAGAATGGTTTTATGTGCATCTCCTTTATGACAACTGAGAGAAACTCCCCAAGGTCCCATAGCAGTCTCTCCCGGCAACCATAATATCATTCCTGACAAGCTGTTCCTCAGAATCAGATCAGCCCTCCAGATATGGGGTATCTGGGGGGAGCCTTCTAGATTGGAAGCTTGGGAGGGGGCTGGAACCCACGGGGGATACAATGGACTTCTGTTGTTGGGGGGAGTGTTCCGCTTAGTTAGCCCAGGAGCTTTATCAGGTGCTAGCGCGTGCTGCGTGGGAGACAAAGGAGGCCAGGGGCTGCTCGGGGCGCCGGCCCTGCAGCAGATGGTGTGGTGGACGCCGGTGGCTGTGGTGGGCCTCGGAGGACCGGGGAGAGCACGCAGGGGACCCGGGGGCAGGAAGAAGGAGATGGGAGCCTTGAGTCCTAAGAAAGGAGGAGACCCCTGGGAATTGTAAGGGCTCAGGAAAAATCGATCGTGAGCGTCCTTTGGTCCTGGAGGGGCCCGTCTTCCAGCAAGCCGGCGCTTCTTACTGGTGAAGGAGGGCGAGGTTCCTGGCAATGAGAAGGTGTTATGGTTTGCTAGGCGGAGGACTAGCGGAGATTCCAAATACTTGGGGGTTTCTGACTGCTTCCTGGAGACTGGAGGGTTTGAAGGACTCCGCAGAGTGAATAGAGGGGACCCTACCAGGAGAGGGATCCGTGGGGGGTGGGAGGGGAGGCTCCGGGCTGAGAGGAGCGTGTGAGATGGGGAGACAGCCCCGGGGCGTGGGGGAGACAGGGGTAGGCCCTTCCGGTGAAGGGACGCCCGGAGACCTCGCCAGCCTGAGCGGCCTTGTGCGGAGCCCCCGAGTTGTCACCGGGTGGGCTTGAGACCTGGGAGGTCCCTGGGCGCCGCGTTGGGGGGGCGAAGGCGGGGAGACAGCAGGCGCCGGAGGGTGGGGCCGGAGGGGGGGGAGGAGGAAGGGCCGCGGGGAGGGGGGCGGGGAGGGCGGGGGCGGGGCGGGCGCGGGCGGCCTGCCCGCGGAGTCACACTCGGCCGCCGCCGCCGCCGGCGCAGCGAGCGGAGACGGGCCGGGCCGCGGCGACCTGACCTGGACGAGCGGCGCGCCCGGGGGCCCAGGCGGGGGGCGGGAGGAAGCGCCCGGCAGCGCCAGCCGCCCGGGCCCAGGAGGAGCGGAGCGGAGAGGAGCTGGGACACGGGTGGGGCCGCCGCAGCTCCGGATGGGACCAGCGCCCTGGGCCCGTTAGTCCAAGCTGGAGCTTCAGGAGAAGCCTTCACAGGGAGATTTACCCCTGCCTTCCCCTCCCCTCCGGCCCCAGGCCTTGCTTCGCTCGCGCCTGCCCATGGTCCCAGTCCTTCCGCGGTGCGGACCCCTTCCCACCTTACCCCCTTGGTCCTCCTTTTCGCCGCTCTGTGCCCTCCTAGCCCCTTCAGCTGTGAGGTCCCCCCAGGCCTTTTCTTTGTACCAGCCTGTCCCCCAACCCCCACCCCATCCCAGCCTCCGATACCCCTTTCCTTCCTAACTTTAGATCCATCAAACCTACTTCACCTCTCACTGTCCCCATCCCAGTCGCAGCCCCCTCGGTCCCTCCTTCCTCCTGCCACCCTGCTCTTAGTCCTCGGTTTCTGTCCTAGGCAGGCAGACCCACTCCTTTGCCCACCCTCTGGGCCTTCCTCCATCTCCTCCTCTCCCACCCCACCACTTTCGATCCCTGCCTGTCTAGCTTATCCACACTTCTCTTCCTGGCCATCTTCCCCAGGTTCCAGGCTGGGTGCTGCGTGTGCCTCCAGGGTAGGCCAGAGTGGCCCCAGGTTCTGGGGGTGGTGCGGCTGCTGCTTTCTCCCCATGGCACTGCCATCACTCCTGCTGTTGGTGGCAGCCCTGGCAGGTGGGGTGCGTCCTCCCCTGGCACGGAACCTGACGCTGGCGGTGGTGCTGCCAGAACACAACCTGAGCTATGCCTGGGCCTGGCCACGGGTGGGTCCTGCTGTGGCACTAGCTGTGGAGGCGCTGGGCAAGGCACTGCCCGTGAACTTGCAGTTTGTCAGCTCCGAACTAAATGGCGCCTGCTCTGAGTACCTGGCACCACTCGGGGCTGTGGACCTCAAGCTGTACCATGACCCTGACCTTCTGTTGGGCCCTGGTTGCGTGTACCCTGCTGCCTCTGTGGCCCGCTTTGCCTCACATTGGCGCCTTCCCTTGCTGACTGCGGGTGCTGTAGCCTCTGGTTTTGCGGCTAAGAATGAGCATTATCGTACCCTGGTACGCACTGGCCCTTCTGCTCCCAAGCTGGGTGAGTTCGTAGTGACATTACATGGTCACTTCAATTGGACTACCCGTGCTGCCTTGCTGTATCTGGATGCTCGCACAGATGACCGGCCTCACTACTTCACCATCGAGGGCGTCTTTGAGGCCCTGCAGGGCAGCAACCTCAGTGTGCAGCACCACGTGTATGCCCGTGAGCCAGGGGGCCCTGAGCAGGCCACCCACTTCATCCGGTCCAACGGGCGCAGTGAGTGTGGCCCGACTATTGTAGGGTCAGGGGAGGAGGGTCGCTGTATTATTGGAGCTCAGCACGTAGATGGAAACCGTAGATGAGGAGCCGTCTGTGGTGGTTGGGATCAAGAAGCACATGTGGACAGAGCTTAGCCTTGTGCGAGGGCTAAGGCATTACATTAGGGGAGCTTGCCCACGTCATAGGCAGATGTAAACAAGGAATAAGAAAGCATGGGGGTGGAGCTTGTGTCAAGGGAGAGTGGGCCTTGGGGGGAAACAGAATTTGGGGAGCAATGTGAGTGCCCTAGAGTAATGAATGTCATTGACGGCCACTTCAAAGTGTATGAGCAGAGACTTCTCAGTCTGGGCTACCAAGACCCCTTATAGTGTGGGTCTGTGATAAATCACTAAAATAGTGATGACTTTATAAACAGGTTTGGGGGTTCAGCAGATTGCGCTGGGAGGGAACAGGTAAAGCTCACATGGAGAAATTCTGAGCAGCCATTGCCTTCGAGCCTAAGGAGAGGCAGGGCAGAGTTGAGTGAGGAGGGCTGGACAGGAACAGCAGGCAGGGGTCTGAGAAGAGGAGGGGCTTCAGTCTGAAAGCTCCCTTCCTCTGGGGGCTGCAGTCGGTCTCTGACCTCTGCCAGATGGTCCATACAGCCCCAGGGCACTTATGACAGACCTCAGGGGGAAGGACGGGGAGCATCTGTTGTGTGGTTAATAGGTCAGGGCACCCTCTTCCTTGCAAAAGGAAATGCAGGTGGTTTCAGAGAGGGGGCTGTTTGGGGACCTGGATATGTTCTCAGGGTGCCCCTCTGTTGTATACCTGCTCCCAGTTGTATATATCTGCGGCCCTCTGGAGATGCTGCATGAGATCCTGCTTCAGGCCCAGAGGGAGAACCTGACCAATGGGGATTATGTCTTCTTTTACCTGGATGTCTTTGGAGAGAGTCTCGGTACAGGCCCCACGCGCTCTACAGGTCGGCCCTGGCAGGACAATCGCACCTGGGACCAGGCCCAGGCCCTCAGAGAGGCCTTTCAGGTATCATTTAAATCAGACTTGAAGGAGGTGGGGGAAGTGGAACTTCTTTGGAGATTCTCTGTCTCTCTCAAGACCCCACCGAAACCCCAGGAACAGGGCAGGAATTGTGATCTGCCGGAGTGAACAGAGGCTTTTCTAGTTTAGTATCATTCTTACTTCCCCACCTTTGTGACTCCTTCTCATTGTGTCTGCCAAGGCAGCCTCTCAAGATCCCAGAACACTGAGTTTTCTAAGCACCAGTAGTCGACTATAGTGTGGGGAAGAGAGGTTCAGGAAAATATCTGCTCCCAGCCAGTACTAGGGCTTCCACCCTTTCTGGAGAAGTGAGGAATGATGTAATACAATTAGATACAAGTGTGAGAAAGGATATGCTCATGTGTCCTTGGGACAGACACCAAGAACTTTAGAGGGGACTAAATGGTAATGGGAAAAAAATACAATAAAGATTAAAAAAAAAAAAGAACTTGAGTGGTTCAGAGGAGGGAGACTCAGTGTGGCTGAGGTTAGGGATGACTTTTATAAAGGAGTGAGGCTCTTTTGTGTCTGTAAAGATAGATGTCACATTCCTGGTCAGGGCGTGAGTGAGGATCCAGGCAGCCCGAGCAAAGAGAAGAATATTGGGATGGGCATGTTTGGGGGACCAAGAAGATACTGGCCTGACAGGGAAGAAGGGTTCACCTGAAGTAGATACAGGGAGTAATGTTGCTAAGATATAATCAAATTAAGGTATAATCAAGTAAAAAAATGAATCTAAGACTGAGGCACTTGGACCTAAAGGTGGGGTCCTTGATATTTTTTTGTAAAGAGAAATATAGTGACAGAGTTCAGGTTGGATTGGAAGAAGAGGAGGCCAGACGCAGTGAAATCACTTGTAGTAGGTTAGAATGGAGTGTGACGATATGACCTTGAACTAGGGTGATAACAGCAGGAATGGAAAGAAGTGGATTTGAGAAACAGTTTATGGGGAGAATTGACATGACTCTGTTCATTTCACTCTTATCAAAACTTTCAGTGACTTATTTCCTATAGAATTAAGTTCCAATTCATTATTTCATTTAAGACCTTCTACAGTCTGTCCTCAACCTACTTTTTCAGTCTTACCTCCTAATGCCCTTCATACCAAGTACTCTAGCCCCTGACCCTTGGGCATCCATACCCTTACTCCTCCCCACCCCATCTCCCCATCTTTGTGTCTTTGATTCTTTAAAAAAAAAAAAAGATTTTATTTATTTATTTTTAGAAAGAGGGGAAGGGAGGGAGAAAGAGAAACATCAGTGTGCGAGAGATACATTGACCTGGCCCCCAACCCAGGCATGTGCCCTGACTGGGAATCAAACCAGCAACCTTTCAGTTCACAGGGCGGCACTCAATCCACTGAGCCACACTGGCCAGGGTACTCTCTGATTCTTTTGTCTGGAATACTCTTCCTTTCCTTCCCCCAAATCTCTGCTACTCAAGATCATACCTATGGATTGTTCTATGATTCTTCCACAAGTTTTTCACTAACTTAACGCACGTAAGCATTTCTTAATTATTTATCCATAGTCCTCCTTTTCCCAAAAAGGATGTAAGCTGGTGTATGGGATAACCTTAAGATCCTTTCAACCTGGAGATTCTTTCACTTTAAGTAGATGTGTATAAGGGCTGGACTTAGGTGGCCATCTTCTCCAATGAGTAAGGTTTATATGTGTGATTGTGACTGCCTAGTGTACGCCTCACCATGAATGACATTACCTGTTTGCATGCCTGAGTATGAGTATGTGACTGTCACACTTGAGCACAGGCAGTGGCAGGACAGGTTTTGTTTATTTCATAACTTTTGACTAAAATAACTTTCTCACCTTTGTTCATCTGAATAATGCTTGTGTATTCTTCAGGACTCAGACTGATTATCTTCCCTTCTAGGAAACAACCCCTGAATCCCCAGATTAGACTGAGTTTCCTACTTTTGTGCTTAACCCTGTCTACTATAGAAGTTACACATTATTCAGTGTTCGATTCATTTGAAGACTGACTTATTCTATTAGTGTTTGTTGAGCACCTACTGTGTCTCAGTCACTATGCTAGGTACTGGTATACAGTGGAGAACATAACCGATGTAGTCCCTGCTTTTTTGGAGCTTATATTTAGTAGGGTAGACAGACATTAAGCAAATAAATACAAATATAGAATAAATTGTGATGTGTTAGTTAAGGAAAAAAAGAGAGAGAGAATAAACTGGTATGAGAAGAAAATTACAAGGGGGTTGTATGTTAGCTAGTGTGGTCAAGGAAGGCTCCTGTGATCCTCCCGGATGGGAGGTTTCCATAGCTTTTGCAATGTATTTTTTCTGTGAAAAGAACACCTCTGTTTCTTGTGTGAGAATTTCTACCAGCCAAGGGTCTCCAGCACTTAAAGTAGGGGAGGAGGGATCTAGTCAGCTAACAATCTGTTATATAAATTAATCCTCAGTTCTCCTACTCATTATTCAGGCAGAAAAACAAAGAGGAAGAGTTTGCTGTAGCACAACAGAAGGGGAAACAGGCAGTCAAGAACATGCTAAAGGGAAAACCAAGGCTTTGGGGTGCGGTGGGATGGGGTGGGATGAGGGGGTGATAAGGTGTCCTTTTCCAAAGCTGAAGCAGGGCAGGGCTGAGGGAAGTTGGATGGATAGCTCCAGCCAAGGATTAAACAGCAGAGTGCCCTACCCCAGAGATACCTGGCCCACGGGGGTCCAAAGCCAGGCCAGTCTGAAAAACGTGGCAGTAGAGGTGAGAGTCCTTGATACAGATGCGCAAAGCTTTTCCAGGAGGGTCACACCCCCCAGGAAAGGCTCCAGCCCGTGCTGGATAGGGTGCTTGAGGGCAGGGGTCATGCTCATTTTTGTAGTCCGTGTGCCGAGCACATACTTGTTGAATTGAGGTGTATGTTGGGGAGAGTAGGGAGAGGGCTAGGAATTCGTCTACACAGGTGCAGAGCTGGCAGGTACTGTATGCCAAGATGATCAACCAGGAAAGGGAAGAATAAGCAGATGCAGGGGAACTAAATATGCAAATGACCAGCCTCGAAGAATCCACAGGCCTAGGCTGAGCAGTGGAGGACTGCAGGGTCAGAAACCCAGGCAGAGGTCACAACCTAGGTGACTGGCATGATATTGGGCTACATACAGGGGACACCAGCAGCTAGGATGGAACAAGCAGTAAAGCAAGGGCTGTGTGTAAGGCTGAACCCCCTTGGGAGACTCTTCTTTGTCTTTTTAGGCCACAGTTGACAGGGCCCACTGTGGCTGCTGGAGGAGGTCGCAGGCAGAGGCAGGCCTCGTGCCGGTGCCCCTGCACAATTCCTAGGTGCACTCTTGGCTTTCACCCACTACTTGAGCCATATTTGGCAGACTTCGCTTGTTTTTTTCACCTGGGGTCCACTGTGAAATGAGACGCACTTACTTACCTTCACCTTCTCTTTAACCTCCATACAAACACAGAAACTCTTTGGAGGTCCCTCCCTCCCTCCCTCCCTCTCTTCCTTCCTTCCTTCTTTCCTTCCTTCCTTCCTCCCTCCCTCCCTCCCTCCTCTCCTTCTCTCTCTCTCCCCACCCCTCTCTCCCAGTAACCACAGCAAAACAGTCTAGCATAGCAGTTTTCAAAGTGTGGTCTTGGGATCCTGGGGGCCCCTGAAATCCTTTTAAGGAACCATGAAGTCAAAACTATTTTAAAAATTATACTAAGATGTTATTTGCCTCTGTCACTGTCATTCTTTCATGATTGTACAGTGGAGTTTTCCAGAAGCTACGTGACATGCGATGATGTCATTACTCTGGCAGCTATGGGAAGTGTGTGTGTGTGTGTGTGTGTGTGTGTGTGTGTGTGTGTTAAAACTTTTGTCAGTTTTAACTTCTAGTATTTTAAAAATTATAGATATAATACAAATACACAAAAGCTCTGGGGTCCTCAATAATTTTTAGTAGTGTAAAGAGGTCATGAGACCAAAAAGTTGAGAACTGCTAACCTAGTGAACAAACAAACCTCTCTAAGTTTGCTAAGTGTTTAAAAGCATTAAAAACCTATCACCAGCCTTTATATAGAATCATAAATGTGTTCAACCTGATCTTTTCTAGCTCTTTTACTGGCTTTTTACATCATTTGTCAATATCTTACCCTTCTATTTTTCTTTTATTCTTGGGACAGGTGTTAATGAAAGAACTCTTCCAACCCCATCCTCAGTCCCCTTCTCTTTTTTAATTTTGCCCAAGAGCAGGAGAGTATTAGAAGTGTGTGATCAAGCATCCAAATGCTCCAGTAAGAGTAATTACATCATAAAGCAAACTCCTGTCTAATATAATGAATGAACATTAGGAATTGACTTCAGCCCTGGCTGGTGTGGCTCAGTGGATTGAATGCTGACCTGTGACTCAAAAGGTTGATGGGTCAATTCCCATTCCGGGCACATGCCTGGGTCGTGGGTCAGGTCCCCAGTTGGAGGCATGTGAAAGGCAACCAATCAATGTTTCTCCCGTGTGCACATTGATGTTTCTCTCCCTCTCTTTCTCCCTTCCCCTCCCTCTAAAAAAATGAATAAATAAAAAGTTTCTGTAATAAGCCAGGGGAAGATAACGTAGTCCTGATGAACAACAGAAGCTGTAAAACAGAAAAAGAAAAAAAAAAAAGAAATTGACTTCATTATTTCCTACCTATAATGGATTTATATATAACAGGTTATATGTGACATACCTAGTATCTCTGTGGTCTGTATGTGCTTCCTGTGACAGGAATGAACAAAACAGAAATGACTAGATTTAAATCTGTCCTTTCACAAAGTCACATTTCAATATATATTGATCTGTCTTTCCCTGAAGTTGGTGGAGCCAGTTTCCTGTTCAAGGCAGAGGCTGGTCTCAGTGATTGTGCAAGTCTGGGGTGGAGGTGGAGGCCGGTGTGTCCAGCAGCTAAGAAAGGGGAAAGGTGTGAGGCCAGAGGGAGCCAGGCAGCCACCCCGGTGAGAGACAGAGACACCCTGACTTGTGGCCAGTGAGATGTGTGCGTGGCTGAGACCAAATGTGTCATTAGCTTATCTATGAAATGTGTGTAGGCGTGTGGCTGTGTTTTCTCTGTGACACATGTCTATTACCTAGTGACGTGTGGGGCCATGTCAGTACGCAGGACTGTGCTGCTTGGGGTAGGTGTTTCATGCACGTTAAATGAATGGGCTCACGGTTTTTCACAGATGGAATCACTGTCTCAAAGTATTTCCCCCAGTTGTCATAGGACCTGAAATCTCTTTGATTCACTGGGTGGAGACACTGTTTCTGAATGTCCCAAATGGGAATGTAAACATATTACTGATAACATTAATTAACACCTCAGAGAGGAGCTGTTGATCAGTGGTGCCCAGAAAGGATGGGACAGACATGCTGCAAGTGCTGTGGCAGCCCTGCAGGGAGGCCTGGGTGGCCGCAGGGGCTTCAGGTAGGGGCTGGGTTTCGGGGACGGAGTTGGCTTCGTCTGCTTCCCAGGCTCCACTGTCCCAGAACAATCCTCTATACCTTTCTCTGGGGGCGTGCCACTCCCTCTCCCCAGATGTATTAAACACACACCACATGTACCCCCACACAGGCACACAACATAGAACTGAGTATCCTCTTACCCTTCAGACTCATCCATGTATAGTTTATATCATGTGTATTTCACCAAGTTTCCCTAACCTGCTTCCTCTCTTCCCCTAATGCCCATCTTGAATGTCCTGTTCATTTCTCCCCATGTGCTGGTGGTACAGACGGTATTGGTCATCACATACCGAGAACCCCCAAATCCTGAGTATCAGGAATTCCAGAATCGTCTGCTGATAAAAGCCCGGGAAGAGTTTGGTGTCGAGCTGGCCCCCTCCCTGGTAAGTAGATCTCTCTCTCCTGAGAATCAGGCCAGACTCTGAGGGAAGACTCATCTCCCTAAGTCAGCATTAAGCCGTGGCTGTGTCGTCAGCCCTACTTTGGGGGCTGTCCACTTCCGTCCAGGATTTTCCTTCTGCCCTAGTGTCCCGTGAGGTAGGGATGGCACCTTAGAAATGAGAGGAGGGAAGAAAGCAAAGCACAAGAGAGAAACGGTAGGAGAAGCCAAGGATGGAAAAGGGGGCTGGGGAGGGAAGCCCGGCAGACGTTCGGAGAGCACCGCTGAACTTACCACCCCCAGATGAACCTCATCGCTGGCTGCTTCTATGATGGGATCCTGCTGTACGCTGAAGTCCTGAATGAGACGATACAGGAAGGAGGCACCCGGGAGGATGGACTTCGAATTGTGGAAAAAATGCAGGGACGGAGATATCAGGGTAATAAAGAGGGTCAGATGGAGGCTTGAGGGCTGCCATCAGGCTCAGGAGTGAAGTGGGCAGGAGAAAATACAGATACTGGGGCAGGGAGGGGGGTTAGTAGGGGTCAGAGAACCTGGCAGAGGTGGGCACATATTAAAAATGGGGTCAGAGACGGACCCTGAGGTAATTGGAGGGACTGTGGAGAGGGGAGAGGGGCCTAGGGTAGGTCTCAAAGTAAGGGCTACACTTTTCCACCTTAGGTGTAACTGGACTGGTTGTTATGGACAAGAACAATGACCGGGAGACTGATTTTGTCCTGTGGGCCATGGGAGACCTGGATTCTGGGGATTTTCAGGTGATGGGGGAGGAGACAAGGAGGAGAGCGTGGGCCCTGCCAGCTTAGCTTTCCAGGGTCCAGTGGGGGTGAAATCAAAGGTACTAGAGGCAGGCACTTCTTTTCTCTGCCGAAGCTGCATCCTGGTGGGGAGGGTAGGAGGTTGGGGAGAAAAGCAGTCCAGTAACGGGCCCAGGGGAGGAGGCTGCGGGGAGCAGGCCCGTGGGCCCAGTTCTCTCCTTCCTCACAGCCTGCAGCCCACTACTCAGGAGCCGAGAAGCAGATTTGGTGGACAGGACGGCCTATCCCCTGGGTGAAAGGGGTGCCCCCCTTGGACAATCCCCCCTGTGCCTTTGACTTGGACGACCCGTCCTGTGATAAAAGTGGGTGTGTGCAGGGACTGGGAGCAATCCTTCCTCCCTTTACTTTCCATTCTTCTCCCTCCCCTCACTGACTCCCCGCCTTAGCCCCACTTTTACCTCTACTTCTATTCTCCCTCCCTACTTCTTTCCCTCAAGAAACCTGTCTGCTCCCTGCACCCTGGGCGTCACCCTTCCCATCCTTACAGCTGCACACACAGTCTTTCTCAGGGTCCCACTCTCCCCTTTAGCTCCACTTTCAACTCTGGCAATTGTGGCTCTGGGCACAGGAATCACCTTCATCATGTTTGGTGTTTCCAGCTTTCTCATTTTCCGGTGAGTTCTGGGCTTTCCGCTGACCTGCGTCCTCCCTCCCCATTGCCACACAGCCTTCTGGCTCAGGCCAGGTGGTCCCTATAGCGTGGGGTGGGGGTAGGCCTCTTAGTTTGGTGGTTGTCTCTTAGACCTAATGTCCTCCTCTCTAGTCTTTTGCTTTAGTTGTCTTTTTAGCTTCGGTGTTGTCTTTCCACTTTTGGTTCGAGACTGCGTATACTAACTATTGATCGTGAGCGGGGTCTTTCAAGGGCAAAGGTGAATTTTCCATGCATGCTGCCATTTTAAGAAAAACTTCTGCCTTTGGCCTCTGTGTTTCTAAATGAGCACAGGACACGTGTCGGATATGTCGACAGTGCAACCTTCTCTCTCAGTCCTGTGTCTTGGGTGTAAAAATTGCTGCTTCAGGAGCTGCAGGGAAGCCCCTGCAACCCCGCTGCTGGTTTATGGGGTGGTGGGACTGGGCTTGCCAGTCAACTGAGGTGTGCAGTCCTTACAGAAAACTGATGCTGGAGAAGGAGCTGGCTAGCATGCTGTGGCGCATTCGCTGGGAGGAGCTGCAGTTTGGCAATTCAGAGCGATATCACAAAGGCGCAGGCAGTCGCCTCACACTGTCGCTGGTGAGCCCTTGTCTCAGCTGTCCCTCTGCTTTCCTTTGAGTTCCTGTCCTTTCTTACCCTGGACCTTTCCCAGCACATTGGCCTGTAATGATAGCCCCTGCGCTACCACCGCCATCTAATGTTCCTTTCATCCTTCCGCCTCCATGTTGCCCTTGGCCCCAGCGGGGATCCAGTTACGGCTCGCTTATGACAGCCCATGGGAAATACCAGATCTTTGCCAACACCGGTCACTTCAAGGTGAACAGTCATCCGCTTGTTCTGGTCCCCACCATTTCATCCTGTCTCATCCCCATCTGTCACCTCTTCCCATGAACCTCTGCCCCACATAACCCTCCTCTCTGTGCCCAGCTGAGCTCCTAGAGGCTCCTGCAGTTCTGCAGTATTCCTAGCACCCAGAAACTCCTTCCGATATTAATTTTTCCTTTTCCTCTTTTACTCCCACTATCAGGGAAATGTTGTTGCCATCAAACATGTGAATAAAAAGCGTATTGAGCTGACCCGGCAGGTTCTGTTTGAACTCAAACATGTACGTAAAGGTGTACAGGTTGAGGACAAGGGGTAAACAGGGATGGGGAAGCGGCGGGGCGGGGGGCAGTGTGGAACAGTGAAATTGGCTAGGAGGACAATGGGTTCATTTATAAAATGACTTGAAGTTGCAGGTCCAATTAAGAGAAAGGTCCTCTCATATTGTGGTAGATTTCTCTAATTTATAGCTCTTTTAATTCCCTTCTACTTCTCATTTTTTTTCCTAGATGAGAGATGTTCAGTTCAACCATCTCACTCGCTTCATTGGTGCTTGCATAGACCCTCCCAACATTTGCATCGTCACTGAATATTGTACTCGTGGGAGTTTACAGGTGAGGGATGAGTGGAGATTGCAGGTGTGAGGGAGATAGGCCCAAAGTTACATTGACTCTATGCAGGTGATAGCTAGTGGGGCTAGGATAGTCACATACTCTATTTCATGTCACTTGCCAGGATATTCTGGAAAATGACAGCATCAACTTGGACTGGATGTTTCGTTATTCACTCATTAACGACCTTGTTAAGGTGAGTCTTCTCTATGCCTCTTTAAGAGTTCATCCATTTTATAATTCTTCCACCTTTCTATCTTTGCTCATGATTTTTCCTTCTAGTCCTCTAAAAATCCCATACTCTCCATATCCCCTAGTCTTGTTTTTGGGTAATAATGGGTGAGCAAAAGGTCTGGGGCTTTAATTGGGAGGAATGTCTTTGTAGAGATATCTCAAATCTATCTGCATTATTTTTTTTTTTTTTACCTTCCAAGAGCTTATATTAAAATCCTTGGGCAAGGAAAAGATGAATGGGGTCTCCAAAAATATCTACCTCTTTTTTTCATCATTTACTCAGTATTTGGCGTATCTGCTCCTTTGTTCAGAAAAAATGACATATAAAAAAAATTTACTAGTAAAACTAAGATAAACTAAGGAAAAGTATACAAAACCTTTGGTATTTTCTGATATACTAGGTTTCAGCTATTTTCAGGTGGCCCAGAGGTCCATGGGTTCGCGAGGGTATAAATTTGAACCTTGCACGGGTTGGACAGGTGTTCAGAAGCAAGTGCCATAGCCAGTAAGCTAACCTAGTGTATCATTCGCACCACACTTGAAGCTGGCTTTGATTTTTCTGCTTAATGCTCATGAGGTTGTTAAAAAAAACCTTTGTGTGTGTGTGTGAAATCTTGCCATCAAATGAAAGATAAAAAGCTGGTGTGGTGCCCAACTGGACGTGTGCTGATAAACATAAGAAAAACATAACTTTTGAGAGAACAACGATTTGATGGCAAAGTGATCTGGAACAAAGTCAGAAGCTAATCATTTCTGCATTCACAAGTTTGGAGGTTCCCAAAGGTTTTGTTGATATTGAAAGGAGTAAAAAGGAAGTGTTCACAGAGACTAGAGTTAGGAATTGTTTCCGTCCAGAGCTAAACATTTAGGCAGAGGTGTTTTGGTTAGCATACAAAACACTGTATTCTTTTTCGGTGCCACCTGAACTGACGTGGGTGGGTCCCAGGGTTTCCTTTGGGGAAGCACCACTCTGCCTTCTTAGGACCTGCCTTATAGTCCCTCACAGGCAAAGGTTCTCTCTTCTCAGCCTCAGGGGCCCGGAAGTTTCAGGCTTCTGCACTTGCTGGGCAGCTGTCTCCTATTGTTGTCCATCTTCCAGGGTTTTTTTTTCATCCAGGGTTTTCTAATTTACTATGTTCTACACTTATTTTCTGGCCCAGCGTCCCCTCTGGCAGATCACTTTCCTCCTTCATCCTGACTTGCCTGCCTACACATGGGTATACATTGAAGTTTACAACGAGTTAGTCTCCCTTGATGCATCTAGGTACTCTTGATACTTGGGTCTCAAGCCATGTCTTCCTAAGTAGTGGCTATGCATTTGAGGCCACCGTGGGAGTCATATCATTCTTGGAGTTCGTCCTTATAATTCTGTTCTCTTCACTACTCAGAAGACTGACAGCCCTATCCAGGCTAACAACTGAGACAGTTCCCTTTGTCCCTCCTCTTAAGCATTTCTCCTATCCCTGGTACTTGAGTACCAGTAGATTGAATTTGGTACAAGGAAGGGATGACCCTCCTATTCTGCCTGCTTCCTTGCATGGAGACTGTGCCCAGGAGGCCTTCCACAATTAGTTTACGGTGTTTATGGTCCCATGATCTTTAGACAGCTAGTTAATGCCCATCGCATTGCCAGTGGGGAGGGGAGAGTATCCTAGGGCAGAAATGATCCAATCCCATGACTTGTTCTATATCCAACAGGGCATGGCCTTTCTCCACAACAGCATTATTGCATCCCATGGGAGTCTGAAGTCCTCCAACTGTGTGGTGGATAGTCGTTTTGTGCTCAAAATCACGGACTATGGCCTGGCCAGCTTCCGATCAACTGCAGAACCTGATGACAGCCACGCCCTCTATGCCAGTGAGGCCTCCCCCTCAACTCCCAACTCCATTTTTATATTGCTCCTCTAGTCCTAGTGATCTCTACCTAGGGAGGGCAGGAGAGGGAGACGGAGTGACAGTACTATGGAGAGCATTATGGGAGTGAGCCCATGTGGTCTTGGGAATAACCTTTTTGAGGACTCAGCCAGTCTGTTCCCTCTTTTCAGAGAAGCTGTGGACTGCTCCAGAACTGCTCAGTGGCAACCCCTTGCCCACCGCAGGCATGCAGAAGGCTGATGTCTATAGCTTCGGGATCATCTTACAGGAGATAGCACTTCGCAGTGGTCCTTTCTATGTGGAGGGCCTGGACCTCAGCCCCAAAGGTAAGAGTCAGTCTACTACCTACAGCCTCATCTACATGGGGGGCCCTGTTCTTCATCTAAATCCTTTATCACCTTCAGAGATTGTTCAGAAGGTCAGAAATGGTCAGCGGCCATATTTCCGGCCTAGCATTGACCGGACACAACTGAATGAAGAACTAGTTTTGCTGATGGAGCGATGTTGGGCCCAGGACCCAGCTGAGCGGCCAGACTTCGGACAGATTAAGGCCTTCATTCGCCGCTTTAACAAGTGAGAGGGCGCTGAGGGGCAGGGGCTCCCCAGGGACAGAAGCCTCATCAGGCTTAGCGGATGAGGTGGGGGTGGTCGGGGCCAGGAGGGTCGGTTGGGCAGAAAGTCCTGGGAGTCTTGAGAATCTTGGAGCAGCTACCATATTCTGCCTTCCCTCCCCGCTGCCCCCGCCCAGGGAAGGTGGCACCAGCATACTGGACAACCTCCTGCTACGCATGGAGCAGTACGCCAATAACCTGGAGAAGCTAGTGGAGGAACGCACACAGGCCTATCTGGAGGAGAAACGCAAAGCTGAGGCTCTGCTCTACCAAATTCTACCCCAGTGAGACTTTTGTCCCCCTTCCTGCCTTTTCCTTTGATATCTGCTCTGTTGGATTGTACCTCACCATCGGTCTCCTGAGAACTCGCCTTCCAGCTCTTAGAACCCTGCGTTGTTACATCTGGTCACAGTGAGCCTTTCCGGCCACAGGCTGTTTTCATTCTATCTCCAAATGAGCTGTGCTGCCTTCTTCTTAGGACATTGGTCTACTGTGCCTTTGCTCTAGCAAGTGTCTGTAGAAAAATCCCAATTTAAGACATTTAACCCCTATCCCCAGGGAGCCCATTCCAATCCCCTATCACCTCTACAGCCTACTTTGTGCTAGACTGTAATGTCTTCTCAGCCACCTTTTCTCCTTCATTAGGCTCAGTTTTCATGTTAGAACTAAGCCATTTCTTTACTTTTGGCTCAACTGCACCCTTGCTTTCTAGTTCAGTGGCAGAGCAGTTAAAACGGGGAGAGACGGTCCAAGCTGAGGCCTTTGACAGTGTTACCATCTACTTCAGTGACATCGTTGGCTTCACAGCTTTGTCAGCAGAGAGCACCCCAATGCAGGTGAGAGCGATGGGTGAGATTAGGAGGTGGGACAGGGACGTGGGGGAGCTTCCCTGGGGCGTAGTGATCCTTGCTAATAGGAAAGATTAGTTTGTTCTGGAGTTCCCATATCTCATTATGGCTCTTGGGCTAAGAATTCTTAGAAGTTGGACACAAGTCTCAGGGCCTCAACTTTCCCATCCATTAGGTGGTGACACTTCTTAATGACCTGTATACCTGCTTTGATGCCATAATTGACAACTTTGACGTCTACAAGGTGAGAGCTGGGCCTACCCTCCTACTGAGACCCCTTTGAAACCCAGTCTCCCTGAACCCCACGTGCCTTACCTGTTCCATGGTCATCCCCCCACGCCCCCGCCCGCGTCTCCAGCTCCTAGTGCTGCAGTGCCCTTTGTAGACAAACGAGGCTCTGGCTCTCTAACGACATTCCAGTCTAATTTCCTGTGAGTGCTTAGGCTTCCCTGCTCGGAACCATCACAAGATTTAGCCCCTAGCTGCTACATTGTCCTGAGGGTATAAAAACAGCCTGTCTTTTCTCTTTTTCTGTTCCCCTCCAAACACTCCCCTCCAAACACGGAAGAATCATACAGGATGTGGGTACAGAATGAGTTATTGGGGATGAGGGATAAGCTGTGTTGTAAAAGGTTTTTGTTGAATTCAATTGAGTTAGCACAGGATGGGCTTTATTGTGCTTGGGAGTAAAAATTATTTCGATTCAAATGTTGGCTTTGTGACTCATTGTGTGGCCTTGAGCAAGTAACTGGAGGCGCTTCCTGCACCTCAGATATTTTATTGGTAATATGGGAATAGATTTATTGTGGAAAATGCCTTATATTGTATAGATAATTAATATTCGTTCTTGTTCCTTCCTTTTGGATTTACTCTATTATCTCTGTTAGAACTGTAACAAAGTCCTCCCATAAACCCTTTACTCAGATTCACTAATTTTTATATGTTTCCCCGTTTGCTTTACTTTAAAAAATTATCTACATAATTATTTTCTGAACCATTTGAGAGTAAGTTTCAGACATAGTTCCTGTTTATCCTAAACAATTCGGAGTCTAGCTCCTAAAAACAGGGACATTCTCTTACACAGCTTCAGTACAGTGAACAAAACCAAGCACCTGCCTTCTTCCCTTTGATAGTTCAGCCTGTCTGAGGCCCATTTCATTGGGCCTGCTTGACCTCCTGCAGCCTCTGTGCTTTTCAGGTCAGTCCTGTTTTTTTGCTTCCCATTTCCTGACAGCAGAGCCTATTTGTCCACGTCTTTTTGCAAACGGTGCCCATTCATTCAGCGAACGTTCACTGGGTATTCACCAGGTGCTGGGGTAGAGCAGGAAGATTTAAAGATTCCCTTGACTCCCCTTCCCCCCATATTCTCAGGACCATGGCACTTATTTTTCTAGCCAATGTTCTGGCCTCCCAGGCTGTCAGGATGACTCATAGTGGTGTCCAGCTTGTTTCCTTCTGCTCTTTTCCATTCCCACTGATACAGATGGAAGTGACATTTTAGTCCCCCTCTCAATCAGGTAGAGACGATTGGAGATGCCTACATGGTGGTATCTGGTCTCCCAGGCCGAAATGGTCAACGCCATGCCCCGGAAATTGCTCGTATGGCCCTAGCGTTACTAGACGCAGTTTCTTCCTTCCGCATTCGCCACCGACCCCATGACCAGCTGAGGCTACGCATTGGGGTCCACACAGGTAAGGCTAACTCTCACTCCAGCCCCAGTATCCACCTTTCCCAGGCTCTCCCAATCTGTTTCTTCTCATAGGACCCGTCTGTGCTGGGGTCGTTGGCCTGAAGATGCCCCGCTATTGCCTTTTTGGAGACACGGTGAACACTGCTTCCCGAATGGAGTCTAATGGTCAAGGTGAGACATTAACCCTCAATCCCAGCTTCAGTCTCAATCTGTGTTGCCCTTTTCTTCTTTTCAGAGTTTCTCCAAATCTCTCATTCTGAGACTACAGTTCCTGACTGCCCCATCCTTGGACATATTTAGGTTCTGGTGCATGGGCACTGGGAAGACTGAGAGCCTCCTGAGGGGTGGTGGTTGGGTGGAGCTCTGTCTGACACCACCAATTCTCCTGTTGCCTTTTTTCTTCTTTCCTCCATCCCCCCACATCCCGCCCCAGCCCTGAAGATCCATGTCTCCTCTACTACCAAGGATGCCCTGGATGAGCTAGGATGCTTCCAGCTAGAGCTTCGGGGAGATGTGGAGATGAAGGTGATCGCAGACCAGGGGAAGGGGGTCATGGAAAGGGAGGAGGAAAATGATTATGGAGATCATGGGGGAAGAGAGGGAGATAAAGGGAATAACATAGAAGAATCTGAATTATATCCACTCCTCCGCTCCCAGGGAAAAGGAAAGATGCGAACTTACTGGCTCCTAGGAGAGCGGAAAGGACCTGCTGGACTTCTGTAAACCCCAATCCTTTTCAAGTCAGATAATCTCCTGCTGCTGGTACCTGGGTAGGCAGTCGCTATCATCTCTCCATACACCAGAAATGGACATTATCGTATGAGATGGAAATCACCCTTATATGGAAGTTGTTGACCTTTGCAGCTCAGCCTTGTACATATACCTGCCCCTCTCTGACCTGGTCCCCTTCTTCCCACCTTCTGTAAATATCTGTATCTAAACCAGAATATTTTGGCCAATTATAAAACAACAACAACAACACCACCCATGATGGCATAGTCTGGGCAGCTCCAAGGAAAGGTTATGGGGGTATGAACATGGAAACTCAGGGAATCACTGAATTAGCAGACTCAGAATCACAAAGAACCCTTTATGTGAAGCCCCTTCCGCAAGTACACACAGAATTCATTTCCTCCCCACCTTTCCAGTACAGACAGAAATAGATTCCATATTCCACATCTCACTTCCCTCCTCAGCCCTTAGACAGTTCTATCCCCTCTGCCACCCTGCCCTCTTCCCTCACAGCCAAGGGAAGAGATTTCTCCCAATTGGTAGCAATAATTCTCAGGTTCATAGGGCAAAGGCTCCCCCAGGGACAAAGGCACTGGTGTTGAGAAGCTGCAGTTCTTCCGGAATGGTGTGTCCAGTGTCCTGATGTTACTGACACCCTGTAGGAATGCCAGAATGAGGACAGATCCTATTCTGCCGAGCTAGAACAGAACCTCTTCCCGTCCTTCTTCCCTCACTCCTCCCAACACCTAGTCACCCACCGGTAGCTGTGGTGCCCTCTGTATCCAGAAAGTTTCAGGCTGCTCCTTACGGTAGTCATGAGGCTGTGAGGGAGAAATAACTAAATAACTCTTGGCCTAAAGCTTCCTCTCTCAGCCTCTGCATCTGCTGCTTTCCCACAGCCCCACAGAGCCCAGCTGAATATGACGGGTGGGATGGGTTCTCACCTTTGTTGGGGCAGGAGGCCCTGCCTGCGCCAGCTTCTTTTGGTAGTCATGGTGTGTCACAGACTCCACCTCAAAGTGCTTCCTTGTGGGTTTCTGCTCTGCCTGCACCTCTTTACTAAATAGTCATGGGGGCGTCAAAGCCATTCTTCCCTGGTTTCTGTCCTCCCCCATCCCCTTACCCCTTAACCCAGCCTCTCACCAGATCTGGTGGCACAGGAGCACCTCCAGCATGGCTTCACGCTTCCCTGTGGGAGGGCAAGGAGTGGGCAGATGGGGGCATCTGGTTAAGAAGCAGGCCCAGAAGAAACAAAGTTGAGAAAAGGAAGGAAAATCATGGGGTTTTTCCCTCACACCCATTGGACAATCCATAGTCCCACCACGAATTCCTTCCTCTCTTTTTTTTCTCTGGCTGTTAAGACTCATTCTGGCCCATTCCCTCATGCTTCACACCTCTAATTGGCTGAGAGCGGTTTCCTGGGGGCTGGTATGAGTCTTTCTGGGTGGTGCTGAGGGGCATGGGTGACTGTAGCTGCAGGGTTAGCAGTCCCTGGTGTCCGTGTCGAAAATAGAAGCTCTCGGAGCCATCCTGCATGCTTGGGACTTGATCCAGGTGGTTGGTGGCTCTCTGTGGGCCCCAAGTTGAGTGATCATATCTTTTCTGGTCCCCACCTACATCACACACTACTGCCTCCCCCAGGAAACTAGGGGTGGCCTTTAAGAAAAGGGAGTAGGTCAAAACCTTAATACCTCTTCCTCCCAGTTGTGGAGAAGGCACTGGCCCCGTGGCAACGTTCTGATGACAACCTTATGCTTCCCTTCATCCTCAGCAGGCTTCCAGAGCCCTCGGGCAGCAGGTTCTGAGACTTGCAAAATTTTCCAAGGTTGTTTTTTGGGCTCCCAGGGTTGGTAGTGATTTCCAGAGGCATCATTAGGGACCAAGTCTGCTCCCGGATTTCTGAAGCTTGTAAGAGTGTCAGGACTGAGCTTAGGGCCATTGCCACAACCTGGACTAGGCCCAGAGTCACAGCCAGGACCATGGCCAGAATCAGGACCGGTACCTTGACCAGAGCCATGGCCAGGACCAGAGCCACGGCCAGGACCAAAGCCATGGCCAGGATCAGAGCCATGGCCAGGATCAGAGCCATGGCCAGAACCAGAGCCATGGCCAGGATCAGAGCCATGGCCAGAACCAGAGCCATGGCTAGAACCAGAGTCATGGCTAGGACCAGAACTGGAGGCAGGAACTGGGCCAGAGCTAGAGCCAGTCACAGGGTCAGGGCTACAGCTCAGGTCATTTGTAGTACAGGGATCCCGAGCAATACAGGAAACATAGACAGGCTTAAAGCCAATTCTCCCATGGCCTATCTTGTGGGTAAAGCTGGGTCCGGGGCAGGGCTTCCCAAGCGGACTGTCAGAGGAGGGATCCATGAGAAGGCTTCGCTCAGAATAGGGAGCTTGGGTCTTTGCAGATAATACAGCTGCTTTGGCAGTGGAGGCGACTGCAGTGGCTGTAGCGGCTGCTGCAGCTGCTGCAGCTGCTGCCTTTGCGGCTGCCAGGGCCGACCTAGGACCGCCGTCCGAAGAAGGAAACGATTCCGAAGAGGATTCCAGTCCTCGAGAGGCGGGCTGTACTTGGAAAGATCTGAAAAAAAGCGAATGCGTGAAAGTTGTCAAAAGGTCATGAGAGGAAGTCCGCTGACTCTTCTTGTTCCCTAACGCCTGCAGCCAGAGCCGCGGCTCTCACCGTAACCGCGATCCCTCGGTAGAATCAAAGTTCTCCATCTTCGGACACCAGCTACCGGGTTGCCATAGAGACGGCAAATAACTCCAGGAGACTGCGCAGGACTCGAGCTGGGCGGACGTGGAGAGTGGGGGTGGAGTCAGGTTCTCTGCGGGGCGGAAGTCTTAAACCTGATGCGGTGTGGGAAGTCCTCTTTCCCGTCCGGACTCCAGTCTGTCTCATCCCCGGCTTTTAAGGTTCCGCTGATCGCGAGGCCTAGCCCTTCATTCCTAAGCATGATTCTTTCAGGCTTTCTAAGGTGGTTGTGTTGGAGATAAACACAGGGCTGTGGTATCAGACAAAAGCTCAGTGTATTTATGTAGGTGATAACAGTAGCTTCCCCTTAGCTCATTTTCAAAAGTGGGCGGAGCGTTTCAAACATTTTAATGATGAAAACCTATCAGACAACAGCTTAAAGGCAGAATGAATGGTGAGACTTGGGTATTGCTCAAAGGGTAGCAGCTTTTTTTGAGGTGTGATTAATTCGTCCCCAATAAAAGGCCCTCACATTGACCACCCTCTTTTCAGATCCTCTTATAACTTGGATTGGCAGCTGGATAAGGCCAGGACTAAGCACATCTCACTCCTGGGATTCAGTCCTTTCATACTCATTCAGGCATATTCCTACCGTAATTTATCTAGAAGCTTGACACAGGTGGGCCACTAGTCATGATGAAGTATAGATCTATAGGCAAGTGATCCTTTAACTACAGTATGGGCCTCATTAGTGTCTCTCACTCAAACCATATTCAAAGGGGATCATATCCTTGAATCAGTTTTCTTTTCTATTTGTGGTGTAAATCTATCTATGCATTTAAGACAGGGATCCAAACTTGAGGGAAAGCAAGTTTATTAGCATCAGAGGGTCCCTTTGCCCCTACCCCATCCAAACATCCAGGTCTGGGGTCCTTGGTCAGTTAGTAGGTTCAACCAGGAGGCCACGTCAGCTGTCGGCCCCCAAGTACATGAATGTGCAGGTGATACACAGATTGTGCTCCCATCTTCCCATCATTGATCACTGAAATGGAGCTTCGGGTTAATAAGCTCATGGGAAAGGCCAAAGAATGAAGATCATATTGAGAAGTAGATATGAGAATTCATCAGTGAGGGGCTCAAGGGCCAAGCCACTCACCAAGTCGATATCCATCTCCTAGCCCTTCAGCTTTTGCTGTCTTCTTGGCCACAAGGAGAAGGTGTCCTAGAAGCTACAGGGAAAGGGGAGGGAGACAGGTGGCTTTATTTACAAGGAGCAAAACCTCTAGCTGAATCCAGGACTCCCCCCAGCCAAACTTTGGCCCTATTCGTCCCACCTGCTGGTCTTCTTCTTCAGCCTGGCTAATCCGAGGAATAGGCTTCTTGGGAATGACCAGGAAGTGCACAGGAGCCTGAGGGGCCACATCACGGAATACTAGACACTGGGAACAGCGACAGGCCAGAGGCCACTATGTTATTTTCACAGGCTGGATGGTATCTGTGAAATTCCTATGGGGATGGGTCCTAAGGGCACCCCACCTGCTGGTCCTCATATAGAATGTCAGCTGGGAGGCTTCGATCCAGGATCTTGGAGAAGATGGTTGGGGCTGTTCCCCCAGGAGCTGCCTGCTGGGCCTTGGCCACTTCATTCCCATCATTCACACCTGCAGCTCCTCGGACCTGAAGGTGGGTCAGGCACACCCGGAGGAGAAAGTTGGTAATACCTCTTTCATGTACTGGCAGAGTACATGGGCTTTGACAGTCATTAACTTCACCCTTCTAGTAATCTATGAGTAGTTCCCATCCAAAGGAAAAGTTCCTCAATTTCAGAGCATCAGCAGCGGAGAGCAGGGCCAGAGAGTGCTGAGCCTGGTTAGATAACAGGCAGTACCACAATGCAGGATTTAGGATTTCAGTTGATTTCTTCTTCTAAATTATCTAGGAAATCTAGCACTGTTCAGGGAAAGGATCCAGAGTGCGAACCTGGAAACTTAGTTCCCAGTTCCTATTTACCGGTGATTTACCTTAGATAAATCCTTTCTCTTGGCTGCAAATGTAAAATAAAGGAAGTGGTTTGCGTCATCTCAATACCACTTGGAGCCCTTTCCATATACTCTCACCTTGTCAATGTTTCTACTTATTTCTGTTACTTGTTTTCTCATCTTTAAGCCATGTTACCTATTTTATTCAGGTTTTAATACAATTGCTTTTTGACACCAAAAGGTGTCTGGGTGTCACATTTGACCTCTAATCTTTACTCCAGTCCCTTGAATCAGTGGAAGAGTCCACTTAAGTGAACTCAGCCCCGGGAGCCTGAGGGTAGGAAACTCCCAGTTTCCCAGGGCCTAAGAAAGGCTGAAGTTAGTGCTGTCTCACTGTGGGAGAAAAGGACAGGCTGAATCTGACCCCTCCAGTTGCTCTGGCAAAGTGGGGAAGATGGGAGGTTAACACTAGTACTCAAGCAGAAGGCCAGGGGCCTGAAGGGGGCCATAAGACTGGCTCCGATATGAGAAAGATCATGTTCTGCAGGGGATCCTGAGGGAGCTGCCTGGAGGAGGCGTTCGGTCTGGCAGGTGGAGGAAAAGGTGGCAGCCGCTGCATGGACCCTGTCCGGACCTCAGCGCCCAGGCCTGTGTAGGACGTCGGTCCGCGCCAGTTCGCTTTTCCTGCGTCCAGGCTTTCGGAGAGGTTGCCGCGACCACCTGTCCAACCTCACCGCGCAGCTCCGGAATTGCACCTTGCGCTCCGTCCCCGCGAGGCCGCTGGGCTGCGCGCATCTGAGGGAGCCGGGGAGGAACGCGGACCCAGGCCCTGGAGGGCGTCGGAGCCCGCAGGGTCCCCTCCTCGCCCCCGCGGCCGCTTCTCACCTGCACCCCCCGCGGTCCCGCGACCGCCACAACCCTGCGCACCACGCGCAGCCCGGCGGCCAGCGCCACGGCCGCCGCCATCTTCCCCTCGGCAGCGGGAACCGGTCACCTGGGACAGTACTCGGCGGCTGGCCCGAGGTCGGGGTGCCGGCGAGCGCGTGAGCGGCGGCCATTGGCTCCGCCTGTCGCGGGGGGAGGGAGTCCTGTCATCCCATTGGGTTGCGTTCCTGGCCCTGCCTGCCGCCCCTTAGCCCAGAGGCGGGGCGGAATCTTTACGTCCGATTGGCGACTTCTGCCAACTCGGCGATTTTTTTCACTCCATTGGCCTGTGTTCTCTTCAGCGTGAAAGTCCCCTTTCCATTGGATCTCTTAACTAGTTTTGCGCTAAGATAGTTTCTCACAACATTGAAAGGAAAAAGAATCCAAGAGGTGGGATTTCCACCTAATTGGCTCTCATACACACAGTGGGCAGAGTTAGGTTGCTGCGCTCCTACTCAGGTCTGGCCCCTACTGCTGGGCTCAGGTCTGGGAAGGAGAGGGTGGGCTCCTGTCACCTGCGTCTAGACCCTGTAAGATTGCAGGCCAGCGATTTTCCACCTTTTTATCTCGTGGCACGCATAAACTAATATACTCAAATTCTGCGGCACACCCAAACATATATTTTATTTTTGCCAATCTGACAAGAAAGTAGGTATAATTTTGATTTACTCACACCAGATGGCTACTGTTGCGTTGGCTCTTCTCATTTATTTGTCAATCTAAGAGAAAAGAAGTCAGCGTCCCTGACTAAACCGTCAGGCATTGAATGTTTTAATAATTCTTGTGGCACACCGGTTGATCTAGTGATGTGGCACATCACTGATCTAAGGTCAACTCCTCCTTAGTTTATATTCTTGCTTACATATTCACTCCAAGATTAAAGACCCTGTAGTTTTAAGGATGGTTTCTGCATTTTTCTTTCTAAGAGGCCAGGCTGGAGGTGTGTGAGCCCTATCTTGGCCACAGGACTAATAAGCATATGTTGTTTCCTAAGTAGAAAAGGTGGGTGTTATGGTTAATTCTGTGCCTGGTATTTTCAGTGAGTGGAGTTAGGACGACAAGGGAAATGTGTCATGGCTAGGTCTGAAGTATAAATCGTTCTGCTGAAATACATATTTTTGACATACAACACAAAGGGGTCACAAACCCTGGCTGGGTTGTCATCTCAATATGCCAAGGTTGAGGGTTCCAGTCAGAGCACATGCAAGAAGCAAGCAATGAAAGCATAAAGAAGCAGAATAACAAACAGATGTTTCTCTCTCTCTCAAATCAATCAATAAAAAGAATTAAAAAAATAAAAAGAAACACAGGGATTACAAAATGCTAATATACTCATACCAGGTAAGTTTTAGTCTGATGCTCACCACAGTATTTTTAGTTTAGTTTTTTTTTTGCACATGGCCTGACACATAATTATTTGTAGTGAATAACACTTGATGTTTCCTTTAATTTCATTTTATAGAATAATACATATGTATTGCAGATTTTATTCTTCCACTTACAATCAGTTTTTCATATTATTACATAGTCTGTGTAAATATATTTTATAAGGGCTTCATAATAGTTCTTTGAATGTGTTTATCATAGTAACCATTCCTTTATTGTTGACTATTAACTGAGTTAGTTTTCATGAATTGTCATCATAGTGCTAATTGCTTATAAGCAGTAATGAGGAGCTCTTTACTTCGGGAGATAGTAACAATCTCTTTCATATAACCATATTATTACAGTTAGAAGGTCCTTTCTTCTCCACGGGGCAGACATTTGACCATGTGATTTCCCACAAAAGGTCTAGGAGTCCAGGTTTCAAATCTCCCCTCAGAAAGATAGTCAGCCTCTCCAAATATGAGGAAACGTAGATGGGCCTTTTCTCAGTGCCCTAGAGGCTGCAGGTCTCAGTTGGCACCTACTAACCCCAAAAAGGAATATACCTGTATTTTGCTGTGTATAATGCACACCCACGTTTTTGCCCCAAACTTTTAGGAAAAAAAACTCTCATATTAATTTTTTAATCCAATTATTTATTTATATATTTAGAAACAAAACCAGTTATCTTATTCCAGGGTATTATTTTGCATACAAATATCATTATTGCTTTCTCGAGTTACACTTTTAATGCATAAGCATAAATAAAAGAATTAAACACACTTATATAGATATGGAATTAGCACTATCCATGTATAATGTGCATCCTCATTTTTCCCTCAAAAATTGGGGTAAAAAAAGTGTGCATTATACACAGCAAAATATGGTACCTGCTGAAGGGCTCCTTGTGATTAACTGGGCTCAAATTCATGAGAATCCAGCAGCCATTGCTGATAGGCTCCTCTGAAATGCACTCCACATTTCAGGGGAAAGCCACAGGCAGAACTGCCAGCTGAGTCTCTTACAAAGGAGTTCTTGGAATCATCTTTCAACCAATGGGCTGAGACCTACCCTGTCCAATTGGAACTGCACAGCTATATCCTTTATTTGCATCGTCACCGGCCAGTCAGAGCAACTCTATAATGACCAATCAGAATGAGCAATTCTGACCAATCAGGAGAATGATATTTGGACCAATCAGACTGTACCAATTTGGATTCCTCATTCGCATAAAAACGGACCAATCAGGGATGGGGCAGGTACTTTATAAATGTGGGCCTCCTCTATGTCTTGGCAGAGCACACTTTCCTTTTCCACTAGAGGCTGGGTCTTCCTGGTTTGCAAACTGTTTACCTTAATAAAAATTCTCCTTTTATTGCACCCCAGATGGGGAACTCCTGTTGACATTGGATTGGTGACATCAATCTTTTTTTGACAAGCTCCTGGGATACCAGCAGCCCCTAAAGCTACTCTAGAGAAGAGTAAGAGTTAGGAGAGCTGGGAACTGAGAAGAAAAAGGAAACCAGACAGGAGGGGTAGGCAAGTACAAAGCTCTTGGAAACTGGTTATTTCTTTGGGTTCTCATAAAAAGCAGGTAGCACAGAGATTATTCGTTTTAAGGATCCAGAAGCTGAGGCCCAGAAAGGGAAAGTGACTTTCCTAGGATCACAGAGCCCATTAATGTCAGAACCCACTACTTCCCATAAGAATCATCTATGGGCTTTCTAGTCACATTCCTTGACATTCACTGACTTTGGCTGTTGGCTCACAGCCGTCTTTAATCCAGGCCTTTGTGATCACTCACAGCTGCTCTTATCTGAAAGCTGCAACACTCTGTAGGTTTTGACTACTGCTTCCTGTACTTCAATCCCCACCTCTCCATCTGCTATTGGACCTCATTAGAGGCTTATATTCCTTTGTTCCTTTTTTCCAATATGCCAATTGCTTCCTGGCTTCACTTTCTTTCCCTGTTTGTATGGTCAGCTCCCTCCACATCTTCAATCCTTCTTTAGCCTCATTTTCCTGATTAGTATTATCCTCCCCTACACCCTCCCATCACAACCAATTAATCTAAATATTTTGCTTCTCTGCTTTTCTAACTAGATTCCTGCTTCCAACTGTATCTTAATCCTCAGCCACCCACTGACCATGTTTTTTCCAATTCCCCACATTAGCCTTCTGAAACCTTCACCTCTCTTTTCCTGTCTCCTACTCTCCACTCTTATCCTTCCTCCCTCCCCACCAGCGGCTGACCTTGTCTCCTGCTTCGTAGGGGAACTTTTACAAGATCCTGCTTCCTATCCTTTCTTTCTTCATCTTCGTCTTAGGATGTGCTGTTCCTGCTGTCCAAAGTGAATCCCTTCACCTCCGCCTTGACCTCAACCCCCTCCGCCCCCTCCCCTCCATCTCTGGGATCTTGTGTCACCAGGCATCTCTCTCTCTCTGTTGGGCATCCGTCCAGGTCTTTTTATCTACTGGCCTCTTTCCTTTTTCCTTCCTAAAATCTGCTCCCTCAACTCCACATTTTCCTCTGGATATTGTCTGACTTCTCTCCTCTTTTCATTCAAGTTTCTTAAAGAAACTCCTTCTGCCTCCACTGCACCACTGAAACTACACTCTCTGAAGTCCCCAAAGACCTTCTAATTACAAAATCCGATGGACACTTCTCAGTGTTTGCCTTACTGGAGAACGCAGCTGCATCTAACATCACTGCTCACTCTGTCCTTCTTGAAACCCCCTCCCTCCTTGGCTTCCTTGAAGCCACTCTCTCCTCTGATGCCAGGGCTAGCAGGTTAAATGACGGTGTGGTGAAGACAGATGGCCAGATCCAGCCTCTCTCCTGTGTGTTGCTCTCTTTTACCCCCAATAATTGCTGACCCTAAGGTCTTTGAATGTCTATTCCTAGGCTGGGCTCTAGCTGCCCCATACAGAGCCAGGTCAGGTTCCAGTGGCTTCCCCTTTATTGCTGATCTGGGCCAGGCTCACAGAGGCCTGTGCCAGGTGTTGACAGTGTCTGTCCCTGGAGGAGGGAAGAGCAGAGGTGGAAGGGTCAGTTATGGGGGTTAGATGTAGGGCCAGGTTGGAGGCTGTGTGGGCCAGGGAAACCAGGGGGCCTGGGGTGGGAGCTGGGATGGCCAGAGGGCCCCTGCTTCTGTAGGGCCTCGAAGTCAGAGTTGCTGATGATGGTTTCTTGGAGGGTAGGAATCTCTGCAAAAGGCACATAGTCTGCTCCTAGGGGTGGAAACCAATGCAGATATGGGATGCAGAGAGTGAGGGGGCGAGGTGGTCCTGGCTGGGATGGTCGAGGATGGGAGTGCCTTTCTGCCTGGCTTTCTGACTACAGACTCTGGAATGGCTCCCTGTCCCAGGTTGCCCCCTCCTCACCATGAGGCCTCCCTCTTCGTCGCCGGGTCTGCTCAGTCTCAAAGAAAGTCTGGTGTTCTTCCCAGCGCCGATCGCAGGCTGCACAGAGGAAATTAGACTCAAAGCAGTTGCAGCAACAGCCTAGGGCAAGGAGACAACCAAGAAAGCATAGGGAATTGGAACTTCCCCATGGAGTGACTACATTCTCATCTCTTCCTCACCAACCACAAACCCTAGTCTCTTCTACCAGCTCATGTATCCTTATCCTCAAGTTATGTGCATCCTATCCCCACCCATGCCCACCTCTGTGCTCCCCTTGTTTTCGAAGGTACCTTTCACCCTGCAGGGATGGGACCCAGTAGCTGCATGGTCTTCATGGCTGTGTTTGCAGCGACATTGGGCTCTCCAGGCCTTGGGGTCAAAGGTGGCTCGTCTCCTGAGCCAGAACTGACCCACCTCCTCTGGGCATGATGGGATAAAGCAGAACATGAGGCAGCGGCACTGGCTCGCATTGCAGGGCACAGATATGTCTGTCGGAGTGGGGATGGGTGGGAGGATTAGACCAGTACCTGGGAGGGCCTGGCCTTCCCATGCCAAACCCCTATCCCGTACTGACACACACACACTTTTTCTCATACATCCCAACGCAGGACAGGATACAGTTGTCCTTCCTCACTGCCAGGGGCTGAAGGGGATAGCTCAGTTCTCCCTACCTGATAAGATCTGGTGCTCTCTCAACAAGTGTCCACAAAAGCACTTGGACTCATCCCCAATCCGGAAACAGTCCCATAGATAATGGGGGCAACGCCAGCCAATGTAGAGACCTGGGTGTGGTGGGATTGAATAACAGGAAAAATGAGAAGGAAAAATAGCCTAAGCTCCTCAAGGTGTCCTCACTTATCCCCTGGCTGGCGGGGGGTGCCTCTCACCTTTCCCCCCAAGGTGTATTTATCTCCACCCATGAGTCCTCATCCCTACCCCTTTCGATTTTTTTCCTCAAGGTTTTCTCATCACTCCACTAGTGTCTCAGTTTCCTTCCCGCTCTAGGACCCACTCCATCTCTGCCAGCCTGGCAGAGATGACTGGAGACAGCCTTCAGTTTCTGAGCAGGAAGATTATAAATGAAATTTTGTTCAAAGATGAACATGAATCTCAATGAGTTCTCTGTGACTGTGGGGATTCTCATCTTTTCCCTTCCCTACCTTAGAGAGTCCCACTTTGCTTGGTTTCTTTGAAGTGTCTAAGGAGTGGGGGAAGGAGAAGTTAATTGGCCAGGACTGAGGTAGATGGTGGAGATTGGCTAAGAAGGAGCATGGTTCTTGAAAGGACCTGAAGAGGAAGAGATGGTTGGACAGGCTTGGAGCCAAAAGGAGGGTTTCCCTCAGTTCTTCAGGTCAGCACCTTCATATTTCCCTTAGGTGTTCCTGGTATTATTGAACTAATGCTCTCTATGACCTTGGGAAGGGTTTCCTAGGGCTCTCCAAGGGTCAGGAGAAAGAAATAGGCCAGAAATCAGGAAGGGTGAAGACCAAAAAAATATAAGCTTGTGAAGCATGGAAAGGAAGACGAGGCTAAGAAGTATCCCAGAACTCAGGCACCAGCAAGAGGCCCCTTTAGAACCTGCTTTTAGTAGTGGGATCTGAAAATGTCTGGCTTTACAGTCAGTGTCACCAGGAGACCAGGGTGGTGGTGCTGTGTAAATGTGGGAGGAGAACCAGAGAGCACCTGCCACTCAGATTTTCCCATCCTTCATGAGACCTGAGAGTGCCTCAACTTCTAGTCAAGAATCCCCATGTGGTAGGGCTCTTTTTCCAATGAAGAGTCACCTCCACCAAAACGTGTCACTGACTTCCTCTGTCTGGGGACCCTTCCCCTTGCCTTCTGTGGCTCCTTGTGCTACTCTTACCACAGTTAATGAACTGTTCACTTGTATTGCTATTAGACTGAGTTCCTCCAACGAAGGGTCTGTCTTTCTCTCTCTATCTCTAGTCCTAGCACAGGGCCTGGCACAAAATAGGTGCTCGGAGAACACAGGCTGCTTGACTGAGTAAGTGAATGAGCAAATTCCTTCAGGAAGGAAGGGAATCCCTTCAGTAGTCCAGACATAACCCTGAAGTTCCATTGAGGAGGATATGAAAGAGTTACATCCTCTGGTTTTTTACTGTGCCCAGAATCCACAATTCCGTGTCTAATTGTCAGATTAGGTTTTCTTGCATTACCCATGGTCTCTCAGGTCTAAAGTCTGTCCAGATGTGGCTTTTGGCTTTGCCGATTCTGTCTTGACGCTGACAGCCTGTAGTGCCAACACCCCATTATACCAGGGAGCCTTGGTTGAAAGGGCAGAGTATAGGTAGAGTCACAATGGGGGTGGGTGGGGACTAGCATTCTACTGGAGGAATTCTGAACTCCATCCAGAGTAGCAGGATAAACTGGATGAAAGGCGAGATGTGGAAGTGAACAGGGGTCGGTGTCCAGAGATCAAGGTCTAGCCTGAGATCCTGGGAGACTCAAGTCCAAGCACTGATGTAGGAGTCAGTGTCTGGCTTTCAGAAGAAGACTGACGTTTGAACAGGGAGACAGGCAAATCGCACCTCAGACTCTGTTACAGGTGTCAGTGCCCTTTAAGTGGGACAGTTGACATCTCGCTGTGTATTCCAGAATGGTGTCTTCTACTCTCTGCCCTGATTCCAAATCCTTTCCTGTTATGAATGGACAAGGACTGGCAGGGAGAAGACATTTTCCGGGATGCCATTTTGATTCTGTACAACACAGTCAACTCCATGATTGCATAATCACAATTGCATGTTAACATCTTTTTATGCTTAGAACATCTCCATACAAGATACATCTGTTTTTATATGATGGGTATCTCCAGCCCAGACCTCTTTCCTGAGCTTCAGACCAATAGAGCCAGCTGTCTACTAGGCTCTCTCACCAGTGCATGTTCCACAAGCACTTTAAATGTGTTATATCCAATTGTTGCTTCAAAACCTGGCCCTCATCCTTTGTCCTCTGTTCATCCAACACATGCTTAGCAAGCATCTGCTCTGTTTTAGACACTCAATAAATGGCACCATTATCCAATCAGTTACTTAAGCCAATACCTAGATGTCATTCCCGGCTTGTCCCTCCTTATCCTATACATCCAATGATCCAAAGGTCAGTTTTATCTTCTTAGCATTTCTTAGTTTGTCTACTTCTTTCCACCTCCACTCATTCATTTCTTACCTGGACTATTACCAGTGCCCTACAATGTAGTCTTCCTGTCTCCAGTTTTTGTCTTTCTCAAGACCGTCCTACTGCCAGAGTGATCTTACAAAAACACAAATCTGTTCATGTTATTTTTGCATTTAAAATCTTTTAGTGACTCTCAGTTGCCCTCAGGATATAATCCCAGCTCTTGAGTATGGCACAGAAATGACCATGCACTTCTGCCTTTCCAGAGATGAGCTGCACTACTCTGCCCTATACCCTACACAGTAGGCATTCTGTGTTGCTTACAGTTTCCTACTCGTGCCTCGCTCCGCCATAACTCAACATAGCCCATCTTTTACCTGGCCGCCTCTTCTTACTCATCTTAGAGATTTCAGCTGAGAAGTCATCCCTCCCAGGGCATATTCCCCCAGCTCCCACAATTGAGTGCCGGCCCCTTTTCTCTGTATATGCAGCACTCGGGGCTCAGCTCAATTATAACAATTATTAGAATGAGTTATTATTTTTCTTTTACTTTTACTATTGGTGTCTCTTATTAAAGTGTAAATTATTTGAGGTTTTTTTTTTTCTTGGAAACCCCATCAGTACCACCACCTCCATCCCTAGCACTGAGCCTGGCATATCGTTGGTGCTCAGCAAATGTTGAATGAATAAGAGAAAAGCTTACATTTGATATTTCTCTACAGAGCACCTTTATTGACTCTCCAGGGACGGAAGAGCCCCAGTTTTAGAAGATAACCCCAAATATCTTTGTTCAGGCTTAAATGACACTTAAATTTTAGTATAAAAATGCCTGTTTAAACAGGACAATGAAGAAGTCCAATCTCAAGAAATATAGTGGCATTGAAGAGTGGGGAGGGGACAAGAGGTTCTAAGAAGGAGAATGAGGGTACTGAGCAGACCCTACATTGGCAGGAAGAATAAAAGTCACTTAAGATGTTAAAATAACCAAATGAAGCAATTTCAATGACTGAAATAAGACTGAGAAACAAACGAAATCATTGTGACTTTCTTGTCCAGAAGAGTAGAGGCAAGGTCCCTGCATGGGAGTGAGGAAAGTGAGTGCCATGCAGGGGGATAAGGACACAGAATTACTTGGTTGACTTTACATCTTAGGCCCATCTAGTTTTGACATAACTCTTCTCCCATTATAAGGAGGAAGTATGAAAAACCAAAATAAATACAGTGCCATATATTGAATTCAGCCTAGAAACCCCAGAATCCTCATGGCAGGCCAAGGCGGCCCTCTTACTGAAGTAACACCTATAGATATAAAGTTCAGTTAAATAGGTACACATGTTCACACATACGATGGCACGTGTTTATACAGTACACCTGCTAACCCTTTATATACAGGTATGGGTAAGCCACCAATAGGACTGCCAGGACTATTACCAGTGCCCTACAATGTAGTCTTCCTGTCTCCAGTTTTTGTCTTTCTCAAGACCGTCCTACTGCCAGAGTGATCTTACAAAAACACAAATCTGGTACTAATTTTGGGCTGAGAGTTGGAACCAAGAGGGCTAGAAGACACGACTCTGCTCTTCGGTGGAGACTCACAGCTTTTGGGCACCCAAGTGATCATGTGTCTCATATTCAGGGGTGACTGCCTCTTAATGGAGTTCCACCAAGGGGCCCAAGGCCTTTGGCCATGTAAGAGCAACAAGTCACGTGGAGACTGTCCAGGTCCTCTGCCTTAGGGACTGTTTGGTGCAGGCAATCTGAGCCCTAGATGTGGGGCTGGCCTGTGTTTTTTTAACAACTTCAGTTCAGTCACCAGTCCCTAGCTGGGCTTTATACGAATATCCCCACTTTTCATCTGCAACTATGCCATCCACCTTGGGCGGCCTGCCTGCTTCCCTCCCAGATTTTAGCAGGTGGCATTGCCTTTTCCACAAGGGGCTCTCCGTTGAATGGACAAGTACCCAGAAACTGATGGATTAGAGGATGGCCCTGTCAGAAGCCCCTGAAAGGCTTCCTGGGCTCACCTGTCTGGATGGCACTCAGGGCTGCATTCTTCTCCCACTGGAACAGATTATTCACCTGTGCACCAAACTTCTCTCTGAGCACCGCATTAGGCACTTTCACCAGCTCTGCCTGCTGAGCAGGGACCACTGGGCTGACTGTGCAACCTGGGGAGAGAGGGGCTGAGTAATCAAGGAGAAGTGAAGAGGCCCTAAAGCGAAGAGAAGAGACAGGTCAAAGAGTAACCCAGTCCCCTCCTCCTGGGGCAGGTGAGAGACAGTGATGAGAACGGGGGAAGGGGCAGGAGCATTTACGGCCAACTCCTTTCTTCTCCTTCTTCTTGCCCAGATGGTGTCCAGGCTGAGCTGTGTGAATGGCGCTGTCAGTGGCATCCACCTCATCCTTGTCCTCTCCTTCTTCTTCCCTTTCATTTGCAGATGTGCCCAGCGGGACCTGGGCTGATGGGTCCAAAAGGGAGTGCTTTTGAAGGCACTCAGATTCGGGGATCTGAATGGATTTTCTTGTCCAGGAGGCCTCTCTGGAGGAAGACTCAGAGAGGAGGCCTTCCTTCAGAGCACCAGAGGAAGACCTAGAGGCATGGCCTGGTGAGGAAATATGAGAAGTAAGGTGTTTCTCTGGGACCTTAGAGATGTGGATCTCCAACGGGCTGTCAGGGATAGAGTGTTCTAAAGAGGCCTTGGAGATGGAGGGCTCCAAGGGGGTTTCATAGGCATGGGGCTCTAAAGGGTTCTGGGAAGTGGATGGCATCACATGAGCGTCAGGGCTGTGGGGCCCTACAGGAGTCTCAGAGGTGGAAGGCTCCAAGGGGGTTTCATAGGCATGGGTCTCTAAAGGGTTCTGGGAAGTGGATGGCATCACATGAGCGTCAGGGCTGTGGGGCCCTACAGGAGTCTCAGAGGTGGAAGGCTCTAAGGGGGTTTCATAGGCATGGGTCTCTAAAGGGTTCTGGGAAGTGGATGGCATCACATGAGAGTCAGGGCTGTGGGGCCCTACAGGAGTCTCAGAGGTGGAAGACTCCAAGGGGGTTTCATAGGCATGGGTCTCTGAAGGGTTCTGGGAAGTGGATGGCTCCAAAGGAGTTTCAAGGGTAAGTGATTCTAAAGGGGTCTCAGAGATGGAAGGCTTCAAGGGGGCTTCAGGGATAGGGGGCTCCTGTGAGTCCTCCCGGGAGGAGTCCTTTGAAGAAGGGTGTTCCTCTGCATCCATGGTGATATGAGACTCTTCTGTAACCTCGTCTGCTTCCACCTAGTGGTAGAATACGGTACAGGCTTTAGGTTGGGATAGGAGGGTCTATAAATCAGGTTTCACAGGCAGGTGGGGAATTAGGATAAGGTCCCCAGTGCACCTGAGACATAAGGGGGAAACAAGCTGAGTTCTGTGATAGGGTATGGTGCCAGGAGGTTCATGGATGTGCCTAGACTTCATGTGGCATCCTGCTATGGGTTGTGAGGAAGCTGGAACTTAAAGAATGAAAGGCTGAAGCAGTCAGAATCCCATCAGTAGATGGTAGCAGAGGACCATGCCCCAGGAGGGAGCCTAAACATAGCAACTTGGCCAGTCCAAGAGCAGGGTCCTAGGCATATCTTAGAACCATGGGGGTCAAGCTGAGGAATTCTAGTGACTGGGAATACCGAGCCAAAGTGGGGGATTTGTTCCCAAGAGTGCAGAAGGGTGCCATGATGGCATTGCCCTGATCACAGTCTAGTTTTGTCTAGGGACCACATACACCTTGATGATGTCATTCATGTTCAAGGCTTCAGCTCCTTCCAGCTGGGTGCTGATGACCCCTAAATCCATAATTCCATCTCAGACTTCTTTAAACCTCTGTACTTCACTACTCATACCCACCCGCCTGCTGAAGGTGGCTAAATGGATGTCCTACTGGGTATCAGCACGGACACTGGGAGTTATCCTAGTTTTCTTTTTTCCCTCAGCCCTTATCTTCAAATAGGGACCAAGGACTGTGTTTCCTATTTCTAAATATCGCCTAAATCCAATTGCTTCTCTCCTTTCCCTCCAATTTTGTTCAAGTTCCCACCATTTTCTACCTGGATTATGTATAATAACTTGTCCCTCTGCTGCCTTCTCCAGCATATTAATCCACTCACCTATTCTTTCATTGATTTATGTAATTTACACTTTTATAAAGGGCCTAATCTTACACCTTTACTGAGACACTGTGCTAAGCACTAGACTCAGCTGAAAGGATCTGGGAAAGAGACAGGTTAACCAACATGACAGCGCAGATACGCTGGATGGGGTAAGTCCAGGATGCTGTAGAGAGTGGGGTCTACCTAATTTATCTTGAAAGTATGTCCAGAAGAAGTGAGTCCTCCTTAATGACCCAATCATAATCTTTCTAAAATGCAAATCTAACAATGGCATTCCCTTGCTTAAAAATACTCTTCGACTCAGTCTAAGGATTAAGGTCATTTTTTTTTTTTTTTTGGCCCTGATATTCAAGACCTGTCATCATTTGCAACAGTGGCTAAGGATTCCAGCCTTAACTTTCCCTACACCCTTCTTGCCTCCGCCATGCTCCAGAGATACTAAATACATCGCTTCAACTCATCAGAACCTTTCCAAAGGGTTAGTTTGGGACAGGAAGTAGGGGGAGAGGTAGGATAATGGGGAGGAAGATCTTTGGCAAGAGAAAAAAGGGATGGAGTGGAGAGTGGAGGATTAGAGGAGAGGAGGAGAGGAGGGGGGGGAAGAACGGGAGGGTACCGATGAAAACTAGAGTATGGGGGGCGGGGCTTTGGACTGGGGGAAGAGGCTGAAGGTGTTAGTAGGGAAATGGGATGCAGGCTTGGAGGAGGGGCCATCGGAGACCACATACCTCTGGGCTTTGGCTTGGTTTTACAAGTTCTTAAGTCAGAATCTTGTCTGAAGCTGAGACTGGGAAGTGTTAGCCCCGAGAGAGGGAAGGCTCTTGGTTGCGAGTGAAACCCGGGTGCAGGGCGCTTTGTGGTGACAGGCCTTGCCGGCAAGCCTAAGACTTGGCGAGGAGACTGGGTCACCTGCGGAAATTCGCAAAGGAGCTCTAGCCAGATTTAGGGGAGGGTGGGAGGGGGAGGGACGAGGGGGTCCAGGCCGATGCAGGGACTTGACTGAAGTCTCTGGAACTCTGGCCGGAAGAGAAAGGATCCGTCACCAGGGCAACCGGAACGCCTAGCAGTCTCAGTGTCAACATCAGTCCGGTCACCTCCCGGGTGGGTGAGGTCTCCTGAGGGGGCTGCATAGGACCTGGAGCGGACGAACCTGAAAGGTTCACTTTTAAAGGGGTTTGCGGGATCTCTTTGAGAGTCTCTAGGTAGGCTTTGCCGAAATCTGTGGGGACGTCCGTGGGTGTCTGGGTTTGTGAGGGTGTCTGTAGGGTTCCCATAAAATGTCTGTGGGACTGCCACTGGGGCCTGTGAGGACTTGAGGGGGACTTCGGGACTCGGTCGTTGGGATGGGAAAGGCTGGGGTTCAGGTATCTGGGGCTGGGCGGAGCCTGTCCGAGCCCAGCAGGGACCAATCGGGCCGACCGAGGGGCGGGGCGCCATGTGACGTCAGGCCCAGGCCACCGCCGCCGCGGGGCCTGGTTATCGCCGGCTCAGCGCAGCCCGGAGTCGCCCAGGCCTGAACTCCTACCCAGGTCCCTCGCTAGGCCTCAGCCGGCCCGACCCCGGCCCGGGGCCCGCGAGGACGCCGGAGGCCACCCCCCGGGGGTGGGGAGCGGAGCCGCGGGTCAGCTCTGCGAGCGCCCCGCGCTGGCCTGTCCGGCCCCGCCCCCGCCCCCGCCCCGGGCCATGGCCCAGCCCTTGTCCCGGCCCCTCGTCCTATTATCCCGATCCGGGCCTTGGCCCCCGGCCCTTCCCTCACCCTGCTTTCCAAATCGGTCCCAGTCCCGGCCTGAGTACCAGCGAATGCCCACATCCAGGTCCCAGCCCAGGCCCCCCGTCCATCCCCGAACCCAGACCCTGTCCTGGCCTCCACCCCCGCCTCTGCCCTGGTTACACCCCCTGTCACAAATCCCAGCTCAGCTCCAGTCCCGAGACCAACCCCAGTGTTTGCTTAACCCCCCGACCCAAACCCTGCCTTTGCACCAGCCCCCATCACAGCCTCTCCTTGCATCCCATCCCCTGTCCTCGTTGAAACCCCTGTGCCCAGCCCAGCCCCACCCGTTATCTCAGCCTTTGCCCTCATCTCCGTGTTTACCCAAGTCTCTCCCACTACCCACCCCTCTCTCTCACACCCTGCCCCTCTCCCAGCCTCGACTCAGGTCTGGGCTTCGGCTGCCGCCAGCCCTGTTGCTGCTGCTGCTGTTTTCTGTCCTTGGCCCAGGGGCTGGTGAGTGTAGAAGCAGCAAAGCTGAGGCAGGGATGGGGTTCTGGTAGGGAGGGGTGGGCTGGAGGGATTGGGTAGAGGTGGGACCTTGGTAACCAAATCATGGGGGAGGAAGTAGGGAAAAGTCGGGAGGAAAGAGTTCTTACACATCTGGGAGGAATTGGGAGGGCCAGGAGAGAGGTAACTGTGGGCTTGAGGGCAGCAGGTGGCTAGTAGCACCTAGGGGAGAGACTCCAAGGTGTTCTTTCCTGGTGTCCATTCTGACCTCATTTTGACTCTTGCTTTTTCAAGGAAGTCTTTGCGCCTGCTCGTATAGTTTGATGGGAGAGACATAGTCCCCCACCTGACAGCCTCTGGGTCTGGAAAGAGCTAGCCTAAACTTTTGAGATACTGGACATGCATTAAAATGGGTTTATGAAAGCAGTTTTGAAAAGAACATGTAGCAAACAGATGGACATGGGCCATTATAATGAGTTTTCTTCTTGTAATGAGTTTTGTTCCAAATAAGCTTGATTTGCCTAGGAATTATGCCTGACACTTTTAGAGCAGGGTTGAAACTCAAGAGGCCATTTTACAGATGGGGAAACTGAGGCTGAGCAGGGGAGCAATTTGCTCAAGGTCATGCAGCTTATAAATGGCAGTACTGGAGCTATAAAAAAGTTTCCTAATTTCTATCCCACACTAATGGCTTTTTCACTGCAATATGTGCCTACTAAATAGGAAAATAAACCCAAGTGGGAAAAGGTCCAAAGCACAACCTGTCCTCTCCCTGGTCTGCCCACAAGGGGGCTTCATCCACAGACTGTTCCTCATTTACCACCTGTCAGCCCAGGGCCACGGTCCAGCAAGGAAGTGACTTGGACAGGAGGGGGAGAGGTCCAACTTCTTAATGGGAGGAATGTGGGAGGAGGAGAGGGGGTCCTTCCCATAGATGTACCATAAAGACGGCCCCATCCTAAGGAGATGACTGCGGTCTTGCATGGCCCCAACCCTCAGCCACCTCTAGTGGGTGGCACTTTAGATAGGATAGAGATGTGCCTGAGGGAAGTCTTTGGAAATAACAGCAAAGTAGCTGGGGATGGGGGCTGGGTTTCAGGGAGCCCTGGGGACTTGGTTCAGTATACAAGCTTGAGGAGATCAATGCATGTCAAAGGTCACCACTCCTGCAGAGATGTCCAGTCTCACTGGTACCTGGACGCTTACATGTCTGAATGTATACCTGGGGGATCTGTGGCAATGCTGGGCATATTCAGCATGTACATGGATGTGCGTTGGTGAGTGTAGGCGCATGTATGTTGTGTGGGGTGCGCGTGAGCCTATGTGTTCTCTGAGTAACCTATATATTGTACAAGGGGGAGGGTACATGTTGTGGCCCACACATGTTCTCTTCAGCACTTCCTGCTCCTGGAGACAGAGCACTGAACTGTTACCTTCCCAGTGCATAGTTCCTTATTTGGAGGCAGTGTTGGATGCCTCTCATAACATGTATAAGTAATCTATTTGCCCCCCAGCCTGACTCCTTGAAGGAAGGAGCCATAGAAGGACTCAGTGTTGATTACTGCTTCTGGGAAATTGGGCACTTAGCAGATGTAGTAGCAGGTCATTTTTTCACTTTGAGTCAGAGGGTGTCTATACTGTTGGGCCCAATTCATGGCTCCCATTTTTGCCGTAATGGCTTCTTTGTTTATGAGCGCATTGAGCAGGCATGAGCTGGCTAGGGGAGGAAGGTAACTGACAGCCACAGAGCTGTAGGAAGCTGAAAGATGTGGATTAAAACACGACTGGCCAGAAGCAGGTTTAGGTGGTTTGGGGAGAACTGTAATGAAGTTAGAACAGAGTGCTGAATAGGCCCTTCTGCATGCAGGGCTACCCTTAGCGCTGCTAAGAGTCACTGCGTCGGTAACTGTGGCCTGGCCTGCAGGAGTGCTCTGTGGCCGGCGGGGGCTGAGAGATTTTTTACTGAGGAGAGGATCACAGTTGGTCTCAATAAATGCTTACCGTTGGCTTCAGTCTTTTTTCAGGAATGGAAGGTATCTCCTGGGTCTCCTGGTCCTACCTCAGTCCTTGGGTCTTTTCCTTGGGCTCAGCTGACTGCATTTGCATAACCCAGTCATGCCTGCCATTCCAAAGTGACCTTTTGTTCTACCTAGTGCTGTCATTAGCAGGGTCAGCCTTAGCCTCTGTGGGTGTGTGTATATGTATGTGTATGATTTTTAGGTGGTGGTGGAAAATCACCCAAGCTTCATCTGGAAGGAAGTACTGGAGCATCCAGGATAGGTTCACCTGCGCTTGCACAGGGCCTTGCTCATGCTTCCTCTAGGACATGGCTCTGTTGGCCCTGGTGATACCCCAAACCAAAGCTTGGCGTGAATGAGGCTGCGGATGCTTTCTCAAGTGTTTGTCTGCAGAACTTCTAGGTTCCTCCACCCACCAGTTGCTGCTCATTCCCTTTTCCTCCCAGCCTGCCCCGGGACCTCTGTAGCCTCTGGCCACTTCTGGAGTGGCTCAACTAGTTTCCCATTCTCCGGCCGGCCGTGCCTTGTTCCTTTGAGTTACTGGGCTCTGTGTGCTTGTCTGTCCATTGTTTCACGCGAGCAGCTCTCTGAGAGTCTGCTCTGGGGGCCTGGCCGAGATTTCTTCCTAACAGTAGCACTGGCTCATTCCATGACACATCCTGGTACTGGCTTTGGGGAGGAGAAGCACCCCACACCCCAACCCCAGCTCCAGAGCTCTGCTTTTTCATACCAGTGGTATCTATGCTATTCAGCTCTTGGCTTTCTGTCTTCTGTTGTCATAGCCAGGGCTCCTAGGAAACCTGTCTTCCCCACCCGTTGGTTCATTTCCCTTCATTCCTCTTGGATACATTGCCACTTGCTCTCTGAATGCTGCTCTGTGAGCCTCTGGTTCCTGGGCAGTGCTCAGCTTGCAAGGTGGCAGGTCTTCCTTGCTGACAGTTGAGACTGATCATGTGGTCTGCACTGGACACAGACTAGCCCTTGGGTGTAACCATGGCCTTTGAAGATGAACTCAGGCCAACCTGGGGCCAGCGGCCCCCACCTCTCTGCAGGGCGACTCTTGAGGTTGCTTCAGTTCAGTGGGGCCGGCCCTAACGCGAGTTGCCTCCCTCAGCAGCCTCCCTTTCCCAGATGCCTCTTTCTCTGTTATTTCAAATACCTCATTTTTGGAGTTGTATCTCCCATTTCCAGAGAGGGAGATTGTAAGACTAGTTAAGCCCTGTGGGTCTTTCCAACTTGGCTGAAAACTCTGTTTCATAGTCTTCCCTATCCATACCTCCACCCCCCAAGCTGCTGATTTCCTAACCTTCTCACCTGTCCTGAGGGTAGCTTCTGGGTTCTCTGGGACTGGTCTTAAGTCTCCAGAGCAGTCAGCTTCCCCAGAACGTTGCCTGCCATTTGGGACTCTCTTCTATCCAGCCGAGCTACTGGGTTGTTTTTGCTCTTACAGCAGTCCTAGCCCCCTTGGGTTTGCCTGGCCAGCTGCTGACATCGGACTTTCCTGTTCACCTTGGCTCTGCTCCTAATAGCCATGATCAGGTACCTTGGCATTTCACTTGGAGATGAACCCTCTCCCTCCCCCCTGCTCTGAATGTGAATATTCCCAAGTGGTTTGAGATTCCACCGAGTCCCCAGTTGACTCCCTCCCTGGGCCTCCCTCTGGGAAGCGCCCTCTGGCTGCTCATTCTGCATCCTAGAGGGCCTGGTGACTCTCCTTTCCTCCTTGCCCAGGGGCCTTTGTGGTGGCCTGCCAGCTCCTGTCCTTGCCTCTGCCACCCAAGAAGGCCCCTTGCAGACTCACCACACTTTCCCCTCCCCACTCCTGCCCTGAGCCAGTGTACAGACACCTTTTGTGAAGCTTCTGAGGGTTTTTAACTTCTCCTGACCACAGGGGAACAGAAAGGGGAAGAAAACAAACAAGGAGGTTACACAGTTCCATGCTGACTCCCAAGCCCCACAGGTGGAGTTCCAGGCTGCGCAGTGGCCGGGGCGCCAGCCCACACACTCCAACGCTGGCTGTCCGCGCCTCTGTTGCGTTAGGCTTGGTAAGAGGAGAACAATGACTCCTAAGTGAGGGGTAGCTGTGGGTCATTTAAAGGGTCCAGGTCTTGGATTTATGCAGATCTAATTTTAAGCCTCAGTTTCCTTATCTATAAAAACAGGTCATTTTTTTCAAGGTCATAGTAAGGATTAAAGCAGATGACGGCTAGGGCAGCAGGAGGCCCAGTTCCTGGCTCAGAGGAGAGCATTCGTTGAGTTGGTGCTGTTGGTGAGGAAGACTGGTGTGCCTGCTGCTTAACGGACGTGCCCTCTGTCCCTCCTGCTCCTTTCTTTTCACCTGCTCCCCAGGAGGCCTCTTCCTGACCGATTACTCCACCTGCTCGCCCCGCAAGCTGAGTCCTTTCCGCTCCTTTGCCAGCACCGAACTCTTCCACTTCCACGTGCCTGAAGACACATTCCTGGCTGTGTGGAACCTCATCATCTTCAAGGAGCAGGGGGGATCCTTTGGGGACCACTGCCCCGACCAAAGTGTGACTGTGTGAGTGTACGAGTTAACCTCTGGACCCCCACTTCTAACCCCGGACCACTTTCCAAACCAAAGTATGACTTTTTGAGTATCTAAACTGACCTCCTGACCCTGACCCCTGACCCTTGTTGAGATTGAAGTATGACTGAGTGAGGGCCAAGACCTCTGATCCCTGATCACTTCCTTACTCCTGTTTGTGTGAGTATCTGAGCTGACCTCTTACCCGCTCTGTGCTGACCCCGGATCTGGAACCACTGTGCTGTATGTGTCAGTATAGGGAATCTACTTGCTTGCTGGTGGTGAGTGACAGTTCTCCTTCCTTTTCCCCATTTCCCATCTCCCACCTCATTGCCTGCTTTCCTCCTCTCCTCATTCTGGTCCCCAGGTATTTCCGGTCCGGGGCACCCCCTGTCATCAATCCCCTGCACACACACTTCCCAGGGGACACGGCTGTGCCTGGGGTTTTCTCACTGACCCTCAGCTGGACACTGCCCAACCGCACCTCAGGCATCTTTAACGTCAGCAGCCCCTTACCTGGGGACTGGTTCTTGGCTGCCCACCTTCCCCAGGCCCACGGCCACATCTCCGTCAAGGTGGGTTGATACTGTCTAGGGCACGAGGGGCCAGAGCTGCTTCCCCATCTCTGCTGAATCCCCTCCCCGACGGGTTACCTGGAACACCAGCCTTGTACCAGGATGGGCAACAGCATGAGGGTGGCTGGGGTGGAACGTAGCCAGAAGCCAGCAGGTCACATGGTGGGCCATAGCCCGAGATCTGTATGAGACAATCCGGGAGCCTTAGGAGGACGTGGTGGGTCCACATAAGCTAAAGGGAAAGCCCAGAGTCTGCAGCTGGCCAGAGGCCCCAGCATCGCAGAGTAGTGTCCCTTCCTGATGGAAAGTGCAAGGGTTGACCGAGGTGATCAGAAGCCAGCTAGGGACAAGCCATGTGCTGCTGCACAGACCCAGGATAGCCCTGCAGACTCTTGTAAGCTCCAGCCCAGTTGTTAGTCCATCTGGGAGAACGCGTCCCTCTGCTGGCATGATTTTGGCTCCCTGCACCCCGCTGAAGACCATACGAGAACACTCTGGGGCAAGGTAACTCTTTCCTGTTAAAAGGAGGCTTTGGGTAGCTCGTGTCCATCCTGACTGTTGCCTCCCTTTCCTCCAAATATCTGCACTGATTTCATAGAGCAGAGGTTGTTAAAATCTGAAGTGTAGGTTCAAATGTCATACTGCTTTTTCATTCTGGTCAGGAGGGGAAGGGAACGCCACAAAGTTTTGCTGCCACTCCCGCGTGTTGAGCAGACTTCCTACTTGTAGTGAGAGGATCTATAATTTTCTTACTCCTGTCTGTTGGTGGGAAGGGAGGGGGAAATAAGCTGGTCATTGTCAAGAGCGAGATGGCCAAGTGTGTGGGGGCCAGTGGTAAGGACTGAGCATGAGCAGAGCAAGGATTGAAAGACCAGGAGGCTGAAGAACACGAAAGTTCTCAGGGTTTGGCCATTGAGAATTGAGGGGGAAAGGAATTCCCAATCAGGGGAAGATTTGATTTGGCCATATGGCTCCAGGCTGAGTTCCTTGAGGGCAGAGGCTCTGTGACTGTGTGAGACTCACCTCTCTTCCTCCTACTGGAGCTGAAGGAGCCGAGAAGCCTACAGGGACCAGTGTACTGGCACTGCTGGTTCCAGAATGGGAAATAGGGCTGAGGTAGTGTCTGGAGGCCTCAGTGAGAGGCCTCTTTTCCTGAGAGTGATGCATAAGGGAACTTTCTGTCAAGGTCTGGGAGTCCTCTGGTTGAGGGCATGTTGGGAGCTCACCTGGAAATGGCTCTGAGTTCTAGGCAGGTCTTGATTCCTTTAGAACTAAGTAAGGATTGTTTTTTTAAAAGCAGAGTTTATGTATTTATTTTTAGGGAGAGGGGAAAGGAGGGAGAAAGGGAGAGAAACATCAATATGTGGTTGCCTCCTCGTGCGCCCCCAACTAGAGGACCCGGCCTGCGACCCAGGCATGTGCCCTGACTGAGAATCGAACCAGCAAACCTTTGGTTCACAGGCCAGCACTCAATCCACTGAGTCACACCAGCCAGCGCTGGATTATTCTGTTTGGAGGAATGTCTTAGGTCTTTGGCCAAATTCCAAAGAGCCTGTTCCTGATGCTAACGCTGATCCTGGACTGTCTTTGTGAGGACTGACAGGGAAAATCCTTCTGAAGTCCTCTCGCAGTTACCCCAAAATTTTTCTGGGTGATCAGGAGGAACTGGGGGGCCTACGCCCGACTGGTATTATGGGAGCTGAAGCCTGGTTAGGAGAAGTCAGAACCAGGTTTGGCTGACATATCTATTTGCACCTGTAACAAGTGGGGCCTGGGAGACTTGGTACTGCAAGCGGGAGTCCTAGTCAGCAGCGCTCCCTGGGGTGTGGCGAGATTAGAGAGTAGAGGGCACAGTTACACCTTGCACATGAATGGCAGTGGACCTGGACACCATGAGAGATGTAGCTTTTCAGTCAGGCCTGTTCCAGAAGCTCAGAGGCTGGGAATGGGGTGAGGTGGGGATAGGGAAGGAAAGATCATCTTTGTGGTCCCTCTGAGAATTTGATTACCTTTAGGAATCTTAAATGGGCCTCTAAGGATTCTGAAGTTCTCTGGTTAATTCCTTAGACTGAAGCCTGTGAGTGATTGTCTAGAACATTCCTCCAGGGCTCCATCTTCTCAAGTTGTTTCCTCCTTAGTCCAGGTCTTGACTTCCTGTGAGGCTTGGCCAACACGGGAAGTAATGTGCATTCAAGGATACCCTTGGGTGGGAACTGAAGAGTCCTGGCAATAAGCAGGCCGTGCTGTTTCTAGGGCCCTCCTTAGCTTTGGGGGTAAGTTCAGACCTCCCTTTAGACCTTAGTCCTTGAGCACCAGCTTTGTCCCAGGTCTTGGGTTGGGTGCTTGAGACACAGATAAATAAGATATATGTTAGGAGATGTTTTAAGAGGACAAAAGAGACATGGCCATTTCAGCTTGGTAGTGTGGTGGAAGGGGTCTTAGGAAACTGTTAGAAAGTGGCGCCTGACGTGGAGAAGGCAAGGAAAGGCATTCTAGGTGGTGGGGTAACATGCGCTAAAGCCAGAGAACTGGAGTGGTTCCGTGTGGAGCAGTTGTTGGGAGGGGAAAGGGAGGTGGAGAGGTGAGCAGAGGCCAGATCACAAAGGGTCTAGAAGTTGGAACATTATCCTGAGAGTGATAGGGAGACTTAAGAGGATGTAAAAGGGAAGTGACTTATTTGGCCCAGGCCTCTGTCCGGAGCTCGTGTCCCACACTTCTGCTGGCCCCGGTGTCTGTGTTGTTCACCTCTGTATTCCCAGCATCCAGCACAGAGCCTGGCACAGAGTGGGGGCCTGGTGAGTTTTTGTTGCTCTTCTGCCATCTTCTCAAACTCATATTGTCCAGGACTGACCTTACTTCTCCTCCTTTCCTTTTCCCTTCTTCTTCCTATTAACCTCTTCCATCTTGACCCATGCCTTCCATCTCCGTGCTTTCCTGTGTTGGAACATGGGTTCATCTGGCGGTGCCCAGCTGCCAGTCTGCTCTGAGGGGTGGCCTTTGGGCTGTGGGTAATGCCTGGTACCCACAGGGGAAGTGGCTCATCAGGGGAAAGTTCTGCAAATGTCTGGGACACAGTTCTCTTTGAATGTTTCCTTTCCCCAATCCAAGATTTCGAAGTAAATGAAAGCAGGTAAGATAATAACAACAACCATAACAAAATCAAAGAAGCAGATTGTATAGAAGAAAGGATTTGGTTGAGTCCACCAACTAGGACGAAGTGTGACTCAGTATCTCAACTGAAGAGGTTAAAATCTGCTAACGGTGCTCATTCTGTTCTTCCTCCTCCTCCTAAATTATTTTATTTGTGTTCTGATTAGGTAATATATGCATCTGGTAACAACATTCAAAAGGTACAAAAGGCAGTGAAAAGTAAGTCTTCCTCTTCCCTTTGCCTCTTTCCAGTCCCCACTTCCCCTCTCCAGAGTTAACTAGTAACTAGCTGTTAATAAATCCCTTATATTACTCCTCTCTTCTTGAAAGACTCTCCTCTTGGCCCTTGCAACTCTACAGAACTGTCCTGGTTTTCCTCCTGCCCACCACCCACTCTTCCTCTGCCTCCTTTCCTGGCATCTCCTTTGTCTTGATCAAACATGTTGCAGGGCCCCAGTGCTTGGTCCTGGGACGACACCTTTCTTAATTCTCCATTTTCTTGCTAGGTGTCTCCAGCACAGTAGTTTTAAGTACCACTTGCAAGGTAATGCCTTCCAAGTGTATTCAGTGAGTCCTAATTTCTTTGAGTCTCAGACTTTATAATCAACTGCTTACTTGACATCAGCAATTAGATGTCTAAGAAATGTCTCAAACTTAGCTTGTACAAATCAAAACACAGCCAAATGTAAAAATCTCTTCATTCCCATTTCACTTCTTCCAGTCCAAGTCTTTTTGTCCTCTAGTCATCATCTTCTCAGTAAATGGTACCGCTGTTCACCAATTGCTCAAGTAACAAATGTAGGGTGTTATACTTGATTCTCCCTTCCCCCTTATTTCTCTACAACCAATTCATAAAGAAAAGTCCTGTTGACTCTACTTCCAAAGCATGCCCCGAATGCATCTACTTCTCTCTATTTCCACTCTTAGCACACCTACCCTCTGCTTTCTCCTGGGCCACTACACTAACCTTTTAAGTGGTTTCCCTGCTTCCACTTTTGCCCCCTGTAGTCTGTCTGACATTCATCTGCTCCCATGTTGACTGCTTCTGATTGATGGTGGGCCAGGGGCTGTAGTGGGTATGGGGATATTCTGGTGGAGAAGGCCAAGTGCTTTCGGGCGTCTTCAGTCTGCAAGCCCCATCCAGAGCCTGGGACTGGCTACTCTGCTCAGGCCTTTCTAAAGAACCCCAGCCCACCTGTACTAGGACAGTCTAGGAATCAGTCTAAGGCCTTCTGTTCCAGCTTCTTTCAGACTGTTTCACATACCACATCTCACTTTTGGCCCTTGTGGTTTCTCCAGTTTCCTGGCTTGGACCCTGTTCCTCCCATGGCTGCTGATGCTGACTCCCTTGCACTCTCACTTGGCTTCTGCCTTGGCAGTTTCCCGAGGACTTGGGTTCCGGTGTCACCTCTCTAGCCCCATCGCAGGACGAAGGTTGCTTCATCTCTGCACCTTCCCTGGTCTCCACTGATTGAATGAACGCTCCCATCTGCAGTGAGGGAGGAGTACTGATGTGCATCTTGTACAGTTTAAGGAAGGAGCACACCTTAACCATTGAGGTCATGTCCACCGATCCTTCATTGAAGCCATTAGCAAGCAAAATGTGGAGCAAAGTTTTTCTTCCCCCAGACTGTCAACAAGGAAACAGGCCACTGCCTGCGCATGGGCCCCCACCCTTGGGGATCATTCACAACAAGATTACTGTGGGTGATTCCTGTCATAGGAAGCAAGGTTGATGAAATTACTTGTGATAGTAATTCTGGTCCTTAGAGTTTGACACCAAAGATGAGGGACATCTGCTTTGGATATCAGAGACCGAGGTCTCTGAGCAATGAGGTGGGTTCAGGAGCTCTCTGAAGGTACATTTTTTATATCCATTCTTTAGTTCACCAGATATTTTTTAGCACCTAGTGTTTGCCAGATGGTGCACTAGGCATTAGGGATGCAGTGATGCAAAAAATCACAGAAAAATTCCAGGCAGAGGGTAATGGGATTTTCTGGCTGGGCATCTGTCACGGCCTCCTTCCAGCCTTGGGGAGCTTTGCTGGAAGTCTGTGCCTTGGCTGGCTTGTTCCATTGCATGGAGCTCAGTGGGGTGTGTGAGCATGGAACAAGGTTTAGAGACTCACGGAAGTGAAAAGTGGCCTCTAGCTTATTGGGATAGCACAAGGTCATTTGTCCAGAAGATAGAAAAAGCTAATCAAGCTGCCCCTCCTCCCTGAGCTGCTGCAGCCGCAGGGCTTAGATAGCTGCGAACGCAGCAGAAGCGGAATGGGGATAAGTGGGTCTGTGCTCGCTGAAGAGTGCTGAGGCCGCGTGGGCTGGGGTGGCGTCCGCTGAGAAGGGTGAGGGATCCGATCCAGGAGAGCAGCTCAGGGAGATGTGGCCGTTCTCTAGCCTGTTCTCTAGTCAGAAGGAGCAGACGTATCTGTGGGTCCCTTGAGACAGAGCAGTGGGAGGAGAGAGAGAAGACAGGCTTTGGCTTCATAAAGATAAGTGCTTCCCCAGCTGGGTTGATTCATTTTAAAAAAAATATTTTATTTATTTATTTTTGGAGAGAGGGGAAGGGGCAGAGAAGGAGAGGGAGAAAACCATTGATCGGTTGCCTCTTGCAGGCCCCCAACTGGTGGCCTGGCCTGCAACCCAGGCACGTGCCCTGACTGGGAATTGAACCAACAACCTTTCGGTTTGCAGGACGATGCCCAATCCACTGAGCCACACCAGTCAGGGTGATTCATTTCTTCATTCATTGATTCAGCAAACTCATCTGTGAGGTGTATACTTTACACTAGGCTCTGTGTCTGGGGAAACAAAAATGAAATAAGGTCAGACTCCTGTTCTCAAGTTGTTTACAGTCTGGAGGTAATAAGTGGCCCTTCCCTGGGGGTTTTAAAGCAGAGGCTGGACAAGTACTTGGGATGAGCAGGTGGGGAGTTAAGGAAGTTAAAGATTCACATTGTAGGAGCGGGAGGAGGTTTGGACTGGGGGCCTCTGTGGAATTTCCAACGCCCAAAGAGAGCCAGTGTTTAAGTTCCTGTGGGATTGGTAGGGGGTCAGGGTGGTTTGAATGCTTAGGAGGAGGGGTTAGATTGGAGGAGGGGCAAGGCAGGGTTGTCAGAAGGGCCTGGGTTTGAATCCCAAACCTCAGCCAATGCTGGGGATCACAGCAGGTCCTGCAGGCCTAGGGAGGACAGAGGTAATGAGGCAGGAAGGGCCCAGAACTTAGAGAGACCTCAGTCACTGCCTTGAGAGCAGGAAGCCAGAGGAGATTTGTCCCCCACCATCAGCTGCCTCCGCTCGCCTTGCTTTAGTAGCGCCCCTGCTGTCTCTGCCCTCCCACCACGCCTGCTTCCGTCTCAGGGTCTCCAGGATGAGTGTCAGTACCTCCTTCAGCCACAGCTCATTGTCAGGCGTTTACTGGACGTTGCTGTGCTGGTGCCTGGCCGTCCCTCAGAGCAAACCCTCACCTCCCACAACCGCTCAGCCCTATACAAGTAAGTGGAACCCCCTCCTCCACACCCCGCCCCAAACCTGGCCCCTTCCCTTTTCCTTCCTCAGCCTCAAACAGGGAACAGGATTCTCTTGGCCTCTTAGCCTCCCTGCCTGTTCCTGCTCCCCCTCTGGTCAACCCGGACTGCTGGGCCACCCAGAGCGCCAGCATGGGGTGCACCCCTGCCTCCCTCTCTCCCAGCACAGAGGGGAGGACTTGAACAGGCCTCCTGTTCTCCTTTGCCCGTTGCTCCTCCCCACCCCTTCGTCCTGGCATTTCCCTCATTCTGGTGTCCCTCTCACCTTTCCATACCCTGTGTTTTCTTACCCCCAACCTCCCCTCTGCCCAGGGTCTTTGTGCCCAGCTTCACTTACAGGGTTTCAGCACAGCTGGTGTGTGTGGGGGGCCGCGGGGCATCCGCCTGCCCCCTGACACTGCGCCTACGTCCCAAGGCCCCTCCCCTGCACAACTCAAGCTCTGTGGCCTGTGGAGGTGCCTCTGTCTGCCAGCTGGAGCTAGCACTGCCCCCTTGGGGGCGCTGGGTCTACGTGCGTGTGGAGACACCATCGCGGGGCCCTGGCAGGACCATCCGCTTCCAGCTGTGTGTGCGGCTGCAAGGTCAGAAGCCCCACATCTGCTCCAGCCACCCAGCCTGTGCTGACATCTGTGACTGGGAAGAGGCAGGCATGGTGGCTGTGTCCAGTGCCCCTGTGCCATGTCCCTAGACTCTCCCTGACCCTACCCAGGCTCCTTCACACTCCCTGAAGCCCCCCACTTGGACTTTCAAGTCATCGGAAGGCCTTCAGATCATCTTCCACCATTCAGGGCTGACTGAGTGACCTGATCACTCTCCTTAATTTAATCTCTCTTTCAGTTTCCTGGGGTGGGCAGGGACAGCTAGGACCTCTGGGACCCTGGTCTTGCAAAAGCCCCTGCCACTCAGTGAGAGGGTCAGTCATTTATTTCAACAGTGTCCTTGGGGAAGGGGAGATGACCTTGACCTTGATTCCCTCTAACATGGCAGTCTATCAGCTGTGACCACTAGGACAGGAAACTGGGCCCTGGTTCCTGGTTCCTGGGCCCTATCCTGTGACCTGGCTGCCCCATACTCCCAGGACATTTGATTCTAGTTGTCACCCCTCCCCACCCTTTGCTAAATCCTGCCTCGCTCAGACCTGGTTTGTGGTGGGGCTGCAGGGCAGCGAAGGTGGCAGGCCTCAGCTCTGATTGCCTTTGCCTCACAGAGTGTCCAAAGCCGAGCCTGTCCCGTGCCCTGGTCCCTGGAGCTGCCATGAACATGCCCCAGTCACTGGGCAACCAACCGCTGCCGCTAGAGCCACCATCGCTTGGGGCCCCTGTGGAGGGGACCGGGGCCCCATCTCCACCTGAGCACTGCTGGCCAGTGCGTCCAACTCTGCGCAATGAGCTGGACACCTTCTCCGTCCACTTCTACATCTTCTTTGGCCCCAGCGTGGCCCTGCCCCCGGAGCGCCCCGCCGTGTTTGGCCTGAGGCTGCTGCCAGTGCTCGACAGCGGAGGCGTCCTTAGCCTGGAGCTTCACCTCAATGCGGTACTTTATGGAGAGCAAGGAGGTTACCCCCATGGGGGAACTTGAAAAGAAGGTGATGGGTGTGGGGGTCCTTACCCCTCCTGGAAGCCTATGCAGGTTGCTTTCACCTAAGTTTATGATTAGAGACCATGCCTCAGCCCAGTTCTGGTCAAAAACAAGCTGAGTTTTGACTCTACTACAAATAGGCTGGGTCAGCCAGGACAATTCAGAGTGGTCCAGATTTTCCAAGTTTTGTAGCCTAAGCTCCTATTGCTAAGGGCCACTCTCCATGGCAGGTGTTTCACTTTTCCTGCACATCTCCTGTGATGGGCAGCCGCCCCCGCCTGAGGCCACGCAGGCCATGTGTAGCCAGCTCCGATGACTAAAGGCAGGCCTGCCATTCCATGAAAACCTGCGAGTGGATTTTTACCCACTCACTGATCTTTGTTTTGCCCCAGAAGCTATATTTTGGTAAATTTGTCTTAGTCCTTCAAAAAACAAAAGTTAATAGACTTGATTTATCAGAGCAGTTTTAGGCTTATAGAAAAACGGAGCGGAAAGTACAGAGTTTCCATATTCCCCCTCTTCCCTGCACAGCTTCCCCTATTATTCACATCTTGTATCGGTGCGGTGCATTTCTTACATCCTTAGCCTATTTTGGCAGCCCATCAGATGCCCCTCGGCCTTCTCAAAGCTGATTAATATCTTAGACCTCTCCACATCCTCCGCTCTCTCCTCTGGTCAAACTTCTGGTCCTCTGCTCTCTGAACTAAGTGAGCTGAGGTGGTACGAGCAGGGCGTCAGGCGGCGGCGTGTGCACAGCCGGAGATGAGGTTTCCTCTTTCTGCCGCTGCGTCACACTGATCACCTGGGGCCTGGGGTGAATTAAGATCTCTGGGTCTTTTTCCTTTCCCTCTTTTTTGTTTTCTTTAAAACAATTGTATTCATTTACATTTTAATTATAAAAACAGTAGAATCACATGTAAAAGCTTTACAAAAATAGAGGAAGCCATTCTCATAACACAACTGCTTAAACTTTTGGTCCTTTTCTCCATTAACTATTATATTAATCTCATTGAAACCAGTGGGCATACATATTTTTGTGCCCCGAGCCTGGTCCGTATGACCTGCTGCCAACTCCCATCTCATATTTTTGCAGTGAACTCTTTTAATCTAAATGGAAGAATTTATGTTAATCTTTGAGGCGTTGGCAAATTATACTGGTTTGGGTCTTGGGCTTTCGCCACTTTGTGTAATTACGCATTTGAAAAGCCAGCCTTCTGTCCTCTTAGCCATTATTCTCAGCGTTGAGTTAGACCGAGCTGAGGGCAGAGCCCGCTGTCAGGCCATCAGCGACTGTCTCAGGTTGGCATTGACCCAGTAAGGATTCCCCAGCCATGGGTCCTTTTGATTCTGCTGCCCGCCAGCTCTGGAGGCAAGGACCATTTTCCTACGAGCTGACCTGGGACTTTGTCTGTGGCTTGATGTGATCTGTTAGGGGACATGGCTCAGAACTTTCAAGTGGTCCCGCTGGTAAGGACAGAGCTGATTCTTCAGCCTGAAGATTTTCCTTATTTTCTTACTCAAATTCTGTCTGACTCTGTTCTGATTAATACTGTATGTATTTTGTGTTTGCTTATTGCCATGCCTTTGGGCAATGCCAGTGAAGTCTTGATTTGACCCTGAAACCTCAGAGCCCATATCAGAGACCAGCTGTATTCATACTTGTTCTCCCTCAGTATCTGAGGGGAGGCCCAGTCCTTTGCAGCTCCTTGCCCTGTTCCTCTCTGCATTCTTGTCTATTTACTCTAATGGGTACCTGCTTACATTCCACTCATCTGCGTGCTGTGACCCTTGCTACACAGCTCAGACAGTTGTTATATTAATTCCGAAAGGTATATTGGCACATTTACTCTTTTTTTTTATCCTCACACAAGGACATGCTTATTGATTTTAGGGAGAGAGGAAGGGAGGGAGAGGTGGAGAGAAACATCAATGTGAGAGAAAAACATCGATCGGTTGCCTCTCATAGGCACCCCGACCACACCGAACCTGCAACCTAGGCATGTGCCCCAACCAGGAATCAAACCTGGTTTATGAGACGACACTCCAACCAACTGAGCCACACTGGCCGGGGTAGCACATCTACTCTCATCTTTCCAAGTATTTTGATTTTTTTCCCCTTGGATCAAGAATTGGTCATTTGAATTAGAGAACTGTATATCTGGAGAACATTTCTTATCTTTGGCTCTCCCACAGAATGACTTCTACTGAGTAATACATTGGCATATTGCCCTGCGCTTGCATTGAGGAAAATTATGAGCAAGTCGTATGAAATTCACTCTTGTCATTGAGGACAGGATGCACAACAGCACACAGTGCTGCTTTGAAGGGGACTTACCTTAGAACCACACCTTTGGATGCTATACTTCTGTGACTCTGATTAACTTTTATCTTATGAGCTCACAAATCTGGTCACTCATCAAGTTTCCGTCTCTGCTTTGCTTGCTTGGAAGTCAGCATCAAATACATGGCCCACATATAGGGGCAATCTTTATTTTTCCTATCCTGATTTTTCAGTTTCCCTCTTGCATTTATTTTCTCCTGTTATATGCATTTAATAAGCTGCCTCAAATCCTTCTTGAATGAGGTGAGCTTATGGCAACCTGTTAACATTTATTCCCGTAGACAAGCCTGCGTGTTTAGTCCTGTGGATATCCGATTTCTCTCCATCCCAGCCAAGTTGCTACATTTAATCCCTCAGGCATTCTGTTACCACTCTTCAGTACCTCATCATTTCACCTGAGGAAGAGTACATTTCTTTTCACGCCTCCTGTCTTCAGACTCAGGTGAAGGGGTGAAGATGATCAAAACCTTCCAGTTACCTTTATGCACAACTGGTTTCTACATCCAGCAACAGCACCCCCCGCCCCCGCCCGCCCCCGCCCCGCTACGAGCTAGATAGGATTGGAAAAGAGGATGTTCTCTTTAGCCTGAACAGTGTAAACATTCTGCCCAAGGAAAGGATTCAGAATTGGGCCTTGCGTTTTTATCAGACTTTGAAAGATCCCTGAGGTGGGAGATTTTGTGTTTCAAAACTGGAGGAGAGATGGGTGTTGTTGCGTGCTCCTGCAGGAGTGTGGTGTCCCGTGAGGGCCTGGAGGAGTTTATGGGCGGCCGGGGGGGGGGGGGGCGGGGGGTTAACTGGTGTAGGAGTCTGGAGTGGGGAAGGTTGGTAGGACCTTGAGGATGGGACAGCTTCATCTTCATACCTGCCCTCCCTAGAGCTCCCTGCACAAGGAAAATGTGACCGTGTTTGGATGCCTGACTCACGAGGTGCCCTTGAGTCTTGGGGATGCAGCAGTGACCTGTTCCAAAGGTGAGGATGAGGAATGCAGGGAGGAGAGAAAGCTGGCTGGGATGGATGGGAAATGCTATGGAGGGTGAATGGGCTAGAGTCTGGGGTGGGGGCAGGTGGGTGGGGGTTCTTTAGATCCTGGCCCCACGCCGACCCCTCCTTCCTCTCACTGACCCCTCACTTACCTCCTCAGAGTCCCTGGCTGGCTTCCTCCTCTCAGTCAGTGCCACCTCCAGAGTGGCCAGGTTGCGAATCCCATTCCCACAGACCGGGACCTGGTTTCTGACGCTCCGCTCCCTGTGCGGCGCGGGGCCTCGGTGAGTGGCTTGCGGCTGTGTGACGCGTGGCGGGAGGGAGCGGCCGAGCCCCAGGTGACCGCCAGTGTGTGCACAGGTTTGTGCGGTGCCGGAACGCCACTGCAGAGGTGCGGCTGCGCACCTTCCTGTCCCCGTGTGTGGACGACTGCGGGCCCTACGGCCAGTGCAAGCTGCTGCGCACGCACAACTACCTGTACGCGGCCTGCGAGTGCAAGGCCGGTGAGCGCTCTGGGCTGGCAAGGGAGCTCCAGGGGCTCTCGGGAGGGGGCGGCCAGGAGAGATTGGGAGGGCGGCACTAGGGTGAGACCACCCTCTCCTGTCAGTGGCACTGGCTTAGCTCGAGGCCTCCGGAGGCTTCCAGCAGAAGCGGCTGCTGAACCCCTGGCTGCTTTCTGTATGTACCCTTCCACCCTGTACCCTCCCCACCCACAGGGTGGCGGGGCTGGGGCTGCACCGACAGTGCGGATGCGCTCACCTACGGATTCCAGCTGCTGTCTACTCTCCTGCTCTGCCTGAGCAACCTCATGTTTTTGCCACCTGTGGTCCTGGCCATTCGGAGCCGATATGTTCTGGAAGCTGCCGTCTACACATTCACCATGTTCTTTTCCACGGTATGAGGTGATGTCAGTGCCTTCTTTGAGTCCCTCTCCCTGCGGTGGGTGACGTTCTACATTTCCCCCCTGTTCTCCACTGGTTTGGGGATGTCTGTATCTTTACAATAGGAAGGTGTCTCCAGGTCACCGCGTCTCCTATAGCCGTGCTTCCCCACCTTTTCATATCATGGCATGCGTGCAGTGTGGTCATTTTTGTAAGGCACATTTGGGTCAATGAACAAGCCTGTTTGTCACTTAAAATACCAACAGCCACTGCAGACAATGTGTGGTCTCTCGCTGTGTCACACCCTGCCTGTCCACCCTGAGGGCCGAAGGGAATTTTGCCTCAATTCAACCGGACGAGTAACTCTGTTCTGCAGTAGAGAATTGCGCCTTCACTGCGAGAGGTCTGCACGGGGCAGGAGATCCACCCTTTCACCTGTGTGGCTGCATGGACAGTTGTCAGTTTCAACACATTCTTTCATGATGCGAGGGCTAGCTGTACTGTGCTGGCGTTCCTCATCGTACTGGGGATTTCTACAATGTGAGCATGTTCTTTCTTATGGCATAAAAAGGTATCTCCCCACTTAGGAGCCATGGCCTCCTTGGACTATCGTGGGAACTTCTGGAAGGCAGAGAGGATCTCTATAATTGGGTAATTTATGGAACAGTCTGGCTCTTAAAATCCTAAGAAACTTTACAGATTCAACTATGTTCTGAAGCATCATGGGAAGTGGCAATGTGATATAAAATCCCAGCCCAAAGGAGCTTATTTTGTTGAAGATTAATATAGTTTTAAACCCTTTCCCTCCCATTACAGAATCTCCACAATCTCTGTGTCTTCCCACTCTTCTATCATCCTAAAAATTCATGTTACAAGCATGTGTCACAGATATTCTAAGGAAAGGTAGAGGAATGAGTCTGCTCTTGTGACTTAGCCTTCATGTAGACGGCCCCCTCCTTCCCCTACCCCCTACCCCGACCCAGGATTCTGCATCTGGAGATCTTTTCATCTCAGCTCTGGGCTCTTGGCGTCTTGTGACATACAGTGCCTGCCCATGAGCACTGCAAACATCTTAGATGGATTCAGACTTTCCTCGTGTCTTAGCAACAAAGATATCACAAAAACCCGATAGCCCCTCTTGTTCAACGTTAATAGAGCAAATATATGTCCAAATTTTAAAAAATCCTACTTATCACTTAGAAGTGGGGGCAACTGTCCTGAAACTAAGGGTCCTGTCATATGTAAGTTCCTCCTGGACGTTCATCCACAGATGAGGAGTAGCCTTATCTGTGTCCTTGCCAGGGAGACAGACCTTGGCCCCGTAAGCTGGATGAGAGGAGCACATTCCAGGTTTGCTTTACTGGCCCCCTTTTTAGACCTGCTCCGACAGTGCCTCATTCTATTTTTATATTAGACACTGTTTCTCCTCTTTATTGCCAGATGCCCTTATACTGTTGCTCACCAAATCCTCTAGCAACAGCTGCTCCACCAGCCCGCTCTTGGCTGCATGCAGATCTAATGCGATTCATAATTGGTACCTGGGGCATGTGGGGAGAGCGTGTCTGTTCCACACTTCACACACGCATCCTGGGCATTGGCTCCAGAATGTTCAGTCCTGGATGACTCCTCATTTTCTGGATACAATGGGAAATCAACCTGAGAATAAAACACTTTCCACCCAGTAGGTACACTGTGGGAGCCTAAAGTGCCTGGCACCACATACAGAGCTTCCACTTTCTTAAATAAGGTGATAAGAGATTAAGGAAAAGATACTGGTTCTGAGCTGTTGCCTGAAGTCCCGCTCTAACTCCTGTTCTTTTCCACATGGGCCAAAATGTAGAGCTTCTGGTCTTCCGGTTTTCCGTGTTGTCCCTCTCTTCCCATTCTTTACTTAGTTTAGACTTATTCTATTTCTACGCAGTCTTTGTTTAAGGACCGATTGACCATGTTGCAGGTCATGGTAGCGGATAGTAGGTTATAGTCTTCAAATACAGGACAGTCTATACTTGGCACTAGTGCATGAGTTGTTGACCAGGACATAGGAGCAGACGTTAGGTTTGTTCTTCGGGAGTTTAAAATGTAAATACGTTAAATATTTAAAATGTAAAATATATAAGGTATACAAGATGTCAAAACAACAACAACAACAACCAAACAAAAAAGCCACAAACACAGCACTTGATTTTGTATATAGTCACACAGTTCATATAATAACAGCACAGAACATCTGAATGTGTGCTGTGTGTCAGACACTGCTAATCAGATTCTCGCAATAGCGCTATAATAGTAGACAGGGACTTCTGTTATTATCATCTCTTTTTGCAAATGAGAGAAGTTTAAATACTTTGTCTAAGGTATAGGTGAGTGGCAGAACCAACATTTTCACTCAGCCTGACTCCAGATCCTCCCCTGTAATCGCTGAGGTCTGTTGCTCCCCTTGCGCGAGGGCAGTGAGTGCTCACTGATAAGTTTCTGGCCTGACTTCAGTTTCTCAGAAGTCCTGGCATCCACAGAGAGACTCGGGGCCTCAGTTGATGAGTTATCAAATTCTTAACAGATAAGGAGAGTCAATCAAAAGATCAGAAAATGTAACCAAACCAAATATAAGAAATTGTGAGGGAAAATAAATCAAATTTGAAGGTGTGCAACTCTAACCCATACAGTTCAAGCCACCTGTCCTTCCCTGTGCTGCACGGCCCTCACAACCAGAGCCCAAAAGACCAGACAGAGCCGATATCCTGGAGGCCTTACAGCCTCCCTTGCCGATTGCTGACATCTTGGCGGCAAGCCTGCCTTCTCATTACTTTTCTCTTCTTCGAGCCATCACAAGTAATTCTCAGTGGCCCTTGGCAAAGTCCCATGACTGTTTCCAAGAGAAAATGGAAGCACAAAATTAAGAGAGCAGCAGTAAATTCCGTTATATCCTGAGTACAAATATAATTTTTGCATGGATTAAATACATTTGCATTTCCATTCTGTAGTGCTTGGATACTCCATTTTGGGGCATTAGATGACCTATATACTTATGTTGTAAAACTATAAAATTTTACAGAAAAATAATCCTGGATAATTTTCTAAAATTACCTCATAAGTAGTGTCCAAAGCTGAGGAAACTACCAAATTAGATTAGAATTATATTAATAGAAACCAGCCTGTACTCTAAATTTCTTTTTTAAATTCTTCATTTTTTTCTGTGTCATTTTTACCACTTTTATTGTCATTGACAAAAGGAATACTAATCTAAAAATTAGCCCACACTTCTTAGTGGAATAATAACTTCCTCGCACTGCAATTTTAATTTAACTCTATCCCTGTGGATTTTCCACAGCCTCAATCTCTTTGACTTTTTGGTATACTTGGAGAATAATAAGTCATTATTATTCTGTGATTAGAATATTAGTGAGATGATTTCTCCCCAAAGCCCTTTCTCTCCAGAGACAGTCTCTCCATTATTTGCCGTTCTTTTTTCAGGCAAGAGAAGTTTGAGATCAGCCTTCAGTAAATTATTCTTTTAGATGTGTCTTCAGTATTAGACAATCCAGTTTTGCTTTTTTTCTGCTGACATATATCCTCTCTTATCTGAGATTGAAGAATTTATTACAAGGCCCTCTTCCAGAAATGTTCGGGCATTTCCTTCTCTATGCTTGAAAGTCAGGCATATGGAGTAAGTGCTTGGTTAAGCCTGAAATGTAAAATTAGTGCTTTCAAATAAAACCAAATCATAAAACATCATGGGATAATTTAGTGGCCTGTAGTACTTATATCTGGTTTTGGAGATAGAAAATAATTAATGTCCTATAGCTAAAAGAGAAGAAAAGACCAAAAGATTTGTTTAGGAACCAAATTAACTCTCAATTAATCAGCACATATAAGAAAAAGAATTGAAAAATAAACAAATCTTTTAGGCATATTCAAACATTAATTCTAATGCTATGTGGGCCCTCAGGAAAAGTTACCTAGTAAGAACTCATTATCTCAATTTAATGACTTATTAAGAGGGAACCATGCCCCCAAACTTATAAGTTCTTTCAAAAGTCTGAGAAAATTCACTTAAAACATGATCATTCCAAGGCAGTCTCTTCCTGAAGGGTCACTATTCTTTACCTCCAATGTAAAGGAAAAGAGATAAGATAGGTACACAAGTTTCAGTCTCATAGCTTAACATTTGAAGGAATCAAACCCAGGATTTCCCAGTGCCAACTAATATCCCTTAGTGTTCTTTTTCCTTTTTTTTTTTTTTTCTTTTTAGAAACTCTTCCTAGCTTCTTCCTGCCCTTATATTATTTACCCTTTCTTTCCCTTTTGTCTGTTGAAGTTGATGATTTTATAACTTGAATGACTGGATGAACTCTTCAACAGGCTCAAAAGAAACATTAACAATTTATTTCTCATCCTTTGTCTCTAGAGACTAAACTTTCAAATCCGTTTCCCCATTTTGTTGGGGGCAACTCTGCATGGGGCTGGATTTGGTCAGTTTTCACAACAAACCTGCTTCAATTTCCCACGTGCTTTTTCCTAAGGGCATGCTGTTTGATTAAGGCTGGGGTGTCATGGTTTGTAATATGAGTTTCGGATATGACACTTTTCCCCCCAGAATTCTTCTTCCTGACCTCATCCCCACCCTCTTGTTTTCAACTCTAACTCATTCAAACAGGAGACCAGGTTCTCCCATTTCCATTCTTGCCAGTAGTTAAAGACCCTATTGCTGCCAGTGAGTGAAGAACTTGTGATGTTGCTCAGCTCTCTTTCCTCAGCTGTGGACTGGATACCTCTGCCCTTTTCCAACACTCAGAGCCTTGTCTCTGGAGGGCCCGGAGGCCTGTCTCCCTCTGGTCGGCGAGGCTACCGCTCCTTGGAACTCAGTTGTGATTAGGGCTGCCTTTTAATAGAATAATGAAGAAACTGACCCAGGCTGAAAATAGTGCCTAACGTGTCAATGATCAAGACACTTCAAAAGCCATCTTTGGATGCCATTGCGCTTAGCCTTCCTGCCCCAGCTTCAGTTCATCCTGATGTATTTCAGTCCCACCCTGGAAACTACACCAACTTGTTTCTCCTATCAAGAGATGTTCTCAATAGCCATGGCTTCCAAGGGACTTGGGGTAACATGCAGGGGCCAGAGATCAAACAGACCGATTCACAGAAATCTTAACTTTTTGATCCTCTAAAATCTGCTGGCATGCCTCAAGCTCAGCTCTAATGAGTAGATTTTGATAAACTTTATATAGGTCAAAACCTTTTCGCTACCATTGTAGCTTCTTGGTTTTCTTCTTAACCCTGCTTCTGTCACCATAACAACCTATTCTGCCTGACACGGGGCAGGGATGATGTCAAGAGATGGGAGGAGTGAGCGTCCTGCTGTGGTGTTTGTTTTTCCTCAGAGGTCTGTCCAGTATGTGTCCTTTAGGTGGGCTCATAAATCCACAGTGAGATATTTGTTCCCGTTGTCTTTGCACCAAAGCTATTCTTACATCCATACATGTTCTTAGTGTTTGGCATCAGTGAATACTCAAATCATAAAAATTCTACAAGGACTTCAGAGAAAAGTGCCAGCAAATGTTCTAAGGCCAAGAGAACTCTGGGAACTCCTGGGTAACCTCTTCACAAATCCAGGAACGTAGGATGTCGGAGGCCATGCATTGTCCCCAGAGGCACAGGGATTGGGACCAGGCCTTGATTCTTTAATTGAGGAGCCTGGAATACCTTGATACAATTCCCCTCGTGTTCCCTGCACCCCTCTTGGAGTCTCCTCAATACGCTTTCCTCTGTTCCCCGCAGTGTAGGAGAGGCGGACGCTCTCATCCCTGTGTTTTTCCCCACGGCGTGAAGGGCCACTCTCTTCCCCGTGGCCATAGGGACTGCCGGTTTCACTACTGTGTCTACATTGGGTGGGAAGCGAAGAAGAGGACCAGCTAGTGCAGGGCCTGATGGTGAAGCCCAACTCAGAGGCTGAGCTATCAGGAGAGGCTGGGACAAGCTGGGGAGGCTCGCGGTCTGGGTCGGCCAAGAGGCCGGAGTCCAGCCCCAGAGCCTGGGTCAAGAACGAGGATTATAGATGGGACCCACAGCAAACATGAGGAGAGGGGGAAGGACTGGCCTCGCTGGAGGGACCTGGACCTCCCTGGCCTGGTGTTCTCCACAGCACATTCCAGAAGCAGGAAGACTAGGAAGGTGCGGGTGAGGGTCAGGGCTGCCAGACACGTCCCTGAACAGCTGATGAGGCAGACCAGGCCTCCCTGCCGTGTTTTTCTCAGGAGTGGAGAGTGGGGCATTTCCCAAATCTCTGCAGCCTCTGACCTCTGACCTCTGCTTCCCTGGTGGCAGCAGACCGCTACCCCTGCGGCCTCTTTCTTCCGTTTTGTAGCTCTGCACGTCTGCCCGCAGTTCTCTCAGTGCCTGTCTTTTCTTTGTCCAGTTCTACCATGCCTGCGACCAGCCAGGCATTGTGGTTTTCTGCATCATGGACTACGATGTGCTACAGTTTTGTGATTTCCTGGGCTCCTTAATGTCCGTGTGGGTCACTGTCATCGCCATGGCTCGTTTACAGCCTATGGTCAAGCAGGTCAGTCCAGAATGGGCCCTGGGGGACAACTGTAGCTGAAGTCTCCTTGAAACCCATTCCCAGCCTCTCCCCGAGGGCGCTCCCTCCTGGCCCAGCCCTTGTGGTCCCCCTCTCTAGGTGCTGTATTTGCTGGGGGCTATGCTGCTGTCCATGGCTCTGCAGCTTGACCGGCATGGACTCTGGAACCTGCTTGGACCCAGCCTCTTCGCCCTGGGAATCTTGGCCACTGCCTGGGTAAGGGTGTGGAGAACTGTGGGTGGGGTGTCCCAGCAGGACTTGGGTGCAGGGCCCTGGGTACCCAGTCCCCAATTTAAGGTGGGCTCAGCCCCTGTCATCATTACTGTTTTGCCCGTGGTCCCCATTCTAGTCTTAGGAAGTTCCTTCAGGTCACAGCCACTCTCAGGGGAAACCTGAGAGTGACCGGCTCTGGCTTGGGTTCCCAGGCCTCGCATTCCTGAGCCCCACTTCTCTGCCTCCCCCAGACAGTACGCAGCGTCCGCCGCCGGCACTGCTACCCACCCACATGGCGCCGCTGGCTCTTCTACCTGTGCCCGGGCAGCCTTATTGCAGGCAGTGCCATCCTACTCTATGCTTTTGTGGAGACCCGAGACAACTACTTCTACATCCACAGCATTTGGCATATGCTCATCGCCGGCAGTGTGGGGTTCTTGCTGCCCCCTCGTGCCAAGACTGACCGCAGGGTCCCCTCTGGAGCCCGGGCCCGGGGCTGCGGTTACCAGCTGTGCATCAACGAGCAGGAGGAGCTGGGCCTTGTGGGCCCAGGAGGGACCCCTGTCAGCAGTATCTGCACCAGCTGAGAGCAGCTTTGGGCCTGGCCCTTGGGGAGCGTGAACCCTTCCTAGGGGCAGAGAGCCCTTCCTGGGTTTTTCCAGGCAGCGTGGAGCCTTTCCAGGGATGAGAGACAAGTTGTATTTTCCTGAGGACGTGGAGTCTTTCTTGACAGGGAACTCCTCCAGGGACCTGGCGTCCTTCCTGAGGGCCTGGAGTCAGCCTGCATCTGTGGGTTCCTTCAGGACTGTAGCCCGTGCGGGGCAGCAGAGCCCCCTCAGGGCCAGGCAGTCCCTCCTCGGGGCGGGAGCCCCTCCCAGAGATATGGAGCCCTCCTGAGGATATGGCATCATTCCCGGGGGAGTGGAGTGCATCCTGGAGAAACTGAGTTTCCAAATCCTCCCAGCAGCTCAGCAACTCTGGCCTCAGGCCCACGTCCCGAGGCAGCGCCTTGGCTGGGCTGTGCTGGGAGGGGAGTGAGAGAGCAATGGGGCTGGGACGGCGGCTGGAATCTTGAGTGGATGCAGGTGGAGTCTGATGTGTTTCCGATGAAGTATTTGCTGGTTCTGTGCTGCCTTTTTTTCCTGCTGCCAAGGGTGTGGGGGAGGGGAGGGAGAGAGGGACCTCGAGGAGGTCAGCAGGGTGAGGGGACCTCAGCTGGAACGAGCTGCTGGAGCCACTATCTCTGTCTGAGGCTTTGATCCCATCATGTCAGGCAGTAGCAGCTGGGAATAGGGAGCTGAGAGAGAGAGGCGCTGAGATGATTTAAATCAGTGAGACAGATCTCCCTTATGGAACTCACACCCAACAGGGAAGGAAGCTGAGGTCCCAGGAAATGGGACTAGCAGGTACAGATGTCAGATGCGCAAGAAATATCACAAGAACGTAGCTTCTATTTTCAGCCCCATTTTGCCTGACTGCCAGAAATATAATCCTTCATCAATCTGGAATTTCTTCTGTTTCCACACTAGTCACAGCTAAGTTCCAAGGGTCTTATGGAATGCACAGATTTTGGGAGTGTGTTTTTCCTGGTCTCCACAGCCCATGTGGCACCCACCCCCCGAGATTTCCATCATCCCACCTGGCCCGCAGCTGGGGGTGCGGGTAGGCCGGACCAGGGAGGCTTCTTGGTCCTGGCTGTATAACCCCTTTTAGTCCCGAGGCTCGCTGCCACTTCCGTGCCACATGCAAAGACCTGTGACACCTTGGCTCCCCAGACATACCTTGGAGCCATTTTACTCTGGGGTCCTGCTCTGGGTTTTACTGGACCAACAAGGCATGAGTTGCTCCCGCTTTTAAATCCTGCAAACCTCTTCAGGAGCTTGGCCTGGGGAGTGGGGATCAGGGCCCCTCTCATTGCGGGCCCCTCTGGGCCAATGTTCCCACTACGTCCCCTCCTCATTTCTTTTCCTGCTCCCTAGTTTAGCGAATATTTTGTTAATCTGGAGGTGGGGAAGCCTTACTTTTACTTTGTTTTCTCCCAAATCTTTTGTCTATGCCTTAATGCTCCCTTTCGGGCCTCGGCATTTGAAGGTCAAAAGCCAAGAAGACATCCTTTTGCCCGCTGGTTTCTGCCATCACGGTGCCTCCGGGGGGCACTGAGCAGAGAGCGGTACGGCCACGTGAGTGGTGAGAAGGAGTGAGAGGTGTGAGCTAAGTATCTGTTCCTGTATCAGAAATGTCATTCCATCGCATAAAGATGTAGAGTCAGGTCACCAGGACACATGAACCCAAATAGCTGGCATTCAGGGCAGAGTCAACAGAATACAGATGGCACTGAAAGAGGAGACAGGGCTGGGACAGACTGCCCCCCAGCTGGGGGGGGTGGGGTCAGAAGGGGCTTTCTGGAAGGGGAGTATGTGTTGAGGATTGAATGGGTTTTCATATGCTGAGATGTTGGGAGAGTGTCCACTCTGGTCACCAGTGTCTGTGTTGCACCCCTCCCCTGAGATTTCCGTCATTCCACCCGGTCTCCAGTCACGAAAGCACTAGGACACAGTGCGGTGCCCAGCCCGGGACGCAATGTGTCCAGTATATTAGCTAACGGTCAAGAAGTGTTTGGGGCTGGTCTGTCTCCGCACCATGCCCCTCTCCTTTCTTGGAGAGTGAATAAAAACTTTACTCTCTACACTTTCTTCTCTTTGTGAATTCTTTCATAGCCCGCGTCACCGACCACACTAACATTTTGGTGGCTCATATGGGGACGTTCTCTATTTCTCCCTGGCCTCCAGCCTCCTGAGACTTGCGAATAGGGGAGCAGTGGGCAGCAGAAGCTTGACCCAGGCCAACCCCCTAACCCTGTCTCTGTGAGGTTTGGAGAGAGGATTCTAATCCTTCTCTGCATTTCTGGACTCTGCGGACAGCCTCCTCCTCACAGCCCACCTTCACAGCCAGCAACTGATAGAAGAAAACTTGTTTTCTTTCCCTGGAACAACTTGACTGGGAATTACTAGAAAGCAAGAACAGAACAGGACTAACCGCTCCCTACAGCCGCAGGCAGAAGATAACATTGGAACAAACTGCAGCCTCGTGTTGCAACACCCCCAACAGCCCAGGGGCCACACAGCAGCAACCGAGGCCCCACCCTCTTTTAATCCAATTATAATCCAATAAAAGCTCAGAGCTCCTACCCCTCAGTGCTGGCATATCTCTCCACACCATGCCCCCCTCCTTTCTTGGAGAGTGAATAAAAACTTTACTCTCTCTCTCTCAAAAAAAAAAAAAAAAAAAAGTATTTGGACATGAGAGGGAACTGCAAGAGGGAGACAGAGAGGAAGGAAAGACAGACGGTTACGGGGGACTGGGAGTGATTCTGTGTGCGGGGCTGCGGGAGTGTGTGGGTGGAGCAGGGCTGCAGGCAAGCAGCCGGTAGTGAGGCTGGATGGATAGGTGGGGTCTGGTTTTTAGCCCGTGGGAAAGGAGCCACTGGAGAGATTTAAGCAGAGGAGTAGCATGAACAGACGGGTGTCTTGTCTTTATGGATTGGGGTGTCGACGGCTAGTGCAAAGATGGGTTTTGGAGAGTTTGCAGCGACACCAGTGTTGCAATATTTGAGAGATGGATGGGGAAGGTTTACGGTAGTATCCACGGGAAGGAGTGGACTGGTTTTGTTTATTTGTGGTTTTTCTTGTTTTGTTTTTTGATTTTATATATTTATTTTTAGAGAGAGGGGCAGAGAGAGAGAAAGAGAGGGAGAGAAACAGCGATGTGCGGTTGCCTCTCCTACGCCTGTATCTGGGGACCTGGCCTGCAAGCAAGGCATTTGTCCTGACTGGGGATCAAACCAGCAACCCCCTGGTTCACAAGCTGATGCTCAGTCCACTGAGCCACACCAGCCATGACAGGGGTGGACTGTTTTAAGAGCTGTTATGAGATGGACTCTATAGGACTTCGTGACTGATTGGATGTATGGAGCAGTGAGGGATGAGAGAAAGTCTATGACTTCCATGTTTTTGGTGTGGTGACTTGTGGGTGATGGTGCCTTTCCCTGAGCTGGTGACACAACTTTGAGGGGCAGAATGCTGAGTTCAGTTTTGAATAGTTTGAGTTTGAGGTGCCTATGGGGTTCCTGTGAGGAAGGACCAGCAAGATGACCATGCTGGGCGGAGCAGCTGAACCTGGTCTGGAGCCCTGGTCTCCTGGTCCCCAAATAGTTATCTCCTGACTTGTCTCCATAGGTGGGGAGCCCAAGAGGCTAACAACTGCAGCCTCCTGGGAACTGAGGGCTTTGGCCAAAGATGCTATGTCTCCTTGGCTTGTGTCTCTCTACACAAGGCTCAGCAGCACAAGGCTCAGTCCTCAGATGGCAGCATTGTGAGGGCTTCTGAGTGACGATTCAGTTCGCTAAATCTTTTATAGGGAAAGCTCTGTGCGAGCTACAGAGACAAGCCGGATCTGGCTGAATCTTGCCCTCAGAGAGCTCACAGTGGGTAAAATACCATGAATACAAAGCAGAACAGGGCAGGCACCGAGCAAAAGCTTCCAACAAAGTGCTATAGGATCAAAAGGAAAGAGAGCACTTTCAAAGTGCACCAGGAAAGGGTATGTGAATGAGACGGTCCTGGTCTTACCAGAGAACAGGAGATGGCAGTGTGGGCGGTGCATATGACGTAGTGAGGGGCGGCCAGGGGAAGGGGTTAGAGGAACATCAGGCTGCAGACGCGGTGGTGGTAGGGGGTGGTCTGGGTCCTGGAGGGCCCGAGGACGCAGCTGGAGGATTTGGACTCACCGCTGTGGTAATGGGGAGCCATCGGGGCTTCTTGATGAGAAGAATGATGAATCGGGGTTTGACTCTGAGTGATACAGGGATTTGTTATGGAGAAGGCGAAACGGAAAAGCCGGCATTCGTGCTATCTGTCACCTACCAGACCCAATAAGCGGAGACAGGGATTGACTCTTTATGGGCGCTCTATTCAGATGGTTGGTGATCTGAGATGACAGCAGGGTGGTACGCTAACAGACCCTCTTCAATTCCATTTGAAACCGACCCTATTTATAAGGAGAAGAAAAGTGTAGGTAAGGGGTCTGGAACGCAGGGGAAAGTTAATCAGATAAGAGCTGCACCATTCTCTCATCTGTGTCCTGCGCCATGGCCTTTAGTACAATGGCTCAGCTACCACCTTGATGGCTGGCAGTCCTTCTGAGGCACAACTGCTTATGAACCTGCTTACAGTCTCCTGGAGTCAGCGTGGGTCATACCTTCAGTCCCTGAAACAATGGCTTTTTACCTTCCTTGATCACTAAGCTTATTAGCTATTACCTAAAACTAAAATTTTCCCGACATTTGAGACCCCCATCGAAGGGACCTGTGCAATTGTGGGAGCAGTTAGAGAAGTTTATGCAAAGCTGTTACCTCTGCAGCTAGTGCTGGACCTGCGGTCGCTGTGAGTACCTGGGCCGGTAGGATGAGGTGGGGCAGGGTAAGGACACACTGGCACCCAGGAGGGCGAGCTGGAGCCCGTGTCTGGCTCTCACTGCCTTCAGTCTCAGTGACGCTGGTGACCTGCACGAGAAGCTGGCACCCTTTGCCAAGGGGCTGCACTTGGCACAAGACGCAGAACAGTTGAAGGAGGGGACCTGGTGGGACTTGGCGGGTAGGAGAGGGACAGCGTGTGAGCGCTCCTGTGGCGTCTGCTGCTGCTTCAGTTTTGCTTTCTGAATCTCATGCAGATTTTTCTTGTGGTCCACCCTAACCCAGAGCCAAATGGGGAAGGACATTCTGAGCGGCACAGTTCCGCCTAGTTTGAACCAGGGCAAAGCCACCACAAGTGAGCTAATGAGAACTTTCCCAGGATGATTAACCTGGCATCAGCCAGGGAAGGATGGATGGTCAGAGAAAAGGAAGGCAACTCTCTGTAGGATGGTGTGACAATCATTAGGTTATATTTACAACTTTCTCAGTCCTCCCCCTCCTTCTAGGCACATGGTAGGTGTGACTCTCTGCTCCCCTCCCCCACGTTCGCTGTGGCCATATGCCTCCTATTGGCCAATAAAATGTAAGTAGAAGTAACCTGCCACTCCTAAGTGGAAGCTTGGAGAGTCAGTGCAGGTCTTGTCATCTTCTCTCTTCCTTTTGTCATGGTGACCAGCAGTGTTCCAGTAGTTGCTCTATTATCCTAAGTCCCAGAGGGGCGAGGACAATGATATGGAGCAGACCCCCCAGCCAGCCTGTGACGGGCCTGTAGCAATGGTGAGAAGTAAACCTTTGTGGTTTTAAGCCACTGACATTTTGGAGTTACTACCACACTGTAAACTAGCCTATCCTGCCGGATACAGTTAGAGAGCAGCAGGAAAAGCAGGACATTTTCCTGGAGAGCAGATCCCCGCCGAACAGAGCTATGGTGGCAGCTTTTACCTCTGCATTTCTCAGGCTGTAGATGACGGGGTTCAGCGAGGGGGTCACAAGCCCATAGAACAATGCCATAATCTTATCCAAGTCAGGGTCCTTGGCCTTGGGCTTGAAGTACATGAAGGCGATAGTCCCGTAGAAAACCACTACTACTGTGAGGTGGGCAGAGCAGGTGGAGAAGGCTTTGCGCCGGCCGGCAGCAGAGGGCACCCTGAAGATGGCAGCAAGGATGAAGATGTAGGACAGACAGATGAGCAGGAACGGGGCCAGCGACAGGACCGCTGTGGCCACGATTAAAAGCAGCGCATTGAGAGAGGTGTCCCCACAGGCTAGTTTCAGCACCGCCAAGATCTCACAGAAGAAGTGGTTAATGACATTGTGGCCGCAGAAGGGGAGGCTCCAGGTGACAATGGAATGCAGCAGTGCGTTGGCAAAGCCTGTCCCCCAGCTCAGCACTGCCATCTGCATGCACACCTGCCCACTCATGAGCTCTGGGTACCTAAGCGGCTGGCAGATAGCCACGTAACGGTCATAAGCCATTGCCAGCAAGAGCAGACACTCTGTGGAGCCTAGCGCCAGGGTCAGGTACATCTGCAGGGCACAGCCAGGGAAGGAGATGACCCTTTGGGCTTTCAGGAAGTTGACGAGCATGAGAGGCACGAAGGAGGACGTGCCGCAGATGTCCATGAGAGAGAGGTTGCTGAGAAAGAAGTACATGGGGCTCTGCAGGCGGGGGTCCAGCATGTTCAGCCCTAGAAGGAGGCCGTTGCCCAGCATATTCACGGAGTAGATGCCCAGGCAAAGCACAAACAGGACCATCTCTAGGTTATAGTGGCCTTGTAGCCCCAGCAGGACATACTCTGTCACAGCCGACTGGTTGGCCCCACCCAGCTCATGCTCCCTCCTTTCCCCTCTGGACCATACAGGGGGTGGAGAGAGCTCCGCTGGCCTGGGAGCCAAGCCGCCTGAACGTGTGCCCTGAGGCCGGGCTGCCCCAGCTCTGGAATTTAGTCCCGTCATCCGTGTCAGGAGAGACTGAGACTTACGGCCTGCAAGCTGGCCCTCTCGGCTCTGCAGTTCTGACATAACTTAGGGCAGATGAGGCACATTTTAGTTCTTTAGGTTCTTTGCTGTTACCTCTGGGGGCGCCCAGGAGACAATAAAGTAGGTTCATGGTTGGCACACTCCCTTGAAATTTAGAGTTCTTGATTGTTGAAAGGAACCATCTTTTCCAGGTTATGACTCCAATGGCTGAATTATGTCCATCTCAGAGTCATTCATTGCTGCATATTTTTTGAATGCCTGTTCTGCCCTAGGTACAGTTTAGGTGTGGGGGTTACAGCAGTAAGACAAATAAGTGGACAGAAAGATGCCACACCCTCCCCCAGGGCCCCCCTCTTCCCTGGCTTGGGTGAGATGAGCTCTGCAAGGCAGGAGAGGGATGGATGGTGCTCGCCTAGTGTTCCTTTGGGCCATAAAGGTTGAACATTTCCACTCCGCAGGATGTATAAGCTGGATTTCTGGTCACCGCTCCTTAAGGAATCATAGACCATCCATTGATTTTTAAAAGAACATACATATCCCAGTAGAGCTGCTGGTTACAAGATTTAATCCTAGTCATGAAAGTCAAGTGACTCCTTCTTAACCTCCGTATTGATTTTTAGGATAAATGATATTGGTACTGATGTCGCACAAGGAGGGAAGACCAGGCCCTAACCTGGCAGAGGTGCTGTCAGTCATTGACTAACTTTACACAGGGAGGGGCCGGGAGAGGCTGCAGTTTTCTCTCCGGCGGCTTTCATTGCTGTTCTGAGCCGGCCTCACTGCCTCCTTGGGAAAGGCCAGTGTCAGGTATTCGCAGGAGGAAGCTGAACTGTCCCCAAGGCACAGCATCTTGTTAGACAGGAAAGCTGTCTTATGGCCCAGGTGACCTCTGGTCTAAAGGAGAAGTAGGGGCTGAGTGTGACTTTTATCATTCAGAAGACATAACCACCCCTCCCCGCAGCCCCTTCGCCCTTGGGCTGACTCTGAGGCCAGTCCTGTGACACAGCATCAGGAGTCCTGTCTATCCTTCAGGGACGGGTTTCCCCCCTCATTCTTCCTCCTTAACTGCATCTATCATTTGAAGGGATGGAAGGGCCCACCCCCTCCTGAATAAACCTTGTCTTTTCCCAGTACTAGATCTTTGCCTAAGAATTTCCCTTTTGTAGGCATGTCCTCCCTCCCTTCTTCTAGGGGTGGGGAGCATTCCCTCTCCTTCCTCAGAGCCCCGCCCAACCTCTCCTTTCTTCTCCCTCCTGCCCCCTGCAGTTCCCCGCCCCCTTCTGATGTTTCCTTAGCCCTTGGCCATCCCCCTGTTTTCTTGTGTGGTGTGTGCTGTACTTGTCTCCTCTCCTACACTTGAGAGCAGGGCTCTGCCTCCTTCCTTTCAGGACGTCCTACAGGTAATCAATGCACCATTCAAAAAACCTAGCTTCGCATCCAGCCTCAGCACTAACTAGCTGTGTGATATTGACCAAGTCACTCAACCTCCCTGAGACTCAGTTTCCTTTTGAAAAATGGGGATGCTGTGTAGCTTAGATGAAACATACATGCGAAGGTGCTGGTGTGCCGCTGGCACTAAGTTTTTATTACCAAGGCTCCCGATCAAAGGCTTTGTCTCAGCCACAAGGCACCTGCTTGGCTGTGCTTGACACCCCTGGAGCAAGAGCTCCAGGGTGAGTCATGACCGTCTCTCTCCCCAGAGCCTGCAGTTGTTTCCCCTCCTCTAGCCCGAATCGGGGAGACCGTTGAGGAGGTTTCTGGATCATAGGGGCAGGTGATTAATCTACGTCAGCAACTGACCTTAAATCTTGTCCATGTAAACATTTAAAGGTAGGGTTTCTCTTGCTAAGATTTGGTGAAAAGATAAAAGAATTGCCTGAGTGTGGTGGCTCATTTGTTCACTCATTCAACAGATATTTGTTGAGCACCTACTATGCCCTACGCCCAGTGCGAGGTGCTGGGGATAAAGGAAAGACAGACTTCTGTACTAACAGAGTTCACACTTGTTCTCTCTCTGTGTCTCCTTCTCTCTCGGTGACCTTGGACACATCCCTTCCTCTTTCTGGGCTTTAGAAATCTGAGGTTCTTTTCTAGTCTGAGATATAAAGACAAACTAAAATTTGAAATCTGGAGAGAAGTTAAAAGAAAGCATATTTTTTTGCTTAGATTATCACTTCATGTGGTTTGGATTGTGCCCACGGTATTTCAGATTCAAAGATAAGGACTTGGTTTTCACTGAGTGTGTCGCTACAAAAAAACTTATGTGAACCTCGAATTAGGACCCTGAGCGTGGATGTGGAGGTGTTTTCAAGCAGGTGCAATGTGACCCTGTATCTCTCTTCCTCACCTTTGTCTCTAACAGAAAGGCCAAGTGGGAATGGAGGAGGCATTTGGGAGCTTTTGTGATCAGGCTCTGACCTGCCCTCCTGCCTCACCTCCCTCTACCACGTCCCTTCTTGCAGTACCTGTTCTGGCCTCCGCAGACACCCTCATCAATGGACGAACCCCGCACAATCCTGTCTCACCCTTCTCGTACTCTCTCTTCAGGCTGGAGTGGCCTTTCTCCTCCACTTATCCTTTAAGGCTCAGCTCACACACACCCCCTCTGTGCAGCCTTCTCGGATGCCTCCACAGCGTTTACCATCCAGACGGCTGATGTGCACGACAGGGTGCCACTAACACAGGCGTTCATCACTGCCGCTCAGGAGGTGTGGGTGATCGCCATTTGAGATCCGCTGTTCTGCCAAAAATCCTGATCCCAGGTGTCTTACCTTGAGACCACCTCCCCCCTCCTAATACATACTCACCAGCAGAATGATGAGCCCTTGAGCCTGCTGGCAGAAGAACTTCGGGGGTGCCACTCTCCTACCTATAGTCACAGCTGCTCTTTCTGAAGAGTGAAATCAGGAGAACAGTGGGTTTCCTCACAATTTGTCTGATCATAACACACATGGAAATTAGAACTAGCCCATGGGGCCACAGGCTAATGGTCCCAAAGAAGTAAGTCGGTGTCCAGAGAACATCATGCTGCCAGGTTCCTGACAGCTTTGACTCTGCAACATGAGCACAGAATGAGACACCAGGATGCAGCTGCTGTTTCCTTGGTGATTCTGTTAAGATGGGCTGGGCTTTGCTGCAGTAACATACAACCTCATAATTTTAGTGACTTACCGTGACATACCACGCTACATCTTTCTTTCTCATGCTACATGCTTTCTCATGCTACATCTCCATTGTAGGTTTTCAGGAGGCTCCGCTCCATGTGGTCCTCCTCAGAGACCCTGGCTCCACCATCTGGGACATCCCCAGTTGTTACAGCTTGCGAAGAACACACGAGAGCACCTCACACCAGCGGTTAAATGCTCTGAGCCAGAAGCGACATGTTCCACACACAACCCTGCCTGAGTAAGCCCACTACGTTTCCAGAAGGAGGAGAACCAGAAATATTGCTGAGTATGTGGATGTGATAGCTTTCACAAAACTCCCAGAAAACCACTGCATCTATCTGCCAACGTCTCACACTCGGTCATGTCCAGGGTTCACAGAGGGAGACAGGAGGATCTGAGGATAACTGTCTAATTTCGCTCCCCAGTTTTATACCTTCTGAGAGGCAGGGTGATGTCATGAACTGAGACTGGGAGTCAGAGAACTGGGGTTGATTCTTGCCTTTCTTCTCATTCTGCTCTATGACCTTGGCCAAATTTCTCCTTTTGTGAAATGGGACCATTCTATTCGGTGGTCTCTGGTACTCTATAGCTTCCAAAACATTTTCTCTCATCCTTCTAGCAATTTCTAACCCTGAAGTCTAACAGACCCAGGATTACTTTACAAGGTACCTATCATATCAATTTCATAGGCTGATAAATCTAATATAAACCATTTAATGCTTATTTTAGGCTTCACACATTATTTTAAAAGGAAGCTGAGTGACCCAACAAGATGAAAGCTTCCGTTCCAACTTCCCTGACATGCATGGATCTGGGATTCCTGCTTCGTTCCCTCCTTGCTGTCTAGCAGAGCATGTGATTGTGGGCTTTGCAGTCAGACTGACCAGGGCCCACGCCCCAGACCTGCCGCTTGATAACAGTTTCTTCAGCCTCACCTTCCTTACCTGTTATGTGGAGATAAGAATAGTACTTCCTTGTGGGGTTATTTTGAGGGTCCAGTGAGATGATACAAAACTCTTAGCACAGAGCCTGGCCCATGGTAAGGAATCAATAAGTGGTGGCCGACATTATTAGTATGATGTCCTCTTCCCCAAGCAGAAATTCTGGTTTCTATATATTTAAAAAAGATTTAATGAGAATAATCAACATGCTATGGATTCTCCTCCCCTCCTACCTATTGGCCTAGTGGCACTAGCGCATGCTGGCAGCAGGAGAAGGCTGCCAGGTGAGCTGACCCGAGAGCAGAGCTGGGAAGTACTGAGTTTATTATTAGTGACACACGGCACTGGGATGGGCCAGGGCTGTGCCCAGGAGGACCAGCCTCCTGGCACCCTGCTGCATAGACAACTTGTCTGCTCCTGCCTTCAGGGACTTTGCAGTCCCTGCCCAATTTAAAGTTCAAACTCTGCAAATACACACATTTGCAAGTTTGGTAGCTGTGGGGCTTTGGAGACCCCGGGTTCCTTGTGCCGTCCCAAGAGGACCTGGCTAGGGTGGGGCTGGCGCTACAGAGACACTGGACAAGGAATCCGGAGGCTGGGTCTCATTGCAGTCCTGCCCCTTGGCTCTGAGGCTTGGGGACTATGACTCCCCTAGACCTGGTGTATAGGTTTGTAAATGGGCTGTCTCCTTCCAGGATTGTTGTAAGGACCTGGATTCATGGAAGTTTAAGAAAAGCAAGTTATTGTATAGGATTTGAGACCCCAAGCACTTGTGAGGGACCATTAAGTCTGGAATTTAGTGAGGTGCATGAGTTTCTATAGTTCCTTTTCCTTTTCCCTTCTCTCTCCTTTTCTATTTTCTCCCTACCAAAAAAAAAAAAAAAAAAAAAAAAAACCAACTTGACACAGTTTAGGGACTAAAAAAAGAGCCATAAATAAAGCAGCAGCTGCTGCAAAATTTTCCATTGTACTTTTGGCTTTTGGAATTTTTATCAAGAACACAGGTCAAGATTGTGTCCATTCTTTTTCTTTCTTTCTTTTTTCAATTTATTTTTTAAAATTGTATTGAAGTCATTGGGGTAACAGTTAATAAAATCATATAGGTTTCAGGTGTGCAATTCTATAATATATTATCTTTATATTGTATTGTGTGTTTACCACCTCAAGTCAAGTCTTCTTCCATCACGGTTTCTCCCCTCTTTACTCTCCTCTACCTCCCCTACCCCACTTCCCTCTGGTAATCACCACACTATTGTCTGTGTCCACGAGGGGTTTTTTTGGTTTTGGGGTTTTTTTGCTTAATTCCTTCACCTTTTTCACCAAGCCTCACAACCCTTTCCCCTCTGACAGCTGTCAGTTTTCTGTATCTATGAGTCTGTTTCTATTTTGTTTGTTTACTTTGTTCATTAGATTCCACATTGTTGGTAGGAATGCAGACTGGTGCGGCCACTATGGAAAAACAATATGGAGTTTCCTCAAAAAATTAAAAATGGAACTGCCTTATGACCCAGTAATTCCACTTCTGAGAATATATCCAAACAAACCCAAAACACTAATTTGAAAGAATATATGCATCATTATGTTCATAGCAGCATAATTTACAATAGCCAGGGTTTGGAAATAACCTAAGTGCCCATCAGTGGACGAGTGGGTAAAAAACAGCTGTGGTACATTTACGTAATAGAATACTAGTCAGCCATAAAAAAGAAAAAAATCTTACCTTTTGTGACAGCGTGGATGGATCTGGAGAGTATTGTGCTAATTGAAATAAACCAGCCAGAGAAAGACAAACCACATGGCCACTTATTTTCTCACTGCTCTTAGAACAGCACCCTCTTGCAATTAACACTGTGAACATTTCCTATCATTAAATATCCTTCAAAAAATAAGATTTTTAATGGCTTCATTACATTCTATCATTGGACTCCACCAGGATTTATTTAAACATTCTTTCATGGTTGGACATTGAAATTCTTACAATTTTTTGTTGCTGTAAATAATGCCATGATTAATATCCTTGCGCATAAATCTTTGTGCCTCTAATTATCTTCTTAGGCTTAGAAGGTGTTGGGCCCAAGTTCTGGAAGTTCTTAAGTCTCTTGATTCATATTCCAACTTACTTTGCAGGAAGTTCATATTAATTTATTCATATTCTCACCAGTAGTATATGACATTACCTACGTCAAAGCACCTTCATTAACAATAGACATTTAAAAATTTCTGTGCCAATTTTATGGGTGAAGAATGATATACAATCAGTGGCCTTTCTAAAAGTAAATGTGATTCAAAACCCCCAGTGCCCACAGGATGAAGTCCGATCTCCTGTAGTGGCCTGAAAGGCCCGCAGAACGTTTTGGCTGGCAGCCTTCACTCTGGCTCGGTTGAGAGGGTTGAGGTGCGGGCAGCAGGGCACTTCTCTTCTCTGTGCCTCTTTTCTGACCAACAGGAGCAGAAAGAGCGCTGGAGAGGAACTGAGGACTCAAGGGAGGGCTGTGCTTCCCGGCGTGGAGGCCAAGACCCGCGCTCCCACCATACAGACGGTGTCTCTGAGGCCCGAGGGAGGCAGGGAGTGGAGATGCTGTGAGAGGCTGTGCTCTTCTTGGTTCTTCCCCAAAAGCAGTGCCCACCCAGCACATAACTTGCAGGACTCACTTGGAGGCCCTTCTCCTGCCCCACACCTTCCTAGCAGCCTCCTTCACCTCCTTGTTCCTCAGGCTGTAGATGACAGGGTTCAGCATGGGTGTGACCACGGCGTAGAGGACTGTGAAGACCTCATCAGAGACGCGGGCCTCCTTGCTCTTGGGTGTCATGTACATGAAGATGATAGTGCCATAGAAAAGCAGCACCACCGCCAGGTGTGCCGAGCAGGTGGAGAAGGCCTTGCGGCGCGCGGCAGCCGAGGGCACCCTCAGGATGGTGGCCAGGATAAGCGTGTAAGACAGGCAGATGAACGTCAGGGGCACAGGCAGCAGCAAGATGGCGCCCACCAGCAGGAAGTCCTCACTGATGGATGTGTCACCGCATGCCAGCTTCAGCACTGCCAGGATCTCACAGGTGAAGTGACTGACCACGTGGTGGCCACAGAAGGGCAGCCTCATGGCGATGACTGTCTCAGTCACTGACTTGAAGAGACAGAGGACCCAGGCGGCTCCTGCCAGCAACAAGCACAGCCGGTGGCTCATGAGCACCGGGTACCTGAGAGGCCGGCAAATGGCCAGGTAGCGGTCGTAGGCCATGATGGCGAGCAGCAGACATTCTGTGGAGCCTGTGGCCAGGCTCAGGCACATCTGGATTGCACAGCCAATAAAAGAGATGGTTCTCCAGGCTGACAGGAGGTGGACCAGCATCAGAGGCACAAAGGTGGACGTGTAGCAGATGTCCAGGATGGAGAGATTGCCCAAGAAGAAGTACATTGGCGTGTGCAGGCGGGGGTCCAACACGCTCACCGCGATGATGGCTGTGTTCCCCAGCAGAGTCACCAGGTACATGGCCAAGCACAGAGGGAAGAGCAGGCGCGCTAGGGCTGGGTAGCCAGAGAATCCTTCCAGAACGAACTCAGAGGCCTCTGTCCTATTAACCAGCTCCATTCTGCAGGGCTCTGGAGAAACACATAGATGTGAAGGCGGAAAAGAGGATGGGGGATGTCTAGAGCCCACAGAGCCAGTTTTGGGGTGAGGCCTCCTGCAAGGGCCTTTTCCAGCCCTGCCACACCGTCTCTCTGTGAGTTCGGGCAATCCCCGTACCTCTAGGCTGCAATTTCTCAATTTGAAAAATGACTTAAATCAGCATTTCCCTGAGACTGTTAATGGAAATGTTAGTAGGCAAATGGAAAAATCCAACTGAGACAGCACTGGATTAATCAAAAGTAAACAAAGCTCTTTACTGGAGACCTTCTCAGAGCCTTTAATATGCCAGTGTTTCCCAAAGCGGTGGAGGACATGTAATTCCCAAACTTAATTGGCCCTGGATCTTCCTTTTACAGAGTCCCCATTAACCTACTATTGATAAATATTCACTGGGCTGGATCAGAGATTCTCATATGTACCAAAATGATCTGGAAAGTTTGTTAAAACACATTACTGGGCCCTTTTCCCAGCATTTCTGACTCAGTAGGTCTGGGTGATGCTGCTGCTGTGGCTGCTGGACAAGGTACCACACTTTGAAAACCATTGGGCTAGTTGTTCTCTAAGGGTCCTCCTGATTTAAGGAAGCCTCTGAGCCATTGCTTGACACTGTTCCGGCTACAGGAATGTCCCCCTTCTTTATCCCTCAGCCTGCAGAAATCTGACTTGTCTCTTCAAGTTAGTTCTGGTCTCCCTGCATGAAGCATGCCTCGCGCCTTGCATTGGAGGGGCTGCTCTCCTCTGAGCCTATCAGTGAGCTTGTCCACCTGTCCCTCCACAGGGTCTGTTTCAGAACCTGCTTTCATCATGCCCTTTTGAGCTAAAATTTGATGGACCTTGTAGTGCAGCCCCAAACTTATTTTCTCTGGGTCTGATCCTGAGCTGCTTTGACCTCATAAATTCCTAGGGCATCAGCATGATAAGTATCCTGAGAGGTCAACTCATTGGATCTCCCATTGTGCAGGTTGGAAAACTAAGGTCACAAAGTGGGTCCCTAGCAAAGTGAATCTAGCACCTGGTCCTCCCAACACTGTGGCACCTACCCCATGCACAGAGCACATGTTTGCTTCTGTCAAGCCCCAAATGTTGGTGGTTCCTTTATTGCATTAGATGGATGCATTTCTCTGATGTCCTTCCTGCAATCTTCCCACTAGCTAAGGAGCATGCTTCAATCCTTCCTTAGTGTTTCGGGTACCAGGCATGGTGTCAATAAACCCATGCCAAGGATACACTGTCCAAGCCTGTGTTTGGGTTGAACAACAATTCTTGTCAATGATTCCTTTGCATGAGACAATTTATTTCCTTTAGTTCTCCTGTGTTGATTCTTACTAGAATCAAGAAGTGATTGAGTTTGAGTTCCTACCACATGCCAGACATCACTGAATCCAAAACATTCACAGACAGAAACACTCTCCAATTTCCATGCCTCACCTCATCCTGCTTCTGTTTGCATGCCTCTAGTGACAGGAAGCTTGTGGCTCCCAGAGACATACTTTTATGCAAGGTCCAGAGCTCTGGGCCTTACTTCATGCAATAACGGGCCACTTCCGCTGTAAGGAGAGTTCTGACCTAGCTCTGGGACTTCACAGAGAAGGCCTTGACTCAGCTTGATTTTGTACAGAGACATTGCAGGGTCAGCGGAGTAGGGGTTTTGAGCTCCCTCCAAGATTCACCTGGGAAATGCTGAGGCTGGGTTCCTGGAGAGGCACCTCAGTTAGCAGAGTGTCAATAGCAGCAGGCACTGTGGGGGGCTTGGGGGAGGTACAGAGGTGGTATCGTGCTTTCCTGCAGCCCCTGTGACTAGATCAGGCCACAGCCTCCTCTTTACATGGGTCCACATATTATAATGTACCCCCTAATGTTACTAGCAAACATCTGCAGCCGTGGGCTATCTGTTGGAAAACACATCCACATAGGGTCCTCACATATGCACCCACCTCCATGTGTACACATAGGCACCTGTTGGACACCCAGGTACACACACGTGCCTGTGAGTATACATGCACTCTTTGTTCATGTGTGTACACAATCATTCACATGAGTGTATGTGCATATGTAGCAGGCACTCTCATTCTTACTCTCTCTTATTTGCATTACATGCACACACACACATACACTCACTTGCACACACACACATACACTCACTCAAACACACACATCCCCCAAAAACCAGTCGTGCAGACCCTTGGACCGGTGGCCAGGGTATGAGAGGACTGGTAGGACTAGTTTTACCTAGGCGGAGACCAGGCAGGGGTGTGGAAGTGTCACTAGAGCAGCCTGAGGGCGGGGAACAAACTCTGTCTGAGGTGAACCATAAGGACAAAGGAACCGCAGGACAGGGACCAGGTCACCAAACCAGCTGAAAGTTTTGTCTGCTTCCCAGGGTGAGTGCGCAGGATCTGGGCCTCCTTGCTCTACCTTCCCTCCTTCAGCGGTGGGGTGGGGCCTGCAGGAAGAGGGGAGCAGAGAGGCTGTGGCTGTGCAGGGCAGCAAGCTTTGTCTGCAGGGCCCGCAACGTCCATTTTGCCTTCACTCCTCTCCTGGCCACTGAAAAACCAGTTCAAGTGCCACTGCCCCGGGGGAGCCTGTCTTTATCCCAGGCCACCGCGAGTGCTCTCTCCTTTGAGCCCCATGGCCCTGTGTTTGCCCCTCTAGGATGTTGTTCCCCTTCCCTCTGACTTCCTGCCTGCTGCCCATCCCTGCCAGCCGGGGGGGATGCCACTGTCCTCTTCTCCTCTCCCAGGCTCTGAAGGTCAAGTTGAAGCTCCCGGCCCAGCCGCAGCCAACTTCTTCCTGTCTTGTTATGACTTCCTGGGGCTAAGACAAGTTGGGAGTGAGCAGGCCACCAAATATGAGCTGTTCCTAGCCTCGGTAGACCACAGAGCTGGGAGGGGTCTTACAGATCAGCAAGGCCACCCACTTGTTAACTGCGGGGAAATGGAGGCCCAGAGAGGGGAAGGGGCTTGCCCAGCATGACACAGTGAGTGCGAGGGGGAAGCCAAGGCTCCGGAAATTCCCTGGGCCCTGACTCCCAGCCTAGGCCCTTACCCTTTCCCCCATCCCCATTTTTTCACTTACCTTCAGGCTCTTCCAGATGCATATCCTTGGCTCCCTGGGAGATGTTTCAGAGGGTGTGAGACCAGGGACTTTCTGAGGCTGGAGCTGGGGGAACACAAGTCAAAAGTAGGCCCAAACCCTGGTGGGGGGACATGGGGTTTCATGCTGCCCTAGCTTTCCAAACTGAGAAAACGTGCCTAGACTTTTGTAGAATTCAGAGAACTGTTTGCAACTTGGTAGAATTAAGTGGAACTTCTACACTTTGATGGGATTAGCCAAAGTGCTTAGACTTCAGTGGGGTTCTCTGAAGTGTGTCAGGTTTGGTAGAATCAGGGAATTCTATTGGGCTCGAAGCTGAATGGGGTCCCCAGTAGTTTACCGTGGGCAGCCAGGGACTCCCCGACCTGGGCAGCTCCCATCTTCATCCCGGATGACGGCCTCCCAGGGAGCAGGCCAAATGACAGAGGCACCTTTCAAAGCTTCTTGTATGCCTAGGGACTGCGCAATCCCCACGGTGATTTAGAGGGAGAGGGGAAATGTGCCCGACTTAGAAACTTTGGGGTGCTTCAGGGATGATGTCCCAAAGACCCAATTATACAGAGCCTAGTTAGAAATCTTAATTGGTGTGAAAAAGTTGGAGGAAGTGGCTCAGAGCCAGGGTTCTGCCCTCACAGGTCAGTCCCCACACTGTGCTGGCCCCGGAATGTTTACAAATGAATAAATGAATGGATAGATGAACAATTAAATGAATGCATAAGCAACTCTCAATGAATAAATTTAAAAATAAATGAGTGAGTGAGTGAACAAATGATTGTCAGAGTTGCTTTCCAGGAGAGTTAGAAGTCTTTGCTCAACTGTCACAAAGACCTTCAAAAAATGAGAAATCTGGAAAAAAAGTGTAATGGAGGAGTGAACTGGAAGAAGAGAGACAATATATTGGAAAATCCTATAGACAATCTTGACCAGTCCTCATTGTACGGACAGGAAAGCTGCCTTTGAGAGGTGACGGAGTAGGCTCAGCATCTCTTAGTGAGGCAGAGCATGGCCTTGGCTTCACTCTAGGACACGGATTTATCTGCCCTTGAATCATATGTCCCTCTGTCAGTGCTCAGGTCAGTTGATGACTGGGTGCCTGTCACCTCCAAATGGCTCCTCCTTACTGCTCTCAAAAGTCACCTGTGTGGTTCCTCCTGGGGTTCCTTCTGGTTCTCAGAGTCCATGAGTCTGTGGGCTTACAGGCCTTCTATTCAAATAGGGTCATTTTATTTTGGGTTTTGTTACTGTTGTTGGATTTTATTTAGCTATTTATGCAACTTGCCTCTTCCAGTGCCCTACAAGCAGGGTGAATGAGATCGGGGCCCAAGTATTCTCTGAATGCTACGCCTGGGGTAGAGCCTCCACCCTGCGAGAGGGGACTGGAAGGAGGGAGGGAGCCCCCAATCTCTCTGCTGCACTGACCATGCATTTAGTCTCTGCTGCTCAGAGGTAGAGGGGATGAGAAACTCTGGTAGGCTTCCCTGCTGCTCGGTAAATGTTCTCTGTGCTTTGAAAAAAAGTTGTGTATCCTGTTATTATTGGGTGGATTATTTTAAAATGCAGATTGATTTTATTTATTTTTTGAATGTCAAAATCCATTATAAAATATTAAAAAATTTAAATCCGTGATAAGGTCTCAGCAATTAAAACATGACACTGGCACAGAAATAATCAAGTGGATCAATGAAACAAAATGAGCATTGCAGAAACAAATGTATATATCTGTCTAACAATGTAATACATGATTAAATTGATATTTAAAATCAATGGGGAAAATAAGGCTTATTCAACAAATAAGGTTCATGGACCACTATTGAAATAAAACAAATATAGAACCCTATTCCACACATTATACAAAAAATATTTAGGTGAGTTAAAAATCAATATGTAAAATCTAAGGAGTTTTAGGAAGAAATACAAAATAATATTTTTCATACCCAGAAGTAAAATATTCGAACCCAGAAGCTATGAAGTAAAATATTGACAATATGACTATATTAAACATTTAAGACTATATAGTAATGCACATATAAAAAGTTAAAGGACAAGTAATAGAATAGGAAAGTATTTGCAACACATCTAAGACAGGGTTAATAGTCTGGTTTTTTTGTTTTGTTTTGTTTTTTAGGGAAAAATTCTACAAACATTTAATAAAAAAAATGGATAAAGAATACCAAAAAGTCATTTAAAGCTTTTTTAAAATAATAGAAATAGGCAAGAAATCTACAAAAACAGGTTTAGTTTCAACAAATAATAAAGCCACAATTAAAATAACACATCATTGTCACAATCAGATTAATAAGTATTAAAAATATTGGTAATATCAAGTATTGGTGACTGTGAAAGGAACTAGGTATTCATAGACTCTTTTTCTACATCTTCTTAAAGCAGTCCCTTTAGCATATCTTGCAATGCTGGTTTGGTGGAGATGTATTCTTTTAGCCTTCTTTTGTATGAGAAACTCCTTATTTCGCCTTCCATTTTAACTGAGAGCCTTGCTGGGTAGAGCAGTTTTGGTTGCAGGCCTTTGCTTTTCATTACTTGGAATATTTCTTGCCATTCCCTTCTGGCTTGCAGTGTTTCTGTTGAGAAGTCAGCTGCTAGCCATATCAGGGCTTCCTTTTATGTTACTACCTCTTTCTCTCTTGCTTGCTTTAGGATTCTCTGTTTGTCTTTGATATTTGACATTTTAATGAGTGTCTTGGAGTGGGCCTCATTGGGTACCTCTTGAATGGAACCCACTGTGCTTCCTGGAGTTGTGTGACTTTTTCTCTCATCCAATTAGGGAAGTTTTCCATCATTATTTTTTCAAACAAGTTCTCTATCCCTTGCTCCTCTTCTTCTCCTTCTGGTATCTCTATTATACGGATGTTATTATGTTTCACATTTTCCTGCATTTCCCTAAATGCCTCTTCATTCTTTTTGAGTCTTTTTTCATTTTCTTGCTCTTTCTAGGAGCTTTTTTCTACCTTGTCCTCCAGCTCGCTGATTCGGTTCTCAGCTTCATCGAGCCTGCTTTCGATTCCTTCTACTGTGTTCTTCAACTCAGAAATTGTATTCTTCATTTCCTCTTGCCTCTTGCTGATAGTTTCTATGTCCTTTTTCATGCTGATATAGTTTGCAGTAAGTTCCTCATAGTTTCCCTGTAGTTTTTGTAGTTCTCTCTGAGCTCACTGAGCTCATTGAGCTTCCTTAGAATCATTGCTTGGAACTCAATATCTTATAGTTTACTTGCCTCTATTTCATTTAGTTCTCTTTGTAGTGATTCCTCTTTCCCTTTTGATTGGGGGCTGTTCTTTGTCTTCCCATTATTTGTGAGACTCTTCTTTTTTGCTTATGCTTCTTAAATTGATCTATCTTGATTTCCTGACTTTGTGGTGTGAACTTCTATGGTAGGAGAGCGCTGTTTTTTCTTTCTGGATCTGCCTCTGATGACGTCAGATGTTGACCCTGTCTGACCTTAGGCAGTCTGTTCGAGACTTCAGGAATCTACTACCTGTGGCTGTCTCCTTCAGCTGTTAATATAGTCACTCTACACTCAACAGGGCCGGCTTAGACATGACAGGGTGGAGCAGAGTGCCTCCTAGGGGCAGGGTTATTAGGTTCTCTTGTACTGCTGCTGCTCAGGGGAGTGGTCTGCTTGAGCCAGAAGGCTGCTGCCATATGGGGGAGGAGTCAGCACTAGGATCCTGCCAGCTACTCTTTCAGTTCTCTCCCCAAGGCCTCCTTCCGCAGTCTCTCAGGCATATCTAGCCCACTCTGCCCCAGCCTTTGCCAGAGACCAGGGTAAGTGGCTGCAAATAAAAATTCATCCGTTGGCTCTTTAAACAGCTCTTTGTGTCTCTAGCCCCGTCTCTGGCAGAGGGCAACCCTGCTGCTTTTCGCAACTGGTTGCTTTCTGTGTCCTTTTCGGGCTCTGGTGCTGTAGACTGGAGAGCTCTGCTTATGGTTTAGACCCCGCTCTTCTCAGGAGGATCCAATGGCCATTTCAATATCCTTCTGGTGCTGTGGCCCATGGGTGCCCTGCCCACCTTCTCAAGTCTCTACCGCACTCCTTACCATTTAGGTTGTGCTAAAGCTGATTCTTCCACCTGTCTGAGGTTATAAGGCTCCTCCTCCGCTATTGTTCAGTTGTTTGTTCCAGGTGATTTCTCCACAATTTAGTTGTAATTCCAGGTTGGTCCTGGGAGGAGGTCAGTGTGACTTCCACTCACTCCTCTGCCATCTTGAATCTCCTCAATTTTTCTATCAATGTTAATTGTGTCAAGTTAGTTGGGAGTATAGTAGACATCTTCTATATTCTTTCTCATTTTCTGTCTACTTGTTTTTCAATTATTGAGGGAGGGATGATGAAATCTTTGGTTACAGTGACAGATTTGTGTATTCCTCCTTTCTGTCCTGTCAGTTTTTGCTTCAAGTATTTTAATGCTCTGTTATTAGATACATAAGGTTTTGGGATTGTTAAGTTTTCTTGATGAATTGACCCTTTTGTCATTTTCAAGTGATCCTCTTTAAATCTGTTTATATTTTTTCTCTAACGTCTATTTCATATGCTATTAATAGAGAGTTGGGTCTTTAAAATTACCTCTGACAATCTCTGCCTTTTAATTAGGATGTTTAGATCATTTACATTTAAAATGATTATGGTTATGTTTGGGCTTAAATCTTCTGCCATGTTGTTTGTTTTCTATTATCCTTTTAAATTTTCTTCTATATATTTTTGGATTGAGTATTTTTTATGATTTTATTTTATCTCCTTTATTGTCATACTAGTTACCTTTTATTTTTAGTGGTTGTTGTAACTATAACTTATTTTGCATTTAATTAATAGTATGCCACTTCACCTACAGTGTATATACCTTTTAACAGGGTGCCTCCATTTCCCCTCTTCTGGGCTTTAAACTATTGTCATACATTTTCATTTCACATATGTTACACAGGGTGGGGCAAAAGTAAGTTGTGAGTATGCAAAACAGAGTTTATTCTTGTTTAGTATTAATAATAATACAAAATGCAATATTATTTATTAATTGTTGCATTATTTTCCATATAAACAACTGTAAACCTACTTTGGCTCCACCCTGTGCATCCTGTAATACATTATTACTTTTGCTTCAAATAGTGAACTATTTTAAAGAGAAGTTTAAAAATGAAAGGAGAAAGTCTTTTATATTTATTCACATATTTAACATTTCCAGAGCTCTTAATTGCTTTGTATATAGCTAGATTTCCTTCTGTTACCATTGATCTTCTACCCAAAGGAATTCTTTTAACATTTTTGTAGATCTGATCTGTTGATGATAAAGTCTGTCAGCTTCCACATTTCTAAAACATTTTTATTTTGCCTTCACTTTTGAGAGGTAGTTTTGCCAGATACAGAATTCTGACAGGTCTTTTTTTTTCTTTTGTATTTTAAAGATGTCACACCGCTGTCTTCTGGCTTCCATTATTTCTGACAAGAAGTGTGCTTCCATTTCCAAGTTTGTTCCTATGTGCATAATGTGTCTTTTTCTCTGGTTGCTTTTAATATATGTTTTTATTATTGGTTTTAAGCAATTTGATTATGATGTGCTTTGGTTTAGTTGTTTTCATGTTTCTTCTGCTTGGGGTTTCTTGAGATTCTTGAATCTGTGGATTTATAGTTTTCATCAAATTTGGAAAATTTTAAATAATTTTTTTACATATTTTTCTACCCACCACACCTTTTCCTGAGGTTCCAGGGGTGTGTGTGTGTGTGTGTGTGTGTGTGTGTGTGTGTGTGTGTAGTCACTTGAAGTTGTCCCAGAGCTCATTTATGTTCTTTTCTTTTTTTCCCATTTTTTTTGCTACTTGTCATTTTGTATAGTTCCTATTGATATGTCATCAGGTTTACTAATACAGGTTGGAGTAAAAGTAGATTTACAATTGTTCATATGGAAAATAAAACAATAGTTAATAAATAATAATACAAGAATAAACTTTCACCTACTCACTACTATAAATCTACTTTTGCCCAACCCTGTATTTTCTTCTGAAGTTTCTTATCTTTTATTAATCCTATCCAATATATTTTAAAATATTTTTTGAAATAATTTTATATTGACAGGAGAGTTCTAAGATAGTAGTACATAGATTTCCCGAATATCTTTTGATAAGCTTTCCCTAATGTGAACATATATAAACATAGTACATTTATTAAAACTAAGAAATTAGCATTGTTACAATGCTATTAAGTAAACTACAGGTTTCATTCAAATTTTACCAGTTTTTTCACAAATATCCTTTTCCTGTTCGTGGAGCCAATCCAAGATATCCTGCTGCATTTAAACATCCAATGTATTTTTTATCTCGGAAATCATATTTTTCATCCTTCAAAGCTCAATTTGGGTTTTTAAAAACTCCTCATTGTCTTTCCTTAATATGTAAGGTTTATTTTTAACAAATTACAATATGTCTTATAGACATTTCCATATAATTATCTTTTCTCTTAACGTGGTACGTAATGTACTATTATATGAATATACTATAGGTAATCTGACCATTTCCTGCTGATAGACATTGGATTATAGCCAGTGTTTTTCTTTTTCCATGCAAAGAATATCGTTTTATACAACTCTTTGGCACACATACAGATATTTCTCTAGGACATATATCTAGATAGGAAATTATTGGATCAAAATTATGATGATTTACATTTTTGAATATGCAACTAAATTGTCCCCAGAAAAAGGGGGGACAATTTTATCTTAATTAAAATCTCCACCAAATATACAATAGTACCCATTTTTCCATATTATGTCTGATGCTGGATATTATCAGCCTTTTAAATTTGACATTATGATTTATTTAAAAGAGAACATCTTGTTTTATTTTGCATTTCTCTGATGACTAGAAATGTAAAACAAAATTTCATATGTCAGTTTTGCTATTTCAAATTTCCTTTTTAAATTGTCTCTCCATGTTTTGTGCCCATTTTTCTACTTTTGAAAAATATTGATTTCTAAGAGTTCTTTATATACTGTCTATTATATAGTGGGAACACATTATATAGTGGCAAACATTTTGTCACTTGTCTTTTTTGTTTGTTTATGGTGTCTTTTGTTACATAGCAGTTTAATTATTTTGGGTAGTCAAATTTCTTTCTTTGTTTCTCCTTTCTTTCCTTCCTTCTTTCCTATTCCCAAGGTTTTAAGTACATTTTCCTTTCTTTGTTTTCTTCTAATACATTGAATTTTGTTTTAAAATTTTACTCTTATTTTATCTGAATTTATTTATTTATTGAATGAGTGAGGTAGGGTAAGTTTATTTACTTGCCTCAACAGAATTTATTGTAAAGGAATTCTTCACTCACTAATTTGAAAATGTTATCTTTATCATATACTAATTCCTCATATATTTTTGAGTCATATATTTAGACCCACTGCTATGTTCTAAAGAAATTTTATTATCACTTACTGTTCTCATACCATGCTTTTTTAATTACTGTAGATTTATAGTGCTTGATATCTGCTAGGGCAAATTCCTTCTTACTAGCTTTTTCCAATAAGTTTTTGGCTATCCTTGTACATTTTCTTTTTTAGATAAAGTTTGCAATCAGCTTGTCAAATTTCATAAAAATTCTCCTGGGATTTTGCCTTTAATTTATGGATAAATTTGGGAGCATAACTGACATCTTTATAAAATCAAGTTTTCTCATCCCGAAACATTATTCGTCTCTCCATTAATCCAAGTCTTTTACTATATCCTGATCATATAGCTCTTTTTTCCTAATATGTTAACGAAGGGACTTTCATCAGTATATACTTTTTCCTAATGTTGAACTTTTCCTTGCATTTCTGGGATAGACACTTCTTCCTCGTGATGTTTTATTCTGGTCAGAGGTGCAGGATTGATCGGGGGCCCGCTGATGGGCTCCAGCTCCTGGGCTCCACCTGGTGGGCGTCAGGACATTCCTTCGCGGCCTTTGGGGATGGGGGTGGAGGGTTGGAACAGCCGTGAAGCCTGAACTCTAGGGCTCAGGCCCAGACACATCACTATGGCAGCAGAATGATAGATGGAAGAATTTGGTAGACACAACATTTGTGTGCCCCAGTTATGTGACTGTCTATCCTGCCACCTTGGACTCTACTAGTTTCTCACTGCTAGGGGACTTTGAGAAAAGAGACCACATCTGTGTTAAAAGAATCTTACTCTCTCAGAATCTAGCATTCTATTTACTGATATGTTCTTTTCTCTAAGCTGTGTAATTATCTTCTTGTCATTTTCAGTGAGGGTAAACCCTCAAATACACTTTCGCTTTAATGAATGTGGATGGATTTTCATATCAATAAACTTAAAATCAGAAAATTATGTCCCAACTTGGGTCCAGAAAATAAGGTCTGGAATTCTTGCTGCCAGCAGAGCTGGGGAGTTCAACCGTTGTTTGGAGATCTTCCTGAAAAATTGTAGAAGATAGACCTTGTATTATACAAGTTTAAATGAAAATACATTCTTAACAGCACTGAAAACCAGAGAAGTTGCCACCCTGAACAAGGTATTCTTGAAAAGTCGTTAAGCAGATGAGATTGGGTTGTTGGAGGAAACCAGGACCAAACAAAATAAGAAAGGAATGACTGCAACAGGGGAATGGTTTGGGGGTGTTCTCAGTTCAGAGGCAGCAGTTACACAGACCGTGAGGAAGGTTCAGAAGGCAGCCGTCCGACGAGCGGTCAGGGGGCTTGAATCTGCAGCAAGCGGGCAGGTTCAGGTAGCGAGCCTGAGAGATACTTGCCCTCGGGCTGAGTCTGTCATTGTCAGCGCTTGAACCAGAGATTCAGAGAAGCCCCCGGAGGAACGGGGAGCCGCCAAGCCCAGATGATATCATCCCAGTAACCCCCCTAGTCCCTCCATTATCGTTCCCAGAGACAGGAAATGGAAGCGGAATCCACAGGCCAATAGGGAATCTTCAATCAGAAGAGGCGCCCACCAATTAGGACAAACAGCACCAGAGAAGAGAGAAACGAAACCCAACAAAGAGGATAACATTGAAGGAAACAGTAAAGTAAGCAGAAGACTTTGAGAAAAGTGTGATATTTAATACCATCACAGGGACAAAATAGGTTTTCATCCATGGAAAAATAGTAGGCTAATATGAAAATAAAAACCAATTAGAGATTGTGTCGATTATTGATATAAAAACAAACAGAAAACCCACAAAGCCTCTGTGGATTAGCTGAGTATGAATGGACACGTTTGAAGAGCAGATTATTGAGCCAGAGGGAGAAGTTAAGAAATACTTCCAGTGACACTGCAAAAAGATAAATATGTGGAAAGAGCTCTGACCCATGTGGCTGGTTGGGTGTCATCCCACAAAACGAGAGGTTGCTGATTCTATTCCCGGTCAAAGCACGTGCCTGGATTGTGGGTTCGGTCCCTGGAGAGCACGTGGGAGAGGCAACTGATCGATGTTTCTCTGTCATATTGATGTTTCTTTCCTTCTCTTTCTCCCTCCATCCTCCTCTCTCTAAAAATAAATGAAATCTTTTTAAAAGGTAAATATATGGAAAGAAATATCAAGTGATAGTTTTATCATTTCCATCTCAAATAATAGGAATTTGAGTTGGATCCGATGGGAAGAATGAGAGATAGGGGAGGAAATTATTCATTGTCTATCTATCTAGCATCATCTAGCTATACTGGCAGAAGAAAATTTATCAGGGCTGAAGTAACTTGCTACTGTACAGATTGAAAGGGCCCACCAAACAGATTGAAGGAATACAAATATACACAAAAACCATCCACACCTAGTCTATTTCAGAGCTCCAATGAAGAAAATTTCTAAAGTCCTCCAGAGAGAAAAAACAAATTTCCTATCAAGGATAAAAATTATATTAACTTCAGACTTCCTATCTTATACCCACTTGGATATCTTTAGGCACTGAAAGGTAGCTTGGCTGAAATGAAGCTATATGTACTCCTCTAACCCTCCAACTTTCCTACATCTCCGTTTACTTTTTCAGCTAAAATCCTAGTAATCATATTTTTCTTTCCATTACCAACCTTGTCACCCCTTTGGCAAGTCTCTCTGACTTCACTAGCAAATCATATGCTGAATCTGCCTGCTTTTCTCCCCTTTTGCCACGACCAGCTGGTCCCATCCAATATCATATCCCAGACCACCTGAGTGGCGGCGATCATCCCCCTCCTCCCTCCTGGCTTACTCGTCCTCCGCTCTCTTCCTCCGACCACGTAGTCCTTCTTCCGCAAGCAAGCCGCACTCATTCTTATTTGAGCTTTTGGCTTCTTCTATATGGAAACTCCTGCACCCCCACCTCCAACTCCAGATATTGACATGCTCACTCTTCATTCAGATCTCAGCTCAAAAGTCACATCAGAAAAAACTTTCCTTTCCCAGTGTAATTTTTCTATATGCATAAATAATTTTGCTAGTAGATTGGTTGAAAATACTATCCCTTCCCCAACGATTTGTAATGGCAGCTCTATCATAAATCAGATTTCCTCATATGTGTGAGTCTTTTTTTAGTCTTTTATTAAGGTCTATTTGCCTATCACTGCCGCTATATTGCACTGTCTTAAAAACAATGCATTTGAAACATTGCTGATGTCTGGTAAGATGAGCACTCCTGCCCTGTTATTCTCCTACATGAGTGCCTTCGTGATTTCATATATATTTTGGAATCAGCTTGACAAGTTCTACAAAACAAACTTCAGAATTTTTATAAGAATTGTGTTAGAGCTGTAGATCAATTTAGAGATAACTGATATTGAGTCTTCCAGTCTATAAACATAGTATATTGATCCATTTACTTTGTTTTGTTATAAATATGTATTGTTATTGTGGTGAAATATATATAACAAAATTTACCATATTAATTGTACATTTTTAATATACAGTTCATGGTATTAAATACCTTCATATTGTTGTGCAACCATCCCCATCATCCATCCCCATAACTCTTTTCATCTTGTAAAACTGAAAATCTATACCTCTCTCCTGGCCCCTCGCAATGACCGTTACAATTTTTGCCTTTATGATTTTCATTACACTAAGTACCTCATATAAGTGGAATCATACAGTATTTGTCTTTTCATGACTAGCTTATTTCACTTAGTATAATGTCCTTGTGTTTCATCCATATGGTAGCATATTGCAGAATTTCCTTCTTTCTAGAGGTTGAATAATGTTCTGTTGTAAGTATATTCCACATGTTGCTTATCTGTTCATTAGCTGATGGACACATTTCAGCTATTTTGAGTAATGCTGCCATGAACATGGGTGAGCAAATACCTCTTTGAGACTCTGCTTTCAATTTTTGGAGGTGTATACTCGCACATGGAATTACTAGATCATATAGTAATTCTACTTTTAATTTTTGGGGAACCTCCATACTGTTTTCCACAGCAGCTGTACCATTTTGCATTCCTATCAACAGTGCACAAGTGTTCCAGTTTCTCTATCTTCTTGTTAACACGTTAGTTTCTGGGCCTTTTTTTTTTTTTTAATAGTAGCCATCCTAATGGGTATGAAATGGCATCTCACTGTGGTTTTGATTTGCATTTTCCTAGTGATTAGTGCTATTGAGCGTATTTGCATGTGCTTACTGGCTTTTCATAGAGCTTTTCTGAGAAACGTTTATTCAAGTCCCTTGCTTCCCTGTGAATCTTCATACCTTCACCTGTCCCTCAACCAAGGCCTTCTGGGATCTGTAGAGTTTGGGACCTCCAGCCCTTGAACCAGAATCATGTGGGACACCCACTCACACTCCCCATCTGCCATGGCTCCATCCTCTGGGACTAGACTCATTTTTATTGGGCTCCACCCCCAGGTTTCTGTTCCTTGTAGGGCCTGAGGCTGCAGGCGGGCACCCTGGGCCCTAAAGACAGGCTCCCTCCCGGTGGGCTAATTCGGCCGGGCTCCCCGGACACCACCATTGGCAGTCTTCACACATGATCAGGCAGGTTTTCTGCTGGGAGCCAAGCCCTCAGGTGTCCCCTGCTGTCCCAGGGTATTTCCTCTACCCTTGTGGAGATACTGAATTGGATTATGTGACTCAGTACCCCTGGAGGCTCCTCGTTTTTGCCTCCAGAGACATAATGGTGCTGCCCCCGTGTGGGTTGGAGAACAAGCCTTAGAGTCCTTACCCAGAGGGAGGAACAGGTGTGTCATTCTTCTTCTTCTTCTTCTTCTTCTTCTTCTTCTTCTTCTTGGTCCCTCAACACGCACACTTGTGGTGTTTTGGCCGTGTTTCTTCATGTGGGATCATCCTGCGCACTATGGGACGTTTATCATCCTTGGTTTCTGCATGTGCAATGCTGACTCCACTTCCCCACTCATCCTGACAACCTCAAGTACCCCCTTATATTTCCAAGTGTTCCCTAGGAAGGTCTGATCCTAGAGTCTAATGCAAAGGCACCGAGTGAACACTCACAGCAAGAAAGTCACTGAGATTTCCAAGATGCTGAAATCACCTGATCTTTTCAGCTCTGTCTTGGCTTGGCCCCAGGACCTTGACCTTCAGCTCTCTGAGGCCGTGACTCTGTTTGACTCATCGCTGCTTTCCTCAGCACAGGACTAGGTCCAGGGCAGGTGTGACTGAGCAAAGGAGCAGAGACAGTGGCGGCCTGGATGCCTCAGAGCGCGCTATCCAGAAGAGCTACAGGGCAAGTCAAGAATGTAATTTAAAATTTTCTGATAGTCACACTGAAAAAGGTAAAAGAAACAGGTGAAATTAATCTCAACTCTATATTTTATTTAACCAAATATATTTTAAAAACTATGATTTTAACATAAATAAAATAAAAATTATTAATGAAGCACTTTACATTCTTTTGTGTGCTAAGGTTTTGAAATCTGGAGTCTGTATCACATCTACAGAACCGCTCCACTCAGACTAGCCGCGCTCCCTGTGCTCGGCAGCCACGTGGACCGCACTTAAAAACTCTACTCCCCTACTCCCCCTGCAAATATTGCTTACTTCCCACTCCCCAACATTTTTGTTTGTGTGTGTGAGAATTTTCAAACACATAGAAAGATTGAAAAAGAATGGTAGCATGAATAGCCATCTATGTAAAACCTAGTTTCTACCATTGTTAAAGATTTGCATTAACACATATCAATTTACCTATCCAACTATCTTTTTAAAAAATTATTATTGCCCAAACCATAAATATACTGACTTTTCTTACAAAAAAATTATTATTGCCTATTTTTAAGAAGACTTTTTTGTTTTCTTGGTAGAGGATAGTTTGGAAAGCCACTCAGAAAACTATTATCTCTTTGGGCATTATTCTACAAAAGCCTCATCAGGAGGTTTTCAAATTTTTAAGGCAAACGTCCTTAAAAGACTCTTGTCTTTTTTCCCTCCATTATCCCCTCATGTCCTCCTTCTCCTCACGTGTGGATTCTCAGACACATGGCTTCTCTCTGCCACTTTCCAAGGGAGGCGTGAGGCCTTGTGCAGTGCACCGCTCAGTCTAGCCAGTGTCTCCATGGGTTACGGTTAGGCTTTGGGGTCAGGCAGCTCTGGGCTTGATTCCAGCTCTGCCGCTTCCGACCTGTGTGACCCACAGCAAGTGCTTCAACTCTCTAAGCTTCATATGTACTCTAAATATAATAGAGTTGTTGTGAGGTTTAAATCAGATAAGTTTGTAAAGAGTATTGCAGCAAGCATTAAAAGAGCACGCTGGGGAAGAAAGGGAGAGGAGTTTATTGCTTATGAATGACAATTTCCTTTGCAATTTCCTGGCGCCTTGTGAACACATGTCCCAGAATTTACCTGATACATTATAATCATTTATATTTCTGGCCCTTGTTCTAGGTGAAAATGCCTGGAGGGCCAGGACTGTGTCTTTCCCCCCCAGCTTCAGCACTAACCGCAGGGCCTGGTTAAACAGATGTTAGTTAAATAAATTAATATAATTCTAAGTGTCACAATTACCTTCAGATGATGGTTCCAGAAAATTACAGAGACTTGAAAATTCAGAGGGGAAAGAACCTTAGACTGCACTGATTTCATCTTTCTCCAGTTTTTCCCTCATTGTGCACCAGGGGAAACTGAGGCTCAAGAAAGTTTACTGTGTTTACCTCCATGTGCATGTCTAAAAGCCCACGGGCATGCCGTCCAGGGGAGGTATGCAAAAACAGTCATACCTGGGGTTAATCAGCTCCCACACATCCCTGAGGACAGCCAACTTGGCACACTTCTGCCACTTTCTGGCATCTTGAAGCTGACACCAATCGAATTTCCCGTTCTGGAGTCTGGCTGCTCTCATCCTTGGCGAATGAGGTGGACTGCGTGGCTAGGATTCGGATTATTCTATTGGAAAATGGTCTCTGAATATTTTTCTAAAGCTGCTATAACTTCTGTTGCTTCTATTATTATTATACAAGTAACATGAAATTTTAAAAAATATGGATTCTCAAATTAAAATCAGTCACTTGTAACCCCTCAGAGAGAAGCACAGTTAACATTATATCATGTAGCTCTCCAGACTATTGTCTGTGCATAAGCTCACGGTTGGAACACAAACATTCCCAACACTAATGGCCCTGTGTGCACAGATGAGGTCACATTTTCATGAATACCCAGAATTTGTAGACTATACTTTGCATCCAAATAACGTCAGTGTCTCAGTTTACTTGTCTTTGCCCCCATCCTCCGGCAGCCTCTCCGTTTATTTCTGGAGTTCCCCAGGGGCTGCTGCACGTGCTTCACACTTCGTTCCTCTTTCTTCTCCTTTCCATCATCCCTTTGGCTTTCCCTGGCCCTGGATAGCACGGCCTCCATCCATCTTAGAGCTTCAAACCTATGCTGCTTGGCAGCCACATGAGGAATGGGGTAGCTTTCTCTACTCTGGCAGAACACCATGGGTGTGTCCTCAGGTTGGTGCTTGACTTCGTCTGTTGAAAGGGGAGAACCCCTGGCCGAGGAGTTCAGTTGGTTAGAGCGTTGTCCCAGTGCGGGTTCCAGCTTTGGTCGGGGCACATACAAGAACCAACCAGAGAATGCATAAGTAAGTGGAACAACAAACTGATGTTTTCTCTCTCTCTCTCTCTCTCTCTCTCTCAAGTCAATTCTTAAAAACTTAGAAAACCGCCTCAGGAAAATGACTTGACTTGCAAGCAAAAGGTTGCATATTAATTTTTTTGAATGTCAAAGGTTGCATATTAACTTTTTCTCTCTGTTTGTATTTTTCCTGTAATACTCAAATTTCTCTTCCATTGATGCCCTGGACCAGCAAGGAAGAAGCTCATGTATTTGGAAGGGCAAATGAAGAAGCACATTAATATTTTCAAAATATTACTCCTATCACACGTAATATCTCATTCAATAGGTGCCTGTGAATGGCAATCATGTAATCAACATTCACTGAGATTTAGTGTGGACTTACAATATGGGCTCTTCTCATTCAGCCACGGTGTGTCATTTCAATTATTCAGGTCTTCCTGCACGGACCTCAGCAAAATGCTGTCTTTTTTTTTTTTCCCCTATTAGGAATCTTGTTAGATTTATTTCTAGAAATTTTATAGTTTTGTTACTTAGTGTTTTTGTGCTATTGCAGTCAGCTTTGGTATCAGGGTTATGCTCATTTTATGAAGTAAATTGTATAAATTTTAAAATAAAGTTTTCTCTATTCTTTGAAACAGTTTAAACAGTTCCTGTTATTCGCAAGATTATTTTCTTTATCTTTTTTCTTTTTTAATAAACTCTATTTTTAGAGCAGTTTCGGATTCACAGATTGGCTTCTTTCACTTAGTAATGTGAATTTAAGATTCCTCTGTGTCTTTTCATGGCTTGGTAGCTCATTTCTTTTCAGTGCTGAATAATATTCCATTGTCTGAATCTACTTTATTTTTTAATTTATTCATTAAGCTACCAAAGGACATTTTGGTTGCTTCCAAGTTTTGGCAATTATGAATTAAAAGTATAAAGGAAAGCACTTATTTTTATATAACATTTTTCAACGTTAAAATTTCACCTTGATATACCTAAATACTCTGGCTTAACCTCTTCAGATGGTTTGCCTACTGCTCAGTGCACCTTTGATCTGAAGACTTAATTCTTCAGGTCAGCAAGGTTCCTGTATGTACTTAACGACTGTTTCTCCCTGGGCTCGGTACTTCTGGAATGTCTATTATACAAGTATATTTATTTTCCTGAGCCTTTCCTCTCTCTTTCTCAATCTCTTCATTATTTTTTTCAGAGTTGTGGGGAGGGTTCTCAAAGCAGTCTTTCCTGATTTAGTTTTTAAGCTAAAGTAAATGTCCTGTTGTGCTTATTCCCCCAAATTCATGTATAAATAAATTCACATATGATTATTATTTAGAATATAAAATTGGGGATTTGCTATTCTCAGTTTTTTAGATTCTAGTAACCCTAGTAATAAGGATATAATATCATGTCTTTTTCATATGTCGAGAAATGTTTTCTATTTACTTACTTTAGAGAAGTACCTAGATTTATATTTGGTTGGGTTTGGAATTTGAAACTGATCTATAAAAGATTATGCAGGTAATTTTCAAGCATGTTGGCACCAGGCAATGGAGTAAGAAAAAACACTAACCCTGCTGTTAATGGTTGAGTATTCTAGATTGGGAGATCCAGTTGGCCATGCTTAGGGAAGGGAGAGCTATACATCCATCAATCTGGTTTCCTCTGCACTAGATCTTGTATAAATTCCTTAAGTATGGACCAGGATTTGGAACAGAGAGGAGTTAACTGGGTGGGTTCAAATTATGATGTATAAACAAAAATCAGGGTACTGTATCTTTTGACAGGTCAGAATATTAAACTAATTTATTTACAGTGTGACCACTAGGTGGCGCCACCAATTAGAAAAAACAATGCTTGTTAACACTGAACAACCACGAACCACTTGCAGCAAATTTGTGAGATTGTGTGAAGCTTGTATGCACTTGTGATGTGTGCATGAATGTGTGCGCACATATTTCATGATGCATGAGTTTGCCCACAGAGTAATGTTGGTTTACAAGTGCACACACACATGCAAGAATATGTATAAGTCTGTGCACCCTGAAAAGTATGGGCGTGAAACTAAATGATATGAACTACAAAAGGCTGACCCGTCAGCCATGTGGTCTGGAACTCTGGCCCTTACAGCTAGGAAGATTGCTTGTGGAATGTGTATTAGACCCAACCCTACGGGAGAAGCAACGACACCCCAGGGCAGCTTTTCCGAGGAAAGGGATCCATGGACCCCAGCCATGGTTCCTCTAAAGTCATCAGTCCTGCAAGCCCTGCATCCAGTCAGGCCTCCACGCAGGTCTCAGTCACTTCTGAAGTCTCCGCACCCTTCCCAGAGTGCCTGAAGCATCTAATAAAATATTCACCCTGGCATCCTATCTTCTGTCCAGGTGGGGAGTGACCGTGCACCTAAGATAATAAATGTTGTGTGTGTGTGTGTGTGTGTGTGTGTGTGTGTGAGAGAGAGAGAGAGAGAGAGAGAGAGAGAGAGCGAGAGAGAGAACAGTGGGGGCTCCCCCCTAATCCTTGCTCCCCAAAGTCATCCACATCCACACATCCTCTTCCCTCTTAGCTCTGTGGAAGGTCCCCAGCTGATGATCTCAGACTCTCGCTCTGGATACCCTCTCCCTCCAGGAACAGTGCTGTCCTGATTGCCTGCCAGATAGTGTGGTCCCCAAAGCTGAGGGACCTTAGAAAAGTCCTCAGTTTCTCCAACAGCCAGTGAGGGCGGGGCCCGGGTGATACTGTTGGGCCTCACTGAAGCCCTGCAAGTGGCTGGTGTGGCGTGGAGTTGTCTTGGAGAAACTGAAAAGAAGGAGAAAGTTCCTCCCCCTCCTCCTAGCAGACTTCCCTTCTTAATAGGCCCTCAGGGAAGGCAGTTGGGCTCCCAGGGCCCCAAGAAGGGCAGGAGGAAGTTTTCACTCCAGTATTATTAAAAGTTCAAGTGGCTTCCCCTGGGGAGCCGAAAGCCCCAGGATTCATTAGACCCTCTGTCCCCTGAGCCCAATTTGGTTGAAGGAATGTTTGGCATTTTCATCCAGAGAAAGTGTTCATTAAGGTTTGAGGCCTCCCTGTGAGAACTCTCCCATCGAGGGCAGAGAGGAAAGGTCCCTGGAGGTCACCTCTTGCCTTGACACTTCTCCAGAGGAGGAAATAGGCTGGGTCAGGGAAGGGGCTGGCCCAAGGCCACATAGAGGCAGCCTTGCCAGCTGCTGGAACATTCTTCTAGGTGGCAAGGAGATGGGCACACATTCAGGAAGGGGCAGAGTGGACAGGGCAGGAGGGAGGGCTGCTGGGGACAGATGGGCAGCTTTGGGGAGGCCCTGTGTGAAGAAGAGCTTTGAGAACAGCCCGACAAGCCCACTGCAGAAAGGACTGACCAGAGAGACAGCGGGCGCCCATCCCTGGAGTGTGTGAGTCCAATGAATGAACAGAGGGGAGCTGGGACTAGCAGGGGGAGTGGAGTCTGCAATGGCTCAGGCCCTGCCTGCGCTGTAAATTCTCCACAAGCAGGAATAGCATGTCCAGGCCGCTGGGCAGGGAGGGTGAGACGGGGAGCAAGGAGCCTGCCGTTTATGGCAAGTCAAGGCTGTTGAACTGGAAACCAGGAGCCCGGGCCCGGGCGCCTGGCCTCTCTGAGCTCAGCAGCCTCCTTCCTGCCTCCTGCAGTCATGGGCTAATGCCCCAATCCTCTTGGTTCCCAGCAGGACCAAGGACCCAGCAGGACCAAGGACCGAGAGACAGTTGTTTGGCCTCCCTGGATGAGAATAATCTGCCCATGGTGCCTCACAGAGTTCCTGAAGTAGGAGACAATTTGTTTGACATAACCTGATGTGGAGAGCAAGACCAATAAAGTGGCATTGGTCTGGCCAAGATAGGATAAAATACATAAAATGGAGTCACTCATGTCAACCAAGATGGCTGCCAGTCAGCCATGACACTTTGGTTCAAGAGGGACTCTACCTAAATCATGCTAGACACATCTGGCAAGGAGGCACACCTAAGGTGGCTGTACACGTGACCAGAACAGCATTGTCTGCAGAGCAGGACCATCGATTTATAGCCTCCCCACTTGCCATCAGTGGTGCCAAGACACATATTAAGAGACCTAGAGATGCGGAACACACCACTTTCAAGGTGTAACTGAGGCAGGCTTCAGGCTACTGCTGAGATGGCCGAGCTCCGCACACCAGAGCGCTGCTCCACACCACACTGACCTCCCTTGGCATCAGCAGCTGCAGGCTCTGCCCTGCTGGACTGAGGACTTTGTCCGTCCTGCCGCCCGCCTGGCTCTGGAGACTCTCCCTTGCAAGATGCTGACGGCCCTTGCTCACCATGCTGTCTCCCAGGCCCACAGACTGAGACTCTGGGACTTGGGTTTGTCATCCTCCATTTCTCTCATGTGATGTTACTACTGACTGTTTCTGGGTGATTAGTATTGTTATTAGGTTGGTATAGATATGGATTGAACCTGCATTAATAAAGCTGAGTGAACCTGCATTAATAAAGTCCAAGTGAATAGCATAGTCACCTGTGTTGGCTCCCTGTTATTTCTCCGTGACGGTGTCACCCGTAGGACTGGTGGTTGTACAGGCAGCTGAGCGCTTTCGGTTCTTAAGGCCCAGATCAGATGATCCGAGCAGGGACCAAAGGCTGGCTTATAGGGAAGACTGTATCGTGAACATAACTTGCCACAGCTGACTCAGTCCCGGAGGACTCTCTGGTGCCATAGGACAGGGAGCCACAGACTCTCAGATGACAAGTTCTCCCAAGTCATCTAGTTCAAACTCTATTGCAATAATATGGATGGTAAACATGTGTCAGGAACTGGTTTAATTGCTTTCCAAATCTTAATTCCTTGAATCCTCAGACAACCTTATGAGGGAAGATATTCTCATTAGCCATTTTACAAATGAGGAAACTGAGGCACAGAGAGGTTAGGTAACCTTGTGCACAGTCACAGAGCTAGAGAGTTGTATGGTTCCAGAACCCATGTTCTTAATCACTGTGTTTTACTGCCTCAAAAAGAGGAGGCAGCTGAGGCCCAGGGAGAGGGAGGGGTGGCCCGGTCCCTTGTCCAGGCAGCAGGCATGGGGGCCTAGGCCTCTCATGTCCAGACCCAGCGCTGTTCCCACCACAGCTCCCAGACTGCCAGTCCTCTGTCCCCACCCCGCCTCCCCCAGGCCTCCCTGGAGTTAACAGTCGCCTGGCCTCACCCTTGGCCTGCAGCCCCAGCCCAGAGAGGCTGTGTCCACACTTCCTGGCCGCTTTCCAGCCTGCAGGAGCTGAAACAACAAAGTCCAGTTACTGAGAGGGCTGAGCAGAGGCTGCCGAAGGGGAGGAAGCAGCAGGAGCCGCTGAGCAGAGGGGACGATCCAGCTCTCAGATGCTAGGCCTCCTGGGGAGCGCGACTCTCGTGGGGTTGATCACAGGAGCTGCTGTGGCCCTTCTGCTGCTGCTGCTGCTGCTGGCCACCTGCCTGTACGGGGGACAGCACGACCATGACGTGGAGGGGAACCGTCGGGCTGTAAGGAGAAACCGAGTTCGGCGGACCCAGCCTTGGTTCTTCCCGGGCCGGGGCCGCCTGGGACACTTTCACCACCCCCATCATCTTGGCCACATGCCTCACGGACACCATGCGGGCCTCCACCACCACCACCTCCACCACCACCACCTCCACAAGGCCCGCTGCCACGCCCACCGAGGCCACTGCTGAGGCCTGCTCTACCATCTCCAGAATGAATGGATTCCCATGTTCCCCTGCGGAAGGGCACATCTCTGTGGTGAACGCTGGGGACTGCGCCTGGGTCTTGCTTGGGCTTCATTTGCATATGGTGCCCCACTGAAACACGGAGGCAGAGGACAGAAGAACACCCGGGGTGGCCCTGCGCACACTGGAGGGCGAGGAGGGTGAGAGCAGGGGTGATCTTTTGGGGATGGACATCACCTTGTGACTGCCACTCCCAGCGGGCACCCCGAGTGCACTGCTGCACTCTGACGCGGGAGAGGTGTGCTCGCTTCCTCGGAAGTGCTCCTCTTCTGACATCCTCAGGCTTGGGGTGGGGGGCTGGCTGGGAGGGGCCTGGCAATGCCTTTTCATTTGGAGAAAGCAGTATAAGGCTGCACAGGTAATTCACTGGTGCCTTAATACCAAATAAAATAAAATAAAATAAAATAAAAATCACCAAGAAGCTTTGTGAAGAGGCTCTTGATTGCAACTCAAGTGGGAGGGAGGGAGCGGCCAGGCTGCTGTCGGTCTAGGGACCTTCCTCTCTGATGGGAAGTGGGTGCGGAGTGGTGGCTTCTGCCTGGGGCTGAAGGCTGGTTGTGCAGTCGGGGAGACTGGGTGGGCTCCGTGGTGCCCCTCAGACAGGAGGTGAGAAGGGCCTGAGTTCTGAGGGAGGATATAGGGCTTGGGTGCAGCCCTGTGCCCAGGGGACTTTCTATGGACCAGACCAGGGTGGGGGTGGGGGGCTCTGTGGGATAGCCTGGGGCTCAGAAAGAGGAGGGGTGAGGCCACCCACCCTGGCGCCCAGGTCTCTAACTCCCATCTCTTTCCAGCCCATCCCCAGGGCAGACTGAGCTCTGGGACCTGCAGAAGCCCTGCTCCCTGGGCTGTGTTGAATTCAATGTTTCTTTGGTAACTGGGTCAGGGATTCTTATGCAAAACTCCAGTCTCCAGCCAGTCTGCCTTCCTGGTGCCCCTGTGGGGCAATGAAGTAGGGAGGAGGGGGTGTGTTCTTTAAACTGGTGAACGTGGGGCTGGGTGGCCTTGGAGAGTGCTTGCCTCCTCGGGGTCTCAGTTTCCTCTTCCCTAAAATGGAACCGGTAACAGAGGCTCCTTCTTGCCAAAGCTGGAGGCATGTTCCCAAACACCCCAGGAATAGCTGGCGTAATTCCGGAGGGAGGAAGGAAAGCCCATTCTGAGGCCTGCAGCCCGTGCCTGTGAGCTAGGGTGGGACGCGGAGGGAGGAGTGGCTTGGGGGCCTGGTCCGGTGGTGGGGAGGGGCCTAAGAACCAGCCAGAAAGTCAAGGGCCTGCTGACTCCCTAGAACAGGACGTCCTGTTTCTTTTCTCTTTCCTCGTGGATTCTCTGTGAGTGCTTGGGTTGGAGGGTAAGGGGGAGAGAGAGGCAAATTCACACTGACAGCCGCACTAGATTGCTGGGTTGGGAAAGTGGACCGCGAGTTGCCATGTGTTGTTCATTTCATCTCAGCAGTGTCTTTCAAGCCCGCCTCCCCTCCCCCACCCCACTGTTCACCCTAAGCTCATCCCCCAGCCTGGATCCCTGTCACTGCGCCTCTGTGAAGCGTCTCCACGCTGCAGCCTGAGGGATCTGCTGGAACTCCTCGTTGCCTTTGGGATAAAGTCCCTGCCTCTCGCTTGGCCATTTAAGGCCCCTGGCCTGGGCCTTGCCTACCCCCTTGCTCTTTTGTTCCATCCACACTGCCCCAGAGAACACCTCGCACCTTACCCTTCCTGTGTCTTTGTCCAAGAAGAAACCCTCCTATGGTTTTCCAACTTATTACTATTGTTGTTGTTATTATTTCTTTTGGAGCGCTCACCACACTTTATCTCTTTCCTCAGAGATTTGTGGCAGGATTCAAGGGCTCTGTTCTTACAGGGCTGAGAACACTTTGAGGGCTCCCGGCCCCCCAGCACAGAACCAGCCCACACAACAGACCCTCAGGAAGGATCCTGGGAGACTCATGCTCTCTGAACAAGTAAATATGATTGGAATAACCACTGCCAGGAGTTGGGGCCTGAGGACGCCAAAGAGAGCCTAGGGCCCTGAGGAATGAGGTCTGTGGGCTCCTGCAGCCTCTGAGGGGACTGATGCTCCATCTCCCCAGTGTTGGGGGTTGCGGGGAGGTCTGAAAGGCGGGAAGTGTCTAACAGGTGGAGGCTGTAGCCCTCTGAATTGTGGGCAAAGGTTGATGACTGTCTTGCTCTTCTCAACTCTCTTGATAATGCGGATAAATGGAAAGAGACCATTGAGGGTGGTTGGGGGCAAGGGCACTGAGCTGTGGGGAGGGGGAGGCCTCCCAGCCTGGCTCCCAGGGCTCTACCTCATTCCAGCCCCTGTCCAGGGCAGACCAAGCTCTGGGGCCTGCAGAGGGTATCTGACCTTTGTCCACATTTTTTTTCCTTTTTGCCCTGGGCTTGAGATGCCACATTGGGCATTCCACCTTGCAGACTGCCCGTGAGAGGTCGGGAAGACCCCTAAGAGCCTTCAGAGCAGACTGTGCCTGTCTTCCCTATTCTAACCCAGGTCCCTCTCATTATGCCTCTCGGCCCCATTCAAATACCCAATGCCTATTTTGAAGAGGGACCAGAAGGCCCATTTTACCGGCGAATCAAAGCGTCCTCAAATCTCAGAAATAGAAAAAGGAACTAATACAAAGCAGGAGGTAAGGGGGCTGAACCCTTGCCCTGTATTCTAGTTAAAAATGTTGAACAATGCACACCTACCGCAGCTGGCCCCAAACTCCATTCACCCACAAAGTACAGGCAAATGAGGAGTCAAAGGAACAAATAACCCAGCCTGAAAGCAGATCTGCCCGATACCCTCTTTCTCCTGAATCGACTAGTTCATCTCGGTAACTTGATCTGAAACCGCCTGCTCCACAGATTGGCTCTTCACATTTCCTTCTCTGCATCTGGCTGTCCCAGTTAATGCAAATAGCTCCGGGTGTCCAGCTTCCTGTCATGGCTCCAGCTTGCTCCGTGCTCCTCCTCTGCCCTCTCAGAGGAGGGGCCCCCTGCCCATGTTTGTTCGATCATCTTAGAAAAGGGAAGAGCGAGAATTTGACAGTGCACCCTTCTCCCAATAGTTCCTCTCCTGCCTTGGCGCAGGCAGTTTCCTGAAGCTGGTACTAAGGAAAGTTCACTGGGGCCTTGGGGAAATTATAAAGGACGCAGGCTGTGTGACCTTGGCCTAGCCCTTCGCCCTCTCTGAGCATTGAACTAGGAGGAAGGCCAGGAAGCCCTTCTTCGGCCATTTGGTGCTTTTGTTATCACTACAGATTAGCAATAGGCCACAGACAGGTCATGCACCCTCTGATTACCAGCATCTGAGTGTGTAAAACGGAGACAATATCACTTCACAGGGTTGCTGGATTGATTATATGAGATAATGCCTGGCTGCATCCAATATCTGGAATTACTGTTTCTCACTACTCCATCTCTCAGAGTTGGGGTAAAGTGGGTGAATAACGCAGTCTCCTTTTTAGAAGTGCTGGTGGTCTCAGAAGGTGTTGGCAGACTTACTCAGTGGCCAGGGCCTGGCTCACCCCCACACCTCACCAGGAGAGGGGAGAAACTGGGCCGGAAGCAGGGCTGGAGTGGCATGGCTGTGCTTGGGGGGGAGGGGGGAGTGCAGTCACCAAGGGTGACAGGCAGCACGGAAGGTCCTGGGCCTTCACAATTGGAGGAAGGAACTCAGGAAGTGCTTCCAGCCACTCAGACATCTTGGAGCCCATTCCCAGGCAGGACCAAGGATACAGGACCCAGGGGTGGGCATGCTATGACCTGGTTTCTGGGGCGGCCACCAGGTTTGGAGGCTGTGGTACCACATACAGCCAGAGCTGTTGTTCTGGGAAAGCCCAGGGTAAGTTTTATCAACATCTGAGGGTGCACAGCGGCCGGGAGCAGGCAGGACCGAGGGCTGGGGGGAGGCCAGCACAGAAGAGGCTTCTCCGGGAACTGCAGGGCGGAGGTGCTCAGATGTCCTGGCCTTATCTAAACAGTACTCTCCCAACCCCAGGCAGAAAAGGAGGCCAGATGGGACAGACCCTCCCCCACAGCCCCTGCCGAAGGCCCTGAAGGCCCCGTTTCACTCTCAGTGAACTCACATGCTCCTCAGACCTTACCCAGGGCTGGCAGTGTCTTCCTTCCCACCTATGTCCCTGATCCCAGCCCAGAGCCAGGGTGTCATGAGGCAGCAGATAGACTGATTCAAGGACTGGCCCAAGGTCCTCCCGGGGAGAAGTCCAAGGTCATCTTGGATCCGAAGGAAGGCGAGTGTTTTGTCTTTTGTCTGAGTGTACAAACTCTCCTGAAATCCGTAGGCGTCACCAGCGGGCCGGGTTGTCAAGGCTCTTTGTGAGCGAAGTCGTCTGCCCCCTCCGTCCGGCTCCTCTGAGTTCGGGGAGTCTTGCACACACATCTTTCAGGACAGCGTTTCTCCCAGAGGCTGCCCGTGGAATTGACCGCAGCTCTTGGAAGTCTGGCCAGAGTTGGGAAACAGTGACAGAGGTCGGAGTAGCGCCATGTGGGACATCTAACAGCCTAGAGGGAGCACGACCCGGAACCTCAGATCAGTATCTTCTTAGAAGACAGCAGGGAGAGCAGCTGGAAGAGCCAAGTGCCTGCCCCACTGAGAGCCCTGTTTCAGATGGGGAGCTAAGGCTCCAAGAAGCACCCCCAGGTTGCTCAGCGCGTCCGCTGCCACGTGGGGCCATGGAAACAGCAGTGATTGGTATGGTGGCGGTGCTGTTTGTGGTCACTGTGGCCATCACCTGCGTCCTCTGCTGCTTTAGCTGTGACTCGAGGGCCCAGGATCCTCATGGGGGCCCTGGCCGCAGCTTCACGGTGGCCACGTTTCACCGGGAGGCTTCTCTCTTCACAGGGCCCAGTCGCCATGCTCAGGCAGTGGTGGGTGCCAGGGACTTCTGGACCTTCATGTGAGGCCTAACAGCTCCCAGGAGTTGCTCGGCTGGTGGGTCAGACTCACCCAGCCCCCAGCCAGCCTCTCCCGAGGTCCCACTCTCCCAAGTCTGGCATCCCTGCTCTTTCGTGCCTGGATCCAGCATGTTCCCTGTTGTATCCCATCCTGGATTGCTGTGCCCGACCAGGGGGGCGTCAGCCCTGGCCCCTGACAGCTCAGCTGGACCCGACCCACAGGGTGGGGCTTAGGAAACGTCTGAAGAGTGAGTGACCATACAGTGTTCGATTGCACAGGGGGCGAGCTCTTCTGATCTTCAGGGGAACTGGAATTTATTGTAAACAGGGTTCGGTTAACTCAGGTGAACCCCAGGATGCCTGTGCAACTGCTTCTGTTGCTACCAGAGGAAGCAGTGCTCTCAAGTGGACATTTTTACAACCACTTCTTATCTACCCCCCTAACTGAGTGTTTTTGCTCCTTGTATGTGCACATCCCACAGAGCCCAACCCTGAGGCCTGCTTCTGCCAGTTGCCTGAAATCAGCCGCAAAATTTTGAAACCAGACTGCTACTTCCTGGGAACAAATGGTTTATTTTATAATTGAAAATGTGTATCCTTTTATGGGCCTCTCAAGAGTCCAGGTTGGAAAACCACCAAAGGACACAGAAGAGAAAATCAGAGTCACAGAAAGTATGGGATATTTTATTAACAGAAAAGCGAGAAAGAAGACTTTGAAACATATTCTGGAGGAGACTTTACTATTCTATTCTTATTGGTCACTTTTATTCTTAGAGAATGTGAGTGACTTGAGTCACTCAGGATTGACAAAAAAATCAGGAACTCAAGGACAATTCCAAATACCTTAAAATGTATGTCAGAGTGAGAGCGTGCAACGAGGCTCTTGTTCCATCACAAATAAAGAAAGGCTCAGATTTTTTTAATAGAAAGTCTGCTTTCTCTGTACCCACAAAATAAATGCTGTGCCATATTTAGAGTATAGTTTGAGGGGTACAAAATTTTGAGTTTCAGGGCTAGTCTCTTCAGCCCTGAATAAATGGCTCTCCCAGGACCTGCGTGTTGAGGGGGAAGGAGTGACCTTGAGGAGCGCTCTGGCCCCTGAGTGCGCCCAGACAGGCCGCTGTGGCCATGTGGTTGCCACAGGAAGGACTCCTGGGTGGGGAGGAGTTTGGGGTAAGAAGCCAGAGACAGAGTCAGGTTGGTGGAGAGGAACAGAGTAGGTATGCGTGGGGAGGGGAGAGGCACAGCCCAGGCTTGGGGGGGGGGGACCACCTCTTGATCACTTTGGACCCCTGCACGTGGAAGGGAGATGGCTGCAGGGAAGACCTGGGGACGGAGTAAAGGGAACTGTGGTAGGTCGTGTTATCTGAAAGCGAACGCTGAGACAAAGTTTGGGATGCACGTTGTTTATAGGGATCAATGCCTGTGAGGGGAAGGAGGAGGGAGCAGGACTGGATAGAAGTCAAATTGTGAGGTAGGCCCTTCGTAGACTCCCACCTTTGCTTCATCTCTGAGTGCTGCCCCGCCCCCCTGAGTTTGCCTACAGGCAAAGGCTGAGGCAGCCCTGAAGTCCTTCCTCGAAGGGGCCCTGGGGGGAGCATCTCCACAGGAACTCAGCAGGGGCCTGTTCTCAGAGGCACTCAGGCCAGCCAGAGGTGGGTGAGTGTGTCCAGGCACAGAGGAACACCTGGGAACAAGAGCTCCGGCGGGGCAGAGCCCGAGGTGCAAGGTCTGGGAGGGATGAAAAGAGCGGGCCTCCGGTGCTCTCTGCCCTCTAACAGAGTCAGCTCTGCTCCAGGTCAGACACCTGCAATATTAGGACCCCAAGCCCAGGGCTCTGCCCCTATAGTGTGTGGTCACAACTGCAGGCTGGAACCGCAGGTGTCGCTCTGAAAACAAAACACTGGGGGGGAGGGGCACAGCCTCCCTCTGCGGGTGATGGGCAGTCTGTCAGGCCCTGTCCCGGGAGAGCAGGGAGTTTGGGAGGGGAAGGCAGTCAAGGCCAGCACCCTGGAGCCGGCTGACAAAGCAGGGAGCAACTAGAGAAGGGAGAGGTGGGTGGGGAGCCGCTGGGGCGGAGAGGCAGGGACTGGGGTTGCCAGATTTAGCAAATAAAAATATGGGACATCCAATCAATTTTAATCTCAGGCCGCAAATAATTTTCAGGATAAATAATATCCCATGCAATATTTGGGACATACATATACTAAAACACTTGAGATTCTAACTTAGTTGGGTGTCCTACGTTTTACCTGGCAAGCCTGCAGAGGAGAGAGTGGTTCTCAGAGAGGGGGGGTCGGTTAGTTGAAAGCATCAATGGGGCCAGCAAAGGTAAGTGCAGAGAAGAGGACCTGGATATCGCAACGTGGCAGCTGAGAGTGAGCTGGGTGAGAAGAGTTTCACTGGAGTAAGGGAGCAGCCCTACAGCGGTGTGCTCGCTGTGAGGGCGTGCGCATGTGTGTGGAGTGTGCGTGTGCAAGGGCAGTGGGGGCTGAGGAAGGAAAGGTCGCAGTCGGGAACCTAAGGAACAAAACAAACAAATGAGCAAAACGTAACCAGAGACAGGGAAATAAGGAACAAACTGACAGTGACCAGAGGGGAGGAGGGAGAGGGATGACGGGGGAAAGAAGGGGAAGGGTCTAATCAAGGAACATGCATAAAAGACCCATGGACGTGGACAACAGCGTGGGGACTGACTGTGGGAGCGGGGGTGGGCGAGGCAGGGGAGAGCAGCAGCGGAAAAACTGGGGCAACTGTAATAGGACACAGTAAAGGAAGAAAGGAAGGAAGAAAGGAAGGAGGGAAAGAAGGAAGAATGGAAGGAAGGAAGGAAAAAAGAAAGAAAGACTGCAGTTGAAGGTAATCTGAAGGGAAGGAGAGATATATTGTGGCCAGAGAGGCATTGCACCGAGGGCGAGTTCATCGTTGTTTTTAATAAGGGAGGGAAGATGAGCCCATGTAAGGCCAAAGGAGGAGTGGGGAGGGAGACGCTGAGTACACCAGCTGGGAGGGGACCATGGAAGGTGTCCCGGGGTGGCCTGGGAGCCACAGCAACGGTGCGGAGGGGTGCGGTGGGTGTGGGGGAGTAGGAGTTGCTGCCAGGAGGGATGTTGGGGGTACAGATAAATGCTGCACATGCGCGTGTGGAGGGGACAAGGCGGCGGGGGGCGGCGGGGGGGGGGGGGGCTCAAGACAGATGGCCTGTTTTCTCAGCAGAGCAGGAGCATCTGCTCAGAGGCGGGTACAGGAGGAGGGGTTAGGGTTAAGGAGAGCCTGGGACGAGGACCCAGAGAGGTGGTGAGCAGCTCCGACAGGCCTGCTTTTCTTAGGTGTGTGGAGTGTGCGGGTGCGAGGATGTGCGTGGGGAATGTGGTGTGAGCGTGGAGTATGTGTGTGATGTGAGTGTGTGATGTGTATGACGCGTGTATGTTGTGTGGCGTGTGTTGGCCCAAAGGGCTCCTGCCATTCTGCCCATCGCAGCCCGTTGTGTAAGAAGAGGGATGGGCTCCGGGGAGGCCAGCCAGAGCTCCTCACCCCCAGAAGAGGGAGGTGGCAGCGCAGGGGCACTGACTTAGGTGGGCACTAGAAGGCTAGCAAAGCCAGGAGTGTTTATCTGGTGGCAGCAAGGAAAGGGGTTACTCCAGGCTGCCCTGGAAATCCGGAGACCCCAGGCCTCCCAGTTCCTAGATCCGACCTTCTCTCTGTTCACTTTCCTACTGTTACTCGTTCCTATTTCTTGGGCCCTCTACAGTGCGCGAGGCTCTGTGCTGTCTGTATCCCCCCTCGTGGGTGCTCACAGCAGCCGTCACCCGCTGGAGGCCCATGGTGAGGGGCTTTGGACCAAGGCCTCCCAGTGGTGCTGCCCCAGGGGCCTCGTGGAGCAAAGCTAAACTCCTTCTTCTCCGTAAGTGGGGTCTGCATCATGCAAACCCTCAGCGGACACATTTTGTATCTTCAGGATGAAGGGACGGCCAGAACACGGGGGATTTGATTTGCTCTGGGCTTCCCTGAACAAAAGCCTTGCTCGCACCTACCCGCACCTGGATCTCTGATTCTGAGGAGGAAGGGGGTCTCCACCATGCACAATTCTCATGGGCATCCCACGAGCCTCACCCCACCTGCCGAGGGCTGGACTTCCGGCTTAACAGTCCTCAGCGCGGGGCCAGGCTGCGAGGCCTCCCAAGGCTTCTCACTGCAGAGAAGACTGTGCCTCTCCACGCACAGGTCTTGCTTCCCCTTGGCCCCCTAGGGCTTCCCTCCCAGCTCCACCCCTGCGCGGTCCCACCCAGCCCTGCCCTAGCCCTGCCCCACCATTCATTTGCTGGGCCCCAGTTTCCCTGGATGAACGAGGAGGTGAGAATCCTGTCCTGCCTTATGCAGAGGATGTCTGAGAGGGGGAAGGTTGCCCAAACCCAGCCATCAGGAGGGGCTCAGCCCCACCCTACTCTTTCTCTACACTCCTGCCTGTAATTTAGGTGGCGTTTCTCTCTGGGACAGGCTGCGTTCTGGACTCAGGAGGCCCTGAAATAACATGTTTTCTGGAAAAGTACCTTCCTTAAAGGAAACCACTTTTTCCAAGGTGTAGAAAAGGGTCATTGTGTCTTGCCAGGTTCCCACTCCCCTCAGGAAATGACACTTGAAAAGACAGTTACAGCTACGCGCGCACACACACATTCTGCCAGTACATTTGTCATAGTGAAGACTTAGAAGCAGCCGAAACACCAGTTAGGAGGGGCTGGTCCAGCAAATCCTTGCACAGCCATAACATCGAACAAAGGCTTAAAACACTGAGGTAAATTTAAACTCACTGACACGAAAGGGTATTCATTATATATGAGTAAGTAAAAGTAGAGTAAATTAGAGAACTATAAATGCTATGTAGTAAAATTGCATTTTTGTTAAAATACACTTAGATGCATGGAAGAGACAGAGAAGAAAGCTACTTGTCCGGGTCTTAACTAGTGAGTGTCTCTGGGTTTGTATTTCAAATGTTTTCCCTTTTTGTTTATCTGTATTTTCTGTAATGAATGGTTTGCTTCTGAATAAGAAAAAGCAAGAAACTAACAAAGGAAATGAAACAAAAGTTATTTTTTGAACTATAAAATAAACCAACTCCTATCTGAGATAGAAATACAAAAACAGAGTCAAACACAGACATAGAAACAGTGATAGATAAATTCCGGGGACAGAGGGGCACGGGCAGGGATAGATGCACGTACACACAGGCACCCACGCCTCTTCTGCCTCACTCTCCTGGCCAAGGTCGGCGGCTATGGACAACGGGCGGGGACGGGTGCGGGCGGGGGCTGGCGGGGATAGCTGCTAAATTCCCAGAAAATGCTGGCATGTGGAAGCAGGGTCGTTGCCGCCCAAGTGATGTGTTCGGATGGGTGGGCAGGGTAAAGGGAGTGTCCTGGGACTTGGCCTTGCCTGGGTCGGCCTGGCTGTACCACAGTCGCCCGGTGCTGCCTGGGACAGCACAGGGACCCTGATCCCAGGTCCAGGGTTCAGGCCGGGCTGTAGAACTTGCCAAGTCAACTCCTCCACTCAGCTGTAGCTCCTCGGAGAGGAGAGAGCAGGGCTCACAGCTGGAAGGGCCTTCCTTGCCACCACTTAAGACTTCTAGGTCAAGGCCTTTCCAGCCTCCCACAGGCCCCGCTTAGGAAGCCAGGGCTGCGGTGCATCACACAGAGGTGCATCACACAGAGAGGCGCTCTGTCTTCGTGTCCTCATCCTTGGGAACTTCTGAGACGCAGGTTCCGCGGCTGCCCCTCAGCCTGACCCTCCCGGCGCCCTCTCCCACCCTCATGGTGCCGGCACAGACCTCACCATGGCAGCACCCTGGGACGGGTCTCCCTGGCCTGACCTCACCGCTGGCTCCCGGCCCTCAGAGGGATCTTTCTCAGACAGATCTAAACTGCTTAGAAGGCTCCTGTGTGGGCTCAGTCCCCGGCTTCTGACTTGCTGTCCGTGCTCGGCATAATAACGGCCTCCCGATGGTGTCCGCATCCTAATCCCCAGAATCCGTGAATATGACATATTACACGGTAAAGGGGAATTACAGTTGCCAACCGTTAATCTAAAAAGAGGATTATCCTGGAGAATCCAGGTGGGCCCAATGGAATCCAAAGGGCGATCAAAGGGGTCCTTACGTGTGGAAGAGGGAGGCAGGGGAGTCAGCGGAGAGGGATGTGGTACGAGAAAGACTCGGAAGGCGCCGCCTCCAGAATGCGGGCAGCCTCCAGAAGCTGGGAGGGAAGGAGCCAAGAGACAGATGCTGCCCCAGAGCCCCCGCATGGGAACCCAGCCCTGCAGACACCTTGACTCAAGCCCATCAAGTCCCGTTTTGAATTCCGAACCCCAGAACTGTAAGGTAACACATATATCACATAACATATTGGTTATAGTACATGTGTTGTTTTAAACCTCTGAGTTTGTGGTAGTTTGTTACAGCGGCAAAGTATCTTTGACTAAACCTTTAGGAGTCACCAAGATTTAGGCTTGAATTTGCTCTGTTAGTCCTATGCTTGGGGGCCAAGAGACAGGGTAAGGGGACCCCTGAGGGGTTGCAGGTATCAGAGTTGAAGAAGGCCGTTGGGCTCAGGGGTTGGGGGGCTGGACTACTTTGCAGATAAAGGTGAGGTGACAGAAATCGCACTTCTCCGATGCTGGCGTCAGGAGGATCAGAGTAACAGCGTGGAGACTGTGGGGCCCCAGGCCAGGGGCTGTGCAGTGCGTGTCTCCAGCCTTACCCCAGGGAAAAACTCACACAAGGGTGCAAACATATATGTCCAAGGGCTTCTTGCAGTATTATTCTTAATAGCAAAACATAAAGATTCAAGCATCCACCCATAGGGAAATAAGCAAATCACGGTACATTTAAGAGAAGGAATTAATAGCCATTACAAAAATGAACTGACTTGGGAACTGCCGATTATAAATAGAGAAAAAAACAGCGAGTTACAGAATGGTCTCATAAAAAAAAAAGGAAGAACTAAAGAGCAAATAAAGAAATAGCCCTTTTCCCTAAGAAAACAAAAATGAGAACACTCCTCCATTACACATGTACGTGTGTGTAAATGTCGAGGAAAGCCTGCGAGGATATGATTACCGCTGGGGATAGGCTTGGGGGGAGGAGGAAAATTATTTTGTATACTTCTGTTCTTGAATTTATTTTAACAAGCATGTGTTGGCTTTTATTACATGTGATAATATTTTTTTAAAAGATGGTACAAAGACTAAGAAAAGCACACTTTATTTTTTTATTTGCCAAAAGAGCTCTCTGGGCTGAGCAATCCCAGAATTCCACTTAGCAAGAACACTCTGGACCACAGATGACCGAAATCAATGCCTTTTTCTATGTGTGCTCAGCGTGGGAATGGGGCAGCGTGAATTCTCCGAGTGGAAAAGCGGAGTCATTCAAGCCCTCCTGGCCTTGTGCGGTTGTGTGATTTGAAGTTTGGAGAGGGGAACTGCTGGATTCTTCTACATTTTATGGCAATTCTAGACTGAAATACAACTTTCTGGCCCCCATTTCAGTGGGCTTTGACCTTCCTCATAATTCACACTCCCCTTTTTATAATTTGTAACTTTCACATAAGAGATAAAATGTTCTGCTTTTATTACCTGGTCCCAACTACCTGACCCCAACATACCCGATCCCAGAATGACTCTAATGTAAACCCAAAGTATTGTTGACATTGAAGGCCCAGCCCTTAACAGGACAGGCACTGGCAGAGAGAGAGTCCTGGGAAAGTGGCCAGGCTGGGGCACGGAGTCTGGGGTTCCAGTCCTTGCTCTCTCCTTCAGGCTCATGTTACAAGCGTTGCAGCAAGTGTGTGGAAGTCTTCTGTCTGCCTAGCACCTAACGCTCTACCAAGCTGTCCTAGGTTTGCGAAGCTTTTCGGCAGCATCATCCCCTACAATGAGCCTGGGTCCTCTGGAGAGCGTTTACAGAGAAGAAAACCAAGACTCAGGGGCACCAAAGGGACAGGCGCCACGTCATTTAGCAGCTTGGTTGCCAAGTTCAGGACAGAATCATGTCTCCTTTTTCTTTGTCTCCTCCAGCCAAAGCTTCATTTTGATTTGACCTCTTTTATATCTTCTATTTCTAAGGTAGGTTTCATTTGATAAAAAGAGGGCTGCTGCTTTAAGCAGTTTGAAAGTCAATGATCCACTAATGTTTCCAAGTTCCCAATTGATACTAATAGTCAGCATTCAGTAAAGATAAATTGGGATCCAAGAATTCTCAGGAATCACAAATTACATTGTATTTTCATAACACTTTATATGACTTTTAAATGGTAAACAACCATAATAAGAAAGTGAATAATTTTCTGTGATAGTGTGATGCTAAATTTCAGATGGTTTCAGTAAAAAATATGTTTTAAATAGTTTACTATTACATACCAATACAGTGTGACAAGATTTTTCAATAACATGTAGAAATGATCTGTACCTGATATAGACACTGGATATAGAAAACATTAAAAAAAAGAGAACATTAACCCAAAATAAATGCCAAATAAAAATTACTTAAAAATTGAAAGAGAATACCACAAATATTTAAAATTTAAAAGTTATTATTTTAAAATGAACTTTAAAAATATAAAGCATTAATTGCTCCATCTGATGGTTTTGGTTTTTATCTTGTTTTGTGACAAACATTCCAGACCTCAAAAACTTTCTTTTATTTTGCATTAATGTTGGTTGAATTAAGAATGTGTCCCAAATATCTTCAAGTTGGGTGTTAAGGCACATGTTGCTTCATAAAAGCCCATTTCCTTTTTTTAGAAATTCCCACATGAGCATATGTTTATTGATTTTTAGAGAGAAAGGAAGGGAGAGAGAGAAAGAGAAAGAAACATTGATGTGAGAGAGAAACATTGATCTGTTGCCTCCCAAATGCGCCCTGACCAGGGATCAAACCCACAACCTGGGAATGCACCCTGACTGGGGATCAAAACTGCAACCTTTTGGTGTATGGCAGAAGGCTCCAACCAACTGAATCACTCGGCCAAGGTGCTCATTTCCTTTTTTAATTATAAAAATGTTTTTCCTGCTTGCCCTATTCTTGATTTTGCTGCTAAATTCAATATTGCTCTTGCTGATCCAGATTGTAGAGCCATTTCTGATTTCATGTTGGAGTGTTCTGCCACAATCACATCTTCTCGCAGCTCTTCTGTTAAGTATTTACAAATAACTGTAGCCTGTAGTAATACCGAAACACTTGGAAATGCCATTGATCATTACTGGGAAATTTTCAAATAACATTAACATTCAGATCTACTAGCAATATTAATAGCACTACACAGAATCACTTGCTGAAATTGCCAATATAAGGACTTACTATTCATCCAGAATTTATTTTCTGTAACACTACTCATAAGATTTGTATAAGTATCCTATGTGTATAAACTTACTAGTATTTATTTTATTTGTTAAAATGACTTACTGTTAGAAGCAGGCCAGTCCACAAACACACATTTATAACCAGTGTATGTGCTGGTAAGTTGATTCTTTGGAGAAAAACCCCCCAAAACCGGGTAGGTAGCATTTGACAATTTCTGAAGGGAGGTATAAATACTATCACTATGGTCAATTTCAAGTTGCCTGTGTGATGTCACTGAGAATCGGAGAGATGCGCACAGCTGGCTCTCTCGAACTTATGTAAATCGGGTCCAGCACTCCATTGCTTATAATGTGGCACCAGCTACAGGAAAGATGAATTAGATGAGGACCATATAGTGTTAGCAACTCTGTGAAGGTGTCCCTTTAAAAAAACGTTTATACGTCTGTGAAATCTGGACATCTGGTAACCACCAGCAAGATAGATGAGATGATAACCGTATCTCTGACTGGATTTTTCAAGGAGCTGTAGTTCAGGGAAATGGACACTAGATGCCACTCTTGTGTACTTACAGCAGCTAGATAATTTCATGGTTCAAATTACAGAAATCAGAAACAGGATCCATTTACTTTACAGTAAATTAAACTTTATTGACAAATACAGCTTTTTTTATTTTTTACTGACAAATATATGTATATATTTCCATATACAGCTAATTTTTAAAAAATATTTTATTTATTTACTTTTAGAGAGAAGGGAAGGGAGGAAGAAAGAGAAGGAGAGAAACATCAATGTGTGGTTGCTTCTAGTGCATCCTCCACTGGGGACCTGGCCCACAACCCAGGCATGTGCCCTGACTGGGAATTGAACCAGCAACCCTTTGGATCACAGGCCGGCAATCAACCCACTGAGCCACACCAGCCAGGGCCATATAAAGCTAATTTTTGATAAACACTAATTTTCATTAGCTTTTAAAGACAAAATTAATTTTCAAAGTTCTATTATTAAAATGAACATGATTACTTTCCTAAATACTCTCTTTAAATAGCCTCCAATATTCTCAGAAATTTAGTATACTTACAATAAACTGCTTATCTTGGTTAAGAGCTTTCTGTGATTATTATCTTTATTTGTGTGAGCAGGTACTAGGTCCTCTCCATTTTTACAGAGCACAAAGCATCTAGCATGATGCCACCTTAATGTAATGATAATACTTCCATTTATCTAGTGGTTTATATTTTTAAAAGCCCTGATAGTTTACTCCCTCTCAATGGTAGTTCAAGTTTATTCTTCTTTGTAATAAAGTCTAATGCACAGTCTTTATAGTGAAAGCTTTCTACCTCATTAATTAATTCATTCGATAATGAATGGTTATTGAGCACTACTATGTGTTAAGCACTGTAGTGTGCTTTGTGCTGGGTACTATGTGTTAGCAATGAACACAACAGATGGAGACCCTCCCCTCTAGAGTGAACATTCTAGCGGGGAGATAGTCAACAAATGAATGAAGAGATTATTTGTCAGGTGGTAATGAATAGTGTGGAAAAGAATGAAGCAGTAGGAGGATGGAAAGCAACGGGAAGACGTCCATATCTTAGGTAGGTGAACAGGTGCCCTTCATGCCCAGACGTGAGTGAAGTCAAGGGTAGTGCAGTGCGACAACCTGGGTGAAGCGCATTCTAGGTCTTGTGGCAGAAAGGACCTTGGAAGGACCTCATTGTGGCTGGAGAGGAGGGAAGTGGTGGGAGAGGAGGTTGAAGAGCTGGACAGGACACAGATTATGTGGGAAATGGGATTTTATTCCCAAGTGTGATGAGATGCCATTGGAGGATTTTGAGCTGGGGGGAAAGGTTCTGAAATGAGAAGAATGGCCTGCTCCGAAGCACGTGTGCCAGCTGAATGGGTTCAATTTGGATATGTATGGAACGGGGCAGACAGGACTGCCTGATGCCTGACGCATTGGATGTAGAGGGTGAGGGAACGTAATCAAGGATGATCCATAGATTTTTGTTCTGAGCAACCAGGTGGGGGGTGGTGTCTCCATTTACTTGTATGGTAAAAACTGGGAAGGGATAAGTTGTAAGAAGGGCATAGAGACACAGTTCTATTCTGGACTTATTAAAATGAAGACTCTGTTATACATTCAAGTACAGATGTCAAATAGACAGGTGGTTATTTAAGTCTGACCTTCCGAGGATTGGCTGGGGCCGACAAAGTTGCTATAAGACCCGTTTTTGTGGATCTCTGCTCCCTGGGCAGCTTAGATACAATAGGAGCCATTTAACTTACTCTGGTGGCATGTAGAGACTTATGATCCCTTAATATCTTCACTGTGTTTCAGCTGAAACATATAGTAAGTTTTACATCTACCCAAGCTGTCTGACATAAGACCAACATGTTTCAAAACATACAAAGCATATTTTGAAAAGTTAAAAAATATAAATTAATTTTATTAATTTTACTTAACTAATTTAGAAATTACTTTGCTTCTGAATGATAGTTGTATTGACTTGAGAGAAATTTCCTTGGGCTCCTGCTGGCGAGAGTATCAGGGTCCACAGACCTGCTGAACCAACAATCCCCTTCTAGAAGTCAGTCCTATGAAAATAATCAAAGAAGTGGATCAAATTTTCCTAACAAAGATGTTCATATGCCCTGGCCAGTGTGGTTCATTTTGTTGGCGTGGAGTCTTGTGGACTGAAAGTTTGCAGATTTGATTCCCAGCCCGGGTGTGTATAAGAAGACAACCAAGTTGGTGTTTCTCTCTCACATTGATGTCTCTCTCTCTCTTCCTCTCTCTCTAAAAACAATGAAAAAATGTCCTCAGGTGAGGGCTAAAAAACAAAAAGAAACAAAGTAACTGTCCACCAATACGTGGCAACTCAATAATTATGGCATATTCATGAAATGGAAAATTATTCACACATTAAAATGATGTCAATGAAGGATTTTGATTAACACAGCAGGGATGGATATGATATACAATTAAGTGAATCATAGGTATAAGTGTGCACATATAGTATAATCTCAATCATATAAAAATATGTATGTATAAAAATGACCAAACAGAGGGAAATAACTTCAGACTGTTAGCAGATAAACCACAAGGGGTGTAATTCTTTCTAACACAGCTTTGGTTTTGTCCAAATTTCCTACAATGGGCATGTGTTATTTTGTGCTCTAAAAAAAAAAAATCATCATTTGGATTGAAAGCCATAACAAAAAACAACAACAAAAAAGGGGAAAATGGAAAAAACTGGCTTTGGCTTGGGCATTGGAAGATGAGGATTTGGCTCCAGAGTCTTGACTCACCCTTTGAGTATGAGGAACTCCATTTCTTCTCCGAGTCTAAAGTTTCTCACCTGCAAAACGTGGAAAGGAATCCAGCTTGTCTTCCACTTGGAGTTGATATGAAGATCTAGCAATTAGGCCAGCATAAGGACTGACCCCGGAAGCTATTCAAAGTTTGGAATATGGCAGTTCCACTCCAAGGCTCTAGGGACAATGTCCTATCTTACCCATGAGTGCCGTTAATGGCGGAAGGTAACTGTGGGAGAACAAAGTTCCCAGGCACACACTATGAGACAACTGGAAATTTCAAATTTGGACTTGACTAGATATTTGATGATATGAAGAAATTATAAAATTTTATACACGATAATGGTATTGTATATTTTAAAAGAAGTTACTGTCATATGTATATATTTTATTGGTGTAATGTACAGTGTTTGGGATTTGCCTCAAAATAAGGATGGAGTCAGAAAAGTCTGGTAAAGATATAAAGAAAGTTGGCCATGAGTTGGTCATTGTTGAAGCTGAGTGATGGATAGGTCATGAGTTTACTTTTGTGTATGTTTAACATTATTCATAATTTCGAGGTCAAGCAACTTGCCTATATATATATATATTTTTTGTTAGTAAATGTGAAGCTAGATATGGACCCCAGGGCTGTTTTCCTCCAAAGCCTGTGTTCTCTATGACTAGGCCACTCTACCTGTCTCCACCCATCCAGGGTGGAGGCTGTCCTCCCCAGCATCCTCTGCTCATGTTCGCCCTCTGTTCGGGTAACTCCTGAGTTAGCGCACCCCTTGGAGGTTCTTTTCCAGGATGAGCTGTGACTTTGATCCCCTCATCCCGTTTCTTTCCAGACCACAGAGACCCAGGCTATATCCTAGTTTCCAAAGTTTTCTATACTTCTCTTTCATGGCACTTATCACACTTTTAATTGCTCCTGCAATGTCCACCTCTGCTCTTGGCTAGAACTCCATGGAGGCAGGGCCTTGTTCACTACACGCACAGCTGTGCTGCTCAATGCTCAGGGTGTTTGCCTGAGGTATATGGACACAGAGGGACCCCTTAGCATGGCCAGGTTACTATATAAAGAAGATTTCCCTGAAGGACTGGCACACTGGAAGGCCGCAGGTCCAAGGACCCATGGAGACCTCAGTCCTAAGCCCATGCTTGTCCTGAGTTAGAGACCTGCATGGTGGCCTGGGTATATAGGGGACACTGCAAGAGTTCAATTATTTCTATGGGGCTTGACGTTTTAGAGGTAGCTGAGTATTCTCAGTTATCTGAGGCACTGGAAAATAAAACACAATGAATACAAGCATGAGATATTTAATCTTGCCAACAAACTTGCCACTTTGATCCTAGATTGTAATGGGATTTTGTTAAAATTGCTTTATTATTTTATCTGCATTCTGCTTTTGTATTGTGTGGGAAAGTTCCTGAGATTTAGGCCAAAGGGGCTAAAATTACAGGTAATCCCCCCAGGGTGCAAGACAGATGTGGAAGGGCAACGGGGGCGGGCGGTGCTGTGGAAGGGGCCCAGCTCGAGGGTTCCAGCAACAGGGAATGGCTGCCCCGACTGGCGTGAGCCGGTTCCTGGGCACTGTCAGGACGCACAGGCTTACGGAAATTGTCACGCTTAACTGTTCGGGTAAAAGTTGCCTGGTGGCAGCGCTTGCTCTAGTTTTTAATGATAATTTTAGTTTATTATTATTTTTTCTTTTTAATTTTGTAAATTCAAAGATAAAATATTAATATGTTTAAAAGAAAACTTGAATTTTCTATCTGGGAAGACTAAGAAGATAGATTTTTAGTTTTCATCTTAAAAAGAATGTGTGTTTATTTTTTAAGAATGGAAATTAGTTTCTAATCTCCTATATTCAGACTTTATTGCTATTTTCCATTTTTATTTATGCTGTCCATTGTGAAAGTAATATTTTTATTTATAAGACTAAATTGATGTAATTTTTATTGTGATAAAACATACATAACATTTACTACTTTTAAGTGTACAGGTGAGTGGCGTTAAGTGCATTCACATCGTTGTGCCACCATCGCCACCCCCCAGCTCCTGTACTTTTTTTTATCTTCCCAAACTGAACCTCTGTACCAATTAAACACTAACTCCCCACTTCCCCACTCCCAGCCTCTGGCCACCACTGTTCTACTTTCTGTCTCTATGAATTCTTTTTTTAATCTTCACCCAAGGATATATATTTTTTATTGATTTCAGAGAGAGAGAGACACTGATGTGAGAGAGAAACAGCAATCTGTTGCCTTCTGTACGTGTCTCAACTGGGGATCGGACCCACAACCTAGGTATGTGCCCTGACTGGGGATCAAACCCGCAACCTTTTGGTGTAGGGAACAACACTCCAACCAACCGAGCCTCTGGGTTAGGGCTATCTCCATGAATTGCAATATTCTAGATACCTCATATACGTGGAATCATACATTATTTGTCTTTTTGTGACTGGCTTATTTCATTTAGGCTAATGTCTTCAAGTTTCATCCATCTTGTGGCGTATGTCAGGGTTTTCTTCCTTTTTACTGCCAAATAGTAGTATTCCATGGTATGTATATGATAATTTTTATTTTTAAAAATCTTATTATAGATCATTCTAAACATACACAAAAGCACAGAGAATGGTATATTGTGCTCCCAGGTACACATTATTCAGCTTCAACAAACTTGTTGATTTCATCTCCACTTCCACGCAGTCCGCCTCCTGCCTTTGCAAGCTGATTGCAGAAATACCATTTAATCTGCAAATATTCCAGGATGTATTTAAAAGATAAGGACTTATAAAAATGTTACCACAACACCATTATCACACCCCAAAACATTTTAAGAATGAGTCCTTAGTATCAACAAATATTAAGTCAGTGTCCAAATTTCTATATACCTTTTAATATTTGATTTGATGGTATTTTCTTGTATTTGCAACTGGCCATTTAAGCCTCTAAAGATCTGGGTGGTGGCTCTAAACCAAAGAAAAATGGGATTTGAACTAATCAGGTTCCAGGTAAATTTTGTGTATTTGATTTTCCTCATTTGTCTGTTCCAGGCTGTTTGCTTACCTCTAAAAGCACCAGCAGGTGTGAAACAATGGTTCCCCTGCAGCTGAGCATCCCCAACCCCAAAGATTTAGCCTTTTAATGGTTTGTGTCCTCTGTTCTGGATTTGGCCCCTTAGACCCTTCCCTAGGGGAAGGTAGTAGGTCGTAGTTTTGAGATAGGTAGCAGGATGGGCTCTTGAATGTACCTGGAGCTGTTCACTGGGACTTGAAATTGAAAAGGCTTATGAATGAAAAAGAAACTAAATGAGGGATATTGGAAGATATTTTAAGACAGACCCAAAAGTAAGGGTAAAATGAAGGGACTACCTGAAGAATTCTTGGGACAAAGTTTGGCAATAATCATTCTCTGGGGAACAGCAAAGAGGAGACTCGGGATTTTGAGCAACAATCTGAAGTAAAACTTTCCTCTCTTATTATTATCTTGTATTAAGTTAGGTCAGCGAAATAAAACATAGGTTGCTCAGTAAAATTTCAATTTCAGATAAATAATGAATTTTAAAAGTATAAGCATGTCCCAAAGTATGTAGACATATTTATACCAAAACATATTCATTGTTTATCTGAAATTAAAATTAAACTGGGTAGTCTGGTTTTTTTCCCTAGCCTGGCAACCCAACAGCAAACGCATGGGGACTCCACTTGTGAAACAGGACCTTTGACCTTTAGGCCTTAGTTTTCTCCCTTGGAAGACTGAATTTTCTTTTCTTTATTCAGTCTCCTTATCCTGCATGTTTACTTAATATTATAGGATTATATTGAAAAAAATGGACCTGGTTTACACTGGCACCAACAGAGTATAAGAGTATTGATTTCCCTCATTGACATCAGACATTCAGTCTTAATGTTTGTTAATCATCAAGACAAAACATTTGTGATTTGCTGGTTTAGAACACTTTTAAAATGAGACAAACTTTTCTTTTGTGATGTCTAGCATCAAAGTTTTATTTAAAAAGAATTTAAAATTTTATTCTACAGTGTAGAAACTTGTATGGTGAAATGTAATAAATAACTTAAAACACATTAGCTGTTTTTAAATTCCCACTTTGGACTTCACAGCCATTTCCAACAAAAGTGATCTTTTCTGTGCATGCTCAAGCTAAAACTCAATTTCAAATTAGGTTTAGCAAAAGCCAATATTTATATTTAAAAAGAAAACATTTGAACTCAGAACCCATTAAGATAAAAAAGTTAATAAACTGAAGATGCCTTGTTAGGTGATGTCCATAATGGCAACATCTAGGTCAGATAACTTATATTGACTTAAGACTGCATTTCTACTAGCTTTGTGTAATCATATTTTTAATTATTGCTATGAGGATTTTTTTTTTTAAAAAAACAACAACCCTAGTCTCTTTAATCTACATTTCCAAGAAAAGCTGTTGAAAGAACAAATTTCTGTTCAGTTGTTTTTTCCTTTGCTTAAAAAAAAGGTGCCAGGAATCCCACCCCACCCTGCTGCTGGGTAATAGTCAACCGTTTATTATTCCTGGATCAAACACAAGCATTCATGCCTATGAAAACATTTTGCAATGAATGGGATCTTGGTCTCTACTAAAAACAAAAAATGGCTAAAAAGAGACTTCAATTTATTTTCAAATTCTATGACTAAATTCCTATAATTCCTAACTGGTGAAAATATTGGCAAGCTACTAGATTTTACTTAGGATCGGATTTACTTCTTTGGTGTCTTCCGAGAGGTGCTATTGAGAGCTATTTGTGGCCAGCTTTTTTTTTGGCCAGCTTTTTAACAGACCAGATAGACCTCAAATGGAATGAATATTGACACTGACCCACAATGCACAAGGGAAGGCAGGAGAGAGAATGAAATACTTTTATTTTTTTCAATATATATAACCAATTTTTACTTCAAACTTTTAATATTTGGCAAATCAAATATGTTACTTCTCAAAATGATCAAACTTTTATAGCTGAACCCTGTATTTGCATTTTGTTCTTTATTTTATTTTATTTATTTTTAGAGGGGAAGGGAGGGAGAAAGAGAGGGAGAGAAACATCGATCACTTACTTGCCTCTGACATGCCCCCAGCCAGAGACCTGGCCCACAACCTAGGCACCAACAAGGAATCAAACCAGCAGCCCTCTGGTTCACAGGTCGGCATTCAGTCCACTGAGCCATACCAGCCAGGGCTGTATTTTGAAATTAAAGCAAGAATTATATATCTTATCAAAGTTCTTATCTTATCAAATAATTCAATCAACCTCAACAAATACAATCACATCAATCCAGACATACTCAATGGTCTTCCTTTCCTCAAGCCTAATCAGCCCTGAATTTAATTGCTACTCTAGAAATCAATATATCCCCTAAAGTAATCACCTTCCAAGCATTCCCAATCATCCAGTCAATGACTAGCCATGATACAGCAATCATTCATGAAACAAATGTCATTGTGGCAGCGACCAATAATCTTTCAGTATCCATTTTTCATTCCCTCCTTTCACTAAGAGAAATCCCGAAATTTTAACAGAGCACATGGCTTCCTGGCTAAACACTATCTTTCCCACCATCCTTTGCTTCTGGGTGTGGCCATATGACTAAATTCTGGCCAATGGAATTAAGTGGAAATAATATTTTCAACTTCCAGGTAAAGTCCTTCAGAAAAAACTGCCTATTCCTTCTCTGTCCCACTATTTTTGGGATGAAATTTTTTAAGTAAATTGGTGAACTAGCTTTGGTTATTTGAATGAGAACAACAGAATAAGGGAGAGTGGAGCAGAAAGAAAGATGTGGGTCCCTGGATTACCTTGTAGAGCAGCGCAGCCCACTCACCTTAGAGCTCCTGAACCAGCCTCAGGTTCCAGGTAACAAGACCATCCAATTAAAATCTTTTTTCTCACTTTAAAGATTTTAGCAAGGTACAAAATCACTTTAAAATATCAAGCTTCCTTCTATAGGTTGGAAATCTCAGTGTACAATCTAGTTAACAAACCAAAACAACTTGGAGACCTAATGACCACCTCTGCCTCAGTTTCCCATGTAATTAACCCACAAAATTAAAAGTTTTCTTTAAAATTGTCTGAAAAATTTGGTCACAAAATAAAGTGGCTTTCTTTCTGTATCTTAAGTCCTGGTGGTCAATATTTTTTTTTTTCATAAAAAATCTGAAGCATGAACTCTTCTCAGTTAAACTAAAAAGATCCCCCAAAACTATACAACCGCTGCTTTATACAATTTGAACGAGGATAATTGTGGCTATTAAAAACATAGATCCCATTTGATTGAGAATGGTTAAAAAACCCACAAGCAAGGTGTGACAGCAGGTCATTAAAAACCAACCAACGAACCAACCAACAAACAAACCAACAAACAAACCCCGCAAGGATATCAATGCTGATGAAGTCTCCTGGCCACCCAGTCCAGGCGCACATGGGACCAAGGCTGTTCCCTTACTCCCACAGCCCTCATGCTGTGTCTGTGTCTCCCAGGGGTTCCATCCCAAGGTGCAGCCAACCAGAGGGCAGTTTTGGAGGGCTCAGCACCTTCGATGTCCTTATTACTCAGATGCTGAAGCCTGTGATGAACCTGCAAAAATGAAAGCTGGCTCTCAAGCATCCCTGTTACAGTCCAGGAAGGTAAAGTTACCTGAGAATTTTGGTGAGAATGTTGTGCTCCCTTCAAGGTGAACATTTGAACGAGACCAATGAGGTCCTTTAGAGTTATGAAACACTAAAACCAAATCTGGATTGTAAATCTGCGTAGAGCAAAGCCTATGGGCCATAACTATAGACATTAAATATTTTTTTAAAATTTCAATTACAGTTGACATACAATATTATATTACTTTCAGGTGTAATAAGTCTATTCCCCATCTAACATTACATTATAACTATAGGTATTTAATACCTGTTGGGTAAATGAAAATGTTATCAATCCTCAATATCTTCAAATGCACGGTGAACCAGCTTTGAACACCTCTTGGTGGTTTCTGCAGCCCCCTTGCATGTTCTCAGATTTGGTAAAATTGGTCTAATTAAAGCATCAGACCCAGCTGCCTCTTGAGGCTTGGGATTTTCTGCCAGAAAATTCAGATATGCACTTTGAGGACTATTTGCAAGAGTTGGTGAAGTGGAGGAATGTGTTTCATTATTGGGGAAACCAATCCTGTCCAAACTAGTTTTTATGCTTTCACACTAGTGTGACAGCTTCTAGAAACCTTTCTTCCAGGACAGCTGGCATATGTCCTTTACTTTCTGTGTTAGGATTCTCCAGGGAAAGAGAGCCAACAGTGTGTGTAGGAGTGTGTGTGTGTGTGTGTGTGTGTGTGTGTGTGTATGAATTAATATGAGAAATTGACTCACAATTGTAGAGGCTGGAAAATTCCACAATCCAGGAGATTCAGCCTGAGTCCAAAGGCCTGAGAACAAGGGGAAAAGATAGTATAAATCCCTTTCTGAGGCAGTAGAAGATGAGATCAGATATCCCAGCGATTCCTCCTTCCTCTACCTTTATTTCAATTCAGGCCCTCAACAAATTGGGTGATGTTAATTCCCATCTGGGAAGGCAACCTGCTTTATTAAACTCATAGATTCAAATGCTAATCTCATTTGGAAACACCCTCAAAGACACACCTACATATAATGTTTAATCTCGGCATCCTGTGGCCAGTCAAGTTGACATGTGAAATTAACCATCACATTCCCCTTCCTCTTTGTCACTCTTTCCATCCTACTGCTTGTAACACAGTTTGACAGCTGGAGCCCTAGTTGCTTTCTTGGACTGTGAGGATAAGGATCACGCCGTTTGGGTGGTAAAACAATAAACTAGAATGAGTTTGAGTTCCTGGAGACGTAGGGGAGTTGAGAGGTCCTACAACATCCCTAGATTACCTACTCTGCAGACCTACACAAGGCAGAGAAATAAACTGCCATCTTGTACGAGCCGCATTACTGTGAGGCTCTGCTATATTTGGTTAAACTTAATCCTCACTCTTACCTCCCTCTTTCATGTTTAATTTGAATCATTATGGGCTTTAGTCAATGGGTTTCTAGTCATTTCCTCTTAGTGGTAAGAGGCCAAACTTTGGTCCTTAGGATTACAAACTCCACATGTTGAGAATTTTGTCTTCTGTCTACAGCAAGGAATAGGGACAGGTGCAGTAAATCACAAGGACTTAAATTTTCCAGCTGCTTCAGTTGGTTTCCAAGATATGAGGCAACATAACTTCATTTTTACTCCGCAGAGAGCATTGCTAATCCAAAAAAATATATATATACCTATCCTTTGCCTAAAGATGTCAACTCTTGCCCTGAATGGTGTGGCTCAGTTGGTTGGACAATGTCTCGCAAAGTGAAAAGGTCACCGGTTTGTTTCCTGGTCAGGGCATGTGCCTGGGGTGTATGTTTGGTTCCTGGTCAGGGTGTGTATGAGAAGCAACCAATTGATGTTCCTCTCTTGCATCCATATTTTTCTCCCTCCCTTCCACTCTCTCTAAAAATAAATAAAATCTTAACAACAAAAAAAGATGTCAGTTCTTTCCCGAAAACCTTATTGCTAAGGGGAAAAAAGTCATTAGATGAAAAATTTTTTCTATTGATTTTAATGGAAAAAAATATAATGCATTTCATCCTGACCCAATAAATCCTAACAGTACTCACAGATTATATATAAAAAATTAAACAATTAAAACAAGTGTATACAACAAATAGCAATTAGAAAATAGAATTTGTATGAAAAATGTAATATATAAAGTTTATATACTTACCAAAGTGAGTGAGCTGGTGGAAAAGAGATTCTTTGGAAGGTGCAGTCTTCTTTCTGCACCATTTTCTTCCATGATATTTCAACATTTTGGAGGTTCACAGTAATCTTGGATTCAAACTCCACTATAAATAAAGTTATATCACAGAAAATACTTTTAGAGAAAAATAAAAGTAAATGCACAAATACTTCAAAACATGTAAAAAATAGTGTGTGTGCCCAGCCCACTTAGGAGTCCCAGAAGAAGCTGCCTGCCTCTTCCATCCCTCTCCCTTGGCAATGTTTTGGGTTCATCTCTATATGACAAGGACTTTCTATTTGTTCCATATAATATTTCCCACCTAGAAACTGCTGTGCTGGGCAATAAGCTGGTTGAGTGTATCTTTGCCTAAAACCATTGAGTTAAAATACTGCTTCTTGTGGCATATGTCATTGGGGAAAACATGGTTATATAGGGGAAAAAGTCACGATCTGAAAAGTGGTATAACCTTTCAAAGCCAGAAGGGCAGTAAATCATTACCGAACTGTCCTTATGTGGAGTTAACTGTGTAGCTGAGCGGGGAGGGGTCAGGAAGAGGCAGCAAATGAAAAATCTGTATAGGGGTCCACCCTTGGTAACAGGGAGCTAAATCCTTATGGAGCCTGGTGAGAGCTGGAGACTGCAGACAAGCCGTTGCCACACCCTAGCCTTTCTGCCAGGGCCCTGGCCATCAATTCTGCCCATGTTTTCTTTCAGCCAGACTTGAGGGAGACACAGGGTCTCTGTGTGGGATGAAAGTTTTAGTGCTTGCAGGAAGCTGCTACAGGATTTTCTGAAGTGGCATTTACTTGGTGACTTCCTGAGAAACAGGACTGAGGCTGGCCCCTGCCTGTCAGAGTCAGCCTACGTCTCTTTTTGTCAAAGGAGGAATTGAGTCGTGTTGGGCAGTGAAAGCCCCTCTGGGAGAAAGAACAGAATCTCCCCCTCCTCCTCCCCTCCCCCCTCCCCTACCCCTCCCCTCCCTCCTCCCCCTCCCTTCCCCCTCTCTGGCTGAGTCTAATCACGTTCTCACCCATCCCTGGGCCCTACTGGAAGCCAATACTGCTAGAGCCCCAAGGGCGTGTGCTTCAGAGTTGAGCAGATTGAATTCAAATGCTGGCATTTGCTTCTCTGAACACTCTCAAGTCTTTCTTATTCACTGCCCCCCTACCCCGCCCCACTTTCCTCTGATTTTGCATTCTCCCCCAATTGCATCATATCATGTTTTTTCTTCCCAACTTCACTATGTGCAAGTGTCCAATCTGCCTTTTTATCAGAGAGACTTTCTTGTGCTTGACTTGAATCTCCTGGAGCGTCCTTGTTCTAGCGGTTCAGTTCCGTTAGGAGACTTGTTTCCCCGGGTTCTGTTTGCGCTGCTGTCTGGCTGCTGGTGCCCCGCTGTGGGCACTCTTTAGGCACTGTCATCTGCCCGGGTGGCTTGGTGGTTGACACAGCGGCCAGCTGGGATTCCTTCAACAGGCCCTGAGCTGCACAGGCTAGTGAAACCTCAGGCATCCTCCGCTCGGGGCGGAGAAACCTTCCCGCCGGCCCCTAGCTCTTCCTGCGACCCTGGATACCACACGGTTCCTCCTCTTTCCTGCCCCACCAGACGCTGACGCTTGTCTCCAGGATCTCCTCACACAGAGGGGGAAATTCCTGCGCCAGTTCCATCTTTTAGGACACTGACTGAGCCACGGCACCGCCCACGCCCTTTGAGCCCGGACAGCTGCTAGTTTTTAGACTAGAGTAGCTGGATGGGGGTTGGGCCGTGAAGCATCACGAATTCTACGGGAAAAAACTGCCGTTTTTCAGAATTCTCCTCACCCTTCCCTCTCATCCAGAACCTTTTAAAAATTGTTTATATTCTAATTTTTGATTCCTCTGGAATTTATCTTGGTGTTTGGGAAGGGGCCTTATGGAACTGAGACCTGGAACGTTGGACCCGGTTCTGAGAATGTGGGAAGACGCAGGGCATGGGTCCCCGCTGATGTGGGAAATACTGCTGCTGCTTCGGGGCCTCGCTCAAGGGCATTGCGGGGGCAACAGGGCAGGAATGGGAAGCCGCCGCAGGGAGCAAGTCCTCCCCCAACCCAGACTCCACTCTCCCTCTAGCACCCCCTACTGGCAGCTCCCTCACGGAGCCCGCTGGCAAAGTAGAGAGAGGGTTTGGAGTTCCATCACCATAAAGCTGAGTTCAGTAGTCCCTACGCCTTAACCTGTGGAAAGTTTCACTTTCCGTGGTTTCAGTTACTCACAGTCAGCTACAGTCCAAAAATATTAAACAAAAAATTTCAGAAATAATTCATAAGTTTTAAATTGTGTGCGTTTCTAAGTAGTGGGATGAAATCTTGCGTCCCTTCCCTCATCTCACCCTGGGACGTGAATCATCCTGTCGTCCAGCGTACCCACGCCATACCTGCCTGTTAGTCACTTAGTTGCTATCTCAGGTATAAGATGGAGTGTCGCAGTTCGTAGTGCTTGTGTTCAAATAACCCTTATTTTACTTAATAATGCCCCCAAAGCACAAAAGTAGTGATGCTGGCAGTTTGCATATGCCAAAGTAAAACCATAAAGTGCTTCCTTTAAGTGAGAAGGTGAAAGTTTTCCGGTAAAGGAAAGAAAAAAAAATAGTATGACAGGGTTGCTAAGATCTATGGTAAGAATAAATCTTCAGTGGGTGAAATTGCGAAGAAGGACAAAACAGTTATTGCTAGTTTTGCTGTTGAACCTCAAACTGCAAAAGTTGTGGCCAGAGTGAGCAATGTGTTTAGTTAAGATGGAAAAGGCATTACATTTACTGGTGAAAGAAAACACAAAACATGTTCCGACGGGCAGCAATGTGTTGTGCCATAAAACACTGAGCCTATGCAGAGACTCCAGCAAGGAATCCCCTGAAGCGCGTGGCACCAGGATTACCTCTTCACGGCAAGTAGGGGATAGTGGCACAGCTTCAGGAATAGGTTTGGGCTGAAAAATACCAAAATTACTGGAGAGGCTGCACCTGCTGATGAAGTGGCTGCCACATTTCCTGCAGAGTTGAAGAAGTTGACTAAGGAGACAGGATGGCATCCAAAGGAAGTCCATAATTGTGACAAAACCAGACTCTTCTGGAAGAAGATGCTCAGTGGAACCTACATTCATTAAAGTACAAAGAAGGCACCAGGGCACATGTCAGGGAAGGGCAGATTAACTCTGCTACTGTGTGGCAATGCTACAGGGGACGCGCTAAAGCCAGGTGTGTGGTGCGCCAGGCGAAGAACCCACACGCTCTCAAAAACAAAAGCACTTGATCGATCCTCCTTCTGAAGTTTTGTCAGAACGTCAACAGTAACCAAACACTGCATCACAGTTCCTGTGTCGTTCATCTCATCCCATAGGCACTGTATCATCTCAAAAATCACAAGAAGAAGGGCGAATATAGTGCAATGTTTTGATGGCGGGGCACTACTTGACATCATTTTTTATGTATGTATGTATGTATTTGATTTAGAGAGACAGAGGAAGAGGGAGAGAGAGAGAAACATCAATGTGAGAGAGAAGCATCAACTGGTATGAGATGACACTCCAACCACCGGAGCCACCTAGCTAGGGCTGACATCAATTAAAAAAAAAAGGCAGGAATTCCTATTTTATTAGAAGTTTTATGAAACTCAGAAATTAATTTTTAATCTTTTTTAAACAACTTCGGAGAATCCATTGAAATGATCACTTTTTTCCCTCCCTTGACCTGTGAATTGGTAAATTATTCCAGTAGGTATCCTTAAATTGTTCTACCTTTACATATTTGAATTAAATATACTTGGATACAGTATACAGGGTGGGACAAAAATAGGTTTACAGTTGTTCCTATCAAAAATCATATAATAATAAATAACAATACAAGAATAAATCCTGTGTTCTGCGTACTCACAAGCACACACCTACGTTTGCTCCACCCTGTATTGTTCTTTCAATGTGTTGCTGAACTCTATCATGCATGTATGTGCACGCGCACATTCATACGAGAGCGATATGCTTCTCTGGCCTTCTCCATTGTACCTTCTTTGTCATGTTTTTCACGATTCAGCACCAGTGTTATGCTGCCTTGGTTTAAGGAATTTGGAAGCTATCATTCTGGCCATATGCTCTGGAATTATTTGAGCAGTATTAAAACCTTCTGTTCCCTGAATATTTAATAACATTCATTTGTGAAACTCTCTGGACCTGGCATGACAATTCCTCAATTTCTTCTTAGGTTGTGGGTGTTTTTAGGTTGTCTAGCTCTTTAATGATTAACTGGGTGATTTATTTTTTTCTTAGAATATATTTTTTTTCCCAAGATTCTCAAATTTATTTCTGAGTATGGAACAAAACTATTCTTATGAAAAATTTCTAGTTTTCTTGGCAACAATGGTATGGATCCCTTCCGAGTCCGGCGGGAACTCTGGATTGGGGAACCCTTGGGGGATGGAGACGGAGGGCGGCTCGAGCTGGCACGACGCTCACCCCTCCGCCGCCTCCCACCTCCATTCGGCCCCTACCCCTCCTGCTTCCACCAAAGAGCATCCACTTTATATTTGGAGTTTCAGTTTGAAGATTTCATTGAGGTTTTAGTCACTAGAATAAAAGCCTGAAAAATAACTGACCCAGAACTGGGAAGTTGAAATAATACATTTGAATAAGTGTTATAATATGATAGTATTCCTGTCCCCCAAAAGAGTTTATTCATTCTGATCATTTTAATTTGGGGGATTTTAGGAATGGATTCCTATATTTTATGTTACCATAGCAGTCATTTTAAAGGAAGACTGATGACCTAGGTCAATGAAATATGTCCTCAGTCTTGTTGTCTCTTTTCGTTCCTGTTATTGCCTCTCGTTCTTTTTGAAAGTGTAGGCCAGGGGAAAGGTGCCTGCCTTTGACAGGCAAGAAATGTGAAGCTGGAGGGTGAAAGTGGAGGTTGCTATTGTTCCTAGAGAAAACAATTTATGTAATTTCTGGTTTAGCAATTATATTAGGATCATGTAATTTGTAATATAAAAGGATACGGCTGCCATTCGTGAGAGGAAAAAAGTGCATGGGCTTGTTCAAAATTGTTTCTTTGTACCAGTCTGGTCTCAGTTACCTTGGGGGAAACAGAGTTAGCTTAGCAACATCATTATTATTCCCACGGTATTTTTAGACATATCACATTCTTTCCACTGCTGGGATAAACCGGATGATGCTCTAGGCATGTTCAGTGCCTGCCAGTTGGGTAATGGGTGATTTTAGCACGGGAGGAAGGACCGGGGCTCTTTAGGCTGGAAGGGAATAGACTCAGGGGACCAGAAGAACTAACTTCATATACTGTAAGGAGGAGATTAGGTGCATTTCATGTAGAGGCACAAAGCTAAATTATTACTGAAAGGTAGAAGGTAGTGGAGTATATATATTAACATAATTCGAGGACAAATTTGCTAGCGTGGCTAAATAAAACAGCTAGAATCTGAAAGTATTGAATTCTTTGTCACTATAGGTGTCCCAGCAGATGCTAGATGACTGGGGACAGGGGTATTGGAGACAAATTCCATGCATCCTCTAGATAGGGTTGAGCAAGAAACCTGAAGCCTCTTCTAACAGTGGTATTTCATGGCTCCCCGAGTGTCTGAAGTTTGCTTGAATGGCCACTAGGTGTCGCTCCTGTATATTTGCACTGGCAAGATTGTTCCTTTACTGGTGCAAAGTAGAAATCAGGAACATGACTAACATGAAATGAAATTTTATTAACAAAGCATGCATCCTTATTTTATGAATTTCATTTTTTATAAATGTAAGAAAATCTAAATATCACTTGAAGCAAAAATTTCCAATATCTATTCTCAAAATTGGGCTCACTTTCGAAATTCTCTTTTTAAATGTCTTCCGATATTCTTAGAACTTAATTATTAACTCACCATAAAACTGCTTTTGTTCATCCACTGCCATCTCTGAATCGTTCATCTATCTTTTGTGTCTATTGTTCTAGACAGGAACTATATCTTGCCCTTTTTCACATGGCACAAAGCACTGTGTAGCATTCGTATTAATAATACCTAACATTTCTATTGTGCTTATCATTTACAAAGCATTTATTTATAGTATCTTACCTCATTCATGTAAAATCAAGTGGTTAGGTTTTAAAATATGAATAAATAGGCTGAGAAGGGCTATGCAACCTCCCCAAGTTCATAGGTTGAAAATAGGTAAGACAATGCTCCTCAGTTTTCATTGTGCTGAACTATGGAGATTGAGGAAATGCTACAGACTTTATATATCTTAGAATACACTGTGAATACAGTGTACTTTAGCATGTCAAAGGCCCTGAGAATTCCTGGAACAAAGAAACCTGTCAAACTTTAGCTCCCAATGTCTTCAGACAGATTTAACCATTATGTATCTTTCTCCTTCCTTTCCTTTCTTTTTTCCTTTCCCTTTCTCCTTCCTTCTTCCCTTCATTCCTTCCTTTCTCTTTCTCTCTCTTTCCTTCTTTCCCTCAGTTCCTCTCTCCCTTTCTTCCTATCTATCACACACACACATATATGTTTTTTTGAATGTAAGTTATTACCTAACAGAATATTAGTTTTTCTATTGGGAATGACAATAAATAATCGTTTCAATTTCAAACCATACTCCTTAAATTTGATTTAATTTACTAGCAGTGTTTCATAATGTACAATGCATCAAGAAAAAAATAGCTTCAATTTTTTTCATAGCTAAAAAGAAATTCAGCTTATCAAAATAGATTATTCCCACCACCAAAAACTATGTGGACACTTTGTCTTTGTCTCTTCTTAACACTTTGGGCAAACTGAATTAAACACACGAAAGCCCAAAGTAAAAGTTTTCACTTCCTTTGTAGTCCTCTGACTCTCCCGGTGAATCCAATCAGGATGGCGATGTTGCTGGGGAGCAGCTCACTTTCCTGCACTAACTCTGCAGCTTAGACACAGTGAGGGCCATTCATCTTGCTGGAATGGTTCCTGTCTCCCTGGTTTTACCATGTGGTCCGCATGTCTTCATTAAATTAGAATGTAATAGTACATTCAGTTAGAGTGTTACTGTCTGGCATCTGTTGAAGCTGTCAGACAAATGGCCAAAATTCAGCATGTACACTCTGAAAAGTTAAGCATTCCCTGAAAATGAACTTAGAAGCAAGAAACCATTCCAGTTAACGTGACTTGGCTCACTGGCAGCTGTAACAATTGGAGTCCTTACTTTCACAAGCGTGAGAGCAACAGAGGGCCCTCCTACATCGCTGGCTCACGTCTTTCTGAGCCACAAGGTTCCTCACAGCAGCCTTCACGTCCTTGTTCCTCAGGCTGTAGATGATGGGGTTGAGCATGGGGGTCACCACCCCATAGAAGAGGGGGATGAGCTTGTCTGAAAGGTCCTGCTCATCTGCTCCTAGGTCATCCCTAGACTTGGGCTTCCCATACATGAAAAATAAGGTCCCATAGAATATGACCACCACAGTAAGGTGGGCAGAGCAGGTGGAGAAGGCCTTTTTCCTCCCCTCAGCTGAGGGGATCCTCAGGATGGTAGTAATGATGAGCACATAGGAAAAAAAGATGAACGAAACAGGGACCCCCAAGAAGATCACATTTGTCACCCCCATGCTGATCACATTGATGGAGATGTCAGCACAGGCCAACTTCAGGACAGCCAGGATCTCACAGGCGAGGTGGTTGATAATGTTTTCCCCACAGAAGGGCAGCTGAATTGTCAAGGATGTGTGCACCACAGAAGCAGCACCACCAACAGCCCAGGAGCCGGCAGCCATGGGCACGTAGGCAGCCTTGCTCATGACCACGGGGTACCTCAGGGGCTCGCAGATGGCCACGTAGCGGTCAAACGCCATCATGCCCAAAAGCACACACTCCGTGGCTCCCATGGCAAAGGAGAGGAACATCTGCACGGCACAGGCTGAGAAAGAGATGGTTTTCCTGGGAGTAAGGAAGCCATCCAGGACCAGAGGGATGGAAGAGGTTGTGTAGCAGATGTCCAGGAAGGAGAGGTTCCCCAGGAAGAAGTACATGGGCGTGTGCAGGCGGGCATCAAGGACAGTCACCAGGATGAGGACCCCATTGCCCAGCAGGATCACCAGGTACATCAGCAGGAGGAGCACAAAGAACGTTTTCTCCAGCTTTGGGTGGGCTGAGAGGCCCAGCAGAATAAATCCTGCCACGGAGGATGTCTGATTGGATTTTTCCATGTGATGTCCCCTCTGTCATCAACAAAGTACAAAGCAGGACATCAGCCTTACCAGAGAGGAGTTCCAGGCACCTGGTACACAGTCAAGTCCCTGCTGCATAATAGGAGAGCATAGATGTGTAAGAGACAAAAAACTTAGAGACAGTAGAGGGGCCATTGGCTCTTAGGGCGGAGACCGTCAGAGCTGGAACAAAGCTCCCAGAGACAGGCCTTGAACCCAGGAGAGCAAATCCCCAGTCAAGGAGGGCTTTTCTTCTGCATTCTGATTCACAGCTGGAAATGCTACAAATTATTTCTTTTTAATGTAAATGTACTGAAGTGTCATTTAATCTGAGCTTCCTGAGATTCTCAGAGAGGTAAATCCCTAAACTGATCCAGTTCTTAGAACTAGCAAACTTTCAAACCTCTTTAAACTTTAATTGCATTTGGAAGGAACTTGTATGAAAGTGCTAATCCACATCCAGGCATAAACAAACCTAAGTAAAGGCTCAGCCACAAGCAGGATTACTTCTTAAATCCGCCTGCCATCAGCGACACAGACTTCACTGTTTGCAGCACTGGGATCCGCCTCATTTAGGTATGATTGATAGCAATGGATGAGAAGAACTTTATGAAGTCAACACAAGGATTAATTGTAGTGATCGAACCTACACTACAAATGACAACAGTGCACCTTACCGACCAGGTAACTCGGTTGTAGTAATAACCACACTAACCACAACTATCAGATATTAGGGTACATGGTATTAATTTATAATCCATCTTACGAAGGAATTTTTTTTTGTCTTTTTATGTTTATATTTTTATTCTTCTGTGGTATTCTCGCTCTCTGACCCCATTCTTATATTCCACTCCATGCCTTTGTGTAGAGGATTGCTAGCCTCTTACCCATAATTGCCCAGATTCTAAATTCAGAATCCTCATTGGCAATATTTCTACAGCTCCTTCTGAATTTCAGTGGGGGGTGTGTGTGTGCGTGTGTGTGAAAGACAGAGTGTGAATGGGTGGATGATGAGTGGTTAATATTAATGAACTTCTACTTTGTACCATATTCTTTGAAATGTCCCATAGCAAAGATACTGTCATTTCAAGTTTTATAAATGAAGTAACCAAAGCTCAGAGGAGCTAAAGACTCTGCTCTATGGGACTGAATAACAGAATTGGGGTTGGGTTGCAGGCCCCGATTCTAAGTTATTCCCATCAAACCTGCCCCACTCTGTTGATGCTCAGATTTTTGTAAGATTTTATCTCTCCAGTACCAGCTCTATGGATTCTCGGATCTGTCTCATGGTCTTAAGGTCTGTCCAGCACACTCTCGCTTTACTCATGGCGGAGAGTTGATGTCAGATGTGCTGTCAGGCAGTGCAGCTCCTGCCCTGAACTGGACTCAAGGTCTCTCAACCTCAACATTATGACACTTTTGGCTGCAGAGTTCTGGATGGTAGAGGGTCGTCCTGGGCATTGCTGGGCGTTTAGCAGCATCCCTGGCCCCTGCCCACCAGTTGCCAGTGGCACCCGCTCCCTGAGTTGTAACAACCAAACAACGTCTCCAGACATTGCCAAATGTTTCCAGGAGGAGAGGGGAGTGCACAGTTGTGCCCAGGAGAGAGCCATTGATCTAACCCAGGAGATGTTTCCCCATTACGCCACCTTGGGTTTCCTATGCAAGCCTTTACCATCCCCCCATTTCTCCATGCAGCACATCAGCGTGGCCCCGGTTGCTCAGTGCGGGGCCGGGCCGTCCGCCATGAAGTCCTGCCCCAGCTTATCTTGCGTGCCTCCCAGTCGCTCTCCAAGCTCCTCCGGAAAGTGAAAGGTAAACATTACAGTCAGTGGTGCGAGGAAGACTGAATAGTGACAAGGACACGCTGTGGTCACAGAGGCCAAGGAAAATGGGTTCTGTTAGAGAAGCCGTCCTGTCCACTCCCATCAGACAATCTCATGCGCACAGCAGCTCTGCCCGTGCACAGTGTGGTGTGGGCATGAGCGACGCACAGGATTTGACCCACATGACGTCTTAGTGCCTGGGATGTGAAAGCTGCCAAATAAAAGCTGGTTCAATTGGAATGAACTGAACAGCTGGGAAGACCTTGCACCTTGACACCAGGGCTGTGGGACCTCGCCCTGCGTGACATGGTTCTTCTGTGTAGCTGGAGCAAGTCCCTTCTCCTCCCTAGGACTCAGTTTCCCCAAGTGCATCACAAAAAGGCTGAATCAGGTGCTTCCTAGGCATTCCAGCTCTGTCGTGGACTGCCTGGTGCTGTGCCTAGCAGGCCGGGAGCAGTCCCTGGTGAAGGTGGCTGCACCCCAGGGTGTGTGTGTGTGTGTGTGTGTGTGTGTGTGTGTGTGTGTGTGTGGGGAGATCTGAATTTTTAGTTTCACATGCAGGAAATATAGGGCACGTCAGGCTTTGGAGAGGACTCCAGATGGAAGAAAGAGAGCGCTGACACCTACAGGCCGGAAGAGGAGGAAGAGGGGGGAGGGGAGGGAGGGGCGGGGGGAGGAGCGGGAGGGGAAGAGAGGGAGTTGGGTGGGAGGCAGCCGGAGAGAGCAAGGAGAGGAAGTGAAGTTTTTGCCTTTGTAGCTGCATCTTGTGCATTTGGCACCTCAGTTTGTCCGAAGGACTGGGCCTTACTTGTGATCTCTTCCCTTCCTGGAGCCAGCCTGAAGCTGAAACGTGGATGGGAGCACAGTGCGTCAGAAGAGCCCCGTGCACTCTAATAACACCCTTTCTGAAGAGCAGTTTGCTAGAAAAAGGAAAACCCCCCAAAACCCATCACTGCATTAATTCCACCTCTGGAAAGAATTCTAAGGAATCAATGGGAGTGGAGGGCCAATGTCTCTCAATAAAGAACTTCATTGCAATGATATTTATGAGTGAAAATAAGAAACAAAATACCTGTCTACCAATAAATGCCTAAGTAAATAATGCTGTTTCACATAATGGAATATTAGGTAGACATTCGAGTTATTTTATAACTTTTACACTGTAGTATTATACTGTAATGATAAACTAAAAAGGAGAATACAAAATTGTACACAGTTAAGATCTTAATGAGGCAAATGATATATGGGATAAAAATGACTAGAAACAAATGATAACAAAATCATTCCTCTCTGTACCTCTTCAGTATTACCAATATGTATTTTTTTAACACAATAGGCACAAATTTCTTTGTCTTCAGGAGGAAAAAAAAACACCCTGAGTGTTTATAGAAGGAAAGTGAGAAAAACAGAGAACAGACTGGGAATCACAGAGGCAGGACTTGGGTCCTTGCTGGCCTGTGTGCTCACCCTCTGACCCTGGGGGAGGCTCATCCTCCTGAGGAACCTCTGCAGAACCGGGCAGGAGTCCTGCCTGCCCGCCTCCCTCCCGGGCTCTGTGAGACGTTGGAGCAGCAAGGGCAGGGCCGGGGCTTGGTCAATGGCAAGCCCTGGAGAGCGTGAAGGACTGCCTCACGCTTACTCTCAGCTGCACCTCCTTGCTCCAAGTGTCAGCTGCAGGGAGGTTTCTTGGAGCAGAGGCAGGGCGAGGAGGAAAGTCCATCTTGGGGAAATGCTCTGCAGAAGGTGTGACCACCACCAGTGTGACAACCACCTCTGTCCCCACCACAACCCCGTTCTCCCTACCTGCATCCGGCTGTAGCCACTTTCTGAGATCCTGATCCTAGACACGATTCTTAACTCCTCACTGCATCCAAGGCCAGACCCGGGATGCCAGAGAAAGGCCCCAGGCATTCCCCTGCCTGCCCTTCTTTACCTCTGAGACTCTCTTTCTTCTTTATCTTCCTAAATCCTTGTGGGAACAGCCTCTGGTGGGCTTTTCTTTCATATCCTTCCTCCCAGTTGTGCCAGCTGAGCCCTGTGTGTCTCAGCTACAGACTGTTCATGTAGAGGACCTGTCAGAAATCCCATGGGGACATTTTCCCAGCGGTGTAAGGAACCAATGGCAGCTGTGGACATCTAAGGGCACCCTGCTAATCCCAGAAGCAATTTAAAGTTTGCAATGTCAAGTGTGCACAGGATGCAGGCCCTCAGCATCACGGGGGCTCCAGAGACCACATCCCCGCCCCAGTCAGAGGCAGCGACTGGCATGCAGCCAGCTGGAGATGGAGAGGCGCACACAGCGGGTGTCGGCCTCCTGAGCCTTCCTCAGGGTCTCGGGGCGGCCAGTGCTCACTTCAGTACATACGGAGCAATTGTCCCAAGTTGAAGTCCTAGGTATTCAGAGTGGGGAGGCAGGACAGATGTCTAAGTACAGCAGCAGCAACAGCAGCACAATCAACTACATCCATCGAGGGGGCCCCATGCGCCAGTCAGTGCAACAGTTTATATGTCCAAGTTCAGTACCATCAAGCAATGCATGTGTATTGAGTATCCACTTCCAGTCTTCCCTGGGTTATTGTATTATTTTTCTCTCTTTTTCTTTTATTTGAGGGACGGACTTTAAGGGGTTAAACAATTTACCAAAGGCCATGCGTCTTTTGGATGGTAGAGCTGGGATTTCAACCTCAATGCATCTGATTCTCTTTATCATCATCATTTCATCATCATGATCATCAACCACCATTATTCATAGGTATTACTTGTACTTGCAACAACATTTGAAAGGTGTAGAAGAGCAGATAATAAAAATTGTCTCTGTCTCCAGTCACCCTCGAGGCAACCAATGTTAGCAATTTCTTGTAAGCTTCCCCCCGACCCCAGACATAGTCTATGCCTATACCAATAAGAATTTTGGAGACACATCTAGCACAAATGCGCACTTTCTTAGTATCTTGCTTTTGTCAGCTTAACAATGTACCTTGGAGAGTTTTTCTGGGGAAAAAACCAAATATAGTTCTGCCTCATCCTTTTATTATTATTTTTTAAACAGTACTTTTTATATCAGACATAAGGTAAAAGTGTGTGTGTGTGTTTTAAAAAATTTATTTAGAGAGAAGGGAAGGGAGGGGGAAAGAGAAACATTGATTGGTTGCCTCCCGCAGGGACTGAACCCGCAACCCAGGCATGCGCCCTCACTGGGAATCAACCAGGACCCCTTGCTCTGTGGGACAACACCCAAACAACTAAGCCACACTGGTCAGGGCTGAAAACATTTTTCAAACAAAACTACATATGAAATAAAATACAAACAAATATGAGAAAAGAATACCTAAGATCATGAACATTCATATTTCAATCTTTAAGACTGTTTTTTGAATTAGAAGTCACAAAATATTAGAGATGCTTAAATGGCAACTATAGCTACGGCTCATATGGTAATTACAAGAGATGCTTATTGTGGGAAATAATCTTCACCTACAGAGAAAAAGTGGTTCCTGTCAGTAACACAGTGCATAAAAGTGAAGGGGAAAAAAACCCAAAACCAATACCTAAGCCTTATTGCTCACCTACCATATGTAAATTTGTTTATATGGATGGACTCATTTAAGTGGATTAACACGATTTCCATTTTTGAGACACAGAAATGTTAAGCAATTTTCCCAAAGCCACATAAGTGATGAATCCACTGCTTCATTTGTTTAAATGGCTGCATATACATATTCCATTGTACCATCGTTCATTAACTGGTCTGATATTGATGGACATTTAGATTTTCCAATTTTTTTTCTTAAAGATTTAATTTATTTATTTGTATAGAGGGGAAGGGAGGGAGAAAGAGAAGGAGAGAAACATCAGTGTGTGGTTGTCTCTCATGAGCCCCCTACTAGTGACCTGGCTCGCAACCCAAGCATGTGCCCTGACTGAGAACCGAACCAGTGACCCCTTGGTTTGAAGGCCAGCACTCTATCCATTGAGCCACACCAGCCAGGGCTTCCAATGTTAAGCTATTACAATTGGTGCTGTCACAAATATCCTTGTGTATTTATGATTTAGCACATGTGGTACAATATAGGTATGTTTTATGCATATTTGTAATTTTGGTAGATAATGCCAATTTACACATTCTTGTCAGCAATGTATGAGAATGTTTATTTCCCCACACTCTGCCAACAGAGTTTATTGATCCTGAGACTTTTTGGTCTTTGCCAATCTGATAGGTAAGAGGTGACATTGCATTGTTGTATTCAAAGCTTTAGGGATTTAAAATAATTTAAAATGTGAAATATAGTATATCCATGCATAAGCGCATATGAATATTAAAACACATTTAAAATGTAAAGAACAATATAGCAATCACCACCTAATATAAGGAACAGCACATTGCTAGTGCGTTTGAAGCTCCCTAGGATCCGTCGCACCACTAGTCTCCCCTCTCTGATTATTGTTATTATTGTTAATGGTACGCACACTGCTGACTTCCGTTATAATTATTTCCTTGATTTTCTTGAGTTTTGTCACCTGTGAACTATTTTTTCATCCTTAAACAGTAGAGTTTGGGCTTTCCTCTTTGTAAACTCTGTGTAAGTCGAATCATTTGTAGATATTCTTCTTGACTTGTTTCTTCATTCACTATTATGTTTGTGAGACTCATGTTTATGAGTATAGCTGGTTCATTAATGTGTGTTGCTGAATTCCATTCTATTTATCCATTCTTCTTTGATGAATAATTGGACTGCTTCCAAGTCAATACTGCTGTAAATATCTTACACATTTCTCCTGTTACATGTCTATATTTCCCAATTGTCCTACTTGTGGTTACAACCCATCCTTTCTCCATCAGTCCGCAGTACCATCTCTGTCATACATCATAGTCTTCAAACATGAATGGGTCCATCTCTGAGAGCTCTTTTTTTTTCATTGATTTATTTGTTGATTTATTTGTCTATTCCTGTGTCAGTGTTACACTTCCCTAATTAATATTGCTTTAATTTATAGTACGTTTTGGTCTCTTATAGAGTAAGTCCTTTTACGCCCACCCAATACTTCTTCAAATGTGTCTTTGCTATTCTTTGTCCTTTGAAATTTGATATAAATTATGGAATCAGCTTATGAAATTCTACAATAATTCTTTTTGGGATTTAACAATTGGGATTACATTGACTCTATAGATCAATTCGGGGAGAACTAACATCTCTACAATATTGAGTTTTCCAATCCATGGATGGGAAATATTTCTCTATTTATTATCATACCAAAATTTTTTTAATTTATAATTTTATGCATAAGGATCTTGAAGCTCTTTTGTCAGATTTACCTCTGTATGGTGAAAGTTAATATAAATATATAAACTATATCTTATGTTTAAATATGTAAATATATATTTATATTTCTTGATATCTTTAAAAATATTACATAATTTATTGCTGGAATATAGAAATGCAAAAGAATTTTTGGTATATTGATTTAGCCACCTATGGGCCTTGCTAAACTCTCTTTTTAATACTTATATTTCTAAATTCTTTAAATTTTCTACATATAAACAATAATTACATCTGTGAATAATGACTGTTTTTTTTCTTTTTTCAAAAATGTTAGACTTGCCTCTTTTTCTTGGCTTACTGTGCTGGGGCTTCCAGTTCAATGCTGAAAATTTTTAATCATTAAAGGGTATTGTTTTTTCAAATGCTTTTCCTGCCTCACTTGATACACTCATGTGATTTTTCTTATTTAGCCTGCTATTATGTTAGATTGCATTGACTGAACATTGAATATTAAATCAACCTTAAGGCATTCACCCTCCCAGCTTGATGAAGTCATCCAGAACTGCAGCTGGAGTTACTCCATTGCTTTGTTGTCACTGTTTACTTCTGTGTTTTCTAATAATCCCATCATATATTAATCTTTGCAGTTTTAGTGTCAAGAATTAATTAGAATTTATTGGCCTTACAAGTTTCATCATTCTCTACTGTTTTTACATACCATGTCTATCACTTCCTTTCAGTTGTTTATTTTTAAAGGTTTACTGGGAGAACTTTCTAAATAAAGTTTCTTTTCTAGAAAGATTATAAGGGTGTGTTATTTCTGTGTTTTCACATGACAGCGAGTGTCTTTTTAATGCTCATATCTGTTAGTGGTCAGCTGTGGGCCAAATTCTGGACCCATCGCCCACTTCCCTCAGACACTCCGTAGACCTCGTTCCGCTCACTTTACGCTCAGGGCTGCAGGGTAGGAGGCCAGTGCCCACCAGGTTCTCTTTCCCTCTTAGGGAACCTGCTTTTCTTCTGCAGGAGAGTCTATAGAATTGCTTAGGTGTATATCAGTACTTATTCTTGGATTTACATATGCATGTCTCTGGCCAAAATTCTTGGGTGCTGATTGATAAACCTTTTATGAGCAAAATATCTAAAACATCTGTTCAGTGAAATATGTTTTTTCCTCTTTATTAATTGTCTTTCATCTGCTTTGTCTTTTCTCCATTAATCCTATAATAGAGCCTCCTGGTCTATCTTTCATGCCTTTCATCTTTTCTTAAATAGCTTAAATCTCTTTACCTTTTTTCTCTGAATGTAAGAGAGCACCTTAAGTTATTTTTAAATTTAAAATTCACTTTAAAGCACTGTTCTACCTACTTTTAAATATTTTTGCTGAAATTTATGTGATTAATAATGTAGTTTTTTTCCCTAAGAAAATATTTTTTGTCTCACAGTCATCTTTTCTCCTAGCCTCTTTTTTATAGGATGTGCTTGTTTTACTAATTCAACAGCCTCTTAAATTTCACTGAGGACAGTAATAAGAATTTTCTTTAACATTTACACCATCTTCCCTCAATAACTCTTTTTCAGTGAAGACTGTTTTGGCTGTTAGTTTGTTTCCTCTCTATTGAATCACAAGTTTCTCTCAACTATCAGAGAGGTCTTCCATCTTGCTCATTTTTTTTCTGGACTTCTAGATTGATTAGCTGGCTTGGAATTCCTCACCGATTATGCAGGTGATTCTTACATGTCTCCTGGTGAGCATCGCTTCCATCTCCCTCTGACCTTGTGTGACTTTGGGGGTTCTTAGGTAGAAAACAAGTGATGGTTCCACTTGGCTGCATGTGTGGTCAAACAGGGTCAAGTGGTCCATAGAATTAACCTGATCCTCCTTGACGCACATCGGTTTCCACATTACTCTGATAACCCATAGGAGGCCAATGCTGTCTAGGGACAGAACCCAGAGATGAAAAACATTTTAGAAATGGAAAGGACAAGAAGTCTGAACCTTTGACTCTTGCATCTGTTTTGCCACATTTTTCTCACTGCTCTTTCTGTTCCAAAAGTTTGAATGTGGGGTCCTTAATTAAGGAGAAGGGAAAGGGGTTAATTATGGAGACAGAGAGGAAACAATTCAGGAAATAGTTTTAAGAATTAAGAAGGAGACAAAAAGGAGCATAGAAATAAAAATATTACTACTATTTAATGTAGACTAGGAAGAGTTGAATGGTAGCATAAAAGTAGGGACCCATTCAAATCTATTCACAGAAAGAAGCCATGGAGCCATTGAGTTACAGACCTTCAGGCTGGAACTTTTTATAAGTTAAACAATAAAACTTGAAGAGTTCCTTTTGCTTGATGTCAGTTTGTTCACTATACATCACAGAGATAGAGAACTATAAGGCTTTACCAATAGGAATATAATTTTGTAGGATTGCTTATAGGATGAGGTGAAAAGAGTCCCATAAAATGTTTCCTGTTTACAAATAGCCATCCTGTGGAATTAGATTTACCTATGTAACCTTTGATGTAGTTGGCCCTTCATCTTCTCCTCTGAGATTCTCAGATGAGAGCCACCAGGGAAAAGAACCGGCAGAACTTTTCCAGCATCACTGGGTGAAATGTTTGCGAAATATCAAGTTTCTAACAGTAGCCTTCACATCCTTGTTCCTGAGGCTGTAGATGATGGGGTTGAGCATGGGGGTCACCACCCCATAAAAGAGGGAGATAAACTTGTCTGAAAGGTCCTCCTTGTCTGCTCCCAGTGGGTCCTTGGATTTGGGCTTCCCATACATGAAGAGGATGGTCCCGTAGAAGACGACCACGACGGTGAGGTGGGCAGAGCAGGTGGAGAAGGCCTTTTTCCTCCCCTCAGCTGACGGGATCCTCAGGATGGTAGCAATGATAAACACATAGGAGACAAAAATGAACAGGACGGGGCTGCCCACAAAGACCACATTGGCCACCACCATACTGATCACATTGATGGAGATGTCAGCACAGGCCAACTTCAGGACAGCCAGGATCTCACAGGTGAAGTGGTTGATGATGTTGTCCCCACAGAAGGGCAGTCGCATTGCTAGGGATGTCTGCACCATGGCAGAGGAGCTTCCAGCTGCCCAGGAGCCGGCAGCCATGGGCACGTAGGCAGCCTTGCTCATGACCACGGGATACCTCAGGGGCTTGCAGATGGCCACGTAGCGGTCAAATGCCATCATGCTCAGGAGCACACACTCTGTGGCTCCCATGGCAAAGGAGAGGAACATCTGCACAGCACAGGCTGAGAAGGGGATGGTTTTCCTAGGGGTCAGGAAGCTGTCAAGGATGAGGGGGACTGAGGAGGTTGTGTAGCAGATGTCCAGGAAGGAGAGGTTCCCCAGGAAGAAGTACATGGGCGTGTGCAGGTGGGAGTCAAGGACGGTCACCAGGATGAGGACCCCATTGCCCAGCAGGATCACTAGGTACATCAGCAGGATCAGCACAAAGAACATTTTCTCCAGCTTTGGATGGGCAGAGAGGCCCAGGAGAATGAACCCTGCCATGGGGGAGGTCTGATTGGACCTGTCCATTGTGAACCTACTGTCGCCCGCAAGAACTCAGAAAGCCATCTTCATGATTCTCTGATGCCCAAAGTGGCCAGAAAGCCAGTGAGGAAATTTGCTTTGCTGAGCAGCTGGAGTACTGCTGAGGCAACGTGGACGGCTCTCTGTGCTGTTCTAAGTAAAATGCAGAGAATTAGATCAAAATCTACCTGAGACATTCGGGTATCCCATAGAGATGTTTGAAATGTCACCTGCTTGGATTCAACATTCCTAACCACAAGATAGGAATTACACATTTACTTAAGTTGTGCCACATATGGCTGACTCATTTTAATCAATTTTGTGAGAAGTGTGGAATTTCATTTGTATTTTTCCCGTCTTTGGGCCATAGATTGGAACTAACTGGTTTTCACCTTAAATTCCCATCCATTGCCCTCTCCAAGCACTTGTGGATATGACTTTCTTCCCCTTTTACCATTCTCTCAGGCAGGCCCCTTCATTCCTTCATTCCTTCACTAGCTTCCCAAACTCCCCTGGAGCACTTGTCAGAAGAGCTGGCCCTCACCAACCACTCCGCGTGGGACTTAACCCCTTTCTTCTCTGGGCCTCGTTTCCCTTATGCTCACTTCGGAATGGGTTGTTTTTAGCAGCATGCCATCCCAGGGCCTAAATAATCTCATGAACTTCTCATTTTTGGACTTTCTGTCATACCATTGAGGTGTCCTTTTCTTTTCCCTTCAAGTGACCCCCACACCACTTAGTCTCAAGGGATGAAGCCAGCAATGGGGCTGGGACCACAAGAGTGTACACATTCTTTTAAAAGTGCTGTCTTACCTTTTTTTTGCGGGGGGGGAGGTAAATAGGTGGATAAAGAAAATTGCTTCCCTGAGGTCTGGGAATAGTCCAGAATCTGAAAATAGCCAATCTGGTCTGAAGTAGCAGCCAGAGGAGTTACAGCCTGAAATGGGTGAGAGTCTAAGTTTTCTTGTCTTTGGGTAAAATCCACAAAGGATCATCTATTGCATATATGAAGCCATTTAAAAACCACCTTGCTATTGGGATTATATGAGTCCCTGAAGTAATTTAAAGTTCAGAAACTAAAGTGACAAAATTTAGAAACTTTAAGCACCTGGGATTATGTCCCCAAGATCCAATTTATTCTGAAGTCCCTCCAGAAATACTTTCTCCCCCTTCCCTCTCTAAGAACCCACCCTGCTGAGCTATGGAAAGCACCAGTGAAGAAGGGTCACTCTGGTCCTGCTGGAATCCAATGTCAGCCCCCAATCAGTGAGAACTCACACCCAGAGTCTACGATGGAAGTAAGAGGATGCAGGACGAATCCTTGGAGCTCAGTAGTGCCCTTGTCCATTTCCAAATTCAGGATCTTTAGGATTGGAAAGAAGCAAGTGACCAGAAGGTGCCCTCTTGTCTGTGTCCCACCCAATAGATTCTGAACTCCTACCATAGGCCTGGCCTTTAAAGAGCATTGGGAGGGTCATAAACGAGTCTGGCCTGGGCTCCTGCCAGGAGAGTTTCACAGCAGCTCTGAACTTGAAAAAGGCCCATTGATCGCAGAAGCGATGTCCTGTGGTTTGACGTCTTTATTAGATGTGTAGGCATGAGTATCCCGTAGCTATGCTTCTGTGGAAGCATGGCTGGTTTACCACTGGGATCTGGTACCCTCCACTTCCAAGATCCCAGCTGAGAGCTGTGACTGCCCAGGCATCTTAAACCAGGAACACTGCTCTCTGACATGCTGTAGTTTCTCAACCCCATTCCAGTGTCCTCTTTCTGTTTAATACTAATACCAAGGATGATGGGTGGCACACGTTGAGCTCTTGTTCCACAGATGTCCTTGGGGTCCAAGAGGAGCCTGCCCAGTGTCAGGAACAAATAAAAGACCTCAGCAATTTGTCCCACTTCTTTCACAGGTGACACACACCTGCCATGTGCTATGGCTTCTGAAAATCTTAGAATCAAATAGATGCCACATTCTTGGTCACAAATCATTATGCCTTGCATTGTTTTTTTATTTTTCTATGAAATAGAAACACAGGAGTGTAAAAAGTATATGTGTAATATTTTAGGAAAAATGATAAAATACATGCCATGTACCACCACAGCTTAAGAATTAGAATGTCTCAGTGCCTTAGAATCCCGTCTTATTCTCACCCCAATTATAGTTCCTCTATCTTTCTTCCAGAGGTAATCTCTATTCTGACTTCCATGGAAATCATTTTATTTTAGGCAGAACTTAATGATACCCATCCAACCCCATGGTCCCTGTTCTCTGATGATTCAAACACTAGCCTCGCTGCTGTGGTGGGGAGATTTTATCAATGTAATTCAAGTCCAAAGTCAATTGACTTCAAGAATAGAAGATTATCCCAGTGGGCCAGATCCAGTCAAGTTAGCCCTTTAAAGTGGAGAGTTTTCTCTGCCTAATAGCAGAAGTAGAAGACAGATTCCAAGCATGGGGTATATTTCACCTGTTATTTCTGGTTTTCAGGATAGAGGTGCCACAGCAAGGACCAGAGAATGACCCCAAGAAGCTGAGAACGACCCCTGCCAATAACCTGCAAGGAAACCAGGACTGTAGACGGTAGACCAACAGCACCCCCAAAACTGAATTCTGCCAACAATCTGAATTTTCTCAGAGCCCACCCAGATTTCTCCCTGTTAGGTAATAATTGGATGTTGTTTTGAGATGCTAATTTTGTGGCAGTTTGTTATGCAGCAATACAAAGTAAATATATACTCTTTTGATTTTCCTCATAGTTTTACCACCTACAAATGTACTTTTGTACAATCCATGTTCCATTTTATAAAACTTAATGACAATTACAAGCCTAGCTTTTTATGTAAAGGAAAAAACTACCATTATCGGGGGAAGACTCATCTGAAAATAGTAAGCTTATGGTTTTTGTCCCTTCAGGGGAAGTCAGACAAGGCTGTAGCACGGCCAGATACCAGACACCTGGCAGAAACACCATCAGAAGAAGCAGTTGCTATGTGTTTTTTTGCTTCTAAGTTCTCACTATGGCTTATTTCTCACTCTTAGGAACAGGCCAAAGTAGAATGTGTATGTGGGGTAAAATGAGCGTCCTCAGCTAACACAAGCAGCAAGGCATCGAGAGAGAGGAGGAAATTTTATCAGTGGGTGGTCAAGATAAGGCAAGTACAGGAAAGAAAATCAGAGAAAACCAATGTCCCAGCTCCAAGGTAGTCAGGAGGAGGGAGTTCTCTCTCCACCTTTTTGTTCTATTCAGGCCTTCAACCGATGGGTGAGGCCCACCCACATTGAGTAGAGCAATCTGCTTTATTTGGTCTATCAATTCAAATATTAATCTCATTCAGAAACACCCTCACAGACATACCCAGAATAATGTTTGACCAAGTACCTGGGCACCCCACAGCCCAGTCAAGTATAAAATTAACCACCCCGGTGTGGTATGGAATTCTAGGAACTTACTGGAAATCATCTTCCTTCTAAATTTGAAGGTCCTGCTGATGCAAAGTCAGAAGCCATTCTAATTCTCGATCCTTTGTAGCGATAGTTGTTTTCTCTCTGGGGGATACGGTATCCGTGCTCTCCACTGCACCCAAGCTCCCTCAGTCTGGAGAGCCATTGTTTTATCCTCCACAGGGAATAAACCTTTTGTTGGGGTAGATAAGGGACAGTTGACCAATGTCACAGAATGAGGGAGGGGGTGTAGGGGCTATGTATTTAAATATATTTCTCATCAAACTCTTCTTATTTTAGTAGGACCCCCTTCTCCCGGTTCCCAAAGGGAGCAGGCATGCTGACATCCTCTGTGTTAGAAATCTGGTTGTTGCCCAGCCCTTCTAGTTTTTGGCTTAGGATTTGGTTCTATCAAATCTACTATGGAAATAAATACTCATCCATACATTTTTTTCCAGTCCTCAAAATGTTATTATTATGATGTTTCCCTTCTCCTTAGCCTTGTGGATTTTGTCATGCAAAATATTAAACAAAATTTTAAAAAACCACTTCATTGTAGTTTTTATGAGTTTCAGGAAGGAACAAAATTAGATGTATGTGTTCCGTCCTCCTTTATGACTCAGTCCTGATTCCATACAGTTTCTTGCATCCTCTTTTGTTTTCTTATTTATTTTAGTTACTGATTTTTTTTTTGTCTGTTTCTCTCCTGCTAGAATGTAAGTTTCACAGAGGCAGGGTTTCTTCCTGTATTGTTCACAGATGAATCCTAAGTATAAAAACAGGACCTGACTTGCAGGAGACACTTAACGAAGAGTTGTTGACTGAATTAATAAATGAACTTTTGACCCATGCCTGTTTTCTTCTTTGCCCCATGTTAGCTCTTCTTTTTCTATTTTACCTTCTCTTTATCTCATCAATTTTAATTTCTAGTTTTGTAAACATTTTAGGATGTGCATAGCATATTGGTACAGTAAAACATTTATATATTTCATAAAGAAACAGTGTGAATTATAAGGAAGCATGATTTTAAAACCTAGAGGACCTTTGACCCCAGGTAACTAGGCTATAACAAAAATGCTATGATAATCTGGGATTTGTTTCAAAATAACCCAGGAGAGGGAGAAGTAATCCATGGAGGTGTGAATGAAGAGGATTGGCCATGAGCAGCAGAGCATTGCTGGGTTTGAGAGTTTTCTACCTAAGGATTCATTTTATTATTCTCTCCATTTTTCTGTAAGTTTTAATTTGCCCATAAGATGAAAAAAAAATGACTTCTCTGAGCCTTAGCTCATTCATGTATTATAGCCTCTATTTATGTTTTCACATGAGTTTAGTTTTCTTTATGCATTTGATCTGTCATCTCTCTGCAGACCAGCTTACTCTGTCCTACAAGGCACAGGGCTACATCCGTTCTGGATTTATGTGGTCCATCAGTTCAAGAGTCCCGTGCCAACTAACATGGGTCTCTATATCCAAATCTCAAATTCCTTGGAGAAAAAACATGATTAGCCAAATTTTGGTCAAGAGTCTCGTTAACTGTGTCCAGGAGAAGGGGCATGATCACTCTTTCATTGAGTGCTAGGGGAGGAGACATTCTGCCTCTGGTAGGGCTTTCTAGCTAGTATGCAATAGGCCCCCAATATGCCAAGCTCAGAGAACACTGAGATCACTAAGTAGGACATGTACTGACCTAAGCCCCTAGGTGAATTGCTTTTAGCCATGAATAGACTCATCCACTTATGTCAGGGTGCCATTCAAATCCCATTATCTTCTAAAATACCTTCCATTATTTTACAAAAAAAGATTGTAAAATATTGAACTAAGGAGGTGGGCAGGGTGGGAGTAGTAGGCAGGTGCCTGAGAAGTTATCTACAATATAAAACAAACTAAGGTTATGACCATGATAAATAGGGGAGCTGGAATCTAACCGAGGTCTGTTTCCAAAGCTTCTCTTGCTGACACTACACTATACTGCCTTACCCAAGTATTCTACCTGACTTTTGCTAAGCATTTCCAGTGTTCATAGATTATGAAAAGAAAATACATATTACTTGGTCATTGGAGTTTGCGTGGTGTCACAGTTTGGGCGTGCTGGAAAGCAGACTCTGAGATGGAGGTTGGGGTGCCGGAGGTTTACTAGAAAGCACTCTTTAGATCAACGTTGGTGGAAGGGAGGATAAGGTAGCAGGACTGGGCAGAGGGAGAAGCTGGGCTGTGATCCAGCCTCAACAAAGACTTTGGTCAACCCCATGGGGAGCTCAGGCACTGGGATGATCCTTCAGAATTGTCCATAGTGGGGACAAGCTGTTTATATCCCTCAACAATCAGTCATTGGCTACAAACTGCCCAGAGGAAGGGGCATGATGTCGGGTGACTGAGCTTTTTTTTAGCTAAGAGCCTTCTTTGGCTAATTCCTGAAGATGACTGGCAGTTGAAGGCTGCCTGCTGGCAGTACTTTCAGCAGCTGGAACACCTCCTTCAGTCCTGCAGGAAGATCTGGGTGGGAAGAATGTACAGTTTTCCAAGTCAAAACTAGTGAAAGGAAGTATGTTGAAAAGGAATTTTGCTCTGCAGGTATGTTTCATTTTTGAGTCAATTCTTGACTTGTAAAGGCTGGAAATATGTCATCCTCTCTGTGGTGAGCTAAAAAGTGCATAGAACAACTTCATGCTCAATGGGGAAAGGCTAATTCACACCAGGGTGGGACAGATAATCCTGTCTTTGAAATGGTGAGGCAGGAACATACCCCACATGCTTGCTCTTATAGCCTGAGACTACTTTAGAGCCCACAGAGGCAGTGGCTAGTGTGCATGTTTCTGCCCAGTATGGGCAGGAGAGTGCAGTGGGGCCAAAGAGAGTTACTAGCTCTGTCTCAGGCAGGAGGAGCCCCCATCACCCATGCAAGGCAGGATGAGAAGTGTTTTTTTTTTTTTTCACTAAAACGTTTTGATTTTCAGGAAAAAATGGATATCCAGTTGCCTCAAGGAAAAAGAGATGTTTAAAGTTCTCTGCCTCACAGATTTTGCCCTTTTTGGTTTCATGACTGACTGAGATCCTCACATATTTTATAACAGTTGGGATTGTAAGCCACCCCGCCCCCCGCCGCCCTTCTTTTGACATTGCTTCTGTAAATGCTGACTTTGAGTAATATGTAGCTTGTAGAATACAGCATGTTTGTGTAAGAATCCAAAAGATACAAACTTCGAATTTCAGTCATTTCAGCTCCTGGAAATTTGCTGACCTTTAACCATAAAACCAGGATGATTTGACCATCACTTGACCAGTTTTGAGGTCCTTATCTGAATGGACTGTGCTGGTCTGCACGTAAGAAACTTTCAACTCCCCTCCCCTTGATCTCTTTGTTCTACTTTACCTCTCTCTCCTAATAAAAACCTTTGCCTTCACTGAGATATTAAGAGGATTTTTGAGGCATGAACCCGCCATCTTCTCAGGTTGCTGGCACCTCAGATAAAACCACTTTCCTTCTCACCAGCACCTGTCTCATGAATTTGACTTTCATGGTAGCAGTCGAACCTGGGGAGTCATTTTTCCTGGTTTCAATTTTACCTCAGGACCTCCTGTCAGGTACCTTACTTCATCTTCTGCTGGTCACATCTTCTGACTTCTGACTCCTGCTCTACTCTCTTCCCAATAGGTCCTTTCTTTAACTCTCCAGACTATAGAGCCATACTATACACTCAAACAAAACTTACTGAAGGCAGAAAAAAAAGAACAACCTTAAAACTGGATGGAATTATTGAATTCCAGCTACAAATGTTCCCAAGCAAAGATGCTCCACATGTGTGTTACAAGATCCAGCTTACTTGCCCTCAAAGGAAATGCCTGACATGGAATCTACATGGTTCCAACTTCTCTAAGTCTCTGGGGAAGGAAGAAAACCAACTTTGTTCTCACCTCCAATTTTAGCCCTGCCTCCAAGAAAAATAAAATTTGAAGGTGTGCCATTTCATCTGTAATGAAGACAATATTTTGTACTGCTTTGTCATGACACTACCTCCAGAGTAGGATTTCGGATATTTATGCAACAAAAATGTACACTAAGCTTTTTTTTGTTTGTTTTCCTCAAACAAAGGAGCAACCTGCTTACAAAAATGAATTCAGATAGCCCAGTAGAGGATCAGAAAATTTAAAAGGGTTTCTTTTTAGTAGCATTCCACATCCATTCCTTCATGTCACTCTCCCATCAGATTTTAGGTTTTATTGTTTAAAAAAATAGTAACAGCTAAAATTCTCCATTACATGTGCAATTTGATTTTCTGGTCATTACTCTTTACATGTATATTCTTTCGGGGACACAGTCTCCCAAAATTGGTGTGAAGGCAGCCAATCTGAAGAGGCACAGAACAACAGGGACGTCTGTTCTCCAAACATCACTGGGTGAAGTGTTTCTGACTCATCAGGTTTCTCACAGCAGCCTTCACATCCTTATTCCTCAGGCTGTAGATGATGGGGTCACCACCCCATAGAAGAGGGAGATGAGTTTGTCTGAAAGGTCCTTCTTGTCTGCTCCCAGTGGGTCCTTGGATTTGGGCTTCCCATACATGAAGAGGATGGTCCCGTAGAAGACGACCACGACTGTGAGGTGGGCAGAGCAGGTGGAGAAGGCCTTTTTCCTCCCCTCAGCTGAGGGGATCCTTAGGATTGTGGTAAGAATGAAGATGTAAGAGACAAAGATTGAAAGGACTGGAACTCCCAAGAAGATCACGTTTGTGACTCCTATACTGATCACATTAATAGAGATGTCAGCACAGGCCAACTTCAGGACAGCTAAGATCTCACAGGTGGAGTGGATGATGATGTTGGTCCCACAGAAGGGCAGCCTCATCACAAGGGATGTTTGAACCATGGAGGCAGCACTTCCAGTTGCCCAGGAGCCAGCAGCTACGGGCACATAGGCAGCCTTGCTCATGACCGTGGGATACCTCAGGGGGTTGCAGATGGCCACGTAGTGATCAAATGCCATCATACCCAGAAGCAAAACACCCTGTGGCTCCCATGGCAAAGGAGAGGAACATCTGCACGGCACAGGCTGAGAAAGAGATGGTTTCCTGGGGGGTCACAAAGCCATCCAGGACGAGAGGGACTGAGGAGGTTGTGTAGCAGATGTCCAGGAAGGAGAGGTTCCCCAGGAAGAAGTACATGGGTGTGTGCAGGTGGGAGTCAAGGACGGTCACCAGGATGAGGACGCCATTGCCCAGCAGGATCACCAGGTACATCAGCAGGATGAGCACAAAGAACATTTTCTCCAGCTTTGGATGGGCAGAGAGGCCCAGGAGAACAAATTCTGTCACAGAGGCTGTTTGGTTGGCGCTTTCCATGTAGGTCTCTTCTTTCAACTGAAGAAAATACTGAGATCCAAACTCAACATCTTGCCTCACATAGGTGCAGGCCTCTGGTCTCGAGTTCAGTCAGGCTGAGTGATTAGAAAACACTTCTGAAAGTTCACAGTCTCCATTTCTTTCTAAGAAAAAGAAGCAAAATGACATCAAATTTACAATGTTTAAAGCAGTGATTCTGATGGTTTAATGCATTTAATCAGAGACAAGGCACATAACACATTCATTTTACTGATTCTATGTCTTATATGACAATTTATCTCATTAAACTTCTATCATAAAAATCACTAAGTTTGGTCCATGTTCTTTCACTGCCCAGGTACTTGTGATATGATTAGTTGTAAATACTCAGTTTACTTCTTCTCTCCAGATAATCCTCACAGAAAACATACCCTCATTGTTCCCAGTCTCTCCTTTCTCATGATCAGCACCACCTCCAGGGCTTTCCTTCCATCCATCCGTCCATCCATCCATCCATCCGTCCATCCATCCATCCATCCACCAATTCATCCTTTTGTTTGTGTCTGAACATCCATCTGCCAAAACATTTGGTAGTCACCCATTATGTAGGTATGACAATTCCTATGAGGAACAAGGGTGATTCATGGCCTAGGCTTAAATGGATTCACAGCCTGGCAGGGAGGAGAGGCAGCAGGTTTAGGAGAGGCCAGAGCATCTGAAAGGGCATTCGGGGGTATTGGAAGGAATAGGGGTCATGGAAGGATCCTTTGGTGATATAGAATGCAGCTAGGATTTTCAGGACAAAAGGAGACTGGACACGGAGAGATAGAAGGGAAAGAGGAGAGGTCTCCATTGTAATCTGCGCTCTGGAAATACTGATATGTCCTTAAAAGCTTGAATGTGATGTTCCATAAAGATAAACAAGACAAACTCCGAAAACACACAATGGACCACAGCTTCTGCAAATCTAGCTCTCTTCGGTAATTAAAGCAGTGCTTTTTTTATCATCCTACTGGGTCACCCTCCCTCTGGATTAGTGTCCGCACAAGAATCAGTGGACATTAATAGTCCTTGAGCCTTTTGGCTCAGCTGCTTAGGTATGTCATCCAGACTAATGTCCTGCCACTAATTATGCTCCCCAAATAATCTGGTCCCACATTTGCTCTCATACTAGATCTTTTTCTGCACCACACTAAAGCATAGCTTTTTGGTTTTGGCTTGCTCTCTTCTAATGATAAAGAGTACAGATTATCAAACAGTGTACCCATTATTTGCAGAGCCCTGGAGTATTAGAAAATTCCTTATATTGAAAAATGCAGGCAGCTTTCTGAGTTTTTCTCATTCATATGATAGTGGTCAGCTTCCCTCTGGAACTGCATTAAAGTTGTGGAAAGTCATCAGGTCTATAAGTCACAGATTTGGGCTGTATTCTGCTTAACATTCCAACCTGCTGTGTAGATGTCAGTAGTTCCTTCCCTTCAACCGTCAGACTACCCTATTTTGAATTGGGACTAGAAGAGATCAATAATGTTCAAACTCTTTAAGAAAGAGAACTTCTGTTTTCTTAAATTCAGAACCCTCAAATATAAAGCAGAGCCCCTCTTGCTGAAGTAGGGAAGGAAGGCTCAAAAAGTATGGGCTGCTCAGCTCGTGAGGCCACTTCGAGTCCAGTCCACGGTGATACACCGCTCCAGGAGGCCGCACGGACAGTGCAGACAACATCAATGATCCCGTCTGGGGCACAGCTCCAGGACAACTCCAGCCATTTCCGTGGCTATAATGTGAATGGTGTTCCCGGGAGTTGTACAAGGAACCGTGGGGCCCACTCAGTTCTCAAAGGGTCTCTGAAGTTATAAGAGTCCCTGAAATGAGACTTAAAAGTTTCATAGGTTTCTTGTCATCTCAGCTTTTCTGACCCAGGGACCAGGGGTCTGCATGGCTCTCAGTCTTTGTAACACCACTGAAATTGTTCAATTTCTTCCCTTCTCAAGCCCCAACACCTTTGGGGAAAAAAATCCAGAAGCTGAAAATGTTACTGTGCTAATAAAAGATTAAGGATCACCCTTGTAAGTATTCTCACTTATCTTGATCAGGAACCTACTGAGAAAAGGTCCATATGTTTTGGGGAGAGATATGGGCCAGAAATAGCACCACCAGTTTGAAAGGCATGGGCTGAGGTACCCACCTCTTATTTGAAGAGGTGGGGAAAGCCAGTTTTTCCTGCCCTGCCTTCGTTCTGTGTTTTGGGCAAAATACCCAAAGGAACACTAGTACATGTAGAAGGAAATTTGAAATCAGCACAATAATTGGAACAACTATGTTCCCTGGAGTGATTAAAAGTTTGTAAACAGAGTCATAAAAAGTCAGAAAACTTTTTATACTTCTGAGTCAATGTCCCCACAATCCAATTATACTGAAAATACTCCAGGAAGACTTCTTTTCCTCTTTCCTTTGTTCCTGCTGGAACTTTCCACTCATAAGCCACTGAAAGACATCAAGGGAAGCATTTCCACGATCTGATGGAAACTTCAAAATGCCTAACATTCTTGAAAAAAGCAGCTAGGAAAATAGGAATTACTTATAAACATGCTATGCTTACGACACATGGGACCAGCAGCTGTGGACACAACGCTTCTAGACCAAGTGCTCAAGGTCATAACTGTGCACACTTAGGGAGACCATTTTTTTATGATCCCAAAGGTCACAAGGACCCTTTTTTTCCCTATCTTTTACCTCTGTTTTTCAAGTTGAATAGTATTTACTGGTCTACCTAGCATTTTGCTAAGTTTTCCTTTTTGTCATCTCCACTAATTTGAAAGCCTAGCTAGTTAGTATTTTTAATTCAAATATTTCGGGTTTTGGCTCTAGAATTTTCATATTATTCTTTTTTTAGTTTCCCTATTTCTCGGCTGAAATTTCCTATCTATTTATTCATTGTGATTATATTTTCCTTTACTTTCTGGAGCAAAGTTATAACTGCTTAAAATTTTTTCTCTTCACAGAAATTAAATTAGTGGTGGCCTAGTGTGGGGGAATGAGGAGGGATGGGGAATAATTGCTGATGGGTAGAGGGTGAATAAGTGTTCTAGTATTTTGGAGGGTAATGAAATGTTCTAAAATTAGATTATGGTGATAGCTGCATAACTGTAAATACCTAAAAACTATTTGATTGTACATTTTAAATGGGGGGGGTTATGGTATATGAATTATATCTCAAATGAATAATTTTTTAAAAAAGGTTTTATTTATTTTTATAGAGGAGTGAGGGAGGGAGAAAAAGAGGGAGAGAAACATCAATGTGAGAGAGAAACACCAATTGCTTGCATCTTATAGGTGCCCTGACCAGGCCCTAACTTGGAACTGAACCCACCCCAGACATGTGCCCTGACTAAGAATTGAACCAGAGATGTTTCAATTTGCAGGATGACATCCAACCAACTGAGCCACATCATTCAGGGCACAAATAAGTGATTTTTAAGAGATTGATTAATACTTGAAGTCTGCCCCACACATGGGCAGTTAAGTAGCCATCCAGACACTTGGACAGAGTTTATGTGCAAAATTTGAGACTATTTCTATATGGCTTTCTCCTTTCTTAGATTCTATGCACTTCCCATTTACACACACACTTTCACATTTTCATAAGCAGTAGTGGCCCCAAACCCTGTATTCTGATTTCTCAACCAGTAAAATTGCTCGTTTCTATGTGACTTTTAGCTTAACCATGTGACAACTAAAACTTGTCTTTAGATGAAACTCCATAATAATGGCAAATTCACCAAATGTTCTTCCCATCTTCTATGTCTTGACTTCCCTGCAGTCCTTGGCTTCTCTTCACTTTCTCTGAACTATGCCATGTCTTAATATAGCTGTTTTTAAATTATATTTTGTCCAACATTTTTAATTGTTATACATACTTGAGAGGATGGATCAATACAAGCCCCTTCACAATTACCAGAAGCAGAACCTATAGTCCCACACTCAATTTATGTCATTTTGTCTTACTTTGGTAAACTTTTAGCTGTCTCAAAATTCTTGCTCAAACAAGGATATATAAGTCAATCAGGCAAACAAAATTAGTGAATGAACCCTAATACCAGACTACTTCTACCAGAAAATCTTAGGTACTTGCTACTCAAAGTCTGGTCTAAGTGACATCAGTTGAGATCTTGTTAAAACTGCCAAATCTGCAGTCCTTATCCAGATCTACTGAACCGTGACTCCATTTTAACAAAATCCCCAGGTAATTTATAGCACATTAAAGTTGGGGAAACTGGCCTAGGTAATTAATTGACATTCTGGAGTAACACAGAACAAATGTTAGCACATCAGACTCCCTATTCGGCAATGCTCACCACTTCTTGGAATCTACCATTCCATGATCTTCTTGGTGCACGTGGGTAGTTTCATTTGCTCCTCAGACTGGCAACATCCCCATAATACACCTTTTATTGTAACATCAGTTGGCTGCTTGGCTCCCTGCATTTTTCTGAAACCTGATGCTCACACCTAGCTCCCTCAAAATGCACAATGCACTATGCCTTTGCTTCACGCAGGGTTGCATTTAGTTTTTTTCTGTGAAGTGCTCTCTTCTTTCTACCTTCACAGCTGCGATGCAGTCCTATTGTTGGAAATGTAGTGGTGATAGATTGGGTTTTCTAAGTAACAGACTCTGAGGGCTTTACCATGTGAATTTGGTGGTATATAAACATTGCCATAACAGCCCTCATTGGGTAAAAGAAGCCCTGTCTCCTTCTGATGACTAGGATCAGTTATATGCCATTCGGATAGGGACCCCTGTCCTCGCCTGCTGGTTCCTTGGCATAAGAAGCCCAACATGACTGAGGGATAGCCATAACTTAAAGTTTAATAGAAGAAAATAAAAAAGTATAGAAATTAGTTCTTCCATTTGTGGTCAATTGATTCAACAAATGTGTCAGGGCAATCCAATAGGGGAAAGATAGTCTTTTCAACAAACTGTGTTTTAAAAAATGGATATTCAGCCCTGGCTGGTGTGGCTCAGTGGATTGGGTACCAGACTATGAACTAAAGGGTCACCATCAGGGAACATGCCTGGGTTATGGGCTGGGTCCCCAGTGCGGGTGTACCAGAGACAACCACACATTGATGTTTCTCTCCCTCTCTCCCTCCATCCCTTCCCCTCTCTCTAAAAATAAATAAAATCTTTTTAAAAAATGGACATTCACATGTTAAAGAAGGAATGAGACTACTACCTCACAGAATACAAAACAATTTAACTCAAAATGGATCACAAACCTAAATGTAAAACCTAAAATCATACAATTTCTAGTAGAAAATACAGGAGAAAACCTTTGTGACCTTGGGTTATGTACAGATCTCTTAAGTAAGACACCAGAATTCCTTTTTAAAAATTGGTAAATTCTACTACAAAATTAAAAATTTTATTGTTGAAATGATACCATAAAAAATAAAAAGACAAATAAAAAAGACTAAAAATATTTGCAAAATATATATGTGATAAAGGAGTTGTATCCAGGTTATCTAAAGAACTTCTACATGTGACTGAATAATAAAAGGACAAACAACCCAATTAAAATATCTCCACCAAAAAAGGCATGTAGATGGCTAATAAGCACATGAAAAGATGCTCAACATTAGTAGCCATTAGGGAAATGTAAATTAAAACTACAATGAGATAGTACTACACATCTACTAGAAGAGCTACATTGAAAAGACTAATAACACCAAGTGTTGGCTAAGATGTGGAAAAGCAGGAATGGTCACCCATTGCTTGGAGAATTTAAAATGATACAGATACTTAGGAAAACAGTTTGGCACTTTCTTAGAGTTAAACACATTCATGCCATATGGCCCACCAATTCCACATAAAGTTGTATACATAAATGTTACTAACAGATTTGTTTATAATAGCCAAAAACTGAGAACAATCTAAATATCCACCAATGGGCAAATAGGTAAACAAAATGTGGGACATCCATCTAACTGAATACTACTCTGTAATAAAAAGGAGCGAACTACTGATACTTGTTGCAATTGGATGAGCCTCAAAAACATTATGCTAAGTGAAATCTACCAGAAACCAAAAGCTATATTATATGGCTCCATTCATCTGAAATTTCTAAGAAAAGCAAATTGTTCTAGAAATAAGTAGATTAATAGTTGCCTGGGGCTGGAGTTGGGGATTGACTGTAAATGGGTGTGAGAGTACTTCTGGAAATGATGTAAATGTTCTAAAATTTATTTGTGGTGATAATTGAACAACTGTATAAATTTACCAAAAATTATTGACCTGTACTTCATATAGGGGCCAAAAATATTAATACTTTTCCTCCCACCTTCTAAGTTCTTCTGGCTGAGCTAATAATCAATTAACTGAGGCAGATTAACAGAAGAAAATCAAGTTTTAATATATGCACACAGGGAAGTCACATAGGCATAGTAATTCTATGAAAATTCCAAAGATAGTGAAGCAACATTGAGTATATAAGAAATTTTTGTACAAAGGAGGAAGGAAGTGGAAAGTGGGGTATTTAGATTTCAGAAGTGAGATTGGATGGTTTATATTGTATTGGCCAAAAAGTTAATTTGGGGTTTTTTTCCCCCATAAGATGGCTCTAATAGCATTTAGTTGTCTAATTTTATTCTAAACAATTGTGCTAGACTGTATTGTGACAGATGTCATATCACTGTGCATTTTTTAAAAACTTACCAAAATTGGTGAATTTTTGTGTAGCCATTGTAATATTGAAGATGGAAGAATACGCAACATTTTTGGCATATTATGCTTTATTATTTTGAAACAGGTAAAAATGCAACTGAAACACACACAAAAAAGATTTGTGCAATGTATGGAGAAGGTGCTGTGACTGAATGAATGTGTCAAAAGTGGTTTGCAAAGTTTTGTGCTGGAGATTTCTCGTTGGACAATGCTCCACGGCTGGGTAGACCAGTTGAAGTTGATAGCGATCCAATCAAGACATTAGTTGAGAGTAATCAACGTTATATCACACAGGAGAGTCAACATACTCAAAATATCCAAATCAATAAAGTTATTGGTGAAAATGAAAAATGTGTCTTCTATTTTACAGAAAAAACTAAACAGACTTTTTGGCCAACCCAATAGTTTTCAGAGTACAGGTCTTTTACCCCTTTGGTTAAATTCATTCCTATGTATTTTTGATGCAAAAGTAAATGGGAATATTTTCTAAATTTCTCCTTCTGGTTACTCATTATTTATGCATAGAAACAACAGATTTCTGTATATTTACTTAACTATGCTTTCAAAAGTCCATTACATCATTCTCTTGGGCTAGCTACTTCTGGATGGTGTCATATAATGTATCCCATAATCATGATTGCACAATTATACTTAACTTTACTAAATGAGGTCCTTGGTCTGATGAGATATAATACAGGATCTCATGTCATTTAATCAAACCCTCCATGAGCTTTAGAAAGCGATGTTGGCTAATGCCCTGCTGAGAGGAAAGGCAACCCATAATCCAAAGAGGTGTTGATGTTAGTCAAGATGAATAATTGCTGCCCCTTTCAGAATGGAACTCATCTAATGCAATTAACTTACCACCAAGTGACTGGTTAGTCTCTTCAAATGAAGGTTGGTTTCTGTTGCTGGCAGTTTGAACAATCAGTTGTTGAAGTAGCCATATAAGCCTTTGTGAGAGAGAACACATGATGTTTAGCCCATAGATAGCTTTCGGCAGTCCTGGCTACTCTGTTCCTTGTACCATGGTAAAGGCTGGATGGCATCAACTCCTTGAGTCATTCTCTTGGTTGTTGAGCCTAGTGGGGAAGATGGAGGATCACACAGACAACTAAGGAGATGAGAGAAACCTGACTCAGCTTCAAGTAATGAAATACTCCTGTAAGATAGGACATTGCTCTGTTCTTGTTAAGGGACTAACTTTCCCACTAGACAAATGAACCACAGATCCAGGGAAATTCATGGGTGTGACTGACATATCTAATACTCCCCCTTCACTGAGATTCTTCAAGAGCAGAAGACACACTCATGGTCACCTAGTTCTATGTGAGAGGTCAGGGATTTGATCTAGATCTCCTATATTATATCTACACCTGGACATGTCCCAGATTTACAGGTGATAGAATCCACAGAGGGCAAAGCCATTATACCAGGAAGGGAGCAATTGATAAGCACTCCATATTAAGTTCAGAAAAATTGTTTCAAAACTGATTTCTCAAATACTTCTGCTATGCATGACAGCCTGGCACGCTGTTGGCACTTGCCATATGAAAAAGAATATTTTATACAAGTTAATAATCATATTATATGTGACCTTTTTGACTCCCGTCAAAGAAAGTAACAATCTAGATTAGTGAAAAGTAGAATCTAGTATAAGGATAGGGGGGTTCTGTTAGAAGCCAAAGTTCAGGAATGTGGTCAGGTCTGGGGAAAAGTGGAAATCAAGAACTGTGAACACATGAGGGTATCTTCACCAGCTCTCATCTTTGCTCTTTGGCTGTTCTTTCTTTTCTCTTTGTGGACGTGGTTTCTCTTTATCTCCCAGGTACACATGGTCAAACACAATTACCCCAAGCTCCCAAGGCTGCATATTATGGATCCAGGACTCGCTCCCTGAGTATTAATGACAATCTCCCGAAAAGAATCTGAGTGGTCTAGGTAGGGTCAGTGTCACACAGCACAAACACGAGTCCCTCATCTCTGTGGATAAGAAACAGGGACAACTGAGAGGAAAATGTCCAGAGAAATGGGACTATATTGCCTTATAAGCTAGAAAACCAACCAAAAAGGTGTTACAATAATAAATTGGAATGGATTCAGTTAAATGTGGTACTGAATTCTGTCTTCAAATGTCATAAGGCTTCCTTAGAGGACTTAACATATTTCATTAATAAAAATAATATTGGTTTATTATGTGGGATGTTTGCTATTCTGCGCTAGTCTGTGAATATTCATTCACAGTGGGTAGCATAGAATAGCAAACATCTTAAAATTAAAATGCCTCATTTTAATTTAATCCCACAACTTCATAGGGTTGGTTTAATTATCTCCATTTTACAAATTAGGTAACCAAGGATATGCAAGATTGAATAATTTTTTCTGTGTGTCTGAAGTTACAAAGGCAGAGGCACCTCCTCATCACTCTGGCTCCACAGCCGATGCTCTTAACCGGAAGAGTAATTATAAGGAGGTTTCTAGCAGTTGGTGCCAGTGTCTAAATCCTGAGGAGACAGAGGAAGCTCAGTTTGACCATTGGGGTCTGGATAGTTGTAAAAACTAATTTCAGGGAAATGAAGGGACTCAGAATATAAACTTTGCATTGTAGTAATGATTTGTCTAAATGGAGACTGCTAGAAATTTTGTTCTCGGCCTACAATATCTGGAGTTAGATTAGTGTTGACACGAATTCCTCTTTCACAAATTTGGGTAGGAATAGATGTGCTCTATGTACAGTAAGAGAAGGAGTTTCCCCAAATTGGCTCTGGGATATTAAACAGGAAATAATTAAACCATAAACACTCTGAGCTCCTGCAGTCAAAGAGGCATTAAATAGTATCAGTTTGCATGTCTTGGTGTTAGTAATTTTCCAAAATGCAGGTTGGATTTTGGTTTGAACACCCATTGGTTAGTGACTGTTCCTCATGGCCATGCTCCCCATTATGCAGTAGAGCAGAAAACAACATAATTGGCACATACAAATTGCAACTAGCTTGCATGTGAACAAAGAAAGAAGCATAATTTTTTCCAAAGTTTTAACTTTATTGCTTATTTTTTAAGAAATAAATAAGCAGATTAAGAATACATTTTAATAGGCACTTATTCTTGGTTCTAGATGATTTAGCACAGCCCGCTCTTCATTCTACAGAGTTGATGTTGCATTGTCAATCACTCAGGAAAGCCCCATTCTGATACACATTGTTTGGGCAGTTTTGTAGTGAAACTGGGCAAGTCTAAGCTTATTATTTGGTCATTTCCGAAGGGATCCCCTGTGTGCATAGAATCATAAGGTACACTGCATCCTCCCATTATCACTGGGCGAAGTGTTTCTGGCTCACTAGACTCTTCATAGCGACCTTCACCTCCTTGTTTCTGAGGCTGTAGATGATGGGGTTGAGCATGGGAGTCAGCACTCCGTAAAAGAGGGAGATGAGCTTGTCTGAAACATCCTGTTTGTTTCCCTGCAGTGGGTCCCTGGATTTGGGTTTTGCGTACATAAAAAGAATAGTCCCATAGAAGATGACCACCACAGTGAGATGTGCAGAGCAGGTAGAGAAGGCTTTTCGCTGGCCCTCAGCTGAGGGGATCCTCAGGATGGTGGTGAGGATGAAAATATAGGAGACAAAGATGAACAGAACTGGGACCCCCAGGAAGATCACATTGGCCACCCCCATACTGATCACATTAATGGAAATGTCAGCACAAGCCAACTTCAGGACAGCCAGGATCTCACAGGTAAAGTGGTTGATGATGTTGTCCCCACAGAAGGGTAATCGCACTGCAAGAGAGATCTGCACCAAGGAGTTGACTCCACCAGCCAGCCAGGAGCCGGCAGCCATGGGCACATAGGCAGCCTTGCTCATGACCACGGGGTACCTCAGGGGCTCGCAGATGGCCACGTAGCGGTCAAACGCCATCATGCCCAAAAGCACACACTCCGTGGCTCCCATGGCAAAGGAGAGGAACATCTGCACGGCACAGGCTGAGAAAGAGATGGTTTTCCTGGGAGTAAGGAAGCCATCCAGGACCAGAGGGATGGAAGAGGTTGTGTAGCAGATGTCCAGGAAGGAGAGGTTCCCCAGGAAGAAGTACATGGGCGTGTGCAGGTGGGAGTCAAGGACAGTCACCAGGATGAGGACCCCATTGCCCAGCAGGATCACCAGGTACATCAGCAGGAGGAGCACAAAGAATGTCTTCTCCAGCTTTGGCTGATCTGACAGCCCCAGCAAGACAAATTCTGCCGCAATGGATTGGTTGGCCACTTCCATTTTAAATTCTCTCTCCTACCCTCAGGAAAACTGAGGACAGCAAACACATGTTTATAGGGATCAGCATGTGAGGACACAATGAGATGCTTCCAGAGCTTATAATTAAAGGTACCTTTGACACACCAGCTTGTAGTGTCAGTGTCTAAGAGATAAAATTCACTGTCTACTCAAATGACCTTCAAACTCAGGATATATCACATCAAAAGCGAGAAGGGGACAGCCTGGAAATCTAATCGAACCATGACATATGAAAGAACTTTAGCTGGATCAATGGTGTTAACACACTTGAAGGAAGGGATGTGTAAGGAAGAACCTACATAAGGACCATAAAACATAAACCCAGAGGATCAGCACCACCTGGCCCCTCTGGCCAGTCCTGCCTGTCCCCAGATTGTACCTGTAGTGTCCTGGGAGGCTGTTATATTCACTGATGGTGACCACTGGCATCACCTCATTCCCCTGGTTCTAATTCTGTGCTTGTATAAAAATTTTTCTGATAGTAATTTGGCTCCACCCAGAGTCCTATATGGAAGGAATGTGATGAACACAGGCCAGGAAGATTACTTGATGCCTGGTTTATACCTTGTTTCCTAGGAGTTTCATAATATCCCTTCATGACACTGTCAATAGGAGTTTCTGGCTGACAGACCATGGAGACCCTAACAGAAGCACGTCCACACCCCGCCTCCCTAGCCATGGCCTTTGTCCACAGCACTGCAATTTCCTCAGTCTGCTCCAGCCCCAGGGGTTGGGGAGCAGAAATAGAATCCAAGGACAAGTGTCCTATAAGCCTCCCACTGTGAGCATCTGTGACATTGTGATGAGGTTCCACGCTTTTGGAGTTATTTTATGTCACAACTCCCAGCTCAGACCCTTCTCTATCTGAGTTGACCAATATAGCCACTGCAATGCCACAGTAATGCTTTCTCCACAGGAAAGCAGACAGTTCTTCCCACGTTGGCAGAGAAGTCAACACAAAGAAGGTACTGTCTATAGGATGTCCTTCAGTCACTATAGAATGGTCTAGTACATTAGAGAAAAGCTCAAGCCTGGACTGCTCACATTAATGATAAGAAAACTGAAGCTCAGAGAGGTCACAGGCAGCATGGACAGGGCCAGGACTGGAGCCTGGTTCCCGGCCTCCTCCCTCGGGCTCCTTCCCTCATCACTCTGACTGTATTCTGGCTCCTCCATCTGTGCCAGAGCATGTTTACTGAGAAGCAGAGGAACGATTATGAAGTTGTTCTCCTCACTCTCCCTATACTATTCATGAAAGATACAGGTGTCCCAACTTTCTCCAAAATATCTGCTTTGTGGCAGGTCTTGGGTGGGTGGGGTGTCTCTGAGCTTCACACATTGCCTCTGCAACTATTGCACTAGTACTGGTTGGGGAAGATTGAATGGAAGAAACAAGGCACAATCTGAAGTTATCCTCATGCAATTTTCTGAGATTAACTGTGGACATCAGAACTATTAAGGGAAAAGACATCTGTTTTTTAGAGCTATTAATACCATTGACTGGAGAGTCTCAGACTTGGCACAAATGCTGTAAAATAATTGCCTCTTTTACCTCCCCTGTATGAATGCCTTCTATGAGACACAAGTTTTCCCATTTCTGCTCTGAACATCTTGAGTCGCGTGGGTGCATGGCTCCCATTCTTTTGCCAGACAGGCGTATTGTTGGAAAGTCTTCCCTTTCTCTAAGGAGGAACCTCCTTCTTCTAATGTCATCCCCACTCCTCACTTTTGCCTGCCCCCACACGGGTCTAGACTCCCAGGAAATGCCTGCTCCCTTCCCCTAGAAGAACCCTTCAGAGACATGGCAGCTGTGACCAGGCCTTCCTCACAACAACCTCTTCTCTTCCTCCCACCCACCTGAAAAAACGTTAGCCTCACCTGGACAGAAGGTCTCATGGCAGGGAGGAGGCTGGGAAGGCCTCTGGGCTTGGGAGGTGATTGCTTCAGTGCCCTCCTTGGCCATCCCCCGTAAAGCCCTATCTGCCTGGGAGTGTGCGGCAAATCCTGTTTAGCTGTCTTGAGGCTCCGCAGTCTCTTCAAATTTCACAGCAAGGTAAAGAAAATTTAGGGTTGACCATAGCTGAAAGGGCTCTGGTGGCTCCTTTTCAGGGGCCTTCTCCAAGTTGTTTGATAATAAAAAAAAGGACAGCCCAAGGAGCTGCTTCCACTCAGTGGCCCTGGCAGTCACACCCAGCCTGCATGCTCAGGGCAGACACCTGTGTTCTTTGCCCCTCACCCTCTCCCCAGAGGTTCTGTCCTGGAGCCCCAGAGCAGTTTATGGCTCTGGATGTTTGGGGGAGATTTTAATCCCAGAGGCAATTTAAAGTTTGGTGAGAGTCCTCATAGGAGTTTAGGGCCTATGTCCCATAAACCCAATTAGATACGATGCAGACAGTTCTATGTAAATCTTAACTCTTGACTCAAAGAAATGTTCCTTAGATTAGGAGGTTCCTGTCCTGCCTTTGCTGACCTTCCTGGAAGTAGAGGGATTAAAAAGACCTGACTCTGCTTTGACCACAATGGTGTCTGTTAGGGGATCTCGCACTCGGCTTTGCAAGACTAAGTGTCAAAAACAAGAAGTGGAAGTATTGTCTTGTTCCCGACAGACACACTGGTCTTTGTGTGCTCCAGAGCAGCTGGCCCTCACTGCAGTCCCTCAACACTGTCCCTCCAGAGCTGACCAGGCCTGGCCTCTGCCCTTAAAAACAGAAAGCGTTAGACATGTACCAAGGGCCAGCACCAGGCACCAAAAGAGAGCAGAAATGACAAGGTGAGGCGACAGCTACAGTTTGTGATTGCCAAGTGCCCCTAAGTTGTATGGGAGTTCAGCAGCTGGGAAGAGTCAGGGATGGGAGGTCAGAGCGATGGGTGTGAGGGGCACCAATATGAGAGTCCCTTCAGGAGAAGAAATTATAAGGCTTAGGAATAGGTCAGGGTTAAAGAAAAAGACTGAATCAAAGGCAGGAGTTTAATACTGAAGAGGGAAAGAAAAACAGAACAAAACCAGAGATAGGAGGGAGGGTGTTCAAGCTGGCATTGGAGACTGGGGACTGAAAGCTTGTTTTGGCATTCAGTCAAAACAGTGAATTTCTCTGACCACCTCCTTATTCTGTGCCTGTGGGAAGAAATTAGGACTTTGGGTGAGGTAACTCTTGGGCCAAGGGCAAGCCAGCAGAGGGTCTCAGAGGAATGTTGTCAGCCACCAACACTCCCCACAACTACAGTAACAAGAGCTTCAGCCTTAGGTGAGGTGGGAGTGAGGTCTGGGCAGCACACCCACCGCAGCATCTGCAACATACCGTTAACCAATACTTCTCAAAGTTTGACGGGAATTACCTGGGGGACCTGGATTCCAATTTAGTAGATCTGGAATGGACCCTGAGAGTTTGCGGGTCTAATAAGCTTCCAGGTGATGCCGACACTACTGGGCCATGGACCACAATGCGAGTAGAATGGCTCTAAGCCCAACTTGCTTCTCACCTAGCATTACTTTGCATGAGATATTCAAGTGAATCAGAGTGTGTGGGTCATAAGACATATCTCACCATCACTGGATAAAGCATTTTTGAGTCACCAGGTTCCTCACAGCAGCCTTCACATCCTTGTTCCTGAGGCTGTAGATGACGGGGTTGAGATGATGGGGTCACCACCCCACAGAAGAGGGAGATAAACTTGTCTGAAAGGTCCTGTTTGTCTGCTCCCAATGGGTCCTTGGATTTGGGCTTCCCATACATGAAGATGGTCCCATAGAAGATGATCACCACGGTAAATGTACGGAACAGGTAGAGAAGGTCTTTTGCTGGCCCTCAGCTGAGGGGACCCTCAGGTTGGTGGTAAAGATGAAGATTTAGGAGACAAAGATGAACAGAACTAGGACCCCCAGGAAGATCGCATTGGCCACCCCCATACTGATCACTTTAATGGAGATGTCAGCACAGGCCAATTTCAGAACAGTTAGGATCTCACATACGGAGTGGCCGATGATGTTGTTCCCACGGAAGGACAGTCACATTGCTAGGGATGTCTGCACCATGGTGCTAGAGCTCCCAGCTACCTGGAAGTCAGCAGCCATGGGCACGTAGGCAGACTTGTTCATGATCTCGGGATACCTCTGGGGGTTGCAGATGGCCATGTAGTGATCAAACACCATCATTCCCAAAAGTACATACTCTGTGGCTCCCATGGTGGAGACAAACATCTGAATGGCACAGCTTGAGAAAGAGATGGCTTCCCGGGGCAAGGACAGAGAGCTGTAGAATGAAGGGGAGATGAACTTTTGGCTAAGATGGTGGCATCGGTAAACATGGCTTGCCTCCTCGCACAACCACATAAAAAATTACAACTAAAATATAGAACAACCATCACTTAGAGCCATTAGAAATCAAGTTGAATGGAAGTCTGACAACTATGGAATTAAAGAAATCACATCCATCCAGACTGGTAGGAGGGGCAGAGACATGGAAGAGGCTGAACCCATATCAATGTGTGGTGGATAAAAATTTGGGAGGGATATCTTGGGAGCAAGGAGTCCCAGCCCCACACCAGGCCCCACAGCCCAGGGTTCTAGTGCCAGGAAGATAAGTCCCTATAACTTCTGACTGCAAAAATCAGCAGGAATCGAGTCAGTAGATGAAACTTCTGGAGTCCCAAGCAGTTCCTCGTGTGTGTGTGTGTGTGTGTGTGTGTGTGTGTGTGTGTGTGTGTGTGTGTTTTAATTTTTATTTTTTTGTAATTTTCTTTTTTTAATGTTTATTTTTTGTTCAAATACATTTGTATCCACCTTCCTGCCACCTTTTCCCCTGCCGCCCGCCCTCACCTCCCTCCCTCAATCCTTCCCCACTTTGGCTTTGTCCATGGGTCCTTTATACATGTTCTTTGACTTGACCCTTCCCTTCCCTTTCCCTGCTCCCTCCTCCTTCCCTCTTGACTCTGTTGGTTTTCTCTGGTCTTGGATGGACAGAGAAGCCCAGCAAGACAAATTTTGTCACAGCAGATTGGTTAGATGCTTCCATTTCAAACTCTTTCATCGCTAGGGACACTGAAGACAGAAAATACATGTTTGGCTTTTGAGTACATGGGGCTCACAATATGGTGTCCCTAAGATTATAAATAAATACACCCTATGGGATTCAACTATAAAACCAAGTTATACAGAGCTGGGCTGAATATCAGTCAAAAGCAGGAAGAGCAGACTCTGGAAACTTAAGGAAACAATAAAATAAAGGACATTTCTGTCTAATCAATGATATTAATATACCTATAGCAAAACGGTATGTCTGCATATGCTGCGTGTCTCCAGCACTTTCCAGGGTAGCAGAGGTCCCAAGTAACTGTTTCTGTCTTATAATTGAGGACGTCAAGCTACCACAGCTCAGTGACCCTGGCCATTGATGTCACATGGCCCATTCCTCTGGATCTAATTCCTCCTTGCCCAGCAAGTTTCTATTATAGTTTGACTTCCCACACAGTCTTATAGAGAGAGGCTCTCCTGACTTGAAAACGTGAAGTTTCTTATCTTTTTAACAGTTTTATTTACTAGATACAGTATCTAGTTTATAGTTCAGTGTTTTTCAGTTTAGTTAGTAGGAATCAGTTCATTTGAGCTTGACCCTCTCCTCTGAATGATCTTACCAAACTGAATTTCTGGAGCCTGTAACATGGACTGCCCATCGAAGTCTTCAGAAATCTGTTTGGTAGATTAGGCCTTGTGTGTCGCCTCCTGGAACCACACCTGACCTGTCTGTACCTTTGCCACTCTGGGACTTGACCCAAGGAATAAAATCTTACCTGGTGGTTAGAGCCCACTCACAATTCACTTCCCCCGCCTGGGTTAAATGAGTTACACACCATCCAGTGCCCTTCAGATGCTTTGCAGATATCATCCTAGGTAAACCTACTTAGCATCCCAGGATATCCAAAACCACATTGTAGATAATAACAATTTTACTGCCAAAGAGATTAGGAACACCAGCTGTCACTAGGCTCTGCTGCAGGACACCCAAAACAGCATGGATCTGGCTACCAAATACCAGCTGCATGCTGGTTAAAAATACAGATTTCTGGGTCCTCCTTTGCAGGTGGTCTTGGAGATGAATCTTTTTTGTCTTGTTTTGTTCTGTTTTATATATAAATGCTTGCCACGTACTTCTGATGTATACTACTCTTCGGGATCACTGACCTCTCAGTTTAAAGGGGGAGAAACTGACCTAAGGAGACAGATTTGTGAATTGCATGTGGCTCTGAACAAGACGTAATTTCTTCTAATTGGTAATGATACGGTGTCTAAAGAGGTTACTCTATCAGGAATTAAGGGATGGGGGAATCACTTTTAGAGAAAGGCTCCGGTGTTATGAGGGAGCACGAAATTTGAGGCTTGGCAGAATCTTCAGATATTAAACCAATTCGGTCCTCTCCTGTAACCCACATTCTAGAGGGATCCTCTCTTTAGTAAGTGATTTCTTAGGCTTTGCTTGAACATTTCAAAGTGGGGGCTCACAGCTTCCAATGTTGCTGTTGGGAAGCCTGGGCTGTTGGAGTTCTCCGGGGACCTGACATTTGCCTTCTCTGTCTTCTCCCTTCCTCCACTGGTCCTAAGTCGGCCTCCTGGGCTCAGGTGAAACAGGCCTGCTCCCCTGCCACAGCAGCAGCTTTCAGAGTTCTGGGCACAGTTGTCTTGTCCCCCAGCCCAGTCTTGCTCCCAACCCCCCTGTGCACAGCCCTCTTTACATCAGCCTCTTTTCTTCCCTCCCAAGTGGTAAGGAGCTGGCCATAGAGGTCACTGACGCTTACCCAGTGTGGGGTCCTGTCTAGGCTGGGTCAGGTCTATTGCTTACAAAACACAGGCCAATGGAGCAGAGAAGCTGCCAGTTTACTGAAGTCAGGAGAAGTGACTGTCTCAGGTGTAACCTGTCCATCTAGGTGCTACCAAGCCATAAACCAAGCAGGTCATATGGGTTATATCCCTCCGAGCTATTCCATCAACACGTGGTTTATACACTCAAATTGGTACCTACTCTATAACTGTTGTCTAACTTCCTGGTGTCCCTTAATGACCCTGGGTGTAGAGGGATGCAAAGTACAGCCACAGCTCATAAAAGTGACAGCTACTCACAGTGCCCTTGCCTGACCTTGTAAGACAAGGAGACAAAGGCTGACTCTCAAGGCCCAGGCTCAGCCAGGACAGCGAGCCCAGAGAGGGCTGTACCCCGGGGCGCGCTGGTAAGCCATGCCCAGCTGCTGAGCCCAAGACCATCTTCTCTGTGTTCCACACTGCTCTCCAGAGGATCCCATCATGAGTCTTTCAGGAATTTAGGGCTGGGTTGCCTTGTGCCGTGTACTATCCCAGAAGTCATTTAAAGTTTGGTGAGAGGTTCAGAATTTAGACTTCACTCCATAGACCCAATTAGACAATGTTGGGAAATGAACCCAAAACTCTCCTCTCACATCATGGAAATCCCAGCTTAGAACATTCTCTGACCAGGTAATCAGGGTTTTCCTGGGCTTTGATCACAAAAGTTGATCCAAGGCGGCTCTGTCACTGGCCCTCAAAGAGCCTAGAAGGGAAGAAGAGCTGGGCCTAGTGATTCACACATTCCTGGGAACTTTGGCCCACAGATTCCTCACCAGCAGGCATCTCCTTCCCTGCCCTTCAGCAACCCAGTGTGCTTTCTTTCTCTAGCCTGCCCACTACTCTGAACAAGCTCTATGCTACAGCTGTCTCATATGTGTCAGGCCTTGTGCCAGGTCCAAAAGAGCAGCAGCAGGTGGGGAACATGTTTACCAGAAATGGGTCTTTGCCTTCAAAGACTGTCCAGCAGAATGGGAATATCTAGAGACCAGGGCATGACTGAGAGCGCCGCAGAGCTGTGCTGGAGAAACAGGCAGGACCAGCCTGGGATGCAAATAGCAGGGATGGAGGGGAGAGTGGCCCTGGCAAGTATTTAGGAGAAAGGAATGACAGGATTTAGAGATAGATCTGGGGCAAGAGATTCAGGAGAAAGAAGAATCAACAAATGGCCAGAAGAGCTGATCTTGACTACGGGAAGAAAGGCCTGGAGGAAGCAAGGAGAAGAGCTTGTCTGGGCCAGTAAGGGTAGCATGGCTGCAGGGCTGTTTCTGACATCTCAGTGTACAGCTTCTGTACGTCTTTTGTGACCAGCTCCAGGCTTGTTCCTGGAAATAAATATATGGCAAAGAAACCATTTCCATGATCCAAGAGTTTATGGCCAGCAAGATTGGTTTTGTTGGCAGTAAAAGGGAGATGTTACTATTAATAAGCATTGCCATTCTTTTACAACTGTTTTCTAAATCCTGTCCTATCTAACGCTTCCCAAAACCCTGTGGTGGTCGGTATGAGGGATGCTTGGATGTGAGCAGGTGGAGGCCCTTCCTTTGCTGGGCTACAGCGCCTTGCATGTGTGATGTAAAGTGCATCTGTCACAGCTGCCCTCTAAATGCCAGCTGCTTCCCTTCCTTTAGGCTTGGGTTTCCTCAAAGGTTAGATGTTGTGGCGTTTGTGGTGGAATGGTGGCACCATCGGGCCTCATGGTTGAACAGGCACTGGAATGTCACTCAGGGTTTGAGTGGCTCCTGCTGGCCCCCCTGTGGCAGAGCTGTGTGTCCCCAGTGCTTGGGGTCTGCCATGGTGGAAACTCAACCACTCTGGCCTTACCTCTCTTACTCCAGCTGGGACTAATAAACTCCACTTTCCTCTCTATGCCCTGACTTCGGCTTCCATAGGTCAGGCTTTTTCTCACTGAGCTCTCTTTGTGTTACTCTGCTTTCTCTTTCCCCTCCCCGCTTCCTTTCCTCAGCTGCTGACTGTGTCCTGGTATTTTTGACTTCGAGGTGCAGAGAGACAGATCTAAGGGGTTTGTTTAGTCATCATCCAGTGCAGGCCACCGGACAGCCCATATGCTGACTGCCCCTGGAGCAGGCATCTACCTGGTTTATTCAGGTGAGGCTGGTGGCTCGGGTACCCCATGGTACAGAGCGTTGAAACAATGAAGAAGAGGGTAGGTATATCTCATAAGTGAGGCTTCCTGGATTGAAGCAGTGAATCAGGCAAATATTGTTTAGATGATCCAGAATTCACACATCAGAAATTACACACTCATTTCTCCACTTCGTGCCTTACTGCATGTGGTCTTCCTTCCATGAAGAGGCAAAGCTTTGATGTCCTCTGTTTCCATGGAGACAACTTCCTCCTTCTGCCTCTTCCCTTTTCCCTCTTCAGGAAAGTCCTGTTTCTCTGACTTTATAGCATCTGATTCCAGTCCTGGGATTATCTCAAAATGGTGGTGGTTATTTTCTGCCTTCACAGAGAAGGTGATGCATGATTCACGATTCCTAATGGAATTTCCAAGTGTTTTGAGTCGGGTCGGATACTTTGGACCAGGGATCTGGTTACAGACCTTGTGAATTCTGAGGGGGATCATGTCCGCCTTTGTCCTCAGGGAGCCACAATAAACAGATACGGCCCTGGAAAATGCTGGTGTTGCCTGGTTCAGACCCTGCTTTGGTCAGCTCCATTCGTCTTTGGTAAACTCACATGTACACTAACAAACACTCACACACATGGAATGAGATTTCTGGCACACCGAGTTCTGCCTTGACCAATTAAAATCCAGATATTCCTGGCTGGTGTGTCTGAGGTTTCCCTAGGCTGTGAAGAGAAATGAGGAGAAACATTTTCAGCCAGGAATCTCAATGCCCTGAGAGCCCACTGACTGAGTTAGTAAGAAGTGTAGCCCAACGTTACTCCACTGTGACTGACAGGCAGAATTGGCATCACCCAGGAATGTGTTAATAATGAAGATTCCTGGGCCCCTCCCTGGACCTACTGAATTGTATCTCTGAGTGTGTGTGTGTGTGTATTTTCAATCTGTGTTTTAACAAGTCCTCTGGATGATTCTGATGCAGAAGCATTGGTCTATCTAGACTTTTCCTAGGATTGGGGTCCCAGTTAATCCAAGAGAGAAGGTGTCTTTTATTGAATGATCTGAACAGCTGCCTATAATTCTTCTGCTCTGTAGTTAGCTTTTCTTTCTGTCCTTGCTTACCCTGACCCCTGATCCTTGACCCTCAATGGTCCACACCCTTGCTGACCTCCTCTGGGTCACTGGCCTCTGGAGACTTCCTCTCCTGCCAGCAGGAAACCTCCTTCACAACAGAGTGAGTGAGCCCCTAGTGACTCAGAGGTCAAAGAAACCCTGTAGATATTACAAATTTGCATTTGGGGGAAGGGCCTCCAACAATCTCCCATGATAGTACATTTAGTTTTGGATCTAGACACAGGAGAATAGTATAAGCATCCAGGGTTCCAGCCATGCTCCTCAGTGATGATTGAGTCAATGAGTCTCCTGCTTAGACATCTACTCATCTCTGCCCAGATGTTGCTCACAAACACTGTGCCCCAGACTGAATTCCCCTTATCCCCTAAACCCAGCAACTTGGTCAATATCATCTACTATAGTAATGTCATCATCATCCACCTATCATCTGAGCTAAAAGTATTAACTCTGCTCTTTCCTGGTTTCTATATCTAGCCAAATGCTAATATTGTGCTTTGTATCTACTAAATACTTCTTGAATCTCCCTGTTGTCACCACTCCCAATCACTGCCCCAGTTAATGTTCTTTTCCTCACTTGTGGAAAGTGTTTCCCTATCTCTTTAGTCCCTGTCCTCCTGCCCCCAATTTCCCTCCACCTTAAGATGCAAATTTGCCCAGAAGGATCAACCTAAGATGCAAATTTGACCATGTCAGACCTTTAAAGTCCTAAGTACCTTCTCATCCCCTACAGGAGAAAGACCTACCTCCACAGGATTCCCAAAAAGACCAACCACAGATCCAGCCCTGCCTTCCTCTCCATCAGCAACACCTGCCTCTTCATACTGCGGTAACACTGCACTGCTACTGATCACTCCCCACCCCCGGGCTCTTCTCATTTCTTTGCCTTTATTTATGCAGCCCCTTCTGCCTGGGGTACTTCCCCACTCTCCTTCATCAGGAAAACTGCCACTCATCTATTCCAGTGGTATGCTGGTAAATGTTTACACCTGGATCGCCAGAACAAACAAACAAACAAACAACAGATGAAGGTCAAGTGAAGACTGAGGAACAATAGGGTGGGTTGATTCATGGGGCCTAATACAATGAGCTGAAATTTTAAAGGGAAAGCATGTCTTTCACGAAGACCTTCCAAAAATCACTGTATAAGCACAGGCTTGGAGTGATGAGGCTTGGATATATCATAGCAGAAAAGACTTGGGGGTCTGATGAGTCTTGTAATCAGTGACCAGCAAGCTGCTCAACTCTGTGAATGGGATTAGAGTGTTCAGGGAAAGGCAAGAAGGAAGGAAGAAAGAGAGAAAAGGAGGTAAGGAGAGAGGAAGCAGGCAGCAAACCTCCCTAGTGCCTTCGTCATAATTGGATCTTGGGGATGTTATCTCAGAAGAATACAAAGTGAGTACAACTTACTTTCCAAACTTTAAATGACTTGAGAGACTGAAATGGTCCCAGAGAAAAGACTGGAATTTAAATTATCTTCTGAGGTCACTGTCACTCTTTTGGGGAATGTGCCTTGAGCACACAAGGCAAGTGGAGAGGCGAGGACTGGCTGGACCCTTCACCTGCCACACATGCTGAACCTTCACCCTTAGGAAACAAACCACTGTTGCTCACTATTTTTCTGATAAAGGTAAGCACAGGTTTTGATCATACCAAAATCTTCCTTAGCACAGCTGCATTTCTGCCATCAGACTTGATGGTAATAGAATGTGAGCCTGAGAAGGGGAGAGGGGAAGCCCTTTCATTGGTATAACGTTAATGTCATGGAGTCAAATAGACCCATCAAACTGCAAGAACCTCTAAGGTCACCTGACCTCACCCCGATCTGTGCAAAGGGGAAAGGCTTGCCCAGGAGCCCATAGCTCATGGCCTTCTCCCCATACAGTTGTCCCTTCTTGATTAAAAATGGGGACTCCTTCTCCTTTTGCACTTAAGAATCCAAAGCCTGGCAATAATAAGGAGCCATATTTCTGGATCTGATGAAGACATGGGGGGAATATTTTTCTTACATGGTCCAGGTTCTTGGGCAAGGCTGAAGGGCTGACCAACAGAGTGAAAACCAACCTGAGACTGACTTTATTGCCTGAGAACATGCATCACAGGTAGCAGTGTGTCCTGGACACCTGAGCCCAGTGTGTCCTAGACAATTTGAGGATTCAAGCTGGAGACTGTTCTCGGTAACGACCAGCTTTTGTAATCAATTTCTGGGTAGTACACGTGCCTCTAAGAGATATATTGATTTTTGAAGGCCCTGGGAGGAAAATAGAGGCTACGCTTGTTTATCTTCATGCTGAAGTCACACTGTTTCTGGGTATTTGGAGGGCTTTCTGTGGAAGAGGGATTAAAGCTGCAAAGGAGCAGATTTTAGCTCAGCATCAAAGGGGAACTACTTAAAAGAGCCTTGCCAGGAAGTTCACCATCACACCTCACATCACTCAGGGAGTCAGGCCAGGCTGGAGGACTGTGAGGAATGCAGTAAGAGGCCTTCTACTTTGGAAAGGGAGCGGATTGCTAAATAGACCCTAAGGCCTATTGTCAGTAGTGTTAGAGTGATTATTATAGTTGATGATGATGATGATGATGATGGCTATGACAATGATAGTGATGTAATTACTTAGGTAATTAATTACGGTGATCACCACTTCCCCAGACTACCCCCAACACCCACCATCATCCCTCTCCCACTGCTAGATTTTGAGCTCTTTGAGGTTGGGGCTATGCCTTTCATTGCTGTGATCCTGGCCCCTAGAATTATGCCTGGCCCAGAACAGATGCTCAATATATGTCTGTCAACATGAATTAAATTATTATGGCACTGATTTGGTAATAGCTATAGCCCTAAGCACCAACAGGGGAGTGTCTCAGCTCCCCAGGAAGGAAGTTCCACTGCACAGCAGGGAAGGGGCCAGGTGACTGAGAGCACTTGGAACTAAGGACATCTGGGAAGTTCATGAGTATTTTAGATACAGAGCAAATAAAACTGGATTCCCAACACCTTCACTGTTGCCTGCAAATTTTCTACTGGTCCAGAGTATACCCCAGTTTGGGGAGCACTTAGCAGTCCCAGAAAGAAGAGCTGATGGAGCAGGACTCAAGGCTCTGTGAACAGCCTCAGGAAGAAAGCGGTGCCTCTGGCGCAGGCAGATGGACAATGAGGAGAAGGATGGACGTTCAGTCAGAATGCTCCTTCAACTTGGCCACAGTGCACGCAAGGCCCACTTGCTGCCCTAAATGTGCAAAAGGATCAGTAGCATGTTCAGACCTTAGCACTGTGGACGGCGTTAATTCTCTCAACAGGTGACACCACAGCAGAGGTGCCTGTGGCTCCCACCCGCCCCAAGGAAACAGACACTTGAGTTCCTGGGTTTTCCTGTGGACTGTCTTTTTAAAAATTCTTTTAATGAAATTTATTGGGTGACATACTGGTTAATGAAGTTAGATAGGTTTCAAGTGGACAATTCTATAATACATCATCTGTATATTACATTGTGTGTTTACCACCCAACGTCAGATCTCCTCCTGTCACCATATTGACCCCCTTTACCCATTGTTACTGCCCCCCATTCCCTTTCCTCTCTGGCAACCACCACACTGTTGTCTGCGTCTGTGAGTTTTTGTCTGTTTGTCTTGTTTGTTCATTTGTTTCATTCAGTTTTATAACCCACATATGAGTGAAATCATATGGCTCTTGACTTTTTCTGTCTGACTTATTTTGCTGCCTCAGCATGATATTCTCAAATCTATCCACTTTGTCACAGAAGGCAGTATTTCATCTTTTCTTAGGGTTGAGTAGTATTCCATTGTATGTATGTACCACATCTTCTTTATTCAGTCATCTATTGAAGGGCACCATGGTTGTTTCCATGCCTTGACCGCTGGGCATAATGCAGCGGAGCGGGCCGGTTTGACCAGTGCGGCCTGGGTGCTCTGCTCCAGGGCCCACACATGGCGACAGGTCCGGCCACGGCAGCACCTTCGCGAGCCTCCCCCCCCCCGCCCCGTCCTCAGTTTGAGTCACTCTACTGATTTCCGTTTATGTTGTCCCGTCACCAGTGTGCCTCATCTTTTTAATGTGCACCAGATGTTGGGTTGGCAAAATTATTTGTGGAAATGATTTAGAGACTGTGGTGATGTTACCTTCCTCCAGAGTGAATTCATGTTTGCTTCCGTTAGATATTTTGGAGCCCCCAAAATCTGGGCCAATCCCAGTTGGATTTCAGGGTCTGGGAGGATTTGAAGCCAGCTATAAAACCTGTAAATGTGTGTTTTCTTCTGACTCACTCTCATCCTTATGGTGCTGCCTTGGTGGGGGCGGGGTTCCCCTCCCAACAGGAGGAAGTTTAGTTAGGAACATCTTCACCATGGGCCTTGCACTTCAAAACCTGTTCCCTTCCTCCAGGAGGCTGGCAGTAGTGCCTCTTGGCCTCTCAGTGGTCACCTCCAGAAGCTGCAAATGCCCCAGCTGAAACAGCTTCAATGCTGGTCTGTCCTCTCTGAGTTCCTGTTATATCCTAGAATTATATCCTTATAATTCCTTGTTGTTTTAGTATTACCTTGCCAATGCTTTACACAGATGTTTTATATAGTTTGTCCAGTTTTTATAATTTCCATCTGCAGGAGAGTTAATCCAAATTAACTTGTTTTTTTCTTACTGGAAACAGAAGTTAAATATTGATCTCTACTACCTTTTCCCTAGAATCCTGTAGAGATGACCCAATTGTCTGAGCTATTTTCCAGTTGCTCCACAGGGCGGGGATTTTTGCCTGGCTGCCTAGGCACATGTGAGGTCACAGAGTGCTGAGGTTGATCTTCTCAGTTACTGCAAGTGACAGAGTGGACACAACATGAGCAGGTCCAATCAGACCACCCCTGTGGCAGGGTTCATTCTGCTGGGCCTCTCAGCCCACCCGAAGCTGGAGAAAACGTTCTTTGTGCTCATCCTGCTGATGTACCTGGTGACCCTGCTGGGCAATGGGGTCCTCATCCTGGTGACCGTCTTTCATGCCCGCCTGCACACGCCCATGTACTTCTTCCTGGGGAACCTCTCCTTCCTGGACATCTGCTACACAACCTCCTCAGTCCCCCTCATCCTTGACAGCTTCCTGACCCCTAGGAAAACCATCCCCTTCTCAGCCTGTGCCGTGCAGATGTTCCTCTCCTTTGCTATGGGAGCCACAGAGTGTGTGCTCCTGAGCATGATGGCGTTTGATCGCTATGTGGCCATCTGCAAGCCCCTGAGGTACCCCGTGGTCATGAGCAAGGCCGCCTACGTGCCCATGGCTGCTGGCTCTTGGGCAGCTGGTATCACCAACTCAGTAGTTCAGACCTCCCAGGCCATGAGGCTGCCCTTCTGTGGGGACAACATCATCAACCACTTTACCTGTGAGATCCTGGCTGTCCTGAAGTTGGCCTGTGCTGACATCTCCATCAATGTGATCAGCATGGTTGTGGCCAACATGATCTTTCTTGCAATCCCAGTCCTGTTCATTTTTGTCTCCTATGTGTTTATCATTGCTACCATCCTGAGGATCCCGTCAGCTGAGGGGAGGAAAAAGGCCTTCTCCACCTGCTCTGCCCACCTCACCGTCGTGGTCGTCTTCTACGGGACCATCCTCTTCATGTATGGGAAGCCCAAATCCAAGGACCCACTGGGAGCAGACAAGGAGGACCTTTCAGACAAACTCATCTCCCTCTTTTATGGGGTGGTGACCCCCATGCTCAACCCCATCATCTACAGCCTCAGGAACAAGGACGTGAAGGCTGCTGTGAGGAACTTGGTACATCAGAAACATCTAACTAAGTGACTGTCACAGATTCCCAGGCTGTCAGAATGCAAGACCTTAAACTCTTCGTTGTACTTGGGGGAAAATGGTAGCCCCGGGAGGTGCTTGGGCTGTCAGCGGAAAGAGCCTTTTCATTTCTGGCACTGCTGATGAGTGTGCTGGCTTCAGACAAAACTACACTGTGTCATATTACCTATTTTGCTGCCCAGATCTTCAGTCTTCTGATACTAGAACTTGATGGATATTTATAAAGAGTAAATGTAGTAAAAACAAAAACACAAACATTTGAGTGGTACGGGGCCTTAGACTACGTTGTCTTTCCCTGTGTAGAATTGCTGCTTACTCAGTTCTGCTCTGGTCTCCTTCCAGAGACTTTTGCTGTATCTGATGAAGGGATAAATTGGGAAATGTCACTTGCTTCAACATGTAACAGTGATCATTAGCACCACGACAGGAATGCCACTCACATATTAGCACTAGAAATAGCAGGACTTATCTCGAGCAGCTGCTTTGTTTTTGTCTAACGGAACCTTGCCATTCACCACATTTTCCTCTTTATCATCACTGCAGGGATGCTCGGAGGCAGACTCGCCACCTCTCGGTCAGTGGAGCACTGCCTGACTGAGTGCCAGCAGCTCCCAAACTTTCATCCACGCAACCGATGTGGCGCGTGGATGGCAGTTACATACGCCCAGCGCACACTCCATAAATAGGCCCACTCTGTGATGAAACCCCCAAAATATTGTGGGGAAGCAAATGCAAAAATCATTCTTAATTCCATAGTTAGTGAGAGGCCAGCAGTAAGAGTTACTCTCTACCACTAGTGGCCATGGGAACAGCGTAGCTCTCAGAGCTCTGTCTGTGGCTCTCTCCGACATTCAAGGGATGTATCGGAATAGTGCATATTTAGTGTATGACAGAGTTTATTTTTAATCTGCTTAAATTTATATTTATAAAAGTTAGCTATCACTAAACTTTGGTCCTTTAACTATTATTAGTATATAGCAACTTATTTTCTCTTTATCTTTCCTCTCCCTTCCTCTCCCCCATGTTAAGTCAGCTCCCTCCCCTTACTGGTTGATAGCTGCCTCCAAAATTGTATTCATTTTCTATTGCTGTATAAAGTCTATATATTTATAACTTATTTGAATTGAAAGAGTAGAAGTTTGGAATCTGTATTACCTACAAGGTAATTGTATTAACTCCAATATCAGGAAAATCTTTGTATTGAAAATGGCAGCTCTTTTAAGGATGGTGTACAGGGTCGGGGCAAAAGTAGGTTTACGGTTTATGAGTACATAAAACAGTTTATTCTTAATTATTGTATTCTTTCCCACATAAACAACTATAAGCTTACTTTTGCCCCACCCTGTATATATGTGTGTGCATATGAGTGTGTTTGTATGTGGTTTTATAACTGGTATGGGAAAAGATTAAGAATAATAAAATAATTTATGGCTGCCTGATTTAAGCTTTCTCCCACAATTTACTAACATAACTCAGTTATTTCCTGTATACAGACTTTTATTCCAATCAGTTATTTCCCACATTTTGACTTCCTGCTATGAAAAGAATACATAAATAAACCAAAATCTGTAACAACCACGTCTGATAAACTAGCATCCAAAAATGTTATCAAATATTTCCTCTCCACAAAAGGAACGCATTGGCACCACACTGCATACTAACCACTATTATAACTGAGAAAAATATTTTAAATTGCCTCCCCTGCTTTTATTTACCCAAGTACATTTGTGTAACCCTTGGCTAAGTAATCTGAAGAAGTTTTAATCTAGCTCTGATTAGTCAAAGATTATAACGTGACCATTATCACCAGCATGTCAGTTTTAGCTGTCAGAATAAGATGTCTCTGAGTGGGAAGCTGTGGTCTTCTTCCATTTTTCTTCAACCAGCTGACTCCAATCTCCTTCTGCCATTTACATAAACACTGTTATAGGAAGGCCAACGGTCATACTCTATCCCTCATTCTGGATTTGTTACCAGTCTTGTTTTTTACAATCCAAGGCATACTCTTTCTTTGGCACTGCCTCACAGTCTATGGGTATGATTCCATTTCTTGCTCCACACTTGGTGCAGAATCTGCACTGTTCACATCACAGTCATAGATTCATTCAGCTTTTCCTTTGGTCTTCACACTCAGAAAGTTCTCCTCTTGTTCTGTTTTGTCTGAATTTATCACTTACACCATGAAGTTTTAGGAAGATGCACTTGAAAGAGCATCCGAGTTGTTTATACTTTTTTTGAGTTAGTTTCTCAGTTTTCTGGGATCATTGGAGATCAGTTTTTGCTCGATACAACCAATATCCCTGCTGCCCACCCCCAGACGTTGCGTACTGCTTTTGCTGCATCCCATAAGTTTTGGTGTATCCCAGGTTTTGTTTATTTTTTAAAACATTGATGTATTTTCTAATTTCCTTTTCGATTTCTTCTTTGACCCAATGGGTGGTCGTGAATATGTGGTTTAATTTCCACGTATTCGTGAATTTTTCAATTTTCCTTCTATTATTGATTTCTAAGTTTCATTCCATTGTGATCAGAAAATATACTTGGCATGAATTCATTCATACTTAAATTTGTTTGCACTTGTTTTATAATTTAATATCTGACCTACCTGGAGAAAGTTCCATGTGTGCTTAAAAGGAGTATATATTCTGCTGCTTTGGGATGGAATTTTCTGTACCAAACGAAAGTCCCGGGGGCCCTGACTCTGGGAAATCCCTAGGAGGGGAGAGCGCCTCTTAGTGATTGAGACAGACTAGTACCATCAGCCTGGTGAGATGGAGGCTTGATGTCAGATATAATTTGATTAAAGAAAATAAATACATAAATATTTTTTTGGCACCTCTGAGTTATGTCCTGGATTCAAACCTTCCCTGGGTAAGTCGTGTCACGTTTCAACTCCGCAGCTGGTATTGTCTACATTTTGAGGTGACTCTTAACTGCTCTCTGGTTTTGTAATTTTATAATTTTTCTACTTTTTACATATATATTTTATTGATTATGCTATTACAGTTGTCCCAATTTTCCCCCTTTGCCCCTGCCACCTAGAACCCCCCACTCCCTCCAGCAATCACCCCCCCTTAGTGCACGTTCATAGGGACTTAACCTTCCAGGCCCTGGAACTGGGTGGTCTGGTGTGGTGTTGAGATCCCTCGCTTCCAATTTACCCACCACTTGTGAGTGTGCAACCGGCCTGTTGCGCGAGTCTGTGTCACTGCCCTTCTCACCTGTCTGAATAGATGTGACTTCTTTAATTCCTCTGGTGTTGGGCTTCCACAGAGCTCAATTTTCTGATGGTTCTGGGTGATCATTTTTCCAGTTTTTCTACTTTTAATTTCCCTTTGCCTTATTTCTTCACCTATCTAATTTTAATTTTTCGGCCTCAGCTGTATTTTTGGATTACCGCCAATCCTTTGTGGGATGATGTCAGGCATAACTGAAAGATCAAACAAGCAAAGAAAGCAACAAGTAAGCAGGCAGACAAAGAAATGAACTGATGACAAAATGTGGCAGTGGGAGGAGCTGTGAGCTGGCTGTTGGGGGCTGCAACCCCTCACAGCTCCTTTTTCTGGGCCTTGCTGCCTCTTTCCCCTGCTGTAAGTTAGTTTGGGACTGATTGGCCTTGAAGTCCTTCCAAGGATGACCTTCCAAGGCCCCAGGCCTGGTATGAGTCCAGGGATGGAGAGATGGGACTATCTAAAAGTCGCCTTCCAGTATCATGGCTCCTGAGGCATCCGTGCTCTGTGCTGATCACCCAACTCCCAGTCCCTTAGCTTTATTACATGTTAAATGACATGTACAGGAGAAAGTGATTATAACGATTTCTACATATGTAATTATATTTACCTGGCTACAAACCTCTGTGAGCCGATCTCCGGTCCTTTGTCGTGAACACCCCCAAAGATATGTTTGTGCATGAAAGAGGCTGCTCATTCCCAGACCCTAGATGGTGGCAGAGGTTCCTGCTCACGGAGGATCGCTTGTGGAACAGCAAACTACATACAAAGATCGTGACTTCTGGTGGACATAATCTGGGAAGAGGGGGGGAAAGAAAATTAAGCTCTACTGAACTTCTCTTTGGACTTGAGGACAGTGAGAGGAAATTTGTTGGAACCTTCCTCTCTGGAAATCTACAAAATGAAGATCCTACTCTTGTTGAACTGGCCACAGTCCTAACCTCCTCACTACCCAGACGTGGGTGGGGCCTCTGCAGAGAAGAGGAAAGGGGTTGTACCCCAGCAGGAGATGAGCAACAGGATTCAGTGAGGGTCTGGAGCCCTTTGTTAGGGGTCTCTGCATCTCCATTATTCTCTGCGCTGTCTCTGCATTTACCTTTGTTTTGTGGTCTCCACCTTATCTAATTCGCTGAGTTAATAATGTGATTAGAGCAAGTCTTATTAATGGTTAGCGGCAGGGGTGGAAATGAGGATTTATATAACCCTTTGTTTCCCCCAAAATATTTTAAAAAGTTCCTTATAGTCTAGGCACACACTGTTCAAGCTCAATTAGCTTCAATTCTATTAAGACTTCTTTTGTTGAGTTCTATGTTATTTCCCTAATCAATCCAAATGAATTCTTACCTAGTAAAAAAAAATAAGAGAAAAAATTTACTTGAGCTTGTGAGAGTGGATCTTTGTTCTTATATCAAAAACAGCAAAAGTCAATAAGTTGGGATTAAAGTTGATGGAAGAGTCAGGGGCTCACAGATGGCACTGGCCATAGACTCGCTGACTATAAAAATTCGCAGGGGACCTTTTGGGGACCACAGACAATCCTGTTGGTTCCAAATGACACCTGGTGCTTGGGGGTTAAGTCCAGTACCATTAGTATTGTGGAAAGTCCATTAACATTCCAAATCTAATGATTACAACATCTGTTGCCAGCACTCCCAAAGAAAATAAGATCGCTATTCAAAGAGCAGCTGGGTCGGGGAAGATGGGGGGGAGGGGGGCAGTTGGGCGGGTCAGCATAGGCTGGGGTTGAGTGCCCTCTACCGTCCCTCTAGAGGTGTTCTCAGTGTAGGCCAGGCATCCAGAGACCTGCCTTCCAGTTCTGCTCCGACACCGTTCGCCACCCGCCGCCCCGCACCCCCGCCCCCCTCCAGCTCTTGGCTAGGTTTCTTTCCCTCTCTGGGCCTCACTTTCCTTGAGAGTGTATTCCTGTATGCCTCTCACTGGACAATGTTTGCAAAAACACGTGGGGAAAGCCCAGCGAGGGAGAATTCATGGCTCACAGGCCACAACTTGTCACTCATTGATCTGGGGTCTCCTCTCGGCTCGCGCTCCCATTCACGCTTTCCACAGTTCTCAGTCAATGACTCCGAACCGCTAGTGCCACCCAGAGCCCTCTTGGAAGATTTGAGTGCCAGACTGTGGCTCTGCCGCTTGTGCCTGCTGTAAACGCGCCATCTGGTGGACGTTTCTGCAAGCTCCTGAGGTCAGAGCTGCTTGAACTTAATGAAGTTCCCCTGAGGATGTTGTGAAACTACAGACTCAGATTCAGAGAATTGGAGGTGAGGTCCGAGATTCTACATTTCTGACAAGCCCCCAGGGGATGCCTATGCTGCTGCTCTTTAGGCCACACTTTGAGCAGCAGACCCTACAAGACTTAGGACCAGGGCTGAAGGAAAAGGCAGGGAAGCAACTCCCGTGTGGAAGTCTCCTGCTGTGTGCAAAGTCCTCGGACGTCAGCAACCCGGTCTGTTCTTTCGGACGCTGGGGCAGCGCTTTGCCCTGTGACCTCACTTCTCTTATGGATCTAAGAAGGACTGTTGATTTATCAGCTTGTTTGTCTTTCTACTTGCTAGTAAAGCGTAGTGACTTCAAGATTCTTACATGCTAGACCGGAAACCTTGCATTTCTACCCAAGCAGCTCTAAAATGCACAAGTGAAAATATAAAAATGTGGTCAGGTGCAAAATAAGATGCATAAATAATATAGCAGAGGAAAAATTGCTGTCAAATTTTGCAAAAAACACAATTCTTGTATTTCTAAAAATTACCCAGAAAACTATTAGCAGTAATAAGTGTTCAGAAAAGAAGATAGAAATAACTTCTCAAAAGTCAATTGTATTTCTACATACCATCAATAGATGGAAAAAAAGAACAGGAAGAATAATGTATTTACAGTAGTAACAAGTATTAAAGAATTGGGAACAAGCATAATTCCTGACATAATAGACTGAGTCAATAAAAAAATTCCATTATGTGAATATAAAGGAAGACAGAGTGACTGACCAGAGAAGAAATACTACAGTAAAAATAACCTCGATTTCTATGGTGGAAGCTTTCAAGTGGTAACAAACAGAAGAACTTCTTTAACATGCATACTTCTGGGCTCTATCCCCAAAGATTCGAATTTTGCTATGTCTGAGGTAAGGTCAATAAGAAACCTGGGCTTAGAAACATAGTTATTTAGTGTTTTTAACCCCCTAAAAGATTCTACTGAACTACATAAATTGCTAGTACAGAACAATTGAACAATACAAGGATTTTTTAAAGATAACAGTGTTAGATTCTTCCTATCAGATTTGAATTTATTACAAAGAAACAGTTAGTGAACTATACACCACTGTCTTTTTTTAAAATTTAGTAAAATCAGTGGTATCAGAGATACCAGAAAATTCCAACTATATGAAATTAATATGTATATGTCAGATGAAAATTAATACCAAAAAGAAGGAAACTTTTTTAATAGTGGGACAGCAATAATATTCGATTGGGTGAAGGTTTGCCTTTGATCCATAGGTCACACCATACACTGCCATAAACTTCAGATGAATTAAAATTAAACATACAACATCATCATGATTATAAAAAGCTAAAAAAGAACAGAATGACATATTTATTCCAGCTGTGGAAGACAGTGCGAAAGAAGGTATCAGAATTAAAACAGACAAAACTCTTGAATAATGTAGTCTGATCAAACAAGAATCGAACTGCTCCCAAATGGAGGTTTCTCAAGTGTTTGATTTGAGCTTATTTTTTATATATATACTAAATAACTTTTAACTTGTAATAGGACAACAGACACATGCAAACTCGTTATGTTTTGGTTTTTGACACCATAGAGGTCACTAGCATGATACCGCGTGTGCTGTTGAAATGAATGCCTTTTGAATAGTCCTTGGAATAAACCTTCCCCTGACATCTCTGTGCATCAATTTTATCTTTTTTTAAATGTGGCCTTGATTAGAAAAAGTGTCATTCTGGGCTGATCTTTTCTTTAATCCAAGCCTATGCACATATGCTTATGTATAATCGTACCAGGGAGCACACATGTGCACTGTTCTCAATTTAGTGTCGGGTGAGGCTCAGAATCATCTGCTTGGTGCGTGTTCTCATCATGGTGTCATAACCAATTGCACAATAACAAGGGAACGTGTAGCTGGCCACGCAGTAATAATATCCCATTGTAAATGGTATTGGAATTAACCATAAATTTAGGGTGCTGCTTCTTTGACTTTGCATTTATGATGTAGAATTTGAGTAGTTATACAATGTTATTAGTGAATCAGTATTTTTTCTGATTTTTAATGGGTAACTGGCATTTTTTAAATTAATAAGCTCAGCTTTTTAAGAGAAGTTTTAGGTTCACAGCAAAATTGAACAGAAAGTAAAGAGAGTTCCTATCTACTTTCTGCTCTCACACACGCAAAACCTCCCCACTATCAATGTCCTGCACAAGAGTGGTACCTTTGTTACAATCAATGAACACAGTTGACATATCATCACCCAGAGTTGTCAGTTTACATTCGGGCTCATTCTTGGTGTTGTATATTCTCTGGGTTTGGACAAATGTATAATAACATGTATCACCATTATAGGGTATAATTCACAGCTCCAAAAATCCTCTGTGCTCTGTTTCTTCATCGCTCCCTCTCCCCAACCCCTGGCAACCACTAATCTTTTTACTGTCTCCACAATCTTGCCTTTTCCAGTATGTCATGTAATTGGAATTATATATAACCTTTTCGGATTGGCTTTGCTTAGTAATGTGCTTTTTAAGTTTCCTCCATGTCTTTTTTTTTTTTTTTTTTTTTTTTTTTTTTTTTTAAGAACAAGAGCAGGGAAGGAGAGGGAGAGAAACATTGATGTGTGAGAGAAACATCACTGGTTGCCTCTTACACATCCCTACTGGGGACCCTGCCTGCAACCCAGGCATGTGGCCTGACCAGGAATTGAACCGGCAACTTTCAGTCCTCAGGCCAGCACTCAGTCCAGTGAGCTACAAAAGCCTGGGCCAACTTTCCTCCATGTCTTTCTAAAACTTTTTAAAAATATTTTTATTTTTGATTTCAGAGAGAGGGAAAAGGAGGAAGAGAGGGAGAGAAATGTCAATAGGAAAGAGAACCGGCGACCTTTTAGTTTGCAGGATGATGCCCACCGAACTGAGCCATAGCAGTGGGGGTTCCTCCCTGTCTTTTCATGGCTTGACAGCTCATTTCTTTTTAGCGCTGAATAATCCTCCATGGTCTGGATGTACCACAGTTTATTTATCCACTTTCCTATTGAAGGACATCCAAATTTTGGCGATTATGAATAAAGCCGCCATAAACATCTGTGCAGGTTTCAGCATGGACATAAATTTTCATGAGTCTGCATTAAAACAAAAACTTCTCAGTACTTCTTTTTTAAGGTACCATCTTAATTTAACTATAAGTAGTCTGAGATTTCAAGGTGAGTTATTTAAAAAACTGTGACCTTTTGCAGCCTACTCATTTATATGAATAAGGATTTTTCTCTACAGCAGGCTACCAAAACAAAATACAGAAATAAATTGGAAGCTGAAACTGGCATGACTACACTTTATCATCCATAATTCCAGAATTCAAGTTTTTGTGTTCGTCAACGTCTCATTAATTATCTTTGAACCAAGCAATTGTTATAAATCTGAACTTAAATAAATGTAGCAATAAAGCACACCTTTTTTTTTTCTTCTATTTTACATGTCAGGATTCTATAAGATTCTGTTGAAAAAAAATTCACTGCTAAAAAAGAAAAATAACATTGTTTTCAAAAGTATTTTTTATTGTTTTTTCCCATTACCATTTATCCCCTTTATACCTTCATCCCCTATAAAATAACATTTTTTTTTAAGTTTGAAAATTACTGAAATAAACAGGCAAGGAGAGTAGAGAATGGGGACAATTTCATACTCCGATGTTAATGTCTTTAGAGGGCTCATTGAAGCCAGCAGGATATTGTACCAGCATCTCAGGCTGAAAAATCACAAGGCTAAATTTTATAACATGTTGGTGGTGAGCGCCTTGTGGGGGACTTTTCTTCCTCTTGTGAGATCTCAATATAGGGGCCAATAGGGATGTCAGATACACAGATTTTGCTCCAAGGCCTAGGGATCCTTTGCTTTCCAAGGCCATACTCCAGTTGTTAAATTCAAAGTGAACATGAGAGCAGTTAGAAAATGTTTTCTCTGGTTTGGAATTTGCCTCCAAGCAATAATTTCTAGAAGGGTTGCATAGATATTTGTTGTACAACTAGTTGTCTCTGCAAGTCCCCTTCTTGTTGAGTAACTAAAGCTTAATCTCAATTCGTGGGACCTCAGCTTAGTCAAGACCTCTCCACAACCCAGAAATAGATAGAGCCAAACCCACCAACTGGGACTGGGGAAGAAAGAAGGACATCTGGTCCTCAGTTGCTATCATCATTCCCTGTTGGCACCTGCATTTTCATCTGGTATCCAGTTGTACAGGCCATGCAATTAACAGCTACAGCTTCCTCAATCTAATCTTGAAGCCTCTTCAGGCGCTCAGCTTTCTCTCAACTCCTGCCTTGCCCATCTCGAAGGGCTTGGAAAACATTCAGCTACTTTTCTGTGATACTTCTAGGTGGGGAGCAAAGAACAGGACATACTAGCATATGTCTACTCTACACTTACATCATGCTGAGTGCAGGGGAATTTTATGAGGTGTGCCACTTCCCTGAGCTCCATGGGAAGGGAGGCTCAGATCCCGTCTTATCTCATATTCTCAAACCTTTCTGGGGTTCTATGTCCCACTCCACTGCAGCCCCCCCCGCAAAGGACCCCATCTCCTCCAGTGGCTCTCCTCCTCCCCCATCACAATGAGTCAAGTTGTTGGGAACTGATGGAGGTGGGAGAGACCGTATCTGACTGATCACAGTATGTCTATTCCAACATGTACCTTACGCCTTTCAGGTTAGATTCTGATATCTCAAAAACTTTTAATTGATTTTAAGGCAGATGGAGAGAAACATCAATTTGTTCCACTTACTTACGCATTCATTGGTAGATTCTTGTATGTACCCTGACCAGGATGGAACGCATGACCTTGGGGTATCAGAATGACACTCTAACCAGCTGAGCTACCTGACCAGGGCCAGAAACTTTTACTCTTAAAACCACCATCTCTGCCTGGAATTTCAAACGTCTGTTTTAAAACCAAAATGTTAGAGATTTTCCTTTTTGTCTACTTTTTTACTCTAATAATCATCCCTGAAGAAATTAATTCTTTACTTTCATATTTTAGTTCTAGTGAAGGAATTTCTAGGAATAAAAAAATATTAATTAGCATTTTAAAAGTTGGCATATATATCCAGATATAAAATCTTAAAGAATTCTGAATAGACCTTTTCCTTACCAAGATAGATCAATTCATGATAATAAAATGTGTTTAAGCTAAGCAAACCTAGGAAAATTATCTCCTTTCAAGATTAACTTCAGAAAATTTTATATGGGGTCCTAGTTAATTAAAATCAACAAAACTTGCCCTGGCTGGCATAGCTCAATTGATTGGGTGCCAGCGTGACAACCAAAAGGTCACCGGTTCAATTCCCAGTCAGAACACAAGCCTGGGTTGCGGGCTGGGTCCCCAGTTGGGTGCGAAAGGCGGCCCATCGATGTATCTCTCATGCATAGATGCTTCTCTCCCTCTCTTTCTCCCTTCCTTCCCTTCTCTCTAAAAATAAATCAATAAAATCTTTTTGAAAAGATAAAATCAACAAAATCTGCCATGTTCTCAATCAGAAGTTTCTCTTTCTTCAAATACCAGAGAGAAGTTTGGAGCTACATAAATAAATAAAGAGCCTCAGAAACGCTTAACATGAAGTACTACTTGAAGGCAGACTGTAGTAAGTTAAAATGTATACTATAAACCCCAGGGCACCTACTGAAAAATAAAGCAAGGAGGTAGAGATGATAAGCCAATAGAGGAGATAAAATAAAATCATAAAAAGAACACTCCTAACACTCTATTATTCCAAAACAAAAAAAGTAGGAAAGAAAGAAAAGTGGGAAAAAAGAACAAATGCAGCAAAAAGAAAAATAGCAAGTTAGCAGATTTAAATTCAACTATATCCACAATTATATTAAATCAAAATGACCTAACACTCCAATTAAAAGCAAATGTTGTCAGATTAAATTAAAAAGAAAAAAATCAATATGATTTCCACAAGATACCTATTTAAAAGTTTAAAAAAAAACCAAATAGGTTAAAACTAAAATAATAGGGGAACTATACCACATGAACACAAATCAAAAAGTTTGATGGGTTTTATTTATCTAAAATACAGAAAGATGTCTTTGAGCTCAGGACAAAATCACTGGTAACATTTTTAAAATGCCATACTGATCTGTAAGCATTAACCTTCGTTTGCATGAAAATTATACCACCCTTGCAGACTAGAACTATGTAAGCCACAAAGTGAACCACATATATAATTTTAAGTTTTCTAATAGCCATATTAAAATAAGTGAAAAGAATAATGGTGGATAAATGACATTATACATTTATCAAAAACCCATAAAATATATAACACCAAGAATGAACCCTAATGTAAACTATGGACTCTGGCTGATACTGATGTGTTAGTGTAAGTTCACTTATTGTAACAAAGGTACCATTCTAGTGCAGGGCCTTGATAATGGAGGAGTCTGTGTGTATGCATGTGAAGGCAGGAGGTATATGGGAAATCTCTGTACCTTCTGCTCAATTTTGCTATAAACCTAAAACTGCTCTAAAAAATAAAACCTATTTAAAACAAAAACAAAGGAAAAGAAACAGGTGAAATCAACTTTAATAATATTTTACTTTCTTGTTTTCATACCGAATCCTTAAAATCTAGTTTCAGCACATTTCAATTTGGGCTTGCTACAATTTCAGGTACTCAAGAGCCACATGTGACTAATGGCTCCTGTATTAGACAGTACAACTCTAAACTTTTTGACTCTTCTCTCCTGACCTCATCTCTCATTACAGCTCTAGAATTTAACATCACTCCCTGTCTGTCAAGCACTGTATTAGACACATTATATACAATGTCTTCTCTTTTTTTTCAACTTCCAGTATCATTTATTTTTTCTAGAATCTGGATACAATTAACTGTAGTAAGACAGTACTCAATACTATTTAAGTCTCATTTTAGGTTCTTTATACTACCTCAATATTTGTAAATGTGAGATAAGCAAAGAGTAACTTTATGTGTAAGCTAGTTTATAAAGGTCAAATTCTGTTATATTAAAGTCTATGTGTTGCATATAAAATTTTGTGTAGCTGTATTAATATCGAGTAAATTTGTTGGTATGTCAAATTTTAGTTTTCCAGTTTTACTTGAATGTTAATTCTCATATTTATAATGTCTTCTTTAATCTTCTCAAGAAGTCAAAGATGAAAGTAAAAAGAGGTTAAAAGACTTTGCCCAAAGTCACACAACTAGTTAGTGTTAGAGTGTAATTTGGACTCAGGTGTATCTTAAGCCAGCTCTCCCCAACCTTTTTGACACCAGAGACTGATTTTGTGGAAGACAATTTTTCCATGGACCGGGGCGGCTTTATAGCCTGCCACCAGATGCAGTTTAATTGTCACTTGCCACTCACTGACAGGGTTTTGACATGCATCTGCAAGCAATTGATTTATTATGGTCTCTGTGCAGCCAAACCTCTCCGCTAATGATAATCTGTATTTGCAGCCGCTCCCAGAGTTTACCATCACTGCCTCAGCTCCACCTCAGATCATCAGGCATTAGATTCTCAAAGGAGCAATCAACCCAGATCCCTTAGATGTGCAGTTCATAGTAGGGTCTGTGGTCCTATGAGAATATAATGCTGCCACTGATCTGACAGGAGGCAGAGCTGGGGCATAATGGGAGCAATGGGGAGTAGTTGTAAATACAAGACGAAACTTCCCTCGCTCACCACTCCACTGCTCACCTCCTTCTATGTGGTCTGGGTCCTGGCCCAGAGGTTGGGGACCCACCTCAAGTCCATGCTCTTGCCACTACATTACATTGCTGTTCTCTGTCTTGTGGGAAAGCTGTTTCTGGTGGTCTGAATAGAGGGAAACTGAAAATAAACTACTGGCTTCATCACAAAACAGCCAGGTAATCTAAAATAGATACGCTATTTTAAGCCTACTGACCATGTCTAAGGCCAGTGTCCAACAATTCGCCTCAATGGGCAATAGTCAATAGAATCTCCAGATCCCATTTGCTTATTGGGCTCCCTTCGTAGGAGGGTTAATGATCCAGATAGGAGACCAGAGAATACTTGGCCAAGAAGGGCCTTAATCTCCCTATTTTCTGACTTCCCCCAGGATAGAGTAGCTGGTCAGCTATCTTTCTGGGTAGGAGGATCTTAAGCAACTTTCACTTAGTGGCTCATTATCACATATCAGATTTAGCCATCCTTCTAACATGTCTGTCCCAATTATACACATATTGGTAGTAGAGAAATTGCATCTACTACCAGAGCCCCTCAGCCTTACTAGCATAACTACATTGACTTACTTATCCAGAGCAACTTTGCTGCCATATCTCATGAGAGCTACCTGCAAATAAAGTCATTTCTGACTCTATAGCTAAGAGATCTCCAAATATTCAAGCATTCTCTTTGTGCAGAAGACCTCAGGTATCACCTCTGTGAGACAACAGAGGCGAGCTCAATGGCTCCTGTTACTGAGGGACTTGGAATCTTTGAATAGCACCTGCCACTCCTTTATCTTTTTTCTCCTTCTTCAGACTCTCCTTCAGGGTCAATGATTTATGAGGGGGTGTGTGGATAGTCTTTCATTTGCTAATGTTATGGGTTAAATTGTGTGCCCCTCTCCCCAAATTCACATGTTGAAGTCCTAACCCCCAGTTCCTCCGAATGTGATACTATGTAAAAATAGGGATTACTTGCAGATGTATTTAGTTAAGATGAGATCACACTGGAGTAGGGTGGGCCGCTTAATCAATATGACTTGTGTCCTTACAAAAAGCAGAAATTTGGACGGACACGTACACACAAGAGGATTCCATGTGAACATGAAGGCAGAAATCAAGATAAAGCATCCACAAAGAGTGCCAAAGGTTGTCAGCAAACCAATGAAGCTAGGAGAGAGGCATGAATCAGATATTCCCTCACAGCTCTCAAAGAAACCGACCCTGCCAACACTTTGATCTCAGGTTTCTCTTCTCAAGAACTCTGAGACATAAATTTCTGTTGTTTAAGCCACCCAGTTTGTGGTACTTTGTTATAGCAGCCTAGGAAACTAATACAGGGACCCAAAGGTCTAATGACCCATGTCCATGGCTTACAGCAATTAGTCCACCTATTGAATTACTTTGGGAGTCATATCAATTACCTGTATGACCCCATTTTTCCACGTGGAAACCCCCTTACAGGCTTCCCTTATGACATTTTCTGACATGCATAGAACTAAGGAGACCAACTGTCCCATTTTGTCTGGAACTAATGAGGTTCCTGGGACATAAGGCTTTCAGTTTTAAAACCAGGACAGTCCTATATAAAGCAAGATGTGTCTGTCACTTTACACAGAGCCCTCTTCCTGCTCAGGTCCTTTTAGGGCACGGTTGGGTCCAGAGCAACCATTTTAGTTCCCTCAGCTGAGCCGCGTTACCACAGAATTGGGGAATTCTGGGCAGAAGAGATGCATGTTGTGAAAGAGGGGTGAAAGCAATTAAGAGGTTTGGAACAAGATAAAAGATTCTGAAAGGATGGTGGCAGGGGTACAGGAAGGGTGTGGAGATGAAACTGAAAACACTTATTGAGTCCAATTGCTAAGAACCTCTGACACTACACTAAGTAATCGCACATCATTCTATCCCATAAGAAAAGAGATGGTCTCTCCGAGAGTTTGAGGCAAAAGAGTTATCAGAGCAGATGTTTAGATGTTTTTGAAGGATCATAACTCATTCATGTTTTCTTTTTCATAAACTTGAAAAATAGGTATGAAGAAACTGTGAAAGGAAATTATGTGAAAATAAGTGTAATTTAACACTGAATATTTAATGATATTAAGGAATTAAAAATTTTTAATTGTGGTTGTGTTTTTGTTTTTTTTTCCTTTTAAGGTAAGGGAGAGGGTATAGGTATTAATTCAAGAACAGAGAGAGGAAGTCCGGGAAGAAGAGAGCGAGTGCTTTGCTAGACACTGTACCCTCTCAAACATTCCCCACAGTAGCTTCGGGGGAGGGGAGGTAAGGGGTGGAGCAGGGACCCACCTCCAAACTGTCCCTTAAAGTCTAAACTGACATTCAAGGCTCTCCATATCTAGGTACACAAGCATTCCTTCCCCAACCTTTTCCTGGTAGGATTAGGTACGTACTAGTACACCAAAGACACATTGAAGCTACATATGTCAAAGAACTTTGGGGGTGAATCTGTGCCTTGGGTGCTTGTCAGGGGACCCTGTCTGCGGTAGAGCCCCTCAGACTTTAGGGGAGGCCGAGTTGTCCCCGGGGACACGCCTTCTTGGGGTGTGAGGCAGCGTCTGAGCAGAAAGGATAGTAAGAGGATTATCGAGGGTAGGCGAAAGGGAGAAGTTAATTTGGTTCAGCCTTAGACTTTGTCTTAGTTCTCAGGTGAACTTGCTGTGTGCTCTGGGGTAGGTCAGTCCCTCTGAGCCTCGGTGACCTTATCTGCGAACCTCGGAAGGTGGTAGAGGTGTTCTAAGGGCCCTCCAGCTCTGACATCCTCTGATTCCCCTCCAGGAGAACGCCGGCAGGGGGTCTCGGCTGCAGAAGCCGACACGCAGCTGGGCCAAAACAAAGAGACAGGGTCGCCGACAAGTTCCCGCCCCCAGCAGGTTTTGGAAACCCTTGGCCGCCGAGGGGCGGGGCTTGAGCGCGCCGCAGCCAATCACCAAAGTTCCAGGGTGACGGGGCGGGGTCTCCGCGCTGTGCTGGGGCAGCCAGGCTGGGTCCGAGCATCCCGTGGTTCTGGACCTCCGGGCCCGGACATGGCGACCGCCCGGACCTCCCCGCGAGTTCCGCTACTGCTTCTCCTGGCCGTGACGGGGGTCGGGGAGGTGTCAGGAGGCCTGTCCCCGGGCAGTGCGGGTGAGTAACTGCTGAAGCAGCGGTTCGGGGCGGCCCGGAGCGGCCGCCTCAGCGCTCCAAGATGGCGCGGGGCTGGGGGCGGGGGTGCGCGCGACCCCCAGACCTGGCCCATGTCCGGTGACCCTGGGGCCAGAGGTCCCAGCAGGCGGGAAGGGGTGCCGAGGCTGGAGGACGGAGGACCCCTCTTCACCCTCGCTCTCCCCGCCCGAGGATCTGCTGAACTGGAAGCGGTGTCCCACGTTCGAGGCCTTGCTCTGTCACCCACCAAACAGGGGACCCCAGCTTGTCCCTTATCGCCTCAACAGACTCTGGTCTCTGTCAGAAACGGGTGAGAAATGCCTTCGTCCAGGATCGTCGCGAGGGGTTGGCTGGGTTTCGGAGTTGCAGTCACCCACCGCCGTCCTGACCAGTTATTGTTACTTGACCTTCGCTGGGTTCAGAAAGGCAGACCTCGGGCGGCGAGCGTTGGGCCGAACAGTCCGCAAGGTTCCAGTCTCAGAAGAGAATGGCCCCACGCCTTCTAAATCCGATTCCGCTGCGGTTCGCGGAGGGTGCACTGTGCGTCCGGGACGCGCTGGGCTCGGGCGAGAGACTCTAAAAGTCGGGCAGACCGGCTCTCTGAGGGCTGGCAGGCAGGCTTGAGGAGAGTTTTGCTCTTGATCTGGGGGAATTAAACCCAGAATGGATAGGAAAGTGTTCCAGCACTTAACTCAGCGTCTCTCCGGTGCTGGGCTTGAGGAGTTGACGCGAACGTCTGCCCTTCGGTAGCTCTTTGGCTGGGAAGTGCCGTACGACAGGACACAGGCTGCTGGAATTCCACGCAGGCGTGTCCGGGGGAGAGGAAGGGCAGTTGGTGCACAGAGGGGGAGAGAGGACGTCCACCTGAGCTGGGAGGAAAGTTGAGTGTTCCCCCGACTGCACTAGACGACGAAAGATGACAGAGACTGACACATGCGAAAGTGGTGGAGCAGTGCATTGCCTACTGAAAGAGCCCAAACCCAGAAAGAGCAAAATCATCCCCAACAGGGTTTTAAGGTAGCTTACAATGGTAAAGATTTTTTTTCTTTTTTTAAGGCAAGAAAGTCTTTATAGAAGGGAGAGAATTCTATCAGGAGCCTGGGATTAGTTCATTGTAATTGGGTTCTAAATTTTGCTGTCAATTAGATGGAAATCAAAGGAGAGGGAGAGAGAAAATGCTGTGTATTCTTAGCTAAATCAGCTTACCTTTTTGGGCCCCATTTGTCTGGTTACGTTACAGATACGAACTAAAGTATTTCCAAAGTTATGACCCATAGAATACTAGTTAGTTTGTTTATTCTCCTCTCACAACGAGTCAGTTCTGCGGGTGATAATAGAGTGGAGCAGTTATGAACACAGCAACAGGTTACATAGTCTTAATCTTTTCGTGCTTTAATATCCACATTTATTATATATATCATAGATTTTTTTTGTGTGTGGATTGAGGTAATACATGAATAGCATTTAGAATAGCTTATATTAAGCACTGAAAATGTTAGCTATTAAATAAGTTTGGGAAACACTGCATGTTGTGCCCCTTTCTTATAAATTCACAAAACATATTAGATTTCCAATAAAGAGTCCAGGGATTCCTGTGGTAAAGAAACTGCTTTGCTGAGGGAACAGAGAAATTACTGCTAATGGGTTTGGCGTGTCTTTTTAGGGTGATGAAAATGTTCTAAAGTTAAATTGTGGTGATAGTTGCACAACTCCATGAATATCCTAAAAACAACTGAATTGTACACGTTAAAAGGATGAATTTTGTATTATGTGATTGTTAATGTATAAACTGATTCAACAATTGATTCAAATGGGCAGCACCAAAAGGGAAGAGACAGGAGCTCCAGGGAAGACTTTCATGGAAGAGAGGTAGAAGGAAGCAAAGAAATTATTTGATTAGCTATAGCTTAAGTGGATGCCTTATTTGGGAAAGCCTAGGTGGCTGTTTGTGATTGGTTGTCATTAGGTTTCAATTTCTTAGCCTTAAAGTATTACTGGCTTAGGTGTGGGTTTTGCTTGGGAAGGCTACTAAGGCAGTAAAGCCACCTCAGTCAAATGGCCTCCTTGTTTAATTAATTTAACATGATTTATATCAGTACCTTATTATAGAAAGATAGAAACTTGTTTGTTTATGGAAGTCCTTTTCCTTCATAGCACCTAAAGCACACTTTAGAAAACGCTAGGCTAGATGATTCCTAAAGGCCCTTCCTGCTCTAAAAGTCCAGGACAGCACAGAGTTTGCATATTTGATAAAAGGAAAAATTTCAGTTTGACTAAATGTGAGATTTGTCCCTTGTACTAAATTCTAGGAAGCATATATTACTTGTTTCTTTACATAAAGGCCATTGAGTAATAACAATGGGCAGGAGCTTCCACTGTGTATCTGTAGAAAGTGTGGAAAATGTTCAATCCTAAACAAAAATTGAGAACACAATATTAAATTGTATTTCAATGAAGGCTGAGCTTGTATTGCGGTCTGTCTTCTTTCCCCTGTCCTTATCCCATTCGAGGTTGGGTATTCCTGTCTCCTGGTATAAGGCTTTACAAGTCTTATTTGTTCTGGCTTAGAGATTTTGATTCCTATTTTTGGGGAGGGTGGTAGAGATGAGGATGATACTCCTTGCTCAGTGATTATCATCTCTTGAGACGTTTGGCCGCACCTTCTTCATGGGAGTAATGCCACACTTCTTATTCCAGAGTACTTTCCAATCTCACCCCTGTCCACTGGCCCCCCACCTGCCCCCCACAATACACACTTTTAGTGTTCCCTTTAAAGGATGGGGTGGGACCCTAAGCTGTAGTGGGTCTGTCATGGCACCTGATAATAGCTGTTCCTATTCAAGATTTTTGTGATAAATAGTACAAAAGAGGGAAAGATGTAAAATTAGGTTTCAGTAAGTTGACATTTAAGGAATTATGTAATAGTCTGGAATCCTGAAAAAAGAATGTAATAAATTTTAAGTTAGAAAAAGCAAACGACTTTCTAGATGAAACTAATAAGCAGATTTTCTTTCCAAAGAAGTATCTTAGCCCACACACTGCAGATAAACAAGGATTGGTGATAAACCAGATATGGCAGTTTATTCTGGTATGCTGCTAAAAGTTCCTGTTTTATATCCATAGATTTAAGCTATCTTTCATAATCACACTTTTCACTGTGTGCTGCTTCTGGAAGAAAGTAGAATGATGTCAAGAGGTGGTTTTCATGTAGTAAAACTTTGGGTTTTAGAAAAGCAAAATAGATAATATAGGTGTTTACTGTATGTCAAGCACTATTCTAGATGGTCTTGAGGAGCTTACATTCTAGTGAAGGAGAGATAGAAAATAAACAGATAAATAAAATGATTTCTGGTAATGATAAGTATGCTGTGAAGGAAATGAGATGATAACATAAGAGAATTGTATGAGTAGAGGGACAGTGGTTCTTTATATAGTGATGATGAGAGACCTTTTTTAGAAGGTATAGTTCAGAACCAAGAGCTGAAGACATGAAGGTACTGTCCTTAGGAAAGATGAGTAGGGACCAGAAAGTGCAGAGGCCCTAAGGCAAGAAGGAGCAAAAGATCAGTATGGTTGTGACGAAGTGAACAAGAGAATAGGCTAGGGCTAAGTGGTGCTGAGCCTTGCAAAAAGCCACATAAGGATTGTGTATTTTATTCTGTGTGCAGATAAAAACCAGTAGACTTTAAGAAATGTGTGCTTTGGTTTATATTTCAGATAATTCTCGCTTCTGAATTTAAAAAAACCAAAGTGATTATAGAGGAAAGGAGTAAAAACAGGGTGAATATAGAAGCCCATCGCAGTAGTCGAAGCAGGAGATAATGGTAATAGAACAGAGTGGTGGTGAAGATAGAAGAGAGATTCAGGGAATACTGCTGACAGACTGGACGTGAGAAGTGAGGTAAAGAGGAATTTAAGATTACTCATGGGTTTTTACCTTGAGCAACTAAGTAAAAAATAATGCCATTTGTTGAGGTCAGGATGATAGGGAGGAGCAGATTGGAGGAGGTTGGCAGGTGAGCCAGGAAGAGTTGAAAGTTCCATTTTTGTACATAAGATGGATATTAGGAATAACTCCCGTAGGTCCATTGCTTATTAAGCTAAGGTTCATGCCTGTCAGTGATCCATTCAGCAAATATTTATTAAGCTGGTAATAGTGCCAGACAACCATGATGGGGGCTAGGTATAAAGTGGTAGGTGAAAACAGATATGGTCTCTGTTTTCTTGGGGTTTATGGTTTAGTGGGACATTCAGACATTATATATCACAAAAATGTATATCTACATTGATAATATTATGCAGTTATATTAGTACATATCCACTTATGTTCTAAATCTGAAGAATATATTTGAGGTAAAATCATGTGATTTAGTCAAGTATATAGCACATAACATGATGGATGTTGTAAAGCATATAACTAACATGAAGAAGACTTCAAGAAAAGGGTGGTATTAAGAGAAACATTTTGACCATGGAATATAGCACTAGAAGGCAGACATTGGCACTCAATGTTTGTTTGTTTATTATTTTTACAGTCACACTTGTAGATGTAAATGGAAAGACTGTAGCTTAGAGTGGGGAAGGGAATTATCCAAGAATACTGGCTATTAGCATCTGGGGAGAAGACCTTAAGAGAGTCATTTGCTTTAGTTTTTTCATAATGATAAATGTCTGGATTAAGGTTCTTTTGACTCCCAAAGGAACAGAAACCAAGGAATCCACACACAGAAATCCAAGGGTAGGAAATTCAGCACGACACAGCCCTTAGGGACTGTCGTAGGAACTGGAAACTACTTATGGAGACAGTCTCTCTCTACCTGTGACTGGCTCTCTCCGATGCATCTCTTGCATTTCCCACTCTCCATAAACCAGCTTCCTCTTTTTATTCAAGGTGTCTGCACCACCATAAAACTTCAATTTTCCCTGCCTCAACTCCTCTTGACCTTATAGGTGCAGAGCCCACTGTCAACTGGTTGCATATCTCTATGCCTGAGTATGTGATTGGGATCCATTTATCTTTCCTAGGCCAAAAACTCATGATGTTTGTTAAATTATGGGTTGTTCACCATATGAAATGCAGTAATGAAGTGGTACAGTGAAGGAAACACCACTTTTTGTACATTTTTTTCTGATAAGACATTGCATAACTAAGAAATTATTACTTATTAACCATTAAATAAAAATGTTTTTGAGCTGAGCACTGTACTAAATGGGTACAAGAGGTTTATAGCCAATCTGCTATGATGAGAGAAGAGTTAAGTGTTAGTTTCTAGTCCTAACTAAAATAGTAGGGCCCTAAATAGGAAAAAGAAGGAGGAGGAGGAGAAAGAAAAAAGGAAAGAAAAAGAAAGAAACCTACCCCCAAAACCAACAGGGCTTGGAGTCGTGGGAGAAAAAGGCTTACTAAGAGTGAAGGTGAGATTTAAGTCAGCAGAAAGAAGGCAGTAAGCATTTCAGGCAGAAAGCTGTGTTCAAAATAAGTGAAGGCTTTCTTTGTTTAAAAACAAACAAACAAACAAACTAGAATGTCAGGGAAGGGGAGGTTGGAAGATTTTGAGAATTTAGAATGCCCTTGATAAGAAGATCTGGCTGTCATATTGGTAATAGAATCAAATGAATATAACTGGTTTTTGCAACAGTGCGGTATGAAGCAAGCAGTAGAGGATATTTGTAACTTGCAAATGACTCAGAAAAAATATATATGTATTTGTCCAGATAGACAGGTGAATCGGTGTGGCAAGGTAAGATGTTAGCAACATTGAATCTAGGTGGCTGGATACATGGGTAATCGTTTTACTGTTTGTCTCTTCATTGGCTGATGATATACTGTAATTTACTGTGTATAACATGTACCCACATTTTTGGGCCCAAACTTTCAGGAAAAAAATCTTTGTTTTAATTTTGTAATAATTATTTATTTATATTAGATACTTGGTTTTTTGTATTATGAAGGAATTTTAGCATTTATTTTTTAACATATTATGGTATAAGAAATTTTATGTAACAAATAGTCACAAAACAAAAGAACACATTCAAGCTATTTCAAGCACTACCCATGTATAATGCACATCCTTATTTTTCCCTCAGAAATTTAGGCCAAAAGTGCATATTATACATGACAAAATATGGTAGTCTATACACACACACACACACGAATTTTAAAGGAATAAATGTAATGATTTCAAGAATACATTTATAAGTTGTGGTTGCAGTTGTCAGTTAAAAGTTTTTTAAAGTGAATGTCAACTTCCAAACTGTTTTGAAAATAAAAATTTGAGTAAAAGTAAGGTCAGATATTTTTATTAACTGTCCTTTTTTTATTTAGAATGACCTTTTTCCAGCATCAGCTCAGATTCAGTTATTTCCCCATCAATGGTTTGGAACATACATATTCTGTTTTAGTAATTCTTTAGGAAGACATTAATTAGAGGGAATCTTTATTTTCTTTAGAAAAGAAAACAAGAATGGCTTTTCAGTAACCAAATTCAGTTACAGCTTTTGGGAGGCTTCTGTGGCAAAATCTCTTTTAACTTCAAAAATCCCATAATTCTATGAATATTTTAGTTTAAATTAGGGTGTGTATTTGTTTTTTTAAGTGCTAGTTGGTCTTAGAAGTTGAATTTTTCCCTTTTGGCTGGAGCATGTACTTCCTGCTTACTTGCCTATCTTTAGTACACATGAGGCCCAAACCAGCAGTCAAACGTTGATGTTTCTAATTATTGGATAATTCTGCTTGAATAGTTACAGGTTTTATTAATACTTTCTTAAACACAATGTACATGGCCATTAGTAATCAGTTTTTGGTTTTATTAATTTTATAATTCCAGGCTCCTGGAATAGAATGCAAATAGGACATTCATTCTTAGGCCTTTATGAGAATAACATATCAGCTTTTTATTTTCATTATGTCAGTATCAATTTTTATTTTGAACTAATTTACCTTTATTTATTCAATTCCACTTTATGAGAGTAAGAGTTTTCCTTGAAGAACAAGAAATTAGATTAGAATCAAATTATAAAAACAAATTTCTAAAATTCACTTTTTTCTCTTATATAAAACATTAGGCCTTGGGGAGTTTTTTGCGCTTCAATAGTTGACTGGCCCAATTAATGCATTTTGATAGCCCTAAAAGAGACAAATAACTTTAATTGCCACATTAATTGCATTTAAAACCCTTCCCCCCATTCTGAATGATAACATATGAATTGAAGCCTATTTGTAGACATTTATTTTTTGGAAAATAAGCATTGTTAAAGATTCTAATAACTTTTTGTTGTTCCAAAGGAAGAAAGATGTGTGCCAGTATGATAATGGCTAAGGTTAACAGTAGAGTGTGGGAAATGGGATGGAGCATAGGTCTCCTAGCCTGCTCAAGGGAGGGTGGCCATTTTCCTCAGGGAGGAAATGTCCTATTACAGAGGAATGCTTGGTTGTGAGGGGGAAGGGAGTTATTGTCATAAGACTTCACGCTGCCCTCTTTGATCCCATTTTGCCAGAAATATCAGGCTTTTGGAAAGACTAGAAGGAAATATGTCAAAATGTCAACACAGGTTCTGGCAGGACAGTGAGAGTATAGGACATTTTCCTTATTTTCTTAATGAAAAAAATTATTTCAACAATTTTACTTGGTGGGGGTCACTCTACTATTAATTTTACTTTCATCATTAAGTAGGGAAAAAATAGGCTTTTTGTTTATATAAGTACTTTAAATCTTCACCTGAGGATTTGTTTTTATTGATTTTAGAGAGACAGGAAGAGGGTAGGGGGAGAGAGACACACACACACACACCCCCATCAGTTGCCCACCCCAACTCATACACACCCAGACTGGGGATTGAACTTGCAGCCTAGGTATGTGCCCTGACTGGGGATTTAACCCACAACCTTTTGGTGTACAGCAGAGATCCCCAACCCCGTCTGCAGCTTCTTAGGAACTGCACCGAGAGTGAAGCTTGATTCACCTCTTGTTTCCTCCTTACCCCTTGCACAGTGGCCAAGCCCGTGAGCCAGTGAAGCTCAACTGAGCTCTGAGCTCCGCCTCCTGTGTCCCACCCTATCTTCCATGAAACTGGTCCCTGGTGTCAAAAAGGTTGGAGACCACTGGTGTATGGGGTAATGCTCCAGTCAACTGAGCCACCTGCCCAGGACTTATATTTATTTATATTTCTAATAAATCCTTCTACTGTTATTAAAGTTTTAATTGTAACACATTTTATGGTTCTGTTCTAAATACTTTGCTCCAAGAAACTTTTTTAAAAACCCCTAGGCCCAGATCAGACTCAAGTCTCCCTGATTGCTTGCTTTTTGCTAAGCCTGGACCATATGTTATCCTGAGTTATCTTTGCTCATGATCAGCTAGATTTTTTGCCCTTATATGACCTTTGTGTTAGAGCAGCAATTTTCAACCAGTGTGCCACAAGAATTTTTAAGACATGCAATACCTAACTATTAGATTGTCAAATTAAAAAATGACAGGAGCCAACACAACAATAGCTGTCTAGTGTGAATGAATCAAAATTATATCTATTTTTTAATCAGATTGGCAGAAAGTATATTTTTGTGTGCATTACAGAATTTTAGTGATTAGTTTGTGTGCCAAGAGATGAAAAAGGTTGAAAATCACATCTCTAGAATAGTTACATGCCCTTGCTGATTATAGCCAATTTATCAATTTCTCTGGGCCTGTAATGCTGCTCAGCAACATTCTCTCTTTTCTCTAATTTGATATTTCTCAAACTGACACTCTGAAATGTTAGTAAGTGGCATGAAAAAAAGTGTTCCCTGCTGTGAGAAATCAGTCTACTTAGATCCCATTTTAGGAGATTAATAATAAATATTGGCATATTAAAGGATTCGTGAAGTCCTGCAGTGAAGAATTCACTTCAACTTTTCTTAATCTTTCTAATAAATTTCCAAATTTATTAGATCATGAAATATTTTCTCTTGTGTAGCACAGGAGCCCAAAACCAGGTAGCTGCTTAAATGTTCATGATATTCCAAAAAAAACCACCAGGAGGACTGGCAGATGTGGGCGTTTCATTTATTAGTCACACTACGGGGGAGTGCACCGATGGTGTGTTGATGTGAGAGAGACCGCACTCCTCCTGTCTGAGGTTCAATATTAGGCATTCTAGCCAAGGCAGCATGGGTCCAGGTTGCACAAACCCATGAGTGGCCCAGAGCTACATTACATCAGTGTGTGCGTGCAGAAGGAAAAGGTTGAGAAGCAGTCTCAGGACAAGAAGCCACTCCCCAAAGGAGATAAGGAGGGAGTTACAATCTGTTCCCAAAACAATATACATTCCTTCTGGCCAGCCCTCCCTACAGGTGGTGATAGAGCCCTGTATTATTGACCTCACATCTTTGTAACAGTACCACTGGGTTCTGTTGCTCTGGGTTCTGTTGCCCACTACCGATAAGAATTGTGATTTCAATGCCAGAGTAAAGGAAAGGAACTATTTATTAAAAAATGATACAAGTTTAGAACAATGGTAGAATTCTGCTGTTAAATCTCCCTTTAGAAACAAAAAAACACCTACAAACACACAGCCCTTCCCCGACCCTTGCCAAACCAGGCCAGTCAGAGGTACCATCCCTCAGGAAAAGAAATAGAAGTCTGTAGCTTAGCTGGGCAGATTCCTGTCTCTATTCTGGCTTCTTCCAGTCATCTGTGCTTTTAATTCAAAACTGCATCGTCATGGTGGGCTGGATGCAAAACTGAATCCTTCTGCATCCTTTCAAACCACGTGGCCAAGACCTTCTCTGTTCCATGGTCAAGAGGCTTTTCCTTCCCCAGCCACATGGGCAAGAGCCCAGTGGCTGCCCCACTCCTGAGTTTTAAATCCCAGTGTGGATATTCCTTTGTAACCCCATTTCCAACTCCCACCACACTGGGTTACACCTGCCAGTAGTCTGGTTTCTTCTGCCTTGCTTGGCTGCCATTGTTGGTCCAGGCAGGCATGGCCCGGTAAGGTAGAGCTAACTTCCCGCTCTGGCACAGGTGCAGCAAGCCCCTCCGGCTGTGGCTGTGTCCATCACAGGTTAGAGTCACTGTCATCTCCAGGGCTCTGAGCCGGCACAGCCACTTAACATTACAAAATGCTGGCCAAGTTCTTTAGATATGCAAAGTAACTCATTGGCCCTGCTCTGCTCTTCCCACCCCCAAGTGATAGCTGTGGTGGCTTTGGGATTTTTCAGGGTTGGGGGGCAGGACCTCTAGCTCAGCACCCCATTACATCTTGAGGGATAGATATTAACAGTTCATGAAACAGTGTTTAATAGAATGCAAGCTGGGGAAACACATCTAGTTGCCTACTTTCTTCTTCAGAGTGGCTATTCCAGGCCTCTACAATTTCAGCCCAGGCCCCCAACCCCATCTCAACCTCTATTTCACTGAGAAAATGGAGGCTGTCGGTTTCCCTCTTAATTAATGAGTGTCCTCACATCCTTTCCTTTTGTCTAGACTTTGTTCCACCATCAGACTGAAACCTGGATAAGCTGGAGAGTGTAACATTTATTCACTATTGTATCCCTAGCCCCAAACAGATGTGTTTAACACAATGCCTCTTCTTGAATCTACATCCCATATTCTGTTTTGCCCACAACCGGGTGTACAGCAGTTTAGTTCTGCACTGACCACTCAGAGTTAGAACACTCTACAAGTTAAAGGACATGGGCCCCAGCGAGACTGCTTTTACTGCCCTGACCAGTGTGACTCAGTTGGTTGGGCAGAAGGTTGCTGTTTTGATTCCTGGTCAGGGCATATGCCTGGGTTGCGGTCCAGTTCCCGGTTGGGGTGCATGTGAGAGGCAACCCACTGATGTGTCCCCCTTCTTTTTTTCTCTCATCTCCTCCCTCTAAAAATACATAAGATCTTTGAAAATAAAAAACAAAGACTGCCCTTACTTCAGACACCAGCCATACTGTGGGGGTTCCTCAGGGTTATCCACACTTCTGACCAACTGGCTGTAAGTCTGGATTTCCCATGACCCCCTTAAAATGAGTAAACATTGGAATGATTCCTAGAACTCAGGGAAGCATGGTAGTTATGATTACAGTTTTATTATAAAGGATACAAGTCGGGAGGACCAAATGAAGAGACACACAGGGTGAGGTCTGGAAAGAAATGCAGAGCTTCCACGTCCTTTCCTCTTGGAATCATGTACATCATCCTCCTGGCACATCAGTGTCTTCCCCAACCAGGAAAAAATCCACTGAGCTTCAGTATCTACAGTTTTTATTGGGATTCCATCACTTAGGCATCATTAATTGAATTATTGTCCGTGTAACCGAACTCAGTCTCCAGTTCCCCCGTCCAGCCGGAGGTTGTGAGGTCCAGATGAAGTCATGGAGCTTGCTGGAAACCTCTTATCCCTTGGCTGATCTTTCTTGCACTGTCAGTCCTGGTCCTGAATACATCTAGGTGAGGTCTTGGTCCACCTCTCTAGCATAACAGACATTCCTACTGCTCAGGAAATTCCAGAGATTTAGAATCTCCCAGGAACCATGGACAAAGGCCACTCCAAAAACAAACAAAAACGGAAAAATCTTCCCTTGATCCTGCATCCTTCTGTAACTACCACTCTCTTTTTCCCTTCCGTCATTGCTAGACTTCTTTAGAGCCTTTATTTGCTGTTTATATGTTCTCCCTTCTGGTTTACTCCTTAATATCACTCACTTCAACCAGCTCCACAGAAAGTATGTTGTGAAGGTCACCAAAGGGCTGCCTAATTAGTAAATCCATTTCTTTTCCTGAGTCTTCAATCTAACTGACTATTCTGGTGCATGACACTAGCTACTCCCTCTTCTGTGGTGTCATTTTCTTGCTATCTCTGTGACCATTCTATCTCAGTCTCTTTCTTTGTTTCTTCTCATGTCTCTGATACTGCTTTAAAATTGTTCTTTAAAATTTGGCATTGTGTTCACTTCTCTCTAGAAACTCCCTAGGCAATGTTCATTTTCGTATACCTTCTTTATGCTGATGATTCCAAATTTGGATCTTCAAACTTGGCTTTACCTGCAATCCAAACTTGGGTTTTTGACTTTACTGGAATTTCCATTTGGATGTCCTATAGGAACCTTAAATTTAACGTGTCCAAAACAAAATTCACTTTTTAAAAATTATTTAACCTAACATAGGTATAATAACAGAATACAGTCCATAGGGCAGTTTTAAGGGTTAAATGAGATAATGCATAAAGCAAACTAAGGAAAAATCGGGCATGTAGAAAGTGCATAATACATTAGCTGTTATTATGTGACAGTCTCCCCTATTAGGCTATAAGCTTTTTGAGGACAAGAACCAACCTAGCACAGTCCTTGGCTTCTACTAGATACACAGGAAAGGTTTGTTGAATTAAAATAAGTAATAATAATTTGTTGAATAAATGGTTACGTAGCCATCTGATTTAGCTTAACCACCTTGTTTACTTAAAGTGGGCAACATCAGGTGTTTATTTTCTCTTTCTAGGTGCATTGTGTTGTGATCATTCAAAGGATAACCAAATGTGTCGTGATGTATGTGAACAGGTAAGCTTACATAATAATTCTAGAGGATATTAGTAAATGTTGGTTAAGTAGAATTGTTTTGGAGAGATCTGTTGCACAGAACCTTAATCGAGTGAACAGAGTTCATTCACATCACCAGTAATGGAACAAATTGACATGTCTGCTGACACAATGCACTGAAAAAGAGCACAGTAGCTCATGTGGAATTTCTGTCAAAAATGATAACCTGACCATGAAGAAACAATAGGGCAAACCCAGATTGGAGGATATTCCTCGAAACAACAGCCTCCAATACTAATGTCTTCAAAAAGATACCAGTATTATAAGAACAAAGGTTATAAGAGACTCCCAAATTAAAGGAAATTAAAGAGACATGACAACTTAAAGCAAAGCGAGATCCTGAGTTGGACCCTGGAATTAAAAGATTGCTATAAAGTACGTTATTGGGATAAATTGGTGAAATTTGAATATGGGCTCTAATAATATTTTAATTGGTGCTGTAATCCTGAGTTTGGTTGGTTGTATTATGGTCAGGTAGGATGGTGTTCTTGTTCTTAGGAGATACATGCTAGAATTTAGAAATAAATGAATATTGTGTCTGTAATGAATTCTGAAATATTGCATCAAAATACTAGTAATGTGTTAAAGCACATGTGTTAAAGCAGAAATTTAAAGCAAATGTTGCAAAATGTTAATAGTGGGTCAATCTAGATGAAGACTAAATGTTCATTGTACTACTTTTGAAACTTTTCTGTAGGTTTGAATTTTTCTGGTTGAGCCTTTTCAGGCAAGTTCTACTGAGACAATACCTACCTGTTCATAAAGTTTAACCTTTCTTTTTACTATCTCGGTTGTGTAGTTCTAGCCTTAGTACTTGAGAATTGATGGCCTCAGTCATCTTTTGGAGGAGTTCTCAAGTAATTACCTGGATTTTGTCACTGCCTAGAACCAAGAAAGCTGTCTAACTGAGATTAGAAGTTCTCTCAAACAATATTACGAATTTAGAAAGATTTTGCAAGGTACTTTCTAATTATAAAACAAGACAGCGACTGGGATCATCTAAATGGCTGCCTGAGAATTCATGTCGAAACACTATAGCAAATTGTTCTCTGCAAATTTATTGCCAGAAAAATAGCTTTTAAAAGCAAAAATGGCCCCTTGATGCTGTCACCATAAGGGAGCTTTTAAAGTAGCTCTACCACTTTTGGAAACACTGCTTTCCTAACTTTTTTGCTTTGCTTCTCCTTTTTTTTCCCACTAGGTGTTCAATAGGGTGAATGATTTTTATGAAGCACCTGTAGCAGGCAGAGGCTAATTTCTTAAACTCAGAAATGTTAGAAATTCTATAATTTAACAGATTAATGACCCTAATAAAGAACATTCTTCCCTGCCCTAGTTCTTTGAGAAATAAGGGAAATTAGACCCCAGATATTACTCTTGTTACTAGTTACACAAATGTTGAGTGTAACTTTTATCTCCAGATAGACACTAAACTACAGAATTAGATTTGCTCCCGGAGGAGGACAGGTAAAGCCTGGGTTAGGTTTGCGCACTCCCTCCTACCCAGCTCGGCAGTCACTCGGGTTAGCCCCTCAGCCAGTCCTCACAGCCGTGCGGAGAGAGGCGAGGATGATAAAGCTAGCGGAGCTCACTCAAAAAGAAAGGAAATACTGGGAGTGAGGAATAATTATTCCTTCACTAGAGAATGAAGAAAGGGTAGAGAACGAAGAAAGGGTGGGGTCCTGGTGATATTTAGATTTTGAGTTGGAGTGGATAAGTAGTATCCCTGAGGGTTATGGGAGGTTGGGGAAAAGACTTGTTTTGGGGAAAGGTGAGTTGCTGAATTATCATTGAAAACCACTGTGTGAAGACAGTTGGAGATTTGGAATTAAAACTTTAGAATTTGAATTTATGTAAGTCAGGGCTGGTGTTTAATAATAGGCAACAAAGTAAGGTGTCAGATACCAAAGAAAAGTCAAGGAATTTGAGATCTGAGAAAAGGCCCTTAATTTTTAAAGAATTTATTTATTTATTTATTTATTTATTTTTAGAGAAAGAGGAAGTGAGGGAGAAAGAGAGGGAGAGAAGTATCGATGTGCAAGAGAAACATCAATCAGTTGCCTCTCGCCTGTGCCTGCCTGCATGTGCCCTGACCTGGAATAGAACCAACAGCCTTTCACTTTGCAGGGCAATGCCCAAACAACTGAGCCACACCAGCTGGGCAACGCCCTGAGTTTTAAAAAACAAAAAACTATTAGAACAGATGCTCTGGAGAAGGGATTTTGTTTGTCTTTATTTATGCTGAAGCCCTCTCTGCTTAGAATAGTGCCTCATATGAAAAACTACAAAAATATTTCTAGGTTGACTGGAGTGGTGGAGTTCAAGATAGTGCAGAGATTTAAAACATTTTTTAATTTATATTTATTTTATTATACTTATTATTAATCCTCACCTGAGGTTATGTTCTTACTGATTTTAGGGAAAGAGCAAAGGTGGGCGGCAGGGAAGAGAAACATAAACTTTGATCAGTTTACCCTCCTGTATGTGCCCCAAGTGGGGATCAAACCCACAACTTAGATATATGCCCTGGCCAGGACTTGGAACCTGCAGCCTTTTGATGCACCAGACAACACTCCAATTAACTGATCCACCGGGCCAGGCCAAGGAACTGATTTTTTAATTTCAGTGATTTCAGTTTAAATTTAAATAGCCACACATGGCTAGCAGCTACTTTATGAAACAGATCCAGAGGCTTGATCAGATTCAGGTTAGGTTTTTTGGTTTTGTTTGTTAAGTCTTCCTCATAAGTGATACTGTGTCTGGCTGTCTCTTTTTGTAATGTTTTAAGTCATCTTTAATAATCACTTGAATGCATTAATTCACTAGGAGTTGCAAAGTGGTAACATTCTAGCTCTCTTTATTTATTATAGTTGGTAATTTGGAGAAAAATGGCTACAAAAATTATCTGGAGATAAACTCTTTTTCACTGTCCTTGTTAGCATTTAAAGATTTTACAGTCTTAACTGTTCTTAGGTACTGTCTGATATATATAATGATTTATAATTTACTGAGACATCGATTGTAACCTCATTAACTGAAGTTCTGTTTGGAAGTGAGCCAGGTAGCCAGCCTGGTGAATAAACTGGTCAGCTCCTAGGTATCTGTATTAAAAAATGACTTTGTCTCTATTTTATGGCATTTTGCAGAGAAGTTTATGCCATAATGCTGTTCACAAATTGGTTCTTTACCAATATCAAGTTATAGCAGTCTATATTTTATTGTGGTCAGTTGACTTAAAGCAGTTTGTAGAACAGTTTATAATGAATTTATCATGTTTTTTAATCTTCCTTTTCTATTTTCTACTTTCTTTTTCTCCCAGGCTACAGTTTGGTAGCCTGGTTTTATCCATTTTTTGGTCATTAGAAATAGGATCTGGACTTACTATATTTGGATTTTCTTCATTATTTGCTAAACTAACCAACCCTCTAAGAAATGTTACATCAGTTTAATTTAGATCCTTCTGAAAGTTTTTCATTTATCAAAGGAAGTTGGAAGATATTCTAGACAACTGATAAATCTAGAATATAATGCTTTTTAACCTCTTATTTCTTATGAAAAAGTGCCACAAAAACTTCTTTTTTTGTCAAATAGATATTCTCTTCAAAAAGTGAATCCCGACTAAAACATCTGTTGCAGCGAGCCCCAGATTATTGCCCTGAAACAATGGTAGGTCTTGTTTAATTTAACTATGGAAGCTTTTGTCTAAATGAAGTCATCTAATGAGTTCCATTTAGATTTAGCAAAATTTTCAATGTGAATGGGGTTTGTGGTCAAAGTAAAATGTTAGATTTATCAAGGTACTTCAAAAAGATCTTCACACAAATTGCTAGGTAGAATATGTCTTTCACTTTTATTGTTTATGATGCAGATAAAAACAGTATTAAGTTTATTCTAGTCTTTACATTTTATTATAATAGTTTATCGGGAATTTGGAATTTTACTTACTATAATTTGACAATTTTATAATAACTATATTAATTTTATATTTATTTTGATTTTGAAAAGTTGTATTTGGGATAAGGGAAAATGTGTGACCTTTCATTTTTCCTGTCTTCCCATTTTCTGGTATACAACAGATGTATTGCTTGCCTGTCTGAATCGTGTAACTTAAAATGTCTCTAATGCTTGACCCTCAGTGTTTAGGATGCTCGTGAACCAGGCCACAAAAATCTGAGCTTGCCATGAGACAGCCTCTTTAGATATGGCAGCTTACATTGTTTGAAGGGGAGGGAGGGAGTGGTGATCACACAGTTCTGACTGATACATTTTCCTTTAGCCACTTTACAGACACTTTTGTCTTTGTACTTAGAAGTAACGGTTACAGTAAGCATCCTGAATAACCAGGCTAACTTTCAGTGCTATTAGTTGGGGAGATGGAAAAAGAGCAAGCAATATCTTGCATATGTCCCCCCCCCCGGCCCAAATAGCTCGTTGATACTCATATAGTCCTAGAACATTGACTGTATAGATACAAACATAATCAAATCATCTGTACATAATTTTTGTAGAAATTAAGTGTCATATTTAGGAACTGGTTATCTACATAAAAGCCTTTTGGTGATTACAATTTTAGGTTGAAATTTGGAGTTGTATGAATTCATCTTTGCCAGGTAAGTAATAGAAGTGTAACACTTAGCACTTTATTTTTAAAACTTATTGTAAAATCTGTGTTATAGTCCTATAACTTAATGTATACCCTTGAGTTTACATCCTCTCCTTCCTGTAGGCACCTAAATTTTCAAATATACTTTATTCTCGTTCACTCAATACTTAACTTTGTACTCTTCTACCCTTCATTCTATTGAAACTGGTTTTAAAAGATCACCAGGATCTCTTAGTTCCTAAATCTTAAAGCTTTTTCTCAGTACTCACAGTCTTTGACTGCCCTGTGACATTTGATATATTTTTTTTTAGATTTTATTTACTTATTTTTAGAGAGAGAGTTAAGGAGAGAGAAAGAGAGGGAGAGGATAACACCAATCACTTGCTGCTCGCTCACCCCCAGTGGGTGACTTGGTCTCAAACCCAGGCATGTGCCCTAACTGACGACTCTCAACCCACTGAGCCATACCAGTCAGGGCCACATTTGATATTAACCATTACCTCCTGTGACTGCACCTTAACCTTTCTTACCTTTCTCCTCTCAACCCACCCCCCACCCCAGTCCCCTGCAACCCCTGCCTAAGGACTCTGGTTATTCCTCTGTGCAGTCTTCCTTTCTCTCTCCACACCCGCCTTGCTAACTTATCAGCTCTGGGAAGATAACTTTCAAATCCAAGGTCATTGTTTGTGACTTCTAGACCTCTCTATCTAGATTTCTACATCCAGGTGGTATCTGAAGTACAAACCCAAAACCAAACTCATCCTTTTCTTTTCTTTTTTTTTTTTTTAAGATTTTTACATATTTATTTTTAGAGAGAGGGGAAAGGAAGGAGAAAGAGAGAGAAAAACATCAATGCACGAGAGACAGCGATCGGTCACCTCTCTCATGCCCCTAAAAGGGGACTTAGCCCGCAACCCAGGCATGCGCCCTGACCAGGAATCAAACCAGTCAGGGCTTTTGGTTCGCAGGCCAACACTCAATCCACTGAGCCATACCAGTCAGGGCCAAACTCATTTTATAACTGCCTGTCATGTGAATGACACTACTGGAAACCAAGTAGTTGGCTGCATTTTCCTTTTAGCTCCATTGACTCTCTGCTTCTTGCATCTGTCTTCACTACTTTTAGTTGAGGCCTTTCTTATTATATTCTTGGGGTAGAATATTGCAATAAACTTGTGACTGGCATTTCAACACATCGTAGCTATCCTCCCAAGCCCTTAAAAAAAAAAAAATCCCTCGAGAGTTATCAATTTCCACTGGAATAAAAGCCAGATTCCCTAGCCTGGCATTCATGGTCTCCTAGAATTAAAGCTTATTTGCCAATCCTAGTTAAAGTCAGTGCCTTGAAAAAACGGGAGTATGCTTTATGTATCTCTGAACTATAAAGGCTGTCATACAGTTTGAAGTTTATATTTCAAACATACTGTCCTCTTGGAATTGCCCACATCCTTACCGTTTTTCCTAATGATCCCTTTATCTAATGTCCTGTAATTATACATGTATGTATGTATGCATATATACATGTATACACACATACATATGCATATATATACATGCACATTATTTTTACCAAAAATAATCACCATTATCTCCATAATGGAATAAGCTATATATTTTATCTATTTCCTAGTCCAGAGAATACCTGAGTGCTTTGTGCAGTAGAGTTTGAGCAAATGTTGAAAAATGTAATATTTTCTAAGAGGAAACAGCAGCGCATACTGTATTATGGTATAAAATTTCACAGAGTTTATGACCTACATTGATTTATTCAAAGTTACATCTAAAATGTGGGTGAGTCTGAATAGCAAACAGCAAAGACAAAAAGGAAACTGTATGAGACAATGGAGTTAGATGGTAGTCTATTGCCCTTTTAACTCTTAAAACATGTAGGGATACAGCAGCTTACAGTACTCAGTATTTTTAGCTAATTATAACAATTGAGGTGGTTTATATTATCGAGTGGGGCAAAAGTAGGTTTACAGTTTGTATGGAGAATAATGCAGCAATAAACTGTATTTTGTATACTCACAACTGTGAATCTACTTTTGCCCCACCCTTTATTTTGAGAGCTTTGTCTGTTAGCCACTTACTTGCTTTCGTTTGTTTGTTTCATTTTTTAAAAGCATGATTGGATTAACTGCAAATAACTAGTAGTTATCTGGAGAACTATGATACCTATTGCCCTGAATCCCTGATACTTTTTTCAAATGTAAATAATAATCTAACTTAATGTATATATAGATTTGAAGACGTATGTATTACATGGAAGCAACATAAAACATTTTTTAAAGGAAATAAAGAATTTGCAGCATGCCTACAAGCATAAATCTTTTTCTTATTTTCATAATTATTACTTACATCTCCTAATTTTATCCTAGGAATCATTCATTAACATTTGATTGCAAAAAAGATCTAAAAATACATTAAAACACTCTTTTAAAAAATCCTCACCCAAGGATATGTTTATTAATTTTAGAGAGAAAGGAAGGTGGGGGGAGAGAAAGAGTAAAATATCAGTCGATTGCCTTCTGTACACTCTCCGACTGGGGATGGAACCCGCAACCTTTTTGGTGTACTGGACGACACTCCAACCAACTGAACCACCCAGCCAGGGCTACATTAAAGCACTTTGTATAATTTTCTGAAAAGTGATACAATGATACCTCTTGGTAGCACAGTGACTTGGTTGGAGAGATAGCTGCTGTACATAAACTGAACTAGAAGAGACATTTTTGCCCAGTGATGAACTAAACCCATTAAAGCCAATCCTGGCTCACAGGAGAGATTTCTGTCTGTTTACTGTTTTTAGTTTTTAAATGGCATTGAGGGTTTTACACTACTATATGTATTTAATATATTTGAATTCAGTACTATCTGTGCCCTTTTTTGTTTGTTAAGTTAAATTGGAATCTTTGCCCCTGCTTCACAGTCTAAAGGTGAGGAAGGCCTCTCCTTGCCGTCCTGAACCTGCACGTCCTTTACAGAAGCTACCTGCCCACGAGTGAGGATGAGAGGGTTTAAGGAGGCAGGGAGATGAGAACAAAAACAAAGGACCTGATAATTGTGAGATTATGAGGAGCAACCCCCCCAAAATGGAATTTATTTATTAAAAATTGTGTGTTTATTCTTACATGTTTAAACTGCAGTCACCTTCAAAGTACTATCCATTTGATGCAGTACACCTATTAAGACGTTTTTTCCACTGTGCAAAACTGTTTTTGAATTTGTCGATTTTGATGGCTTTTAGTGTTTCTGCCATGTTTTGTTTCATGTCTTCCACCTTGGCAAAACGTTTCCCTTTGAGGACTTTTTCCATCTGGGGAAACACAAAAAAAAGACGCTCAGGGCAAGATTGGGTAAATAGGGAGCGTGGGGCACAGGGGTCATACCATTTTTGGTCAAAAACTACTGGAACACTAGGCATGGTGTGGGCAGGTGCGCTCGTAAATCACCCACCATGAAATGGGCTAATTCATTGAAAGAGTCTTCAAAAAAAAATTCACTGAAGTCTAACACGACCACTCACAACGATACCAGCTGATACACTGATACTAGAACACTCACCTAGTTGGGGAAGCCTGTACTACAAGGGGCCTGCCCTCCAGAAGATAATTCTAGGTTTTTTGGGGTCCCTGCTCGCATGCCCTGAGGGCCTCTGAGAAGACTGATAGCATTGAGAGTAAGGCTGAGGGGTGGGGCTTAATAATTTTGAGGCCCTTTTGTCTGAGGTAGTTTTCCTGTGGACACCCACTTTGATTTTTTTGTGGTATCCATGAACCAGTTTGGCATGCTCTTTGTGTTCCTCACTGCTTATAACCAAAACATTTGAACATTTTGTTTTTAAGGTGTGTTTAAGAAATCTGATGGCTGGGTTGGCTTAGGCTGCTGTGAGCTGGCTATTACCTTGGAGTGTCGACAGGCATGCAAGCAGGTAATACTGGACAATCATGCTCTTAAAAAGCATGGATTGCAGTTTGGGTTTTAGCTGTGCATATTTCTTGATCCTTGCCAACCTTATACCTTTGGAGAGGTGACCCACAAAAGCTGCAAATTTAACATTTTTTGTATAGACCCCTTCCCTTTAGACTTGCTGCTTCTTCAGTTATGGCTGTTGCATCAAGACCATAAGTCCTCTCTTATTCTTTCTCAACTTCCCTGTGCCACACAAAGAGAATATTCATAAATTATATAAGTGTCTAATCACTATGTTGTATACCTGACTAATATAATATTGTATGTCAACTGTAATCAAGAAATTAAAAACAAAGAAAAAAATATAGGAATTGAGGTCTTTCGTACTTTGCCTATGGTCATCCTCAGTCAGTGCTGAGTGACTCCAAATGGTCATGTGAATTTGAGGTATACCCGGATGAGAGCAGTTGATACAGTTGGCTTATTTTGCTTTCATCATATTTTTTTGTCTTTCATCCTGGGTTTACCCTGAGTGTGTTCTTATATCCCTTTTTTGCTCCTAAGGTGAACATGATTCCTACAGTGAATTATTACTTCTTTTTGAGTTGGTATATCTCTGGTCGAATTCAGGTTAGGCCCCTGAGTTCTTCCTCTTTATGTATATTTTCATAGTGGTTCCTCAGTGTTGTTGGAAAACTGGTGTGTTTCCTCATACTCCAAGTGGTGGAAGTAGACTTAACTCAGAAGTTTAGGTGGACCTGAAACCACAGTGAAAGCCTTCTCTCATTTTCTGCTAGTGACTGGCCTCTGGACAGGAGTGTGTGAGACATAGTATCCCCTTGACTTTCATACATACCACTGCAACACTCTTTTGGGTAGTACACAACCTAGCAATCTGCTACTCTCCTCCAGGCATTAAGGTGAAGCTGAGTTGTGGAGGATTGTAACTATAATGGATCTGGTGGGACGTATAACAGTAGCCTGTTCATTCTGTGTCTTGCCCTCCCCATCCTCATCAGCTGGCCTATTCAAAACTATATGAACTTAAGCAATAGAACAGGAGACCAGAGCCCATGGCCCTAAAACTGCATCTCTAAATAGAGACTGATAATCATGTGGAAGAATAACCACCCCTCAGCAGATTTGTTTTGGCTTGTTTTACATAGAAAGTGCATATTTAATGTGGTCAAAACTTGCTATTTCTCTGAGCATCAGTGTCTTCATCTGTAGAGGAAATAGTATCTCCATTAACTTGTTAAGAGAATTACATAAAAAAACCTTTTGTTAATTGCCAGACATAGCCTTTCCTCTTTAGTTGCTCCCCCTTTTTATATATGGATTTTTTTCTGATGAAAAGTTAATATGAGAACTTACAATATGAAGGGTTAAAGACAAAGCAAAATATAAATATCTTGGCAGAGCTTCACAAGAAAATTTGCTGCAGAGTGAAATTCAGCTAAAAAAAAGTCTTCTACTTCCTTCAAAGTTATCTAGTTTCTGAAATAACAAAAGGACTGTGTTATTATGTGAGATTAAAGCCATAAAAAGTTAGAGTGAAGTTCCAGCATATCTGGTAAGTTCTGGGGCTGATGTTTGTTTTAGAGAAATTGCATGAACTGTGTTTCTTGTATATGAGGAACTTTAAACTATTTGAACATACGGTTTTCCTGTTCTTATTCTGTGCTGAAGAGCATATATAATAAAATTAATGGAGAAATTTGTTGTCTTTTAGGCATCTTCAAAAAATGATATATCCAAAGTTTGCAGAAAAGAATATGAGGTATGTATTTTATTTAACAAATCTGGATAGACTATTCAGATGTTATCAGAATTGATAGAATCACTTATATTTTAAAATACACTTATTCTTACATAAATTGGCTTTTACTTTAGAGAAAATATAGCCTTGACAAAAATGTCATTTGCCTTGTTTAGAAATGTTATGACTTTAGTTGACTTTTGTTGAAATTAAGCATTAATTTTAAAGACATGCCTAAATCACATATACAGAGGATTTAACCTATAATGCTTTCATAACAAAGCAACTGGTTGTATCCAAAGTTGTAAAATAGTTTTTCTTAGGTTCCATATTTTCTTTTTCCCTTTTCCTATCCATTGACCCATCTAGGTATCCATTTTTATAAATGACCTCTAATCAAAGAAACCAAATCATATTGCTAGTGTGAATAGCTTTAAATTTTTCTAGGGTCTGGCATTTGCAAGGGGAGAGGGGAATGTGAAGTACTAACTTACAAAGGCTGCATTAAATCTGAAGGACTCTTGTCTTTCAGGTGGTATTTTAAGCACTGTGGTATCTCTAGGTGGGGAAGTTATTAGGTCAGGGGTAAAGGAGGTGTTTCATACCATGCAAATATGTACAGAAGATTGTCCCTAGTGTGAAAAGGCTCCTTATTGGGACTACTTTGTTCTATTTGTAGAACTCCATGGTTAAATGTGACAGTATTACTGTTTTCCATAGTATGAGACCATGTAATTGAGGATACTTACATGCATATGCTTCATTCATCATTTTTATATATAAACATTAAAATTCCTATTGCTTTTAATAGTGTGTGTTCTCTTGGAGAAAAAAGATAGACTAACTTTCTTTACTGCTTCTAGGTTATGTCCTGATATATTTTTTCTTTTCTCAACGCTTATAATTATATCTCTTGATTAATATTTTTACATTGGAGAATCTTATTTACCTTTTGTCTCTTTGTACTATTTGCTAACTTATGTCTGTTCATCTGAAGACAGATTTCCAAATTAACTGCAACTATCCTCTGTCCTTATTGAAAGGAGCCTTGCTACAAAGAAGTAAAAGATCCCCCCCCCTCACCTTATTTCTCTACCTTTGAAATAACTGGTTGTAGTTTCTCTTGAACAAAGTGGCTAACTGTGATAATTCCTTCTTTTCTCCCACATGATGTCTGACACTGTCCATCTCCTGTAGCCTGTCCTCCATTATTTTAGTGTGCTTCCTTCTCTTGTCTGGATTTCTGCATTGCCCTAGGAAGTCTGCCAGTATGTGTTGATGAAGGACGGGACAGGAAAGGTAAGAGAGATAAACACTGTCCTATGGGAGAAATACTAAGAGTAGTTTACTTTTCTCAGTCTATCCTCTCATTTGGGTTAGAATTAAGCAACTATTTTCTAAAAAGCTGCATACCAGGAAGGTTCTTTTATACATATAAAAAGTTGAACCTATAAATTATTCAAGATAGTTTAAGACTCAGTTTGCATTTCTTATATTTTATTTATAAATAAAAAGAGAGGTGAGAGTACTTTGAGTACAGAAAGAAGGTTCTTCATTATCAACCCCACATAACAGTCACTTTCATGATTGTTGTTTAGTCAAGAGATAATGCTTTTTGTCATAAAGTGAATTGGGTAAGTTTGGTATAGTGCAGCCTGTTTTAACTGGATTGGTTATTTATCAACATTGGAATAATTTATTAAACTGGGCTTGTAATATCTTTTCCTTAACACTAGAATGGTCTCTGGGGCGCTCTTCTAGATGTGTAAGCTACTCCTTTAGGCCTACAATTTTAGGGATTAGCATTTACCCTGAAGGAGGGTTTTGTGTAGTTTGATTAGAGATTCAGAGAGTGAGTAATTATGTTCAAAGGAGCTAATGTTTATCTTTGCTGGTAAGCTGATGCAGAAACCCTTTTGAGGGGATTTCCTAAGAAATTTAGTTATATCAATAAAGTTATTTTTATTTTTTACTTTTATTATAATAGTGTCATTCTTAAGAGAGAAAAATGTTACTCTTAAGTGGCAAAAATATTTCCATATTTAGACTCATGAACTTTTATTTTCTTACAAATTTTTTTTAGAGAGAAGCGGCAGTTTTTTGTTGTCCCACTTATTTACACAGTCATTGGCTGCTTGTTATATGTGCCCTGACCAGCGATTGAACCCACAGCCTTGGCAAATCAGGATGATGCTCTAACCAAGCTACCTGGCCAGGGCTTAAAGTTAAAATTTTCATTTTATCTATTTATTTAAAGATTGTATTTATTTACTTAGTTTTAGAAAGAGGGAGGGAATGAGGGAGGGAGAGAAACATGGCTGTGTGGTTGCCTCTCATGCGCCACCTACTGGGGACCTGGCCTGCAGCCCAGACATGTGCCCTAGACTGGGAATCAAACTGGTGACCCTTTGGTTCATAGGCCAGCAGTCAATCCACTGAGCCACACCAGCCAGGGCAAAGCTAAAAATTTTTAATGCCATTTAAGATTCTAGGTTTTGGTTTTGTTTCGTTTTTTTTAGTCAAGCTAAATTTAAGACGTTGTGTCTGATTTTACAGCATCTGGTTTCTTATGCAATTCAGTAAATATTTATTGAATGCTGAGGGCCATTTTATAGGTTTGAAAGAGCATAAACTTTGGCATCAGACCTACGATAGAATTCTGAAGTTTAACTTCAGATATTAAGGAGTTATATCTAATTGAGTCAAGATAATTAAAATATATACTGCTCACACAAGAGCTCAGAGAAATTAGAAAGCAAAGTGAGCGTGTTGGGAGTTACCAGGGAAAACTTTGCAAAATAGAGAGGCCTGAGCAGATTGGTAGAATTTGGGTAAGGAGACTGGATCAAAAGCATGTTAGCAGAAATTTACAAGGCTTGTACAGGGGTCAAAAAGATGATAGGCCTATTTGGAGCTAAAAAGACTGTTTTTATAGGCCAGGTCGGATCAGATCCTAGAAAGATGATATTTTAGGGCTCAATATTTTGGAGAGATAATGAAGATTCTGTAATAGGAGATAAACATAATAAAATCAAGTCCAATATTTTAGAAACTTGAAGTCTTAGTTGTGTGCAGACTAAGTTTTAAGTCTCCCCAAACCTTAGCTAAAAACAGATGAGGCCCCAAACTAGGGCGATATTAATAGAGTCACATATTCAGAAATAAATTAGAGAATTGAAGACAGACTCCATGCACAGGATTTGTGATGATGGATTGAATATAGGAGATGATATTAAGGAAAATATAAAAACAGTTATTAGTGAATTGGGAGATATAACTGAAGAAATTATATGGAATAGGAAAAACTGAAAGAGAGTTTAAGAGAAATGGAGGGTGGAAATTAGATACTAGAAGAAAAAATATGGAACAGATTCAATGTTTAAAGCAACCCAACAAATCCCCAGCAGGATTTTTAAAATTCATGTATTATAGACACACATCATAGCCAATTACTGATATTTAGGGGGAGAGAGAAACATCAGTTTGCTCTTCCACTTATTTATGCATTCATTGGTTGTTTCTTGTATATGCCCTGACCAGGGATCAAACCTGCAACCTTGGAGTTTTGGGATGATGTTCTAACCAATTGAGCTACTTAGCCAGGGCTGCCAAAGATCTTAAAAGCAATCAGAAAAAAAGGGCATTGCTTTTAAAGGAGACCAACAGCTGATTTCACAATAGCAACAGAGAAAGCCAGAAATAATAGAAGGGTATATCTAAACCGTTCTGAAAGAAAATAACGTAATTTAGAATTCCATGTTCGGCAAAAAAATGTCAAGGAAGAGGACAATTAAGATATTTCCAGACAACAAAAACTGAGAATCGCCATTATTAGACCCTTTGCAGAAGTCATCCTCTGAAGGAAGCTCTAAAATAGCTGTAATTATTAGAAATGCAAAAGAAAAAGAGAATGATGACAATACAAAGTGGGTAAGTCAACACACTCAGATTGTTCAAAACAGTAATGTATTTTTGAGGTTTTTAATTTTTATTTTGATAGTACATTTATTAAAGCTGGAAACAGTGAACGAGGAAGAACTTAGGATAGAAGAGACAACAGGAGTGAGCCCAGGCAGGGCTGTTTGGCTCTCTGGAAATGTTATAGAAAAGAAATGAGCCCAGGTGGGGCTGCTTTGGCTCACTGAAAAGTCAGGAAAAAAAGGGGGCCTTGGAGACAGGTTCAGGGGTACCCTGGAAAGGTCTGCCGCCATCCATAAATTCCCTTGTTGCAAGTCTGATGGGAACCCTTAGAATTTAGGAGATGCATTCCCATAGGGGAAGAAAGGCGTGGGTGTTCCCAGGAGGGAGAGCACGCCTTGAGTTGTTTTACCAAGAAAAAAATATACTACAACAATAGCATATCCATTGGGAAGGTAGCTTAAAGAAATTGAAGTTGAATGTTAAGTCTTTTTAAATGTGAAGACCTGTATCTCAGAGGTAGTTAGGAATACAGGACTGAAGAAGAGGAGAAGATACCATGCTCAAAGTCAACTGTGAAGTTACCTTTGATTTTCAAGAGTGAAAGGAAACTCTGTGTAAGAAAAAGCATAGAAAAAAGTAGAGAGCAGGGTTTTGAAAATTGCTTCTCTAGGGAACTAGAAGAGAAAGAGCCAAATACTAGTCTGACATTTCAGTAGAAGAGGAACTGTACTTGTGTTAAAAATGGAATGAGATATTCCAAGAAAAAGAGAACTTCCTGTCACTGGAAACCTTCAGGCAAAGGCTTACTGGATTCACCTATTCTGGAGGGGGTTTCTGCTGTGGATAGATTTGACTATTGATCTCCCAGCTGTACGGCTCTCTTATTCTGACCAGTACTTGAGAAAGAATACTTCCTGCTTAAGAGTACTTCTTTCAGAATCACACCTGTTTGTTGCAGCCACTAGAATCAACCAGTGGCTTGATAACTGATGTTTAAGTGTTATGAACATGCTCATTTCCAGGTTCTCCATACATTTTCATAGGCTTCGTCCTTGGCCCACCTAGAAGTATTGGTCAGGCCACCTAGGTTCATGAATGTGTCATGCTAGAACCAGGGTTGATACTTAAAATTTATTTCACAACTGGAATACTGTAGGCACCTATAATCAAAACAAATGCTGGCTGTAAACCATCAGTATACGAGTAGCACGCTGGCTGATTAGAACTAAAGTAAAAACTAACTCATGTTTTCCATGAGTTACTTTTTTTTTTTAATTGTCTGTTGATAGTTATTTTCTTTCCTGAATGACATAATAAACATCAAGATGCTCTGAGGCTGGTGAATTTCCAGGGACCTGGCAGTGGCTGATGAGACAAATTTTAGTTTCAAGTTGATAAATCCAATCGTACTTTTATGTCAGACCTTACCTGCCATTCTCTTAACATAATGTCCATAAATATAAATACCTTTCCATTTGCTTCAGGACCCACTGAAGTAAAATGCTACAAATTTGTCATCAGACTTGTATTTTTATTTGTTTCTTCCTTCTTTTACCGATTCTTCTTTATGCCCTCCTTTCAATTCTTTTCAAAAATGTCTTTTCATTTCTCTCCTTCCTTTCTAGCTGTCTTCAGTCCAGTTATTTGATGTTATTTCATTAAGGAAGATGAGAAACTATGAGAAGGAAAGTCACTAGGAGATATTTTTATGAGGACTCTTTAATCTTTAATTTTTAAACTAAACAGTTGCTAAACAAAACTAAAATAATATACTGTCTTGGAGCTCTGGTTTGTGAGAATTCTAAGATATAATTAAGACTCTCAGGATGTTAAGAAGAGGCTCTAAGAAGCACAAAAGCAAAGGTGGTGGGCCTTGAGAATTTTAGGCTCAGTCCTGTCAGCATTGTCCTATCAACATGCAGCTAAATGCATAAGAGAAGGGTACAGGTATGTGTTAAGTTTTATTTTTTAAATATTCCCATGGTTCAAAATTCAAAATGTTATACAACAAAAGTCTTTTTTTCTTCTCTTGTACTGCAGCCACTCAGTTCCTTAAGTTACCACAGATATTTTATGCATATAAAAGTGAATATGTACATACATACAGCGCTCCTCTACCCTCCTATAATATAAATGGTAGCCTGCCATACACTTTGACCTACCCCTGGATGCCAGTGTTTGGCGCATAATTTTCTTGTGTTCCATTTTTCTCTCAGTTAACCTTGATTCTAGATTTATTACAAAAAGCATAAAGAAAAAGAGATGAAAAAATAAGCCCATTTAGAGACAGGATGACAGGGATATCAGCACCAGCAGGACTCTGGAAAGCTAGAGGCCTCCTGAGCTGCAGTGTGATTGGCCTGCGCTGCAGTGGTTCTAAGAATAGAGGAGATGGTCAGCTGTGGGGGATTTTAGCAAAAAGAATCATGTACTTTGCCCCAGCAAAGCCTTCAAGGACCTAAATGTAAAGATTCTTTTAGCTAATGCTAAGGAAACTCAGAGAATTGTCACAATATGGTAAATAGAAGACTGAATGGGAGGCTTGGTAAATAGTAAAATGCTATATAGGTATACTATTGGGTTGACCAAAAAGTTTGTGTGCTTTTTTCCGTAAAACAAAAGACACTTTTTTCATTTTCACCAGTGACTTTATTGATTTCGATATTTTGAATATGTCGGCTATCTCCCACGTGGTATAATGTTGATTGTTACCAATTAATGTCTCCTTTTGATCACTGTCAACTTCAACTGGTTTCTCAACCATGGAACGTCGTCCAGAGAGAAATCTTCAGCACAAAACTTCACAAACCACTTTTGGCATGTTCGATCAGTCACAGCGCCTTCTCCATACACTGTGAAGATCATTTTTTTTACATTTCAGTTGTGTTTTTACCTTTTTTGAAATAATAAAGCATGATATGCCGAAAGTGTCACTTATTTTCTTCCGTCTTCATTATTTAAATGGCTACACAAAAACTTACCAATTTTGATAAGTTAAATGCATACCGATGTGACAGCTGTCACAATACAATCTAACAAAATTGTTTCAAATGAAGTTAAAAGTCAGCTAAGCGCTACTAGAGCCATCTTATGGGGAGGGGGTACCGAACAAACTTTTTGGCCAACCCAATATTTCAGAATCAAATTGAGCCGTTACCTGCAGCTGATGAGCTCCAAAAAGAGCGAAACCTATTAGGTCCTGCAGTACTGGCTTAAGATAGTATATAACCTTGATATGTTCCATTTGTATATTGTTTTGTTTTATCATATTTTGTATTACAGTTTGGGGAAGAGAATAACTCCTATTTAGTCTCCCAGTGCTAGTGTGTTTCCTCTCTAGTCAATTCTTCTGAGAGGTCACCTGAATGAGACCTGATCTACTCCCATAGCTTCATTGCTCCTATGTGATGACAACTCCAGAATCAACTTTGATAGCTTCTTTTATGTGCTCCTGAATCCCTCCTGGATGTGTACACTCTTGATGTTCATTTGGCATTTCAATCACCCAAACTAATTGCTACCCTACCTCCCTTCTTAACCTCCTCTTCAGCTCTACCCTTCTGCTACATAATACCACACACACACATCCCAAAACAGAAACATTTTTCTTGTCTTGTTTGTTTTTCCAGTACAGTCCTTCCAGACATATAAACTAAAAAACCTAAGAGGTATTGTCTATTTATTTGTCTTTCTCACCATTTCCCACCAATAATTGGCTATCAAGCCCTAATGATTTGCCTTCAAAATGTATCTTAAATCAGTCTCCTTTCTGGATCCTCAATTACTGTCTTAGCTCAGGCCTTTATACCACTATTCTGGACAACTACAACAGGAAAGCCCAGCTAGCTTTGCTATCTCTAATTTCTCTTCTCACCTATTAGGTCCACTTCTGGAGTGGTGTCTTGAAAGACCAAATATGGTCATGTCACTCCCTTAAATAAAATATATGGCCAATCTCAGAAATTATAAATTGCATAAGGGAGGGAAGAGTCAGAGGCTAGATAAGAGAAAAGCTCGATATGCCAGACTGAGGAACGTGAACTTTATTGGATAGGTGAGCCATTGAAGAGGTTTGTTAATTGTGGTTGTACAACCTGCTTGTTCTACAATGGAAGTCCCTCTCGCCAAATCCTTCCCGTCACACCCCCATACAGTAATATGCTGGAACTGGCCTCTTACCAACTAGGGAGAACTGATTACTAAATATTTAGAAATTTTGAAAACGAGTTTTTAACTTGAAAGCAGGCATGAGGGGGGTATTAATGCCATGAACATCGGCAAATACAGCAAATCAGCCTTCCCCCCAACAACCCCCTTGAAAACTGATCCCAGCACACCACTACATTCATGAGTTCCTGGGAGCAGAGTCTATGTGTCAAATGTCTTCGCATCTGTCATTCATTTATTTACTCAACATTCATTGAACTTACGCACACCAAACTGATAGACCTAATCTGTATCAGACACCATTCTCAGGGTACAAAGATGAAAGGATTAAACCTCTATCTGCAAAAAGCTCATGGGATTTAAAGAAGAATTAAATGGTGTGATATCCTGATTTCCATATAACCATAAAGTGGAATAAAATTAGAAATTCAGTATGGTTGTTAATTTGTTTGTTTGTTTTTAATTTACAGAATGCTCTATTCAATTGCATTAGCAGAAATGAAAGTAAGTATATTATTGATGGTTATACAAGCAGTCCGAAGAACAAAATACAGTTTATGGAATATGATTTAGCTGTTTTAAACATTGCCAAGACCCTGGTATTACAACGTAGGCTTGTTAGTAAACCACCTAAAGGAATGTGCCCAGCAGGATTCTGATAGGCACTTTCCTCTGGAGTGTTCAGGCCATTCATTCCCATGTCCTAATTGCAGATTTACAAAGCAGATACAGGTGCTAGATGTATAGAGGAAGATCGTGTCTCACCTCTAGTAGGTTCACTTTCAGAGAAGTTAAACACTCCCACCTGATGTAATAATGGTGCACTTGCCAAGGGCTGCCTCTCAGTTCATTCAGCAGATGTTCATTGTCTGCTTGCACAGATGCTGGGTAAATACACATCTACAGGGGACACGCTCTGTACACAAACACCCTGGGACATGGTGGATATGGGATAGTGTCACTGATAAAAGTGCTGTGGAAGTTCAGAGGAAAGAGGGCTCACATTCAGCAGGGGTGCTGAGAGGTGACTTCATGGAGTTGGTGCCTGAGCTGGGCCTTGAAGGGTGGGTAAGACATTAACGGTGGAGATTGGAAGAAGGGCATTTCAGATGAAGGGAACGGTGAGAGCAGTTAGAGGAAGGCAACACATCTGAGGAACAAAGAGTTGTTTAGGTTCGCTTGCCAGTGGGGTATATCAGAGTTTAATAAGAAACATTGGTTATCTGTATTTTATCTTCCACCCTTTCTTATCAGGGTTTACTTAGTTCAAGGTTTCCCAGATAATCTCTGGCGCATAATCTTATGTCCCCGCACACTGGTGAGGAAGCCAGCATAATGGGGAACCAGCAGATAAACACCCACTTTTATCTTGTCCTCAGCATTCCCTGTCCACCCCCACTTTATCCTCATTGACATTGATAGTGATAAGTGTAACCATTAATAATTGTGGGGGAGTTTTTTGTGATGAAAATGAATGATTTGTCAATGAACACAGTAAGTTTGGTAGTAGTTAACAGTTCAAAAACTTGGGGGGAAAAATGTAACATGGCACAATAGGTATGAAACAGTGTCCTTGCCTAGGAAACTGAGCCCTGCCCTGCATTAGTTCAGTCCCAGTTTAGTTAATTTGTGTATGATTTTTATCATTATCATCATTATTATTATTTCTAGAAATTGCCTGAATTCCCTGCTTATCACCTGGTCTGTGGAATACACCAGAAATCTGATTTTGGTTCCTCCATAACTGTCTCTAATAATTATCAGAGATTTTCTGTCTTTCTCTTACTCTTTTCCTGCCACACCTCTACCTTGTTTCTTCAGCTCCCCACGGATCCCATGCCCTCTCTGTGAGTGTCTCTTGCTCTTTTCCATTACAAATCCCACATCTGTATCCCCCAGCCACTCATGCAGCTCTCCCCAGATGCCTTAATGGTCCTCTTGATTTTTAAAAATACATAAATCCAGAATCAAATATAGGTTTTACTTTTCAAAATTGAAGTATATCATACCATGAGGTGAAGACTATTTCAGTTTAGGCATATTCTTGCAGATGTGTAAACATTGTAGAACTTTTTTAGGCTTGTGTTTCAAAATACAGTTACATAATTGTCAAAGTTATGAAATGATCCTGATATCTTTACTTTTTTCTGGTCCTATTTTATAAATGTGAGGCATTTGGGGTTTTGTTTTATTTGGGTTTTTTTTGTTGTTTTTTTTTTTGCTTTGTTTATAAATCTCCACAGATCTAAGGTGGAAAGAAGGCACTTCAGTAGTTCTCAACATGAGCACTATTGGCGTTTTGGGAGACACTTTGGCTGTGTGAGACTGTTCTGTACGTTGCAGAGCATGTAGTAGCCCTGACCTCCATGTGCTAAATGGCAGCAGTGGTCCCCAAGTCATGATGAAAAGCAGAGACATTTCCATATGCATTCAGATTCTCCCACGGGGATGATACGAGTGTTGCTACTGCTGAAAACCACTGACTAAACCATAAGTTGGCCAATAGGGACTTTTTTGTACTGGTGACCATGGCTATACCTACGGTAGTGCTGATTTTAAGTACTTGTCCTCTGTGGCATGGTTTTATTTCTCAAATTCAAAAAGACATGCATTGTTCTATCGTTATTATGATTTAATATTTGCAAATAGCTGTTTCCATTTCAATGCCCTCTCCTTTTCTCCCCCAGTGGGATCAGTTTGTTGCAGTTATGCGGGCCACCACACAAACTGCCGCGAGTACTGTCAAGCCATTTTTCGAACAGACTCGTCTCCTGGTCCATCTCAGATCAAAGCAGTGGAAAATTATTGTGCCTCTATTAGTCCACAGTTAATACACTGTGTGAACAATTATACCCAATCTTATCCAATGAGGAACCCAACAGACAGTAAGTAAAAGGGACATAATCTTCTCATTCAATCTTTGGTAAAATATCTTGTGAAAAGGAAGTAAAATCATGTACATATCTACAGTCTGGGGCATTTGGGAAACACCAGACTTCCTTTGGTGTTTAGATTTCACAGACAGGACATTATTGTCACAGCTAAAATATGCCAAGAAAGACGGAGCTGGCAAGGGTGTGAAGAAATAGGCACTTTGTATTCTGAAATGGGAGAATTGTTACTACTGATATTTGGGGGAAGCGAGAGCTGAGTTAGAATCACAAGAATTTCAAATAATTATACCTTTTAATCTAGCAATTCCATTTTTCAGAATTTGACCTTCAACAAAACTTAAAAATTTGCAAAAGTTTATCTATACATATGTAGGATATTTGCTATAACATTGGTGAGAAAATAATAGAGAAACATTAGAAATAACCCAAATATTCATCAACAGGGTATTGATTAAAAGTGATTAAATAAATCATGTATCTATATAATAACAACACTGTACAACCAACATAAAGAAGTATGTTTACATAGAAAAAAGTCTAGGATACAATAAGCCAAAAAAGAAAAAAGTTGCAGAAATAAGTATATAGTATGATATGTTTTTAGTTATATACTGATTTGTTCCATATCATACATATCTGTAATGTTTGAATTTTTACCAATAAACAGTTAGTATTTTTATAATAGAAGCATCACTATATGAGAAGAGATCTTGGTACTCTATAAAATGTCAGCTTGTACATACTATAGTCCATTTTCTTCATTTAGAGGTTATTAAAGTTTAAAGAGCTGACTAATTAACCAACTAACAAAAAACTTACAGGATCTGTATGCCAGATGACAGTGTTTTGATTTATACTGACGTATTGAAAGACTTTTATAAACTCAAAAGCAATGCTATGTGCCTTGCTTGTCCGTCATCTAAAGCAGAACTCTGAGGTTTATGACATTCTGTGATGTGGCTGTGTGATGAAAATCAGAGGAAGAAGCATTTGCCACAAATAACCGTTCATTTTCAAGTCTTCACTGGCACTCAGGCCATACAGAGATGTCGCTGGAACTAAGGTGACAAAACAAAAACAAAAGGCAAACAGACTTTTAAGCATAGACAGACAACCATATCAAATGTCTGTGCTAATACCCAGGAAATCTGGAAAAGAAAGTCACAAACTATGCCTGAAAAGATTACTTAGAAAGTCAAAGACACCTGAGAAAACTACTTCAAAGAAGCCCTCTGAATTCTATAGTGTGGTTGAAAGTGTTAACTTTCTGATTCCTTGTAGAAAAGTAAAGGTGGTAGCAAACTGATATGTTGCCTGTTTGCAGTTATATTATTTGAATTAGAATTTAGATTAACTTGCATGGACATATAAAAACTTTATATCCCAGAGTGTGACAAAATGCTGTGTTTGTGGTTATTGCTATAAAAATTAGTCATCTTTCTCTCTCATTATGTCCAGATATAATCTCTTTTAGGGTGTCATTTTTAGCATGAAATTATTCCAGTATGATCTACAATACCTTTTCTAGGCACATAAAATACTTAGCATGTAAGAACTTCTTAGGTGTAGGATAACCTTTCACCTATGCAGTAATGGTGCCAGAGATCCCATGATTTGTGTTAGTGGTGAGTTCTAGTAATAGATACCTAGTCTATAGGTACACCTAGTAAATACCTTGATTTATTATACTGAAAAGCAATAGAGAATTTGGTAGGCCTTGTGTAGGGCAGATACTGGCTTATGACTCAGAAAAGTAATGGTTTCCAGTACACCACCATGCACTTTTGTTCTGAGTAGCAGATGACATCAAACCAGCTAATTAAGCTACTTATATCCTGAAAATACAGGTTTATATTGCTGTGACAGAGCTGAAGACCATGCTTGCCAAAATGCCTGCAAGAGAATTCTGATGTCTAAGAAAACAGAAATGGAGATCGTTGATGGCCTCATCGAGGGTTGTAAGACCCAGCCCTTGCCTCAGGATCCTCTTTGGCAGTGTTTCCTTGAAAGCTCACAGTCTGTTCACCCTGGAGTCACTCTACACCCTCCACCCTCTACAGGCCTTGATGGGGCTAAATTGCATTGTTGTTCTAAAGCAAACACGTCAACATGTAGGTCAGTATCTCATTTTCCTTTATTAAAACCAGTAGAAAATAATTATTAATTAATAATTAATTAATTAAGTCTGGCCAGTATATGTTATATTCTTGCATTGTTAAAGTTGAGTTTAGAAGATATGAAATCTTTCATTCTTTTATCCAGCAAATACTTATTGAGCATTATGTATACAGTAGTACCCCCTTATTTGCAGTTTTGCTTTCCATGGTTTTAGTTACCCTTGGATCAGCCATGGTCTGAAAATATTAAATGGAAAATTCCAGAAATAAATAATTCCTGATTTGAATTGCACACTGTTCTGAGTAGCATGGTATCTTATACCATCCACTGTGTCCTGCTTTGTCCTGCTTGGGATGTGAATCATGCCTTTGTCCAACACCTCCAGGTTGTATGAGCTTCCTGCCCATTAGCCACTTAGTAGCTATCTAGGCTATCAGATCAACTGTCACAGTATTGCAGTGTTTGTGTTCAACTAGCTCTTATTTTACTTAATAGCCCCAAAGATTAATTAAGCAAGAGTAGTAATGCTGGCAATTCAGATATTCAAAGAGATGCCATAAAGTGCTTCCTTTAAGTGAAAAGGCGAAAGTTTTTGACTTAATAAGGAAAGAAAAAAATTGTATGCTGAGATTTCTAAGAACTATGGTAAGAACGAATCTTTCATCAATGACATTATGAAGAAGAAATAAATTCATGCCAGTTTTGCTGAGAGAAACCACATTCACATAATGATCATTATAGCATAATTATTAGTTATTGTTAATCTATTACTGTGCCTAATTTATAAATTAAATTATCATAGGTACAATATGTATGTATATGTGAAAACATAGTACATTATAGGGTTCAGTATCCACTGGGAGAATCCACTTGGAATATGCCCCTTGCATTTAAGGGGGTCTGCTATATACAAAACATTGTTTTTGTACATTAACTGCTAAAAGCACTGTGTTTTGGGATGTAGAGGATTAGCATTGGCAGAGCAATAAATATTTTTAAATGATGCAGAATGGATTCTGTACTTGAGGATATTAAAGTAAGTGTACAATTTAGAAGATGTTTTGATGTGACATCTAAGGGATAGTCTCTTTCTTAAATTATGAAACTTTGAACTTAACCAACTTTTTGTATATATTAGTAAATAACCTGGTTTGACACACACCAAAGTTAGGTAGCAGTGTATAGGCATTCATTTGGGTGATAGAGTTAAGGATAAAAAATTCACCATACAAATGTTGGATGGAGGAAACACAAGCTAGAGACAAGAATAAAAGGAGAGCCCTGGCCGATGTGACTCTGTTGGGTGGAGTGTCATCCTGTAAACCAGAAGTTTGCAGATCCGATTGCCGGTCAGGGCACAGATGTAGGTTGTGGGTTCAGTCCCCGAGAGGTAATTGATCAATGTTTCTCACCCTTTCTCTTTCCCTCCCTCCTATCCCCTCTCTCTCAAACCAATAGACATGCCCTCAGGTGAGGAAATTAATTAATTAATTAATTAATTAATTAATTAGAAAGAATGAATGGCCCTAGCTGGTATGGCTCAGTGTATTGAGTATTGGCCTGGGAACCAAAGGGTTGCCAGTTGGATTCCCAGCCAGGGCACATGCCTGGGTTGCGGGCCAGGTCCCCAGTAGGGGGCGCGCAGGAGGCAACCACACATTGATGATTCCCTCTCTCCCTCCCTTTCTCTCTCTAAAAATAATAAATAAATAAAATATTTTAAAAATCACGTATCTTTAAAAAAAATAAGTAGAGATAACTAAAGTTATGATAGAACACAGGTGAAATAGAAGTTTATTAGAGATATTTTGTGTGAAAAGGGATCACATATTATTACTAGACTATCCTGAAGTGAATCTGACATACCAGAAATGAAACCATATTTCCTGTTGTTTCAAAGTTGGATGGACCTTTAGCAAAGAAGTGTGCCTAGAATAGTCCAATAGACTTTACCAAAGAGATGAAAAGTCTGGAAAATACCCAAATGAAGTTAACAGAAAAACTTGAAGAGAAGTTAAGTTGGTCCTGCAGTTAAAGAAATTGGGTTGCTGATAGGAAGTACTAAATGTATTTATGGGAGAGATTCTGAAAAATTCTTTGAATAGTCACAAAAGAGTTTATGGCCTAAAGTCACTGAAGATCGGAATGGCTGTTGTGTCGGAAGAAATTCAATAAGACACACTGTCTGCCCTCTCTTACCTCAATGTGAGGTTTTCTGTTTACTGAATGCTTTCTCTTCCATCTTACGTTGTCCTCATGAAACATCGTAAGATGATTGCTATCTCAATTTGTATAATTCCTGTTTATGTATAGAAAACTGAGATGTTAATCTCTCCAGGGTCATAGAGAACATTAAGTACTAAAGAAAGAACTGATTTCTAGATCAAGGTAACTTGATCTCATCTTCCTCATCCCCATGACATGTAAGCTCCATTGAGAGCAGAGAGCTTGTCTCTTTATTCACCACTGCATTTCTAGTGCTTTGAACAGGGCCTCACACAAAATAGGCACTCAGTAAACATTGACAGAGTGAATGAGCGAACATAAAAATAAAGATACCCTTCTCATAGGGGTAATTATGAAAATCAGATAAAATATTACAGGAATGCTGCCCTGAATTTTCCTTGTGAGTTTGCATATTTTGATAGTCTTAAAGTTTTGTATTATATGTTTTATATTACATGAATTTACATTTTTATTACATTTATACATTTTAAATAGTCAACTAATGAATATAACATGTAAAACGCTTTAGAAATAGTACAGATGTTATAGCAATACAGGTGTGTCCAGAAAAAGTCCAGCCACTGTTAATATAATGAGAACGGTTTGCACGACATCAATGTAACCTGGCAGCCAAGGAGAATGGACAAGAATGTGCATACATGAAAAATGATGACTTTACTGTGCTAACCAGTGGGGGCAGTAGATGCCATGGAATGAGCATGTGTACTGTGTGGTCATCACATTCAAAATGAGTAGAGCAACAAATCTGCATCACATTTTATGTTCAGCTTGAACATTCCTTTGTGGAAACTACTCAGATGATTCAGGGCCACAGCAGTGGGCAACTGGTGATCGGCAGCTTCATCTTGATGTAGCCACTGATGCATCACATCTCATGTAGAGTTTTTGGGCAAAACATTTAATCACCCAGGAGACTCAGCCCCACTACAGCTCAGATTTGGTGCCCTGCAACTTTTGGCTTTTCCCAAAACTAAAATCACCTTTGAAAGGGAAGGGATTTCAGACCATTGATGAGATTGAGGAAAATTCAGGGCAGTTGATGGTGATTGGGAGAATTGTGGGAAGTCCCAAGGTGCCTATTTTGAATGGGACTGAGGCATCATTGTCCTATGTACATTGTTTCTTGTGTCTTGTATCTTCTTCAATAAATGTTTATATTTTTCATATTACATGGCTGGATACCTTCTGGACAGACCTCATATATACGTAGTCACGTTGCTTTGTAATGATTTAGTACTGAAAATGAGAATCATGTATTAACTACAACAGTATATAGAACTTTTAGAATTCATAAGCCTTTACATAAAGACTGTCTTGGTATATTCAGTAATATAAGTGGCTTTGGGATGGTTTTTCAGGGAGAAACTGGGGAACCCTAAATCTGTAATGCTTATTAAAAGATGTCTAAGGCCCATGTCACAGTTTTGCCTTCTGTGAATGGAACATAAATATAGTGATATGTATCTTTGTGGAAGCAAAACTGTATACTTTAACTTTCTTTACATAAAGGTAAAAGAGAGATCAAAAATTTGGAAGGCAATAATTTTGCCAAGAACAAGGGTATACAGATAACTGTAATTAAATGTTATATTTAGCACTGAGCTTTCTAGCAATCATGGCCAAAAGGAAAGAGATGGATGATAAAAGAAGGCCAACTCTTTCACTGGAAAGATCACTTTTTCTGGCTCTAAATTCTAGGAGATATATCTTAGTCTTTTGGTTTCTGTACTTGTTTTTTCACTTGTATTCCAAAGTAAAGTTTATAGCATTTGAATTTTATGCAAATCAAATATGTATTCATCTATGTTTCTGCATTTGTGCTTTTGTTTCAGGGAACTATGCACTAAACTTTATAGCATGAGCTGGGGCAATACACAGAGTTGGCAAGAGTTTGATCACTTTTGTGAATATAATCCAGTGGAAGTGTCCATGTTGACCTGTTTAGCAGATGTTCGGGAACCTTGCCAGTTGGGCTGTAGAAACCTTACTTACTGTACTAATTTCAACAACAGGTAGGAGCAAATTATTGTACATGGAATGGAAATATTTCCTCATTGGTTATCTTGTTTTTTAATAAGGGAAAAGGCCACTGCAGTCTGTTTTTGGTTTTGGTAAGTTAAAAGGAAATGATCTTTCTTTACGATTTCATCTTTAAATCCTTTAAATTTGGTAAATCATCTCTGAGAAAGGATGCACTATAACAAAGTTCCTTCTAGTCTAGGGGTACTTCAAGCTAGAATTCAGTTGCCCTCTGGTGGTCAGTTTACTTTGATGGACCTTCCAACTGGGTGAGCTTCCCACTCAATGAGTCCCCTATTTCATACAAAATATTTCCATTATAAAAGCAATTTGAATGGGTATATTCCAGAGGTATCCTATATGGTTAAGAAAATTAAGGGCTAAGAACTGAATGGATGGCTGATGAAACAGTGAAGAAAACAGAAAAGGGTCATCTAGAAGCATAGAGAATGCCGTATCAGAGAAACCAGAGCAGGAGAGTTTCTAAAGAGGAGGCTGGTTTTGTGAGCTGCAGCCCAGAGATCGGGGGACAAAAAGGAAGAATTATTCAGTTGGGCCAGAAGGAAGTTCTGAGTATGTTTACCTTAAGCTAACACACATCCTTATCCTCTTAAAAGTATACAGATTATTATTTTTTTGAGTAAGAAAATTGAGGTATCACCCTGGCCGGGTATCTGAGTGGGTTAGAGCGCCATCCTGATGTGCCAAGATTGTGAGTTCGATTTTCCGGTCAGGGCACATACGAGAATCAACCAATGCATGCATCAGTAAGTAGAACAACAGATCAATGTTTCTCACTCTCCCTTCCTCTCTCTCTCTCAAAAAATCAGTAAAGTAAAATATTTTTTGAAAAAAAGAGATATCTTTACAATTGGTAATAGAGTAATAGCCAGTAAGATTGAGCAAATGTGAAATCTATGAAATGTTTTAAGTTAATCTTGGACATATAGCTCTGGCTTCTAGTAAAGGTGGAATAGTTTGTATCAGACTAACACTCCTGCCAATACTAATTACGAACTCTGCATAAAATAGTAGAAAACTATTTTTTTGAATGCAATGGAAAGTGACCAAAAGCAGGAGGGGCTGCATCTCCTGCAAGACAAACTACACTGAGAGCCACATTTACCCAGTTTTCCCTTCATGGGCGCTCTCAGTGTCCTCGCATGGCATATAGAACTCAAGCAAAAAGCAGCAGTTTTGGAGTGAGGAGTTAAGAGATCAGAGGTTGGAGCTACCAGAGTGGCTGGATATGGAATTGGAAAATCCCAGAAAAGAGGAAACCACAAAAGGAGAGGTCCCAACATCTGCACACAAACTCCCCTTAAATCCTTTAATCTAACAAAGCCATAGGATACAAGGTTAACATACAAAAGCCAGCTATATTTCTGTATATTAGCAACACATAATTGAAAAATGAGATGTATTAAAAAATACTGATTTACACAATTGCATCAAAAAACATGAAATACTTTGGGATATATTTAGCAAAAGAAATGCAAGAATACTACACTAAAAACCAGAAAACTTTAGAAAGAAATTGAAGACAGCAAATAAATGGAGAGAGGTGCCATGTTCATGGATCAGAAGATTCAATATTGTTAAGATATTAATTCTGAAATTGATCTCTAGATTTGGTATAATCCCAATCAAAATTCCAGTGGGCTTTTTAAAATAGAAATTGCCAGGCTAATTTTAAAATTTATATGAAAATGCAAAGGACCCAGAAAGCTAAAACAATTTTTTAAAAATAAATTTGCCCTGGCTGGTGTCGCTAAGTGGATTGAGCTCCAGCCTGCAAACCAAAAGATCGCTAATTCAATACCCAGTCAGGGCACATGCCTGGGTTGCGGGCCAGGTAACCAGTTGGGGGCACACAAGAAGCAATCACATGTTGATGATTCTCTCTCTCTCTCTCTCTCCCTCCCCCTCCCTTCCTCTCTCTCTAAAAATAAATAAATAAATCCTAAAAGTAAAACAAAAGAATTGACCTACACATAGTAACTGATTTTCAACAAAGGCAGCAAGGCAATTCAATGCACAAAGAAACATCTTTCAACAAATAATGCCGGAACAATTGAATATCTTAAGAAAAAAGACATCTTAACCTCTGTCTCACACTATGTGCAAAAATTAAGTCAAAATAGAACTAAGCATAAAAGCTAAACATACAACGCTTCTAGAAGAAAGCACAGGAAAATATGTTAACCTTTGTGTAGACAAAGCTTTTGTAAATAGGGCACAAAATGCACTAGTTGTAAAAGAAAAAATTAATGAATTAGAGCTCAACAGGAAACACTTTTATTCACTGAAAGACATCATTTAAAATTTGAAAAGGCAAGCAACAGCCTGAGAGAAAATATTGAATATGTTACACATGCACATGCACACGTGTATATTTGACAAAGGACATGTACCCAGAATATGTAACTCCTGCCACCTCATAATAAAAGGTCAAACAAGTAAAAAAAAAATGGGCAGAAACACCTGAAACTTATGTAATTTTATTAACCAGTGTCACCCCAGTAAATTAAATATTTAAAAATTTTTTAAAAGGATGAAGATGTCATAATAACTGTTGAAGCATATGAAAAAGTTCATTATCATTAGTCATGCAAAATACAGATTAAAACCAGTAAGATACCACTACACACTAATAGGATAGCTAAAAGTAAAAAGACTGAAAGTATACAAAGCAATTAGAATTTTCAAACATTGCTAATGAGAGCTTAAAATGGAGTAACCACTATAGAAAACAGGTAGTTTTAGAACGTTATGACCCAACAATGCCATTGATAGCCATGAAAAGAGACATGAAAACTGGGAACAACCTTAATGTCTACAAACAGGTGAATAAATAAACCACTGTTTCTCAAAATGTGGCCAATGGTCCCCAAAACCGAGTGTGATCAAAACTATTGTAATAATACTAAGATGTTGTTTGCCTTTTCACTCTCATTCTCACAAGACTGACGAAGGGAGTTTTCTGGATGCTATAAAACATGTGATACAGCAACATTCTGAATGCAGGAGGAAGTATGCGAATCCAGCTCTCTCTTATTCAGCCAGGCATTAAAAAGATTTTCAAACCTGTAAACCAGTTCTACCCTTCTCACAAATTTTAGTTTTGTTTTTAAAAATACGGTTATTTTTCCAAAAAATATTATTCATATTAACATGTAATAGGATTGTCATTTAAGATGAATTAATATCTACTTTTTAAATCTCTCAGTTTTTATTTATAATGTGATAGGTATTGGTGGATATAGCCCACATAAACAAAAGCTTTTTGAAAACCCAATAATTTTTAGAGTGCAAACGGATCCTGAGATCAAAGAGTTTGAGAACCACGAGGATAATGGAGTACTACTCAACAATAAAAACAAGAAAGCAATTTATATATAAACAGCATCATTGAATCTGAAGGAGATCATTTAATTAAAGGCACCGGACTTAAAAGAGTACCTACGATATGAATCTATTTATATGAAGTTCTAGAATAGGCAAAATAATTCTATGGTGATATAAGTACAAGTGATGGTGGCCTCTGCGGTGCAGTCAGCAGGGAGGGCACTGCCTGGAGAGGGATACAACGAACCTTTCTGATGTGATAGAAACACTGCTTAATTGATTTGGATGTGCTTTTATGGATGTACACATTTGTCAAATCACATAAAACTGTTCCCGTAAAAACCTGTGCATTTTATTTTTATAAATTATACCTCAATTTTTAAACTGGATTATTTATAAGGGGGGGAACCCAAGGAAACGTAATTTATTTATTAAAAAATTGTGTTTTTATTCTTACATGTTTAAAATTCAGTCACCTTCAAAGTACTCTCCATTTAATGCAGTGCACCTATTAAGATGTTTTTCCACTGCTCAGAATAGTTTTTGAACTTGCTGATTTTGATGCCTTTTAGTACTTCTGCTGTTTTGTTTGTTTGTTTGTTTGTTTGTTTCAGCTCTTCCAAGGGGAAAAATGTTTCCCTTTGAGGACTATTTTCATCTGGGGATACAAAAAAAAATCACTTGGGGCAAGATTGGGGAAACAGGTATGGTGGAGCACAGGGGTCATCCGGTTTTTGGTCAAAGACTGCTGAACGCTCAACATGGTGTGGACATAAAATGGGCAAACTCATTGAAAGAGTCTTCAAAAACAATTCCCTGAGGCCTAACTCAGCCTCTCCCAATAACACCAGCTGATACACTGATACATGTGGATTCCTAGAACACTCAGGTAGTGGGAAAAGCCTGTAATACAAGAGGTCTGCCCTCCAGAAGATAATTCCGTTTTCTTGTGTTTCCCCTCGTACTTTGTGAAATAAAAGAAATGGATGGGGGAGATGACAGTCCTGTCCACAGCATTTTGAAGTTTTTTAACTGTTTTACAAAAACTTGTGTTAGGAAGAAAACATGCCATCAGAATCTTAATGATTGTGTCTACATTGAATCTTCATTCACTCAAAACTGATATATTTTGATGGATTGTATGTACTTTCTTCTTTAAGAAAACCAGATTTTCCTGATTAGTATGTCAGGATTTTACACATTACTTCTCTCTAGAAAATAATTGCCTCTTGATTCCCTCTGGCCTCTTTTTTTCCTTCAGGCCAACTGAGCTTTTCAGGAGTTGTAATGCTCAGTCAGATCAAGGAGCCATGAATGACATGAAGCTATGGGAAAAAGGAAGCATAAAGATGCCATTTATCAACATACCTGTTCTTGACATTAAAAAGTGTCAGCCAGAAATGTGGAAAGCAATAGCCTGTTCACTACAGATTAAACCTTGTCATAGTAAATCCCGGGGAAGTATTATTTGCAAGTAAGTTTGTTTCTTCTTAGAGACTCTCCAGTTTTGGTTCAGACCTGCCATGATCACCCACAGCGTATTATTAGAGTTTTCTCTCCCACTACTTACCTTTGCCCATTACCCTCGCAGGTCAAATACTTTCCTACTTTTTCTTTCTCTGTTTGAAATTTCCTCCCATATCTCCATTTGCCTACTTCCTGTCCTTAGCCCCTCTCAAATACCAGTATTTTCTTATGAAATCTTCCCCAATTTCTCCAGCTGATAGTAATTTATCCTTACTACAAACTTCTGTAGATCTTTATTTGTACTTCTATCATGGAACTTGATTCAACAAACATTTATTGAGTAGTTTCAATGCACAATTCTATTTTTAAGTTTTAGTTTGTGTACTTGTCTTATATTCTGTTCGATGTTGCTCTCATTGAGGCATTTATTTTTCTCACCTGCTTTTTTCTTGTATTCTCTTTACTCTTTTTCTCCTCTTCAAGGATGAGCATAATGCTGACACATAATAGGTATTTCATACCTGTTTAATGGGTGAATGAGTTAGTGAATACAGTAATTAGAGCCTGTTCCTAGTAAACATTTGTGAATGGTTTGCTTAGGAGATCTAGGACAAAGTAAAGATGGAAGCTTCTTTGGTGAGTGAAACCAAAAGCATTAATTACAGTGTATTAAATGTCAGCTGTTTTTTGAGCACTTTTTTTTTCAAAAAGCTTTTCCCAAACCAAGTTAATAACCGGCCCCTGAATTGTTGGTGTGTGGCTCATTGCTGCTGGGCACTTAAGGACTGATTGCTGATTGCTTCAACACTAAACAGGATCCAGATCTATCCTCTGACATGACTTGGGGATGACCTGATCAGGGGAGATGAGGGGTCACTATTGGGTGACAAGCAGGCGTCAACAGGTGGGAGATTTATAGACTCTCAGCATAGAAAATTTATAGGAGTCAAATCCCTATTGAAGACTGGGAAAATTTTAAAGAAGTGGACTTTCTAATTGTTACAGACCGAACACATTAAGCTGATAATTCAAAAGATATTAAAAAAAAGAAGAAGAAGAAGAAGAAGGGAGGGAAGGAGAAAGAGAGGAAAGGAGGAAGAAGCAAGCATGCATAAAGCCCTGAGAGAAAGGATGTATATACACAAAGAACAAATAAGACTAGCCTAAATTAGTTTACTTTCAAAGAGTGAACAGCCACATTGATGGTAGTCACAGTAAATATAAAATTTGAGTAAGTCCTTAAGAGAAAGTTAGGACTGATTTGCTAATGTAATACATTAATTACTATTTAACCTTGAGTCTGCTTGAATCTTCTCTTTTGCCTAACCAATTGTGAAACATTGTTATTAAAATGCACTTCCTAGAAAGCTTCAGAAACAGAATTGACATTGACTAGACAACATGAGGAGGTTCCTGAAACCTTAAATTTCTGTTTTCCTTTTCAAGATCAGACTGTGTGGAGATTCTCAAGAAATGTGGGGACCAGAACAAATTCCCTGAGGACCACACAGCTGAAAGTATTTGTGAACTTTTATCACCTACAGATGACCTAGAGAATTGTATACCTTTGGACACATACCTCAGTGAGTACTGTGTTTTTTAAAATTCCAAACAGTTCTCCCTTCCATCTCTGCCCTTGTTTGCTTTGAATGAATATGTGGTTTAATGATACTTTCTCAGTTGCTGACTCATCTTACTTGTTTGGCCTTTTTGGAAAGAAGTGTCATCTTAAAATATATAAGCACAGGCAATTATCCTCTCAATCTCAGGAGGTAGGGAACTCTTGTAATCAGGAATTCTAAGCAGTGAATCAGGGGCCAGCATTCTCAAATAACCAGCTCCAGATCATTGCTGTCTCCTTGGCACGATTTACGAGGAAGTTGGAATTTCCCCGAGCCAGGCATTGTCTTGAACTCACCCACCAAATAGGGAATAAGGAATGATGGTCTGGGTTAGTACATGAAAATGAAAGGTTTTTTCTCTGCCAAATACTCCTGCTGTGAGCTAGAAGAATAAGTTGTTATCCAATTGAGGGATCCTGGATCCGAGTTTGCTGGCAGGAGGTGACTTCATGGTGGAAACGGGGATAACCAGCAGAACTGCACACCAATAGGGGAAGAGGAGTTTTTTCCTCCTACCACCAGGGGGCGTTAGTGCCTTGAGCTGGCTGGAAAGAATGAATTCAGCTATTTTTTTTCCTGTGTCAGATAGAATTAAGTTCCACCACCAATAGCAGAACAACAGATGGAAGTAAAAGAAAGCCCAGAAATAAATAGTCCATGGCTGTTACAGTGGTTCCATCACCAGGCATCCTTTTTCCTTTCTCTATCACCCTTAGTGCTTGGCTTCCATCATCAAAATTACTTCATGTACTTTATCATCACAACATGGCTATTGGAATTCTAGCCACCATACCCTAGTGTAAGGGAAAACCACCCCTAATTATAAGGGAAACTGGGAAAAATTATCTTTTTAGCTGTGGGCCGATTGCCATCCTAAGGAAAATTGGAGTTCTAGTAGTAAGCAGGGAAAGAAGAGTGAATTCTAGCTTTGCAGCTGGTAATATCTGCCATATTCTCTCAGGACCAACACAGACAATGTCCCTTAGCCTTTGTGACCAGTACAGCAAAAAAGAAAGCATTAGACTAGAATTGTAGGCCTCTGACTTTGAGCAGACCACATCTTCGAACCTCAGCTTCCCTATTTATAAAATGATTGGGCTAGATGGGATAAACTCCAATAATCTGTATACTTCTATTAGCCTTAAAGTCTAAGTCTAAAATCAGTAAGAAAAGGAAATGTATTCACAATACTTACTCTATTAGAGCAGTCAAATATATATATATATATATATATATATATATATATATATATATATATATATATAGAAGGAAACTGTTCCAGTGGGAAGAAACTTCAAGAAGGCTTTGGTTTGAAATTTAATATTCTCTTTAAATATCACATATACTTTATATTGAGACTTCCTCAGTCATTATTTCACAAGATAATAAATAAAGTCATGGTATGGGGTCTATCTTACCATAATAAATTATTATTTATGATAAAATGTGCTAAATTATCCCTCTTGAATGTAAGCATGTATTTGCTTACTTAAGTATGTAAGCACCCTATCCAAAATATACAGTCACTTTTCATCTGCTTACACTACTTACTACTTATCACTGTCTGACTTTTTATTTACATACACATATGCGTACACACACACACACACATACACACACTCTATTGTCTATTTCCTGACCAGACCAGAATGTAAACTCTGTTACAGACATTTGTCTGTTTTGTTCACCACTATATCTCCAGTACCTAGAAACTTGATAGGCATATGGTGTGTGCCCAATAAATAAACAAATGAATGAATGGATATTGGTGCGAAATTCACAAACGACCAGAGAATCTGAGTGTTTTATAGCTTACTAGAATCAGGCCTTGCCTAATGCTTATCGCTGTCCATTTATTTCAGGCATAATTAATTCAGATAATTTACAGACCTCTGTTACTCTTTTGGGTAGGTTAAACTGATCTTTTTTGGTTTTTCAGGGCCAAGTACTTTAGGAAACATTGTAGAAGAGGTGACTCATCCCTGCAACCCCAATCCTTGCCCTGCTAATGAGCTTTGTGAGGTAAACCGAAAAGGGTGTCCGTCTGGAGATCCGTGCCTTCCATACTCCTGTGTTCAAGGTATGCGGTAGATGGGTATGGGTGTGGAATGAGTATCGATATGTGTTGCTGATGCTTCTTTATAGGAGTTATCTTTAGAATGAGATTACAAGAGACTTCATTTTGTAAATTATGTTGTTCTCTAATGTTTGAGGTTTGCCCAGTAAACGTGTCATTTATGTAAACAAAAAATGACAAAGACAAGTGTAATTTTCAATAGTCATTTAGATTATAAACTAATATTGATCCTAACCCACACTCTCATAAGTTATAGGGTTCTTGACAACAAAAGAAAAAAGAGGCTCAGTGGATTGGGCACTGGCCTGTGAACTAAAGGATCACCAGTTCAATTCCCAGTCAGGGCACATGCCTGGGTTGCCGGACAGGTCCCCAGTAGGGGGTGCACAAGATGCAACCACACATAGATGTTTCTTTCCCTCTCTTTCTCCCTCCCTTCCTTTCTCTAAAAATAAATAAATAATAAAAAATTAAGAAGAAAAAGAGAACTTTGGGCCAGCTTTTTCTGCTTTCTTTCATGTTGTAATGTTTGAGAATATATATATGCTTATTGTTTGTGTTTTTCTTCCTTTCTATTTTACTATACAGAGAAATGACATTCTCAGTGGGATGTGTAATCACTCCATAAATTTAATGTTGTGCTGAAATGCATACAGTTTGTTTTCCATTTGAAAATGTTTTATTTATAACACTAGAATCAACATTTTAAATGTGTGTAAAATAAAAGGAACAAAAGATTAAATAAGCATGATGTCTCAAAGGATCATCTAGGATGTAATATTTGTGTAATACCATAATATCAGCTATAGAGTTGTAACAGTCTTGGTAAAATTGGAAATTAATGCATTTTCCTTAAGCCCAGTTAAGTATTCAATTTTTTTTTTAATTTAAGGTATGTTTATATTCCATCACTAAAAGTTTTCTGATCAAGATTATTCTAAAAATACTCTCAGTTTTTATAGTCTATTTTAACAATATTTGTGTTTTAAAATACCTTTGATAAGCCCCCCAAAATAAAAAAACTGCTTACCTTGTAGCATTTTTGTACAGAACTATAGCTAACTTTGGCAAATAGGTCCTTAATCACCACTGTCTCACAGAATGTGGAATTACTGATTGAGAGGATATGTTTTTGGCCAGTGAACCTGAACAATCACTTACTTTGGTGAAAATTCTCTTAGGAAATCTCTAGTAGCCACAGAGTACCTGTAAGACTTATGTGAAATGTATCTAATGCAAAATAATACAATAGAACAGTACCATCTCTCTCAGCTAATTTTTGTTTTTACAGGTTGCAAATTGGGAGAAGCCTCCGATTTCATCGTCCGTCAAGGGACACTAATCCAGGTGCCATCGTCTGCGGGTTCGGAAGTTGGTTGTTATAAAATTTGCTCATGTGGACATAGTGGACTCCTAGAAAACTGCATGGAGATGCACTGCATAGACCTTCAGAAGTCTTGTATTGTTGGAGGAAAAAGAAAAAGTGAGTTTTGAATCATTTATTTGTTTTTTGTTTTTAATTTGAGATTAGTTAACTTCGTAGGAAGAACACTAAATGGATTCTCACCAGAGAGTAAAGTATACAAATCAGATACTCTAGAGCAGCATTTTTCAAACTATACAAAGGACAGTAGGACTTCTAAGGAGCTCTCTTAAAAGCTTCCTCAGGAAGGGACTAATAGCTAATAATACAAAATTAACACTTATTGAACCCGTAACTGCATGCCATGCCGATTCTAAGTTGTGTGTGTGATATCTTATTTGAAGGAAGAGTACTCTTGGCCTGCAGATCTCTGCTCTAGAGCAAGTCAGGTATTCATTTCTTCATCCGTGTTCTACTTCGCTAAAATGTCACTGGGGCACTTTGTATCACAGAAATTACCTGAGGATTAACAAATTTACTCCTTCCATAAACCTTCCCAGATTAATGCCTGTTCTGTACAAAAGAACATACTCGTGCCTTGTGTAGCTGAAACTGAGATGAGGGATTGAGGTCTGCTTCTGTGATAAGAGGGGAGGGAATTGGAGCCACAAAAAGTAACGGACCAAATGCTCTTCAAGAAGCTAGTTACTCCTGCCAGGTGCTGGGAGAACCTGTGATCCCGGGTGGCATCAGGACTGGTCCTGGAGAGATGAGAGAAATTCCAGAAGGAAGGGAGGAACATTTGAGGCAGAAAGGCAGCCAGAAACATTCTCAGAGAATAGGGTGCAGTCTGGTGAGACCAGCACACTAGGAATTTGGGGAGATATGGTGGAGGATAATATAAAAATAGAAGTGGAGGGGGCAAAAAAAAAAGGACTTTATGTATAAAAAATTGTGTATGTATTCTTGCATGTTTACACTTCAGTCACCTTCAAAGTACTCTCTGTTTGATGCAATACACCTATGGAGACATTTCTTCCACTGCTCAAAACAGTTTTTGAACTCATTGATTTTGATGACTTTTAGTACTTCTGCTGTTTTTTTGTTTCACCTCTTCTATATCGGCAAAGATTTCCCTTTGAGGACTTTTTTCATCCAGGAAACACAAAAAAAGTCACTCGGCAAGATGGGGTAAATAGTGAGAGTCGGGGCACAGGGGTCATGCTGCTTTTGGTCAGAAACTGCTGAACACGTAACTAGGTGTTAGCAGGTGTGCTGGTAATTCACCCATCATGAAATGGACAAACTCTTTGAGAGAGTCTTCAGAAAAAATTCACCGAAGCCGACCGCAGCCTCTCACGGCAACGCCAGCTGCTGCACTGATACAGATGGGTTCCTAGAACACTCACCTAGTAGGGGAAGCCAGTACTACAAGGGACCCACCCTCCAGGATATAATTCCAGATAATTACAGATTTAACTTCCTAATTTGTATATGTGGAGGTCATTTTTCAAAAACTTTTATTTTAAGCCATACTGGTATGGCTCAGTGGGTTGAGCTTTGTCCTGCAAACCAAAAAAAGAACTTCTATTTTAAAACTTTTTAAACTGTGACATTTTAAATTTATGATCTATTTATTAGTGCATGATATGGAGCATTTTATTTCTCTCAGGTCATGGAACATCCTTTAATATCGACTGCAATGTTTGTTCTTGTTTTGCTGGCAATTTGGTGTGTTCTACCCGCCTGTGTCTCAGTGAGCACAGTTCAGAAGATGACCGTCGCACCTTCACAGGTAAATGTGGTCACTCAGAAGCTGTCCTCAGCAGGCCATCGTCCCTTTGTACCCATTTTTCCTTCAAGGCAGCTTCTCTGGTCTTGCCTTACCTACAAATGTACGCAGTAAAATGAATACATTATCTGTATTTATGAGAACAAGATACTTTCACTCCTCTATGGATTGAGGGTATTAAACTAAATGGTTTCTTAGGGCCCTTCCAGCACTAATATTCTGGAATTCCAAGCAAAAAGAAGAGGGTCAGTGATTGAGATGGTTTTAGTTAAGTGGAATTTTTCTACCAGCTAAAATACTCCATTTACCCCTCCAGTTATGGTCTAAAATGTCCATGTATTTTCTAAGTTTGTTTCTGTTCTAATATTTTTCTCACTACTTTCTTCCTTGACCCACCTTAACCCACTGGTACATATAGGTAGAGACCCCTATAAATTAAGCTATAGATAGGAAAAGTAAAGAATGTTTCATCCAATCTGGTGTATAAAATCTAGAATTTAGATGTGTGAAGTCTGGCTTGGGGGATTTCTGGGAAGTTAAAGGGTAATACCAAAAACAAGACAAAGGGTGAAGGTTGTACACTCCTCACGTAGATTCCTTCTGCATCCATCTCCTTAGGGATTTCTCCAAGGTAACTTGGAAATTATTTTAATTTTTAAGCATAAGAATTTTTCTGAACAACCAGTTAAGAATACTACTTTCTTGACTTGCCTACACTTTCTGCCACTGGTATTATGCTCAGACCAGCTACAGTAAATGAAAAGGCCAGTGAGATGAGACGCTCTTTTCTTGAGATGAAGCTACAGTTGTCAACAACAGCCGCACAGTCGACTTGTATCTGTTGGTCTCTGCTTTTTCCCAGATCTGAAATACTGTTGGTTCTGGGTAAAGTGGAACCAAGTAGATGTTCTTGCCTTATTTCAGCAGCAACTTGATTTTTCTTTCCCTGGAGCGGGATAGAGGAGAACAGAAAAGGGGTTTACCAACATTGTGTCTCCAGCACACTTGAAATAAAAGGAGATGAGAAATAAGAAGAGAACAGCAAACTGTTGGGGAAAAAGAGGCAAGACGAACTCCACCCGGTCCTCTATCCACCCTAATAAACACCAGCCTTCATTGCTTTGTTTATTGTCCTTTATTTATTATCCTTTATCTGCTCTGCTCTAATGAGGACAATTTGTTCATCTTAGAGAAACCATGAAACTTCTGTGGGGATGAAGAGTGAACTAAGGATTTAGCCGGAAGACTTTTATATACTTATTTGCATACATCTAACTGATTTTAAAAGATGAACTTTATAATTAGCAAGAACCCTTTCCCTGTAGCGTGCAGTCCCCCATGTCTTGGAATAAATTAAGTTAATGACTTTTTAGCTAGCAGACTCCAAGGAGATTTTACTGGGCACAAAGTGCACCTCATTTCTTGGGACCCGATAGTGTCTAAGTCCAAACATGACTCAGAGAGAGACCGGTCATAAAAATTTTTAAGGCACAAAACTCTAATTTCCTGAGTTACCTTGTTCTCCACCTTCCAGCAGGAGATGGAAAGAACCTATGTGAGGAGTTTATAACCTTTGCTACTTTGTCTTGTTTTTGGTACTTCTTGACCCATAATTCTACTTAGCTAAAATCTAAGGTAGGTGCTAGAATTCTAGAAATCCCCTAAGCCAGACTTAAAAAATCTAAATTCTAGATTTTATATGCCAGATCAGGAGGAACATTCTTCACTTTTTCTACCTATAGGTTTGTTTATAAGGGTCTCTACCCATGGCATCAAGATCTGGAGGCCCTCAATTATGGCAAGAGATAGCACAAAGGAAAGGCATTACTCAGACAAATGGTTTTCAGAGCCTTGCTGCCTTTGGAAAAAACACTCAGAGATGGGAGGGATTTTTTTTTTTTTTTTTACTTAATTTTAAATTCTATTTTAACATGAGACCTCCAAATGATTGTTAGTGGTTTGTCTTAATAAGGAAATATCAGGGGAAGGGAAATGTACAAGTACACATCACTGAGGCTGTTTCCTCTCTTCAGGTCTGCCCTGTAACTGTGCAGATCAGTTTGTCCCCGTGTGTGGGCAGAATGGACGCACTTACCCTAGCGCTTGCATTGCTCGCTGTGTGGGCCTCCAGGACCATCAGTTTGAGTTTGGATCGTGCATCTCAAAGGATCCATGTAACCCTAACCCTTGCCCAAAAAACCAGAGGTAAGTCAAGTGGCTCCTCATCTTTCTCAACTGAAGACAAGAACTTACTAAGCATCTGCTGTATTCCAGACAGAGAAAATACAAAAATGAACTAAGAAGGGCTCTGCCCTGAAGAGTTTCAGGTCTAGAAGGAAAGAGCTGCTTAGTAACATGCTGAGTGATCAGGGGCCTGGGAGTGGAGCAGTCGGTGCAGCCTTGGGGAGGCCTGGAAAAGTCTCTAGATTCAGCAAGGGTGTCCAGCCCACGGGCCGCACGCAGTCCAGGATGGCTATGAATGCAGCCCAACACAAAATGGTAAATTGACTTAAAACTTTTTTTTTTTGCTCATCAGTTTTCGTTAGTGTTTTTGTATTTAAGGTGTGGCCCAGGAGAACTCTGTGTCTTCCAGTGTGGCCCAGAGACGCCAAAACTTTGGACACCCCTGCCTAGAGCATGTGGTATTTGGCTGGAAAGATGAGTAGGACATTGCAGGCAAGTTTACAGTGGAGTAAGATGGTGTTGATGGTAAAGGCAGAGACAACAAAGCTCTTTTTTTTTTTTAAGCTGCACCAAAGGCATATCCTAGCTTTATTAAAGGGCCCACGCTGCAGAGTTCCATCAGTTTAACAATAATTTTAAAAAATCAAAAATGGAAAACACGGCAGGGAAGAGGCCCCAAAGGAGGGGCCGAAGGAGCCCTGCTCATGGCACCAGGCCTGGTCACAGGGCCCCTTGGTATTGCTGTTGCTACGAGGTCAGGGAGCAGCGATAGTTCTGTGGGGGCCCCATTCCCCTGGATTTAGGACCCTTACTCCTTCTGGCGTGTGCCCAGCTTCCGCATGCCCTGGATCTCGTCCAGCAGACCAAAGATGAAGGCCTCAGTGAGTTTCTAACAGTCAACCAGCAGCTCCTTGACCCTGGCAGCCCAGGTATCATCACTCTCCAAGTCTAGGAGTTCATCCACATCAGTCTCCAGCTCTGGGATCTCCCCTTCCCTGCAGTCTTAGAGCCTTGATTTTTCTTTCCCTGGAGTGCGGAGGAGAGCAGAATAGGGGTTTACCAATGTTGTGTCTCCAGCGCATTGGAAATAAAAGGAGATCAGAGATAAGAAATGAACATCAGACTGATGGGGAAAGAGAGGCAAGACAGACTTCAGGATCTGCTTCTCCAGGTTGAGGCGCTTGCATAATTCCTTGTGGTCGTACACCGTGACCTTCCCTTGGTGCCTCACTGGGCCCTTGTTGTCTGCTCATCTGTGCTGCCCGGCCTTCACCTGCAACAACAGGGGGCCCTGGGCCACCAGTGTCCCACTGGGGAGCCTGGCTGCCAATGCTGCGCCCCCTGGCAGGGCCATTCTCTGCATTGGTGGCCTCTGGGGCAACATGTGTGTGTCCTGCCCCTCCCTGCACCACCACCTACTGGACGCCTGCATTCTGGCTGTGGCCATGGGCTGTGCCCCAGGCGGCTCCAGGGACTTAGGACTCTGCCACCTAGTGACTCCACCAGCTCCTACAGCCTCCTAGTCCTCCTCTGTTGCTTCTGCATCAGGCCAGCAGATGAGAGGAGGGAAGCGATGGAGGTCACTCCTGAGAAGCTTTTTTGGGCCAGGTTTAAAAGTGGCATTCACCTCAACCTCCAGCCACATTTGACTGTCTAGAACTTAGGCATTTGGTCACAACTGCCTGCCGGGGACACTAGGGAATGTAATCCAGATGTGTGCCCAGGACGAAAATGAAATGAATCTGATGAACATCTAGCTAATCTACCACAATGCTTAACCTACCACATATTAAGTGAATATAAATTAAATTAAAACTGCCATTGTATACCATTTTCCATCTACTAGATTGGCAAAGATAAAAAGTTTAACATAATATAGGGAAACAGGCGCTCCCCTACAAGAGGGGGTTAGAGAGAGGGTTGGTACATCTTCTGTGGAGGACAATTTGGCCAAATCTACCAAAATTTTAAAGGCACATACTCTTTGAGTCAGCATATATAAATGCTTATACTTATATAAAATCTCAAAAAGAATAAATAAGGAATTGGTAATGGTGGTTGCTGCTGGTGAAGGGAGGGAACTTGGTAACTGGGGACACAAAAGTAGGAGAGAGACTTATTTTTCACTACATGCATTTTGTACTTTTTTCAGTTTCACCATGGGCTTGTATATTGTCTGTTCAAAAAATAACCATTTGGAAAATAAAAAGTATTCATTCATAAAGCATGTAGTGATGTTACCAGGCATGTTTCTAAATAGTTGGTTACAATAGCAAGCAAGACACAGTTCCTGCCCTGATCGTGTTTACTTTAATTTACCCCCAGGTTCTCAACTTTTCCTATTGATCCTCTTATTTCTGCATACTCAAATTGAAAAGTTTTTCCTTCTAAAATTACCAAGTTTCACCCCAGCTGGTGTGGTTCAGTGGTGTGAGTGCTGGCCTGCAAACCAAGAAGTTGCAGGTCCAATTCCCAGTCACATGCCGGGGTCGTGGGCATGGGAGGGGAACCTGATCAGTCTCTCTCTCTCACATCATTGTTTCTCTCCCTCTCTTTCTCCCTCCCTTCTCCTCTTTCTAAAAATAAATAAATAGAATCTTTGAAAAAATAAATACCAAATTTCTCCCAGTAGTCTTGGTTCTCATCCCTTCCATGTTAACAGATAATTAAGTTCTCAATATTTCCATTATTTCTCTTCAAATGTCTTCTTTTCATAAAACTGCATGCATTCTACTTTTAAATCCCATGGCAGGGCAAGCGTACATAGTAGTAGTGATGGTGATGGTCATTTCAGTGCAGGGGGCTCATCCCTAGAAAGAATAGAAGTAATTCCTTTTAAATTAAAATAATGCCGGCTACTGTATTCTTCTTTCATTTTACAGACTAATATTTGTACATACTGTTACTTCAAAGACCCAGTGAAAGCTAAACATTTTAATAGGTCTCATCTTCCTGTAGAAAGTTATAAATATCGCCCTGACTGGTGTGGCTCGGCTGGTTGCACATCATTCCACAAAGTGGAAGGTCACCAGTTCCTATTCCCAGTCAGGGCACATACTAGAGGCAACCGGTCGATGTCCTCCTGTTCCCTCTCTCTAAAAATAAATAAATAAATCTTTTAACAGAAAAGTTATCAATACCCTTTATAGAAATGAGGGAAGCAGAGAAGTCTAAAGAAGAAAATAATCATCATCATCCCTAACCCCTCTGAAGAAGTTCAGGAGTTGAGAATGAAGCAAGGTTGAGATATTTCTAGGCACACCCGTGGGGTGGCATTCTCTCAGCGATTTGCTCTCAGCCAGTGCCAGGTCCTCAACCTTGGAAGCACAGAAACCTGGATTTTTGAGCACATATTATGAAGCCTCCTGTAAATATAGACTCCTACTAGCTACGCTGAAAATTAAGACCCTGAAAATGCTTCATTTATTACTGACTACAGGCTTCCAGCCTCACACCCCAGCCCACTCGATGGCCTCATGTCATGCCATTTCTATGCTGTGCGGCCCTTGCTCCTGCCCTCAGGATCACCTGCCCTTCCCCAGCCCCGCAGAGCCTTGAGCACCACACTTTCGTTCGTGCTGCTTCCTCAGCCGGGCAGACCAGCGCAGCTCTCCTTGTCCTGCAGGCTCCAGCCAGGAGACCGCTCTTCCATGAGCATAGTGTGTGTGATCTTCTCCCTGATAGCCTACTTTGTGTGTGTGCTTGACTCTTCTGTTCTCCCTAAGCTCTTGGGGACAGGAAGTATTTTCAGTTTCTCTGTTGCTTTCTCCTCAGCCTCCCGGGCCTTGTCAGTGCTTTGCCGGCCTCCCCGCAGTCCCTCCTGACTCGCAGTGCTCCATTTGTGTTTTCCAGATGCGTACCCAAACCACAAGTCTGCCTGACGACTTTTGATAAATTTGGATGTAGCCAATATGAGTGTTTGCCACGGCAGCTCACCTGTGACCAGGTCCGCGATCCTGTGTGTGACACCAACCACATGGAGCACAGCAATCTCTGCACTTTGTACCAGAGAGGGAAAAGCCTCCTATACAAAGGCTCATGCCAGGTAGCGTTGTTTAGCTGACAAACCCAAGTACACAGGGTGTAAAATTGGCTTATGGTCTTTTACAGATAGTCAGCAGTAAGACCACTTGAATGTCTCCTATGGATCCTGTCACATCTAGAGAACTCAGTCCTCCACTAAAAAAAAACCATCCAGGACTGGCTTTTTCTCCCAGCTCTGGAGGACTTCCTTGCTAGTGTGTGTACCTTTGCCTATATATTGTACAAGCAAGAAAAGAGTGGCTTCTTACAGGAAAAGAATTTAAAGTCTCACACTCCTGGCATGAATCAGCACCATTTTCACTTCCTGTAGTTCTATGGGCCTTCAGTGGAAAACAAATCAGAAAGAACGCAAGTTAAAACAACCAAGAAAAGAGCTCTTTTCCAAACACTCTTCCAGCTGAAGTCCCCAGCACAGTACTGAAAAGTAATCAAAAACTTCTCTAAGACGTCTGTTTCCATCAGTTTATCTCTTGGCCTTTTAAGGTTGTGGAATCTGTATTCATGTTTCGAAAATGACCTCAAAGACAACCCCACTGAGGCTTCCCACACACGCCGCGCATCTGTGTGCTGGCCTCTCCTCCGGGGAATCCCGTCTTTGGGCCCAGCAGCCCCTGCCCACAACCAGCTCACCCTGATGTGATTGCTTCTCATTTCCTGCCTTCATTGTCAGAAAACCCCTTCTTCAGTTCATCTCCCTGGGCTTGTTTTTTCTCAGAGCTTGTGTTCCAGTGGCACTGATACCTGCTACATTGAGGTCCCAATGTTCTCTTCCTATTTATTCCCTCTTCCTGGCTACAACTGTTCTCTCACATATTCCTTACCTACCGATGGATCTAGAGTCTCTCTCTGCCCCACTGATCTGTCCGCCCTTCCTTCTCCTTAACCCTTATTCAGTGTGAAATGATAAAGTCTCCATATTGGCATGAAGATTGATCTTGTTCAAGCAGGCACTTCTGGAATAATAAAAGTCCGAGGGAGGGGGAATTTTACCTCACATTGGTTCACAAGAGTGAGGACCAAGTCCCAAAAAGGCTGAGAACAGTAATCTCCTCAGTTCATTTTGGGACGAGTCCTGTCGCCCCCCCACCACCATGTTTAGCCCACCTCAGGAGCTTAATTAAGAGAGTCTCCAGAATTTATACCTGTGTCTTTTTTCCTTCCTGAAAATAGGGAGACCTACTATGTACTCTTGGTTAGGAAATGTGATTTATTTGCCCTCAGTCCTTCTGCAGAACCACGGAGCCCGTCTGTGGGCACAATGGGGAGACCTACAGCAGCGTATGTGCTGCCTACTCAGATCGTGTGGCGGTCGATTACTATGGGCCCTGCCAGGCCGTCGGGGTCCTCTCAGAGTACAGTTCTGTCACAGAGTGTGCTGCTGTGAAGTGTCCTTCGCTCTCAGCGACTGAGTGCAAGCCCATCGTCCCACCCGGTAGGCTGGCAGTGTGTGGCAGCGTGAGGCAGCGTGTGGCAGCGTGTGGCAGCGTGTGGCAGCGTGTGTTGGGGGAGGGGGCGGGTGGATCGGAAGGCTTGCTTATCTGCCTCCAGAGAGTGAGTCACTGAGGAGAACAGAGTTAACTAGTTTATTGAAATTTTTCAAGACGTCTCAAGCTGTTGCTGATAAGATGCATAACTCTGGGATGACCTTAAAAAGCTGTGGCTTACCTTAGATACCATCTGGCCTAATGTTTTTAAAGCAAACTTTTTTAAAGCAAAATCTTATACCAAACACCAATATATAAATAGATAAAGCAATATTTAATTACTAAAATTATGATCATTTCAAATGCGTAATGTGCACTTTAAAAATGTTACCACAAAGTTAATGGATAAAGAATTAGTAATTAATGAATGAATAATTAAAGTAATTTTGATGAACACAAACATCTGAAATTGAGAGAAACAGAAGATAATTGTTGTCTTATATTGGCCTTAGAATCCAATTGTTTTAGTTGCATATAATTGAGAAAGTCTTATTAGAAGGACTATTATGAGTAGTAACAGTTTTTAACAGCTTATGTTACAGGCTCTTACTCTTCATTTAAACAGAGGAGGCAGAAGAGGCTTTACTAACCCCAAGACTGCACTGAGCAGTCTGGAGTCTACCAAGTTCATTCCTCCATCTGTGAATTCATCCACTGTTTATTGAGCTGCCACTACGTGCCAACACTCTCCTATGCACTAGGGCCACAGCACTGAGCAAAAGAAAGCCCCTTTCCTTCTGGAGACCCTATTCTGATATTTAGTTTTGTTTTATAACATTTTTAAATAATTTTTAAAATTAGAGTTAAACATGCAAGGAATCCCTGAAACTCCTGCCCCGTTGTTTCGCAGGTAGAAGGCAAAAGCCAGGAGAGCATTTACCCAGGATCACCCAGTGAGCGCTGAGGCAGGGCAGGTCTAGGCTTCGCGTCTCTTGAAAGGCCAGCTCTCTCTGTGCTGCCTTGCACCTCGGCTGCCTCACCCTGAGGGGTGCTGAAGATGAAAGCAGGGATGAAGGAAAGATTTGGGTCAATGTGCAGATTGAAAAACCCCAGGTTAGGCAGGGCACATATCTAAAGTGCATGCATTGGGACAGCCAGTTATGACTAATAGCACAAAATGAAGGGTGGGTCACCAACCATTTTACATTCTTGTTTCTAATTCTGAAAACACATGACATGGTTTCTCTTATACAGGTGCTTGTTGCCCGTTATGTGCTGGGATGTTAAGAGTTTTATTTGACAAAGAAAAACTGGATACTATTGCCAAGGTAAATTTTTCTATATACTAGGTGCTGTTGAAACCTTATTGATAAACCTGTCAGTAATCCGACAGAGTAGAATGTGTTGTCCCATTCATAGATGAAGAAACTAATTTGCAGAGAAGCAGCTTGCGTGAGGCCATACAGCTTATAACCAGTAGAACTAGGGTTTGAGCCTAGGCTACCTGGCTCCCGATCCTGTGCTCCTTTCCTCCACACCCTGGCTGTGTGGTGACCTTGCTCCATACATCATAGCCTGAGCCTTTCTAGAAAAGTTCCCCTCCTGGCACAGTAGGCAGAGTTCGGGCTGGAGGCAAAATCAGGCAGCCGGAGACTGGTAGGTGCCCAGGTGGTTTCAGGGTTACCTGCCCTCAAATAGTCCCATTCCTCTGTGAGCTGCTTTCAGAGCCAGCCGGCGACCTGTGCGAGTTTCACCTCTTCTTTTTCTGTGTTGTCGCTTTTACTGCTCCCTGTTGTGGGACGGAGCTCCAGGCACGTAACAGCCAACACCTGGCACTACCTCAAAAATTATCCTCATTTTGATTAAAGCACCTATGTTTTTACAGAAAGACTAATTATTTCCCTGTGACATCCAACTCAGAACAGTCACTAAAAAGCACTTCTGGTGAGAGTGGATTTTTTCCTGGCTACAAAGCTCCATGTCAGGCAAAACCCATTGGAATGGACTTTATGGAGATTTAGAATTCAGCTGGCAGGACCCTCACTTAGGGGTTCCTTGGTCAAAAGAGCCTCCTTGGCTTAGGCAAGGTAGTAAGGCAGCTGAGGCAGTAATAAGCAATTCTTTTTTTCTGGCGAATCTTTTTCTCTTTTTCTCTTTCTAGGTAACGAACAAAAAGCCAATAACGGTTCTGGAAATACTTGAGAAAATCCGCATGCATGTGTCTGTTCCACAGTGTGATGTATTTGGATACTTCAGCATTGAATCAGAAATTGTGATCCTGATCATTCCTGTCGATCATTATCCAAAAGCTTTGCAGGTGCGGCTCAGCATACGTTTGCAGCCATCTTGTCAACATTAAGTTTGGTGGACTTGGGACGGTGGAAACAAACCGGGATGGGGAGGAGCAGGTGGTGAGGAAATGGAGGCATTGGGCAGGGCAGGGCAGGGGGGAGAAGCAAGGTGGTCTCCGAGGGGCCGAGCTACCCTCGCTGAGCACTTTGCCAGGTGGCTGAGGCCAGGTACACATTTGACAGCAGAATGCTCAGCAGTCGGGGGCGGGAGAGGCTGAGATGCCCTGACTCGAAGTGCAGAGGTGGAATGCAGCTGCTCATCGTGCAGACAGGGCAGCTGGGGCCAGGGTGGGAAGGGAGTGACAAAGGTCACACAGTGATGAAGCAGAAGGGAATTCTGTCTCCTGAGGGCTGTGCTCCCACTGCGGGGGGAGGATCCCACTGCAGCTGGTCTTGGGGACCCCCATGTTTCTTCCTCACAATCTCGAGGTTCGCCTCACTCAAGCAGGCCTAAGTTTCAGCATCAAAATAGGGCTCAGGCAAAGGGGATGAATACACACAGCGATGAATACGAAAATACAAACTTGCCATTGTTAGAAAGTTCATTAAGTCTAATTACTCTCCTCCTGATATGTAAATAGACATCGAAAGTCCGTTCCCTGTGACTGCATTTAACTATATAAAGCTAATGTCTGAATGTAGATAAGCAGTGAAAGGGTCGTGGAAAAAGAGAGGGCAGCGGATTGTTTCCTTTCTGATTTCATTTCCATTGATGCTGTTATCATTCATGTAATAAACTAAGACTATCATTAGATGTTACTTTATCTAAGGAAAGGACAAAGTGAAAGCATATTCCTTGTGTCAGAATATATATGGAATTTGACTTGACCTTCTCCCGGGTTCTGTGTTTTTATATTAAAAAGAATCTGATTTTCCTCTCCTAGATTGAGGCCTGCAATAAAGAAGCAGAGAAGATCGAATCTCTTATCAACTCCGACAGCCCTACTCTGGCGTCCCACGTCCCTCTCTCTGCCCTCATCATTTCCCAGGTCCAGGTCTCCAGCAGTGTGCCGTCGGCCGGCAGCAGGGCCAGACCTCCCTGCCATGCCTGCCTCTTCCTCCTCGGCCTGGGCCTCACCTTGCACGCGATCTGGACATGTAACTGACTGCCCATGGAAAGTGCCAAATGTTCCTCAGTCTCATTTTCTACCTTGTGAAAGACATGCAGGACTTCTGGTTTGTAGTTGAAGAGTGGCCAAGTAAAAGCACTTGTCACCTGTTCACCACACAGTATTTTTTTTTTAATCTGCCAATATTAGTAGGGTTTTTGTTTTGTTTTTATAAATGGAAAAATATATTCTTCCAAATACTAATGCAAAGAGGATGTTTCCTGCTGGTGGATCACTGCCTTCCAATTTACATTTTGCTCATTAGATGGGTCCCTCACTCTAAAACATATTCAGTAACACTGATAAATGGTCACTTTTTTGAAAGCTAACTCACTATACTATGGGCTTTGTATCACAGAAAAGTCATTTCAGAGTTCCTATAAGTATTAAGGAGCCCTTAATGTTTGTGTGTTTGTTTACAGATAATCACGTACTCTATCTAGAAACTAGGGGTCACAGTAAAGAGCCACTGCCATTAAAGTATGAAATAGAGACAAAGCATTGTTGGAATTATCATGTGGATCATCTGGCAAATTTAACTTACAGAAATTTAATTCAAGAACCCATCTATTGTGATAAAAGCGGGCTATCTAAGTGTCATTCACACGATATACTGTACGTGATGATCCCAGTGGTTACAAACGTGTCTGTGACTTTTGTGAAAGGGAGAAGTTATACTACATCAAAGCATCTTGCATTATGCATCTTTATATTACCCAGATGTGTGTTCTTCGGTAGCTCTCCGAGTTAAATTCAGAGTTTGCAAACATCAGTCTTTAAACCAATTGCTGCTACTTAAATAATTGCCAAAAAGTGAAATGATTAGTAGTTCATGTACATACTACATGATTTTTCTATTTTATTATGAAGAAGGTGAATAGCCATATTTGTAAAGTGACAATCATGTGTGTTAACCTAGTACCTTCCGTTTATGAAGACATATTTGCTTTCTGTGACATGCACAATGTAGATAAGTGTTCCGTCTGCTTTCTTTTCTGATATAGAATTATAAAGAATTATGGTTTATATATTTAAAAATGTCAATCTAAGTATTAAACTGTTTGCATGTTGTCTAAGAAATTGAATACTTTGAATGTGTTTCACAGTTTGAGATAAGCTATTCAGTGTAATACTTCTTGTTTGTATGCACCTAAACTTAGATTTTACATGAAGTATTTTTTCAGTATTATATGTACCCTCTGATATATATAAAGATATGCTTATGCCAAAATGTTGTTTAAAAGTGGGCACTTAGGCTTTCAGAATATCTCAGTGCCAATGTAGCATGTTTGCTGCAATTGTTTTTTCTATATAAACGTCTTCAATGCAATATACTGGAAAGCTATTTTAATAAAAATAATTTTTATATGGTTATGTGTACTTGCAGGCAATGTGCACATTTAAAATGAAACCACTGCTCACTCCTGGGTGAGCTGTGTCCTTTGCCCTGGAATTCTGGGAGTGTCTTTATGCCAAGCCAAGGGCCCTGGGAAAGCAGGGCCGCAGGAAGAGAGCTGGTCGGGTGTGAGCAGAGGGCAGGCAGCGGCAGGGCGTCATGTACAAAGACCACAAAAGCTTCAGAACCAGGAACAGACCAGGCAGTTCTAGTCCCCGCTGCCTTGCCGGATGTTCCCACTCCAGGTACGCCCTGGGGCAGCGGGAACATGGGACTGTGGAGTTAGAGGGTCTGCTGATCAAGGCCTGAGAGGCTCTTCCGTGCAGCTGAGACTAAGGCCCCAAAACCTTAGTGGCCGACAACAGCAGAGGCTCGTCTCTTGCTCCCATCACACAGCCATTGTGGGTCAGCTGCACTTCTCCCCTACATATGCGTCACTTCAGGACCCATTCCAGTGTCCTCACAAAGGGGAGGGAAGAAACACAGGACCACAACTGGCCCTTAGGTCTCTCCTCAGAAATGAGTGACACTCATTTCTGCCCATGTCCTAGTGGCCTGAGCAAACCACGTGGCTGCTCCTGAGTTCAGAAGATAGGGATGTACACTCTTCTGGGGTGTTTGTGTGTTGGGGGGAGGGAGGTGGAGGGAAAGAGCTGGAGGAGGGACTGAGTATTTTAAACAATAATACAGTATGAAGTCCTTTCTCATCAGGAGAGGACAACAGCCAGGGCTGATTAAATTTTCCACTAGAAAAGCAGTAGAAGTTTCATGGTCTAGGAAGGAAATAAGAGACATGAGAGAGATGCTTGGGTTTTGAGGATTAGGTAGGTCAAGGGAGAGAAAGGTCTAGAGGTTGGCCCTGCTCTGAAGACCCAACCATGAGAACTCTCAGGATGGTTATGGGCAACGCAAGCCCAGGTCAGTTCACGGAAACGATGCTCCACACTTACCAGCGGCTGAGGTGAGCACACCATGCTGCCCGGGGTCAGATTGTTGGGGCTTCCCTACATCAGAGCAAGATGGAGACTTTAAAGATGTTCATTAGGACATCTTTAATACAAGCTGTGGGGTGTTCATTTCTAGTAAAAAAAAATAAAAAGGGGGGAGGAGATGTCAACTAAGAGCTCCTGAGGGGCATTGCCTTCAGTTACCATTTGCCTGTACAAGACGGGGAGGGTCGTCTAATTGCACAGACAGTGTGCCAGGGGCGGCGTGCGGGGGAGGAAAATCTTATAAGAAGACAGAAGGCTTCTTAGGGTTTCATTTGAGCTGAGCCTGATAGAAACGGGGTCTCTGCCAGATGGCTTTGAGGAGAGGCATTTTGAGCAGAGGGTCCAGCCTAAGATAAGGCACAGAGGTAGGAGAGTGTGGGTACCCAGGGGTAGAACATGGAGCTGGCCCATCAGGAAGGGGTGGCAAGGGGATGTATAAGGCTGATGAGACGTGCTGGCCTTAAATGCTGGGCCAGACTGGCATCTGAAGCCTCTGCCCTTGCCCTCCCAGTGATACTGGCTGAACTGGAGAGCCCTGGTGTGCACAGAGGGGTGTGTGTGTCAAAATGTCTTTATCAGGCTGTGCTTCGTTTCCCTCTGTCCTGTGAACATCCTGGACTCTACTGAGGAAACATTAACAGAGCCAGGCTGGGTGGGTGCCAGGCTTCCCCTGCGCCTGGTCCGCTCCCAGGGGCTTAGCCTGGGTCTGTTTCAGTTCCACTGTGGGAAGAAAGTTACACCCACCAGCAACACTAATGGCCTTGACGCAAAATCCATAGAAAACATTTTCTCCTTCATTTGATTTAATTAGTGGTTTTCCTTCAGCCCCATGCTTGTGGGAGTCAAACTTACACACTCCCAGAGAGGGCGCTCTATTTCTTGGGGGACCAGAAGCCCCTCTCCCAGAGCCTTCCGCCCCTCTCTCAGGTGCCGAGGGGGCTTGAGAGGAGGGAAAGGGAAAGCAGAGGGATCACTCCTAGGGAAGTTTCTTCCCCTAATCCAACGTTCTGGGAGCTGGGGGGTTGGGTTCCACTTTGTCCCTCGAGGGAAAGCGGCCCAGCGAGTCAAGGCAAAGCCAACGCCTGAAACCAGGTCTGGACTTCCCTTGGCACAAGGCAACGGGGCAGGATTAGCGCTTCTCAGGGACAGAGGCAGCCTTGCAGGAAAGCCCCACGAAGGAGGACACGGAGTAGGCTGAGGGGAAGAGGTTCAACCGACTGGCCAGGCAGGCTTGCTGTGTGGGGTCTGACTGTCAGCAGAACTGAGAAGCAAAAGGAATCATGAAAGTGACACAGCTCTCCAGCACTTTCTGTGTTTACACAGTGCTCTCACTGGCCCAGAGCAAAATGGTACACAGAGAGAACAAATACAAAGTCTAAGGTTCAGTAGGTAGGTCCTCAGGAAGTTAGGCCGCGGTGGGTAAGGGTGAGGGTAGGGCAGGAAGCCCTCACACCAGGAAGCTTGTCACACCCTTGTCACAACTCCACCCCCTTTCATTTCTCCAAAAATGTATTGTTTTCTCATTATAAAAATAACGTGCATTCCCCAAATTATCCGGAAATATAAACAAACAAACTAACATACAAAATCACCCACAGTGCACCTCCTTTCCCTGACTCTACCACGGAGTACAGAATCCTTCCAGAGCCTTCTCTGTACATACACCTTTCTGTATCTAATTGGGGAAGAGTACCCTCCTCTGTTTGCATGAGGGAAAATGTACCCATCCCCTGTGAGAAGTCCAAAAGCATGGTTTCATATTTGGGATGGCATCTGCTGGTTGGCACTTCCCTGCCTAATGGTTCGCAGGTGGAAGCCCGACCTTGCCCAGAACCCCATGAGGTAAGCAGATGAAGCACCACCTCACCTGTCTCCCCAAGACCAGCCTCCCCCTGCATTCTGCTGGAGATGTGAGTGGTTGCTTTCTGAATGGTCAGGTAAGCGTTTATGTTGGTCAGGGCCCAGCAGAAAAATAGGTGGGCCACCCAAAGGATAATTTGAGGAAGGCTTAATAAAAGGACTAAGTACACAGGTGTGAGCAGGTGTGAGAGACCACAGGGAGCATGCCAGGCAGGAGCTCTAACATGGGGCGCCAGCTCCCCTAAGCCCAAAGTGGCCAGGTCGTCTCCAGAACTCAAGGAGAGACGCTGCAGGGAGCAGGCATGTCCTCCCTTCCTGCCTGTGTCTCCTCCCGTTGCAGAACCCGGTCGGAAACCTGAGGACAAGGGAGCCTGTTGCAGTAACAATGCAGGTCAGCCTTCTGGGCAGAGAGCAGGGCAGAGAGTCAGTTTAAGGAAAGAAGTGGAGGAAAAAGAAGATACCAGCACAGCAGACCAAGGCAATGCCAAGTAAGCGAGCCATGTGCCAATCATTCCAGCGCCCTGCCCAAGATGGGCTAGGCCCCTTGGTTTCAACTTTCGGAGGTGTTCCACTGAACGCTGCTTCCTTCCTGACCTCACTCAGCCTCCTTAGATCCATCTCTCCCAGCCATTCTTCAGGCCTATATTTTCCAGAATCTCCCCACGGCTCCCTGAGCAAACCTAGAAAAGGAGTCCAGGCCCTCCTCCTCTTGTTGGGTCACACCAACTGGGCCCTCAGGCTGTCCTGCTTTGGGCTAGAGGAGAACTACAGGCTGCCCTGGCTGAGGCTATGGCGGAAACCTCTTCTGCCCAGGCTTTGTCGGCTTTGGAGTCGGGGACCAGGCCCTGGCCCGAGAGTGGGGAAGGCGGGCGCAGTGGATCCAGCACACCTTTCCCATCAGCACGGAGCCGCTCAATGTAATGAGGAGCAGCGCCCTCATTACAGGGAGGGTTCATTTTCTTAAAGCAGCCCAGGCTGTCACACATGAGGAAGGGATGTAATTGTCATAGTAGAATAAATTTGGTTACATATCTAGGAAAATAAGTCTATACTTGATTGCATTTAAAATGGGTTGTTGTTGTTGCTATTGTCAATATTTCCCCAATGATATATTCTAACTGGTTATCGATGCTACGTGATTTTTTTAAAGTCACCTTTTCTTGGACTTGGCTATCATTTAAAAAAAAAACCTTTATGTCAATTTAATGCATTTTCTTAGGCTATTCCAGGGAGGAGTCATAATGAAAACTATGCTCCTTCTTTTCTAATATTTATACTCCTTACCTCTTTGTTTTGTCCTGGTATTGGCCAAAACTCCCAAAACAAGGTTGAATAACAGTGGTGATAGCAAGAAACCTTGTTACGCTCGATTTTAGTGGGAATGTCCCATTGTTTAACTGCTAGGCAGGACATGTTTCAGTATGACATGTTGTATGTTTGTTTCAGGAAGCTTCTTTTTATTCTGTTAAGGGAAAGTAAAAAAAAGAAAATTTTAACACAGTAATGGACCCTGAATGTATCAAAGATGTTTTCAGCATTCATTTACATATTTTTCTTTATAAGTTGTGAACATATTTCTTAATATTAAGCTATCCCTACACTCTTGAAATAAATTTTATTTGGCTATGATATATTATTTGATTAATGCACAGCTAGATTCAATTTGCTGATATTTTACTTAGGATTTTGATATTTATTTTCATAAATGAGGTTGCCCTATGTTTTCTTGTATTTGCTATATTTTTCAGGTTTTAGAATCAGGATCATTCCAGCTTCGTGAAATGAATAAGGGAGGTTTTCTATGCTTTAGAGCGATGATTTTCAACCTTTTCATGTCATGGCACATAAGCTAACTACAAAAATTCTGCAGTGCACAAAAAAATATGTTTTTTCCCAATCTGATTAAGAAAATAGGTTTAATTTTGATTCATTCACACTAGATAGCTATTGTTGTGCTGGCTGTTGTCATTTTTTTAAACTGACAGTCAAAGGGAAAAGAGGTCAGTGCCCCTGACTCAACAGTCAGGTGTTGCATGTTTTTAAAATTCTTGCTGCACCATCAGTGGAAAATTGCTGCTATAGAACATGTAAATGGCACCAGAATCATCTGTCTCTCAAGGTTTGATAGAATTCGTCTGCAAACCTGGCTGGGTCCAGCTATATTTAGGTAAGAATTGATATTGAATATTTTTCTTTTTTTTAATATTTTTCTTTTTTTTTTTTGGCTATATTCGTTAATTTAGATTTTTTTTCTCACCTTAAATAACTCACCTTAGTAATTTGTATTTTCCTAGAAAATTGCCAAGGTCAGAAAAACTACTAATGGAGAATTGTCAATATTTTTCTGAACACTTCTAAGAAGAGATTACACCCCCTTTTTTGTTACTAATGTGATACATTTGCATTTCCTCTCCTTTTCCATATTTTTAAGATTTGATTTCATAGAGATTTATCTCCTTAATATGTCTTCCAGCCCTCAGCTGTATTTTTCCATTCTTTTCCTTTTTCTAACGTATAATTTTCAGTTTTAACCTATAGTAATTTCTTTAGTCAGTTAATTTTTAAACACTGTATTATGGGAAATTTCAAATCTACAAACAGTTTTAAAGTTAAAGAAAATCCATGTACTCACCCTCTAGATTCTAAATGAACATTTTGCTGTGTTTACTTTATCATTTTTATTCATCTCTCCTTCTGTCCATCCACCTTATTTTATGTGTGTTTCAAAGTAACTTGAATCCATTTTTATGCATTTCAAAATAAGTGGCAAACATCAATACATTTCACTCCTAAACACTTTAGCATTTATTCATTAACTAGAGTTCAATCTTCGTGATTCTTTATTTTAAATTAATTATTGTAATTTGTCTAGTTCCTTTAGGCCAACACTTAGTTTATTTTTCTCTTTTTAAATAAGTATAATAACATTTAAGATATATTGACTATCAATCATGTTTCGGGCCATTTTAGAGTTATTTTTTTTAAAAACCAAAGATCAAGGGAGAGTCTTCTCCTTCTAGGCTCCAAATTAGGTAGTAGATTATTTTTATTATAAGTCAGTAAATGTAAGATTCAGAATTCTAAGGTACATGTCTTAGTTTGGCTTGCTATAACAAAATACCATAGACCAGGTGGCTTATAAATAACGAAAATTTATTTCTCACAGTTCTTGAGCCTGGAAGTCTGAGATCAGGGTGCCAGCATGCTCAGGTTCAGGCGAGGGCCACCTTCTGGGTTGCAGGCTGCCGAACTCTGGTTGAGTCCTCACCTGGTGGAAGGGGAGAAGGCGCTCTCTGGGGTCTCTTTATAAGGACATTGCTCCCATTTAAGAGGGCTCCACTCTCAACACTTAATCATCTCTCGAAGGCTCCTCATCCAAATACCATCACACTGGGGATTAAGTTGCAACATATGAATTTACCGGAACACAGACATTTAATTGATAGCAATACAGATACCAATAGGAAGGAAGTTTTCTTTTTTTAAAAAAAGATTTTATTTATTTTTAGAGAGGGAAAGGGAGGGAGAGAAACATCAATGTGTGGTTGCCTCTTGAACGCCCCCTACTGGGGACCTGGCCTGCAACCCAGGCACGTGCCCTGACTGGGGTCAAACCTGTGACCCTTTGATTTGCAGGCCGGCAATCAATCCACTGAGCCACACCAGCCAAGGAAGGAATTTTCATTAAAGTCCTTTATTTTCAAATCAAGGAAGTATTAAGTAATAATAAGTCATTCTCCTCAGCCCTTTGATGGTGAAGCTGCTCTCCTTCCCAGCTTCTAAGCTCTAGGAAGAAAGAAAAGCCCCGCCTCTTAGGAACTGGGGACACTAATAGGCTCATCAACAGTTTAGCTTCACGGGCGGGTGGGCAGCGTGACCCAGTGGTGAGTCCTCTCCCCTCAAGCTTCCTACTTTCCTCTTCCTTGTCTGGGATTGACAGTGCTATCCTCTAACTACAGCTTTTCTTTCTCATTTGGAGCTCTGGTGGATGAACTTGATCTCTATGCTAACAGGAATACTATACTACAAAGCAGCAAAATGTGAAATCTACCAAACACTCCATGCTCCGTTATATCCTACACCTATGGTCTCACAGGACTAGGACAGCCTAAGCCTGCGCATCATGCCCACTGGAAGAATTGTCATGTGACAAATGGCATGTGACTAAGAAGGTTCCTGGACCACTGCTCAAGACTGTCCAAGGATTTCTTTCATATAAGCATGCTATCAAGTGTTTTAAACAAATTATCTCATGCAATTCTCACAATCTCTCTATGAAACAAATAGTATTATTAACACTGTTTACAATTGATACAACTAAGGCTTAAGGAGATTTTATAATTTCGCCAAGGTCACAGGGCTGGTAGATAGCAGAGCAGGAATAGTTTGAACCCAGGTCTAACTGAAAGTTTATGTTTATATTTATTATGTAGTATATTTGCCTCTAAGTACAGCTTTGGCTTTATTCCATGTATCTTCCAACAGCAATAATAAAGAAAACATAATTTGGTAAAATAAGGAGACTTTTCTGCCAAGGTCTTTCTTTCCCCTGGTTTTCTAGTTTCCATGGCCTTCCATTCATTGAGTTATCACGATGAATTTTTTATTCTAAAAACCTGCAGATTAAGAGCCTTATAGCATAGTTTGTACCTTAAACTATACTTCGGGGGAAGAAGTCATAATGATGGAAGAGCTTAGACACTAAGAAGGTCTGAATCATGGAGTATAGAACATCCCAGGGAAACATGTAAGACAGAAATAAAATCCCCCCTCTGAAAAAGGAGGGATGGTGGACATTTGCTGAGTTTTGGCTGCTCAGCATGGGGAGAATCTCTGTTTGAGGATGGAAGATCTTGCACATAACTGTGGACATCGAAGCCATGCCGGTGCTCCTCTGTTCTCTTCCTGAAGCTTGTGTGAAGGCATGTGACCCAGGCTCAGCCGAACAGGTGCTCTTGTCAAAGCATCTGAATCTGGAATTGACCAGAGGTGTAGTGGGGGTCGAGAAAGATTCTAGAATGCTCGAATATGTATCCCCAAGAGATTAAAATAGATGTGGCCAAGTTTCCTTCAATGCACAAGTTTAAGTTTCCTACCATTGACAGAATTTTGCTTTGATCTATTCAGAGAAACAAAGGTACTTTTTTACATATATAAATTGTGACTGAGAAATACTACATAGACAAAAATGCATGACATTTAAAGAGGACTTTTTAAATGCCATCTCAATTTAACCTAAACATCTTTTTTAAAAAATCCTCTAAGATAGGTATTACTATCTTCATCTCAAGCTCTTTCAGAATCAGTTGGTGGGCAGCAGAGCCAGAACTTGGACTTGGGCCACATAACTTCAGGCCCACATCCCATGCTCTTAAATGAGAATTCTAATGGTCAGTTTATCTCGGATTATCTGTTTTGATTTTACCTTCATTTATAGTGTTGATTCATGAACACTGGACTCAGCAACAGCACTGTAACTCATGCCCGAACAAAGCTTACCTAGCACGCACATTCTCCCTGTCAGGCACACCACAGGCTTCCTGCACTTAGGAACACGGAACAGTACCTCCACACTTCACTTGGGGGCCATTTTCGATAGTAAAATCAATACCAAAATGCAAAAAGCGTGACACTAAATAGACTCTAACCAGGCCATTTGTTTACGGTATGAGAGCCGAAGCAAGAAGAGTGTCTCCTTTTCAACCTCACCTGGGAACTTGGACAACCCAAGTTTTTCACTGCTCTGCACACATCCTCAAATGATGTCAAAGCATTGAAAATATTGATTTTAGGGTTATGAGGAAATCTTAGTGAGCAGGCAAATTCATAAATACAGAATCCACAAATAATGAGGGTTCACTGTATTGCTAAACCTCTAGAAGTCATAAGTTACCAATATTATAAATGATAAAGGGACACCACCATACATCATACAGACTATAAAAGGATAACAAAATATTATCAACAACTTTATGCCTATAAAGTCTACCAGTAGACAAATGAAATGGATTAATTCCTTTTAAGAAGCACGCTACCAAAGCTCATTCAAGAAGAAATAATCTAAATGGTTCCATGTCTATTAATAAAGCTGAATTTATTATTTAAAACCTTCCATTCCCCCCCCCCAAAAAAACACTTCCATGCATAGATAGCTTCATTCGTAATTTGTAACACGTATTTAAGGAAGGAATAATACTAATTCTGTACAAACTTCCAGAAAATAAAAAAACCCACTTCAACTTCTTTTGTAAGGCCAGCATTGCCCCGATCCCTAAATCTGAAAAAGACATTATAAGAATAGAAAACTAAATAAAGAGCAACATCCCCAAAAACATAACAAAGAGATTAAAGAAGATATAAATAAATAGAAAGATGCACCATGCTTATCGATCAAGCTCAGTATTATGAAGAGATTAGTTCTCCCTAGGTTTATCTATGCTTTTTGTTTATTTTTTTTACAGTAACTGACAAGCTGATTCTAAAACTTATATGGAAATGCAAAGCATCTAAAATGGATAAAACAGAAAAGAAAGGAAAAAGACTAAACAAATTTACCTGATTTCAAGATTTATATAAAGCTACAGTAATCTAGACAGGGTGGTGTTAGTGTAAAAACACATATATAGATCAATGGAGTGGAATAGAAAGCCACATGTATCTGGCAAATTGGGAAATAATTATCTTTTCCAGAAATGGTACTGGAGCAATTGGATATTCATACATCCAAGAGAGGGAGAAAGAGAGGACTTCCAATCAAGATGGTGGCATAGATCAACATGGCACTCGCCTCCTCCTACAACCACATCAAAATTACAACTAAACTAGAGAACAACCATCATGCAGAATCTCCCAAAACTGAGCTGAATGGAAGTCCTACAACTATAAAATTAAAGAAGAAACCACATCAAAACTGGTAGAAAGAATGGAGACATGGAATGAATTGGTCTTACACCCACACATAGCAGATAAAAATCAGGAGGGATATCTCCAATGTGGAGGACCCCTCCGAGGAGCACGGGATTCCAGACCCACACAAGGACTCCCTTCCCAGGGTTCCAGTGCCAGAAAGAGAAGTCCCCATAACTTCTGGCTATAAAACCCAGCAGGGATTGAGGCTGAGGAAGATGGAAATTTCCAGAGTCCCAGGGAGTTCAAAAGGGCCCTCGCCCGGACTTACTCAGACTCTGCACTCCAGCATGAGGGCAGCAGCATGAAAGGCACTAGAGACATATGGGGAGGAACTAAAGTATCTGGCATCAGGGCAGAGGCTGGAGGGGCATCCTCCTCCCAGACAGAAGTGCTGCCAGAGATCACTGTTGTCTTGCTGAGCCCTCCCCCACAGACCCTGCAGGTAGGCACCATATCTGAGACTCCATCCACCTGGCTCACACGGTTGCTCCCCCCACCCCCAGCCCATGATTCCTTGAGTTCCTACCCCACCCAACCTTTGGACCTAAGCTGTTTCTAGTGTCTTTTCCATATGAATAGCTTGTCTTGGCTCAGGCTTCAGATTTTCATAAATTTTCTCAAGTAAGTAGGATCTGGCCTCAGTGAGCCCCATACCTCTCCTCTTGCTAAGTGGCCCCAGGTCTGGTACAAGCAGCAGCTGGCCTTACTTCAAAGGTTGGCCTCACCTGGGTACTTTTAAGCCCAGTCTAAGTAGCAGCCATGTGCAGATCATTTTGTAGCTTATGCCAGGTGGCCCTGTACAGGACACAGGTGGTGGCTGACCTTGGCCTGTACCTCCTAGGAGGCCCCAGAGCCAGTGCCCCTAGTGGACAGCTTCAGGCCACACTGAAGTACCACCACCCAACCACCTCCACAAGATACACATTCAAAGGGAAGAGAGCAAGTACCAGAGCTCTGCTGAAGGAAGTCCTGCTCTGCGGAGTGGGCCTCTGCACAGCTGACCCTCCAAGGAGGTCGGAGGTTGGTGGTCAGTGGTCACAGTGAGTTCCTGCGGCTGATCAGCCTGGGTAAATCCCTCCCATTAACATGCCAACAACAATCAAGGCTCAACTACAAGAGGAGGGTGTATACTTGGGTGCACCTTGAGTACCCAGCTTAGGTGATAGGGGAGGTTGTGCCACTGAACCCTACAGGACACCTACTACATTAGATCACGATACCAAACTTGGGAGGCATAGAAGCTCTACTTAATACACAGAAGCAAACACAGGGAGTCTGCCAAAATGAGGAGACAAAGAAACATGGCCCAAATGAAAGAACAGAACAAAACTCCAGAAAAAGAACTAAACAAAATGTAGAAAAGCAATTTACTAGATGCAGAGTTCAAGACACTGGTTATAAAGATGCTCAATGAACTTAGTGAGGACTTCAACACCGTAAGAAAGAACCAGAGAGATATGAAGGATACCCTCACTGAAATAAAAAAATAATTTATAGGGAATCAACAATAGAGCAGATGAAGCCGAGAATCAAATAAGCAATTTGGAATATAAGGAAGCAAAAAATACACAATCAGAAGAGAGAGGGGGGGAAAAAAAACCCAGAATCAAAAAAATAAAAACGAGGATAGTGTAAAGGGCCTCTGGGACAACTTCAAGTGTACCAACATTCACACCACGGGGATGCCAGAAGGAGAAGAGAGAGAAGGTAAGAAATTGAAAACCTGTTTGAAAAAACAATGACAGAAAACTTCCCTGCCTTGCTGAAGGGAGTAGACATAACAAGTCCAGAAAGCGCAGTCACAAAGAAGATGAACCCAATGAAGTACACAACAAGGCACATCATAATTAAAATGCCTAAAAATTAAAGATAAAGAGAAAATCTTAAAAGCAGCAAGACAAAAGCAGTTAGTTACTTACAAGGGAGCTCCCATAAAACTATCAGCTGATTGCTCAAAGAAATTTTGAAGGCCAGAAGGGAGTGGCAAAAAACATTCAAAGTGATGAAAAGAAAGGATCTACAACCAAGATTACTCTACCCAGCAAAGCTATCATTTAGAAACAAAGAACAGATAAAGAGCTTCTCAGACAAGAAAAGTTAAAGAAGTTCATCACCACCAAACCAGTATTATATGAAATGTTAAAGGGTCTCCTTTAAGAATAAGACGGAAAAGAAAACAAAAAATATGAACGATAAAATGGCAATAAATACATCTCTATCAACAATTGAACCCAAAAAACAAACAAGCAGAACAGAAACAGAATCATAGATACAGAGAATGTTTTGACAGCTGCCAGACAGGAGGAGGGCTGAGGGGACAGGCAAAAAAAAGTGAAGGGGTTAAGAAATTCAAATTGGTTGTTACAAAATAGTCATGGGGATGCAAAGTACATCATAGGGAACATAATCAATAATAACCTAATAACTATATATGGTGTTAGATGGGTGCCAGCTTTATTGGAATGACAACTTGTTAAGTTATATAATGTATAACTGCTGGGGTGTACACCTGAAACTAATATAATAATGTATGTCAACTGTAATTGAAAATTTTAAAGTGATTTAAAAAAAGAGAGAGAATTACAACCCTGACTCCATATCACACACGATAATCAAAATGAATGTAGAAGCTAAAACTAAGTATAAAAGCTAAAATTGTAAAACTTCTAGAAGAAAACGTAAGAACTTTTCATGATCTCAGAATAGGTCAGGAGTTCTTAAATAGCACATAAAACCAAAAAGAAATGATAACTTGAGTCCAACATTCTTTGTGGCTGAGCTTTGTTGCCATTTCTCTTGTCTCCGTCTGCTGCCCCGGCACCAGCTAGGACGAGCTGGGCGGTGACTCCCCCTCCAACCAGCCCAGGGCCCTTGGGGAGGGGTAACTTTGGCACTGCCCTAACTCCCTTCAGCCCACTGTCCCTTCCACGTGGCTGCTGCTAAGGCCAGCTCTAAGGCTCATAGACTCCAGAGACGCAGCTAAATTCAGATTTTGATCCCTACGCCTATGAGGCCCTCTCCCCTCAGCCTTCACCTGTCTAAGGAGATGTGAGTGAAGCTTGGTGGTTCCCTGATCGTCTCTCTCTCTGTGCAGTGAGAGGCTCTCCTGTGCTTCGCTATCTCCACTCTATAGCCTTGAAGTTTTGGTTAAGGTGGAAACAGCCTTCCAGAGATTCTAGAGGGAATGTGGACTTCTTCCTAGAGGGTTCATTTGGTCATTTCAATAGGGACTTGTTGGTAAGATGGGGAAGGACATTGAATACAAAAGGTTAGATCCCCGCCAAGCACCAGTAGTCCCTTCTGATTCAGGAAGGGCCATGCTTTCTAACACTCTAACACTGAAAGTACTAAAATCTAGTAAGTGTATATGCCTGATACGGTGTGAGGGAGTAAACAGGGTAGCGCCCAACCTTACTATCACCCTATAATGAGCAAGTCATTTCACCTTAGTGTCCATTTATTGAAAGGTCTTGAAATTAACTTTCTTTAAGTAGGATTCACTGACTTCCTTCCCCAGAAAGGAGTTACTTTGGAGAGGTAACCCAGACTATGTCTTCCTGCTAGTGACCTTCTCACACAGGGGTGGGACCATGGCTGAGACCAAGTCTCCCCAATGCCAGGTGTGTAGTGACTACTGCCCTCAAGGTCAGGAAAAGTCAGGGCCTTTGGAAGTTAAAGAGACACAAAGGCCCTGAGGGATGGGGAGGACTTAAAAGAGCAGAGAGGAGCTCGCACTCCAACTCCAACCCGGATCCGCACTAGAGGGTGCGTCCCGGGGATAGGATGGACATGCCCTTTGGAGTCCGGTGTCACCGGATTGGGGAAGGCGGCACACTCCGGATTACAGGGGGTGGGGGGACAAGGTGGAGGGCGGGCGGTAGATCTCTTATCCCAGGCTGGAGCCGTCCCTCACGCCGCGACAGCGAGCACCGCGGTCCTTGCAGCGCGTCAGCCGCAGAGTGGCTATTGGGGACCTGCTGGGAGGCGCGGGATTCTGAGTCCCGCGAAGGCACAGCTGGGAACTGAGACCCAGGAGGCCCCGGGCTCCAGGTCCGCTCCTGGAGCGCGCTGGGCAGTCGCTAGGGTCCCTGCGCTTGGCAAGTTCCCTGGAGCCGGGTTCCGCGGAGCAAGGGGCTTGCAGCGCCTCCTCGGGGCAGCGGGTGGGGTGGCCCCAGGCGCCTCGGCCAGCAGCTGCTGCTGCCTTATAAGGCGGGGGCCGGGCCGCGCCGGGGGAGGGGCTGCGGCCGCCTGGCCGCCCCTTAGGCTCTCCTAGCGGTACGCGGCTGGCCAGGGAGCGCAGAGGCAGCGGGAGCCCAGGAGCAAACGAGCCGGCCATGGGCAAGTCAGGTGAGCCCGCTGCGCCCGCTGGGCCACGGTGCGGGGATGGCTCAGGAGATAGGGACTCCGGATGCCCGCCGTCACCCTCCCCCTCGGCGGGCTGGATTTCCCTGCAGCTGGGCGGCCGCCTCCGCGCAGGGACGCAGCTCCGGCTGCGGGAGGATCCCAGGCGCGGGATGGTGCGGCGCGCGGGACGAAGCGCCGGAGGGGCAGGGCGGACAGTTTCCGGGGTAGCCAGGAAGCCGGGGTGGCCGTGGGGCCCCGGGGAGAGAGGGAGGGAAAGCGAGACCGAGGGAGGGTCCCCTGTCTGCGAGCCAGAAATTGCGTCTGGGAGGGCGTCCAGGCGCTGATGGGATTAGCGCTCAGCGTCTGGCCAAGGCGTGGCTTTTGCTTTGTTTCAAGAGAATAGTTAGAAGTTGGAAAAAACCACCAAATTGTGACAGCAGCTTTCGCTGCAAAGCAACGCGCTCCAACCAATCCTCTTAAGGACAGGTCGAGCATCCTTCTGGCTTTGTCCCCCCTCCCTTGAGCGCCCCCTCTTTGCCAGGCTGTCTGCCAGGCTATCAGGCTCCACTAGGGTACAGACTCTGCTTCCCCTTTTTCTCCCACCTGTTGGCGGCCCGTCCTCACCGGTGTAGCTGTCCCGGGTGAACTTTGTAAAAGGTATATCTTATCCTATCACTCTCCAACACCTTCCATTCCATTATCTGCAGGTCAGAGAGTACACATTCTTCAGCCCAGACTTGGGCTCCTCTGGGAGCTGGTCATCACTCCTTGCCTCCACTCAGCCATCCTGAGGCTGGCACACTGGTCCCCCTTCCCCTGGGTTCCCTTTCCCAGCACCTACCACTGCCACTCTGTCTCTCCCAATTCTCTGAGGTTGAAAATCCTCCCCATCCTTGTAGACTCAGCTTCTGGGCTGAGAGACCACCCCTGACTTCCCTAACCCCCTAGAAGGATTGCAGGTCTCTTGGTTGTAGCCCTCCCAGCAGTCAGCTTGGGACACTGCCCAGCCATAGATCTGTTTCCCACAGATAGGTCCTCCTGGAGCCCGGGGTGGGTTGGGGACGCGGGCCGGGTGGGGGTGGGGGTGTGGGGGACGGCCGTCTATCTCAGCATAGTTCTTGCCTCGCAGGAGGCTCTTAATGAACAGCTGTTGAACAGAGTTCAGAAGTCCTGCTTCATGGGAAGCTGAAGTTGTCAGCTTTAGGAGAGTGAAGCTGGGTCTTGAATCTCTCCTCAAGATCCAGACTCATGAGGTACCAGCACTGGGCATAAGAGACTTTCCCTGGAATTGGTCTTAACCTGCCTTACCTGTAGTGACAGGTCTGGCTTTTCAGGCCTGGCAGTGCTAATCACTTGCTATGTGACCGTGAGCAAGGTCCTTTCCCCATCTGTCCAATGAGAGTGGCCCATATGACCCCCAGGGTCCTTCACAGTGTGGAAAAGTGATATAAGGAGTTGCCATGAAACTAAAATTCAGGATGGTGGGTGGTGATGGGGGAAGAGCATGGCTGCAGTGAGAGCATTTTGAGAAACCAACTCCTTTCTCTGTAGCTTAAAAATCCACAGACTCTCTAATGCCACATTGTAATCAGTTGCTCCTAGCTTCTCCCCTAAGAAACAGTTTTCCCGAGTTGCTAATTGTCATCTGCCTATTCTTCTATTTGTCTATCCATCTATCCCTCTCAGCCTCCCTACTTCCTTCTCTCCCTCCCTTTCTTCCATCCATTCCACCACCGATCAGCTACAAACCAAGCCGAGGGCCCCGTGCTGAGGAGGGCGTGATCCTTGTCCTCGGGAGTGTGCGCTTGGATTGTGAACTGAACCCTAACGCTGATCCCGGTGCTGAGAAGCCTCACGTGGCTTCAGTAAGAGGTGGGAAGTGACTCAAGGCACAATGCAGGTGCAAGTGAAGAGCAAGGGGAGCTCAGGGGAAGGAGAGATCTCCTTTGCCAAGGGGCCTACTGAAGGCTCTTGGAGGAGGTGGTCAAAGCCCAGAGAGTCTTGAGAATTTGGACTTTATCCCAGAGACCTGGGGTGCCACTGAAAGTTATTAATCTGAAAGTGGCAGGACCAGAGCTGTGTCAGGGTGGATCAGGTGGGGAGAGGGGAGGGGTGGGGGGTCAGGAAGAGATTGCTGGCGCTATTCAGGCAGGAGATGGCAGGCATCTAAGGCACTGGAAAGCAGAGGATGGATTTTGGAGATGGTGCTGTCAAGCAGACTTCGGTGACTAACTTGTGAATGACAGGAAGGTGTCAGAGGTACGTCTTGGTGCAAGACGGTAGTGACACCTAGGACTGAAGATGCAGAATGGAGCAGGTTTCAGGAGGGGGGACAGTGGCAGAAGGCACTGTCTCCCTCCCCTCTGACAGTGTGCCATGCCCCACACACATATATACACACAATCAGGGACCTTCCAAAATGCTGGCCCAGACCTCTCTTCCTCATTGCTGCATGCATTTTATTGTCTCTCCCAAAGACTGTTAGCCCCCACGACAGTGTCTGGCTCCTGTGAAGGTCTCCAAGAGAAAGTGACTTTTCTGGGGACTGCAGGACCCGTGCGCTTTCAGCACAGGCCCAACCCTGAAGCCCCAGGCCGCCAGCCTGAGGTCTGCATTGCAGGGTGGGTAGCACTCACAGATGTGTCGCCACACAGGGGCTTTATGTGGTTCCTTCAAGACCGTTGTTGAAAGGAGCCAGTCTTGCCTCTTCTCATGACTGCATAGGAGACGGTCTCTTTTTAATCTTAAACCTCAGATATAGCCCAGAGCTGCTTGGGCATTCCCCTGTGTTTGTTCATGCAACAAACACAGCTTTAATTCCAGGAGATGCTCAGCCCAGTGGTCAGAGACTTCCAGACCCATCTCCCAGCCCTGGTCTCCCTGCTGGGCTTCAGTTTGCAGCAGCTGTGACCGGGGGCAGAGAAAGGCAATGACCTTGGGCTCAGTGGAAACCTCTAGTCCCTAATAATAGTGATTACCAATTATTAAGCTCTTAGTGCCGGCTTGGAGCTACTTATTATCAATTGTACAGATTTATAAAGGTTAGGTACCATGCCCAAGCTCATACCTTGACCAGTAAGTGGACAAACTGGGATTTGAACCCAGCTCTCTGACTTCCCAGCTGTGGGCTTTCCCCACTACCACACTGACCACTTGCGCCTGCTCCCTGCCTGCTTCTCAGGCTGGAATGGGTTCAGTAGGGACTTCCACACACCCGCTAATTATCTAAGGATCTTAAAGTCCCCTCCACCCACATGTGCCATCAGAGCAGAAAAGCCATTTAGGGACCAACTAGCCCAGGAATTTTATACTGAGGAGGGAGGGCCCTGCCAGCTCTGCAGGGCGAGGCTGTGGGGGCCACATCCATTCCAACAGTTCCATTTTCATCTGATGATTTTATTTGGGAAAAAAAAAAGTTCAAAGAAAGGGTTTCCTGGCTTTAAAAATCTTTTGAAACCTACCGAAGTCATTGCTCCTTCTCACACAGATGGGGAACAGGAGTCCAGAGGGGTGGGGACTTGCCCAGTGCTCAAGGCAGGACTGGGTGGCTGCAGGCAGGGCTGGAGAGTGGACGCTGACTGCCCTGGCTCCTTCAGGCCCTCAGTGACTGTTACTTGTCTCAAAGGGTCAGCCTGGATCTGGTGCTCCGGGACACCCTGTCCCTGTAAGCAACTGGGCAACTCTTCATTGACCATCATTTTTGCTTGAGGAGAGGAAAAATATATGCAAGTGGGAAGTATGCGAGATTTGGGGCAGAGGAGGGCTCTTCTTAGATTTAGCTCGAATGTGGACTCACCTTGTGAAATCGTGCAATTCAAATGTCCGTCCTCTCAGAGACCGCAGCTTCCTCATCTGCAATGAGAAGACTCTGGTCCTAGAGCCTTCCCAGCACTGGTGAGGACCTCATTCATCTGCTGACTCACTCACTCATTCACTCAGCACGCATCTGAGCTCGGAGGCTCTGAAAGAGGTTGTCAAAAGATCCACTTAAATACCAGCAGCCTTGCTCCCGTGAAAAGTCAGGGATGGGATCTGAAGAAGCAGAGTCTCCAAAAGCCAGAGACTTAAAGGGTCTTGGCTCACTTGTAATGAGATCATTATAATTGACATTGGATAACTGTTCACTGTTCCAGAACTGTTCCAAAGCAATGACGTAGGTTAATTCATTTAATTCTCACAACAACCCTGTGAGGTAGATGCTGTTACCCCCATTTTTCTGTGCAGGGGAAATGAGGCATAGAGTGATTAAGCAGCTTGTCCAGAAGTACAGCTAGTCAGAGGAGGACCTAGTGTTTGCCTCTTGAATTTCCTGGAACCCGGGTTGGGAGAATAGAAGCTTCTCTTCTATCCCCACCCTCTTCACCCCTCAACTTTTTATTCTTCCTGATAAACCAGTTTTACCCCAAAGGTGGAACCTGGTCACTTCGCAGTGTTAAAGAACAACATTCAACTGAGTAAATTTGAATATGCCATTGGCTTTAGTCAGCAGTTCATGGGATTTATTGCTTCTAGCAACTAGAAGGGCACTCCGATGAGTTGTACAAAATGGAAGGTTTTCATAGGCAGAAAGAGGGTGAGATTAAGGAGTTAAAAGAGTGGATTGTTTTAGACAGGGTCACCTGCCTTCAGTGGGGAGCAGCAGGTCTTATCAGGTAGTTTGCCTCACTAGTGATCAGGAAATTCCAGACTGATTGGTTTAAAATTCCACTCCTAGGAGAGGCTGAAATTGCAATTGGGTAAGTTATTCGGTTTTTGTTTGGTGAGGTGGCTTAGCAAAAGTGACTCCATTTTGGCCTTTTGTTTCTTTTTTTAACACCAGCTTCTTGCCAAGGGGCAGAAGGGGGCTGTCCTGGTTTCTGACAGTCCGGGGCCTCGTTGGTGGGGAGTGTGGGGAGAAGTGAGTCAGGCTGGGCTCTGGGAGGCCTCTGGAGAGGACAGATGCTGAGGAGGAGCCTTTTCCAGCCAACAGCCAGGCGGGAGGAGGGGCACAGGCCTCCTTGGAGGCTTAATTTGGCATTCAGAGGCCCAGGCCCCAGAGGACCTGCAGGGGCCCCTGTTCAGCCCCACCTAAGGTGCCTGTGCCCTCTGCTGGCAGAGACAGCTTAGCCCTGCCACCTTCCCTCAGCGCCTCCGCCACCGGGAGCCATGCCCGGCCAGCTCCTTCCACCTTTCAGCAGCTCTGGCCTCAAGCCCCAAACCTGCTCCCTGGAGCCTCTACTCCTGCGCCCCTAATTTTACTCTGGGGCCCCTCAGGCAGGTCTGAAACCTAAGTTCTTTTCTCCCCTCCCTCTTCTTCTCTCTCCTCAGAGGTTTAAAGGCAGCCGCCAACCTCAGTGCCCCACCTCCTAGGTCTGGCCAACCCCTGTGTCTCTTCTCTGTGACTCCCCCGGACTGGTAGCCCTTGGGGACGGAGTGGGGTTAATGCAGGACAGCGTTTCCTTCCACATGAGCCTACCTACCCTTAGACCAGTTGTGGGAACGTGGGCAGGTTACCTTCCTTCCTGATCCTCAGTTTTCTCATTTATAAAATGGGTGCAACAGTGGAAGCTCCCACAAACGGTGGTGAGAAGTAAGTGAGGCCCAGTGCCCAGCAATGGCTGGCAGACGAGCGGAAGGAAGGCCCGCCCTCATTCCAGACCAGCACCCTGAGCCTCGGTGCACCCTCCTAGGAGGACACAACCCTTCCCTCAATCCCTGTTGTGGGGTGGCTGTGACGGATCCCCCCCCCGCCGCCCCCACCCCGCCTAATGCAGGGATGGGTAGGTTTTCTTTGACTTTTTTCCTTCTACATTTATCTTTTCTTCTTGGACTGTTCTACAGAAGTGGGGTGTGCCTCTGGCTGGGTGTGGTCACTAGTGATATCTTGCCTCCCTGAGACAGAGGCCCTGCTGTGAGGAGCCACCTGGACTGACTGGCTGCCGGGGTGGGAGGGGACTCCTGGGGCCAGTCAGTCTTGTGGTGGGTGGAGCCACCCAGCAGGGGTGGAGAGAGAGGGCTCCCTTCCGGATTACCAAAAAGTCTTCTTGAGCCCTTCCTGGGAACCCTGGCCCAGGGAGCTGGCCCTTCTGGGGACAGTGACTGGCTTGGGCTATGGGGCACTGAGCTTAGGTTGAGCACAGGAACTTTCACTTTTGTTTCTCTTCACTTCTCATATTCTGGGAGTGCAGTGACCTAGTTTTTAGCAGCCTTATATGTCCCTCTCTGCCAAGGAGACTGCAGGGCCTACGGCACCAGGACCTCGGTGTGACCCGGCCCCAGCACTCGGAGCCGCCTTTAAGCAGGCTTTGGGAGCTAGCCACCAGTTGCCTTCCTCTCCGCCTCCTCCCCGCAGCCCTGGGATACACCAGGCCCCATCCACCCTGGCCCTTTCTGTGCCCTTTGCCTCCACACCACCTCCTCCAGGTAGCCCTCCCCAATACTTCGTGGTCGCCACTGCCCATGCCACTCAGCCCCAGGCACCTCTAGCGGTGTCCTGCCTTGCCTGCCTGGGACGTGGGAGCGGGAAGGGACATTGGAATGGGCCTCCCCATTTCTGCCTATCAATCCAAACTTCCCCTGTCCTGGCTGTAGGCGCCAACTTCCGTTCCCCACATCCCTGTCCCATCCCATGTTACTGTGACTGCTCCTCACTGGACTGTCCTGCTGGGTCCCACAGTCCTCAAGGTCGGTACTACTCACTTTAATTTATCAAAAACCCCTTGGGCAGTTCAAGCACCGTGACCTGCAGTTTGTTACTTTCATCGCCACTGGGCCTGCGTCTAGCCCAAAGCTCCCGAGGGCAAGTTCTGGTCTTTTTCCCCTTATGACCCCTCCGAGACCCAGTGAGATTTGACTTGAAGGCCTAAGAGACATGGGCAACCTGGCTGAGGGAGGGAAGAGGGTTTCCTGCTGGCTCCTCTGCTCAGCCTCTGGGTGAAAAGACAGCAGGGGAGAGGGTCAGTGGGTGAGCGTGACCTGGGGCAGTGGGAAGAGCGAATGGTGCTTCTTTTGCCTCCCTGCCCACAGCCAGGCCCCGGGGGAAGGCTCCTGCCAGATGGACTGGCTCAGTTTAACTGTCCTGACTCAGCCCTCACTCCCAACTCACCCAACTCACCCCCGTTTCCGCAGAGGGGTAAACTCCCAGATTCCTAAGGCTGTCACTCAGTGTCTTCACTATCTGAGCCTGGCTAGCTGCTGTCCAGACATCGTTGGAGCCTCAAATCTGGGGTCGCCTCTCCTGATCCCCCAGACCATGCTAGGCTGCTGTTCAGGTTCCTCTTGCACCTGTGCTCTTTTCTGCACCGTGGCCCTCTCACACTGTTTGCTGGCGTCTGTTTGCAGGCTGTCTCCCTTCTGTGCGTGAGAGATTTGAGGACAGGATGTGGCAGATTTGTCTCTGGGCATCTAGTGCGCAATACGGACCTGGCACAGAGGTGCTCAGAGAAGAGACAAAGGGGCGGGTGGATTGGGAGTGGGTGGGTGGTGCTGCTGGACAGGTGATGAATCAATGGATGGATGAATGAAAGGTGGAGAGATGGGTGGTGTTGGATGGATCCAGATTGATGTGGCTTCTGGCCACTGTTGACCTTGCCTGACCTTGGCTTCACCCACTTATTCTCTTCCTAACCCCAGCCCCCTTGATCTTGCCCTTTCTAAGGTCATGACCCCGTTGGGCACAGGCTCTGCCTCATCCCTCACTGCAGCTCTGGGCCCCACCCCTTCGTATCCCACACTCTCCTCTCGTTCCACTTTCCCAGTGCTGTCCTTCCCTGGCCCTCTTTTCTTCGTTTGTCCCTCGGTCTTCTTGATTGTACCAGCCCAGGGTGGGCGCCCCTCCACCGCAGCCAGGCTTGTTCTCTCTGAGCGCCCACCCCTGGTCCTTTCCACGCCCCGCCACACGCCATAGGTCCAGTCTGAGATATCCAGTCTCCTTCAGACATTTTCTTTCAGGAGTCCCATTGCTCACCTCTGCTCTGCACCTCTGGCCCCTCCTCCACCCAGCAGCCAGCAGGAACTTTTTCAGAAGCACCGTTCTCACCAGCTCACTGGCCTGCTTCCAGTCAGTTGCTTCTCATTGCTTTGGATAAAGACCCAAATCCCCAACAGGGCCCACATGGCCCTGCATAATCCACGGGGTGCAGGTGTGCAGAGATGTGGAGGGCGACATCAGGGATACGGACGGACGGGATGGGCAGAGGTGTGGAGCAGGGCATCGCGGTTGTCCGTTTGGCTGGGGTGCTGAAGGGTAGCCTCGCCGCGTGGCCTGAGGGCCGAGCCGAGTGTTGCTCTGGAGCCGGCCGTCGCACTTTTGGTGGGTCTTTCCTCCGCACTGAGACATTCTCCATTTTGAAATCATTGCAGCTTCCAAACAGTTTAATAACGAGGTCCTGATAGCCCACAACGAGTACCGGAAGCAGCATGGCGTCCCCCCGCTGAAGCTCTGCAAGAAGCTCAACCGGGAGGCTCAGCAGTGAGTCCCCCCACATCCCAGGGTGACGGGCCCTTCACGGTTCTGCCACTGCTGCAGTCAGAGGGGCCCTGGGGTGGCTGGAGGGACATGAATTTAGGGGGCAGATACAGCCGGGCTTGAATAACCACTCTGCCTCTTCCCTAGGCAGGTCCCTTTTTCCCTCTGAGCCTCAGTTTGCTCCTCTGTAAAATGGGGTGTTTGGGGGGCTCCAAAGAGATGCAGGCGTGCCACCCCTGATTTCCTCTACGAGCCCAGGGAAGGAAGCATGGCCACGCCAGTTCAGGGCTCAGACTTGGAGGCGTCCCTGGGCCGCGCCTGCTCTAAGGAAGAACCGTTGTCTGTGGCAGGTATTCAGAGGCCCTGGCCAGCACGAGGATCCTCAAGCACAGCCCGGAGTCCAGTCGCGGCCAGTGTGGAGAGAACCTGGCCTGGGCATCCTACGATCAGACAGGTGGGTCGCTTTCTCGGCTCCCCTGCCGTCTGCCCGAGCTGGGCCCAGGCACCCCCGGTGGTGTAGCCCTGCGGCAGCTACGGGCCCAAAAAGGGAAGGGAACCCCCGAGCTCGGCCTGCTCGCACAGGCTGACTACGGCTCACCACCGGGTCTCTGATGGTCAGCTCCGGGCCAGGGCTGCGCTGGTGCCAGGGACGCAGAGATGACTCAGACTGCTCCGACACACCACCCCCCGCTTTTGGAAGAGCTCCCAGCTGAGGAGTAGGGTGGGGGACATAAACCATCTCTGTTCAGAGCCTCAGCCTGACTCTGCGGGCACTGATGCATCCCCAGCTACAGAAGAATTTTACTTTTGTTAACATTTTCCTAAATTTTTTTTTACAGTGCTAGTATATAAACTTTATTCAGCAGAAAAGTACAGTAGAGCTTCTGCCATGTTGGGGGGAAAAAAATCATAATAATGGGAAAGGCAATTCCTCATCTGAGATCTCAGCCCGGAATGGCATTCCTACCGCAATGACCAGACATTCTTGAGCTTCCTGGCTCTGACAGCCCTGTCGTAGCTTTTGAGGAAAAGTATTGGAGAGCCCTGCCTCCCTCTGTGAAGTGTACTGCAAACCCCAGCTGGAGAACGGCTCTTCCCTCCCAGCCCTCACATTCCTAGGAGTTCCCAGCGGAGAAGGGGGAGGTGGGGGGAGGCCCGAGTGTCCTCCCGGGCTCCCCAGCGCCGCGGCCCTCCACGAGGGGTGTGCGCATGCTCCTGAGGAAGGCAGGAGTCCACAGTCTGCAGCCATCTCTCCGGGACTCATTTTGGGCCTGGTGGGCCCAGGGGAGGAGGGACAGAGGTGGGAAAGAGCCAGTAGGAGACACGGTTCCATTCCTGGGGACCCTTGAGCAAGTCCTTACCCTCTCTGACCCCAGTTTTTCCATCTCTGCCGAGAGGGAGTTGGGTACATGGTCTCTAAGGCAATGATTCTTTACCTGGCTACCCATTAGGATCTTTTAAAAATACCAGTTCCTCCGTCTCTACTCAAGAGATACCTATACCATCAGTCTTTGGCAGGCCCCAGGCATCAGCAGTTTTTAAAAGCTCCCCAGGAAAGGCCTGTGTGTAGCCCCTGCTCTCTAAGGCCTTGCTACTCCAAGTATGGTCCACAAACCAGCAGCAGCAGGGACCCTATTAGGAATTCAGACTCAGAGGCTCTATCCTAGACCTACTGAAATCAGGACCTGCACTTTACCAAGAACTTCAGGTGATTCATACACATATTGAAGTTCAAGACTTACTGCTCTGAGCTCTGAGGCTCCTCCTAGCTCTGGCCCTGAGATCATCAGCTCCCAGGGAAAGGCTGTGGGGTTTTCTCCTCTCAACACTGGCTGGGCTAGTGGGTGCTCCAAGTGAGGACCCCTGCCTGCGATGGAGACCCTGGCCCCCCCAGGCCAATTGCCTTTCCTCCTGTGGATGTTTCAGGAGCTAGACTTGGGGTGCAATGAAGGCAGAGCCTCTGGAAAACTTGGAGCATCATTAGAAGCCCTTGGAGTACATTGCATTTAACCCTCTTGTACAGGGAGGCTCAGAAAAGGGAAGGCCTTGCCTGAGGTTACACAGCCAGGTAGTGGCAGGGTAAGGACACAGATGCAGGTGACCCCAGCCCGGGGCTCTTCCTAATCCCCAAGAAGGACAACTCTTCCGCCTGGGAGTGCTCACGGGCAGATGTCCCTGTTTCAGCTCCCTGGGGCTTTATCAGATGTCTGACTGTGGGATGGGTGGTTTGGGGTTCTTAGGAGAAGAGGGAAGGAATAGGGAGTGCATTGATTTTGCTGCTGAGTTTTAAACAGTGTCTTTCCCACACAGGAAAGGAGGTGGCTGATAGATGGTACAGTGAAATTAAGAACTACAACTTCCAGCAGCCTGGCTTCAACTCTGGGACTGGTGAGCAACAGGGTCACACCGCTGGCCTGGCGCTGGGCGTTGTCCCAGCTGGGTGTCTGATTTCAGAGAGAAACTAACCCTCTGAAAATCAATCGTTTCCCTCCTGTTTTACCTTTGCCTTTTTTCTCTGGTTTGACTTTGGCCAAAGGGTAAAACTCTCTTTCCCCAACACACACACGCACACACACCCCCGCCTCCATCTAAGAGCTCCCAACCCACCAGCTCCAAGTTCTTCAGGTGACTGGAGTGTGTCTTCAGGAGGCTGTAGATTTTTATTTTGTTTTAAATGTACTTCTTTATTTATTTTCAGAGAGGGGAAGGGAGGGAGAAAGAGAAACATTGATGTGCAATAGACACATCAATTGGCTGCTTCTTGCACGCCCCCAACTGGGGACCTGACCCGCAACCCAGGCATGTGCCCTGACTGGGAATCGAACCAGCAACCCCTCAGTTTGCAGGCCGGCACTCAATCTTCTAAGCCATACCAGTCAGGGAAGGAGGCTGTGGATTTTAAAAGCTGCTCAGTGCTTCTTTCCAGAAGTGGTGCCTTGGCACTTTTAACTGGTCTTCTAGGCTTACTCCCCTGCAGCCCAGCCTGCTCCCCAGCACCCACAGTGTTCTAATACCCTCTCTGCCCATGTTACTGTCCTGATGAAACTGCCAACGGCTTCCTGGGGCCTTCAGGAAAAGGGCCAAGCTCGCTCTTCGCTTGATTTTAGTTCCCGCCTCCCTTCACACCCCAACTTCCTTCCTGCCATGCGCCCCATGCCTCACGGTCTCCCAGGCATTCTTCCTTCACCTTTACGCCGGGGTCAGTGGTCTGGGTGCGCTTGCAATGCAGAAAACCTGGAGCTAGTCTCAGCCCTGGCGCTATTATTTGGGTGAACTTGGGTTGATGCTCTGTCCTTCCCTGTCTCAGAGGGGGAGGGACAAGGTGGTGGTCACTACAGGACATTCTGAGAGGTGGAGTTTAGATTCAGGGAGGAGCTGCCTGTGGGACTATCCAGCCTCTCTCATGGGCTTGCATGGTGAGCAGTAAACATTTAACCTCCTAAAGTCCCAGGCAACTGCTGTGAGCTCTGGGCTCCCTCTTGTCCCTCACCAGCCTCACCAGATGCCTGTCTTTCCTTAGAACCAACTCAGATCCACCTGGGGTGGCCCAGGGTGGGGTGGAAGGGGCTGTCAGTTTCTCTGATCCGAAGGCACCAGAAAAACTGAAAAAGAGATTCTCTACCCACCACTATCCCTCTACCCGACCCCACCTGTGGGTGGAGCCACTTACAGAGGTGTGGCCTCCCAACCTCCGGAGGGTTCTTCAGAAACAGGAAGTGACATGCTCTCAGAACGAGTCACTGTTTCCTGTGGTTTTCTGCTTACTCTCTTGGGCAGGGGGTTCTTGCAACTGTGTGGGCAGGACTAAGGGGCAGAGGTAGGCCTGGGATGAGGAAGGAGGCTGCTGCCAGGGCTCTGACGCAGAATTGGTGGTTCTGTGACTATTACATTCCATCGGTGAGGGAGGGAATAGCAACAACCTCCTTCCATTGTTTAAGGATGTGTAGGTAGAACTTGGTGACCTTTTCATAAAGACTTGTGTCTAGAAGATATTTGATTTTACAGTGTCGGGATCTGCTTTTCCCATGAGCAAGATTCACGGGCAATTGGACATGTGTCAGAGTCCGCTCTTAGCTTTGCTCCTGTGTGCAGGCCACTTGACAGTTATAAAGCGCCTCCCCATCCACGGCCACACGAGCCTTGCAATACCATTTGGAGGTAGGGCTTCAACCCACTAGTTTTGCAGAGGACACTGAGCCCCAGGAAGGGAAAGAGATTTCTTTATACCCTCTGTCCTCAATCCGATGCTCTTATCGTGGCCTCTGATCCTGCACAGGGATCTTAGAAGTGTCAGAGCCAGGAATAGGACTCAGCTTTCAATGGTCACTGACCGCCTGTCTCACCCATTGCCCCACGCCTCCCACCTCGGAAGAGGAGAACCGCAGCGCAGCTAGCACTGATGCCGTCCCAGGTGCCGGTGGGCAATGCCTGGGCACAGACAGAGCCTCATCCTAAGACAGGAGCACAGGTTTGGGGGGAGTCATAATCGAGGCTTGCAAGACCCTTAGAGGTCTGCAGGCCCATCTCCCCGCCTCAGCCTCTCCGGGAGTTGCACCGTTGTTCTGGGATCCCTGGCCTGGCTTCACGTAGTAGGCGATGGAGCCTTTGAGATACCGTGTAGTTTCTCCCCACTCTTCCCCACCCTTGTCAGTGTCTTGTGATGAAGAACACAGTTCTGCACTATGAGCTGAGCGGAGCAAAATGGTTTCTTGCAATTCCTTTGTTATATTCTATTTTAATGAGTAAGTTTGCTTGTTTATTCATTCTGAATCAGTAGTACTTTTACATGACATGAAATTTGTAAGCTGTGTAAAGTGAAAAGTCTTCCATCCACCCCTGGCCTTCGGCACTTTCCCTCCCAACCAATGACACCAGTTTCTTATGTATCATTCTAGGGTCATTCTGAGCTTATACCGGCAATTATGTAAATATGATTTTTTTCCCGTCTTTAATACTCTGTTTTCAGATACATGATCTGTTCTGCACTGGCCATCTTCACACAGCAGATTGGCAGAGATTGTTCCATATCAATGCAACAGGAGCTTTCTCATTGTTTTTTACTGGTGCACATTATTCCCTTGCACAGATGTACTGTGACTTATTTGATGTGTTTTTCAAATATATATTTTAGGAAGTTTGGGCCCATAGCAGGAAAGAGGATGTGACCCACTTAGGAAAAAAAGAAAAAGAAAAAGGAAGCTGTTGGTAGTTTAGAGTTAGAAACCAGTGTGTATCTATCTGATGGTTGCTAAGGAAGTCGTGTTCTTTAATTCATCTGTAAATACCATACTGAATTAACTCCCCAGCCAGAAGGAAGATTACTTAGTGTCTCTGTTTGGAAAAGGCTTCCACAGGCATTCCTGCTGCCGTTCATGTTGTGTCTGCGATCATATTCTTGGCAACCAGTGTATAAATAGCACTCCTTTTGTGGGTGACAGAGACACCGCGGGGGTCAATGGCCAAAGCATGTGGTCTTTTGAGAGAAAAGGTTTGTATGATAAAGCTCTTGAGCCTTAATGAACAGACAGTGTATAGAAGCAGTGACACCTGGCCACGCTGCCAAAAGCCTGGCGCCATGACTCAAAACTACAAGGACCAGGGTGAATTAACAAGAAGTGTTTCTCTTTTATTATGAGGTGAAAAATCAGAGTTTTTCGGGCAAAGTTTAACACAAGTTTAAGGATAAGTGGAAAAGGTGCATAATCGTACTTAAGGTTTGTTTTCTTTTAAATCTTGCTTTGATTGTATCATATCAACTCCACTGATTAGTGTCTATATTTGATTATTTTCAGGAAGAAAAATCTTTTTTTGGATGTAGACAAATAAGGACACTATAGCTAAATTTAAGAATTATAAAAATGTTCTGACCAGTGTGGCTCAGTTAGTTGGGTGTCGTCCTGCAACCCAAAAGATTGTGGATTTGATTCCCAGTCGGGGCACATGCTTAAGGTGCAGGTTTGGTCACCGGCTGGGGCAAGTATGAGAGGCTACCGACCAATCAATGTTTCTCTCTCACATCGATATTTTTCTCCCTTTCTTTCTCCCTCCCTTCCCCTCTCTCTAAAAAACAAAGAAAATCTTTTAGAAAAAGAATTATTTAAAATTGGGGTTCAACTGTAGGGGGGAAAAAGCACTTTAATCAATGAACACTTACTCAGTCCTTACTGTATCTGATAAACATGAGAGATATCAACATTGTTTCTTCCTGAAGTATTGGAAAAGTGTAGATACCAGAATTTCTTTCTCTTTCTTTCTTTCATTTTTCTTTTCTTTCTTTTTTAAATTTTCTTGTAAAATAAACTTAAAATTTATCATTTAAATGTATGCACTTACACATTTTTAAGTGTATAGTTCAATGGGACTAAGTACATTCACATGTTGTACAATCATCACTACTGTTCATTTCCAAAACTTTGTCATTATCTCATCTTGAAATTCGGAACCCACTAAACAATAACTCCTGCCCCTCCTCACCCCCTACTCCAATCCCTAGGAACTGCTATTCTACTTTCTGTCTCTAATTTGACTATTCTAGGAACCTTATACAAGTGGAATCATGCAATATTTGTCCTTCTGTGTCTGGTTTATTTCACTTACAATAATGTCCTCAAGTTCATCCATGTTGTAGCATATGTTCAAATTTCCTTCCTTTTTAAGGTTGAATAATGTTCCATTATATGTATATACAACATGTTGTTTATCTGTTGATCCACTGATGGACATTTAGGTTTTTTCCCCTTTTGGCTATTGTGAATTATGCTGCTGTGTACAGTGGTGTACAAATATCTAAGTCCCTGCTTTTAATTCTTTTTGGTATATACTTAGAAGTAGAATGCTGGATCATATGATAATTTCATGTTTAACTTTTTTTGCTTATTGATTTAGAGGGAGAAGAAAAGAGGGAGAGAGAGAGGAAAAAAATTGATTTGTTGTCCCACTTATTTATGTGTTCATTGGTTCACTCTCTTATGTACCCTGTCTGGGGATCAAACTCAGCACCTTGGCATATCAGGACAATACTCTAACCAACTGAGCTACCCAGCCAGGGCCATGTTTAACTTTTTGAGGAACTGCCGTACTGTCTTCCACAGCAACTACACTATTGTACATTCCCATCAGCAATACACAAGTTTTCCAATTTCTCCACAACCTCACCAAAATTTCTTTTTTTGTTTACAAAAAATAATATCCACCCTAATGGGTATAAAGTGGTTACTGTCTTTCTTAACCAACCTGTAGGAAACTTAGCTACTCTGATCATGATTTTCCTCCCTCTTCCTTCTCTCTGTCTCTTTCTTCTTCATCCAATATTTATTGAGCATCTACTATGTTCCAAGTCCAATACCAAATACTGGGGATATGGTGGTAGATAAGGCACATGCGGTGCCTACCCTCTAGGTGGAAACATCATTTCTTCAAGGTTATTTTAGCAGACAGATGCTGCCCAGTGACATGGGAGTAAATATCCCATTGACCTGTCACCTCAACAATAAAAGTGAAAGAGATGAGCTCCTGACTTTTACTCCCAAGAGATGAGAAGAATTTATGGTCATAGAGCAAAGAAGACCTTACAACAATTCCTTGACCCCAAAGCAGGAGGGGAGTAGGAAATTAAGCCATGTTAGCTGCTTGAAAGGACCAATGATTAAGGGGCAGATGGCTTGAATGGCAAGACTGATACTGAGAAGCTTCAGCAAGCCACAGAGTATCTGGCGGGTCAGGCAATAGCTTGAGAAAGTACCGGGCTACCCTGACTGATGTGGCTCGGTGGATTGGGCATCGTCCCACAAACAAAGGGGTCACCGTTTCAATTCCCGATCCAGGTACGTGCCTGGGTTAATGGCTGGTCCCCAGTTGGGGGCTTGTGAGAGGCAGCCGATTGAAGTTTCTGTTTCTTTTGCTCATTGATATTTCTCTCTCTCCCTCCCTTTCCCTCCCTCTAAATATAAATAAATAAAATCTTTTAAAGAGAGAGAGAAAAGCCCTGGCTGTTGTGGCTCAGTGGATTGAGCACCGGCCTGCAAACCAAAGGGTCGCCATTTCAATTCCCAGTCAGGGCACATGCCTGGGTGGTGGCCCAGGTCCCCAGTAGGGAGCATGCAAGAGGCAGCCACACACTAATGTTTCTCTCCCTCCCTTTCTCTCCCTTCCCTCTGCCTAAAAATAAATAAAATCTTTAAAAATAAAAGAGAGAGAGAGAGAGAGAGAACTGGGCTGTTTGGCTCAGAACAGAGGGAATTAAAGGAGGCTCTTCCTCGTCAAGGCCTCAAAGAGCTCAAAACATAAAAGGTCTGCATTTCCAGTGGGAGTAAACCCTGAGTCCAAGAGGGTTCTTTCATGTGCTTTTTATCCATTCACTCATTCATTCTATTCATTCATTCAATGGAAGTTTATTTTATACTTTGCATGTGTGTACTTTGGTGTCCACCCATGTGGGCTCATAGCCTCGTGAAGGAGCCAAACAATTTGGTGTCCACCCATGTGGGCTCATAGCCTCGTGAAGGAGCCAAACAATAAGCAAATAAGAATGTGATGAAGGGGGAAAAAACAGGTGTGGTAAGACCCTCTTGGGTGGGAGGCATTCAGGAAGTCAAAGTGATTGTGAAAGGCTTCTTTAAACAAGTGCCGTTATGGCTGAGGCCTAGGGGACAAGATGTTAGTCATCAGAAGAGTATCCCACTCCAGCGTGTGCAAGGGCTCCATGGCGGGAAACAACCTGGGGTGTTCAAGGAATGGAAAAGAGGCCCCCGGGCCAAAGCATTTGCTTTCATTCTAGGTGCAATTGGAAGCAATTAAAGGATTTTAAAGCAGGGAAATAAACAGATATGACTTAGTCTCAAAATGATTATTCTGGCTCCTTAAGCAGAAAGTGAATCGAGGAGACAAAGGTAGAAGCTGGAGGAATTAGCCAGGGGGCCATTGCAATGGCCCAAGTGAGAAAAATGTGTGATTGGGACCCAAGTTCTGGGAGTGGATGGATTTGAGAGGTATTTTAGAGTTAGATTCGTCAGGATTGAATGATGCCTCTCACACACCCTCAACCGGGGACCCAACCCGGTTGTTGTGAGAAATGAGGTAGAGGGCGGAATGCAGACCTGTCCCTAGGACTGTGTGCATAGAGGTGCCATTAAAGGAAATGGGAGGGTAGGGAGAGGGGCAACGTCAGGTGGACCAAAAGCAGGAGCGAGGTTAAATTTGAGATGGCTGTCAGTCATCCAAGTGGAAGCGTCAAGTACGTAGTTGTGTTTGGAACACAGAGGAGAGGTTTGGGCTGGAGAAGTAAATGTAGGAGCCAGGCAAAGATGAAATTGTTTAAGGAGTGCAGCAAGAAGACAGCGCCCAGAACTGCACCTGGGGAAATGCAGGTCCTGCCGCATTCACGGAGATGAAGCGCAGGGAGGCAGGCAGTGAGACGGGAGGAATGCCGAGAGGTGGCAGCGCTGAAACCGAAAGAGGGGAGCGCTTTGGAAAGGAGAGGAGTCAGCCCTACTAAATATTCCTGAGATGCTGAGTAAGATGAAGACAAAAAGTGACCATTGAGGGGGAACTTGGAGATTGTTGTGACTTTGAAGAGTACAGTTTGGGCGAGGGTTGGAGGCAGGTGGGAGGAAGGGCGGCATCCTAATTGTAGGGGTCACTGGGCTTTCTCATGATCTCTGGGAGACCATGAAACCTTTGGGCATTGAAAAGTGGTGAGTGAGTAGAATCGGTGTGGTGACCGAGAGGGCCGGATCTACAGAAAGTCAGGCAGTTGGGGCGTTTTGTGTCTCCTTCCTCTGCGCGGTGTCTGTGCTGATCAAGCATCCCTGAGCCTGGCAAGATGGCGCAGGGGCTCACGAATGTCTTGAAACATCCTTCTACAGGCTTTGCTAACTAACTTGTGGCCCCTCCCCCTGCCTGTGCCCCAACAGGACACTTCACAGCCATGGTCTGGAAGAATACAAAGAAGATGGGAGTGGGGAAGGCATCTGCAAGCGATGGCTCCTCCTTTGTGGTGGCTAGATACTTCCCAGCAGGGAATGTCGTCAACCAGGGCTTCTTTGAAGAAAATGTCCTGCCTCCAAAGAAGTAACTTGCCAAATGCCAACGGGCAGGTGGCAGACTTAAGAACATGGATATGAAGTGCCTAGAACAACAAAAACGCAGCTGTGTGTCTGTCTTTGTGGGTGTATGTGCTTGTGTGTGTGATGCATGTGCATGTCTCTTGCACACACACTTGGATATACATTTTTGCATGAACTCATTCTTATCAAAGGAATGAGCCAGGGAAGCCTTTACTCTGATTGTTAGACCACAATTATTTGGTCTTTGGGGGAAAAAATCAATTTTTAAACTTTTTGTTATTTTTTTAAGCAAACTTTTGTACCTTTCTTACTTATAATATCCCTGAACATTTCGTATTTCAAATGTTTGTAATGCTGAGAAGTGAAGTTCATTTCCTGTGATCTTCATGCATTGTAATCTACTTGTGGTAGATATTTAAGAATATTAAACCTTCATTTAAATGTGACAGAAAACACAGCTTTAAACACAAATACAAAGCAGCTTCTATCAGAAACATGGTGCAGGCAGGGGTTCCGTTTCACAGAATTGTTGAGATTTCTCAGCTGTAAAACATGATGTCATCTTCATGCCTCCTGGAATTTTCTAACGGGATTGCCAAAGAACAAATGGAGAAAAAACTTTACTTCCTTGTATTTTTTTTTTTATATGCCACCTAATTTTATTTTATTTTTCCTTTTTTCTTGAATTTATCAGGGTAACACTGGTTAACAAAATTATACAGGTTTCAGCTGCACAGTTCTGCCACACATCATGGGTACCCTGTACTGTGTGTTCACCACCCCAAGTCAAGTCTCCTCCTCTTGCTCTTTATTCCCCCCCCATACTCTCCCCTATCTCCCCGCAGCCACCCTCCTCTTGGCAGTCACCGCGCTGTTGTCCCTGTCCACGATCCACGAGCTCTCTCTCTTTGGTCCTTTTTTTTTTTTTGCTCAATCCTCCAGCATCCTTCCCCCACATTTTCCTCCCTTCAAATAGCAAAGTACTGCTATCACCACCACCCCTTGACCCACCCCCCCATCTTTTTTCTTCTTCTTAAAACCCCCTGGCATTTCATAGCTCAGTATGTACCCCCTGATTTCTGGGGAGCTGGGCCAGGCCTGAAACTCCCCCCTCCCCCCACCCTGCTAGGTGGCCCCGGGCCCGTTGTGGGAGAGCGCCCCTCACACTGCCTGGGCTCTTGGCCAAGCGGCCTTGGATGGAGTCAGTGAGCGTCCTGGCGAGGGTGAGCTCACTCAGGGCCCCCGGAGGAAACCCTCCAGCCTCTCGCCTCCGACACACAGACACACAGGGCGGGAGCGCAGGCTGTTCCTGGCAGCTGTGGCTGCAGCTGTGCCGTTGCTCCTTCCTGGAATGTGTGACAAGCCCAAATGTTCCTGGGAGATATCCCATGCGGGGGCTTAAGAGTCGCTAATTTGGTTCTGCATTTTGCCTCAAACTCCACAAAGTTCCCCTGAATAACAATTTCACATGGTCCATGTGAGAGGGACCAACCCAGAGAGATGGCACACTGAGTGTCCCTGACATCACAGCATCGGTAGGTGCCGAGATAGCAGGGCAGGCCCTCGGGAGTGGCCCGCAGAAAGACTGCAGTCTGAGCAGACCAGCCTTTGGGACACGTTTCCTGAAGGTGCCTGTTGCACCGTGAACACAGTTTCATGCTGTGCCCTTCATTTCACCCAGGCGTATCGATGAAGACAAAACCTTTTCCTTTTGTGTAATATCTGCCTCCCCCTGTGATTCATGCCTGATTCTGAATCAGTGACTAAGGTAATCCACAATGAGTTCCTGTAATTCAAGCTTCCAAATACCTCCAACCTCCCCCCTGCAGACTGTGCTCCTTAGGCAGCTACGCTGTGAACCACGTGCCCTACCAGCACACAGCTGATTGCGCTAGAGTGGACATGTGATCCAAGAGCGGCTCATCTCTGGGCTGGCCATCAACCAGGAATTTGAGCTAAGAAATAGGGGAGAATTTACCAGTGCAACTGAAAAAATAAGGATGCCATGAGTTTGAATTAGGGCCATGGCAAGCCAAAGCTATATGCAGGTTAAGTTATGAAAATATTGTACACAGAAGTGAGAAAGCCAGTTGCTGCAGGTACAAAAGAGGTAGAGATACTGATGGACTGTTCCTAAGTTTTCTACTTCCAGGTCAAATCGGCGTATCTCTAAAACACGCACCTCATTTTCTTCAGGGCTTCCCAACAAACTGATATATCAACCGATGGTCCCCATAACATTAAAATATTAGGTACCCTCCCGTAGGGAGTCTTCATGAACAGAAAACACTGAGCTAGGCAGGAAGCTGAAGATGGATGGCAGTCTTGGGTTGAGGTCCTTTTCAGGCTACACCTGGGCAGCCACCATGAGCAAGAGGGAACTTGGTGACCAGTTATTGAACTTTGTAGTTGCTCTAAGAAACGCCCTCCACCCAATACATACACATCTATAACCAGGTAGTAGATGCTGGCGTGCAGCCAGGTTCTTAGGGCTGGCATCGGTTTCCTCAGTTGGCTGGAGTAAGGAAAAAGCAGACCAGAGGAGCTTTCCAGACTGAAGAAAAGCCAGACAATAAAGCTGATGGAGCAGAGGGCACCAATCTCACTTCTTTAATGGATTTCTTGAAGAGGACAACTCTCACAAGTTCAACGAAAGCAGAAGAGAAGCCAGATTCCAGCTCTCCTTTGTAGCCAGGGGGGCAGCCAAAGCAGTCAGGAATGCCGGCTCCAAGCTTAGTTCTGGACACAGTGAGCTCATTAAAGCCCTTATCTTCTCTGGACCCCAATTTGTCCACCTATACAAGGTCTGGCCCATGGAATTAATTAGGTCTATTGGATCATTTCAGGTCTCCAGGGCATGCCCCTAGGCCCAACTTTCTTAAATGGACGGAAGCATCTGATGAGAGACCTTCCTGCCTTGTTCAGGGGGCCTGAAACAAAAGCAAAGGAGCACAACCACCCCCTCCGCCAAAACACCCCCAAGGCTGCAGGGTGTGGGGACAAAGGTGAAGCCGAAACACCTGACCCACCCAACCCCTCCTCACCTGTACAAATGGCCCAGGAGGTAAGGTCTGCCAACATCTCATGAGGGCGGGCCTGCAGCCAGTGGGCGTGAGAAAGTGTTTGGCATCAACACCAAGAGGCCTTATCCTCCATCCAAGTCACTGCCAGGTCTTGTAGATCAGGGCTGGAGAAACAATCAGAACTCAATTGTTCTCACAGGGAGAGAAAGGAGCCAGCAGGAACTCAGCTAAGGTACACACAGCTAGTCTGTGGCAGAGGGGCTGAAACCTGAGCCTTCTTCCCTTCGGGAAAACACAAAGTTCTTAGCCTTGGGCAGATACGTAGGTCAAGAGACTGCGTGCCTCTAACCCAGGCAAGGATCAAGGTAAACGCACTTAGCATTAAAAGGTAGGTACTTTTAAACAATTTTCAAATTATCAAATGAGTGAAATAAAGAAAAAGCCAGGTCTGGAATGAAAGGCTGAGTGAGAGGCAGTGAATAATAATGGGAACTTGACTAATCTGGGCAAAGAGGGAGCTGACCCGCTCTCACATTCCTAAGGCTCAAGGAGACACTGAGTTTTCCTAGCTGGGGCGCTAAGGACTCGCTGAGGGTCAGAAGTGGGACTTAGGGCCCAGGTTGGAGGAAATGGGGGGCGGGGGGCGGTGTGCGAGAGCGAGCCCAGATCTTCTCTGTACCGTCTGGCAATGAAGCTAGGGCCTGCGTGTTGAGCTCCTTCCTGGGAGCTCCCCAAGGCTGGTCCGGGTGGGGCCCGCCGGAGGCTCAGGCTGGCACTTAATCCCTACTTGGCAGAGACGCTGCGGGAACTCCACGCCAGCCCGGAGGCGGGGGTGCCGAGCTGGCCGGGCGGGGCATCGAGGGGGGACGCCTGTATCTGAGCCGGCTCCTCTCTGGCATACCCCAGTACTGAGGCTCAGTACTCCTTCTGCAAAGTGGACAAAGGTGTGTTTGCGGTGATCGTAAAGAGGCTCTGTCATTTGAATGCCAGGGTCGCAGCCAGCGGATCTGCCCTGTAGCCTCTATCGGGACTGTGGGCGTGGAGCGGGACGGCGGGGGGCGGGGCGGGGGGACGCAAGTAGGTGGCAGCCCAGCAGAAGAGGGGAAACCCCACGGCCCTTCACAAACCGCAGACTGGTGCAGCCGAGGCGGCGCGCTCAGTGTCCTAGAGCGGGTCGCTTCTGGCGCTGGTTCCCACCAAGCAGATGACCCTCCAGCCCCACCGTGTGGCCGCGGGCAGCTCAGGGAGTCTGCCCAAAGGGACCCGCGCATTCCAGACTTCCGGACAAGTATTTATGAAGGAAGTAGTCCGGAGAGTCAGCGCTTGGCGTTCTGATGCAGTGTTAATAAAATAACGACAAGTAGCATTTATCCAACTTTTGCTACAAGCCAAACATCGTGCTTAACATTCATTTCAATGAGTTTCTCATTTAAACTCTTAATGCTCTTTGAAGCAGGTACTATTATTCCCATCTCACAGATGAAGAAACTGAGGTTTAGAGACAATGGACAACCTGTCAAGTCCACACTTGATGGAGAGCTGATGCACTACAGCCCCCCAACGTTTTACAACTAGAGACTTGGAAATGTGCGGCGAATGTCCCAGTGTGCTGTGCAACTGAAATAATCAGGCATCCCCCAGTGCTCAGCTAATAACCGCAGCCGGTGAGTGGCCTCCACCTCTCCCTCTATGTGAAAGAATGGTATCTGTGGCTACGAAGGTCAGAAGCCAAAGGACAGAGCTTTTCTTCTCTGATGCCCAGGAGCCTTTGCAGAGAGAGGTACTTCAAGGCCTAAGAATCAGTTACCAGGGTAAGCTGAGTAGTTAGGAGCTTCCTAGAAGAGTGGAAAGTGTCCTGAGTTACAGGAAACTTGGGTTCCAGGTCCTGCTCTGCTTCCACCTGGCTATGTGATCTTGGGCAAGTCTCCTCTCTTATCTGGGCCTCAGTTTCCCTCCTGTACAATGGGAGGATTCATCTAGACCGTCTAACAATCCTTTTCCTTCCCCCAACCTCCCTCATGCCTCCCTATTCTATCCCCACCCAAAGTGACTCTGATATTCCAGAAGCCTTGAACTGAGGTTTGAAGGTCCCAGGTGGGAGTTGCAACTTATCTCTGGGTTTCCTCCTGAGCGCTGGGCCCTGGACACTAGGTCCTGGCAGCGTATCTGGTCTTGGCAGGTTGGAGCCATAAGAGGGGAGAAAGGCCCTGTGCCTCTGAGAAATGCCCCTGGAGGCCTGCATTGTGATAACCTCATCTACTCTATGACATCATCCTCTCTCCCACACCCAGGCCTCCCTGATAAACTGCTCTACAAATGACCATCAATTTGAATCCCAAAGGCCTGAGGAAGTTTGTTCTCCAGTACCTGCTGCTGATCTCCTGCCTCAGCCAGCAAGAGGCACCATGAAATTGGAATTCACTGAGAAAAATTACAACAGCTTTGTGCTGCAGAACCTGAACAAACAGAGGAAACGCAAAGAGTACTGGGACATGGCTCTGACTGTGGATCACCATGTCTTCTTTGCACATCAGAATGTGCTGGCTGCTGTCTCTCCACTGGTGAAGAGCCTCATCTCCAGCAACGATATGAAGACCACCAATGAGCTCTTTATCACCATTGACCCCAACTACCTGAGTCCAGCCACAGTGGAGCAGCTCCTGGACTATTTCTACAGCGGCAGGGTGGTGATCTCAGAGCAGAATGTGGAGGAACTCCTTCGTGGGGCCCAGTATTTCAACACACCACGCCTTCGAATCCACTGCAGTGACTTTCTGATTAAGTCTATCCGCCGTGCCAACTGCTTGCACTACCTCTTCTTGGCCGAGTTGTTTGAGCTCAAAGAGGTATCAGACTTGGCCTACTCTGGCATTCGTGACAACTTCCACTACTGGGCTAGCCCAGAGGGCTCTGTGCACTTTATGCGCTGTCCACCTATCATTTTTGGTCGTCTGCTCCGAGATGAAAACTTGCACGTGCTCAATGAGGACCAGGCTCTCAGCGCGCTCATCAACTGGGTGTACTTTCGATTGGATGAACGGGAGAAGTATTTCAAGAAGTTCTTCAATTACATCAATCTTAATGCCGTCTCCAACAAGACACTGACCTTTGCCAGCAACAAGCTGATGGGCATAGAGAACAGCTCCGCCCATGCAACCATGATTGAGAGTGTCCTTGTGGACCGCAAGCAGGAGAAGCCATGCAGCCTGCTGACCTACCAGCGGAAAGGGGCCCTGCTCGATTCAGTGATCATCCTGGGTGGCCAGAAGGCCCATGGCAAGTTCAATGATGGCGTGTTTGCCTATATCATACAGGAGAACCTGTGGCTGAAGCTCTCAGAGATGCCCTACCGGGCAGCAGCGCTTAGTGCCACCTCTGCTGGTCGCTACATCTACATCTCTGGTGGCACCACTGAGCAGATTTCAGGGTTGAAGACAGCTTGGCGGTATGACATGGATGACAACTCCTGGACCAAGTTGCCTGACCTGCCCATTGGACTTGTCTTCCACACCATGGTGACTTGTGGGGGGACAGTGTATTCAGTGGGTGGCAGCATTGCCCCAAGGCGGTATGTCTCTAACATCTATCGCTATGATGAGCGCAAGGAGGCCTGGTACCTGGCAGGGAAGATGAGTATCCCTATGGATGGCACAGCCGTGATCACCAAGGGCGACAGGAACCTGTACATTGTCACTGGGCGGTGCTTGGTGAAGGGCTATATTTCTCGGGTTGGGGTGGTGGACTGCTTTGACACCAACACTGGGGATGTGGTCCAGTGTATCACCTTCCCCATTGAGTTCAACCATCGGCCCCTGCTCTCTTTCGATCAGGACAACAACCTCTGTGTGCACAGCCATCGGCAGAGTGTGGAAATCAACCTGCAGAAGATAAAGGCCAGCAAGACAACCAGCTCAGTGCCTCTCTTGCCCAACAACTGCCCTTTGGATGTGTCCCATGCTATATGCTCCATTGGAGACAACAAAGTGTTTGTATGTGGGGGCATCACCACAGCGAACGATGTCCAGACAAAGGACTACACCATCAACCCAAATGCCTACTTGCTGGACCAAAAGACAGGCGCGTGGAAGACCGTGGCCTCCCCGCCGGAGGCACTGGACTGTCCTGCCTGCTGTCTAGCCAAGCTACCTTGCAAGATTCTTCAAAGGATTTAAACCACTTTTTAAGTGGGAGAATAAGTAAATGCATTATTATTCACAATTTAATGAGAGAGGGAAAGAAAGGAAGATGGCCTGTTGGTTCCTTCTTTGTGTTCCAGTGTGTATTTGGCCCTGAGGTGGAGATTCTGAGCTAGGGCTGCTCCCAGTGGGTAGAAATTCAGGGGCACTCTGTCACTGGAGGGATCCAAGCTGAGGTTTTGGAGGAGTCCCCCTGGTGGGTAGGATCAAGGCACTGGGCGAGGTGATGTCTGGAAAGCCCCCCTGTCTGCACCCCCGTAGTCACCTTACAGGCATCTGCTAGACTAACAATTAAAACATTTGCTCAGTTGGGAAGTCTCGGACAGCTCTCACATTCACTTCCCAAGAGTCTGCCCAGAAAGGCCGGGGAGGTCCAATGCTAGGTCAGGGAAAAGAGCCTCCTGGGCTAGGGAGGAAGAAGGTACTAGGAGCCTGGCTCAGGGGTGGGGACACAAGGAACAGGCTGGGGGTGGAGGGGCGAGGGCGGGAGAGGCAGGGTTATCTGGCTGTTGTGTTCAGCCGTGCTGTGATGGTGTGCCTGTGTTTCACTTTGGGTGAAGTTGGGGGGTTACATACAATTGTTTCTAGTAAGCAAGGTTCACAGAGAACTTTCTGGAGGGTGAGAGTGGCTGCTTCGCAGGGCGAGGTGAAGTTTAAATGTTACAACGTGCAAAATGCCAAGGACAGGCCCTGGCATATGGCCTTTGAAACTCCCTATGTCAAAACCTTGGTGAACTTGCCTCAATTCTAACTACTTCTGTTTCTCTTACATTCATTTATTTACTTACATATAATCCTCAACAATTTATAAGAAGTAGACTAAGTCCCTTAATACCATATCTAATCCTCATTCTTCCAGTCACTCTCATTCATGAATTTACTTACCCATTCATCATTTCCTATACACACACACACTGCTCAGTGAGGCCTCTGTGCAGGTCCCTGTTCCAGGTGCTGGGGTCACAGGCATGACAGGAACAATCTGTGTCCCTGGGAGGGACTACCTATACCAGTGCCATGCACCAGGAATATTATGCAAGCCACTTGTGTCATTTAAACTTTCCCTGTAGCCGTATCAAAAAAGTAAACAGAAACAGGTGAAATTAATTGCAGTAATATATTTTATTTAATCCAATACATCACAAAATATTATCATTTAAACAAGTAATCAATGTAAACATTTATTACTGAGCTATATAACAATTTTTATACTGTCTTTGGAATCCAGTGTGTAATTTATACCCACAGCATGATTTGGATTAAGCACATAAGGCCCCCTTAGGCTCCTGTATGATACAATGAAGGGTACTTGGGATATCTTCATGGTTCAACTCTCCAGCTGCTTCATTTGCCCACTCAATCCTGCTCAACCTGCTCAGCACCATCTTCCCGACCACCATGTTGGACGGCCTCTCTTCAAAGCCCACCCCTCTGCCCATGTTTTATTTTTTCTAGGCCAGGACCTTGGACTTCACCGCTGACTCTCTCTACCCTAGAACTTGGCCCACATCTCTCAGTTCTCCAGCCTTGAGAAACCCCCACCTCTGCTCACCTCATGGCATCCGCCAGCTAGAGGAACGGGGTCTTACAGAACCCTGCAACTAAGCCCAGCTGTCTCGGCCCCCGGCCCACCAAGCTTAGCCGACCACTGAGTCACCTCTTACTGACTCCGGATGCCACTCCCCACAGCTGATTCTCCAACCCTCACTGCTTCCTGGGGCCCCACTGTTTCTCTTTCTTCTTTCTCAGCCACTTGCCTCTTGTCGTGCCCCCAGAACTCCAGAGAAATAAGAGTTCAGATGATCTGATCTCCGTAAACAATCCCACATCCACCATAAATCTGTCCAGAGCTTTGGCTTCTGCTCTGTACCTCAGAGGAAGAGGTGCCTTTCCACAGTCAGTTTTGACCTCTCATGTCCCTTCTGTTCCCTAACGATTTCTCAGGCTCCTCAATTCCCTCTCCACATCCTCTTCCTCTCTCCCTCCCTCCCTCCCTCCTTCCTTCCTTCCTTCCATCCTCCCTCCCTTTCTTCCTTCCTTCCTTCCTCCCTCCCTCCCTCCCTCCCTCCCTTCCTTCTTTCTTTGTTTCTAAAATAAAGTTTTTATTCACTCTCCAAGAAAGGAGAAGGGCATGATCCCCTTCTTCATCCCATAAATATCCTCATGGTTCTCTGATCCTGAAAACAAAGCCCCTTCAGCTCTGAGGTCTACCTCTTGCCATTTGCTATCTCTTCCTCAGTTGAGTTTCCTAAATGTTGTCTTTACTCTCTGGCTCCAGATCAATCTCTAACCCACTCACGCTGGCTTCTGGTCCTACCATGCCACCACTGTCTCCTGATGACACTGTTTCTCTTTGTCCTCTTCTCAGCATTATTTCCCTTGCAGTACTTGACCACGGGACAGTCTTGACCACGCCCACCTACAGCAGAATCACTGGGTTCCTTGATAAAATAGACCTTTAGCATAGTGGAATTATAATTTGACATATTAACCAGTGTAGTCTTTCCTTCCTTCCTCCTTTTCTACATTGAAATTAGACCATGAGGCAGAAGCACCCAGGGCTTATCACTTTGAGGTGGCTGACCTAGCTGAATGTAGGAATCGGACGCAAACTTTTGGCTTCTGCTGCTAGGGAAACCTTAGCAATTCATAGCAGAAATGTGGTCTTAAAAGACAAGGCTTTTGAACTACAACCCAGGGCTTCAAACTGGGGCACATAAAATCTTTCCAATGGAAATTCAGACATGCATAGTTTTAAGGGAATCAGTTTCCAGATCCTCAACATTTTTTCCCTAAAATCTATCTACTTGAGAATATACCTGGGGTGGAGATTTCATTTTAGTTTTCTTTTCCCACCTTCCTACTCAAAACTGGCTTTCAAACACCCTCGTGTGTGCGCGCGTGCGCACATACACATAGACACACACACACACACACACACACAAACCTTTATCTATTCCCAGTCTTCCCAGGATGCACTGCCCCAGGATCCCACATAGGGTATAAACTGGTGCCCGTGAAGCATCACTGAAGCCCCCTTTCATCAAGTCACCAAAACCTAAAGAAGTTTGTTGTATTTTTTTTCTCTTATTGATACAGTGTTTCTGTTAAGTTATGAAACCTAGTGTTAAAAACTGGGGTACTTTGGTCCAAGTGGGGTTGTTCAGAAATGTGAAATAGCACAATGGTATGATGGCATAGGGTTTAATGTTTTATTGAGATATAATTCACATACCATATGATTCACCCATTTAAAATGACTTTTGGCACATTCAGAGCTGTGCAATCATGACCGTAATCATTACCCCTAAAAGAAACCCCATACTCCCTCAGCTGTTACCCCCTAACCCCATCTTTTCTGCTCTAGGCAACCACTAATCTTCTTTCTGTTTCTATGTATTTGCCTATTCTAGACATTTCATATAGATGGAATCATATAATATGTGCCCTTTTATCTGGCTTCATTTCTTTTTATGGATGAATAATATTTCATTGTGTGAATATTTAGTTATTCATTTATGAGTTAGTTAATGGGGATTTGGGTTGTTTCTATTTCTTGGCTATTATAGATAATGCTCAATGAACATTTGTGTACAAGTTTTTGTGTTCACATATGTTGTCATTTCTCTTGGACATATACCTAGGAGCAGAAATGCTAGATCAAACGGTAATCATCTGTTTAACCATTTGAGGAACTGCCAGACTGTCTTCCACAGCATCTGCATCATTTACATTCACACCTACAATGTGTGTGGGTTCCAGTTTCTCTGCATCCTCACTTCTTATTGTCTCCCTTTCCGAATATAGTCATCCGACTGGGAGTAAATAGCAGTCTATTGTGGTTTTGATTTGCATTTCCCTGATGGCAAATGTGTTGAGCATCTTTTCATGGGTTTGTTTTGTGTGCCAGTTAGTCAGTAACCTTGCATCTTCTGTGCTCAATTGTTGTCAAAGTTTTACTCCCCAGGAAGAGTTCTAGGAGGACAAAATAAAGACAGCATGGCTCACAAACTTGATGGTCATAGTGCATGATTTCATCCAGGCCACAGAATTGTGATAAGTCTCTATGCCTTCCTATGTATCCATCTATTTAGAATTAGAATATTCAACATTTGTTAAAAATAGGATAGAAACTACCCACCAGCAAGCATGTCCTTGCTGCATTTTCACCATTCTCAGTAATGAGTTTTCATTCTTATATGTCTAGTTGTACATTATGTACCATTTAAAGGATGATGTAAAAAGTTCTACATTTACTTCCAAAAGATGTTACATCTTTAAACATAAGTAAATATATCATGTCAGTTAGAATGCTCATTTAGACTTCTGAGAAGCATTTTAAACCTTTTTTGTTTATCCTCACCTGAAGACATTTTTTCATTGCTTTGAGAAAGAGAGAGAGAAACATCGATGTGGGGGAGAAACATCTACCAGTTGCCTTCTCAAACACTCCCCAACCTATACAGCTTAGAATTAGTTTGTCAGGATGCACAAAAAAAACCCGTTGGGGTTTTGGTTATGAATGCACTGAATTTATAGGTCAATTTAGGAAACTTTCAGATGTTTACAATATCAATTTTTGAAATTCATGGATATGGTGCCCTGACTGGTGTGGCTCAATTGGTTTGGTATCAATAGGTTGCCTCCTATTTGTGCCCTGACCTGCAATTTAGGCATATGCCCTGACTGAGAATTGAACCCACAATGTTTTGATTTATGGAATAATGCTCCAACCAACTAAACCACACCAACCAGGGCAATAAAAAAAGTCTTTTTTTTTCCTGAAGTTTTAAAATTCATGGATATGGTATGTCTCTTCCTTTGAGGGAGTCCTCTTTAATTTCTCTTAAATTTTTACAAGATCTGCCAAGAACATACCTAGCCATGTATTACAAAAAATAGAGACATTCATTGAAGAAGATACAAGATACAAGAAACATTGTACATAGGACAATGCCACCTCAGTCTCCTTCAGAATAAGCACCTTGGGACCTCATACGTTTCTCCCAACTGCAGTATGATGTCCTTTCTGCTCTGGTAGCAAAAGTCATGCTACAAATTTTGCTACATGTTTCACGCCAAGATCCTGTGTCAAAATCTCAGACCCATCTTTGAAGCATTTGTGCCACACTTTTATTTGTGCTGCACTCCTTGTGTCATCCCCAAAAGCCTTCTGAATCAATCAAATAGTTTCCACAGAGGAATATTCAGGCTTACCGTAAAATTTGATGTAGATTCGTTGCTTTACTTGCTCAGTAATTTTGAATGTGACAATTACACAGTACACATGCTCACTCAATGGCATCTACCACCCCCACTGACTAGTACAGTTAGGTCATCATTGTTCACGCATGCACATTCTGGTCCACTCTCCTTGGCTGCCAGGTGATGTTGATGTCGCGCAAACCGTTCTCATTTTATTAACAATGGCTGGACTTTCTCTGGACAGACCTTATGTACTTTACTCTGTAGAGATCTCTCACATCTTTTGATAGACTTTTTCCTAGCTACTTGACATTTCAAAATTATGTATGTTGTATTTTATTTTTTTTTAAGATTTTATTTATTTATTTTCCGAAAGAGGGGAGGGGAGGGAGAAAGAGGGGGAGAGAAACATCACCGTGTGGTTGCCTCTCACACATCCCCTACCAGGGACCTGGCCAGCAACCCATTCATGTGCCCTGATTGGAAATAGGGCCAGTGACCCTTTGGTTCTCAGGCCAGCACTCAATCCATTGAGACACACCAGCCAGGGCTGTTGTATTCTTTTAAAATTCACTTTATTTTTATAGTTAGTTTTCATAAATACAGTTGATTTCTGTATATTGATTTTGTATTTAGAAAGTTGTAGGAGATCCTTAAATATTCTGGATGTGAGCCCTTTATCAGTTGTAAATTGTGTGGTAAATATCTTCCCTCAGATCAATATGGATCATAGCTCTAAATGTAAAACTATTAAACTGTTAGAAGAAAACACGAAGAAAATCTTTGTAACCTGGGGTTATGTGAGATTTCTTAGATAAGACACCAAAAACGTGATCCACTAAAAAAAAAATGAGACATTGGACCTTATCAAAATGAAAAACTTTTGCTCTGGGAAAGACACTGTTAAGAGAATAAAAAGACAAGCTATTGAAGAAAACATTTGCAAATCACCTCTCTGGCAATGCATAAAGAACTTTCTCATAATTTATTTGTAGGTATTTCCATACTTTGCATATATACAATTGTGTATATGTAATGACTTTTTTTCTTTATGGAGGTTTCCTCTATTCCAAGTTTGCGAAGAGTTTTTATCATGATAGATATTGAATGTTATCAAATACTTTTTCTGCATCTATTAAAATGAACATTTTTTCCCTTTAATCTACAATAGGACAAGTCACTTTTATTAATTTACCAACGTAAAATCTTCTCCTGCCTTAACCTGCACAGCTCAGTGGGTTGGGCGTCATCCTACAAAGTGAAAGGTCACCAGTTCCATTCCCAGTCAGGGCACCTGCCTGGGTTGTGGGTTCAGTCCTGCGTTGGGGTGCGTGTGAGAGACAACCGATCAATGTTTCTCTCTCACATTGATGTTTTTGTCCCTCTCTTTCTCCCTCCCTTCCCCTCTCCCCGAAAATAAATAAATAAAATCGTTTTAATAATAATAAAATAAAACCATCTGTTCATTCCTGGAATAAACCTATTTAGGTTATGACATATATTTTTATATAAAATCCTACATATTTTATATTTATTAGACTCAGTAACTATTGAATTCCTTCAAAATATTACTGGATTCCATTGTTATATATTCACCCGGGTATTTATTTGTAAAATTATATGGAGATTTTGCATTTACCTATTTTTAATATTTTTAGTGTTTCATTATATGCTGCTGGTATATAGAAATAGGATTGCTTGTTTTAAATTAAGATTTTATTTATTTATTTATTTTTAGAGAGAGGGGAAGAGAGGGAGATAAACATCATTTGTTGTCTCTTGTACACACCCTGACCTCAACCCAGGTATGTGTGCTCTGACCAGGAATTGAACCAGTGACCTTTCAATTTGTGGGATTTCACCCAATCAACTGAGCCACATAGGCCAGTGCAAAATATGGTTGATTTTTATAGTGTTGACCATGTAGCTTACAACTTTGCAAAATTCACTTATTAATTTTAGGAGGGTTTTTTGGGGTAGATTTCTTGAAATGTTCTATGTGTAATCATGTTATCTGCAAACAGGGACAATTTTATTTCTTCCTCTCTAATATGTATGCCTTTTATTTCTTTTTGTCTTGCAGTACTAGCAGGACTTTCAGTACAATTCTGAATAGGAACGATGAGAGAGAACATCTTTGACTTGTCCTGGATCTTATGGGAGAGTAGTCAGTCTTTCACCATTAAATATGATAGGTTTTTCATAAATGTCCTTTCTCAGGATGAGGAAGTTCTGATCTGTCCCTAGTTTACTGAGATTTTATAAAAGGATGTTGAATTTTGTCAAATATTTTTCTGCATGAATTAATATAATTATTTTCTTCATTAGACTGTGAATGTGGTAGATGATATTGATTTAATTTTCAAATATTGAACCAGCCTTAAATCCTGGGATAAACTCCATTTTGCCGTGCTATATTGTTCTTTGTATATGTTGCTGGACTCAATTTGCTAATATTCCATTGGGGGATTTTGCATATTGTCCTTAGGGCATATTGATCTATAGTTTTTATTTTTGCACTTTTTTGGTCTAATTCTTGTATCAGAGTAATTAATGCTTGCTTCATGAAATGAGTTGGGAAGTGCTGTCTCTTTTTCTGGAGACATTGCATAGAATTGGTGTTACTTATTTTTTTAAAAGAGATTTTATTTATTTATTTTTAGAGAAAAGGGAATGGAGGGAGATAGAGAGGGAGTGAAACATCAATCGGTTGTCTCCCGGGAGTGCCTGACTGGGGACAGAACCTGCAACCCAGGTGCTTGCCATGACCAGGAATCAAAATGGCGACTTTCGCTTTGCGGGATGATGCCCAATCAACTGAGCCACACAAGTTGGTGCTATTTTTCAAAAATATTTTCCACTTCTTTACTGAAACTTTCTAGTTTTCCATTTGTTCCAAGGGTGTTTGCAATTAGTAGAACATTTTGAAAATAATAGCTGATTTAAAGTCTCTATCAGACAATTCCAATATCTAAGTCATCTTGGCATTGACATGTGTTGTCTTTTCATTTGTGAATGGAAATTTTCCTAGTTATTCATATGCAAAGTAATTCTAGATTGTATCATAAACATTTTGAACATTATGATGTGAAACTTTGGGTCTTGTTTAAATCCTTTGAAGAACCTCAGCAGGTGTGGCTTAGTTGTTTCGGCCTCATGCTGTGATCTGAAAGTCCTCGTGGGAGGGTGCGGGTTCAATTCCTGGCTGGGACACGTGCCTGGGTTTCAGGTTTCATCCCCTCTGGCAACCAATGGATGTTTCTCTGTCACATTAATGTTTCTTGCTCCCTCTTTCTCCTTTCCCCCCCATCCCTAAAATTAAAAATATTTTAAATTAGGGGGAAAATTCTATGAAGAATGTTGATATTTTTGCATTAGCATGCAGTTGACCTAATTAGGTTCAGGTCTTAAGTTCCAACTAATTTTTTGTGGGCTGTAAGAATTTCATTTCAGTTTTCAAAGACTTTATTACGGGATTCTGATCTGTCACATCTGTGCGCCCCCCAGTGGTTAGTCTGGGACCGGGATGATGGCAAATTCAGTTCTCAAAGCCTTTCACATGCTGATGAAGACTAGATCAACCTAAATTTAGTTGTAAAGGTGTAAACTTCTAAACGAGTTAGGAAATCATTTTATGGGGTCACTTTCCCAAGGTCCTCCCTCTCAATGATTTCCCTTATACTATTCCGTTCCCTGGGGTTACTCTTATTAGTTCTCCAGCCGGAAGTTAGAGCTTTGCTTAGCCCACTCTGCCATGTACTTTCAGAACCTTGCCCACATCTGAGGCCAAGTGGCAGGAGGACCGAAGGGTTAAAAAATAATAATAATAAAAATTAAAAATAAAAAAAATGGGGAACTCATTTCCAGTTCAATGTTTCATATTCTGGTCTTCCCCCATTCACTTGCCATTACTTACTTTTTTAAAAGACTTTATTTATTTATTTATTTATTTATCATCAAGCAATCGATTTATTTATTTATTTATTTTTAGAAAGAGGGGAGAGAAGGAAGAGAAGCACCAATGCATGAGAGAAACATCAATCGGCCACCTCCTACAGGCCCCCAATCCAGACCAGCCTGCCCCCCAGGCATATGCTCCCACCGAGAATCAAACCTGCAACCCCTCAGTCTGGGCACTGCGGCCCAGCGCACTGAGCCACACCAGTCAGGGCTTCAGAGCTCTCGAATAGCGTCTGTTTCCTGCATTCTGGCTCAGTATTATAGCTGCATTCAGTGGGAAAAATCAGAGTTTTTCAACTTTATTCATCCTGTTTTTGTTAGGTTTTATAACAAGATTATGCTTCCTATAAAAAAAGAGTTGAGGAGTGTACCCTCTTTTTTAAAATTCTCTGAAAGAATTTGTATAGACTGGAATTTTCACTAATGAAATGAAATAGAGTTTTCTTCATGGGAAGGTTTTTAATTTATTGAATTGTTTTTCCTACTCTTAGGAATATTTAATTCTATGTCTCCTTTTACTTTTAAGTTGTATTTTTCTAGGAATTTCTCTATTTCATTTAATTTTCAAAGTCATTAATATTCAATTGTTTTTATATCCTCTTATGACCTTTATAATGTTTTTAGAATTTTCAGTGATCCCATTTTTATTCTCAATTTTGAATTTTTAGAAAGCTTTTATCAGTCCCACATAGGTATGTCTTTATGACTTTGAATAGGCATTGGTTTCTTAGGTATTATTCTCAAAGCATAAGTAACTATTATTAAAACTAAAAACTTTTGTTCCTCAAAGGACACCATCAAAGTGAAAAGACACAGATTGAGGAAATATTTGAAAAGCACTTATCTTACAAGGGACCTGTATTAAGGTATATCAAGAACTCTTACAACTCAACAATAAAAGGCAAAAAAAAAAAAAAAAAAAAAAAGGGCAAATGATTTGAGAAGAGACACACATGGTCAAAAATCCCATGAAAAGTTGTTCTGTATCATCAGCCATCAGTGAAATGCACATCAAAAACCCAGTGAGGACTACCCAGTTAAGTCCTCCCAGATGCCTGACTTTCAGAAACTGTGTGAAATAATGAATGTCTGGTATTTTAAGATGCTAAGTTCAAGGCCCAGTTGCTCAGTTGGTGGAGTGTCACCCTGATACACCAAGGTTGTGGGTCTAATCCCCCATCTGGGCACATACAAGAATCAACAAATGAATGCTAAGAGGAACGACAAATCTCTCCCCCCACCTCCTTCTCTCCCTCCCTCCTCTCCTTTCCTCTCTCTCTCTCTCAAATCAGTAAATAAAATTTTTTTAAAAAAGATGCTAAGTTCAATAAAGGATGCTTTGCCAATAATAGACAAAGCCAAAGTGGGGGAGGATTGAGGGTGGGAGTGGGAGGTGGGGGTGGGTGGGGCGGGGTAAAGCGGTGGTGGGAAAATGGAGACAGAAGTATTTGAGCAATAAATAAATAAACAAACACATAAATAAATAAAGTTAGCTAATCATACAAAAAAAAAAGATGCTAAGTTCAAGATTATTTATTACATGGCAATAGATAATACAAGCCTATCTCATTAAGACAGGAATTTCTAATAACATATTACCTTTTATATTTAATAATTACAAAATTTGGGGGTAAATTTTTGTTACTTATACTATTAATAATTACAATGATGTCAATCCAAAACAAAATTTTAACATTCAGAGCCTTATGATCATGGGATATTTTTAAAAAGTCAATTATATTTATATTACATTTATTTTACAAAGTATGATAAGTTGATCAATAAAAGCCTTTCAAGCATAAAATTCTAATACGATGGGGCAAGTATTTGGAATGGTAGTATATATTCATGGAGCAAAAAGAGGAATCTCGAATTTCTTAAGATCAATGAAAAGTTTTGTCATGCATTTTTAAAATAGATGGTAATTATCAAATCATTATGGTTTTAGAAGACATTGGATACATTTAAAAGTGCAATGCAACAATTTTATTTGAAAGGATCGATATTTACAATATATTAGAAATTATATCCCTAGAAACTAAGTTATCCTGAAAAAATTTAGATGTCAATTTAAAAGCGCACAAGTGACACACAAATTTTTAAAAATTATTTTAGAGAAGGTATTTTTAATTTTGTTCGGAATTCATGGCAATTCTTGAATATTCAGCTTGATTCCTTTAATCAATTATAGAACGTTCTTAGCTACTCTCACTTCAAACATTGCTTCATTCTCTTATCTCTCCTAGCTAAAATTACATGTTTATAAAACCTATTCCTCACCTCCCATATGTTTTTAATGTTTTTTTCTGTGTTTTATATCCTTTCGATTCTGCGTTTCAGCCTGGATAGCCGTCTGCCCTATATTCTGGTTCACTCATTGTCTCTTCACCTATGTCTAATCCAATATTAAAACTTATCTACTGAATTCTTAATATCAGCTACTATGAATTTTAGTTTTCAAATTTTCAAACTGCTGAAATTCTCTTTTTCTTTTAATTCCTTAACTCATTAATTGTAGCTATTTTCTAGTCTAGGTCCAATAATTTCATTATCTGAATCCCCTGGGATTTCTACCGTATGTCAGTCCCTGAAAATATTCCTGAGCAAGTTTTGTCTTAACACGCTTTTATTTTTGGATGACATTTTTTTTCCAGTAGGTACTACTGCGCTAAGGGCATTCGAAAACCTGAGCCACTTTAATTCAATCAAGGATTTATATGACTTAAAGCTGGGCAATAGGCTCTTTTCACCTTTATTCCTTTTGTATAGCCATTCAGAGTTTTCAACAAAAAGCCTGGTACACATATCAGGGCCCCTCCTGGGGTTGGTCAGCTATATTCTTCTCCCCAGCCTTGTTTATTGAATTCTCTATGCAACTTCTCAGACTCTGCTTTTAGAAATAACAATCACTTTGGGAGGAAAAGTGGCTCCGAATGCTAGGCTCACTTTTCTTGCCTCCCCTCCTCTCCTAGAGCTTGGGCCCACAATTCTTCCCTGCTTTGTTCATCCTCTGCCTTCGAAGAGATTTTTACATAACTTTTTTGTCCAGCTCTTCTAGTTGTTTCAGCGGAAGAGTTGGCCCGAAACAACTTTGCCCACCATTGCTGGAATGAAACCCTCCTCTCCCCTGACCTTTAGACTTAGATCTCCAGTAGCCTGTCGAATGTCCCCTGAATATCCCACAGGTCTCTGGGTTCACCATGTCCACATTGAAATCTTCCTTTCTCTCATCTCTGGCCCATCCCGCTCATCTGGCTTTTTCTGATGTGGCTATTTTCATCTTGGGTTTCCAAGCTATAAATATTGCCTGTGACTCTCCTCTCTCCCCCTCTCCCCCTCCCACTCCTTCCCTCCTAAATGCTATCCCTTACCAACTGTGTACGGTACCTCCGTTATTTTCCTTCCACCTGAGCCCAATGCTCCATGCCCTAGAATATCATCCTTGGCTCCCCTCGTCCCCCTCCTGAATAACAGCAGCTGTGTCTTTTCTAACCATCCTTCCTTCTTTCAGAACTGTCTCCTACACTTACACTGCCTGCACTGCCAGAGATTCTTCCAGAATAAAGTTCTCACCAAGTCATTATCTGTTTAAAATCCTCCAAAGGCACCTCATAGCCATTGCAATTAAGGAATAATCTTCACCTGGGCGCTCAAGCGCTCCATGGTTTGACTCCACCACTTCCTTCATATGCATGCATTTTTCCTGATTCTTCTATCATTTAGTCAAATCATTTTGCAGAGTACAGCACCATCTCTCCTCTTCCCCTCTGTACCATATGTCTCACAACCCTTCTCCTCTGAGATCTGTCTCAAATGTTACTTCATTCAATCTATTAACAAATATTTATCAAGCACCTGCTATGTGCCAGGTATAATGCCAGACCCTGACAGTACAAAGGTGAGCAAGGAAGACATGGTCCCTGACCTCACCTAAAGGTCTAGGGGGCAACGCAGAAACTAAAACAAGACTTTTCTCCTGGAGGAAACTTTGAGGACTTCTCAACCAAATATGACTAGCCTCCCTTCTATTTCTCTGAAACCTTCCAGGATTCCCTATCACTAGTAAGGCCTCTAAATGCATTCAGGGTCCCACCACATGTCTCCAAATTGCCTTCAGATATTCCTCCTCTTAAGCTCTTCAGGCCCAGCCAAACTAACTTACAGTCATACCTCATTTTATTGGGCCTCACTTTAATGTGCTCCACAGATGTTGTGTTTTTCACAAATTGAAGGTAAGACCCTCCATCAGAAAAAAAGATTACAACTTGCTTTATTGTGGTGATCTGGAACAGAACCCACAACAGCTGAGGTATGCCTGTACTCACTGCCCCCTAGACATGCCAAACTCTGAACCTCTGCACAACAATGATTAGGCCACAGCACTGACTCTTCTAAATCTTACCCATATGCCAAACCTAAGTTCCAAGCCACCTCCTCTGTCAAGTCATCCTTCAGCTGATTTCCCTCATTTTGAGGGTGTAAATAGCTGATTTTGCATATGGGATGTCTCCTCTAGCAAGTGACTCTCAGGACAGCTTTCCTGGAGTCATACACTTGCCTGGCAGAGAACGTGGTCTTTCCCTCAGCTACTACTGCTGTAAGCAATCAAAAGTTGCCATCCCTGGTTTCTCTCATGGTCGCCGCTTCCCCTTATTCTCTCCACAGGCACAGGACAGACTGTTTCAAGAAGAAAATAAATGTGAAACTACTTCATACATTATTGTCAATTTATGTTAGGGAAGAGCATTGAACAAGAAGAGGGAGGGGACAACGGAGTCAGCTGCAGGCTCTAAAAATTTAAGTTTCTTAAATGTTTTTCTTCAAAACATTCCTACATTCCATATTTACAATGATGTTAAAAGTAAACATATGCTTTAAGCAATTACTTTTGTCCATAAAAATCCATGTATATATTTATTAAATATTAATACCCATTATTTCTGAAAATATTTAAAGACATATTCATTTCTGTATATCAAAGCTAACACTGCATTCTTAGGCAAGTTGCTTTTTTTTCTTTAAATTGTACTTTATTGATTATACTATTACAATTGCCCCTATTTTTCCCCTTTTGTCCCCCTCCTCCCAGCAGCCCCCACTCCCTCAGGCAATCCCCCCACCATTGTTCATGTCCATGGGTCATATGTATAAGTTCCTTGGCTACTTGGCTACTCCATTTCCTATACTGCACTTTACATCCTCATGGCTCTTCTGTAACTACTTATTTGTACTTAACCCCCTCACCTCGTCACCCCTTCCCCTACACACCGCTCCCATCTGACAACCATCAAAACACTCTCTGTACTCATAATTGTCTGTTCTTCTTGTTTGCTTAGTTTTTTAGATTCAACTGTCGATAGATATGTATTTGACATTTTACTGTCCATAGTTTTGATCTTTTTTAAGTAAGTCCCTTTAACATTTCATATAATAATGGTTTGGTGGTGGTGAACTCCTTTATTTATTTATCTATTTATTTATTTATCTGGGAAGCTCTTTATCTGCCCTCTAATTCTAAATGATAGTTTTGCTGGGTAGAGCAATTTTGGCTGTAGGTCCCTGCTTTTCATGTCTTTGAGTATTTCTTGCCAATCCCTTCAGCCTGCAAAGTTACCTTTGAGAAATCAGCTGACAGTCTTATAGGTATTCCCCTATAGATAACTGCTTTTCTCTTGCTGCTTTTAAGATCCTCAATCTTTAATCTTTGGCATTTTAATTATGTGTCTTGGAGTGGGCTTCTTTGCCTCCCTCTTGTTTGGGACTCTTTGGGCTTCCTGGATGCAACTTGCTTCTTAAAGCAATCTTATATTACAGCATCTTGTAACTTTACTTATAATTTCATGTTTCCACATATTGGATTTTCCTAAGCAGAGGCACGTGACTATTATTTGTGCTTTAGAGTCTTGGTGTTAATAACCACCATAGGCTTCGTTACCTTTAAACAACAACAACAAAGTATATTTTTAAAAACCAATTTCTTTTTTGCTGACAACCTCGAGACATCTTTGACCTCTGGTTGGCTGGTTTTTTATTTTTTCCTTTTCAGGGTGATGGTGGTAAAGGATTGTCGGCCATTGCAATAAGCTCCCCTCCTCAACATGGGCGTGATTAAGTGGAATCACTCCAAATGATTTCTATGGTGTAGACAAGATTAACTAGCCACTTAATATTAACATGTCCCTGATTTAAAATACTTAAGGAACTTTTTTAAATTAAGTCCCCAGCTGGAAAATGTATGTACTATAAGAGGTTGGGGCTAGAACCACTATGTAGGTGCCCAGTAGACCTAGGTTCCCTTGACCATTGACTGCCTGTGTGACTGATCCCTTTGTTTCCTTATGAGCTAGGTAACCCCTACGGAATTTTCCAGCTCCAGAAACTTCTGTCTAGTTCTGAAAAGACGTACTGGCTGCAAAAGCATAAAAGGACTCTGTAAAAGCATATGTATTTTCCTTTTTATAAAAATATTGCGGGAAAAAAAATCAAGAGTGGATTCGAATCAATCATAGTTAAGGCAGGTTGTTCTAAAGAAGAAAATAAATCCAGCTGTGTGAATTGAGTTACATACATTTTTAAAAAATAAATCTAGTATATCGCCGTAAAAGCATGCAGCCTTCCCAACAATCGTGGGAAGGAGGCAATGCAGGATTCCCAGTCTCCTTTTACAGATGCGAAAACCGAGGTTCAGAAAGTCTAAGTAGCTTGCCTCTTCTGCAACCGGCCCAGCATCGCTGCCTTCACCTCCGGGTTCTTGACTAGGGTCCACTGAGATGTGTCGGAACCAGGCCCACGCACCGTGCTAAAGGGTCGGCGAACAAGGCTGCTTTAAGTCAAGTCCCACTTCCGCCTTCCTGGAGCCCACGAGGCTTACCGCCCTCACCTCAGGCGCTGCCCGAGTCACGAGTTTTCCTCGGGGGCCGTCCCTCCTTCTGCTGATTGGGCAGCTCTTGAACGATTGCTGTCCTCTAACTGGTTGTTACCTTCTTGGTTCTCCCACACCGCCTTAGACCAACCGGATATAGGGGCAGGGTTTCCACTTCCGCCTTCTCCCCCCTCCCACTTGTCCTCCGAGCTAAGTCGACACCACAGCGGTAGCTCCCAGGCGCGGTGTCTGTGGATCGGTTGACTTGTCTTTCAGTGTCGGTGCCGGTGCCGTTGAACTGCCAGCCATGGCCGACCTAGATCCGTTCGGCGCCCCCGCCGGCGCTCCCGGCGGCCCCGCGCTGGGGAATGGGGTGGCCGGCGCGGGCGAAGAAGACCCGGCCGCGGCCTTCTTGGCGCAGCAGGAGAGCGAGATTGCGGGCATCGAGAACGACGAGGCCTTCGCCATCCTGGACGGCGGCGCCCCTGGGCCCCAGCCACACGGCGAGCCACCGGGGGGTCCGGGTGAGAGTGCGGACGCGTTTGGGGTGGGAAGACTTATCTGAAAGCTGGACCCAGAGTGGGTTTGAGGTCTCTGGGTAACTCTTGATCTGTTGTTGAACCCCGAGACTAGGGAGGGGTGCCGAGGAAGCAGACCCCGGCCCGGTCATGCAGAACGCCTGCTCGGTTCTCTGAGTGTATTTCACCGCTCCTCGCGCGGGCGCAGCGAGAAAGCAAAGCCAAGCAAATAGGATGATAGTCACACTCGGGGGCCCGAAGAAACCCGCTCAGTTCCGGAACTTTTCATTGAGCGCTTGCTGGGTCTGAGTCTGGACTCTGGAGCACAGCCGCATTGGCGCAATTTGGCCAGACTTAAAAGCAAGCCTGAACCCAGCACAAGACCAGTTACTAAGAAGGAAGGGCAGAAAAAAAAAATAGTATAGTTTTTGAGACATACAAACAAAAATGTCAGTGATACATTTAAGCACTTAAGATGTGCAGAATGTTGGGTTATGGGGAAGAAAAGTGGAGTGAGTAGGGAACTCAAGAAAGATGGTGTAAGTTGGAGAAAGAGGGATAAGAGTTTTACCATTTTTCCAAACGGTATGGCTGGGACTCCAGGAACTCTTCGTCGGGAACAGCGTTGGTAGGCACTGCTGTCTAAGCAGAACCTAACATTAGCCTGGATCAGTCTTGCAAGAGGCGGACAGAATGTAGTGTGGCCTTTTCCCAGCCCAACTCAAGGAAAAAAAAAAAAAAAAAACCCAACAAACCAAAAACACGGTAGAATGCCAGTGTGACCTTTAGTGCTTTGTCTGTGTGCGACATTTACGGTGTTGCGGTGGGAGGAAAGGCTGAGTGGCAGAGATCTTTTCATTAATATAGGGAAGTAGGAAATTCCCTGGAAGAAAAGAGACGTGACTTTTCACTTACTTAAAAAAAAAACAAAACAAAACTGATTAAGGGAAAATAGGGCACTGTTGGGGCAGATGAGAGTTACTTTAAAGTGCCAGGTAGTTTCACCATAAATAAGAGAAACATGCTGGGTGTGAGGTAATGAGTGTTGGAGACTGAGGCTTTGCTGTTCTAGAACAGTGCTCTTCATAAAAGCATTCAGACTTAGAGAGCTCAAATTACTGTGCCAGCCAAGCAGAACCTTTTTGGGGGAGTGGAGGTGAGGCGCCTGCTAGCTTGCAGCCTCTGACTTTTTATACTATACAGTGCTACCTCCTAAGCAAATCTGTCCCCCAGTTAGAACTTACATGGCAATGTATAATATACATGAAAATTCAATTTATAGCTAGCAGGTTGGACTGAACTAGGTTGTGGCTTGGAGATGAAGTTGGCTTTAAGGGATAAGGGTTTTTACTGGTTTTCTTTCATTTTGTTTTTTTTTTGGTGGTTCTTGTGTAGTCTTTAACATTTGCCTAAGAATCATAAAGTATACTTTTTTATGTCCTTAGTTTACCTCCCTCGTTTAAGAGAAGAGAAAAAGTCTTACAGAGAAATGACTTGCTTAAGAAAAAGGGCAAGTTAATGACTGAGCTCTCCTTTGACTGTACCTTCAGTATCTCCGAGCTACTTGTTGTGTTGTGGTTTCAGCAGAGGTGTAGTAGGCTAAAAGACGGTCATTTCTGGAAAGCAGTTGTGGCTGCCCTGGCCAGGACAGTGTGGAAGAATCAAAACCCATAGTTAGGAGACTGTCCTGATTCGAGGACAGTGTTAACTTTTGCTCACAGTTGTGTCTGCAGAGCCTGGAGTACGGAATGTCGGGCATGTAGTAAATACTCACAGAAGAATGGGCAAAAACGTCCTGCCCAAGGATCCTTCCTAGAAGCAGCAGATCTTGGTGACTGGGCAGTTTGGAGAGGTAAAAGGGAGAAAGCAGAGTTGGCCACATGGGTCTTTTGTGCATTAAGGTTTCAGCAAAGGGAAGGAAGGGGTGATTGCTGACTTAGTTCCTAGGAAGGACTTTCTTAGTGAACTAAGCATTTAGTGATTGAAGCCTGATCTCTGACAGTGTAGTTGGGGTTGAGGATAGTGCAGTGGTCAGCACTTCCTTGGGGGATTAGAGAGTGAGTTGGACACTTTTTTCCTTCCTTCTCTCACTCTTTCTTTGCCCTTTCCGCTTCCCCTTCCCTTTCCCTCGATTCTGTGCTGTGCTAGACTGCTTGTGTGAGTGTAGCCACTACTGCCCTGCCTCAGTTTTTCCTCTGTGAAAGTTGCAAATATACAGCACAGAGGGTTGCTAGGATTACATTACAGAGCACCTGTAACATGCTTACGCGCAGTGTATTATTACTACACACACACCCCTATGTATCTAGCTGCTGCTATTTCTTAGGAGTATGGAGAGAAAGGTGTTACAAGGCCTCTAGGCTTTGGACGGGGGGAGGCATGTATTGAGGAAACAGATTTTAGGAGGGAGCTCTGTATCTGATGTGTTGTTATACTGAGAGTTATAGTCAGGTTCTGACAGATTGAGGAACATACCTAAACTACTCTCAGCCTTGGGGGAATGTCCCACGGCAGATGGGACAGGCAGAAACCAGAGGGATTAGGCCTGAGCCCTGAATGACTCCCCCAGGTTGTTAGGAGAGGTGGAAAGATACACAAGTTTAGAGGTGGGAGGTAACCAGCTAGGTAAAGTAGCTGGGGGATACTGAAGGAAGAGCCAGTGATCAGGAAAGAGGCAGCCTAAGTCCAGAGCCCTTGAAAGCCTTTAATCAAGAGGGTGAGGAGAGAGGAAAGTAAGAGGTGATTAAGGAGTTGCGGAAGGAGTACAGCAATGAGGCACTGTTTGGTATGTTTCTGTCAAGTCCTTTTTTGGAGGAGAAGGAGGAAAAGAGGTACATGAATTAAAAGCTGGAGGAGAAGGGTAATTTTCTTGGTAGCAAGAAAAGTAAAGAAAAGAGAAGTTGAAGGAAATCTCATGCGTGGTATTTAGCAGTGCTGCCCGTTTCCTGTGTGCCAGGTTCTCTCCATACTTCCCTCTCCATGCAGTAATTCTGCGGGCTAAGTGGTAGTGTCATCCTATTTCAGATCAGAGCTGATAACCATGGAATTTAAGCAGTGATCTTAAGATAGCAAGTTAATACACTGCTCCACTGGAATTCAAACCCAGGTCTGTTTAACTTCGAAAGCTGGGGAACAGGGGAGGTTGAAGGTGGGTTTGGGACAAAGAATCTTTCATCTCTGGGAACATATTCTGACCCTGCTTCTGTCTGGATGCCCTAGACAGTTTGCTTCTGGAGCATCAGGTTGCATAGTGTAGTTGTCCTAATAAAGCAGGGCGTTCTCGATGTCCTTTCTGTATGTTTCTGTAGCCACAGATAATCTTTTGACTTGGGCCAACTGAATGTCACTGAAGTGGTATGGTAACTAATAAGAGTTCAAAGTATTTGCCAGTGGGTCTCTATGAGTCTTCAGGCCTAAAGGACATGTAACATGTGACTCAGGACATATGGGATGAGTACTTCTAGTTTTGTGATGGAGTAGTGATCAAAGTCTTTCCTGTTGGGAATAGCCCTGGGCTGGAATATATTAACTGAATAGTTGGTATGTTGGCTGTAATATATTAACCAGAATGTCGGTCTGGCTTGTTGGCTCTAGGATTTAAAATGATCTCTTTTCTGCCTTACACAAAAATAAATTCTGCATGGATTTAAAGTACCAGGAGAAAAGTGAATATTTATCTTAGAGGAGGAAAGGTCTACAGAATAAAAGCAGCTATAGAAATCATAAAGGGAAAATTGATAGTGTCTACATGTAAGTTAAGTAGTTCTAGGTGTTAAATAGCATAAACCATATTAAAAGCAAATGGGGAAAACACTTGTAGTATGAGAGGATGAATTAATACAGAGAGATACTTAAGAGATAAAAAGCAAAAAAAAACAAGGGCAAAATAGACAATTCAGTAAAGAAGAAAATCAAATGTCAGATTTTTAATTACCTCACAGGAAATAAGATTGGCACAAGACCACCTTAAGTTTTGTGGGGGTTTTTTTTTTTGTTTGTGTGTTTTAATACCTGCTATCAAATTAGCAAAAATTTAAAAACATGGTAAAACTCGGGTTTTAGTATTGTGAAGGTCTGGGAAACGGGACATGCATGTGCTGATGGTCATCATATAAGTGGTAGACCAAAAGGGAGCAAGGGATTGGTGTTTTAGAAGTCTTTAAAATGTGTATCCTGTGACCCGGCAGTTCTGCATCAAGGGTGTATATTATTGAGGTTCAATTGACTATTCCCTCCTCCCATACTTTGATTAGTTTTTGGTGAACTTTGTATTTCCAAAACTGTATGGAGTACTTTTAAAAATTATATGGGTAGGTAAAACGCAAACAGCTTTAAGTATAAAAAGCCCGTGACAAAAACTGAGAAACTGATTTTTATACTATCATAAATAAAGCATAGGAGTAACAGAATTAGGGAAATGAAGTTAAAAATGTGAGAAATATGTTTAAATAACCCAGGTTTATAACCAGCGATTGAAACAGATCAAAGCTGAGGTGGGTTGGTAAATGCTGAGATCCTGCAGTTTGTGTTCGTGTATCCAATTATCTGATGATCTTTCCTCTGATTTCCTGGCTTGTATGAGGTATTGCAGCACTTTTTAAAGGCTGATTATTTCATAATGCATGCATTTAGTATTTGTCTTAGCATTCCTTAAACATAAAAAGTAAATTTAAGAGGAAATGTCATCAATTACCTGCCCTTTCAAAAATACTTTATTATTGAGGTGTCGAGGAATCCTATGCTTATTCTTTTATTTTTTTTTAAGACTTTATTTATTTATTTTTAGAGGGGAGAGAGAAAGGGGGGGGAGAAAAACATCGATGTGTGAGAGCTACATTGATCGGTTGCCTCTTGCACGCCCCCAACGGGGGACCCAGCCCACAGCCCAGCAGTGTGCCCTGGCTGGGAATCAAACCTGCAGCCTTTGGGTTCTCAGGCCGGCACTCAATCCACGGAGCCACACCAGCCAGGACCCTATGCATATTCTTAATGTCATTTGTGAAGTGCTGATACATACAGGTTTATTATGAGAATTAAGTGTTTATAAAGTGTTTAACACTGTGCGTGGCACATTGGAGGTGATAAGTAGTTGATGTCTTCATACTAATAAAGTTGAGAATTTAATAAGATGGATAGGTTACTTAAGAAGTTACATTGTAAGAGCCCAATTTTGGTGAAAATTTTTATCTATACACATTAGATAAACTAACAGGATAGAAACCAAGGGGTTGAGTGAAGAAATTACATGGCATTTTCTTATGTCTTCATTTTCCTTTTTTAAAAAATAATGTTTTGGTCCTGGCTGGTGTGGCTCAGTGGGCCGAGCACCAGCCTATGAACTGAAAGCTCACCAATTCGATTCCCAGTCAGGGCACTTGCCTGTGTTGTGGGCCAGGTCCCTAGTTGGGGGCACATGCGAGAGAGGCAGCCAGTTGATGTTTGTCTCACACATCAATGTTTCTCTCCCTCCCTCTCTTTCTTCCTTGCCCGCTCTGTAAAAATAAAGTCTTTTTTTTTTTTTTTCCTGGCAAAATAAAATTAAAATGTTTTGGTATCAGGGAGACATGCTGGGAAAATGATCTATAAGTTTTTAGTATTCCCAAAGCCGAGAAGGAGGGTAATTGGGAGAAGCAAGAGAACCAAAGGAATGAATGAAATGTTAATGTTAATTTGGAAAATGGGCAGTTAATGCATTTATGGACATCCCTTGGAGATATTGTGGGTTCAATTCTAGACCACCATCGCAATAAAGCTAGTACTACGATAAAGGGATTCTTAATCTTTTTTATTATGGTGGAGAGTCCTGCCTTCAATTTGTAAAGTGCAATAAAATGAGGTATGGCTATAGTTAGTTAGGAACCAAAACCAGAGGAGTGGTTTGATGAAATCTTTGCCTCCTAGAAGGAAAGAACGAGGCGGAGAGCACCTGCCCCAGACCTCCAGGAGAGCTGTGCTATTTCTATGTACTACCCTCTGAGGGCCTCCTGATGGTGGCCCTAATTAAATGCTTGGCATTCCTTTTACTTCTTGAATTCTTAAATCTTTTAGGTTCATCTCTTTCATCTTTTCTACTCCATGTAATAAGATGTCTTTGTAGTTTGAAAAAAATTGGACAAATAATGGAAGTTCTACATAATAGGTAATAAATGTGGGTCAACCAACAGATATGGAATACAGATTATGTAGGTAGAAGCTAAATTTTTACGGTGTCTATATTGAGGCTTTTGGAGGAAGTCAGAGCAGCCACTTGATTGATGGTGTACAACGCTGTACGGACTGCCTCTTAGTGATTGCTGGGTTAGGAACACATGCTAATCAGGCCAGCCAGGTAACTAAATTCAACACAGAAAGGGTTTAAAAAAAGAATAGAGTGGGGCAAGTGGGACGGGTATGCTACGTGTAAGGGCTACCCTCACATCCAACAGTGTTGCCAGTTCAGAAATGCAGGCCTGTTGTTGTCAGGTCTTCTGTCTCCTTGCCTCCCTCCCCAGACCTGGAAATCCTGATCTGTGTAATTTCCTAACTTCGTACTTTGTATTTATATAAAATATGTTCAGCCTTTTGGGCCACCATTTTGTACTATGTGGATTGATAGTCTCTAAGTTTTGCTTAGGCGTTTTTAATGTTTCTGAGATGGACGTTCTTATTTAGTTATGAATGATTCTGTCTGTAAGGCTAGATTGTACACTTTCCTTTAAAACTTGCATCCTTGAAAAGACTAATTTAATTTGGTATGAACAAGTGTTAATGTTTTGGACAAATTCCAGGTGCACTGTAGGAATTAGCAAAAAGTCTCAATTAAAAGCTCTTAGGTGCCAAACCTACTGCAGCCACAGTATGGCGAGTCTTGAACCCCAAGAAGGCACATTGATTTGAACATGAAGCAGCACATCTCTGCTCGGTGTGAATGAATCTGGGCTTTTTTTTTTTTTTTTGGCCTTCTCTAGAACTCTTGTAGAGAAACACTCTTGCCCTGTGAGACTCTTATGCCATGCTTCTAATGTGTTCTCTCTAAGCCAGAAAGCAGAATGTCAAAGGCTTTTGGGCCGGGGAGCATGGAACAGATTTGTTGACATTTTAGTTAAGTCATTTGTATATAAGCACGTCTTGGTTTCATTAATTAGAAAGCTTTTCAGTGTTAATATCTTGTACGTAGCACAGAAGTAGCATTGAATAACGTGTGGTACCCATAGCATATGGTGATGTATTTTACTTTACTCTGTAAACATTGGGCTCAGCATTCGAACAGCCCTGATTGATAAACTGCAACCTTAATGTCTTACAGATGCTGTTGATGGAGTGATGAATGGTGAATACTACCAGGTACACAGTACTCTGATTATGTTGCATGATAGTGCTCAAGAGTCTTCCTTTCCTGTGATTTGAATTGACTGACCTAGAAAGGATCCCACTCCCTTGACTGTCCTGGATGTATTAGTACTTGGTATGTTACCTGCCAAAGTACAAGGATTTGAAAAGAAGAGACACTGATAGAGCATTATTTTAAAACGTTATTGACCTGGCCCTAATGTTATCGACTTTATCCTTCAGAAATGACCTTTCAAGATCATGATGATGACGACGATGACGACTGTGAATTTAAACACTCTCTGTGTCAAGCACTGTTTATGATTAATCTTATTTAATTCTCACAACCACCTCAGGGACCTATACTGCTGTTACTCCCGTTTTACAGATGAAGAGAGAGGAATACAGAGCTTCCATCAGTAGTCTAAAGTGGCAAAGGCAGTATGTGGCAGGGCTAGCATTTGAACATTTTAGATTGTCCTGAGGATGTGGGGGGCAGATGTTTGTGATGAATACCATTGCTTTGCCCCCATATCACTAAGCTGTTGGTTGCCAGCCCAACTTGCATTGGCTTAAATAGAGAACTTGCTTGTTTTTATAATCGAAAGAACTCTGACATAGGTCAGGTGTCCTCAGACCAGAACTCTGACTTAGTTCCTCGGACCTTTGGCTCTGCCTGCTGAGTGTGCAGTTTTATACTCAGGGTTCTTTTCATGGCGGTGAAATGGCTGCAGCACTTCCAGACTTCACGTGTGCGTGTCAGATATTGTAGAACAAAACGAGGTTATCTTTTCTTCTCCCAGTTACCCCAGAAAAGCCCTGCACTTCCATCTGAGCTAATCAAGTAATCACTGTAGCCTGAGGGAATGGTGTGGTATTTAGCTGCTGCCTGGGTTTCTGCCTGTCTCTCAACCAATTAACTGGCAAGAAGGATGAGATAAGGGTAATTGGTTTAAACCAAAGATGAACTTTTTCTTTTCCTGTAAATGGCCAGATAGTAAACATACTAAACTTTGTGAGTCATAAGATCTGTTAAACCATGCTGTTGTTGTAATATGAAAACACCCATAGACACTGTATAAACTAATTGGCATAGTTGTGTTCTAGTAAAATTTAATTACAAAGCATGTAACAGGACTGAACTGTAGTTTCTGACCCCTGGTTTAGAATTTGTCTTTTAGAGTGAGACAGAATGTGATTCATATCCTGGCTTTATCCCCTACTAGTTATGAATTAGGACATGTCATTTCTCTGTGCCTCAGTTTAATTCCCCAGCTGTGAAATGGGAATAAAAACTTGCTTTGTAGGGTGTTTGGGAGAGAAAGCTTTTATGTACCTGACACATGGAAAATGTTAATGAGTTAGTTGCTAATATTTTAAATAATTTTTTCTACCTTTGTTTACTGTCTACTTACGTTAAACTGGTGAATACCTAGTTCAACAGGTGAAATAATTCTCTAAAGGTTAAGTTTTGTTTGAATCTTTGTTAATTTATTTATTAGTTCCCAAATCTAGCCCATTATAAAGACCATTCTGCTCTCCTACACACACACACACACACACAGCTCAATGATCGCCTGCCTTTTTGTTTTTTCTTTGGTGTGACTACAGTTATTGTACATTTTCCTTTGGACTCTGTCGTCAAATTTTTTGATTAGGTGGTATTAAGTGACCTATTTCCTGCATTGTATAATAGGTCTTAAAATCTAGGCCTTGCTCTGCTGTGTACTTTTTGTTACTTTGAAAATATCACATAATCTTGTCAAATGAGGATACCAAAACTGATAACACTGTTTCCTAGGAAGTCCATTACTCGCCTCCCTGACTTTCCTATCTCCCACTCATGTCCCATTTATTAACAGATAGAATAACAGCTACTCTGCCTCCTCATGGATGGTAAGGATTAAGTGCAGTAATGTTGAAAGCTCCCTATCTGCATGTAAGGTTGTGTTCTTGCTTTTAAGGCAATCCTTCAACATTTTATATTTGTCAGTGCTGTGCATAGCCAGGGGATCTAACTTGGGTGAAGTGCATTTCAGGAAGGAGTTTTTGGTACTGATAGAGTACAATTGTGTTTTGTGTTAAGGAAAGTAATGGTCCAACAGACAGTTACGCAGCTATTTCACAAGTGGATCGATTGCAATCAGAACCTGAAAGTATCCGTAAATGGAGAGAAGAGCAAACGGAACGCTTGGAAGCCCTTGGTAAGGAATCCCTTTCTATCTTTGGGTGTCTGTTTTCAGTGGAATACTTGACCTTAACTCTCCTTTTATTCCTTTTTCACTTGAATTAGCTATAATGTCCTTGTTTAGTATTTGGGAAGATAATCTTTCTCAACCTGAAGGTCACAAGGCTACTGATGCGCAGACACTTAATCACAGGCCATTGTGTAAGGATTAGAGCAGCCCAGAGAGCCACCAAGTGCATCATCTCTCTCCTCTCAAAAGAGCAGAGCGATGCTATGGAAAGGAGCCGTGGACTTGGAGGGAAGGACTGGGTTGAAAGCCCAGCTATACTCTTACCAGCTGTGGCACTTGATTGCCCAAACCTTGAAGACTCTGTGTGTTCACCTGAGAGAAGTAAGATCAGTGTCACCAACCCCAAGGGTATTCTGAGATGGTATTTATGAGAGTGCTTTGTAAACTTGAGGGTGTTGTATCCATGTGAGAGACTTCACAATCCATTTATCATTTGAAGGCTGAATTTTTTGAAATACATTTTATTGATTATGCTATTACAGTTGTCCCAATTTTTCCCGTTTTGCTACCCAGTACCCGCATTCCTTCCAGCAGTACCCCCTCTTAGTTCCTGTTCATGGGTCATGCATAAGAGTTCTTTGGCTAGTCCATTTCCTATATCGTTCTTAACATCACCCTATCTAGTTCATACCTACCAGTTTGTACTTCTTAATCCCTGTACCTTTTCTCCCATTCTCTCCCTTCCAACTGGTAACCCTTCAAATGATCTCCATATCTGTGATTCTGTTTCTGTTCTGCTTGTTTTCTTGGTTTGTTTTTAAGATTCAATTATGAATAGTTGTGTATTTAATGTCCATAGTTTTTTAAAATTTTAATTATTTTATTTTTAGAAAGGGGGAAGGGAGGGAGAAAGAGGGAGAGAAACATTGATTGGTTGCCTCTCATATGCCCTCAATTGAGGACCTGGCCACAACCCAGGCATGTGCCCTGACTGGGAATTGAACCAGCGACCCTTTGGTTCTCAGGCCAGCACTCAACCCTCAATCCACTGAGCCATACCAGCGAGGGCCTGCCTGGGTCTTTTTGATGCTGTTGAAGCACCCCGTGAGTTCCTTGAGCATCCTTATAACCAGTGTTTTGAACTCTGCATCTGATAGATTGCTTATCTCCGTTTTTTGTTGTTTTTTTTTTTTTTAAGATTTTTTTGGAGTTTTGTTCTGTTCTTTCATTTGGGCCATGTTTCTTTGTTTCCTCATTTTGGCAGCCTCCCTGTGTTCGTTTTTTTATGTGTCAGGTAGAGCTGCTTTGATTCGCTGGCCTATTGTAGAAAAGTTCGCGGGTAAGTTGGATGGGGCGGAGTCTTAGGTGATCACCAGGGTGGGGCAGCCCGTGCGAACCAGGAGTCTCAGATAATGGTGCTGCTGTGTCGGGGAGGGCTCCGAAAAGGGACCGTGGCTCCTGCCTGGCCTCTGGTATTTCTCCTGGAGGAAGTTGTTCCCTGGCACTTGCCATGATGCCTGACACTTCAGTTTCTCCCCATGTGCCACTGGTGCCCTTCCAGCTGCTGCCCCAGTGCTGGGGTCCCAGAGGAAGTCCTAAGACGGATACAGACCCTTTAAGAGGAGATACCTGAGAATCCTGCAGTTTCTTCCACTGCCCTAACCCCTACTGGTTTTTATAGTCTAATGTTATGCAGATTTACATTCCTGGCACTGGGTCCCTAGGCTGGGCAGTCTGGTGTCCCTCGCTCCTGAGGTGGTAGTCCTGATTTTTACTCACCACATAAGGGTGTGGAACTGCCCGTTCCACGGCTCTGCCCCTCCTACCCATCTGGATGAATGGAACTTCTTTAATTCCTTGGTGGTTGGACGTCCATACAGCTTGATTTTCAGACAGTTCCGGGTGATAGTTTTGTAGTTTAGTTGTAATTTTTGCTGTGGTTGTGCAAGGAAGCAAGCCATGTTTATGTACACCTGCCTCTTAAATGGAAGTCTGAAGGCTGAATTTAAGGTAGTGCTTAAGAGGAAAATGTGAGCAATGTCAGGAAACACATACAATTTAGTTTTCTTACCCTAATATCCCTGGAAGGTAAGTTTACATTTTTATGGGTGAAGAAAGTGAAATGCATAGGTAGAATAAGTTTTTGAATCACACAGCTTAGAGATGGTAGAGTCAGAATTTCAGCGTAAGTCTGCCCTGCTTCAGAGTCTACATTGCATTTAACGTACACCATCTCGCTGGGCAGGCCAAGCCTAAGGTCAGTGCCAGCCAGCCCGGCCTTTGGTGAAGAGCTGTGTACATGGAGTGTCAGCTGTTGGGCAAGATCAGGAAAGACTTTGTAACGATATGCAGGTTAGAGAGGGTGGCAGAGTGTGGGTATGTTATCCATGGGTTATCTTTTTCTCCACTTTTTATTAAAATTTCAAACACAGAATAGTTGAAAGAAGATATGGGTATTATGAATATGCAATCACCTTTTTTTTTTTTTTTTTTGTGGAGAGTAAAGTTTTCTTTCACTCTCCCCGAAAGAAGAAAGGTGTGGTGTGGAAAGATACACCAGCATTAAGGGTGTGGGGCTTTGAACTTTTATCGAATTATAATTGGATCAAAAAAGGTGGGGGGTTGTTGCTGTTGTGTGGCCCCTGGGCTTTTAGGGCGTGACTGCAGTTTGTTCCACTGTTATCTTCTGCCTAGGGAGCGGTTGGTTCTGTTCCTGCTTTCCAGTAATTTCCAGTCTGATTGCTGGTCACGAGGGTGGGTGAGGAGGAAGCTGTCCCCAGAGTCCAGGTTAGAATCCTCCCTTTGAACTTCACAGAGACAGGGTAGGGGATCAGGCCAGGTCAAGCTTCCACTGCCCACTGCTCCCGTAGTTGCAAGTCTCAGGAGGCGGAGGAGAGGGAGAAATAGAGAATGTCCCCCTGTGGGCCACCAAAATGTCAGGGTAGTTGGTGAAACAGGCTGTGAAAGAATTCACTAAGAGAAGAAAGTGTAGAGGGTAAGGTTATTCTTCACCAAGAGAGGAGAGGGCATGGTGTGGAGAGCTACACCAGCTGCGATCACTTTTTTTTTATCCTTTTAAAAATACATCACATGCTTCATGCTTAAATATTTTATTGTAAATCTAGAAATACACTCTTTTATATAACCAGAGTGTCAGCATGATTATTCCTTCTTGGGGACCACTGAACTAGTGAAAATATGACTTCTATATTTCACATGGGGTAATGGAGACCTAGAAATAGGAAGGGACATGACCCAAATAGCACAGCCAAGTGGTGTCAAATCTGTTGCCTCTCCAGGCCAATTTATGTTAAAGCTTTCAGAACACAGGACACACTTAACGTTTGAACCTTTACAACACTCTCCAATAGTTATTTCTTTGATGATTGAAATACTGTGTGTCTGAACGGTGGCACAGCACAGTGTGGCAGCCACTAACCACATGTAGCTGTTAAGCACTTGGAATGTGGATTATATGACTAAGAAACTGAATTTTAAATTTTACTTAATTTTAATAAATTTAAATAGCCACATGTAGCTAGTGACTACTGTATTGGATAGTGCAGCTTTAGAAAGATAAAAATTTGTCTTCATGGCGCCAGCAGCCTCAGTCCTTGCTTGTTCCTTGTATATGTGTCCTTAGTAGGCTTAGAGGCAAGATTTAGTTGGTTTTAGTACTACTTAGTAAGTATTTTTCTTGTTACAGAATCCAACTTTATCTCTCTCTTTTCCCAGAGTTTAGCAAAATTGTTTTGTTCATGGAGAGAGTGCACTTTGGTGGCTGGGAAAATTGCATTTTATTTTTTGATTATCAAATTGAAGGATTTAGGGGATGTTTTGTGAAGCATTGTTTTCTTCAAAATGCCTTCTGGAGGGAAGTCGAACATTTGGCCTTACTTCTGATTGAAGTGAATTAAATTTGTCCATGAACTAGGTGTTTCTTCAGTTTCACCTTTTCTCCTTGCAAGAACTGTGAGAAGGCACAAGATGCTAAGAATAGAGAACCAGTGTCAACGGTTTGCAGCTTAGCTGCTGGCTGTTTTTAAATAATTTGCTTTTCTGTGAATAGTAATGAGGATGGCCAGAAGATACAGCTGTCACTGTGCCCTGCTGTCTGAGGAGACTCTTTATCCCTCCCTCCCTCCCCCTTCTCTCCCGCCCAGATTCAAAGAGATTGTATTATGGCTTGGATCTCTGTCTCATCAAGCTAAGTGTTTAAGTATTCTAAATTCTAATTGATAGTGTCACTTCATAAATCTGTAAAAGACAATTTAAAGGGACAGTTTTATTTAGTAACTACAATTTGTGCAGATGGTCACAATTCTTACTTAGATAAAATCTTTAGAGATAATTTTCCGTGATATTTTGTTCCTATTATATAACATTAAAGTTACCAGACTACACAGAAAGAAAATACTGTTCAATCAAAAAGTGATTTTTTTGGAAGTAATTTCACTGTCTTGAAAAGGAGACCTTACATTTTAAATACGATATTTTTCAGTTTCTTGCCCACACGGCACGGTCAGCGCTCATCAGCTCCCATCGCGTCGTGGCACCCTCCGTTCTCCCACGCACACTTAGTGGTGTGGGCCGACATGCCACTGAGTAATCAGACGCTTACTCTATGAATGTGAGTCATCAGTAGAAAATCTGAATAAACGAATTTTCCTTCTGAGCCATAGGTTGCGTGACCTTCTTGCAAGTTAGATAGCAGGGTAAAAGGTTATTTTTTAATGTAAAACCATGGGGGAGTTTTTAGATGCTCGTTTTTTAAAGATTGTATTTATTTTTAGAAAGAGGGGAAGGGAGAGAGAAAGAGAGGGAGAGAAACATCAGTGTGTGGTTCCTTCTCGCATGTCCCCAGCTGGAGACCTGACCCACAACCCAGGCTTGTGCCCTGACTGGGAATTGACGCGGCGACCCTTTGGTCTGCGGGCCAGCACGGAACCACACCAGCCAGGGCTAGATGCTTTTTATTCTAGGAGTTGCAGACCACTTTCTGCATGTTATTCTACAAGACACTTTTTTTGCGAAGGCCCTAAAAATGCCCCAAGTTGCTTTATTTCTCTCTTTGAATGGTTACTGGCCGCCGCAATTGCTTTCTACTCTCCCCATCGAGGACACTAATTACAGGTTGGGCGCTGGCTCTGCACTGTCCAAACTCTAGTCTGGGCCAGTGGCAATCGCCCTGCAGTCACATCTTACGATTATTTCTAGGCTTGCTTCCCTTTCAGTCCTGCCCTTTGGAGGCAGCATAATAAAGTAAGAACATGGGAGCCTTATAGCCAGGCCTGCGTCTGAGTCTTGACTCTCCCGCTTACAGCAACCTTTATGAAAGTTTCTCAAACTTTGAGCTGTAGTTTTTCTCACTGCCAACTATGAGACTACAGTTGCAGTCTTTCAAGTGAAGTATCAGGGTAACTTCGGGTGTCAACTACAACAGTGGCTGTGACTAACATTTCTTTTTCTCCCCTTTCTACTGACACACATCTCTATTGTAGCTAAATGTCTTAGGGAAATCCACATTTAAATATGAGAAACTTCCTGCCAGGTACGCATTTTCTAATTCCTAGAACCTCTGTGGATAACTGTTAGTAACGACCCCCAGCCCTCTGCAGTCCCCTTCACTGGGGCTTGTTTCTCTTGTAGTTCCGTCCTAGCTCTGCCACAAACCCACTCTGCAGTCTAAGCAGGAAGAGACACTTTGTGGTCTTCCCAACTCTTAACATCTATATTCTGTTCCCTGGTTCCTGAATCTTCTCTACGTCTGGTAATTTTCCTAATAGCTCCCTACTTCATACAAGTTCTTCTACCATGTTTAGTTAATAAGAGAGTGAGTAGCATCTTGTGTTTTACAGAACCATTAATTGTCACCCTGAGGTGTGGAATATAGGTTGTGAGATGATTTTATGAAAGGATTATCTAGTGTCAGTAGTTCACCCTGAACTAATATTGGCAGCATTACTAAAGAATCATCTGTTATTGCTTTTCCCTAAATTGTCACCCTAACTTTTTTCTATTAAATATTTCCACTCCCCCCACCTTACCCCCCCACAAAAAAAAAAAACAGAAACCACCAACTAATGATCCCTAAAGTGTCAGTGGACTGGGATAAAATGTGGTGAAACACTTTGGATAGAATCACTGAAGTCAAGAGCTGGATGTACAGACAGGAAAAATAAAATTTTATCTGACCTCCCAACCACCCTCGCCCCAGTACCTGCCTGCACGTGCGCCAGCACCCGCACAGCAGAAGCTTAGTAAGACCAAAATAGGGGGGAGCGGTGGGCGGGAAACGGAGACAACTGCACTTGAACACAGTTTTTAAAAATTTAAAAAAAACCAAAATAGACTGATGACATGAACTTGAATTTGTGTTTTGTTTCATTTGTATTGTCTTCTCCTTCCCTTCAAAGATGCCAATTCTCGGAAGCAAGAAGCAGAGTGGAAAGAAAAAGCAATAAAGGAGCTGGAAGAGTGGTATGCGAGGCAGGATGAGCAGCTACAGAAAACAAAAGCAAATAACAGGTCAGTCCGTGGTGCTTCTAGTACAGCTCGTTTTCCAAGATTGGATCCAATCCATCTCCAAAAGCCAAGATAGGTTCTCAGCTGCTGACTCAATTAGTGTGAAATGTCTATGGATTTGCAAAAAAGTACTTGAAACGTAAGGATTGCCAGTCTGTTGGGCCTTGTGAACATAATTTAGCCTGTCTGTTATCCACTTTAGTTACAGCGAGTAGAGCTCTATAGCCAAAAGTTTGGTTCACATGCACCACTTGTAATGGTATGATACAGAAAAAGGAAAAGTTATTTCTTGGAACCCTAAGTGGAAGGCCGCTTTCATGACTGTAACCAAGACCTCAGTCGACGGAAGCTGTTTATAGACTTGGTCATGTTGCATCCCCTAAACACAGCCCTGCCCTCTGACAGCTGCGTCACAGGGGCGTCCACTCGTAGGGAAGTGCGCTTTGTAATGAAGCAGCCAACGATGGTCATCCAACACAGCAACTTCAGAATTAAGGGTTCTCTGGGGACCTATCTGTAGGAAATCTTGAGTCAACTTTTTAAAAATGTACTTTTCAGAATTCACTCACTCACTGAAGGCTAAGCAGTGGTGGGCAAAAACATTCTTAGGTCGCCACCGACCAGTGGCTGCAGCCCCTAATGCCGTATGCCCAGGGCCCGCTGGGAAGGAGCTCGGAGAAGGAGGTGGTTGCTTTGGCGTATGATGGGCTTGCTTTGCCTGCTGGGTTGACTTCTCCCACTTTAGTGTAGATAGGCCCGATTGGTCTTGGGGATAGTTTTAATTTGCAGGGTAAAAAGCCTTAGGTTCCTATCCTCAGAGCAGAAGTGAGTATAAGTGCCCTTGTCTCTGTCAGCTTTATTAAGATGGAAATCTGCCAGAAAAGGGGAAGCGGATCGCTTTGCCAGCCAGTCCGTGCCACTGTGGAGCAACAGTGGCAGAACAGACAGTTCGTATAGCAGCCTTCAGCTGTCTCCTGTTGGCCGTCATTGGTTGTTAGCTGCCCCTCAGATGCCAGGCTTGAGCCTCTGTCCTGGCCACCTTCCTGTGAGGGATGCTCTCTCTCTGTGCTTACTGGGGTTCCATTTGAAGTTCTGTGATAAGTACGGAGGGGACTGCTTTCAGGTCTGGGGCTTCTGCTGAGCTGTGATCACTTTAAAGTGCTGACAGGTCCAGGCTGCCTTATCCTGTGGTCGGTTAAGATGGTTACCCCAGCTGCAAGTTCATGCCTCTTAAAGAAAGATGAGTGGGTGCTTTGTGCAAGGTCCTGTTTACCCCTCGCCCCTGAGTCTGCTCTGAAGTACTTGGTAAAAGTGGGCTGACCCTCCCTGTCCAGAGTCCCTGAGCATTAAGCAAGTTGGATTCAGAGTCTCAGGCTTAAAATATGATTATGTTAGGAACAGGCTTCCCATTGCAGAAATTTTTTTCAAGCCAGTTTTGCTAAACTTGTATCCTTTCTGTCTATATACAGAAGTCGTTGTCCTTGAAGAGAATAATTACACGTGTTTATAAGAGCTGAGTCGTAAAGGCTTAGTCTCTCTAGGCATTGATTTAGGGCTCGGTGTGCTTTTCTTTATGTGGAATTGTAGAATGTTGGGTTGGATAGTCTCGGAGATGAACCGAGGTGCCAGAGAGGGGAAGAGAATTGAACTCCGCACTCACCGAGAATACAGAGCTTTCACCTGCCCTGTAGAAACCTTGCAGCACAGGGCTGGCCCTGAGTGTGTAAAGCTAATAGCACACTAGCCACTGTCACCAGGGTTCCAGGACAGAAGGGACAGTTTGTTGTTTTTAATAAAGATTTTATTTATTTATATTTAGAGAGGGGGGGAAGGGAGAGAAACATCAATCAGTTGCCTCTGATATGCGCCCCAGAAGGAATGGTTTCTACACTTTGTGCCAATTATTCCTCAGTGGGCTGGGGTGGAAGCCATTATAGAACCACTTTGGGGAACTGCTTCTGATGGTTCGGCCTCATGGGACCAAAGGAGTAAGTCCCTTTTATATGTGTAAAGTGACTCATCTTTCTGGTTGTCTGCCTGCAGGTAAATAATAAATATTTTGAGAAAAGAAAATGGGGGTGCTCAGTTCAAGCAGTGTTGTTCTTCCTGGGTGACTGTTGCAGCAGCTGGATGCTTCCCGGGGACCACAGATACAAGGCAGAGAGAAGTTTGAAAAAGGAGACTCGGATAGCAAGGGCCTGTTTTGACGAGTGTATCATCAGGCTTCCTACCTTCAGATGCCCTCAGCTGAAGCCTTCAGAGCACATCTGTGCCAGGCACTGTGCTTGGCTGTGGACAGACGACAGTCAACAGGCCCTGTCACGGCATCTCCCGTCTGTATTAGTCCTCAGACTGCATCTCCTTCCTTTATAGGGCCTGAATATCACTGAACAAGAGCCATGAATTACTGTATTTTGCCATGAATAATGTGTACTTTTTGCCCAGATTTTTGAGGGAAAAATAAGGTTGCACATTATACATGCTTGGGTAGTACTAATTCTGTATTTATATAAATGTGTAATTCTTTTATTTATGCTTATGCATTAAAAGTGTGACTAGAAAGCAGTAACGATATCTGTGCAAAATAATACCCTGGAATACAATAATCGATTTTTTCCAAATATAAGTAAATAAGATACTGAATAAAATTAAACAACTTTTTTCCCTGAAAGTTTGGGCCACAAACATAGGTGCACATTATACACAGGAGCACATTATACACGGCAAAATATGGTGAGTGACAACACATGGAAAAGAGTTCTCTTCATAGGAGCCAGGCAGAGGGGTTTATCCCTCCAGAACCCAAGACCATGTTCCTTCCCAAACTGTAACACAAACATTTCCCCTTTCACAGGTAGCTTCGGTGCTGACTTTCAGGGCTGGTAAAAGTTTGCAGACTCCATGATGCTCAGGCAAGGCAGGAAGGGGCAAACAGGTTGGCAGCCTCCTGACGCCTTGTGGCCAGGCCTGGAAGGCCTTCCTCCTCCCCTCTCCCAGGCTTCCCTGAGCCCCTTCCTGCCCTGCGCGAGGATTGCTGCGCTCTGGCTCCTCCTCCTGGTGGGGGAAGGGCGAACAGGTCGGGGGGGGGCCACCTGTGCTTCTTGAATGAGGTTTTCCATTTTTCTGAGTCTGTACCATGACAGCAGTGCTGTCAGGCAAGCTCTTAAGTCCTGGGACTAGCTACAGACGAGCAAAAGGCCTTACATTCAAGCTTTCGTTGTCTTAGTGATGCCTTGACAGTACTCATTAAACCTTTATTTTCTTCCAGCAGAAGCAAGCACCAGTTGAAATTGATTAGGTTTAGTCCTTTTGTGTAAGCTAAAAGGATTATGGGTTTACCAGCTGGCCTGCCTTTTCTTTTCCCTCCCACTCACTTTGCCCACAAACAATTCTGTTTTCCTGCTGACTCACTTTGAGCTACAATCAGGCTGTTCTTTTTTGCTTGCTTTAAATTTCCACAGAACACCGCTTACATATAATGCAAAATGGTAAAGAAGGAAGGGTATGTGTGAGTTTAGAAATAAACTGAAATTAAAATTAGTGGCACTTCCCTCTAAATAAATATGTGCGCTAATGTTAATACAAAAATCAGCCTTTAAAAAAAAAAAGGTCCCTTCTATTCCTGTGCCCCAGACTGACTTAGCAGAGGACAGGGCAAGACTCCTTGAGGGAGGGTCCCCACCCACCCACAGCGGAATAGCGTGCGCGGCCTGCGGCAGGGTCCAAGCCAGCCTGTCTGCTGCGATGTGAGCTCCTCTACTCAGCAAGTCCCCACCTTCTTATCCCAGAGCCCTGCCATTTGGACCCATTGCCGATGTGAGTGGGAGTTAAGGAAGGGTGAGGTGCTGGCTTCTGCACTGCACCTTGTCAAAGCCAAGTCTGGCCTGGACTAAGCAGACAGTCCTGTTCGGGGACACGTAGTGAACCAGATCCAGAGCCCTCATGTGCAGTTCTTTGCATCAGACCTTACCTCCAGCTGCTTTTTTCTCTAAAGTGGGAATTTTGAAATGACTGTAAGTGTTCCTAGGGTACTGAAAATTGATCCCACCCAGCAAGTGTAGGGAAGCAGTGGTCGGATAATCCAAGATAAAACTGGCTTTGGGACCTAGTGTGTCTGGCAGCATTCATGCCCAGTGATAGTTACTGAGTCTGGCAGGGAGGGGACATGGCTTCCTGAGCACACACCAGCCGGGAAGTATTAATATACAGTGAGAGGAGCCAGGTAACTTTGGTTGTGGGTCCTGTCCTTGTTGCCTCTTACTGCTGAGCAAGTTGCTTCATCTCCAGGCCTCCGTTGCCTCATCTGTAAAATGCGGTGAACACTCAGTGTCTTAGGTTGCTGGCGTTGAGAACTGAATCAACACAACGTCGATAAAAGGGCTTAGCCCGTAAGTAGGTGCCTAGGGAATGTTCGTCGTGGCTGGGGTGAGGCGATGGGAGAATCCCTGCGGGGAAGGCCAGCGGGGAGGCCGTCCGTGCCTGCCGGAGTCTCCCGTGCTGGAAGCCTCCCTTGGGTTAGGATGGAGCCTTGGGACCAGCTTTCCCAGAGCACAGTAGTGCTTCTATTGTGGATTTGAGATGTTTCTGCTTCTCAATGTTCTCTCTTTTTTCCTGCCTGCTTGCCTGCCTTTTGGACCTCTTGCTGTCTAGGGTGGCAGACGAAGCTTTCTACAAACAACCCTTCGCTGACGTGATTGGTTATGTGTATGTTGCAAAACTAATTCCTTTTGTTTTGATTCTTTCTATTTTTTGTTTAGAGTTAATGCACCTTTTATGCCACAAGTTCCTTTGCTTTTTAAATGATTTCAAATTGGCACCGTGGGGGCTGCTTAAGAGTTGATAAGCTGGGGGTATGTGATCCATTGATTGTCTTGCAGAATCATGACTTCCTACAACTCTGATTGCCATTTTTCATATTTGGGTTTTGGAGGGAAGGAAGGAGCTGAATGAATCCCTTTCAAAATGTGGGTCGTTTGTGTCTGGGAAGGCTTTGGGACTGGAGGGCCCTGCCTCTTGCTGTTGCTGCTACCACTACCTCCCTGTCCCAGGAGGGGAGGGGAAGTGTCCCCACCTGGGAGAGGTGGACGTCCTGGTTAGGAGCCAGTGGGGGCAGCAGCATTTTCTACACTTGGTTCCTTTGAAGAACGTGTGGGGTTGGTTGCCTTCTCCCTTGGGCAGAGGGGGGTTGTCTCTGCTGCGGGCCTGTAATGGTTCCTCTGTGGTCTTACCTGTCAGAAATCGCTGTGTAGTGGCCAGCTTCTGATGCCCTGTCCCCTCAGCCTTGCACAGAGAGGCCCGAGCTTTGAGGTAAAGACAGCCAAAGCTGTCTGACATGAGCCACTTCGGCTTTTTCTTCCAAAGAAAATTGAATCTTCTCTCGAAGCTTTTTTGTTTTTTTTTTTTTTTTGTTCTTAAGGATTTCTGTTACCAAAACAGTATTGCTGAAGACTTGGAAACTGTTTCCCCCTTAAATATTACAACTGGATTTTGAGTAAAGAAAGGCGAGGGTGGAGTGGAGGAAGAGAGGAGTGGACAGGAAGGGCGACAGCGGGCTGAGAGGTCCGTAGAGCCTCTGCGGCCCGTGATCTTGAGCTGTTCATCCCACTAGAAGGCAGAACTGGGATTCCTGGGCCCTCCGATGTATTTGCAATGAGACTTGTGAAATGCTGGACTTACAGGTGGTGTTGGATCTGATTTTTGCACATTCTCTCTGGAGTAGAAATGGAGACTAGACAGGTCAAGTCTGGGTTTGCTGGGCAGCAGGGTGGCCCAGCAAAGCCAGCTGCACGTTCCCGAGCGTAAATAGAGTGGCAGGGGCATGTCTAGCTTACTGACCATCTGCATTGAACTCATTCTCATTTTCTATATCTGACCTAAAGTTTCCTTGTTTCTTTTCTTCTCTTCACCTTTAAGCACAAACATAAACCATCCTTGCTACAGCCTAGAACAGTTAAGTAAATCTTTCTCACTGCCCCTAACTGTGTGTGCCATGCAGTCGCAGTGTCGTAGTGGCTCTGGCTTCAGCAGTGTTTGCCACGGCCATCCCTGTGATAGTGCAACCCTCTGTCCCCACGGACCAGTCACCTCCATTGCTTTTGCTTTGCCCGTGATGCTTGTTGGAGTAGATGAATATAGTGTGTCTTCCCTCCTATCACTGTCCAAATTTTGGGCTACAGCTCCCACCAGCTGGTTCCCAGGTGGGGGTGGCCTGACCTTGACCGAAAGAAGGTTGGAGCAGCATCCTGCCAAAAAGCACCTAACGTTGATTGGCTCTCTGGCTGTTGGGTGCCCACCCCTGCCGCAGTGTGCTCTCAGTGGCCCAAGGTACCTGGCTGGAGGGAAAATGGCTGAACTGGAGAATGTCCTAACAAACCCCTTCCAGAATGGCTTTAGTTTTTAATGCCTGCTAGCATGGGAGCTTGTTTTGAATTCCTTTTGATCTGCCCTGTTTCTCTCCAGCCTTAGGAGTAAATCCAGAAGCTGTTGTGCAGTGAACTGTGGGCTTCCTAGAAGTCTAGATTGATGTGAAACTTAGTACAGCCCGACGGTAAACTACTGTGCAAGTTCTTGACAAGCCTCTGCTTTGCTTTTGTTAATGAGGATGTTGTGTAGCTGGCTGAGGACTTGCTTTTTTAATGCTCTGTGTCAGCAGAGAGAGAGAGAGAGAGAGAGAGCCCTGAACCAAACACCTGTATTCCAACATTTTACACGGCAGTCCAGGCACCCTGTGCCTAGGGGAGCTGGCCACGTGCCTGCTCTCGAGTGTGACCTGGGCCAAGGGCTGTGATTCCTCAGAAAACCAGAATGCCATTAAGTCAGGCATGAAGATGCAGTTGCTTCTAAAACAAGGCAGCCACCAGGTAGCTCACAGAGTTCTACATTAAACCAACATATTTTGTTGTTGCTTCCAGGGCAGCAGAAGAAGCCTTTGTAAATGACATTGACGAGTCATCCCCAGGCACTGAGTGGGAACGGGTGGCCCGGCTGTGTGACTTTAACCCCAAGTCCAGCAAGCAGGCCAAAGACGTCTCCCGCATGCGCTCTGTCCTCATCTCCCTCAAGCAGGCCCCCCTGGTGCACTGAAGAGCCACCCTGTGGAAACACTACATCTGCAGTATCGTAATCCTACTCAGTGAAGCTCTTCACATAATTGGATTAATCATGTTGAGTTCTTTTGGACCAAACCTTTTGTCTTTAGAGTTGTTCGTTGTTTGTGATTGCATGTTTCTTCCTTCAACGGTGTTCTCCCTGGCATTCAGAGAGGAGGGGGAGGTGGCGGCAGAGGGAGCAGGGGAAGCCTCCCACGGTAGTCTCGACTTGTGCTTTTTGTGCATTATTCTGAGAATAAATTTGTTTCCAACAATAAACCTGAAGCTTCATTATTGACCTCCAGATGTGCTGCAGTGTGGAGTGAGGTTCTGAGGAAGAGGAATTCACTGTTGTCATTTCTGTGGCTGAGGCAGCACAGCCATTGGGCCTCCACCCCCGCCTTGAACTAAAATAGCCCCTATTTGCTATTGTCTCAGGAAGTTTCCATTTGAAAAGGGAGTTCCAGGGCTAAAATTTAACCCCTCAGTGCCTTCCTAAGAGAGCTGTGAATTCTCACCAACCTGTGTATTTCTCCCAGATGGCTCATTTGTTACTGTCCCTTACTTTAGGGTCTTGGGTGGTATACTTCAGTGGCATATTTCTCTGGGGTACATACACTATCGTGAGACATTTACTTTTTCAGATTCAGGCTGTAAGCCTGAGCCAGGATGGCATTAGTGTGTGGCTAGTCCCATTACTCTGGATCCCCCTAGCACTTTGCTCATCTCTCTGTTGTCAAATACTTCATCTAGACCTTGCTGGCCAAAACAGTGGCCACTAGGCACGTGTGTCTACTTAAATTAAAATTAACTAAAATTAAAAATACATTCTAGTCCTAGTTACATTTCATATGCCCAATGGCACACGTGGTTAGGTATTATCCAAATGGCACAGCACAGATTATAAAATATTTCCAGCACAGAAAGTTCTAGACCACACTGATCAACACAGCAGGTGCCTCTAGGAGACTGCTCTATTCAGACATCAACACATTTATTTAGGTGCCCTCAGAACCTGTCACATTCTAAGTGATAGTTCAAACAACTAATGAAGCCATATTTCAGAAATCTGCTCATAGCTACCTGATACTACTATCAAGTTGGAGACTGACGTAAAACTCCTGTAATACCACCATACTCAAGCGGTCTTGCCATTGCCAAGAAGGAAAGTCCACCGTCTCTCCTATGGTGACTGTCTGAAGGGGAGAGGAACCTTCATCACTCTTCTGCCTGCCTTCTCCTTTCCAAGCTTCTTGGGCATTCCTTGACCTTGCCCACAAGTCTAGCCTCTTGGCTCCTTTCTCCCCTTTAGCCACCAGATTGCAGTCAAGCACTCACTCACTGTTGTTCACCAACGATTTGTTATTTCTAAGCCTTGCTAATGCCATGCAAAATGTCAAAATCCGGCACTGGTCAGGTAGATCAGTCGGTTAGAGCGTCATCCTGAGACACCAAGGTTGCGGTTCCATCCCCAGTCAGGGCACATGTAAGAAGCAACCAATGAATGCATGGATAGGTGGAACAACAAATCGTTTCTTTCTCTCTCTCAGATCAATTTTTAGAATGTCAAAATCCATTCACGAACTAGCTCAAAGGCCAACTCCACAATGTCTTCCCTTCTTCCCATACCAAATGGGTTTGAAGTGGAAGTGACAATTGTAAAATGTCAGTAAAGTCTCTTGACATTCCTCAGATCAAGAGGTGACCGGATGATGTGACAGAAATGATGCTATGTGATTTCCAAAGCTAGGTCATAAAAGGCTGTGCAGGTGACAGCTGGCTTGTTGGAACACATGAGCTCTGGTAATCCTTGAGCCACCATGTGGGAAAGCTCTGCCACCCCGAGGCTGTCATGCTGTGAAGAAGGTCAAACCAGTCCCCATGGAAAGACCTGAAACCACAAGCAGAGAGAGATGCCTGGCCAGTCCCTAGGATCTGAGCCTCCAGCTGTTCCAGCTCCAGGAAATAAGTGCATCAAACTCCCTGCATCAGAATTGCCAAAGGAGAGCCTTTCCCAAATTTCTGACCCACAGAAACCATGAGCAAGAACAATTACTGTTTAAGCCTCAAATTTTGAGATGGTTTGTGACAAGGATTACTTCCACAACCTACATGACCCTCATGGGGCTACATAAAAAGGGAGTTGGTCCCAGGGACTCAGTGAATGTTCAACATTTAGTTTCAAACTGCTTTCATTGGGTCACTTTGCTTTTTATATCAAATTTTAAATGTTACTCAACATAGCCCTGGAAGTCATAGCCAGAGCAAGTGGGCAAGAAAAATAAAAGGAATCCAAATTGGAAAGGAAAAACTAAAACTGTCACTAGCAAATGACATGTATAGAAAACCCTAAAGATTCCACCAAAAAAGTTAAATGAATTCAGTAAACTTGCAAGTACAAAATCAATATACAGAAATCTGTTTCTATACATTAATAATGAGTTATTAGGAAACAATACCATTTACAACTGCATTAAAAAATAATAAAATACCTAGGAATAAATTTAAGGTGGTAAAAGACCTGTACATTGAACACTACCCAACATTGGTGAAAACTGAAGATGACACAAATGGGAAGATATTCTGTGCTCATGGACTAGAAGAATTAATATTGTTAAAATGTCCATACTGCTCCAAGCATTCTACAGATTCAATGAAATTCCTGTCAAAATTCCACTGGCATTTTTCACAGAATAGAACAATTCTAAAATTTACATGGAACCACAAAAGACCCTGAATAGCCAAAGTGGTCTTGAGAAAGATGAACAAAACTGGAGAAATCACACTCCCTGATTTCCAACTATATTACAAAGCCACTGTAATCAAAACAGTATAGTACTGGCATAAAAACAGACACATATATCAATGGAACAGAATAGAAAGCCCAGAAATAAACCCACACATATATTTACAACAACGGAGCCAAGAATATACAATCAAGAAAGGACAGCCTCATAAATTGCATTGAGAAAATGGACCACAATCTTAACACCATACACCACAAACATTAACTCAAAATGGATTAATGACTTCAGTGTAAGACCTGAAACCATAGTACTAGAAAACAAGCAGGAGTAAGCTCCTTGACATCTGTCTCAGTGATGATATTTTGGATATGATACCAAAAACAAAGCCAAAAAAGCAAAATTAACCACAGGAGACTACATCAAACTTAAAAGCTTCCACATGTTAAAGTAAACCACCAACAAAAAGGCATCCTACTGAACAGGAGAAAATAATATCTGCAAATCATATCTGATACAGGGTTAATATCCAAAATTGAATATAAAGAACTCATACAATTCAATAGCAAAAAAACCCCAAACTGATTAAAAAATGGGCAGAGGATCTGAATAAATATCTTTACAAAGAGGACATACAGAAAGGGTAACAGGTACATGAAAAGATGCTCAATATTACTAGTCAGGGAAATGCAAATCAAAACTTCAAACCTGTTAGAATGGCTACTATCAAAAAGACAAATACTGAATGTTAGCAAGGATGTGGAGCAAAGAACTTCCCTCTCCCCACCTTGCGCACTGTTGGTGGGAATGTAAATTGGTGCAGCCATTATGGAAAACAGTACCAAGATGCCTCAAAAAATTAAAAATAGAGCAATCATAAGACCCAGCAGTTGCACTTCTATCTGAAGAAAACAAAAACACTTAAAGATATATGCAGCCTGTGTTCACCTCATCATTATTTACAATAGCCAAGATACGGAAACAACCGAAAGTGTCCATCAACAGAAAAATGGATAAAGAAATTCTGCTGTATGTTTATAATGGATTATTATTTGGCCATAAAAAGTATGAAATTTGCCGCTTGCAACAACAGGGATGGACCTTGAGGGTATTATGCTAAGTGAAATAAATAAGATAAAGACAGGTACTGTCTGATCTCATTTACATGTGGAATCCGAAAAAAAACAACAACAAACCAATAAACCAAGCTCATAGACACAGAACAGACTGGTGGTTGCCAGAGGTGGAGGAGTAGATGGTGAATAAATGGATAAAGAAAGTCAAAAGGTACAAATTTCCAGTTACAAGTAATTCATAGGCATATAATAAACAGCATGGCTAACTATAGTTAATACTGTATCACGTATTTGAAAGTTGCTGAAAGGAGATCTTCAAAGTTATCACAAAAAGAAAATTCTCTAAACTATTACATAATAATTCTTTATATTATCAAAGAGGTTTTTTTTTTTGTTAAGAAATCAATATTAGATGCCTTACAGAAGTTATATGACCTTCAAAATATAAGCAATGCAACAATATAAATCTCTTCTGGGAAGGGAAATGCTTTTAGCTAGCAAGTTAATTTAAGAACAAAACAAAAATGCTTGGATTTCCGCAAGGAAATATATTTATTTTTTCTTTAGAATTTGGCTCAGTAACAAAAATATTTACATTAAAATAAATTAAGGTATGATTATTAACTATATGTAATAATTATGTTGGAATATATTAGCCTTTCCACAAACTTAACAAAAACTAAGATTTGGTTTTAGATTCAGTACCATCCTTCATATACTTAGGTAGCAATGCAATTGTCTGGTGTACAAAGTGGTCACAGATTTCACCAAGGAACAACTGATGCCCCTTCAGAGTATACCATCTTGCCTCAGACACTGATTGCTGAGCAGACTAACGTCCCACCCATGAATCACCAGGAATGTTTCAACAATAACCAGGACCTGGAGACTACTTCAGGGCTGGTAGAGCTCTAAGAATCAGTCAACCTATTTTTTCACATTAACCCACCAGGAAGGAAGTACAAATGTAATATCGATTCCTTCATTTTATTCTATATGCTAATACTGAATTTACTGTAGAAACTTTGAGGTTCTCCTAAAATAATAGTTGAGAAACATATGCGTATGCTTGTATGCTTTTTTAGATCATCTAAAAAGTATCCATAAAACCTATCACTAGCCCAAAGCCTATACTGGCAAAATTGACACCACATAAAATATCTGATTGGATTAGCTACTTACAGATAGTGCCATGGATAAATCAAGGCATTACGAATGAGATATTAAATAAAGCTTTTGAAAGTCTGCACTAAATTAGAATATATTCACATTTTGAAAATTTTTGATATAAGAGGTTGTGTGGCTTAGCAGAAAAAGCGGAGGGATCTGGGATCAAACCCTGTCTCTGAGACTCACTAGGGACATAGCTTTAGGTATGTTTAAACACTAGGACAGTTTGGGGTTCTATAAACTGGGAATTAAAACACCTATTTCACAGGCTGTGAAAATTTAGAATAATGTATTTGAGGTGGACTTAGTTTAGAGCCTGGCACACAGTAGGCACTTAAGTAAATGGTGGCTATTAGTTTTTCTTCCAGGTTGCAACTGACAGCAAGAACCTTGGCCTTTGTATCTTGACAGCAGCGAAAGCATGGAATCTTGGCTGGAAACCAGATTTGCAGATGTGGGCTCTAGGTCTGACACACAAACATGACCTTAATAGGCACTCCAGGGCCGTATTCAACGAAGTACAAAAAGTTACTGAAAGGAGAGGGTCTGCTTGTCAGTAGCAAAAATCCTAGGGACAGTTAATCTCCTTTCAGAGGCCGTAAATCCTAGTGGCTTCTCAGCTGTCCTTAAGAAGATAAGCACAAGGTCACTAAGGCCACTGTAATTCAGACCCCTGCTCTAAAGTATCTCAAGGTTCTGGAAGAGTAATAACAAGGAACTTCGGGGGCGGTGACAGATATGTCCAATGTCACGATTGTGGTAATGGTTTCACAGGTGCATGCCTATGACGTTTATCAAACTGGGCACTTAAAGTTCACTTAAGCCTTCCATGTGAGATTTTCTTCTATTTCCTGACTAGATCTCTTTTTGCCATCTAAGTTTAGGGTCAGAAGAGGAAGGATTAGTAATCCACACTCCAGTCTCAAGGTCACATTCCTAAGCAAGGCCTGCAGGTCTGAGGGGTATGCCTAGTAAGCTGAGGCCGAAGGCTGCTATAGCTCCTTTCAGCACAGAAAACTGAGTGGCATTTACAGGGTTTGAGCTGAAATGACCCAAGAAAGAGCAGCATCTACAAAAATGGGAGTTGGAAAAGGTGACTTCAGAAGAGGAGACTATAAGCACAAAGTTCTGTGCCAAAGTCACCTGCTATATATCAAATTTAAATAATCAAATTTGCTTTTTAAGAAATGTGCATCAAAAAGATAACCTGATTCCATTGAGGAGCTCTTGAGTTTCAGTCCATGTCCACTACTGGGCAGCCTAGTAGACCCTGCGAGTTGTGTAATCCAGGACCATGCTGGCAGCCCCGAGCAGGGCAGGATCCACCAAATCTGAAACCACCACATCCACGTCCTGAACCGAGGGCAAGGCTTGCTGGCGGATGACGTCTTTGACAGTGTGGATGTAGTGACTGGCGAGGACTCCAGAGAGGATCACAAGGGAAGGATTCACAGTGTGAAGGATGTTCACAACTCCAAGACCCAAAGCCGTTCCAGCTACAGGAAAACAAAAAATAAATTTCAGGAAGGGAACCAAGTCAAAAATGCCCAAGGGAAAGGTGGAAAAGAGCCAGCGGCCAGGAGCATTCACACTGTAACCAGAAGCAGTTCTTTGGAGCTGTTCCTGATTTATTCCTAATAGGAGAAAACGATCATGGAATTCTTTGAAATGAAGAAAGCTGGGTATAGCCCTGGGTGGTGTGTCTCAGTGGACTGCGTGCCAGCCTGTGAAGCAAAGGGTCGCTGGTTCGATTCCCAGCCAAGGCTCATGCCTGGGTTGTGGGCCAGATCCCCAGTAGGGGGCACACGAATGGCAACCACACATTGATGTTTATCTCCCTCTCTATCGCCCTCCCTTCCCCTCTCTCTAAAAATAAATAAATAAAATCGCTATTAAAGAAAAAGCTGGGTATAAAATTGCATATACTGTACTATATGACCTCAACTATTAAAAAAATAGAAATACTGGAAGGAAATGTTACTAGTCGATATCTCTGAACAGTAAAACTCAAAGTGACACTTTTCCTTACTCTCATTATTTCTCTAAATTTCCTATAAAATAAATAAGTTATTTAATCATAGTCATATAACTAAACAAACAACAACAACAAAAAACCTGTTTTAAAAAGCTATGCTGCCCAATACCTTGAAGGCAATTCCCTTTTTTTCCCCTCAGTAAGCAGGAAAAACACCTCTGAATAAACACTCCAGAGCGCCAGTCCTGAGGGAAGCTGGACATCTGGGGGTGCCCCAGGTGGTCTGAGGGCCTGTCCTCTGCGGCCGAGTTGCCAGGAGCGGACACTCACCTGTTCTCAGGATGCTCTGGGCCTTCACGTTGCCAAGTTTCGCAGCTTGGATAAGATGGAGCGCACCCACGGCTTCGTCTTTTGGTACTGACATCCCCTCCACCAGGAGAAGGTCTTCTGTTCGAGCAGAGGTAAGAAGCGGCAGTCATTAGGGAGCTGTGGCAGTGCTGTGCGGAGGCCAAGGTTACGGCTGCGCCAGCGGGCAGCAAGCCCCCAAGTGGGAAGGCAAGGTTTTCACATTTGCAAAACTCATCATTCATAAACATCCATATACATGTCCTTGTTGCTCTCTTGTTGTCCGGTTACACATCGCCCAGAATGTCCTTAACTGGAAAACCCTCGATTCTGATCCGAACCTCCTACTCACCCCTCTAGCTCCCTCACTTCTCACTTCCGTCTGAGGCAGTGTCCTTGAAGTGTTCCTGCCGCCACCGCCTCCCCCGCCTAAATTTATCAGACTCCTCTGCATTCATCTACTTCCCTATCCAACCCAGATGCAATGTGGCCTGCCTTGCCAGTGCCCCACATCCTGTGGGGGGAGTGCACAGTGCCCAAGGAACAGACACAGACCCAGTTCAGTTGCCAGCTGTCATTACGAGCTGCACAGCCCTGTCCCTGTCAGATTACCTCCATGTTTCTCTTTGTGAGACTGGGGTAATAATATAATACTTACCCTAGCAGGACAATTTTAGGGATTAAATGACATAATGGACCATAAAGTACTTCATTAGACCAAAGTAAATGTTAAATAAAGAGGAGGTATTTCTGTTACCTACTGTCCCTGCCTTTCTGCCCCTCCCTCTGCCAGACATCAACCCAGATCCGGCTGCCGCCTCCACCTCAGCTTCCGCTCCCGCTGTCTCCTTTCCATTGGCACGTGCTCACAGATTCCACTGCTTCCCTCTTAGTGTAGTTAGGCTTCTGCTCTCCCTCCCCCGCAGTGTTGGACTAAACTTAAACTTTAAGAGAGGCATTTTCCCCTAAGAGGGCAAAAATTGAATCTTGGCAGCAAAAAAATCTTTTAATATAGACAGTATGTAAATATCTGTGGTATGAGAGTTTCATGGGGTGAGATGATTAGGAAAAAACATCTAAACAGGCTCCTTGGGTGGGGGAGGTGATAATAAACATGAGGTTGAAAAACACTTTTTAGGGCTTCCAATGATGTCCTCATGGCCAAAGCCAATGAACTTTTCTGATTTTCTCTTACTCAGCATTTGACACTACCTACTGCACCCGAGCGCCCACCCCAGCGCCCCCACCGCCGCACACACTCATATGCTGTTTTGCAGGATTCCATTCTTGATTCTTGCCTCATTCCAAGTCTCTTTCAGAAGTTTAACTGCCACCTCAGAGCTGGGTCCCAGTCCCTCCCTCTAGCCTCGTCATCTCTCCCGAGCATCAGACCCCGGTAGCCAGCTGCCTCCTATGCATTTCCACCTGCATATGGCTGCCCCTCTGCCATCAAAACCTGTTCCTCGTCTTACACTCCCAACCTCAATTTGTCCATCCAGAAAATAAAGTGACTCTATAGAACTGTCCCACTTAAAGCTGCCCTCCATTCAACTACCATTTTCTTCCCAGAAAACAAAAAGTTCAGTGAAGAATCTAAAATTCAGATCTGACTGTATCCTTCCCCTAAAATTTTTCAGTGATTTCTCCATTAGCTGCTGATTCTGACTTACTCTTACTACATTACACTCCGCCTTTTATGCATCAACAACACTGTTCCCTAAGCTTGGACATGCTCCCTTGCTCATCCAAACTTGTCTCGCTAGTTCTGTTCACCCTCTGACTCGACCTCTCCGGGCAGCACCTACTGCTCTCCTCACTACATGGAGAGGGTGGAGGGGACACAGGTGTCCTCATGAGCATTTCTTGGCCACCATCACTGCACTGGAGACAGTATATCATGATATTAAATGACTCCCTCTTGCATTAGACTGGAAACCATCCTGACTTTTATAACATGTCCAGAAACAGCTTTAATGCAAATAGACCTTTTAGAGTTCAAAAAGTGGTATGTTCTTCCATTTAATTCTTCATTAAGATGCACATTAGCTACCTACCCGGTGCTAGGGGTTGAGGAAACAAAAATGAAGGAAGCCTTCCCCGCTATCCCAGAGCTCCAGCCCTGTCCACCTCCACCCCTGGAGAGGAAGAGTTCCTATGGGCAGGACCAAGGAGACTTTGGAGCTTCAGTATGAGAAGCTCCTTTTCTTTTAGTCAGGGAAAAGGTTCAAAGTTCTGGCTTCAGTGTTCTCTCCAGAATATCTACTTTGAAGTACTTTTCTACCTTTTGGCTATTTAATTCCTCAAGCGAAAGAAACCAACCATCATGTAGCTTTTTTGCTTCCTTCTGCAAGGCCATTCCAGAGGCATACGCTTCAATACACCCATGGCTTCCACAGGAACAGTCAGGCCCATCTAGAGACACAACAATGTGGCCAAGTTCTGCCGCACAGAAGGAGCTTCCGTGGATCAATTCATGCTGATGAATGATTCCCCCGCCAATTCCTACGGTGAGAGAAAGCAATTGTTGAGGTGGCTCTTCATTTGAAACAGAAAGCTGATGCTTTGTTAAGGAAAGTTTTGGACCGTGAGGTTCTACATAATGCTTAACTCCTAGATAGCTGAAACTTGCTAAGTACCAAAACTTTACCTGGATCACTTTGGAGGGAAATAAGTTTAGCAGATCCTCTGATACCCTGTGTTGCACCTGCCTGGCTCAGTATGATTTCAGCCACAGCTGCAGCGGACAGGCCTGCGCAAGCTCAGCCTCGGCTTGTGACGATCATGTACCACCTCAAACGCACACTGCCCGCTGTTCTAACCGAGGCTTTCTCCAACACTAACAGCTTGGTCAGCCATGCAGACACAGGGCCCGGCAGCAACCCTCAGCTGAGGCAAGACAGGAGCCAGCAGATCCTAGTGGCCAATTCTGGATGGTATTCTGCAGGCTTTCTGGGAGGTTCTGGTAGATTTCAGCCCCTACTGCCCTCAAGGCAACTTTGATAGTGTGTCCTCTAGTGGCTCTCCTCCCACTCTGTTCCACTCTTCCCACCGCCTCACTCCTGCTTCTCAGGGGCCCCGCCCAAAGAAAATGCCCACATCCAAACTCTTGTCTTGGGCCCTGCTTTAGGGAAGACAATCTTTCTAAGGTATTATATACCTCCTGCTTTCTTAAACAGAATATGAAATACAATTTTGCCTCTTAATACCATCAGGCCTAAAAATCTATGCTTCAGTAACGATGAATACCAATGACTGTCTTGTTATGAAGTTTAAGAGTTACTGAGTGGTAAAGAGCATTTTGCCTTAGCGCGCGCTGCTTTTTAGTTTCCCTGCCACCTATTACTTCTTGTGACATCTACTCCTCTACGCCCACCCCTCTTTTTTGCAGCTTATTAACTGCTCTGTGCTAGGAAATGATAGCCAAGCTTGCTAAAACTGTGTCTGAGACTAAGAGAAGAAGTATATGAGCTTAACAGGGAGGTGGTATGATGTAGAGTTTAAGAACACACAAGTTTTGAAGTTAGGCATATCTAAGATCAAATGCTGGCTCGACCATGTACTAGCTGAGGCTGTTTCCTCATCTGAAAAACAAACTGGGACAAGCAAAAGTGGCAGAGTAGGGAACTCCAAAAGTCCATCCCTCCACTAAAGCAATGAGTGAACTGGCAAAAACTATCAGAATCAACTTTTTTGGAACTCTGGAAACTAACAAAAATTTTGCAATAACCAGGAGAATGCTTCATCAAGGAAAAAACAACTGAAATCAGTAAGAGCTTTCTGGCATTTTCTGGTCCCATCGCCCTCTCCTCCCACGAACTAGCAGTGGCCTTGAACAGCAGACCACATTCCCGATACAGATGGCAGTACTGGAGGGAGTGGAACTAACCTCATTTTCAAAGAACTGCGGTGGTGTTTTGACCAGCTCAAAGGGTTTGCCTTTATCTCTCCTGTCTCAGAACTCACCCAGGGCTCAGGGGGCTACCCAAGGGGCGTTTGTCAAAAACATTTAAAGGCAAAATATACTAATTAGTCTCTGCTCCTTAGGGAAATGGGTAACAGTAGGGGCAAACAATATACTAACCAAAAATACTGGGAGGAAAAGTTGGTGAATGATAAGCTTTTAGAAGGCCATGTACATGCTCAGAAAAGAGCTGAGCAGGCCCTCAGCTCTCCCATGTGGCTCTACGCAAGCAGGCTAAAGCGAAGTAGTAAACGGCCCAGCCGAGTGTTAAAGGTGTGCCTCAATATGCACTCTAGCTCCTGAAGCAACCGTTTCTTACTCCTTACCTGTGCCTGTGATAAGTGTCACAAAGTTTTCCAGGCCCTTTCCTTGACCAAATTTCCTTTCCGCCATGGCAGCACAGTTGCCATCATTGTCGACCCACACAGGGAGATGCAAAGTGTCAGACAGGGGAGTCCTGAGGTCCACAGAGTTCCATTCTTGAATCAGTTTGGTTGAATGCAGCACGATTCCTTCCCGAGGATTTACACGGCCACCTGTGGAGACACCTGAGCTCCAAACACGAGGGGAATAATTCTTATTAGCAGTCTTCAAAAAGTGTGCCTACTTTCTGGGCTTCAATCACAATTCATCCAACGTATCCTAAGGCAAACATTACCAAGGACTGCAAGAAAATGACACGCAGTTCTGAGCTAACTCTGTAGCTCCCATAGATACAGTACTATCAACTTCCACAGACAGGACCTAGTGCCATCCATATATGGGGCAGACAGTGATTTGATATTCTGAGCAGAACTCAGAACTGAGCAGAATTCTGAGACAGTAACGCAGCAGAACTCAGTTTTGTACATAAACAAACATTTCTTGGCTATGTAATTCATAATCTTACCTACTCCCAAAATCCTGCAGTTCAGTTTTACAGCTTCTGCCGCAGCTTCTACACACATCTGTAGTATTAAGTTAATCCTCTCTTCATAGGTTTTAGGATTGAACTGAGTATACTTCTTAACTATTTCACCCTAAAAGAGAAAAAAAAAACACCATCTGTCTGGTCTTAGCTAAGGAGCAAACACAGTGAATCTCTTGGCCTTTTTCATGATAAATCAGACACTGCCACGGGACCGCACTACGGACTTAGATGACTGCTTCGGAAGGGAGCCACCATCTGTCTTGGGTCAGCCCTAGGATACACCCAAGTCATTGCCTGAGAAGCCCTTCTGGCAATGGCCATTGAAGCAATGACAACTCCAGGGCCACCCAGACAGGCCTCTCTCTGAAGCATAAGGTCAATGCTGGCTAATCTGAATCTTCATTAAAAGGTTGTATGTTACTCTTTCAGGTTGACAAATTTTCCATGCTTAAATACTGAGGCAACTAAGTAAGTATCCTAAGTACTTAAGCTTTCATCATCTCCCATAACTGAAGCCAACATGGTATGGTATCATGACACTTAAATTACCGTGTTTTATGATATATTTTAACACTAACCAATCAGGGATAAGTCCCCCCTAATTATTCTTGTTTTTAAATTTTTTTCTTTGTTCTCACTTAGGCATTATTTTAAGTAAATTTCACAATACTGTTGTTAAACTTTTAAAAATTTCATTGAAATGTTGGCCAGAATGATGCTAAATCCGTAATTCAATTCGGAAAGTGCTGACATTTAAAAAACACTCAGCATTCCCATCCAGGATATTTGTCAAGCCTTTAATTTTATAATTCTCTTTATATAGATCACATAGTTATCTGGTTTAGATTATTCTTAGGAGGTTTTGTTGCATTGTTCTGAATAGGATCTCTTTTTCCATGCTTCTGTTATTAATGGAGTTTTATACACTTACGAAGGTGAAAGCTGTCACTAATGATTCCTATTAAAAATAATCCAAAGTTGTGATTCTCAACCTGCAATGTGCATCAGACTCATCTGCGAAGCTCTGAACAAATATTGGTGCCTGGCCTCCACCCGCAGAGATTCCAATTGCATCAGTCTGGGGTGGGAGCCAGGTATCTGTGTATTTTTTTTAAACTTCCAGATAATGCTGTTGTGCAATCAGGGTTAACAAACACTCACCTAAAGGAAAACTAAAATCTTTGCTTACAATTTAATGTAAATAGAAAGTCACTGATATTTATATATGTATCATAATACCTAGCCATTTTACTTGTCTTATTCTATAACGTTGTTAGTTTATTCACATTGCCGATAAGTAACATTTTTTATTTCACCCTGCCCACAGTCTCCATGTTTGCTGTTTGTTCCATGCTTCCTTCCTTTCCTAACTTCCAGAACCATGTTCGATAATGTTGTAGAAAACATCCTCCCCTTCCTCTTGATTGTGGTAATAATGCCTCTAGAATTTTTACTATAAGGGGTATTGGCCATTGGTAGGAAATATATCTTATATTAAGAAAATATTCTCCTATTAATACTTTGTAAAGAATATGAATAAAGGATGCCTTTTGGCTTCTCTGGGAAAAAAAAAACAACGTATTTTGTTTTGCTTTTCTTTATTGACCTAAACAACTTTGTGTGTAAAATCTTTGCTATTTCTAATGAGCTTCTGAAATTTTATATATGGACAGTATTTCAAACAGACTTTTCTTGTTAAATCATTAGAGAGCATTTTAACATGGACACGGTGGTGCTTTTATGAAGGCTCTCTCAACTTCTGTCAATGCTGTGGTGACGGTGTGGTGAAGGGACTGAAGGTATGCTGTCCTCAGCCAAAACCATGTTGTAGAGGAGATGCAATTCTCACACTTGTGTACGCCCTCCCTGGTAGTAAGTGATCCACATTCTCCATAGTTCACGCTGTTAACCAAGTCCCAAATTTCAGGTCTCCTGGGTGGCAAAAGCCCTCTCTGGGACCTCGGGGTGTCCCATGGTCAACTCAAATCTCCTCACTTGGCTTCCCTGAGAATTTCACTTCCTTGAAATGTTAATGATTAGTAAAATAGTGACAAACACTGTAATGGATCCCAAAAGTCAATACTGTAGGCAAATGATTACAAGCTTTCATGTGTGTTTCTAGTCCTACCTTCCAATCATACTTTTTAAAATTCGACGACTTGTATGAGATATAAAGTTAAGACCTCAGGAGTTCTTTTACCTTCATGCTGACTATGGCAACTCGGAGGTTCGTCCCACCGAGATCAACAGCCAAAGCACTCAGAGTTTCAAGAATATGGTCAATGTCTTGAGAGATATTGTCCTTCACGGGAGGAAAGCAGAATTTCTTTTGTAGTGGCTCTTGAAGATCAATAGATTTGAGAAACTTCAAAATTCTTGGAACAGCATTTCCATCCCCATATATCTTTGAACTGCAATAGCCAAAAATTCAAATTAAATGCTTCTCTCATACATGCTAAATGATACTGAGGACATGATATTAATGGAATCTCAGACCCGAGGTAATAATTTGTACTTTTTCCTTTTAAAATAACATCTGCCCTGGCTGGCGTGGCTCAGTGGATTGAGTGCCAGCCTGAGAATCAAAGGATCGCCGGTTCCATTCCCCGTCAGGGCACACGCCTGGACTGCGGGCCAGGTCCCCGGTAGGGGGCGTGCAAGAAGCAACCACACACTGATGTTTCTTACCCTCTCTCCCTCCTTCCCTTCCCCTCTCTCCCTCCTTCCCTTCCCCTCTCTCTAAAAATATATAAATAAAATTTAAAAAAAAAATTTTTTTAATGATTAAGAAAAAAAACCACCTGAATCTCTTCAGCAACGTAGCAGTTTCATGTCACCAATGCAATGTCTAATCCATTGTTGACTGAATTACAACTTATTTTCCATCCTGAGACACCATTAAAAAAAACGCCCATCTTATCAAAGAAAGATGATCTTTGTTGAGTCAATTTCAGAATATAACAGTTTGAGACAATGAATTTTTTTTTTTAGTTGTTATCTTTACATTCATGGAGGGAAAGTTATTTTCAGGAAGAAACATTCAAATACAGGAAAATCTCATTAATTTGAAAAAGAAAGAAGGGCAGTCTAAAAATGCTGAACAAAACTGTTTTTAAAGAAAATCAGTTATATTACTTTCTAACACTTATGAAAATTCAAAGTAGGCTAAAGAAGTATTTCCCAGCTACGTTAACTAGCTGAGACAAATAAATAATTCTTCTCCATCAGAACCCTCGGTAGAACAATAGGGGGTGTGTTAGCGAGCCCCGTCTCACCACCAGCTAGGGGGTCTTCGGGACAGAGGATGAGGGCTCTGTTGGGGTGGTGAACAGGGATCATGGCTTGGAAATGGTGCCTAAGGCAGATCCTCTTTTAAAGCACTTTTAAAAAGAAGGTACGTACTCACCAAGGGTACTGTTTACCAAACTGAAGGTGCAGCGCTTGCAATATTTTGTCTTGGGTATCAGCATCCCGGACATGAAGGACATTCTCCCCTAGGTAAACCCAGTGACACAGTACAATGATTCAGCAGTGGGAGTATCCAAAGAATAAAGAAATTAGCAGTGCATTTTGCTCATAATTGTCCCTGAAACCCAGAGGACTTCAAATAAGTCTTCTTTTAGAGAGACATCAACTTTTCTACTGTATACCTTTTTTTTAAAGCACTCTCAGCAAGATTCCCACATATCAAATACTTAAGAGCACTAGGGTCCTTCATTCCCGAAGGAAATAAATTAAGTTTTTGTATATTTATTGAAATAAATAAGGTGGATTAATCTATTGGGTTGGCCTAAAAATCTGTATGATTTTTTCCAAAAAATAAAATACATTTTTCATTTTCACCGATAACTTTATTGATTTGGATATTTTGAGCATGTCAGCTATGTCCTGCATGGTATAATGTTGATTGTTCTCAATTAATGTCTCAATTTGATTACTATCAACTTCAACTGGTCTACCCAACTGTGGAGCATTGTCCAACGAGAAATCTCCAGCACAAAACTTCACAAACCACTTTTGACACATTTGATCAGTCACAGCACCTTCTCCATACACTGCACAAATCTATTTTTGTGTTTCACTTGCATTTTTACCTCTCTTGAAACAATAAAGCATAATGTGCAAAATGTTGTGTATTTTCTTCCATCTTCAATAACAAAATGGCCACAGAAAAATTCACCAATTTTGTTAGTTTTTTTTTAAATGCACAATACAATCTGACAACATCGTTCCGAACGAAGTCAAAGACAACTAAGCACTACTAGAGCCATCTTATGGAAAAAACCAAACTTTCTGGCCACCCCATAGAATCCGCTTGCCACTCATTGGGTCATCTAGCATGTCTACTCTTTCAGTCTGCCCTGCCTTCTATCTATAGCCAGTCGTTCAATCAGCTGGTCAGGCCAGGTTGGTCAGTCAGCCAAGTAGCTGTCAGCTGCTCAGACAGTCACTTTCTCTCAATGTAGTTTCTGACCAACATGAAGGAGTAGATACAGTGAAAATGCCATGTTTTTCAACAGACTTGGCTAAGAGGAGGGGAAGAGCAGAAGGGTAATAGTTGGAGACACAGAAGTATGGGATCAAGGAAGGGGTTATTTTGTATTGTTTTGTTTTTAAGAAATGAGAGGCCTAGGCATGTTTAAATGAGGAGGAAGCTAAAGATACATGGGAGAGAAAGGGTAACTGGTAAGTCCCTCAAAAGGCAGGCTGGGTGATTTAGAACACAGAAGGCTAGCAGTGGACAGGCAAGAGGAACCCCATACCCCACACCCTCCAGTATAAAGAAGGTAAGAAAGAGGGATGGGCATGTGTTTATGAAGTGTGGTGGCAGAAAGCACAGAGACTGCTTCTGACAGAGGACCACAGTGCTCAATCCAGTATTAAATTCTCCGCTCACATCTTATTTGGACTCTCAACAACTTTCAATACCATCTTCTGGAGACACTTTCTTTTCTGGGCTTTAATGATACCACACTCCTGGTTTCCTCGGACCTCATTGGCAGTTCCTTCTCAGTCTTCCTTGATGGGCCTTCCCTCCCTCCCCAGAACTCTGACTGTTGAAGAGCTCCTGCAGTTGGTCCTGGGCTCCATTCTTTTCCCTATTGATATGTTCTCCCTGGGTAAGCTCATTTGGTCCCTTGGTTTTAAATATCATCTCAGGCAGAGTGTGCCATTATATTCAATATCCTTTCTCTATACTAGTAACAGAATTTTAGCTGGGCAGCTGAGCATCCAGCTAAAGAATATACTCTTCAGCTTCCCTTGCAGCTAGATGTGGCCATGTGACTATGTTCTGATAGGACATCTCCCCCATCCCCCTTTCCAAATGGCTAAAATGTGGGCTTGACAGCAAGATAGATGGAGGCTAAGTCTCTATCATACCAGTAAGAAACAAAGAAAAATCTAACTTATTTAAGACACTATTATTTTGGGGTGTCTCTGTAAAGCAGCTGAACTAATACCCTAACTAAATACCATCCTGTATGCTAATCCCTCTTATATCTTCAATTCTAACTCTCCCTGGAACTATCTAGCCGCTTAGAGGCCACTTCCACTTTGATATCTAATTGGCTTCTCAAACTTAACATGATCATTAGAGAATGCTTAATTCCAAACATCCCAAATCTGCTCCTCCCCCAGTTTCCCCCATATCAGGAAAGAGTACACCCAATTCAAGAGTTACTATTGATTCCTTTCTTCCTTTCACTGCCCATACCCAAGCAACCGCAAGTATTATAACAAACCCCAAATCGAACTTTTCTCCACCTCTAATACTACCGCATAGTCTAAGCCACTATCATCTCTCTCGTGAACTGAAAGCCTCTTAACTCGTCTCCCTGCTTCCACTCCTGACACCCCATTCCACTCTCCATATAGCTGCCAGATGATCTTTCCAAAACGCAAGACATATTACATTAAATGGCTTCCCTTCACACTTAGGAAAAAACCCAACTTATTTATGCTGGTTTACGTCTGCCTCCTTCTCTAACCCCATCTAGTATCCATTCTTCTTCCTGCCCATTACTCTACAACTACACTGACCCTTCTGCTTCTCAGATATATTAAGCTTGGTCTTCACAGCGGTTTTTTCCTCTGCTTCTCCCTGATCCTCACATAGCTAATTCCTTGTCATTCACATCTCAGCTTAAGCGTCATCTCCTAAAAGGAGACTTCTCTTATCAAATCTAATGTATTTTTGTTGTTGTTGTTTATCATCTGTCTCTCCTCCCACTAGACTGGAAGTTACGTGACAGCTCAGCCATTTTTAGACTAGTTTACTGCTTAACTGCAGTACCTCGCACATAGTAGGTGCTTATTAAATATTTGCTTAATGAATTAAGGAAGTTAGAAGAATTTTTTCTTTTATTTTTTTAAAATTACATTTTATTGTTTATGCTCTTACAGTTGTCCCAGTTTCCCCCCCTTTGCTCCCCTCTACCCAGCCTCCCCCACTCCCTCAGGTAATCCCCACACCATTGCCCACGGCCATGGGTCACGCATATATGTTCTTTGGCTACTCTATTCCCAGTGCTGTACTTTACATTTCCATGACTATTCTGTAGCTACCTATTTGTATTTCTTAATTCCTTCACCTTTTTCACCGCTCCCCTCCCCCGCTCATCGCACAAGAATTTTCATCTGATGGCTTGCATTTTCTCTGTGAAGTAGGGAGCAAAATAATACTTTGGGAATGAAAGTCTAAAGATAATAGAAAGTTAGGGTGGCAATTATGAAGAATAGGAGAAAGAGCTGGAACTAATCTCCTTGATTCTAGTCTAGTTCTGTTTCTATGAACCACAAACATTTTCCCATTAGCTATAGAAATATATTTGCATGTAGATGGCATTAGAACTTGGACTAATGTTAGTAATAGGATAAGCTCGGTTAGCAAATTCATTAATAGTAACCCTACTTATACTTTAGTTATTAAGGATTCATCTTCCTTAGAACTGCCATGCTCCAAAGTACTGACTAAAGGGACTCTACTAGCCCCAGTAAATGAAAGACTAGCATTCATATACTGATAACACATTCAACTACATTCTCTCTTAAACACTAACATCAAACACCACAATTAACTAAGAAATTCTTAGCTCTAACAATTTCAAAGACAATAAAAATATAAGTAGAGTCCTAAAAACATTTGGCAATCACTGTGTGCTATTTCTAGATTTTAGGCTAAAATTGGTCATTAACTTCATTCACTCACTTGTTAATAATGTTTGTATACCTTGTAATAATTCATACATATGTGTTAAGCCTAGTCAGTTGAAATATAGGCAAAGCTCGATACCTGTTTCTCTTCCAATCTGACGTGTTCCTAGATTGATCACAGGTGTTCCAAAAGCTCCAACCTCTCGTACCCCACAACTGCTGTTCCCAATCATACAACCAGCGTGGGCAACCAACTGTATGAACTGGTCAAATGGGACATGTTTAACTGCACGGAAGTTAGGATGATGCTCAATGCCCTTCTTCCGCATCACTCGAACCATCTCTTTGCTCCCTGAGAAAATGAAAAGAAACTGTTACATAGTTTATGAGATAAGCAATTTTCATTGGCAAGTATAGCCCCACATAAAGAAATCTTCCCATAAAGACTCATAACAGTTATTAAAGAAATAGTCATTTTAATTGCTGATTTTTTCATGAGTGATGAATATCTAAATTACCCAGTCAGCTCTCTTCTTGAACTCATCTAGAAACTTTAAACAGCAGCAGTTGTGACTTTTCAAATAGCACTCAGCAAAGTAAATACCTTTGATTAATGCCTCAGGAAAAGCCTTCACCTTAACAATGAAGAGGTTCAAGACAGGCCAACAGTCTAGCTCTGCAGCTGGGAGTCCCTAATTGGAAAGGTCTCAGGCTCTGCGCACCAAGCTCACACAGCTCAATGGGATAACACTCCCACTTAGCCCACTCGTGGACTAAGTTCCAAGAAATTAGATAGATTCTGATACTGTGGCTGTTATCTTATTTTAAATGCATGAGATTAAAAAATGCTAGAGCTCTCTGAGGGAGAAGCAACATTTAATGCCTCTCTACTCACCCTTTCCTAGCTACCAAGGGAGGCAAAGTTGCTAATCTGGTTGGTTAGAAGGCAGGACAGCAACCACACTGCATGCACCAGTGGGCAGTAGCCACTGATTGAACAGAAGAAGCTGGGAATGCGGCGTTCTCTCTCATTTTAACTTCCTCTACGTGGTGAAGTAGGTAATAGACTCAGGGTTCTAACTCCTCAGCGCAGGCCCGGCCACCGCTCCCCTTGCTAGAGCGTGCCAGTCAGCACCCCTAATGACTGTAGTGCATGGAATGCCAGAAGGTGCTACTCTTCCAAGGTTCGGATTTGGGCTCAGCTGAAGGCTTCTCTTTGGCCTTAAGTCTAAATCACAGGTACTAATCCTATTCCAGAGAGTTCTACATTAGGGAACTGGGCACTAATGTAGACATAATGTAATGAGAAAGTGATGCCTTGATTCTTATTTCCCTATGCGTATATTCTATCAAAAACCCTGTGAGGAGAGGTGAGCAGTTGGCATGATTTAGACATTCCTGGGACTCTTTACTTTCAGAGGGGAAAAATATTTCTAATTTAAAGTATAGCCAATCAGGAAAATATATTACAGAGTATCATTCACAATGAATACTGAACAAGAGAGATATATAATTATACTACAAATACTTATATATAAAAGTTTAAAGGATTATAAAAGAAGAAATATTAAGGTTTTTGAAATATTGATAAATTACCTGTACATCAGGATCTAGGTTGTAGGTTCTTAATTTTTTTTTTCTCAGTTAACACCCTACTTTGTTTGCCCTACCAATAAAGGTTATTTGAGAGACACTAAGACAGGGATTCTTTCAGAGAAAGATGGTGACATCTGGACTTTGCAGCGAAGGGGTCCTGCCTCTTTTACCACAAAGTACTTAAGAGCTCAGCAATGAGTGGGATCTGCTAATAATAGCCAATATTTGACAATTCCTGCTCTGGCATTTCTCATTTGTGTCTTGTATCCCCATTAACGTGGTTAAGTTCTCACTAGTATGAAAGCCTACAGGAAGCTTGAGGATCAGCTGAGGACTTTAGCTCTATAGGCAGACTCTTGAGTTTAAACTCAAGATTATTTTAAGGCACAGCTAATATACATAAGATGACAAGGAATAATAATAACGGCTATGTTACAGTGGTCAGTGGGATCATTACTTTCCTGAAGACACTTTCAACTTCTAAGGTTTGTCTCTTGGCTATTGAATTTTCTTACTAGTGCAAAATGGAGGGAAGAGATTTAACATAAAATTAGAATGAGGATTAGCGAGATTTTTTTTTTTAGTATTTATTTCCTATTAAGTTTCTACTAGACTTGACAAAAACATCACAATCTCTTTAATCTACTGCAAAATTGGTGATCCTTTGAAAACTGGAACACATTTCAGAACAGAGCAGCCTTCAGTATAAAATGAGCAAGATAAAGAATGGCAGTCAAAAGGAGACATAACAGAAACATACAACTGGAAAGGCAGGTGGCATACTTTCATTCTCAAGTCCAGTTACCTGCATCAATATTTGGAAACAGAACTAGGGTCCTCTTGTTAAATGAAATAAGTGCATCCAATGTTAACTCAAACATTTTAATGGAATGCTTAATGTCAGTGGTCACCGGGTGCTGTAGAGCAACAATGTAATCTTTAGGCTTTACATCATCACCTGTTTAAAGAAAATCAAACCACATTGCTTCATTAGTTAAGAGTCTCAAAGGAAAAAGAAGCAAATTCCAGAAGGCAGACTCCAAAGTCTGTGCTTTTAAAAATGCTATGGAAAAACAGTTTGCTACATTTTTAGCACGCCATCTGAATAGGTTCAAATGATAAGAATTTATAGCAACAAGTCCAAGGATTCAGCAAACTTAAATTTTACAAAGGTGCTTGCTACCACAAACAAAATATATAACTTGAAATAGCAGACACTAGAATTCATTGTTTCAAATCCAAAATTTTTCAAAGCATTTAGAAAAATGTGAATCTTCCCAATCCTAACTAGTGTATCTAATGAATTATCATTGGTATTGAATAATACGTTGCAAATCAGGGCATTGAGAGACTGAAAGAACACTAAATGTATTTCAAATAAATACATAGGAGCTTCCCCATACCATCACCCACCAGAGGCAACCAATGGCTAGCATTGCTAAGTCTGTTCAAAGGACTAGAAAGACTTCACTTATCCCCGTGCTAGGATCCCAAGCACAGCTCCTCAGCAAAGATTTAAAGTGTAAGTGGTCCAGATGGACAGTGCTATGCCAAAGAAACAAAACATGGATCAACGGGGCCTAGATTACCCCATAAAACTAAAAATGAGCTCTGCTTGCTTATTTTTTTTGTATACATATTATTTACTTATTTTTTACTTACATGTCATGTTTATTCTATTACAGTTGTCTCAATTTTTACTCTTTTACCACCCTCCACCCATCCTACTCCCACCCCCTCCACTTTCTTATTTTTAATGAGAATATATTTCTTTGTGATATTAATTTTAATGATCACCTTTATATTACACTGTAAGTTTATCATTAATTTCCAAATTCAAACAATAGCAGGGATTTTTTTTTATGATTTAATGGTAACATAATTTTCACTAAGAATCTTCAGTAGTATTTGAGTGAAAAGACTTTAGGTTCCAAACTTTTATTTAAAAAATTTTTGGTCCTATATTATGTTATAAGCTGGGGTTTTGCGGGGGGGGGTACAATTATTAAAGTTTTGTGCAAAGTAGGGAAAAGACCTAAAGGCCTAAAAGAATCTATCAGAAACAGAAGCCTAGAAAGATGTGATCAACATAAATTTAGCTAAGTCACTAGATAGAGGTCAGGGCCATTAGAAACCAAGGAGAGAAAAATAGCAATAAAAGAGATAAAGGATATGGTACACGTTGGCCTCGCTATGATGCACATTTCTATAATGTGAATTAGCTCATCTGTGACTGGTAAATTGAAGAAAGATGTCAGTCTTTAATGTAGTAGTTGAGTTATTCATACATGATTCCCCATGGCTGGATACAAATAACCTTAACGTAAATGTATACAACAAGCTCTGCAGTACCTGTGTCTCTGACCTCTGTGGCTCTTTTTTTTTGGCGGCAGGGGGATGTTGCGGCAATTTTTCTTTGGGAGTGAGGATGTTATAGAGCTCCACAGTCCCATGCAGAGAGGACCATCCCATATAACTTATTGCGAAGGGGCAAGTGGAAGGTGAAGAGGAAGAAAAGATACAGCAGTTTACCCCAGAGAGCTTTCCACTTCTCATTTCTCTTCTCCTTTAAGTGTGATTGAGAAGCATCTGCACTATACAGAAAATAACCCTATAATCTGCAGTATATGCAGCAGGATTGCACTTTGTAACCTAAGACTCTATATGGAGCCAGTTTCTTGACTTAAAAAAAATAATAATAAAAGGAATCAAGATGGTGGAGGAGTGACTGGAAGTCACACTGACCTCCTCCCAGGACCAACCTGGAATTACAACTAAATTGTGGAGAAATCACCTGGAACAAACAACTGAACAATAGTGAGAGAGGAGCCTTGCAACTTCAGAGACAGAAGAATAGGCTTTAGCGCAATCTAACCGGTAAGGAGTGCAGTAGAGACTCAAGAAGGTGGGTAGGGCACCCACAGGTGGCAGCACCAGAAGATATTGAAACGGCCAGTTGGATCCCCCTGAGAAGAGTGGGGTCTAAACCAAAAGTGGGGATCTCCAGCCCACAGCATCAGAGCCCAAAAAGGATACAGAAAACAGCCAGCTCTGAAAAGCGGCAGGGTTGCTCTCTGCCAGAGACAGGCGGCTTGAGATGCAAAGAACTGTTTAAAGGGCCAACGGATGAATTTTTATTTGCAGCCACTTACCCTGGTCTCTGGCAAAGGCGGGGCAGAGTGGGCTAGAGACACCTGAGGGGACACTGGGGAAGGAGGCTTTGGGGAGAGAACTGAGAGAGTAGCCGGTGGGATCTCGGTGCTGACTCATCCCCCAGTGGCAGCAGCCATCTTGCTCAGGCAGAGACCACTCCCCCTGAGCAGCACCAGTGTCAAAGGACCCAATAGCCCCGCCCCCAGGTGGGATTCCACCCTGTCCTGTGCTGTCTAAGCTGCCTGCTGAGTGGCAGCCACAGACAGTAGATCCCTGGCTAAAGGGAATGCAGAGAGGTCTGGAGACACTTGAGGAGGGACTGGAGATGGAGGCTCTGGGGAGAGAACAGAGAGAGTAGCTGGTGGGATCCTAGTGCAGACTCCTCCCCCATATGGCTGCAGCTAGAAAGGATCCAATAACCCCACACCCAGGAGGGACTCCTCCCGCCCTGAGCTGTCTAAGGCGGCCTGCTGAGTGCAGAGTGAATAGATTAACAGCTGAAGGAGACAGCCACAAACAGTAGATTACTGGAAGTCTCAAACATACTGCCTAAAGTCAGACAGGGTCAACATCTGACATCATCAGAAGCAGATCCAGAAAGTAAAAACAGTGGTCTCCAACCATAGAAGTTCACACCACAAAGTCAGGAAATCAAGACAGATCAACTTAAGAATCAGAAGCAAAAGAGAAGAGTCTCACAAATAATGGGAAGACTAAGAAATATGCCCCACTCGAAGGGAAAGGAGGAATCCCCAGGAAAAGAATTAAGTGAAATAGAGACAAGTAAACTACCAGATATTGAGTTCCAAACAACGGTTTGAAGGAAGCTCAGTGAGCTCAGTGAGCTCAGAGAGAACTACAAAAAACTACAGGGAAACTATGCGGAATTTACTGCAAACTATATCAGCACGGAAAAGAATATAGAAACTATCAATAAGAGACAAGAGGAAATGAAGAATACAATTTCTGAACTGAAGAACACAGGAGAAGGAATCAAAAGCAGGCTAAGTGAAGCTGAGGACCGAATCAGTAAGCTGGAGGACAGAGTAGAAAAAAGCTCCCAGAAAAAGAAAATGAAAAAAGACTCAAAAAGAATGAAGAGGCATTGAGGGAAATGCAGGACAACCTGAAACGTAATAATATCCATGTAATAGGGATATCAGAAGGAGAAGAGAATGAGGAAGGGATAGAGAACCTGTTTGAAAAAGTCATGATGGAAAACTTCCCTAATTGGAGGAGAGAAAAAGTCACACAAGTCCAGGAAGCACAGAGAGTCCCATTCAAGGGGAACCCAATGAGGCCCAATCCAAGACACAACATCATTAAAATGGCAAATATCAAAGACAAACAGAGAATCCTAAAGGCAGCAAGGCAGAAAGACGTAGTAACATAAAAGGGAGCCCCGATATGGCTAGCAGCTGACTTCTCAACAGAAACACTACAAGCCAGAAGGGAATGGCAAGAAATATTTCAAGTCATGAAAAAAGCAAACGCCTGCAACCAAGACTGCTCTACCCAGCAAGGCTCTCAATTAAAATGGAAAGCAAAATAAGGAGTTTCCCAGACAAAAGAAGGCTAAAAGAATACACTTCCACCAAACCAGCACTGCAAAATATGCTAAAGGGACTGCTTTAAGATGAAGAAAAAGTTTCTATGAATACCCAGTTCCTTTCAGTCATCAAAACTTGATATTACCAATATTTTCAATACGCATTAATCTGATTGTGACAATGATGTTATTTTAATTGTTCCTTTACTATTTGTTGAAACTAAACCTGTTTTAGTATATTTCTTGCCTATTTCTTTTTTTTTTTTTTTAAAGCTTTAAATGACATTTTGGTATTCTTTACACACCATTTATTGATTAGCAGTTTGTAGAACTTTTTTCCCTAAAAACAAACAAACAAAAACAACCTATTAACCATGTTTTAGATATGTTGCAAATACTTTTCTATTCTATTCCTTGTCCTTTAACTTTTTTATATGTATATTACTATATAGTTAAATGTTTAATGTAGTCATATATCAATATTTACTTTATAGCTTCTGGGGTTGAGTATTTTACTTCAGATCATGAAAAATATTAGTTCTATTTTCTTCTAAAACTTCTTAGATTCTACATATTGATTTTTAACTCACCTGAATATTTTTTGTATAATGTGTGAAAAAGGGTTCTATATTTGTTTTATTTCAAGTAATAGTGGTCCATGCACCTTATTTGTTGAATAAGCCTTATTTTACCCATTGATTTGAAATATCAACTTAATCATATATTACATTTCAGATATATACGTTTGTCTCTAGAATGCTCATTATATTTCATTGATCTGATTGATTATTTCTGTGCAGGTGTAATGCTGGTTTAATTGCTGAGATTTTATAATGATTTTAAATTTTTTAATATTTTATAATTAACTTTGACATTTAAAAAAATAAAAAAAAAATTAATCTGCATTTAAGAAAGAAAGAAAGAGAGAGATGGAAATCCTACCTTTTGCAACATGGATGGAACTGGAGAATATTAAGCTAAGTGAAATAAGCCAGTTGATTAAAGACAAATACCATATGATCTCACCTACAAGTGGACTCTATTCAACAAAATAAACTAACGAACAAAATAAACCACAAGCAAGGATACACGGAGCAGACTGAAAGTGACCAGAGGGGATGGGGAAAGAGGACAATGGTGGAAAGAAGGAGAAGGGACTAGGCAAAGAGCATGGGTGAGTGACCCATGGACATGGACAACGGAGTGGGAATTGACTGTGGGAGCGGGGGGTGGGGGATGGGGGGGATGGGTGGAGGGGGGTAAGGGGATAAAAACTGAGACAACTGTAATAGAATAAACATGATTTATAAATTTAAAAATAAAAGGATGGCAAAAGAGCAAAAACTAGATGTCTTTAAAAAAAAATTTAACAAACAGTAACAGACAGCACAATGACCTGGAGCTAGCCATCCCTGGCAATAATAGGTTTTGTACAAAACCTATGGTTACTTCTCGATGCACAACTTCTGACATTATCACTCTGTCTTTAACTCCAGAACTCAGCAGCGTCGGCCCTTCCACCCAACCCTTTCCATTAAGGTGCCATCATTTTGTTTTGTGTTACAGTTCTATATTTACTCTGGTATTTCTTTCATTATTGGGCATTTAACATGTCTTTTTAACTTTGCTAATATTTTTATTAGGACTGTTATTTATTAATGTTCTGGTTACAAAGTGTGATAAATATAAGAAGCAGGTACAGACTTTGCACAGTGTATTATTGCCAGGGGTAGGTGGCTTGGGTTCATTGTTTTGTTCCCAACCATTTTCCTTCCCCACTCAACACACATATATACTGTATTTTTCCTTTAATCTAGTTTTTGCTATCCTGTCATCTTTATTTTCATAAAGACACTGCTCAAATGGTTCCAAATAGAATTTAAGCCCTACAAGTACAAGTTTGCTGCATTCTGCTTTATAAGGATTATTTTCTATTCATTACAAGGTTTTCAAAAATCCAAAGTTTTGTAGAACACATATAGAGCTAACAGTATAATCAGAACAGAATGAAAGAATCTTTACTTAGAATATACAAAGAGGAGAGACTAAAGAGATACGTTTATTCCACTAGCATTATCTAGACAGGTTCTTGAATAACTACAAATCTGTCCAAGAGTAAGAAATATATAAAATGGATTAACTTACATAGTAGAAAAGCCTGATCCCTTTCCTGTTTCAATGTGATCTGATTTAAAATATACATAATCACCAAATCAATTTATTCATTAACTTTATTATTCAATAGATCTACCTCTTCAAAAAGGAGAGTCCTAAATACCTAACCAGATGATTAATTCTGATTTGTCCTCTAGATAGTACTCTCTCTATAAATTAACCGAATTCTGTTTGTAAACCTATTATCTCTGCCTCTGATTAGCAAAAGGTAATTTCCAGGAGATTAGATCACTGAACATTGAAGATTTCAGACCTTAAGGCTTATTTACAGAGATAAAACTCTAATGGTACAACTATGACTTTTATTTCTAATAATAATCATCATAATTCCTTTTAATAAGTACTTTTGGCTTACTAACTACTTCCAACATTCAGTACCTCATCTAAGCATTCCAACAATCATGTAAGAAAGACATCAAAATTAAAAATAACAAATTTTTCATTGTACTAAAAATCAAAGTAAAAGAAAACAAAAATAAAAGCATCCATAATTCTACTAACCAGAAATAAATATTATAAATGACTTGGTGTATATCCTTAAACTTCCCATTATGTTACTGTTGTCATAGAAATGTCATCATATTATACATGAATATTGTATCTTGCTTTTTCCCCCTTTTTGCTATGTCAAAATCTATTCCTGTAACTATTCACCCATCACATTATATTTAATGTATTAAAAAGCACTTCATTGGTAAATATCCATTAAGCCTATTTTACAGAAAAGGTGAGTCTCAGAGAGGTAAAGTCAAACCAGACGTCAAGATCTGTGATCTAAAACTTTAGCCTTCCGATTGCTAATGGCATATTCTATCCATGATAGTTTCTGAAAAGACTGAAATATACCCAACACTGACAAACACAACCATTAGTCTGAACAAAGTCTGAAACGTACCTAACCACATCCGAATGATGCTCATGTAGTCTTTGTTCTTGGCACAGAGAAGTTTGTCATAAGACGGGCAGCCTGCCAAAAGGATGCGATCATGGTCCTCACACATGGATATCAAGTGTTGCTCTGCACTTCGGGTGCAGCACACGTGATAATGAGCCAGTTTTGTTATGGCATGTCTGATAGAATCGTCAATGGTTCCACTGACTTCTCCACCTTCAATGTGAAGGATTCGGATGTTCATCAAGGCAGCAGATGTTGCCAGTGCCAGGGCATCAAACCTGTCTCCGTGAACAATCATGATATCAGGCTTCAGGCGATTAAGGACATCGGGTAGCTTCACTAGGGCCAGGCCTACTGACTCGACCATGGCTGCCTCATCTTCCCCTCTAACAATCGTGTGTAGCCTGGTGTTAATGTCAAAGTCATCTTGTTCAATCATGCGGTATGTATTCCTAAGGCAGGAGAGAAATAAAGGTGTGAGAGCATGTTCATAAATACAGGGGCATTAAAAACATGAGAAAAGCAATCTAAAATCAACTCTGAAGGGAGAAATATTTTATAAAATTTCCTTGTCAAATAAATTGAAGTATAACTTACAAAAATTAAAAGCACAGACCATAAATGCATAGATCACTTGATTAATGTTTCTGCCTGCACGCCCTGTAGCCACCACCCAAATTAAGATAGAACCACCTGGCTGCTCTGTCTGTGGAGTAGCCTCTCTCGGTCTCACTGCTTCACCAACGCATTCTTTCACACAAAAAAAGAAAGAAAGAAAAAAAAAAAAAAGACATAACCATCCAGCAGCATCATGGAACTCTTACTTAGGCAGTGAGGACCCGGAGGGAGAACTACCTGAGTGAGAATTTTATTAGGAAAAAAAAGACCAAAATGTACAATGGCCATGACTTTTTTAATGTATTTATAAATTTTAAAAAAGAAATATGCTACTTAATAGAAAAAACATTACTTATAAAAGCAAAGCTCATTTAAAAAAATGGTAGGGAACCAGGACACCTGACATACTAGTATAATATAAAGTTCTGAATGATGGAAGTTATCACCTGAATTTTCTTTGTATGTTATTATTGATGCAGCATAATTCTGATTGGAGTGAACAGATAAGTTTGACAGCATTAATTTGGCTGTGAAATGCACTTTCAATTCGGTCTCATGCTTCAACAACAACAGCAACTCTCAGTGCCTTCAAGTTCCCTATCTGAGAAATGATCTTATTGGGCATACGCAGGCTTGGTGACACATGTTCGTCTCAGACGAGAATAACTCAGATGGTGGAGGGTCAGTGAAAGCAGCTAGATCTTTAGCCCTGCTAAACTATCCTAGCACCTGATTCTAGAATATTCCCATTAAGTCTATCAATGATGGGGCCAGAGATGGGGCCAGAAATGGATGGCATGGTGGGGAGGGGAAACCTAGAGGCAAAGGGTGTGGGGTTGTCAGGTAGAGACAGCCTTTAGCGCCCCTTCCTCAAGAGAAAGACCTCCAGTTCTTTCTTATCCTCGTTCCCATGGGGCCCTGGCTCTGGCCAACCATCCAGCACCCTCTCGAGTATGCTCTTGGCAGAGGAGGGCATCTGACTGACCAGGGGTAGGGAACTGTTTGCATGATGCAGCTGAAAGACAGGTCTCAGCGACAGTCCCTTGGAAACAGTAAATGCAGCTATTTGGCGTCTTGGGGCAGGGGAAGTTTTCTGTCTGTTATGACGAGATTCTACAAGATATGGCTTTTTCCCTAAATGTGTAATACACTTATTGTTTAAAAATTGAAAAATACCGAAAATTATCACCCATAAACCTACATTCAGCAATATCAGTGTTATTTTGATTTATTTCTAGCCACTTCATGCATATTTTAACATGGTGGAGAGCACACTACACATATAATTTTATAATTTACTTAATTCATTCAACACTAATATTTTCTGAGATTGTGAAGGATTCTTTACAAACATCATTTTACATCATATGGATGTCCTAACAGTCACTTTACAGATTCCTTTGGATTTTCCTACATAAGCTATGTTGTCTATAAATAAAGACAGTCTTTGTGCCTTTATATATCTTGCTTATTGTATGGGCTGTTAATGTCTAGTACAAGTCGAAGAGAACTGGTTAAAGTTGAAGTCCTTACCTTGCTCCCAATTATAGAAGGAAAGCATCCATTTTATGTTAGTTACAGGTTTTTCACAGGTGCCCTTTATCAGACTGAAGAATTCCCATTCTATTCCAAGCTTACGACAAGAATTTAAGCAGTTGTTTAATTTTGTAAAATGTTTTTTAACATATATTGATGATCCTATGGGTTCTCTCCTTTATTCTGTTAAGATGTGAATTATACTAATTGATTTTTCAGATGTTAAATTAACCTTGAATTCCAGAGATAATACATCACTTGGTCATGATGTATTAATTGGTTTTTTATATTACTGGATATGATTTGCCAATATTTTGTTCAAAACCTTATTTCTACATTCACAAGGGACACTGGTCTGAATTTCATTCTCTTATAATGTTGTTGTCAGGTGTTGATGTCAGAATTATGCTGATCTTATAATCTGAGGGGTCCTCTGCTTCTCTATTTTCTGAGTTTGTATAAGATTGGTGTTATTTCTTCTTTAAGTATTTGATAGAATTCATGAGTGAAGTCTTGTTTGTGGAAAATTATTTTTATAGAAAGTGTTTGATAATGAATTCAGTTTTTAATAGACATAGGGCTACTGAGATTTTCTTTTTTCCTGTCAGTTTTGGTAAGTGGTGTTTTTCAAGGAGTTTGTCCATTTCATCTAAATTGTCAGCTTTCTTAGCCTAATATTCCCCTTTTAGTCTTTTAATGGCTGTAATATTTTGAAAGAAATAACTTCTGGCTCTGTTAATTTTCTCTATTGTTTAATCTACTTTTATACTTCATTGATTTCCCATCTTTATTATTTCCTTCCTTTTACTTACTTAGGGTTTAATTTTCTCTCTCTCTCTGTTTACAAAAGTGGAACCAGATAATTGATTCTAAACTTGTCTTTTTATTTTTTAATAGTTTATTTTTTATTGTATTTTTTCCATTACCATTTGTCCCCCTTATACCCTATACATTCTTCCACCTTCACCTACCCTACAAACTTGCCTTCTTTTTAATATAGGTATTTAAAGCTATAAATTTCCCTGTAAGCCCTGTTTCATCTACACCCACAAGTTTGGTATACAGTTCAAGATATTTTCTAATTTCCCTCATGATTTCTTGTTTGACCCACGGGCTTAAAACTTATAAATAAAACAACCTAATTAAAACATAGGCTAAAGACCTTAACAGACCCCTCACCAAAGATTATATAAAGATGGCAAATAAGCAGATGAACAGCTGCCTCATACCACATATCATCAAGAAAATGAAAATTAAAACAACGAGATACCACCACACATCTATTACAACAGCCAAAATCCGGAACACTGACACAACCATTTGCTGGTGAGGATGTGGAGCAACAGGAACTCTCTTTTACTCTAGGAGAACGCAAAATGATACAGCCACTCTGGAAGACAGCCTGGCAGTTTCTTACGAAACTAAATATACTCTAGTCATACAATCCAGCAAAAATGCCCCTCTGTTTACCAAAAGGAGCTGAAAACCATGTCCACAATCCATACAAAAACCTGCAAAACAGGTGTTTATAGCAATATTCTTCTGTGATAAAAAGAAATTACTATCAAGCTATTAAAATACATACAGCAAATTTAAATGCATACTGCTAAGTGAAAGAAGCCAATCTGAGAGACTACCTACTTTATGATTCCAACTGTATGACACTCTGAAAAAAGCAAATCTGTGGAGATGGTTAAAAAAAAAAAAAAAAAATCAGTGGTTGACCGGGCTTGGGGGGAAGAAGGGATGAAATGGATGAAAGGATATAACATATTTTTAGGGCAATGAAACAACTCTGTATGATACTGTAATGATGGATTTATGTCATTATAGATTTGTCCGAACCCACATAATTTATACCACCAAGCTGAACCCTAACGTGAACTAGAACTTAGGGTGATAATGGTGTGTCAATGTAGGCTCATCAATTGTAATAAATGTACCACCCTGGTAAAAGATGTTCATAATGGAGCTGTGGCTGGTGTGGCTCAGTGGACTGAGGGCCGGCCTGTGAACCAAAGGGTCGCCAGTTCCATTCCCAGTCAGGGCACATGCCTGGGGTGCAGGCCAGGTGCCCGGTGGAGGGCATGTGAAAGGCAACCACACACTGATGCTTCTCTCCCTCACTTTCTCCTTCCCTCCCCCTCTGTCTAAAAATAAATAAATACAATCTTTTTTAAAAATTTTTTAAAAGATGTTTATCATAGGAGAGGCTGAGCATGTGTCGGGGCATGGGGTATATATAGGAAACTTCTCTACCTTCTCCTCAATTTTGAATATTCAGTAACTACTAATTTGTACTTCTTAATCCCTTCACCTTTTTCACCCAGCTCCACAAACCCCTCACATAAGTCTGTTTCTGTTCTGCTTGTTCTTTTTTTTTTATTCCACATATAAGTGAAATCATATGGCATTTGTCTTTATCCGACTTATTTCACTCAACACAATACCCTCTAGCTCCATCCATGTTGTTGCAGATAGCAAGATTTCATTCTTTATTTTTTATTGTTTTTAAAAATTTTATTTATATATTTTTAGACAGAGGAGAAGGAGGGAGAAAGAGAGAGAAACATCAATGTGTGGTTGCCTCTTGTGCACCCTCCACCGGGGATCTGGCCTGCAAGCCAGGCATGTGTCCTGACTGGGAATTGAACCAGCGACCCTTTGGTTCGCAGGCTGGCACTCAATCCACTCAGCCACACCAGCCAGGGCATTGTTCTTTTTTATTTTTTATGGCTGAGTCATATTCCATTGTACACATGCAACGTTTTTTCTTTATTCATTCATCTGTTTACGTATCTTAGCTATTGTAAATAATGCCGCAGTGAGCATATGGATGTATATGCTTTTTTCGTTTTTTCAGTATGCATGTTTATTTCTTTCAAGAAGTAGTATATTAGTATTATTATATGTATTAGTTTAATTTTCTGATTCTTTAAATTATATCTTGTTGTTTATGCTATTACAGTTGTCCCAATTTTTCCCCCTTTGCCCCACTACACACAGGCCCCCCCACTCCCTCAGGCAATCCCCACACCATTGTCCATATCCATGGGTCAGCATATATGTTCTTTGGCTACTCTATTCTCAAAGCTGTACTTCATATCCCAATGACTATTCTGTAACTACCTATTTGTACTTCTTAATCTCTTCACTTATTTCACCCACCCCCCAGACCCCCATCCCATCTGGTAACCATCAAAACATTCTCTGTATCTATGATTTTGTTTATTTTTTAGACTCAGTTATTGATAGGTATGTATTTATTGCCACCTTATTGTTCATATTTTTTTCTTCTTCTTAACGAAGACCTTTAGTACTTCATGTATTACTGATTTGGTGGTAATGAACTCCTTTAGCCCTTTTCTGTCCTTTGATTCTAAATGATAACTTTGCTGGGTAGAGTAATCTTGGTTGTAGGTCCTTGTTTTTCATCACTTTGAATGTTTCTTGCCAATCCCTTCTAGCCTGCAAAATTTCTTCTGAGAAATCAGCTGGCAGTCTTATGGGATCCCCCTTGTAGGTAACTAACTGCTTTTCCCTTGCTGCTTTTAAGATCCTCACTTTGTCTTTAACCTTTGGCATTTTAATTATGATGTGTATTGGTATGGGCCTCTTTGGGTTCATATTGCTTGCTCTCTGCATTTCATGAACTTGTACATCTATTTCCTTAATCAAGTCAGGAAAGTTTCTGTCATTATTTTTCAAGCAGGTTTCTAATTTCTTGCTCTCTCTTCTCTCCTTCCAGCACCCCATGATGTGAATGTTGGTACATTCATTACACTATTCTCATTTTTTTAAGTTCTTTTTTCTTGCTATCCTGATTGGTTGTTTTTTGCTTTCTTATATTCCAAATCACTAATTTGATTCTTAACTTCATTCACTCTACTGCTGATTCCCTATAAACTGTTCTTTATCTCAATTAGTGTATCCTTCATTTATGACTGAATTTTTTTTTATGCTTGGTAGAGTGGCCTAATGTAGTAGGCGTCCTGTAGGGTCCTGTGGCACAGCCATCTCTATTACTGAAACTGGGTACTCTAGGTGCGCTCAGCATGTGGGCTGTGTACACCCTCCTATTACTGTTGAACCTTAATTGCTGTTGGCACAGCCAAGGACAGCCACTCCCCGTGTTCTGTCCGGGGTCACACAGCATAAGCTACGCAGTGATCTGCAGATGGTTGCTACTTGGGTGGGGCTCAGAGGTGTCTAGACAAGGCCAAGGTGTGAACCAAGGCTGGCTGCTAGTAGTGCCAGGCCTAGGGCATCTTAGCAAGAGGTATGGGGCTCACTGAAGCCAGATGCTGTTTGAGAGAATTTAGGAAAATCTGAAGCATGGGCCAAGGCAAGCCATCTGTATGGAAAAGCCACTGGAAACAGCTTGGGTGGGCCTGAAAGTTCAGTGGGACTGGGTCTCAGGGAATCAGCAGGATAGGGCAAACGGTGTGAGCCAGGTTGACATAGTCTCGGATATGGCACTCACCTGCCAGCTCTGTGGCTTTGTGTGGGAAGGGCTCAGAAAAGGAACAATGGCCTCTGCTAGCACTTCTGTATGGGAGAAAGGTGCCCCCCAGATCTCACCTTGATGCCAGATAATTCAGTTCCTCCCAATATGTCTCTGATGCCTTTCAATCTACTGCCCCTGGGCTAGAGCTCAGAGCGAATGTGTCTGAGGGCAAGCCCTTTGAAAGGAACTGCCTGGGACTCTAGAAGTTTCTGTCTTCCACAGCCTCAGTCCACATTGCTTTCACAGCCAGAAGTTATGTAGACTGATCTTCCTGGTGCTAGAACCCTGGTCTGGGAGCCTGTGTATGGGGCTTGGTCCCCTCACTCCTGAAATATCCCTCCTGATTTTTATTCACCACACATGGGATGAGACCAGCCTGTTTCACCTCTCCTCTTACCAGTCTCAGCGTGGCTTTTTCTTTAATTCCATGGTTGTCAGGCTTCCATTCAGCTTGACTTCTGATGGTTCTGAAAGACGGTTATTTTATAGTTTCATTTTAATTGTGATGTTGTATATGTCTTCTTGATTTAGTGTTTTGGGTTTCTTCGAATACCCAGAAGTGGTATTGCTGGGTCCTACCTTGTCTCTTGTTATAGCCTTTGTTTTAAAGTCTATTTTGGCTGGTAGAAGTACTGCTACTCCAGGTGTTTTTTTTTTCCATTTTGATTTTCATGCAATACCTTTTTCTATCCTTTACTTGCAATCTGTGTATCTTTAGATCTATAGTAAGTCTCTTGTAGACAGCATATGCAAGGGTCTTTTTTTCTTACCCATTCAGTCATCAGATGTCTTTGATTGGAGCATTGAATCCATTTCAATTTAAAGTAATTGTTCTTAGATGTGTAGTTACTGCCATTTCATTATTGACATTTATCTTTTTTCCTCTCTTCTTAAAGAAGTCCCCTTTAACATTTAGTGTAATACTGGTTTGGTGGGGATGAACTCCTTTAGTTTTTTTCTTGTCTGGGAAGCTTTTTATCTGTCCTTTTATTCTAAATGATAGCTTTGCTGAGTAATCTTGGTGCTTTACATCATTTTGCATATTTTGTGCCAATCTCTTCTGGCCTGCAAAGTTTCTGTTGATACATCAGCTGACAGTCTTTGTAGTAGCTCCTTTTGTAGTAACTAACTGCTTTTCTCTTGCTGTTTTTAGGATTCTCTGTCTTTAATCTTTGGCATTTTAATTATGATGTGTCTTGGCATGGGCCTCTTTGGGTTCATCTTGTTTGGAACTCTCTGCACTTCTTGGACTGGTATGTCTATCTTCTTCACCAGGTTAGGGAAGTTTTCTGTTATTTTTTCAAAAAGGTTTTCAATTCCTTGCTGTCTCTCTTCTCCTTTCGACACCCCTATGATGCAAATGTTGGTGTGCTTGAAGTTGTCCCAGAGCTCCTTAATCTGTCCTCATTTAAAACAATTTTTTTTTCTTGTTATGATTAGGTGTTTTCTGCCTGCTTATCTTCAAAATCCTTGACTTGATCCTCTGCTTCATTTATTCTAATGTTGACTCCCTGTCATGTACTCTTCATTTCTGACTGGTTCTTTTTAATGTTTTCTATCTCCATTTTTCATGTTTCCTATCTCTTTGTTGAAGTTCTAATATCTCACTAAAGTCTAATGAAGTTCTCATTGAGTCCCCTAAGTTCATTGAGCATCCTTATAACCCATGTTTTGAACTCTCTATCTGATAGGTTACTTGTCTCCATTTTGTTTAGTTCTTTTTCTGGAATTTTGTTCTTTCATTTGGGACATGTTTCTTTGTCTCCTCAGTTAGGCTGCATCCATGTGTTTGTTTCTATGTATTAGGCAGAGCTGCTACATCTCCCAGTCTTGGAAGCATGGTCTTATGTCGATGTCCTGTAGGGCCCAGTGGCACAGCCTCCCCAGTTACCCGAGCTGGGTGCTCCAGGTGTACCCCTCCATGTAGGATATGTGCATCCTCGTGTTGTAGCTGAGCCTTGATTGCTGTTGGCATGTCAATGGCTTCAGGCCAATCTGCTGCAAGGATTGGCCATGATCACCTTGGAGGATCTGCTGTGCAGCAGCCAATCTCACAGAGCCGTACTCACTTCAACAGGGCTGAGGTGCCTGCTGATTCTGCCCCTTGAGTATGTCACTCATGGAGGTGGTTGGGTATTTTGGTGTGGTCTGAAGCTGTCCACCAGGAATGCTGGCTCTGGGGCCTCCTAGGAGGTGCAGGCCAAGGTCATTAATCACCTATGCACTGCCAGAGGTCCCCCAGGATGAGCTTCAAAGTGATTTGCAAATGCCCGCTACTTGTACTAGCCTCAGAGGTGCCTGCAAGGAGCCACTCCTTGCACCAAGGCTGGTTGCTGCTAGTGCTGAGCCTGGGGCCACTTAGCAAGAGGTACAAGGCATGCCAAGACCAGATGCTGTTTGTTTGAGAGATTGTAGGAAAGTCTGCATCTGAGCCAAGACAGTCCATTCGCATGGAAAAGTCAATGGAAACATCTTGGGTGGGCCTGCAAGTTAGGTGGGACAAAGCTCAGAAAATCACCAGGGCAGGATGAACTGTGTTAGGGTGATGGAGACTCAGATATGGGGCCTGCCTGCCAGCTCTGTGGAAGAAGGGCCCAGAAAAGGAACAATAGCCTCTGCCAGCACTTCTGTCTGGGACACAGCTGCCCCTCAGACCCTTGCCCTAAAGCTAGATCATTCAGTTCCCCCCATATGTCCCTGGCACCTTTCTAGCTGCTGCCCCAGCTCTGGAACTGGGAGCAAGTAAGTCTGAGTAAGTCCGTGGGGATCTTTAAGAGAAATGCCTGGGACTCCAGGAGCATTCTGTCTTACTCAGCCACAGTCCCAGGTAGTTTTCACAGCCAGAAGTTATGGGGACTTCACTTCCCAGCACTGGAACCCTAGTCTGGGGGCTCATGTGGGGTTGGGGCTCCTTGCTCTTCAGCAGCCAAGATATCCCACCCAATTTTAACTGCCACACGTGGATGTGGGGCCAGTCCATTCCTCATCTCCATCCCTCCTACCAGTCTGGATGTGGCTTCCTCTTTATATCCTTTGTAATAGGACTCCTGTTCAGCTAGATTTCAGGGTATTCTGAATAACGGTTGTTCTGTCGTTTAGTGGTAATTTTGATGTGGTTGTGGGAGGATGTGAGTACTGCTTTAACCTGCTCTACCATCTTGGCTGCTGCTCTGTCCATTTTTCCCCCATTCTTGTTGGAGGAACACCTTAGAGCCAGGTGTCTCAGCCTCAGCACTATTGATATTTTGGGCCAGAGAGATCTTTGTTGTGCGGGAAGCTGACCTCTGCCCTGGAGGATTTTTAGAAACATTCTTTATTTCTTTAAAAAATTGTTAAGTAAATAAACAAATGAGTTTCTCAGTAGTCTTCATTCATTTTATTCCCTTTCCTTTTTTTGCCCAACTAAAGAAGTATAAAAATGCTCTTTTTAAAAAATATCCAAGCAGTTGAGGTAGAAAGGTAGCTTATTTTTTCTGTTGGTTTAATGTCTTCTTAAAATAGTTAATATGCTCTCATGGTTTAAAATTCAAGATACAAAAGGTTTTATAGTGAAAAGATTACCTTCTCACTTTGTTTCCCAGTCATTTAGTTCCTCTCCCAGGAAGCAACCAATTTCTTCTGTTAGAATGTACTTTAAACATATATTTCCATTAAGGCTTAGTCAAATTTCCTATTTAACCGTTTCACTAGATAAACACTGCCTTTCCACTCTTAGTTATTGTGGTCGGCAGATAAGATACTTACCACAATTTGCAAACTTTTCTCACAGAAGTAAAATAATCCACTTAGACTTCCATTTCCAGCCCTGGCTAACATTTCTTTTCTATCTCATCCTAACTTTGCCCTATGTATATAAGAAGTGAATTTTCTTAGGCAGAATTCATTTCACATTTTAAAAAGTTATGAGATTTTGAGCTGTCCATAAATTTATTCTCTAAGTTAGAACCGAATTACTAAATTGGTTTTTGGAGGCAAGTTTTTATGTGGTTTTTGCTGCTGTCATTATCTTGTTTTTAAACAGTCTGAAAAAGACTATTTTCTTTAACACGATTTTTTCACATTTAATATTATGTTTTTGACCATCTTTGGAGGTTGCATTAATGTTTTCATGCCACAAGGGTGCACTAAATGCTACTTTATTACATACAACACAATGTTCACCTTTCATTCTGCTCTCTCAAAAATTTCCCAACTTGTCATTTTTCTTATTTCAATTTTGATCAATCAAAATAAATATCAATGGTAATGGTACTATAACATTCTACCTTCCCTTGTGAATCAATTAGATTTTTAAAGTCTTGTTTCATACCTACTATTTTATATACTGTTGAGCTATATACCGGTTTTAATGCAAAATTAACATTAGAACTCGCAAAACAGATTACATGGAATCACATTATTATATCACACAATACATAAGTGCCATTTCTCCTGAACGTAATAACAAGCATCAAGCATCTATTAAGCAACATCCCTGTGACAAATCCTCTATACCATTCCATTCTTCACAATAACCTACAACATAGGTTTTCACTCTAGTTTACAATTGAGGAATTTGAGGCTCAGAGATGCTAAGCAAATTCTTCAAGGCCACATAAAAACTAAGTGGTAGGACTGGGATTTGAAGCTAGGTCCACATAGTTCCTAGATCCAAGTTCTCCCCAGTACACCATGTTGCAATGAAGAATATCATAAGAAAAAGCTTTCGTCTTACCCATAGTCATCTATCAGGTGAGAGCCAAGCACCACCACATCAAGGTCAAAGAACTCTGGTTCCGTTTTAATGCCAAACATGATTGGTGCGAGTTTAGAATAATCAGCACGATTGCAAGTAGCAACGCACACCCGAAGCTTTCGGTTATTCCCATTCTTCTCCATGACTTGTTTTTTTCTTTTTGAAAGTTCCTTAAAATAGAGTTCCTGGAGTTGCAAAAATAAAAATGATTTATGATCAGGATGGTATATCCTAGATATAAACAGGATTTTGTGGTTGTAAGTCCTTATTTACCTCCCCGCCCCCCAGTCCCAGCCTCCTTTGTTTGGAACATAGCCACTGGTATGCCCAGAGTTGTGAAATTCCAGCTGACTCACTAAAACTCCACCCCTGTCTGTCAAACTTAAGAAAATAGACTGGAATGCAATTAAGGAACAGTGACGTAAATCAAGTCTCACTTAAAAGGCGAGGAAACATCAGCTCTTAATTAAAAATTACTTGCCATACCTCACAATTGATTCCGACATACCAGACTATTACAAAACTTTGAGAATTACTGACCTGGTTCAACTCCCTCACTAACAAAAAGGGAAACAGGTCTTAAGAGGGGAAATTACTTCCCCAAGATTCAGGATCACATCTTAAGAGATGAGATCTATGCTGCCTCACACCACACACACCCTATACACAAAGCACTGTGCTTAGTGCTGAGGAAGAGAAAGATGAGTAAGATAAAGATTTAAAAACAACAACCAAACAAAAAAAAAAAAACCAAACCCACAACCCTACCTTTAAGTTCTCATTAGCACTTACTGCCAGTGATTAGAAACTTGACAATCCCAAATGCCAACCAGAATACCCTGTCCCATACGCACCTTTAAGTCATTATCCCAAATAGAACTCATTTTCTTTTCCAAACCTGTTTCTCCTTCCTTGTTCTCTCACTCACTTATGAACTTCCATTCATTCAAATGCCTTGACCTCCTTGTCTCCTGTTACTCACCCTGTACCTCCTCAAGCCCTATCAACTCCACCTCCTGAATATCTTTCAAATCTATCTCCCCTCCCCATCCCCACCAGGGCACCCCTTGTCCAGTGCCTCTTCTTGGGCCTGAACTATGGTAACAACTGTCGAAGTGACTTTGCTTGTCTCTGGTCACGCCCTGTCTCCCACAAAACTTTCCAAGTGATCTTTCCAAAGTTCCTAACTCTGATTTTCACACTAAACAGGATACATCACCTACAGGTAAAGTACAAATTGCTGATTTGGACCTAGCCCATCTTTCCACCCATTTCTCCCCTAACTACAATTATCCTTACTCTGTGCCAAAGCCATTCCAAAGTCCCTGAAGTTCAACCAGTGGGTCTCCATATCTGTGCTTTTCTAGATGCAAGTATCTCTACCTAAAACTTCCTTTCCCTCTTCTCTGGACTCTTCCTCCTACCTCAAAATGTGGCCTTAGTGTCACCTCCTTTGGAAAGCTTTCCCATAAACCTCATTCCTCCACACCCCACCCCTCTTTGCTGCTGCCTGCCTCAGAGCACTGCGGCCTTACCACACAGCTATACTATTGCCCAGCTCTTCTGCCTTCCTATCCCCCACCATTCTATACCCTCCATTCAAAAAGTAAAAATCAGGGACAAGGGATAAGAGGTACGTTTTATGGAGCATTTCAAATTTCTCTATGTCAACGTAAAATTACACTTCATGGATGATCCCAAAGTTTATCTTCCAGGAAGTGTATAAATGTTTACAATATGCACTCCAGAACACAGGAAAGCTTAAGTAAGGATGCCAATAAAAAGAGAGATGCCAGGCCTGGCCAGATAGCTTAGTTGGTTAAAGAGTCACCCCATACGCCAAGGTTGTGGGTTCGATCCTCGGTCAGGGCACATATAAGAATCAACCAATGAATGCATAATTAAGTGAAACAATCGATATTTCTCTTTTTCTCCCCTCCTTCCTCTCTCGCAAAAAATCAGTAAGTTAAAAAAAATTAAAAATGGTTGTTTTAAGTTTTCTTGTATATAATCCTTTTTTCCACTCATCATTCAATTTAATCTGAATAAATTTTTGGGGATATTTAATTTGCTGGGTGAGGCAAAACAAATCATTAGTGGTTGGTCAATTTGTATTTATTTTAAAAGAGCAGCAAAGTTTCCATCTGGCAGTACTAAAATGCTTAGCATTTACCAGGTAACTCAAAGGTTATTCTGCCAAAACTGAAAATAACCTAGCTATATCAATAAACTATAAAAAAACAAAGTAACTTAGGCCAAAACTTTGTTAAGGAGTTAAACCTTAAAAGTAAAATAATAGTAAAATGCATTTCTAAGAAGTGAATTCTTTTTAAACAATAACAATTTAGCTTATTTTTTGATTAGGTAGTACATTTACATGGTTTAAAACTGAAGCCACAAAAGGCTGTTAGCAAAGTCTTCTGTGTTCCCAACTATGCAGTTCTGCTGAGCTAAGAGTTACTAGTTTCTTATCTATCCTACTATAGATAAACTATGCATGCATATATAAATAAATGCACATATATTTCTTTAACAGTAAACATTTGCTAAGAACTTCTGAGGTGCCAAACACTGTGTTGAGGAGTTTTACAATCATTAACTCATTTCATCCTCATAGCCCTATCTTACTTGTCCCATTTTACAAATGGGTACACTGAGGTACAGTGGAAAATAATTTACTTGCCCCAAATCACAGTTAACAACTGCCAGAACCAACATCAAACCCAGCGCCCTGGCTGGGTAGCTCAGGTCGTTGGAGCGTCCTCCCGAGAGGCCAAGGTTGCCGGTTCTATCCCGTCAGGGCATGTGCAGGAATCAACCAATGAATGCATAGGTGAGTGGAACAGCAGGTGGATGTTTCTGTCTCTCCTTTCCTCTCTCTCTCTAAAATCAATAAAAAAATCTTTAAAAAATAAAAATAAATAAAGTTAAATTAAAAAAAAAAATTCAAATCCAGCATTCAGAACACTGCCCACATCCAGTGTCTGCCTTGATCTCATAAACATCCCTGAGTGAGAACTTTTTGTGCCTGGTCCTGCCATGAGAACAATGATACTGTAGTACCCCTCTCTCATCTGACGTTTCACTTTTTGCAGTTTCAGTCGTCCATGATCTGAAATTATTAAGTGGAAAATTCCAGAAATAAACAATTCTTAAGTTTTAAATTTCACGGTTTTCAGTAGAGTGATAAAATCTCACGATATCCCACTCTGTCCTGCCTAGGATGTAACTCATCCCTTCGTTCAGCCTCATATGATATATATGCTCCCAGCCATTAGTCACTTAATAGTAGTCTCTGTTATTAAAACGACAGTCACAGTATCACACTGCTTGTATTCAAGTAACCCTTATTTTACTTAATAATGGTCCCAAAGGGTAAGAGTAATGATTCTGCTGGCAGTTCAAATATGCTGAAGAATACCTGTAAAGTACTTCCTTTAAGTGAAAACGTGAAAGTTCTAAACTTAACGAAAGAAAAAAAACCATACCATGAGCTTGCTGCAATAAGAATGAATCTTCTGTTGTATGAAATTGTGGAGAAGGGGGAAAAATCGTGCTGGTTTTGCTCTCACACCTCAAACTGCACAAGTTAAGGCCACAGTGCATAAGAACTTTGGAAAAGGCATTAAACTTCATCACAGGTGTGTATACATAGGAAAAAATACAGTACATATAGGGTCAGGTACTATCTGCTGGTTTCAGGCATCCACTGAGGGACTTGGAACAGGTCCCCCATGGATAAAGGGGGACTGCTGTGCATCACTTTTCCCTCAGTGCAAAGGGGATGAGACTCACAGGAATAAAAGAAGGAAGGGACTATGTAAAAGGTAGTCAGAAATGCAGAACCCTGTTCCTGACCCATCATTGGGTTTGGCTTTTCTCAGGGCTTCTTAAATTGGATTAACCAGTTATCTATAGTGCTAAGCTGTACCTCAGCCCTCTCTATCAGAGGGGCAAAGAATACCTTTTCGTGCTGTAACCATTTTACAAGTGTGCTGAGGATGGGGGCGGGGGTGTGTGTGTGAAATAAATGCATATCAAACTTCCAAGGAAACCCAGACTAAGAATGTAGTCAGGGTTGGGCGTAGACTTTGTAAATAATCTTTTAGTTCAACCTTTATATCCAGAGCAACTTGCCTGCCAAGTAGTTCTCTGTCCTCTCTTGCACAACTGTGTTAACGGACATTATCTTTCAGGACAGCCCGTTTTATTACTTGAAAGCACTGTCGTGGGATAGTGTCACGTCGGGACACTCTCTGACACCGCCCCCCACCCCAACTTCCCGGTTACTCGCCGGGGGCCGCACTGAACCTGTCTGCTCCACCCGCCACTTAGTGGGGCCTATAACGGGACTAAAGAGGGACCCTGGCGTGTAGGCCAGCGGGAGACAGCGGCCCGGTTCGGGTGTGGGCCGTGGAGTTTAACGCGTTGCAAAGCCGCGTACTGGGGGCCGGGGGAGGAGGCCCTAGAAGCCGGGAGGATGCTCTCCCCAAGCCCGCCCCCCGAGTCCCCGACGGACGCGTGGCTCTCACCAGTAGGTAGTCCGGCTCGCTCCCGCCCGCGTCGCCGCCGCCAACGCTGCCAACGCTGCTGCCACGCCTCGACTGAGAGCCGTAGGCAGCGCCACCAGGCAGGCAGTGCGCAAGCCCGGCCCCCCGGCTTCCGCAACTCCCAAGAGTCGATGACTCGTCGCTCGACCCCTGCTCTACACCCGCCCCCCGCCCCCCGGCACACCCACCCCAAGCATCGTATCGACGAGCTGGCCCTTACGTCACCTGAGATGAATCCTGTGATTGGCTGTGCCTTTCTATGCCCCACCTTCTCCCAGTAGCTTTCCTGACAAGAGGGGCGGGAGCAGAGCGGGCAAAGCGCTCTAGGTGGTGGCGGCGGTGTTGGTGTCACCGGCCCTTCTTCTCGCTCGCCGGCCACATGACCGCTCGGAAATCCGAGTTTTCCCAAGGGGCATTTGTTTCGGCCTGCCGTTCCCTGAGTCATTTCACAGGCGTGGCCAGAACAATACTGTCGTGTAGCCTGTCCACCCAGAAGCGTCTCCGGAGTTAAGCCTTGCCAGTCCAGAACCCCGACTGCTAGAAGGCTCTGATGGCAAATACTAGCTGATCGTTTTAAGGAGCTCCGTCTGGGCCTCCCCTGCAAGAGAAATCTCAGCCAGTCCGGGCCCAGGGACAGCCAGAGAGGAACACAGCTGTGGCACAGAGTGGTGGGAAAACGTTCTCACAGGTCCTGATGAAGACTCTTAAATGATTGTTTCAAACTCCTGAGTCATCGCAGAGAAACTGAGTTGGGGATAACAAAACATTAAAACTTTTTTTTTACAACCACAGGTGAAATTAAACAGTCTAACAACTCGTTGAAAGTTCTTACATACGGTGAATATCATATCAAATCAAATTTTTGCACTTGATTTTTCAATTAATGACAAAGCTTAATTTGCATAAGACATTAATCGTTAGTTCCCCTGCAGCTAGCTTGGGGCCACTAAAAGGTCACATCAGGCACAAAAGGACCAAAATTAAGGGGTTTTGTACCAAAAAAGTGCCATTGGGTTCTTTATCGAATATCATTGTGGTTACTGTGTGGACAATGGATTGGATCGAGAACGATAGCGGTCTTTGGAAGGATGTGTAATGTGGTACCACGCTGACTGCACCTGATGGGACTGGGAAGAGTCGGACTTTTCTCTAAATTCCTATTTAAAATATATTTTGTATTTTGTAGTATATGCACATATTTGGTATTAAAGAGAATAAATTAAAATTAATTGAAAGATGGTGGCAGTGAAACTCAATTGAAGTGGATGGATATGAGATTTAGTCTGGAAGTGGAATTAATGAAAATTAATTATGGGTTAGGTCTGAGGGGATAGCAAAAAAAGGAGGAAACAAGGATGACTTCCAGGTGTCTGGCATTAGTAATTGGGTGATTGGTGCCATTTACCAAGATGAGAAACACCAGGGGAATGACCAGGTTTGGGGAGTTTAAAGTAGTTTTAATTTGGCCTATCTTATGTTTGAGATACCTATCAGATAGCTACCAAACAGGCAATAAAACATATGAATCTGCACACACATTCACCATACCATAGTGAAGTTCCCTATTGTTGCTGTAACAAATTACCTCAAACTTAGTGTCTTGGAAAAACACAATTGTGTCTGAAATGGGTTTCATAGGGCTAAAATCAATGTAGCAGTGTAGGTATCACACACAAAAAAATTTGTAACTATGTGGGGTGATGGAGGTTAGTTAACAAGACTTACTGTGTTGATCATTTGGGTAAAAGTAGGTTTACAGTTGTGGGTATGTGAAACAGTTTATTCTTGTATTATTATGTATTAACTATTGTATTATTTTCCATATGAACAACTGTAAACCTACTTTTACCCAAACCTGTATATATATATTGATTTATTGTGTTATACATCTAAAACAAATGTAATATTATATGTCAAATCTCTCTCAAACACACACACACACGCACGCACACACATGCACACACACACAGATACGTACATACACATCCCTCTCTGACTCTCCTGCTTCCCTTGTTCACTTAAAAAGACCCTTGTGATTACATTGGGTCCACTCATGTAGTTCAGGATCATCTTCCCACCTCAGAATCCTAATTTAATCACATCTCGAAAGTCTCTTCTGCTATATAAGGAAATATTCATAAGTTCCAAGGATTAAAATGTGGACATCTTTGGGCAGTTACTACTTTGCCTACCACAAGTGGTATTAAAAGTCCCAGGAGATGTTCAAGTTGGGCATATGACTTTTGAAGTTACATATACCTCCATATACCCAGAATAGAACATTAATTTTCTTCTCTTCAAGTTAAGAAAAAAATTAATTTCAAAAACAATGTTAAGCCCTGGCTGGTGTCGCTCAGTGATTTGAGCACCGGCCTGCAAACAAAAACATTGCTGGTTCAATTTCCCAGTCAGGGCACATGCCTGGGTGCAGGCCAGGTCCCCAGCTGGGGGCATGCAAGAGGCAGCCGATCGATATTTCTCTCTCTCCCTCCTTTCCCCTCTCTCTGAAACTAAATAAATAAAAATTTTAAAAAATTTTAAATGTTAATGGTCAATTTCTTAATCTTACTGTTTATTAAATGCATGTTTAGTTTTTAAACATTTAAGTTGTACTCTTAAGATATGCGCACTTTTTTTTTAATGCTCACCCAAGGACATTTTTATTTGCTTTTTTAGGAAGAGAGAGGAAGGGAAAGAGAGAAACATAGATGTAAGAGAAGGATGGATTGTTTGCCTCCTGTCACACCCAGACTGCGGATCCACACCAGGACCGGGTATCATCACACCTGGACCGGAGGGGAACCCACAACCTAGGCATGTGCCCTGACTGGGAATCGAACCCACAACCTTTTGGTTGCGGGATGACACTCCAACCACTGAGCCACACCAGCCAGGGCTCCTGTGCATGTTTTTGTATGCATAGTATAAGTACAATATGCTTTTTAAACGTATTGTCTAAGATTATAGTAGGAAAAATATAACTAGAAATATAAGTACTTTTAATAATAGGTAATATAATTTCAAGAATTTGTGCACTTGAAGGTTCTGTGTTTGACCAATATTGAGAATTTTATATTTCCATATATAGTCAAGTAGTTCTGCATTTATGGAATCATTTAACCTTAAATGAAATTATCCTCTTTCAAGAATTTCCCCCTATGTCCTCTTGAGATAAAATTATAGCAAGTAGCTATAGGAGGTATTTTCTCTGAGCTTTTTGGAATCACTTTCCTATGGGTAAATAATGTTACATTTCTGGACTCTGTTACTTGTTATTTGAAAGAATGAATTAACACACCAAAAATCTCCCTAAGTCATAGAGTTTGCTGATTTGTCTGATTTCTTTTGACTTTAATCTGAGGGCTCTACAAGCTTCAATGAAGTACTTATAGCTTTGTAGTATAATAAAATTAGGTTTTTCTATAGATTGTTTCATAAGCAGAATTATAAATCCTGGCATTCAGGGCATAATTAGACTATCAAAGAATCCTAGACCTTAAAACATCATCTAATCCAATCTTCTCATCAAAGAAGGAGATGTCTCTACAGTATCCCTGACAGGTGTTCATCTGGCCACTTAGAGAACTTTTCTTCTAACAGGGATTTTTCTTGCTCTTTTATTTGGTGATTTAATTATAAAGTACACTGCCTTCCTATAAATTCTAGTATTAGTAGCCTACTATTATAATAAACACCTTCTTTACATAAACTTAGTACTCCTAACAATGCCAAGATACAACTTCCATCATACCCATTTTATAGATAGGAAGACAAGCACAGACGGAGAGTTAAGTTCCCACAGCTGTTAAGCAGATGAGCCCAGCCCTTGATCCCACGTGTTTAGCCACCTCCCTATCATAAGCAGAGCCCTTACACGTTATGATATAAACCTATCTTCAGGTTGATCTCAATCATCAATTTTGGGGTAAGTTGTTCCACTAGTAAGGGATTCCCATAATTCTTCTATTATCCAGCCCACATCTCTCTGTATTGCTCACATAAATATCTTAAGAGATTTTTAAAGATATATTCTTTACAATCAAGATATATAATGTCTATAACATTCTTCAATTGTACTAGTTTGATAAAAGCTTCCAAAAAAAAGATCAGTTTGGCACAACTTTTTAAAATAAACTTTTAATTGAAGTATGAAGAAACCTCACACATAGTAAGCATGTGTTGAATTCTGAATTTTCATGAAGTGAACACTCCTAAGATAAAGAAAGAAAACACTACCAGTGTACATGGGTAAACTACCCAAGAGCTGCCTATCTACTACCCGTGAAAAGAGCCAGCACCAGGGCCATGCATAATAATAGACACAGTAGTATTAACAAAGCGTGTTAACCTACCCCTCCCATTTCTACTGTCACCACCTTAATTCATTCAAATCTTCATCCTCTTATTTCCCTAACTCAGAGAGGCCTATATTTTTGTGATTTTTACATACCTAAACTCAAGATTTATTTTTAATCAATGTATACGTTGAATGTAGTTTTTATTACAAAATCTCTTAAGTCAATAGTGTCTTAGAATTAAGCAGGCATGGCGCCTCAGGCCGAGGTTACTGTGCTTCTCCCTGCTCCGCCAGCCTGCATTCCCTGGCTTCTCTGCTCTGCCCTGCACACTGCGGCCTGGTCAAGCTACTTAAAAGACTGCTTTCGTTAAGTCATTTCTTTGATTAAGAAAAACTTCTGTGTCTCTCCATTCCCCGCTAGGTAAAGCATGCCTAGGAGATCAACTTTGGCAGTAAAGGTCCCCAACGATCACACCCTGAGCTCTTCCTGGCCTTACCAACATTATTTTCCTCCCCAGGCCCTTCCGCGCCGAACAGATCACTGTCTGCCTCTGTCGATGTCATTCCCTAGTCAGCCTTCAAGTCCTATCTCTGTTGTGAAAACTAATCTGAGAAAAACAGAGAGGATTGGTCAGTTGTAAGTGAATTGGAAAATGGGTCATAGTAAAAAAGGACACAGATATGCTATGAGAGGTAGCACAGGTGGGCCATGCAGAGAGAATCCAGTCCCTGACTTGCCTCTCTAACTTCGATCCCTGTGTATCCTTAAATCATCTTTTTCTTAAGGTGCCCTCTTCCTTGCAATCAGAAGACATTAAAAACAAAATTGTAAGCCAAGAAGGCTCTCCAACGCCATCATTTTGATTCCCTACTCCAACCCATTGGTAGTACCTGCTTAGAGAACTATGAGGAAAACGACACTGAGGCTGAGTTCGATGGAAAAGAGTATTGTGTCTGCCGTGTTGCTTTTTAGGGGAGGTGGGAAGGGAGGCAGGGATTGTGTTGTGTACTTGCCATTTCTGCCTTTAGCCAATATCAGAAAGAAATCAAGAGATAGAAAAAACTGAGCAATTAATCGTCATATTAAGCTAGATATTTCTATTTAATAAACGCCCTCCTTTTAGCTGTCACTTTATCGCTCAGACACAATACATTTAATTGCCAGAGTCTCTGAAGTATATAAGGCAAAACCCATCTTACAAATCAGATATCACTGCATAAGCCAGATTGTTTATAACCTAATCAAGTCACACAGGTCCCTCCCCAGAGCAGAGAGAATTACTCTTGTACTGATGAGGCTACACTATATAGATGGGAAAGCAATTCTTTTTTTCCTCAGGAAAGGCATGTAAGGATTGAGTTTACATTAGCTGAAAATAATTCAGTAACATTCTAATCTGTATGGATCAACTTCAGGTTTGTAAGAGCATGAGACTGAAAACTGTGCTTGCAAGTGTAACTGATTAAGACAGTCATAACAAGGAGAGAAGCCTTTTTGAAATTTGTATTTTAGAAACATTAAGGACTATTCATATCCCCAATTGCTAATCAGTTTATCAGTTTATCAGCCGATCAGCTTTTCAGAGCACCTGCGGTGGTGAGCCAATGCTGTGCTAGCTCGCCCGATTACAGAACAAAAGTATAAATAAATACAATGACTGTGTGTTTGTTTTTGTGCAATATTGCCCTTTATTGAGATTTTAAAATATTTTTATGGACTATGCAAGTATTATATTTTAAACTGATAAATAATTTTATTACTTACCCGTCTGCTAAGGAAATAAGGTAAGCCAGAAAGTGCTCAGTCACCTCTGACTAATAGGAGTTCAGAAAGTTTAATGGGCACAGCTATTCTAGAAGAACTGGAAAAGTGTTAAAAACTAGTTTGCCTTTAACTTTGACTCTGTTATAAAAAGTTAGATCAACAATGTTATGTTCTAAAATAACTGCTCACTAAAGAGTTATGTGGGGAAAAAAAAAACAAAGGGAAATAAAAAGAGCTACGTAGGAAGTATGTTCTTTTGGACATCAAAGGATCAGGCTAAGAGCAACAGCACTCAGCACCGGCAATAAGCCTTTGGGAAATGTTCATGAATGATTTCTCAGTTGTGCTGGGGGACCAACCAAGGTACTGGTTTAAACTCCTGGAGCTGAGAACAGTTGATATTCAGTAGTCAGTATGTTGCTAAAGTGAAGGCAGGGCCCCACATGGCGTTGCTTTGGAGTACTGACTTGGGCTTCTTAATACCTATGTGAATGCTTAAGATACATCCAAATATACATCATTAATGTCTGCAAGTCCAAAGCATGAACAAAAGATCTCAACATCTCTCTTCTCATGTCCTTCACTCCCCTCCTCTGGAATGAATCGAAGTCAACCTCTCAAATCATTTGTTTTCCTTCCCTACCCTGCTGCTGGTCCTTAAAGGTGCCCACTCCCCAGTGATTATACCTCTGCCCCTGGCCTTCTACAAATGTCGTCTTTCAGAATTTCTTTCACTCCCAAGTATTCCGTTTTGACTTTTGTGAAGATAATTCCTTGGGTGTATACTCTAGCCTGATCCCTCTAGTCCTAGACCCGTCGCTTCAATTACCTGCTAGATATTTCCTCATCTCAAACTCAGTATATAAAATTTAGTCTGGTTTTGCTCTTCTTGACTTCCCCATTTTTCTTAATGGTACCAACTTGCTACTTTCATTCAGAGTCAAAATCATGGAGTCATATTTTAATATTCTCTCTCTGTCTGACTTTTAACTTTCGATCTCTCAAATTCTTTAAAATGTGTTTTGTGGTTTTAGGGGTTTTTTTTTTTTTTTTTTTTTTGCAACTACTCTTCCTTCCCATTTCTACTATCACCACCTTAATTCATTCAAATCTTCATCCTCTTATTTCCTTAACTCGGAGAGGCCTATATTTTCGTGATTTTTACATACCTAAACTCAAGATTTATTTTTAATCAATGTATACGTTGAATGTAGTTTTTATTACAAAATCTCTTAAGTCAATAGTGTCTTAGAATTAAGCAGGCATGGCGCCTCAGGCCGAGGTTACTGTGCTTCTCCCTGCTCCGCCAGCCTGCATTCCCTGGCTTCTCTGCTCTGCCCTGCACACTGCGGCCTGGTCAAGCTACTTAAAAGACTGCTTTCGTTAAGTCATTTCTTTGATTAAGAATAACTTCTGTGTCTCCCCATTCCCCGCTAGGTAAAGCATGCCTAGGAGATCAACTTTGGCAGTAAAGGTCCCCAACGATCACACCCTGAGCTCTTCCTGGCCTTACCAACATTATTCTCCTCCCCAGGCCCTTCCGCGCCGAACAGATCACTGTCTGCCTCTGTCGGTGTCATTCCCTACTCAGCCTTCAAGTCCTATCTCTGTTGTGAAAACTAATCTGAACCAACACCTTATCCCAAAATAATCTCTTCCTCCTCCAAATTCCTGTAGCACTGGTCTCGACTCTTCATTTTATACTAATTATCTATCTGATGTTTTATAAGGACACTGAGAAAACCAGTCGCATTAGTTATCGCAGTCCATTTATCCTCTTTCTCTATCAGCTCATACATTCCTTGAAGTTAGGCCTGTTAGCTATATTCGTCTCTCTGATATATCCTTGAATCATGACATGTAATAGATACAGTCTCATAGTATTGAGTCATGTGGGGAGATCACATCGCTCATCAAAAAACCACCCCAACTCTTCCCTCTGGCTAGTCCTAGTCACTTGTACTCAACTTCCCCCTTCTCCCCTCCAGCACCCAAGCTAATGATCTTAGTATGATAACACTCTTTCTCAGTCTTTGAAGTGAATCCGGTGTAAAAGAGCATTGTGAGTTGAAGAACAAGGAGAAAATGAGTCATGTTAAAAGATAGTCGTGTGGAGGCAGAAAGCAACTGGAGATGCGGCCAAGATGTGGAGTAAGGCCAGGTCAGCAAGGGCCCTGGGTGATATCATGCTAAGAACGTCAGACTCTCTCCTCACTAGAATTGGGGGATTTTTTAATCAGGGGAGTGACATGATGAGATTTGCTTCATTAGACTTGTAGAAGGTGAGTTGGGTAGAGGAGGAAGGACTGGAAGAAGGGAGGCCAGTTAGGAATAATATTTTAGGACCTGAACTGAGGTGATGGAAGTGGGAAGGAAGAGTGAGATGACAGAATCAAAAAAATACGGAGAAAGAATGGACAGGACTAGGTGGCAGAAGGGATGAGGATGGAAGAGAATGATTGCTGTTTCTACTTCAGAAAACTGAGTGACTGGCAATGCTCTTATCTGACACAGGGGAGAAGCAGGTTTGAGGGCGGGCTGGAGGGGGAGAGAAGATAATGCGCTCTGATTAGGAAATGCTGAATTTGCAGCATCCAAGGGACTCTCGTGAGATTGAGGACCCGGAGAAAGATATGGGTTGTAGATACGGATTTGTGCTAAGGAATAATTCATCCCCCCAAATTTATATTATTTTGAAATACACTGCTACTTCTAGCCCAGAGAACCCAAAAGCACTTCTTGTCCCACCTCTTTCACCAGATTTTTCTAAGGCCTCTGACTACCCGTTCGTTATAGTTTTACTATTGGCCAGTTCAGAGCTCTTTTTATAGTATTATACAGCTAGCAGTTACTTAAATCTTAAACAATTAGACCCTTAGACATTATCAAATTTAATTTTATAGAATGTAAAGTTCTGCAGAAGCGCAGGGAGTTCGGTTTATTGCGTGTGGCGTCTAACACTGTGTGGTGCTTCCCCGGCCAAGTCCCCTCTTTTCCAGCTCATGTTTTCCAGCTGTCCAGCCTTTTCTGCCCTCCAGCTTCTCCTCTCTGAACTCCTCCTTCACACTTTTGGTCCCTGCCTTATTCGCCTCATTCTTGAAGCTTTCTTCTTCCTGGGTTTCCATGACACCTCCTGACTTTCCACTTACCTCCAATCTCTCTGGCTGATAATCTTGCTCAATCTTCTACTTAAAAATTAATTTTTCCTAGGATTCCCTATGTAGCCTTCATTTCATCTCATTTTAGCATATTCCTACTCATCCACGTGCATGAGTAATACAACTATTGAAAATTATTTTTAAATCTGAATCTCCAGCCCAGCCTTCTCAGTCCAAACCCAAACATCTTTTTAGGATGTCTTTATTTGGACACGTTCCACAGGCACTTCAAATCAACTCACCAAAATGTAGTTTTCTTCCTCCCCATAAACTTGGGCTTTCTCCATTCTAAGTCTCGGTGAATGATAGTATCATCCACCAGTAACCTGGGAGACATCCTTGACTTCTCCACCTTTATCTCCCAAATTCAGTCTGTCATGAAATCCTATCAACTTTACATTTTAAATGAACATTTTCCTAGAAGAGAACATGGTATGACTGAAGAAAGCAAGAAGGGAGTGAGAATAGCATATAAAGGACAAGACTAGCCAGACAGGAGAAAAGGTTTGCTGAAGACTGAAAAATACCAAGTGAGATGTAACTTAAAGACAACACACAGTTGTTGTGGGTTGTTTGAGTTGATGTGGTCATAGAACCGCCAAATATATAGGCAGATGGGTGAAATGGTCATTTCAAGGTGCATTTTTTTTTTAATCAGTCACATGAAAGATGAGAGAGCAACTATTAGCCTTGTAACTAGAAACAACCATTTCTTAAGATTTTATTGAAGACGTGAGGGAAAAACAAAAACTAAAAGTTCCAATTAGAAGCTCAGAAAATCTGACCTTGAATTTAAATGTAAGTGAAAGTATACTAAAAAATAAAATAAATTCTCATTGAAGGAGGCAAATTGAAAGTAGGCATTAGCAGTATAGCTAGAAGTAGACAGTTGGAAATAATTTTAAGAATGACATCATTTGACCAAAAAGTGTTTAGAAGCCATTCCTCAACTATAGATAATCTTCATATTGAGTATATATATATTTTATCCTCACCCAAGGATTTTTTAAAATTAATTTTACAGAGAGAGGAAGGGAGAGAGAAACCTCGATAAGTTGCCTCACATATGTATGAATGCACCCTGACCAAGGATCAAACCTGCAACCTAGGTATGTGTCCTGACCAGGGATCAAACCTGCAACATTTTAGTGTACAGGACGATGCTCCAACCAACTGAGTGACCAGGCCAGGGTGAAGATAGATAGATAGATAGATAGATAGATAGATAGATAGATAGAGATATTTTAAATCACCAAACAAATATGATGACTTCCTAAAACATCTGAATTTTCATATTTCAATAAATATTTAGGTTAAAAAGTACATTATAGTATAACACACTTTCTATCATATTGATATATTGATAAACATGGTAATTTCCATTTTATTTGGCCAAGATGCTGTATAACTCAGAGTAAGTGCACCTTCTTCCCTAATGTGGTTAGTCAGTAGTTGAGAGGAAACAAAGTCTATGCCAGGCAGCTCTACATATCATGTTTCAAAAACAAAGGAACAAATAAAACTAGTTGTAGCAAACTTACACTTTTGTAAATAAACTGCATTTCTGAAGCGGAAGATTCAAAAAGTAAGAACAAATCTGCTTTCTTGGATGAAAGTGTCAGGACTCTACAGGGGAATCCATTTTCAGCTTTCAGTTTAGGAATGCTGAGAGACCATGACTTTCTGCACAGTTTTGAGAAACAAATAGGAATCATAAAACAACTAACATGAGTCAGCAGTTAAAATATGACATTAGAAATGTGTGATGGATGTGATAAATTTAAAACCAAAGCTCTCTTCTTCTTCCCTGTAATTTTTCCCTTTGTTTCTGATTGCAATTTCAATGATAAAACTCTCCCAAAATGCTGTTACTTACATGAGGTCCTTCAAAGCACGGCTCCTGGTAAGAAGACATACTGATTTCCATCCCGTAGCACAAGCCCTGTACCCAGTGTTGTTTGAATCAAGGTGCAGGGCAACTGTTTGTTTTTCTGGTTCAGCTGCAACTGAGCAGTCATTAATAGGCACCTGAATTCTGGACAAAATCTTGAGCCCCGCCTCTAGGAGGAAGTTAGTGCCTGAGTGTTACTTCCCTATTTTTGATATACCATTCTACCTGATGAGTTTATTTTCTACTAGAAAAATTATTTTCTTCTGAGTTTCTTGAAAGTAGAAAAAAATCTACAGTCAAAGTCTCAATATCTTTTCACATTGCTTTCACACAGAGTACATTCAAAACATTTATTGATATATAATTTTTTATTTTTAAATATATATTTTTTATTATGCTATTACAGTCATCCCACTTTTCCCCCTCCTTTTTATTCCCCTCTACCCTGCACCCCCCTCCCACCAGCATTCCCTCCCTCTTAGTTCATGTCCATGGGTTGTACATATGAGTTCTTTGATTTCTCCATTTCCTATACTGTTCCAAACCTCCCCCCGTCTATTTTTTACCTACCATTTATGCTTCTTATTCCCAGTAACTTTTCCCCCATTTCCAGCCTCCCCTACTTCCGGTCTCCATTTCCGTGATTCTGCTCCTGTTCTAGTTGTTTGCTTAGTTTGTTTTATGGGTTATTTTAGGTTCAGTTGTTGATATTTGTGAATTTGTTGTCATTTTACTGTTCATAGTTTTTTATCTTTTTCTTTAACATTTCTTTAACATGTTAAGTCCCTTTAACATTTCATATAATAAGGGCTTGGTGATGATGAACTCCTTGAACTTGACCTTTTCTGGGAAGCACTTTATCTGCCCTTCCATTCTAAATGATAGCTTTGTTGGATAGAGCAATCTTGGATGTAGGTCCTTTTCTTTTATGACTTTGAATACATCTTGCCAGCACAGTTTCTTTTGAGAAATCAGCTCATAGTCTTATAGGAACTCCTGTGTAGGTAACTGTCTCCTTTTCTCTTGCTGCTTTTTAGATTCTCTCCGTATCTTTAATCTTGGGTAATGTAATTATGATGCGCCTTGGTGTGTGATCCTCCTTGGGTCCAAATTCTTTGGGACTCTCTGAGTTTCCTGGCTCTCCTGGAAGTCTATTTCCCTTGCCAGATTGGGGCAGTTCTTCATTATTTTTTTCAAATGAGTTTTCAATTTCTTGTTCTTCCTCTTCTCCTTCTGGCATCTCTATGATTCAGATGTTGGAATGTTTAAAGTTGTCCCAGAGGTTCCTAAGCATCTCTTCATTTTTTTGAATTCTTGTTTCTTCACTCTGTTCTGGCTGAATGTTTATCTCTTCTTTCTGCTCCAAGTCATTGATCTGAGTCTCACTTTCTTTCCCTTTATTGTTGGTTCCCTGTATATTTTTCTTTGTTTCACTTTGCATAGTCTTCACTTTTTTCCTCATTTTGCGACCATATCAACCAATTCAATGAGTAGCCAGATGGCCAGTATTTTGAACTGTGCATCTTATAGGTTGGCTATTTGTTCATTGCTTAGTTCTATTTTTGGAGTTTGACCTGTTCTTTCATTTGGGCCACATTTCTTTTTCTCAGAGCCCCTTGTAAGAGGTAGAGCCTTAGGTATTTGCCAGGGTGGGGTCCCTGCATTGTGGTGCTGTATGTGGGGGAGGGGTCGGAGAGGGAACAATGCCTCTTGTTCAGTTCTCAACCGTCTTTTAGTCACCTCTCCCACTACCCACAAGCAAATTGGGCCCTTCTGGTGCTGATTCCCAGGAGGGTTTGTGTATATTCTAGGGTGGGTTTGTGTATATTCTAGGACCCTGTGGGTCTCTCCAATGAACTCTCTGTGAGGCTGGGAGTTTCTCCCATTGCTACAACCCCCACAGGTTTTTTACAGCCAGAGGTTTTGAGGCCTTCTTTTCCTGCACTGGAACCCTGGATTGCATGGTCTGTCTCACTCCCCAGCTATTGCTCCTGGTTTATATGCACACAAATGTGGGACCACCTGGTTCTCCAGCTGCTGCCTTGCCACATGGCCTCTCTGCCCCGGCTGCCCATCTCTGTCCCTCCTACTGGTCTGGATGAATGTCTCTTCTCTAACTCCTTGGTTGTCAGACTTTCATACAGTTCGATTTTCTGGCAGTTCTGGTTGTTTTTTATTTTTAAATTTATGGTTGTCCTTACTTTGTTTGTGAGGAGGCAAAGTGTGTCTACCTATACCTCCATCTTGGCTGGAAGTCTGATATAGTATTTTGAGCCAAAAATGTAAAATAAAGAAATTAAAATAGAGGACTCAAGTTTCCTTGATAGCCACAGGCCTCAGCATATTGTAAATCCTTGGTTTTATGAGATTGAAGAAAAAAACCCAACACTGTTGCATTTTATCTAAGCTACATTAGAATAGAATACTGTTGCAACATTTTATAAAGGCTGTACTCTGCACTTTGGTGCTCAGGGATCTGCGCAACCAGATTGGTGGCAAGGGGTACAGACTGATGATCTGTTGTTTTTATTTCACTGGTATATGTTCATTTGAACACATCACCAGCCTAGCCTCATTTACCACATAACTTTACATTCTACCTAAAGGAAGCTAAAATAAAAAGTAGTCCACTGTAAAGAAGAGAACACTTTACACTGCTGTTTTTATTTTAATTTTTGATTTATTGACTTAAGAGAGAAAAACATTGATTTGTTGTTCCACTTATTTATACATTCATTGGTTGATTCTAGTATGTGCCTTGACTGGAGATCAAACCCACAACCTTGGCATATTGGGATGATGCTCTAACCAACTAAGCTAGGCAGCCAGGGCTCAATACTGCTGTTTTTAAAAACTGATGAAGAGGGCTTCTAGTCAAGATGGTGGCACAGGTAAACACTGTATCATCTCCTCTCACGATCACATCAAAATTGCAACTAAACTACAGAACAACCATTATTGAGAACTGCTGGAAGTCCAGCTGAACAGAAGTCCCATAACTGAGGATGTACAGAAGAAGCCATGTCAAGACTGGTGGGAGGGGCAGAGACAAAGAATAGGCTGATCCCACACCCACCTGAGACAGTTAAAAATTGGGAGGAATATCCCAGCGGCACAGAGGCCCCCCACATTGAGGATCAAGGGGTCCCAGCCCCATGCTTGGAGGCCCAGCCCGGTGTTCCAGTACCTGGAGAAGTTCCCATAACTTCTGGCTGTGAAAACCAGTGGGTATGGTGGCTGAGTAAGATGGAGGGTTTCTGGAGTTCCAGGCTTTCCTCTTAAAGGGCTTCTGCATGGACTGACTTACTGACCCGCTCACTCACAAGAGAAGATGCTGTGGCTAATTGAATGTGTCAAAAGTGGTTTGAGAGGTTTTGTGCTGGAGATTCTCGCTGGACAATGCTCCGCAGTTGGGTAGACCAGCTGAAGTTGATAGAGATCAAGTCAAGACATCAACTGAGAACAATCAACATTATACAATGCGGGAGAGAGCCAACATAAAGTATCCAAATCAATAAAGTTATTGGTGCAAATGAAAAATGTGTCATTTTATGGAAAAAACTAAATGGACTTTTTGGCCAACCCAATACTTCAGGACCTGAGCATCTGTTCTTGCTTTCCATCTAATTCTCCCTTTGAGTTGACTCAAAGAAAAATTGACTGAAGCTCACTCTGTAGGTTTGGCCAGTGTGTGTGTGTTTTCCCCCTTCACTTCCTTTTTCCAGGCGGCTCTGTGACTAAGTTGGCTCGGGGTCCACAGCGACTGGGTGAGACAGCCACATTCACCCTTTTTTCTTTTTCTCATTCATCTTATAACATCGCTTTGGGCTCCAGAGGGCAAGATGCCAAAACCAGATTTGGGGATAGTTTAGATTCCACCTTTTGGCTAAGCCAAGAGCTTTAAACCCAACTTCATCAGATGTTACCCTACTTTGCCCCATGGGACAGTACCTTCAGAATAACTTTCCAAGGCTCCTCCTTCACTGGGCCTTGGCTTTGCCGATTATCTCCTCTGTCTCTTGCATTTTCAACCTCTTCCTTTCTGTAAGGGCCTGCCCCTCTGTGTACCAGCGTGCTCCTCCATGACAAAAACAAACAGCTAGCCCTCACCAGTCTTCTCTACTGTGGATTCTTTGCATGTCAATGCCGTTTCTTCCTTCCTATCATTACATGACACTGGGAGAACGGAGTTATGCTTAGGGTCTTCACCTCCCAGCCACCCACTCATTCCTTAATTTGTCTTTTAATTTTCTATGTTTTTATCTTTTAAAATTTATTTTAATTTCTAATTTTTTTAAAGATTTTAATTTATTTTTTAGAGAGAGGGAAAGGGAGGGAGAAAGAGAAGGAGAGAAATATTGATGGGCAAGAGAAACATCCATCAGTTGCTTCTTGCACACCCCTGCTGGGGACCTGGCCCACAGCCCAGGCATGTGCCCTGACAGGGAATCGAACCGGCAACCCTTTGGTTGGCAGGTCAGAGCTCAACCCCGTGAGCCACACCAGCCAGGACATCCTTAATTTGTCCACTCTGTCTTCAGGCCCCACTCTCTCCTGAACTGCTAGCCTCAAAGTCAGCAGTGACCTTCTCAGGACCCTCATATATCTCGCCACCTGTGGCTGGTGGCTCCTTCTTTGGCTCTCACACCAGGTGGCCTTGTGTGGCTCCTTTCAAGGATTTTTCTGCCTCATCTGCTCCTCCCCCAGGATACCCAGAGGACAACCAGAGGGCTGTTTCCCAGCTTTCGCTCTCTCTCCCTGCGTCTGTCCTCTCAGATCAACCCCTTTGCGCCATCCTTGCCCTTCAACCCAGCGCACCTTCCACCTTCGCCAAAAGAAAAAGGCTGCATCTCACTCCATTTTCCCCCTCAGAGCCCAAAACTAAAAATAGAAATGTCAGAAGCCTTATGACAAGGCCTCTGGGAAAGTCAGTGGGAACAGTTTAGGGTTTCAGAAAGGACGCGTGATCCCTGGGAGTCAGGTGGTTCAGAAGAACAAGGAGATTCATAAAGAAGGAGACACAGCAGACAAGCCGCCTTGTTTTCTATTGACAGGAAGCAAACCAGTCAGCTGTCAGGGCAACGCACAGACAGGGACCTGCTTCAGAGAGATGTCAGTCAAAGCGCATCATGAGAGACTTATACACAAGACGGGGACCTGGGGCCAGATGGGAGGGAAGTAAAACCATTCACCCTGAAGAGTGACCCACAGCTCCCCAGATAATGAGGGGAAAATAAAAGCCTAAGATGTGCTCCAGGGACAGTGCATGAGCAGGCACTGTCCCTGCTGCTACTTGAGGCTCCCTCAACACATCCCGGCTGACAGCTGGTGCTCTCTGAGGAGAGCCGGAGGGCCTTACAGATGGTCCTTCTTATCAGGCAATGGCAAACCTGTTTTTAAACATCAGTGGGTTCTGACTGCAGCCGGAAAAGCTCTCTCTTATTCAGAACACAGGGGCCCTGGGGAGGAGAGAGGGATGCTTGCCTAGAGCCGCCCCCAAGTGCTACCGGAGTGGGAAGCCCAGACGACTTCGGCAGCCCTGCCGGCGTGTAATGAGGGACTAGAGCAGGTGGGGTACCCACCTGCCCAGTTCCAGCTGCTGCTGGCAGAGGTGAAGTGAATGTGTGAACATCAGGCAAAACTAAGCAGGATCCCCACCCCCCAGATATTACCAACAGATATTTGTTAATAATTTGCAGAACCCTAACACCGGGATCTGGGCTGCGTGTGTGAGGGTGAGTGTGTGCGTGCGAGGTGGGATGTGTCTATGAGACTATAGAATAAAGCATGCACACTCAGAGGAGGAGGAGGAGGAGGAGGAGAAGGAGAAACAGGTGGCAGGGTAGAGTGAGCACTGAAGTCAGGGCCAGAGAGCCAGAGGGGGAAACAAGGCCTGAAAAGACTTTCGTGCCTGAACCAGCAGATCCTATATGTGCAGCGCCTCTGTGAGCTGTCCTGCATGTTCCGAGAGATAGTGCCCAAGAGAGGGAGGTATTAATCAAGTAGAAGACAAAGAGAGCTGTTGACCAGGGAGGCCAGACACTGGGGGCCCAGGGGCGGCAGGAGATCCCAAGGGGTATCGCAAACACCTGGCACCATCCCTGCCTTCCCCTCGCCTGCCCGCCTCTCTGCTGTTAGAGGGCTGGTCCAAATCAAACAGAACAATTTAAACCTTTCTCCCTCCAGATTTTCTTACCTTTTCCTTAACAATAAACTTATTTTTTAATGAAATATAGTAGAAGAATACAACCTGGTTTTTAATTTTTCGTGTTACGTTAGATCTTGTAGTTGAGAGAGTAGATATCACAGGTACCATGGAGGAATCTACTCTCGGTTTCTGAGAGGATGCTTGCTCTCCATCAGCTCTGCTGCAGGGCAGCCTTCCAGCAGTGGAGTTCGCATTCCTTTGAGAGTCAGGCGTTTATGTCTCGATGTAAGAAGGCAGGCACTGAAGCGGACCCCAAATTCCCTTATTTTTGCTTAGGAAGGGTGGATGTGTCCGCAGTCACTTGTTAACTGAGGTCTAAATAAACAGGATATCTAAGGAAGGCTTTGTGTTGTACCCATGTAATTAAGAGCACCTTCCCAAGCATTGGCACCAGTTTTTCTTCTTTATGACTTTAGTCTTGCTGGTTATTGTTTCACTAACATCTTCACTGAATTGTACACCCATGTTTATGGTGTGATCTTTTAACCACCGGGGTTCATGAATCATCACTGTAATTTTCCACTTACACGATGTGATCTATATATGGGAATTGCCACACTTACTCAAATATTTCCTCTCTTCACCTGCAAGATTAGGACAATATGTAATACCTACTTCAAAGATTCTCTGAGGATTGAGATAATACCTATAATCACCTAGCACAGTAATTGACAATATACACAGTAAATGTTTTCTCCCCTTCCTTTCTAAATTCTCATAAAACATCTGTTTAAAGTTCCATTTAGAATTCTCAAAGTGTTGCCAACAAGGACCACAGTTAAAATTTCTGGAAACTACTTTTGGTCCACTAATGAAAACTGTGGCATTTCCTTTCTTCTGATCAACCCAGATACTGGAAAACCTATAGAGATTAACAGTGTTAAAGTATGACTTTTCAAAAATGTAAAAATATGCCTTTCACACAAATACAAAACAACATGTGTCAAAGATGAATTAATGGGCATTTACTGGTGCCCATTCATTATGAGGGCACCAGTATGATGTTCAAGACTGCGTCAAAGAGGATTTGAGGACAGAGAGGCAATGATGAAAGATAAAATGGTTTTGCTAATACATGCAAAACTGGTTACTATCCACATGTAATCAAATGTAATGTTTGGGTTTATCTTTTCTACAAAGAAGAAATCAATTATATCCTTATTAGAGAAAATTCAATTGCATCACTATGGACAAGAATTTTTTGCATCTTCCAATTATTTACAAGTTTACTTCAACTCCTACAGAGATGGAAAATAGCTTAGTCAATAAGACATTGGTCAAACTGCAGAAGCCTATAGAATCAGAAAATCAGAGATTCCAATAGGCAATGAATGGTTAAGCATCCCACTGAAAGGAAACATAATAATCTCTGTTGCGCATTTCCATACCTTGGACAATTTTCCCCAAAGATACCTATACCTGTAGGATGTGGCCTGGGAGCGTGGCTTTGGAATTTCCTCATTCTGAACTGTGGGACCACAAAGTCAACCTGGCACAGCCTAGGTCTCAACGCCCAGGCCCCTGCCATAGCCAGTTCCTTAACCCCAGTCTCTGGTCACAGGAATTCCCCTCTCCCCGGGCCATGCTGGGGATTACGGGAAGGGTGCAGGGGCAGGCAGTCCCAACATGACCCATTTTGTCCCTACATTTGGTAGCCACGGGCCAGCTGGATATGCAGCACTATGCTTTAAGGGTTCCCTCCAACAGGCTACTCTCCTATTTTGTCTTTGCAAACCCTTAACCCCATGGTGAAGAGATAATTAATATAATGTGCAAAATTTCATAAAACGTTCTGTTAAACAATTCTTCACGTGCTACCTTTGGAAACTTCTTGTATCATACTCTTTTAACTTGTGTAATCTTAAAAAGTGTTATTTCTTGTCTGCATTTAAGTTGCTCTTCAAGCCCCGGCTGCTGTGGCTCAGTGGATTGAGTGCCGGCCTGAGAAGCAGAGTCACCAGTCTGATTCCCAGTCAGGACACATGCCTGGGCTGCGGGCCAGGTCCCCAGTAGGGGGCACACGAGAGGCAACCACACATTGATGTTTCTCTCCCTCTCTTTCTCCCTCTCCACCCTCACTCTAAAAATAAATAAATAATTTTTTTAAAAAAGTTGTTCTTCAATAATGCGAAGGATTCCCCTCTACCACAACCCAATATCAGGCATTAAATAAATACTCAACAGGTGTCAAATTAGGTGTTTAAACAGGTGTTAAATAAAAATTGATTGAAGGGATAGATAGGAGGTATTAGAATAGAGTCCTGCCATACTCAGGAAAAGTCTTTAACTGTCCAGTGCCTTCAGAATGATGTGAGAACAACTTATCAAAGAGCTCAGCCTCCCCTCTGCATTGCCCACCTATCCCTGCCATGCCTGACGCTCACCCCCAAATACAACACTGATTCTCCGTATCTACTCTCCCGATCTGGAATGTTCTTTTCCTTCACCTAACTCAATGGGCTTAACTCGAACACCTTCTCCTCCATGAAGCCTTCCAGATCCCTCTGGTTGGACGTTACCTTGTCACTTGCTTGTCCCCTCAACAGCTCCGGTGAGATGGTGACAGATGCGGGCCGTGGAGCCAGGTCGCCTGAGTCCTCCTGTGAGTCCCGCGGCCGTCGGCCATCTGCGGAACCACTCTGTGCCTGAGTTTTCTAATATAAATTTTGAGGGATGCTACTGCTCATCTCATAGGGTTTTGTGAATATTAAATGAACTAATACACGTAAAGCATGCAGTACAGCGAGCGCCCAGTACAAGTTATTTGTTTGGATTCCTTTTGGAGGCCGACATAATTCCTCACTGGTGCCTCTTTCAGTTAGTTTACCGTCTTATATTGATTTTACTTTTTACATTTCTGTCTCCTGCGCTGAAATAAGCTCCTTAAGGGATGTTTATGGAACATGAGCTAAATGAATGAATAAATTAAAGACTGGATGAAAGGGAAAACAAATCCTAATAAAAAAATTCAGACGTTTTGCTCATTGTACGTGTGACTTTTTAATAAACCCCTTAATTTTTTGAGCTTCTGTTTTGCAGTTTCAGGCATCTGTTTGGTCTGGTGTGTAATGCTTGGATAGTCCTGATACCTCCTATAGCACCAGAGTCTTTTCTACATAAACCATCTTGGGCGTTTTTATTTTCTGGGTGGCAGTCAGAGTGGTAACTTGATAGTTAGTTTGTATCACCTTCTAAAATCCACACATACAGTTAATTTTTTTCCCCTAAAATTCACACTTATAGTTAATTTTTTTCCTAAAATGCACACATATAGTTATTTTTTTCTGAATGAAAGCCCTAGGTGGGGAAGAAGGAACACTGCACCTAGCAAGTTGTGCAATGTTCAACGATTTGCTTTCACACCTGATTTTCTGTATCTTCATTTTTAAAAGAAGAGGATTTCACTCCCTCAGAGGAGCAAAGAGTTTGCACCAAACATCCAACACCCCAATTTTTTTTTAAATCCTTACCTGAGGACATTTTTTTCATTGCTTTTTTTTTTTTTTTTTTTTTTTTTTTTTTAAGAGAGAGGAAGGGGGAGAGAGAAACATTGATGTGAGAGAGAAGCATAGATTCCTTGCCTCCCATACGTGCCCCGGCTGGGGATTGTATGCATCTGGACCACCAGACCAGGGACTGAACCTGCAACCTAGGTATGTGCCCTGACAGGGAATTAAATCTGCAACCCTTTGGTTATGGGATGATGCTCCAACCAAGCCACGCAGGCCAGGGCCAACACCCCGACTTTTGAGACCGACATCTGAGGGAGAGGCCCCAAACCACCTAATTTTGATAGGCAAGGAGGCCTGCACCCATGAGTTTCATAGCTCTATACGAAACAAAGAAGCAGTTTTTAAATGGGCCAACCAAAGCCATCTATATATTCAATGCAATCCCTATCAAAATTCCCATGACATTTTATCACAGAAATAAATAAAAAACCCTAAACTTTTTATGGAACAAAATATCCAAATAGCCAAGGCAATCTTGATGAAGAACAAAGCTTGGGGCCTCATACATTGTGATATCAAATTATATTACAAAGCTATAGTGATCAAAATAGCATGACATTGCTCTGACTGTGGTGTGGCTTGGTTGCTTGGGCATTGTTCTGCAAAGTGAAAGGTCGCCAGTTCAATTCCAGGTCAGGGCACATGCCTGGGTTGTGGGTTTGGTCCCTGGTTGGGGGCATGTGAGAGACAGCTGATCGGTGTTTCTCTTTCACATCGATGTTTCCCTCTCTCCTTCCCTCTCTCTCTAAAAAGAAAGATAGCATTATTTTTTTTAAAAAGCATAACATTAACATTAAAACAGCTATATAAACAAAAGGAACAAAATATAATGCTCAGAAATAAACCCACACATATACGGTCAATTAATTTTTGACAAAGAAACCAAGAATCAAGAATACAATGGGGAAAAACAGGTTCTTTAATACATGGTGCTGGGAAAACTGGGCGGCCACATGCAAAAGAATGAAATTGGACCACTATCTTACACTACACACAAAAATCAACTCCAAATGGATTACAAACTTGACCTGAATCCATAAGACCCATAGAAGAAAACAAGGGTAAGCTTCTTGACATCGGTCTCAGCACTAAAATACCCAAGGCCGTCTTGATTCCCTCCGAGGCCTGGAGCTGGGTGACCGGGTATGGGGAGGTGGGCCAGATGAGCCGTCCAGAGCAAGGTCTCCCTGATGGACAGGTTTTTAAATCCATGGCAAAGAAAGTAGAAGCAGACACCTGCCTTTCATGAGTAAGCTTTTGTTCTGCCCCAGGGCTCTGTGCGCAGGAGGTCGTGTGACCTTTATTTCCCTTGCATCTGGTCTGAGAGGCTTTCCGATTACTGTTCAAAGGACCCAGAGATCACGAACAGAAACAATTGTCTGGCCTCAGCGGGGAAGGTGTCAGGTTGGATCCTTTTCTCCCATTTTAGTTATGCCTGCGATGGGGAAGGCATTCGTAAATCTTTGCCAGGTGACATTTTGGAGCCCCTCATGTTGGGGTGCGCTGGGCCAGAGCCCTTAGGAACAGAGAGGCAAGGCCAGGTGAGCGCTCTGGGGCCTGCTGTGCACCTGCAGTTTGGAAGGTCCCCCTATCACGGGTCCACCCGGCTGCTCCTTGTTCCGACAAAACCCTCTCTAGAGCCACAAGGAGGGCAGGGACAGGCATTGCTGTTCTGGAGGAAATCTGCCCCAGTGACTGGGAGAACCCCAGACCGCGTGGGTGCTGACAGGCCTGGGTTTGCAGCCTGACACGGCCTGTCTCCCAGCGGGCTCCCTGGGAGAGTTATACACAGTTCCTGCCTCTTGCTAAGTCAATCTTCACCTGAAAATGTCGACCACCAGCGCTGCGGGAACAGCACCCACAAGAGGCCAGACGACTGGGGGGAGCGCAGGGAGTGTGATAAGCGGGGAGCCCGGCTGCAGGACCCAGGCAGGGCCCCGGACTGGGAGGCTCGCGGTCAAAAGTCCATAGATAGAACTGAGAGAGCCTGTAAACTTAGTAAAGAAAAACTTAACACCCCAATTTTCATTAATCTTTAACTACCATTTAGATTTCCCTTCTGTTGAGAATGGAGGCCACAAACTATCTTGTACTAGAAAACCTGTGACTTCGTCACAATGAGAATCACAGATACTTTTCTATCACATTCCAGTTGTCGCAAAGACCTTGAAATTCCACTTACGTTCATCCTTCTTCAAAATCACAGCTGTAATTAGTCCTACACTAGATCTTGTCATTAATGCATTAATAAAATAGCATTTATTTTCCATATTACAAATGTGTTTATAGTTTGATAACTGTGTTTCAATATGACGGGTTCCCTCTAGAGCCCTTTGTGCTTATTTAGGCATGAGAAGCATCGTTCTGTGAGGTGTCCGTAGGCTTCGCCTTTTTTTCAGAGTGAGTTTATCACCCACAGAAAGATTAAGGACCCGGGACAGCAGCCAACAAAGGGGAGGTCCTAAAAACACAAGACATGTGGAGTTCCGGTTCAACATCCTTCTCAGAAGACACAAAGCCCTTTGTTGCTCCTGTCTGTTGCCCTGGGCCAACTTAGAACAGGATGGGGACAGATGGATGAGAGGAGGGCCCTGTAGACACAGAGTAGAGGAAGGTCACAGGCAACACTTGCCACCCCCACCCCCCAACACGCTGTACAACCAATCTAAGCACATAAGCTAGAGCTGAACCGGCAGAAGCCTGGAGACCCCAGCCCTTCCTGCAGGTACCTCTCACTCCGCAACGTCAACTGGCTCCTCACAGACTCAGCCACTCTCTGCTGAAAACCCCCGGCCCCCTCCTAACACCGAACACCTGCCAGGGAGCTGCCCTGCCTATTGAAACACTCCTGGACCCCAAACAGCTTCCTCTCAGGAAGGGTCAAGATGAACTTTCCGGTCTTTGTTTGATGACTTTACTGCTATTTGATCAGTGTGTGATCAAAAAGCTCATTGTAAACACCCACTTGAACTTTGCAGTTTCTCTGTTTCATTAAGAAAACTAGCCATGTGTCAAGGACATGTTGACTCTGGAGCTGCCTCATTTCTGTAAGTCAGTCCTGGGGGTTGGCAGGGTGTGGGCGGGAGCCAAGAGGAAAGGCTGTGCTGGCAGCCGGCTGCCCTGGAACTGGTGTGGCCGGCCCAAGTCCGACCTCTGGGGTTGCCAAGCTGTCCTGTAGGGCTCCAGCACCAGGTTTATGGCACCAGGAACAGTTCCCTGGTTACCCACCTACTGTGCGCTATGTAGGAAGATCACTGCAGTTTAACAGAGCCTCCAGTTTCTCACATGGTGAAGCTGAGGTTGACAAAGGACCAGAGTAAGGAAAGAGTTCTCTTCTCATTTTTCCTAGGAATCCAGTGCTGTAAAAAACAAAACAAAACAAAACAAAAAGAAACCAAAACCCAAAGCAAACAAAACAACCCCTGCCCTTCATTTACTTGCTGAAGAGCCAATAGGTGCTTTGCTGGTTGCGGGAGGGTGAAGGAAGAAAAAATCCCCTTTCCTATACAAATCATGGAAAGATCTGAGCTACTGGAAAACCTGGCCCTAAAAGAACGAATAACACAAACTATTGTTATTCAGACTTGGGTATTTGGTCAGCATTTTGTTGAAAATGAATAAAGTGATCATTTTATCTCAAAGAAAGAAAGAAAGAAAGAAAGAAAGAAAGAAAGAAAGAAAGAAAGAAAAGAAAACCTGGCTCTGCCTCCAACTCCGAGCTTGACCTTAGGTATGTCCCTTGTCCTTGTGTGCCTCAGTTTCCCCATAGGAAAGCAAACCCACTGCAGAAGATCAGCAGACGGGGGATGAGGGAGAAGGCATAGGCAGCTTGAGTGCAAGGAGGCAGGCGGGTGGGGGTCAGGAAGCCGGGCTCAGACAGGGAGAACTGAGGGGGCAGTGAGGTCTGAGCAGGTGGCAGATGCCTAGCCAGGGACAGACAGGACTCTCAAGGCGCCAGTGTCCCACCAGTTGGGGTCCTAAACACGAGTCCCGGCTGGAGCGCCCTCCTGGGCCCAGGCAGCCAGGGGAGAGCCCTGGCACTGGCGGCTCCCCTGCGGCAGAGGAATGGCCTTGCAAGCGGCAGTCCTGCTGGCTGGTCAGAGCGCTGCGCTTAGATGAGAAGGAAGAGGGATGTAAGCCTTGTTCTTTCGGTAGCTTTCATTTATTGATTCATTCATTCACTCACTCATTCATTCATTGCTGTCTTTGGATAGCTTCCTGCTTCAAAAATAAAACATACTTATTATAAAAATTCAAACATAACGAAAAAATAAAATCTATGAAAATAATGTTTTCCTAGTACTACCCCCGAGAGCAAACCATTTGTTCTTATGCATTCATCGCATGCACTTTTTTATTCCTTTATTTCCCCCCCCCTTTTTTTTTTGGTAACATATAAACATGTTTATTTTGGGCAATATAGAAATATTTGGATTAAAACATCAGGGAATTCCTTTCCACTCCCTTCTGCAGAAAGAGTCACAGTTAATAGTCCGGTTTCTACCCTTCTGGACTTCCCAGTGCAGGCAGCTCGGCTGCTGAACGCTTGCTGCCCAGCACGATCAGCAAGGGCCTCTCCATGCCCCCTGCCTCTGCCCTTTCAGGCAGGGGTCAGACTCCATCCCCACTGTCCCCCTATGTCCAGGGGCACATATAAGCCCTCTAGTTGTCCCCTGAAAATTCCTCCCACAGAGCTTTAGGTGAGGGGTAGGCAACTCTCCCTCCCCACGGGGGCTACGGGAGAGTGTGGCGAAGGCCTCTGCACTCTAAGAACTCTTCAGCCCTTTGTCCTTTTGTGGGTTGAGCAGAGGCAGCATTAATGCCAGAAAAGCTGGTTTTATGATATCTTAGCATGTCCTACGTAAGTGCTCCACCCCTCTGTTGGGGTGCAGGGGAGCTAGGCATCTGGGGTCTCAGCTGAATCAGAGACAGAATCTGATCTTAATGCCCAATCACATGCTGGGAAATGCCCTGTCTGGTTTCAGGAACTGCAACCCCGCCCACAGGCTGGAGGGCCCCAAGGCTGGAAATAAGCAGCGAGGCCCTGGAGAAACAGGCTACTGAGGACACGTAACCTGTCCCCCCGCAGGGGCGTAGCTCCTGCCTCTGCTTTGCCATGGAGATCGGTGATCCATGACGGGTAAGTTATCTTGAGCTGAGGTGTACAACCTAAGACAGATGCCGATCAAATATTGGCAGCAGACAAGAAATTGGGGGACACGGAGAAAGGGCAAAAAGGCCTGCACCCCTCAGCTCAGCTTGGACATGGCCGGAGTCCTCATTCTATCCAAAAGAAGTGTCCTTCTCTCTTGGAGGCTCCCTCCCCGCCGCCTGGCTCAGGCTCGAAACAATACCAGAGTCAGTCCTAAACCAGATCTGGCGGTTCCCAGGGCGATCAGGCCTGAAAGTAAATTCTTTAAAGTGTGCTTTGTTCTTCCCTCAGAAGCTCTAGGCAGCTCATGCTGGGAAGGAAATTTACAGTATTCCCAGACCCTAACCCTTAGGCACTCTTATCTCTTACGTTTACTACGCTCTCCTGTTTAGTCGTCTCTCATGTTTATTAGTCTCCTCTGGGACCCGTGTAAATCGGTGTGTTCCTGCCATTTGTTTTCTTCAAAACATCACCCGTTTTCTGTGAACATTAACAGATGGATGTGATGAGATAACCTGTGCATTCCTGTTATCCTAGCCCCACTGATAACCTTTTTAATAAAAGCCTTTGAACAAAGGGGTTCGGGGCCTTCCCCACTAGAGGGATGTGCTACATCCCCTCTCCTGGCAAACGGAAGTGTTTGCGACGACTCCTATTTATCCCCCTCATCCGTGACAACCCCGGGAGGGGCTCTGCGGGATTCAGAGCCCTGCTCCCATCTCAGCTGGCGCCGGGTGGTAACCCTCAGATTCCCGGCGTGGCGCGCTCTTTGCCCCCCACACGGCAGTTGCTGCCCCGACCGGGACAAGCGGCGACCACGGCCCCGCTCCCCATGGCGGCGCGCCCCGTGTCGCTGCCGCATTACCGTCACATGTATGCATGCCATCATTTATTTAACCCTTTTTCATTGATGTACAGTGTGTGTGTGCGCGCGCGCGCTCAAGAGCTACCTCAGACAAGCTTTTAATCTAGCTGCTGATTTTTATAAACAAGTGTCACCTGGCCGCCGCAGCCTATCTAAGCAGTTGTGAAATAGGTCTCCCGCCCAGCTTCTCGAACCGGCAGAGGCTTACGATTGGACATACCGAGTGTGCACCATGGGGCTGGGAGAGCACCATATTTGCTTAAAATTTTGGGTGCAAAAAGTTTGATGTAACAATTACTCAGCACTTAGTATAAGAGGGATTAATTGGCAGACATCAAGCACATGTCTCCCTTGCAGTGAGTGGCTCAGGACTTGGGGGTCAGACCTCCAGGAGGTACCCAGTCACTCCCCTGGGCCCCGGGGATGCTTTCCTTGTCATTCCCCCTGGGGACATCTTGAAATGCACTGCTGTGGAACATGTCCTCCACTACCGCCCCCAGTGGTCCCTGCCTCCAAGTAGCCACACCTTGAGTAGTCCCTCCCTACATTGTGCCAGGGATGGTCTTTGTGACCAATAAAATATGGCAAAAGGGATGGCATATCACTTCCAAAATTAAGTTATAAGGTTCCTGGGTTAGAAAAGACTTGAGCGCTTTCTTCCTTGATCATTTATTTGCTTTGGGGAAAGCAAGCTGCCCCATGAAGCAGCCCCATGGAGAGGCCCACAGGTGAGGCACTGAGGGCTGCTGACGACCACCTGATGAGCTTGGAAGCAGATCCCTCGACTCAGCCTCAGCTGACAACTGGATCATAATCTCCTAAGAGACTGTCAGCCAGAAGTACCCAGCTAATTCATTCCTGGACTCCTGACCCTCAGAAACTGTGTGATATCATAAATGTTTGTTATTTTCAGCTGCTCTGCTCAATTTGTTTTTAAAAAGTTTACTAAATATATACTTTATGCTGGGTGCTGAAGACTCAAAGATGAGTAAGTTACGATCCTTGACCTTTAAAAAAACCCATTTGCAGCTCTGGCTGGCGTGGCTCAGTGGATTGAGTGCCGACCTGCGAACTACAGGGTCACCAGCTCGGTTCCCAGTCAGGGCACATGCCTGGATTGCGGGCCGGGTCCCCACTAGGGGGCGCTTGAGAGGCAACCACATACTGATGTTTCTCTCCCTCTTTCCCCCTCCATTTCCCTCTCTAAAAATAAATAAAATCTTTATTTAAAAAAAAAACCAACTTACAGTCAGTGATGGAGAAAATAAATAATCAGAGGTAGTAGCATTATCATGTAGACAGTACTTTGTTAGAAATGGGAGTGGAGGGCTTCCTGGGAGAGAGAACCCACGGGGCTAAGTCTCAGTAGATGAGTAGAAGTTTTCCAGGCAGTGAAGGGTAGGGAAAGCCCTGGCTGGCTAGGTCAGTTGCTTAGAGCATCATCTCAATATGTCAGGGTTTTGGGTTCCATCCCTAGTCAGGGCGCATACAAGAAGCAACAAGAAATTCATAAATAAGTGGAACAACAAATCAAATGTCTCTCCCTTTCCCTCTCTCTCTCTAAAAAAAAGAAAAATCAATAAATAAATTTAAATAAAAGAAGGGTGGGGGAAATGTTCCAGAGAGAGGGGATGCATGAGGAAAAAGCTTGGACTGTGAAGCAGCATGGAGTGTGTGCAGGGGAACCACAAGAGGTTTCCATTTTATGGTGCAAAATGCAAACTTGAGAGTAGCAAGAAATAAGGCTGGAAAGATAAGGATGTCCCAGAGGCTCCTGGGGACTGAGCCCTCACTAGGGGATGGGGAGCCTGAGTTGGGCTCCCGCAAAGGAATGACACATCGAGAGGGTGGATTCAAAGGGAAAAGTAATTGGATTATCAGGGATTCTCACAGGCCAGAGGAGCTCCCTGCCTGGTCAGCAGTACAGCAATGTTTAAATGAATTTAGCCCATACAATGGGTTATTATCCTGCTAATAAAAATCACTTCTGCAAAGACTATTTAATAAGTAGGACAGTTTTGACTCCTCCTTTTATCTAATGTGCTGGGTATCCAGCAAGACCTCAATTTTCTATTTAAAAAAAACAACACAAACCTATCAGAAAAAGCAGTAAGTATGATTCGACAGATTAGTAATTAGGAGAGAAAGGAAGAGAGCCCAAAACAGGGTAATGGAAAAAAAAATAAAAGTAGAGAAAAAGAGGCAGAGCAGAGAAACTTTAGGATGCAAAATTGTGACTTGGTGACTACAAGGGAGGTAGACAGAGAAAGTGGAGGCATCAGGAGACTCATCTGACTTGTCAGCTTGAGTGGTTTTGCTGATGATGGAGCCATTGGCGGAAGCTGAGAACGCCGGGCCTGTGTGCTGCGGCACCTCAGGGGCTCAGGTCGTGATGGAGTGATAGCTGAAACCAGGTAATTGGAGGAGTTGTCTTGGGATTAAAAAAACAAAAACAAACAAAAAAAATCCCAAGAACCCCATGGTGGTTGAGAACTCTTGTGTTTGGAGAAAGTTTGAATAAATAGTCTTTCATCTCAAATACCAGTGCTGCTTCTGTTTAAACACTGGCACTGATCAAACAACTGGCTCTATTTATGAAATCGTGAACCCAGAAGACGTGTGTGTGGTGATATCAGTTAGGACTCTGTTTTGCCTGCCACAGATTGAACAGAGGCTTTGGGGGCTCCCGTAGAGCGGACTCTGGGATTGCTCCGTGCAGCTGACACATCAGGAAACATTTCTTTCCAGTGATCTTTTGCCCTCTTGTGGACAGCTTCATCCTGAGGCTAATTTCCCTCATACCTGTAGAGATACCCTTCCATGTTTACATGCAGGGAGGCAGAGCAATTCTGAGGCAACCTTCTGAGTCAGAATTGGAGATTCCCCGTGACTTGCACTGCTTAGGCCACACAAGCCCCTCAAAGCCCCGGCTGTGCCCAGGGGAAGCGAATGCGCTCCCTGGCTTTACCGCCCCATCCCCCCACCTTGTCACCCTGCCCCCCGCCACCCCCTGCAGGGACCCACCTTGGGTCTAGGACTGAGGTCAACTCCCTCCTCCGAACATGTGGTACATGGGGAAAGAGGTGGCTAGGGACCTCTAGGAAGAAGAAATGATGGGATGGACACCCAGTAGGCAATGAAAAATGTTCAAAACTGGACAAAATGTCTACATCTGCAAACCCGAGAGCCTACCTAGTCCAGAGAAAGATACTCAGCCTTCAGTTTTAGAAGACACTGAACGTTCTAGTCCTCTTTCAGGGGGGCACAAGAATGGATTTTTCATTCAATTCAGGGTTCCAACCACCGATCACCAATGTATGAATGATTCCAGAATAATCTCTCCAGAACTTTAGGGGGCACCTTTGGCCTCTTAGGGAAGGAGCAAATGGGAAAGGCAGCAGTTAAGAGCCTAACACGTGGGTGGCACTATGGTTAGCACTCTCACTTGCACTAAATTACTAATTTAGTTCCTTTGATCCTGGGAAGCATCTTATCCTCAGTGGAGAGATGAGGGAATTATGGCCAGAGAGGTTACGCCAATTACCCATGGGCACAAAGCTTATTCGCGGCACACCCCCAGTATTAATTAGACTTCTCAATGCACTGGAGTTGTGTTAGCTGAGTCAAAACTTGGAGAAATGTGTCACAAGGGGGTGGCTCACAGCGCCGGAGAGCTGAGATGCAGGTGGGACAAGAACCAGGGATTGAAGAGCCATCAAGATTCTCTTCTTTCATCTCCATTCATCTCTGTGGTCCTGCTTCATTCTTCTCCCCTCCTGCAAACAGATGTTTTTTTGCCTCTTCAGGACATGAAGCAGAAAAGTAGCCACTTAAATCACTGTCCTTTTCTTTCTCCTTCTGTTCCAAAGTTCTAGAGGAGGGGCACCCACTGGCACAGGGGGTGAGTACAAAGTGGCGGCTCCCCTGGCCCTGCTCTGCGTGGCTGGCAGTTGAATGAGGCTACGATGAGCCGAGGGGACAACCCAGCCACAGGGAGCAAACCTCGGTGCATCTAATCAACAGGAGAGTGGCTGCGAAGGGAGGTTTGGGCCTTCAACTTCCTTCCACTAGTCGCCTACTTTTCCTCTCTCCATGGATATTATGTCCAAGCAGCCTCAAAGTGGACTGAGAATCTTAATGAAACAGTTGTTGGGACTGCAGTTTCCTGTCACATGGCTGTTTGATGAAATTCTGGGGCATTTCCTCTCGCACGGCCTTTGGTTCCAGATCGGGTTTGAGTGGTGGATTCCTTTGGAGAGCCATGACGAGCCAGCCCCTGGAGGACCATCAAGGCCCTGTCTGGACAAACGGCCCTGCTGGACCCTGGGTTGTCGGGGACCTGGGGGTGCTCATGTTCTGTACCCCGGTCAGGACTTGTCCCGGACTGGTCCCTTTGTGCCTGTGGTATGTGGACGCAGCTCTCACCCTGCCTGGGTTCATGGTGACTTGACTCTAACTCATTTGACACACAAATCCAAGGAGAGCAGTTCACTGAGAACTGGGAGTCATGGGCAGGCTCGGCAGCCTCTCTCTGGCACATCTCAACCCAGAGGTGTCTGTTCGTTCTCCTCTCTTCATAGTCACAGAGAGCCTGGCCCAGGTCGGCAAGTCCCACTTCCTCGCAGAGGTAGAGCTGGGCCCCCGGTCAGCCCTGAGACTCCCTTCCGAGGCCTTCCTTCTGAACTCAGCCTTGTCTTAGCCAACACTGCTAATGCTTCTAACACCCAATGGCCCAGGTTTCTCTGGAGCTCCAGGCCTAGTCATGCAATTATTGTCTATTGGATCTTTGCCTTGCGTGTGCACCTCACAGGGTGTCTAAAGGCCAGGTCATTGTCTTTCACAAGCACTTCCCTCTCCCAGCCTCAATTCTGCCAAAACCTGCTCCTCCTGTAAGATTCATTCCTTGGCTGGCGATCCCCACCAGCCACCTAACCATTGCAGCCGGAGCGTCATTCTCCATTCCTTCACTAAGACACATTTCTCGAACCTTTGCCATAGACCAGACTCTGTGCAAGGCCCTACAGGTAAAGACATGCGTCAGAGCAGGTCACCGATGCTCACGGGCCAGAGGAAAACCCACATGAACAAGTGCTGATAACACACGGGGGAAGGGAAATTGCTCAGCCCAGGTTTCTGGAAAAGGGGTGGAGTATCTGACCCGGCTTACTGGGATCAGGGCAGACTTCCTGGGGGAGGGGACCCCCGACTTGAGTCATGAGAGAAGGGGCGGGTGAGGGGGAGAAGAGACCTTCCAGGCAGAGGTGTCTCTGTGAGAAAACAGAGAAAGAGCACAGTGCGTCCAGGGCACTGTAAGCAGGTCGATGCTGACAGGAGGTAAAATACAAGGCAGGGGCCTCGAGCGCAGAGGCAGGAACCGCAGCAGGAGCAGACTAAGGAGGGCTTTTATTGGAGGGGACATGCTAGTCATGCTGCATTTTGTCCTCTAAGCAGTGGAAAGCCATTTAAAGGCTTGGGACTATGGGTGGAGCAGGTGGTGAAAGGAACCAGTCAGATTTATGTTGTGAATGACTCACGCTGGAGGCTGTGGAGAAGTTCGAATGAGAGGATGGGGTTGGGGAGTGCGTTGCAAAGCTGGAAGCGTGATCTTGAAAAAGTAGGTGGTGGAACCTGAACGAGGGTGGTGCAGAAACAGGAGACAAAGGAATGGCTGATGGGACATCGAGGAGGACAGGGATGGATGAGTCAAGGTTGACTTCCCAGTTTCTGGCTGGGGAGTTCGGGTGCAGGCAGGGCCAGCAATGGAAAGAGAGACAGGAGAAATAACAAGTTTGGGGGGAACTTGATGAGTTCATATTTGGACATTTCGAGCTTGAGTGCCCACTGGATGTTCAGGAGGGGACATTCAGGAGTAAATGTTTAGCAGGAAGCTGGAAACACAGGCAGAAACTCTGGGGAGAAGTTGAAACTGTTGCTATGTGTCTGTGAGTCATGAGAACTGTTCAAATAGTAGGAGAGGATGCTGTCACCCCAGCGAGAGGGCGCACACAGAATGGGGAAACCAGAGGCTGAGGAACAAGTCCTAGTGAGCCCTGTGTTTAAGGGCCAGGTCAAAGAAAAACTCAGGTGTGGGGAGAAACTCAGAGAGAAACAAGGAGGGTGGCGTGAGAAGAGTAACCATCAAACCCAAAGGCATACAGCTTTCGGAAATGAGCAGTATCAGATACCAGAGAGAAGTCCAGCAAGACAAGGACTATAAAGTGTTCATTCACCTTGACATTTAGGAAGTCACTGGTAAACTTGTGACTGGTAGGGGCAGGTCTTGGCAGATATAGTAGCTCCAATCTAACTGCACCTTGTGCCTGTGGAAGGAGATCGGCGGGGGTGGGGGGGTGGCGGATGTTGAGTTCATATGCAGGAGTCTATCTTGATCAATATAGAGGAAGTTTGATTTTAAAGCTCAACAAAGTTGCATTTTAGAATACAACTGAGAGAGAAAGGGAGGGAAGGGGAGGTGGGGGAGAAAACAGTTAAAAGTTCAACATTCAAAACCCATTTAAACAGTTACAAGTCCTACTCAGTATGGAATACATAGAACATTGCTTTGGAAGGAATGAGCCTCTGAGCTGTAGTGCTTCTGTACTTTCCTGAGAAATAGGTTTCCTTAGGTATACTTTCCACAAATAAAAACACTACTAAAGCACGTTGTGGATGTTTATAACCATATCAATCTACCTGTACATTAACAGGCTTTTATTTGGAACTTGGTTTTGTATAACAGTACCCCCTGGTGTGGATGTCATGCATAAATACTTATTTTTTTTAAAGTCTATTTTATTGATTATGCTATTAGAGTTATCCAATGTTTCCCCCTTGGCCCCGCTCTGCCCAGTACCTGCCTGCCTTCCAGCAACTACCCCTCTTAGTTCATGTCCATGGGTCAGGTATATAAGTTCTTTGGTTTCTCTATTTCCTATACTATTCTTAAGCTCCCTTTTTCTATTTTGTACCTACCAATTATGCTTCTTATTTCCTGTACCTTTCCCCCCATTCTCCCCCTTCCCTCTCTCAGCTGATAACCCTCCAAATAATTCTGTTCCTGTTCTGATTGTTTCCGTATTTTTTTTTAAATTCAGTTGTTGATTGTTGTGAATTTGTTGCCCTTTTAATGTTTATAATTTTGATCTTCTTTTTCTTAAATAAGTCCCTTTAACATTTCATGTAATGATGGCTTGGTGATGATGAACTCCTTTAGCTTTACTTTATCTGGGAAGCACTTTATCTGCCCTTCCATTCTAAGTGATAGCTTTGTTATCCTAATCTAGGTGGTCGGTCCTTGCTTTTCATCACTTTGAGTACTTCTTGTCAGCCCCTTCTTGCCTGCGAGTTTCCTTTGGAGAAATCAGCTGATAGTCTTATGGTAACTCCTTTGTAGGCAACTGTTTCCTTTTGTCTTGCTGTTTTTAAGACTCTCTCCTTATCTTTAATCTTGGGTAATGTAATTATGATGTTCCTTGGTGTGTGCTTCTTTGGGTCCAACTTGTTTGGGACTCTCTAAGCTTCCTGCATCTCCTGAAAGTCTATTTCCTTTGCCAGATTGGGGAAGTTTTCGTTCATTTTTTTTTCAAATACGTTTTCAATTTCTTGCTCTTCCTTTTCTTCTTCTGGCATCCCTATGATTCAGAAGTTGGTAGGTTTGAAGTTGTCCCAGAGGTTCCTAAGCCTCTCCTCCACTTTAAAAAAATTTTTTTTTCCTGCTGTTCTGATTGCTTTTCCTTCCTCATGTTCTAAATCGTTGATTTGATTCTCAGCTTCATCCTCTCCACTATTGGTTCCCTGTAGATTTTTTTTTCACTTAGTATTACCTTCATTTCTTCCCTTATATTTTTGCTTTACTCAATGAGTTCTTTGAGCACCCTGATCACCAGTGTTTTTAATTGTGCATCTGATAGGCTGGTTATTTCCATTTCAGTCAGTTCCTTTTCTGGGGTCTTGTTCTCTTGTTTCATTTGGGCCATAGGTCTTTGTCTCCTCAATTAGGCAGGCTCCTTGTGTTTGTTTCTGTGTATTAGGTAGAGCTGCTTTGACTCCCTGGCTTAGAAAGGCACCTGCAAGTTGTTTGGGGCAGAGGCTTAGCTAATTGCCAGGGTGGGGCAACCCACTTCACCGCTTTGTGGCTCTGTGTGGAGGGCTCAGAGAGGGTACAAGGCCACTGTCTGACTTCTGGAGGTTTGCCTGGCACTCGCTCCGTTCACCGTCACCTCATCCACTCCCAGATGTGACTGGTGCCCTTCCTGCTGTTGCCTTAGTGGTGAACCAGAGTGGGTTTGTGTATGTTCTACATCCGTGTGGGCCTTTTAAGAGGAGTTTCCTGAAAATCCTGCTGTTTTTTCCACCGCTCCAACCTCCACTGATTTTTATAGCCAGAAGTTACAGAGATTTATCTTTCTGGTGCTGGAACCCTGGTCTGTGTGGTCTGGCCTGGGATCCCTCGCTCCCAAGGTATCCTTTTCAATTTCTATCCACCTCACGTGAGTGTGGGACTGCCCATTCTGCTGCTGCTGCCCCTCCTACCCGTCTGGATGAACATGGCTTCTTTAAATCCTTGGTTGTCGGGCTTCCATGCAGCTCGATCTTTGGACAATTCTTGTTTGGTTTGAGATACAGTTGTAATTCTCTTTGTGGTTGCATGAGGAGACAAAGCATGTCTACCTATGCCTCTATCTTGGCCAGAAGGCCTATTATCTTTTTTCAGAAAGCAATTTTCTAGGACAATTATTGCTGGTCACTCCTTTAAATTAACAAAGTTTAAAACACAGATGTTTTGAGATGACAGAAGTGTTAGATTTGGGGAGCTTGTCTAGGTTTTATGCGATGCAACATTGGGGAGATCATAAGATGACAGAAGTTCATTTGCCTGCATACTTTGTATAGCCGTAGTTCAAATGGGTCATGGAGTGAGTATGTTAAGTGTAGAGCAGTGTTTCTCAAGCTGAACCACTTGTGTACATAATCAAGTACATAGATCAACAGAAAATTACCGACAGCCCAGGTGCCCTCTTGTTCCCTTTGCTCCTTTCAGTCATTGCAGTCACTACCAAGGATAACCACCATGATGCCACCTCATTTCATAGATCCCTTTTCCTTGTTTTTGAACTTTCTGTAAGTGGAATGATCAGTATGTACTCTTTTGTCTTATTCAACATACTTGTTGAGACTTGTCCATGTTCTGTGTAGTTTATTTCCTTCTCTTTGCTATATAATCATTGTAAAACTTACTGTAATTTATCAATAGTTAAAAATTTCGTTGCTTCCAGTTGGGGCTGCGGTAGTTTCCTATGAACATCCTTGTACCTGCCTTTTGGTGCATGTTTCTGTTGGGTTACATACCTAGGAATTACAGGGTTACAGGGTATGTTTAACTTTAGTAGATAATGTCAACCAGGTTTTAAGTTGGCCATTCCAATTTACACTCCCACCAACAGTGCATAACTCCAGTTGCTTCATATATTCACCAACACATGGTACTGTTAATAGTTTTGTTTTTTTTAAAGAAACTGTTTATTTTCCATCAACCTTATTTCCCTTCTATTTGAGTTTGTGGAAGAACAGCTTATGACCACTCAGTGGTTGTTCCTACCCATCAGTGGCCTGAGCAGTGGCGGCTCAGTACTCCAGTCTTCAGTAGGGAGCTCCTGGACAAGCGCAGAGGGCATCTGAGCTTTCAGGCCCGTCTAAGACCTCAGATTGTGCAGCAGTGAACTTGGAAGCTGGAGCCATGTCCACTCACCCTGAAAGGCCTCCTCTTTTCAATCTCTCCATGGTTTCTGTAGAAGTAGAGATGAGGCATGACCTCCCACGGGTGTTCATGGGAGATGGTGCCACACATGCGCAGAACCTCCTGGGCCAGTATTCACATCAGACCCATGGAGTGAGCCCCCTTGTTGTTGCAAGGGATGGCAATATCCATATGGCACAGAAAATCTGTGTGCCACACAGCAATGGCAGGCAGGTTAACATGAGACACCTCTGTGAGGCTGGTGCTCAGCCCTGGGATCAGTAAGCACCGAAAATCTTGGCTCCTGGAAGGTTGCCTGGAGCTGGTTAGTGAAAGTTCCCAGACTGAAGTGGCCAGCAACAGGAGTGGCTCCAGTGGCAGCAGCCAAGTTCAGCACAGCTTGCTGGCCAGTATTCCTGGATGCTAGGACACTGACATCAGTGGGGTTTTCAATGGCATCAATGGCACAGTTGCTGGAAGAAGCTTCTCCCAGCCTCTCTTCAGATTTATGATGCAGAGGCCATCACTTTTCCTTCTGCAAATGTACCCTTTCATTTGGAAGTCAAGGTTGGTGCCACCTAAGTGGGTTTTTGCTTCAAGGAATATGAGGACAGCCTCCTCCTCCATTCGCAGGACATCAAGGGCTCCGGACATGGTGAACGTTTCCCTTTAAGTTACGTAGGAGCCAAGAACGCCATATGGCTCCCTCTCAGGGTTGTGTGGAAAGGTGTTAATCTTTTTCAATTATAGACATTCTGGTGGGTGTGTCATGTTTTTAAAACAGCTTTAAGATGTGACTCACATACAATTCACCTACTGTATTCAACGCCAGTATAATCTGTAGCTTTCAACATACTCAGAATTGTGCTATCACAATTTCAGAATGTTTTCATTACCCCCACAAAGAAACCCCACACTCCTTAGCTATCACCCCATCTCCTCCTATCCCTTCAGCCCTAGTCAGCCACTAATCCAGTCTTTTATAGAGTTGTTTTTGACATTTTACATAAATAGAATCATACAGTATGTGGCCTTTTATCTGGCTCCTTTCACTTTCATGGTTTTCCAAGATTCATCACATTTTTATTCAACAAAGGAATCATCACGAGTCAAACTGTGCATGTTCCCATTTACACATCTCCTTTTAAAAAACAATTGCGAATTGCTTCGTTTCCTGGTGGTACATTTCCTACTAGGAAGCTGTGCTACTCTGAGTCAATTTGCAAGAGCACAACTGAGGTTTCTCCTTGGCTGCAAGAATGAAGATAAAGGAATTACCGCCTTCAACATTTTCAGGTCAGAATTATTCTGGTCATGCTTTACGATAGGAAATTCTGGAGTTTGGAGGTCATTTGTTGAAAGAGATTCACATGATTTGCTGAGATAGGGAAAATGTGGCTTTTCCTAAGGTAACCCTACAGCTGACTTCCATGTAGGTCACTCAGTTCCCATTCAGTTGAAAACACAGACCCAGGCGGAGATATGCAGACCCACACGTAACCAGAGGAAAATTTGGAGGTGTGTGTCTCTAAGCCCAAGAACTTCAAGGAGAGACATGGAACAGATCCTGAGAGCTTCCAGAGAAAAACCAACCCCTTGATTTTAGACTTCCGGCATCCAGAATGCTGAGAATAAGTTTGTTCTAAGCCACAAAAATTGTGGTAATTTGTTACGGGAGCCCTGCGAAACTAATACAGAAAATACCCCAACTTCTGAATCTGAAGCTGCCTAGTGTTTGCTGCTGTTCAATAAAAGCTTGTGGAGCACAGTCTGGGGCAATGAGTCTTTGGGAAGGACTGGACTCTCTCCTCACCTTTGGGAGAACAGAATTGACTCTGGACTTTTTCTTCTCTTTCTTGTTTCCCCAACTAAAATCTTCTGACTTGGATGAGAAAGAAATCTGTTATCCACTTATGTTTCTCTACTATTCAATAAGCTTATGCCACATGTTATGTCTAACTCGGCTATCTTTTTTTGGCCTTTTTAAGGATATAATCATGTACCACATTATAATGCCAGTTGCTTTTGTGTTTCTAAGATGTTTACACAAATGCAGAAACAAAATCTGAATTACAATCTAAAAATTAAATCTGGCCACTAGTAGCTCAATAGCTCCATCTTCCCGCTAGAATCCCCAGCACCTCTTCCCCAGCACACACAACCCACCCTTCCCCTGACACAGGAACATGAAACACAACAAAATGTTTTAAGTGTACATCATACATTTATTACCAACAACCCTCTCAACTCCAAAATTGGGCACAGGGATTAAAAATAAAAATTCATTGCACTACTTAGTAAAGCATTACTAGTAACTTTCATAAAAAATGTACAAACTTTGTTAAAAATTTATCAAGCCTTCAAATGATTTGGTTACAGATATTTATAATACATACATTTAAAACTATGTTAACTGATACAATGGAATATTATTTGAGGAAATGACTCAGCAAATGATTCAAAAAAAAAAAAAAAAAAAAAAAAGGCACCCCTGTAAGCTTTCATAATCTGAAACAACAGAGAAATGAGGTAACCCAATGTACCAACAGGGGGAAAATAGCTTCCTAATGAAGGCCTAAAGATATCTATAAAAAATATTCTCATGAGTTATAGATCTCATTCAAAATATTTAAGAGGCCCAAATTTAAGAATCTTAACAAATCACATTTGAGAGAGTGTATAAAATCTAAATATGCTTCCCCATTTTTCAGATTTTGCTCAAAAAAATTCAGGACAGAAAATCCTAATGAGATCTTGATACCTGGAGGCCTTGACTTTGTTTTGTTCTATTTGGGGGATGGTGGTGGCTGGCAAAAAAAAAAACAAAAAAAAGGGGGGAGGGGAGGCGGGAGGCAAGAAAAAAAAATCAAAGATGATAATTTGTGCCACCCCCACCACAAAAAACCCAAAACAAAACCCTACAGCAGAATTAGGATGTTTTAGGAGGGGAAGAGGAAGAAGGCAACAAACCATCATCTGCCTGCTATCTAGTGCATCACCCAAGGTGACAACAGCTGGGCACGAATCAACTGTTCGTTCTCTTTTGCTAGCCACAAAGCTGCTCGCTGTGGCTAGCCTGAGCTGGTTCAGAACACATACATGCATGTCTGCTCCCAATATGTACTAACCACTCAATAATAAGCAAGTCTGCACACATCTCTTAAGAGCCCCATGCAAAGAAAACACATATCCAAAGAGAGATCAGCCACAAGAGTGCAACAAATTCAGGATTTTACCAAAAAATAGACCCTGCTGCCTCCTTAAATTGCCAACTGCCTCTCAAAATTTTACTGAAAAGGGATGTTATGACAAGAATTCATCGTCAGAGGGAAAGAAGAGCTACTTTTCGTAGTCATTAGTACAATGTGCCTTGTTAACTAGGTATCTATATAAATTAGAAAAAGTGCTTTACTTGCATGCTTCAATAAAATGAATACTGAGTGTAGTAGTGTTATGTTAGATCTGTACAGATATAAATTTTTTTGCAGCTATATAAAAGAGTCTATGTATAAGATGGGCTTTTGCCATTTTTAACATGATTTTTTATTAAAAAAAATAAAGATTAAACTATACGTGATTTGTAACGTAGCTGATTAAGCCAATAATTTTGGTCTTCAACAAACTTTTTATTCATCAGGAATAGGTGGGGGATATCCTAATGATTTAAAAGTAACATGTGCATTTTACCACTGTTTAGATGTATTTCTGATGCAATGACAAATACAGGGGCAAACAGAAAGTATGCAAAATCCTACGTGTATGACTAGATAGAGGCAACAGTGTCTGGAAAAGGGCAAAATTGTGCTTCTGTGTAAATTGACTTTATTGAACTCTAAGCTGTGATGAGCTTATAGAGACTTCAAGGGAAGGCAAGTAGCATGGCAGTATTAAGTAGTTAACACTGTCTGAGTAGAAAACCGACACAGAGCCAACTGAAAGTTGAGTGAGGCTGGCAGCAAATCATCAGTCCTGACTGGGATTATACAGTTTGTGCGCCTGCAAAGCAATGACATCAACTGCAGGGAAGAGGCAGACAATGCTGAACACACGAAGAATGGGAGAGGAATCTGAACACTGCTGGAAAGTTGAATTTAAATAATCTGCATCATACGCAATGAAGCTATGTAAAAAAACCCACACAGCTACGTACTGAAATATTTCAGATCATCTAAATGAAGGTCAATTCCTGTTTTACAGCATTATTTTTTATACAAAAATCAAATCTTCATTTATACTGCAAGTATTCTGGACACCTGTTATTATATTAAATTTTTCTCGAACTAAATAAAAGCAATAAAACATCAAAGCACAACAGGTCTAAGGAGCTCGAGCTGTCACAGCACTTGATCCATCCTGAAAACGAGGGTTTTGATGAGAAGCACAGTTACTGAGAGAAGGAGAACCAGACAACTTTCAGAATCAGAGCTTGGCAGATGAGTTAACACAAACACAATACAGTTTTCTTAAACAACTTAGTTGCCTATGGGAGCTTAAACAAAGAACATATACCAGAAATCAAGCTGAATAATAAGCTAACAGATTTTGTTCTGGTGGAAGTCAAGGAAGTGAGACTTCATGGGACCAGTGGTATTCTTAGAAATATATTACTCAAATATCTTCAGAATAGACTACAAATCTAAACATTAAAAAAAAAATATCACAAGTACTTCCTGTAAAAAGCTTACTGGAAATGTAAAGGAAAAAACAAGAAAGTATCAACATTCAAATCATTGATTGAAATGCTAATATTGCTAACTGATGATGTATGATATTGCACCTTTTTTTTTTTTTTGGAAACAGCAAGTTGGAGATTTAAAAAGTTTTCAGAACAGAATCAAAAATCAGGTTCATGGAGTGAGAAATCTGTTACACTTTTTGTCGTAAGTGACCCACCTGGGACCACCAACAAAGAGAAGGTGACGACAGCTGCCTGAAGCAAAGGAAAAAGGCTTTTCTCATTCCATTCATTGGGAGGAAAGGGGATGGAGTATTCAATGCTTTTAATTGATGCACCCTTAGCAATCAGTGTGCAACAGCAAACACAAGGGAAAAAAAACCAGTGTACAGTACTAGTGCTGTTTAAATAACACACCAGATTATACATTGCAGCATAATTAAAACTACACACACATTCTTGGTACATGCTGGTATATAGGATCTCATACACACAGTAGCTACCATGCCCTCACACAAGTAGTTACACTCTCTCACACAGAGATACATTTATCACCAACAATCATACGTTGCATTCATTTCCACTCACAGTTTCTGAAGGCTCTATATAAGGTAGATTGCTATATCATCTGGAGCTACCACTTTTTATAAAAGCACATGCTAAAAGATCACGTCCACTGTAATCTTGCAGCAACACTCGGAATGATCACACAAAAACCAGGGAATGTTAGTGCACACACAAAATTAAGCTAAAGAAAAAGTCTTTGGAGTTCCAATCACACGGTTAGTATAACAATCCCATAATTATGAAGACTAATTGTAAGCTTTTATAGTTGATTAAGTCACACAGTGCAAAGAAAGGTCCATTGACCCTTTTGGTAAAGGGAGGGCTGGAAGCCACACAGATTACAGTTAAATGGATAGTCCGTATATACATGTGGCGAGGGACACCCAAACTGCATTTGTGCTCTCAGGTTGGTCATTCTGAATCCCGATGCACTTCTGAAGCATCAGCTCGGCAAATTGGGCAAGTGCGATTTGCCTAAAACACAAAAGAGAAGACTTGTCTGAACTGTGACTCGCACAATGAAACATTAAAAGCAGTGGAACTCTTTTTACCTCCCAGTTTTTAATATTCTCTCTCTTTTAAGAGGATACAAAGTAATCATTTAATGTCTTTTAAAAATATCCCATTAAACACCCCCATACTTAATTGCCTATGATTGATTTGTTGGTTCTATGTATTTATTTATTCATAAAAATAGGCTGTGTTGTAAATGTAGCCTTTGCCACAGCAATGGATGTTTTATTTGTATAGCGGGGAAGGGAGGAAGAGAGGGAGAGAAACATCTACTGGTGGCTTCTTGTATGCCCCCAACCGGGGACCTGGCCCACAACCCAGGCACATGCCCTGACTGGGAATCAAATCTGTGACCTTTTATTTTGTGGGACGATGCCCGATCCACTGAGCCACACCAGTCAGGGCTATTTTTAAATTTTTCAAAAATTTTTTAAAGGGGTCAGTTTCCTCATACAGACAACATTATCCATCATCGGTTGACACAAATTTAATAACTGGCTTAAAAAATTCCGTCTCAACCAATGGCACAACCATTTATAGGTTATCGCCTGCTCTCTTTGTACAGACATTATTCATCAAGTACTTTCATTTCTTTACTATAACTTTCAAATCAGTCTTTTTCATTTAATCGCCACTATTCATTCTCCGTCTGGCCCAGAACATCCTTATCCCACCTCCCTGTCTCTCGGGAATTGTTTCCTGTAGTCCGTTCTCTGACCAGGGGCGTCCAGCCTGCAGCCCTGAGGGCTGCACACGGCCCTGGATGGCTGGGAATGCGGCCACCACAAAACCGTAAATTTAACTTAAAACATTATGAGGGTTTTGGTTGTTTTTTTTTTTTTTTTTTTTTGATTTTGTGTTGCAATGTGTTTAATGTATGGCCCGAGATGACAATTCTTCTTCCAGTGAGGCACAGAGGTGCCAAAAGCTTGGATAGCCCTAAATAAATAAATAAATAAATAAATAAATAAATAGTGACAAGTGATATTTCTAAAACATGATCTCAATCATATCCTTCCAGATCATGTTCAAGATCAAGTCCAAACTCCCTCACACTTCACAGTGACTTCACAATAAGCTGGTCACTGGTTACATCTCTGTACATCTGTCTCTTCTCCTGCTACTCTCTCTCATACCCTAGCTACCAGCCACATGAACCCTGTGGTTTTCTAATGATTCTCTGTTCTCTATGTCAGGGCTGAGCATATTTAATGCTTTCTTTTCCTAAAAAGCTCAGACTCTTCACTTCAGGATTCAGTCTGGGCTGACCTAGGTACCCTTCATTTGTGCTCATCGGTCTTCCTCACCAAACTGTAAAGTTATTTAACCCAGTATTATCATCTCCTAATTAGAATACTTAAAAAAAAAAAACAAACCCAAAACCCCACCCGACATAAAGTTGACGACTTGTTACTTATTGCCTTGTATTTTTATTTTACTATTATAAAAAAAGGAAAATTAGAAGCCCCTGAAATAATTTTGCCCTGGCACAACTACTGTTAGAATGTGTGTACTTTGGGCTCCATGCCGCACCCCCCCCAACCCAGTAACTATAAAGGAGAAAAGGACAGAATGAAATAAAAGCGCTAAAGGTTTTCTCTGTAAATCTCTGACAATCTCTGACAAAGGGGCTTCAGGGAGGCACCCTTCTATCCTTTTAGAGGAAATTGGCTTATTAACAAGTCCAGGCCTTCCCCGTGCATACCATGAGAAAATTAGGATATACTGATTACCAAGGACAAATAACCAATTTTTAGGGTTTTAAAAAATCACTCCCATGTTGATGATTGTAGTTAATTATTGCTGGCCCTTTTCCTTCATTTTCAGAAATTATACTGAAAACTGTGTTTCAACTTTACCTCCTTACCCACCCACTCCACCAACCATGGATGTACTCCACATAAACGATGCTCAATAAAAAAGAAAATTCAACGTTATTCTCTTCACAGATTCCATCACTTTACCTTAAGCCATTTGTCGACACACTTGGCATGGAACTCGTGGTTACAGGGTAAAACTCTAAGTAGCTGCCTTGACTCAAAATCACACATGCATACTACACACCTAAAAAAAGCAAAAAGATCATTTAACCAAAAAAACAAGTGCTTTTCTATTCTGTATGACTATTGAAACCCACAAAACTACTTACCATCTCACTTATCAAAATGTCATTTGAATTTTAAGCAAAATAAAAAAAAATCATGATGTTAAGACATTTAGTAAAAGTGTTTTTCTTTACTGAGATCATCAAGAAACTCTCTGGTTTAACATCCAGGCCCATCTTAATACTGCAGGTTCTATAATATTCAACAAATGCTGCTAGAATGACTGGAGGAAAAAAAAAAAAGTACACTGGAGCCCTACCTCACAATATACTAAAATGAACTTTAAAAAAAAAAAAAAAAAAAAAAAAGAGCAAAAGCCTAAATGTAAAAGCTAAAAACTACTAAATTCTTAGGAGTAAATATTTGTGATCTCAAAATAGGGAACGATTTCTTTGAGATGCTAATGAAAGCACAAGAAACAATGAAAACAGGTAGATAAATGGCACTTCATCAAAATAAAAAGCTGCTTCAAAATAAAAGGCACCAGATCAAGAAGTGAGAAGAAAACTCACAGAATGGGAGTTATTTCTGAAAATCAATCAATTTTTGAAAAGCAGTTAGTGGCTTGTATGTATAACATATAAATAACTTCTACAACTCAAAAATTAAAAGGAAAAATTTAAAATTGGACAAAGAATGTGAACATTTTTCCAAAGAACATATATAAACAGCCAATAAAGTACAATAAACGAGCTCAAAATCATTTGCCATCTGGAAAATGGAGATCAAAACATCAATGAGATACCACTTTATCCCACTACGATGGCGAGAATCAATAGACAATAATAAGCGTTGATAAGGATGTGGATAAATTAAAACTGTGTATACTGCTGGTGGGTACGTATAATAGTGTAGTCACTTTAGAAAAACCAGAAGCTCTCAAAAACACAATTACCATATGACCCGGTATACTTAGGTACCCAAGAGAAATTAAAAAGAGATCCACAGAAAAACTCTACACAGGTATGTCCCAACTTTTCGAAGGTTTTGTTATGCCACTTTGCTTTACTTTTAAAGACTTATATTAATTAGTACCTGTTTTGGTAATGGAGATGAATCTGAGGAGGGTTTTTGGCTTTTACCAAAAAAAAAAAAAAAAAAAAAAAAAAGTGAAACGTGGAAAGAATTAGCATTCAGTATTTGTTTTACAGCAAGCACCCCAAGGAGCAAGAGTGGCCCTGCCAAGCTCCTTTCCCAGCATCTCAGCATCAGGCCACAGCTTTGAAATGTGTCTGTGAGCATCTGTGCCCTAAGGTATCTGAAATCAAGCCTATGACAGCTTATAAGGATGCTTAATATAAAAGTAGATGTAATTAAGCATTCAGATCAGGGTGAACAAAATAAAGACATAGTGTGTGTTGAACTTGCCTTCATCCACCATTTATACTGATTACATGCAGAGAAAGAATCATGAAAGCTGCTGAAGTTACTATTGGTTCCGAAGAGCTGATGCAATTGCAAGAGAAAAGTTTATGTATTGAAATCAAACCAATAGTGAAAGGTTGAAAGTTAAGTCACCCGGAAACTGAACATGAAATGAGGCACTTGTGTGAGATTTTTGATTCGGCTGACAGTTCTGAAATGACTCCAGAAAAGTAAGGCTTTAACTTTGAAAGAGAACCTAGGTTTTGGGCAGGTTCGCACGATGTTTTGAGTGCCTACAAAGAAATATATGATAGAAAAATCCTTGAGGCTAAACATATTGTATTTCAAGCCTTCTGCATACCAGTCAGCCAAAACAGATGACAAACCCTGACCTCAACACTGAGGCAGGCAACACAGAGGGTTTAGCCGGTGACCTGCCTCTTCTGATGAAGTCAGACGACAATGCCGTGTTAACAGATGACTCCCTTCCTCTCTCCTACACCCCTGTCTCCTGCCGCCCACCTCTCCCCGCTCTCCGATGACTCAGCCCAACTCTCCTCAGCACCACCTCTCAGCCATCTCCAGTAGGCTCTCAGGCTCCCCAATTCTGCTAAGTTAAACTGCATTGTTTACTTTTACTGTATGCTAGTGTTATTTTAGGTTTTATGTGTTTTTTGATGATTTGGTAGGTTATTTTTTTTGAAGCTGCGCTCAAAAAATAATTCCATATAAATTAATGGTAATCTGCTCCTTCACTTTATGCCATATGGGCTTATGAAAGGTTTCATGGGAACACTCTAATTTCAGAACAAAGGAATGTTCATGTTCATAGCTGTATTATTAATACTAGCCAAAATGTGGAAACACCTCAAATGTTCGTATCGACTGAGGAAAGGATAAACAGTATCTAGTGTATCCATACAATAAAATATTATTTGGTGATAAAAAAGGAATGAAGTACTTAATATAAGTATGACATGATAAACCTTGAACACAAGCTATGTGAAGGAAGCCAGACTCAAAAGAGCAATATTAATATATTATATTAATAGACTCAATATTAATATATTATACGATCCCATTAATGTGAAATGTCCAGAACAGGCAAATCTATAGAGACAAAAGAAAATTAGTGGGGGTTTGCGCCAGGGTGAAGAGGGCTGGAGAGAAATGGGGAGTGGCTGCTAATGGGTAAGGAGTTTCTTTCTGGGATGAAGAAAATGGTATACACTTACTTGTAAAGAATGCTGCAAAACTCTGAATATACTAAGAACCACTATAAATGTGAATTATATCTCAGCAGAGTTGCTATAAAGAAGATACTATAATAAGCAGAATCTTTAGGTAAAAACCTCAAGTTTTAAATGTATGAGACTTTTTAATCATAAATAAAATATTGTAATTTGAATTAAAAACCATAAAATTTCTAGGCAACCTAAAAATGCAGAATAGCACTATCCAACAGAACTTTCTCAAGTGACAGAAATGTTCTGTTTTCCAATACAGCATCACTAGCTAGTGCTACTAAGAAAATTAATTTTATTTAATTTAAACAGCCCCATGTGAGCTGCTATCTTGTCTAGTTAGACAACACAGGTCTGGAGTACAAAATAGAGGTTACTTATATTTATCAAGTTATCTTTGACTCTCAAGTTTTTATTTCATAAAGGTAGAAAAGGAAATTTAACAGAGAGTGATGTCATAAAAATGTACTTACAAAGTCTGTTCTGACTGGTGGTTGTTAGGATTGAACCGATAAGAAGGAAGTTGTTCAATATCTGCTTTAGTCAGTCCTCGGGGCTTAGCCTCTCCCAGTCGCTCCGCCAGGTTTAAAAGGGCCTGTTGATGAAAAAGGAGACATATTTTAATATTCCTTTCCATTTTTCTATGACAATAATTTTTTAGAAACTACTTTTGTTGTGGAAAATTTTAAATATATACAAAAGAAGTGATACAGCTTAACCAACTTCCGTATGTCCATTACCCAGGCTCAACAATTCATGGCTAACTTTATCCTACTTCCAAACACCAGGTTATTTTTCAAACAAAACTAAAACATGGCACTTCACTGGTTAATAGTCCTTTATCTTTAAAACAGTCCATCATCTTCAGCATTTTTGACATTCTGGGTTGGAAAAATTTTGTTGCGGACAGGGGGCGTTCTGTGCACTGCAGGATGTTCGGCAGCATCTCGGGCTCCCACCTGCCAGATGCCGGTAACCGCCCATTCCCACCAGCTGTAACACAGAAATGTCTCCAGATGTTGCGAAACAGCCTCTTGACAAAAAAACTGTCCCCTGTCCCCAGGATGAGAACCAAACTCTACAAACTGACACTTTTTTAAAAGCATAAAGCCACATCATCATCACACCTAAAAAATTAGTAATTCCTTAATGTCAAATGCCTTATTGTTTCAATTACTTTAAAAACACTTTTAAAAAGTTAATTCAAATCAGGATCCATCTATTACCATATGTCTCAAGTATCTTTTGCTGACTGAATCTCCCCACCCTGAATTCAGTTTCCTTGTCCCCTGTATTTCCTAAAAATTGGTGGATTTCACTATTTTGATTATAGCTCTTCATACCTAGTTGTTATGTTAGCAGTCACTGATGAAACACTGTCTAAATCCTTTAATTCATTAAAGATGGAAAAATGATAATATTCTATCATTCTTTCTTCATTTATTAGACGAAATACTTCTATATTGAGCAATTGCCCCACACCAAACTGAATTCAGTAGTATAATTTATATACAAAGTACAGGATGAATAAGACCACTGAGGTTTTTTATTTTTTGCAGTATCACTACGAACTCATGAATTTTAGCATAGTTGATGTCTGAATATATTGCAGCTACTGTGCTTACTGATTTTATACAAGTACTTCCTTTCTCCCAGTTTTCACTGGCTCTAGTTATTCATTTGCTTTATCCTAAAATCAGGCAGCCCTTTGTGTACTGCTTTCCCCCTTTACCGGATGCCACAGGATTAAGAGAATGGGTAGCAAAGAAATGATGAGACAATGAGAGGAACAATTAATTTCTTGAAAAAAAAAAAAAAATCTCTGTAACTAATGCTGTGATAGCTATGTTTATTGTGATAATGCCACAACACTGCTTTTGGTACAGCTTCATTTGGAGAACTGGGTCACCTAAAATAAACTGCTCCTCCTCTGTGAATGTGTATGCCCCTAGGTCCCTCTAAGTGCTAGGATAGCACACTGTTAAATTTAATTGGTACTGACTACAATTTGCATATAAAATTTAGATAAAATTTATGATAGCTGATCTATATTTATACATCTATTATATGTACTATAGGACACTTAGGTCAACTAGCACAAGTATGACAATTATATTCAATAAAATATGTTCATTAAGCCTTTATTGAATGGAAAATGTTATGATAATCAAGCCCTCAACAAATTATATGATCCAGTAGGCAAGACAACATGATGATTATGTGGGGTTTTATAAGAACAAAAAGGAGGGAGAGACTCACTGAGATGTGATAATGAACCAGAAATGCCTTTCACAGAGGTAGTTAGATGGGTCTGTTTGAAAATGTGGAAGCAGGAGGAAAAAGTAATTAGGCAAGAGGAACAAAGGGAGTAAAAGCACTTAGGCACGAATGTATAGGGTAGACTCAAAAAATGGTGAGTGCTTTGGACTAGGGAATGTTTTAGATGTGCACACTATGAGATAAAACCAAGTAAGACTTTCTTGATTGGATTAAAGTATGACTTTGAAGATGATCGAACATATTCAACCCAAAATACAGTTTAGAAAGGGATTCCAAGGACAAATACAGAATCTTCTTACACTGGGATAGTATCATTGTTTTTTTCCCCATTGTTATGTATATAATCTATTTAATGAAGAGCTGTCCTTTCAGCAACATAATTTAAGACTTAATTTTGGTACAGAACAGCTAAAGGATAGATAACCAACTCCTTTACTTACTGCTCTGTACAAAAGTAACATAAGGGGGCTGGTGTGGCTCAGTGGATTGAGTGATGGTCTGAGTACCAAAGGGTTGCTGGTTGGATTCCCAGTCAGGGCATATGCCTGGGTTGCAGCCAGGGGACCAGGAGGGGGAGTGTGAGAGGCAACCACACCTTGATGTTTCTCTCCCTTCTCTTCTTCCCCTCTCCAACATGAATGAATGAATGAATGAATAAATCTTTTTTAAAAAGTAACATAAACAGTGTTTTAGAAACAAAACCAGGAAATTATCATGGCTCCTCTTTCAAGAAATCTGGAAATGGAAGCCAAAGAACACTGCAGTGTAGTTATATTTGTGCAAAAAAGGTGGCATAATAGCATTTTGAAAACTAGAGAATAATACAGTATTTGGCTTGAACTCTTCCGCATGCATTAAAAACAAAACAAAGGTGTTTTAAAACATGTTTTTCTGTGTGTATCTCTCCTCCCTGTCCCCAGGTTTGAGTTACCTAAAAAAAAAAAAAAAAGCATGCCAGCACAGATGTCCTGACTAATGATGGTTTTTGGCTCCCAATTTTTCCACTGTACAATGATGTGAAAATGACACGTATTCAGTAGAAATCGGCTACGCTGAGCTATAATGTTCAGTAGCTTAAATGCATGTCAACTGACAATATATTCAACATAACTCTGGATTTATCATGATGTAACCCCACCATAAGCCAAGGAGCACCTGTGTTCATACTGTATAAACAGAGGCCAAGTGAGGCTGAGACGAGAAAGATAGCTGACAGTATCACAAAACCAAGTCATACAGTCACTCACCTTCAACATATCCAAATCCAAATTTGCCTTCCAACCCGTGAACTGCACCTCCTATTCCTAACTTCAAATAATACTACATCAACATTATCTAAGCTAGATGATGTCATTTACTTGACCTACTGCCGTCTTCTGCCTCCTCTGTGGGCTACGGCAGTCTTTTTTGTAGAGCATCTTCTTTTGCAACCCTCCCACTCCACACCCATGACACTACCACAAACCATTCAGTAATCAAATCCTGTTGATTCTGATGTTAAAAATGTCTTTGAATGTACTCTTTTCTATTTGCAGTTCCCATAGCTCAAACTTGCATGATTTTATAATTTACTGCCTGACCTATAAAGGCCTCCCCTCCACCAACTTAACTTCTGCCATCTATTTCCACTATGCTACTAGCAGAATTTTGATGTCATTAGCACCAAAAAATTTAACAGCTCCTTCATCTCACAGTTCAAAATTATGTCCACTCTCTAGCATGACACTCAAGAACAACCAGTTGAGCTTTCTGGTCAAATCTCAATTGTTTCCCTTTCACCTTAGCCACGGCCTGCACGTGGTTCCTCAAGAATATCCAGCACTTTCCTGCCTCAACCTTACGCATGACAAAAGTTTTCCCAACATTCAAGACCTGGCTCAGACACTCTGGCTTCCATAAAATCTTTGAGAACACCTATTCATAATTCACTGTTTTCTCTTACAGGAGTTGTATGTAATCCTAATAGAGCATCAAAAGTCTCTCGTTATCACAGCAGTGTCGTATGTGCCAAAATATCCTTAAAAATGCCAAACACTTTTTCATACAGTCATATCCTGAAATGTACAAAGGATTCACCTAATAGTGATTAATTAGATGAATGAATTGAGTAGAACAATACTATTTATGCACACAACGTTCCCCAAATTCAAAGTTCACCTACTAACCTCGTAATTTTCTACTTCTCCATCTTCTACATCCAATTCAAAGCTGAAAGTTGGGCCTACTGCAGGTGGCACTGGAAGCATTGATCTGCAGAGACAAAAACGAACACTAGCATTGACACAGTATTACATTACTTCATTGAACAGGAGGAAAGGTCTGTGTTACAGGGACAAAGAATGGTCAGCGTTAATCAGTGGCAACACTTTAAAAAAAAGCTGCCTACACTAATGGCAAAAACCAACAAAAAATATCACTGACAACAGCATAAAATCACATAAAATATTAGGAATGAATTTAACAAAACATATACAAGACCTACATAATAAAAATGGTAAAAATACTGCTAGGATAAACTTAAAAATAATAGAGAAATATACTACGTAAGTTGACTAGAAGAGTCAATACTAAAACATCAATTTTCTTCCAAACTTGATCTACAGATTTCAAGCAATCCCTACTCACACCTCAGCAAGCCTTTTTTTTTAAGTAGAGACTGAGCCCTGACGGGAGTGGCTTAGTTGGCTGGGTCATACTGCACAGCGAAAGGTCGCTGGTTTGATTCCTGATCAGGGCACATGCCTGGGTTGCGGGCTCCATCCTAGATGTGGTGCCTTAAGAGAGGCAACTGATTAATGTTTCCCTCCCTCCCTTCCCCTCTCACTAAAAATGAATAAAATCTTTAAAGTAGAAACTTGCTGATTTTAAAATTTATATGGCTCCCACAAAAGACATTAAAATCATTTTAAGAACTAAGATGGGAGACTTACCCTATCATAGAGCCAAAATCATCAAAAGATATGTGTGTCTTTTAAATTTTTTCTGATTGATTTTTAGAGAGAGAGAGAGAGAGAGAGAGAGAGAGAGAGAGAGAGAGAGACACTGATTTGCTATTTCACTTATTTATGCATTCATTGGTGTATGCATTTTATATGTGCCCTATCTTGTATGAGAAAGAACCCGCAACCTTGGTGTATGGGGACAACACTCTAACCAACTGAGCTACCTAGTCAGGGCTAGGCAGATGACATTATAAAGGCAACATTTCCTAGCTTTCCTGGCAGTTAGTTAAGAGACATGAGATTTCATTCTGGTCAATGGGATTTGGCAGGAGTAATACAACACCTAGGAAGTATCCCTGTGAGGAGGCAGGTAGGCAGGGAGATCCACTCTCATTTTTATGGGCTGGAATGCAGACATAATGGCTCGAACCTGAGCAGCCATTTTAGCTCATGTAGAGCAGAGGTCCCCAACCCCAACCCTCCCCCCGCCGCTACCTTCTGCACAGCACACGAGCAGAGGGCTAGCGGACGTTTCAGCATTACCTCCTGATCGCCTGAGCTCTGTCTCCTGTCTGCCCCACCCCATCTCCTTGGTGGACAAATTGTCTTCCATGAAACCAGTTCCTGGTGCCAAAAAGGTTGGGGACTGCTGATGTTGAGGAAGACACAGGATGGTAGAACCATTCCTCAGAGTCATGGGCTAAACAAACTATACCAAAATTGCCTACTTCTTGACTTCATTACATGAAAGAGAAATAAAGAACTACCATGTTTAATCCATAGGCATTTCTGTTATAGACTTAATCCTAACAGAGTATTTCTAAGGCACAGAAATTGCTTCTCTTTCTTCCTTTGAGAGAAGCACCAGCATCAAAAGCTGAGTAACAGAAGAAGGCAGCAAGTGATGTCAGTTGTATAAGTAGCAAAAAAATTTAAACTTTTCTACCTTTAGATTTGGTAAACCTATTTTCTAGCTCACAAATTTCTTCTTCCCCCACTTCTCCCTCACCCTTGGTTCTTTTCTTTCTTTCACCCTTAAATGGTCCCATGACATGAAATAAAAACAAGTACCAACACACTCTGAATTATATACTACATAAAAGATACTCATAAAGGAAAGAGCATCTCAAAGATGTCAAATATCAGACCTTATAAAAATAAGAAAGAACTTACAACACATATGGTAGTAAGCTGGGATGATAAGGGGGAGGTGGTATTGGCTGCTGAGATCGGTATCTACTACGTCCTGTGATCCTCCGAGGCATAAATGGAGGATAAGGCTGTAGGAGGGGAAAAAAAAATGAAACAAGTTAAGGACATTATACCTTTATAAATATTTAACTTGTCTCTTAAAAAAAATAAAATGAAACAAAACCCAGAAAGTTCTTTACTGTTCAAGTGGTATTTAACATTTCTTAAATATTCACATAGATGTAATGACTAGTTTAAAAAATAGGTAATATTTTTAAATACAATTTTCCAACCCAATGATTCCAACAATAAATAATTTAATAACAATGAATGAAAACTTACTACTCCAAAGGACACCTCCTGATGCAAAGGATCATGTGTTAAGAACTGCAAAGGAGCTGATGGAGGTAATGTTGGGGGATGGGCTGATGGAGGGTAAGTAAAACCTCCTACTGGGAGATGTTCTCCTAAGAGTTCCACTTCATTTTCTATCCTTTGCAGAGGCTGAAGAGGGGGGGAAAAAGCAAACTAATGTATTTCCAGTGTTTAGACAGATTTGTGCTAGAATAATAAAAATCATACATTCCTCTCAAGTATTTTTAAGGTCATGCATTTCTTGATGTTCACATTAATCTGAATTCATACATGTGGACATACAGACACAGTAAAATCTTCCTGCCTTTAATTGAATTTCTGATAAGAAAGTCTCTGAAATATGTCACTAAACACTTCCACTATTCATTAAAGGATAAATTTCTTTTACTCTGTGAATGAACCTTCTCTTAAGATGAGAGAAGGAAAAGGCAAACAGTCATGTAGTAAGCCAATTACATGACTCAAATTACCTACTCACAGGATTTTCAGACACTTCACCCTTACATTAAATTGTACACGGTGTATACTTATTTAGAAATCAGAATCAGGGCTTAATGGGGTAAGATACAGCAGGCATTGATTACACTGTAGTAGAAAGCTTATAGGCTATGGCATTAGGCAGACTCTTGGTGCTGTCACTCATCACCCATGTGACTTTTATGTAAGTTACTTAATCTGAACTTCTATACTGTCATCTATAAAATTGACATGTTCATAGCCTATTTCAAAAGTGTGTTTTAAAGACTGAGACAATGCACAAAGTAGCACATAGTGCTTTGTAAGGCACATATATCCTGTGGGATTTTTTAAAAGTAGCTTATGAAGATATAATTCACATACTACAAAATTCACCCTAAGGAGTCCAATTCATCTCTGTATATTCACCACAATCTACTTCTAGAACAATTCTCCTCACTCTTTCCCCCTAAAACCCAATGTCCACTAGTAGTCACATCCACTACCCATTTCCCTTCAGTCCTCCCCAAGCCCAGGACAACCACGAGTCTACCTTCTGTTTCTACACATTTGCCTATTCTGGCCATTTCATATATAGAGTATTATGTAATACTGTAGCTCTTGAATCTGGCTTCTTTCATTTAGCATAATGCTTTCAAGGTTCGCCCATCTTGTAGTTTGTGTATCAATATTTTATTCCTTTTTATGGATGAATGAAAATCCACTGTATAGATACACCATGCTTTCTTATCCATTTATCAGTTGACAGACATACGCATCTCTGCATTTTGCGGTTTCTATAGTTTGGCTCTTAGGAAAAATGCTCTTATGAACACTTGCATACACATTTTTGTGTTGACTGTTTTCCAACATATTCTTAAATGTTAACCTTCCTCCCACAATTAGAGAACAGTAACACATTATTCAAATACAAGTAATTACTAACACTTCAATTTGGAAGCTTGTGTATGCGTGGGAGAAATCACAAGTGCTGACACTGTGACACAAGTGAACCTAAGTTCTGATTCGGCTATGTGACTGGGCCTTTTAAGTAATTCCAAATGATGGTCAAATTTTGTTTTAACTTTGAATTCCCAGATACTGGAAGCTAAGGAACATCCTGACATAAATCCTGTCCCAATTCTAATAAAAGAGTTTTCTTGTATAAGTAATCTTAGCTTTTTGGATTAGATGAACTTCTGTCAAAACTGGCTTTTATAGTTTCAGAAAAGCAGCGAGGTAGGTTCACCCCCGCTTTGCCCCAGCGTGGTGCATAAACCCTTAGTAAAGGCTGGTTCATCTCTGCTAGAATACACTGTCAATTCCTTTCACAGGGCTGAAATTTTCCACTCTAATCATTTCCCTATGTTCTTTCTCCTATTCTCTCTTAATGCCTGATGGTTCTGATGTTCAGCTTGGCATGTCCAACAACAACAATAACCACCCCAACAAACAGCTGTGCCTTCTTCCTGTGCCCTTCCTTCCACTTTTACAGTACTTACCTGCTCTAGCCCCCTAAAATAACAAGTCTCTCAGCTATATTCCAGTCCCAGAACTAAATTAACTGTGTTAACAGACAATCTCATCCACTTTTCGTGAGAACAAAGTGAAAAAATAGGACTTCAAAAAAACCAAACCAAACCAAAAACAATCCCCAAAACCAAAAAAACTGAGGCTCAGAGGATTACTTTACTTACCTAAATAAGTATAAATATTATTCCAAGTATAAACAATATTTTCATTTTTATATTTTAATTTTCCATTTTAGAAACATGTAAGTGGAAAAAACAGAAAAATTGACTTTTTCTTCACATTCACTTACTGAAGGATTACAGATTTGAAGAACAAATTTAAATCAGACAAGTGACATAAAATAACTAGAAAAGTTTAAGAAACCAAGATAATTTTAGATAAATTTATCTATATTTATTTGTATGTCTGTGGATTCCTTCTTTTAAGAACCAGAAGAATACCTAAGTTAACAGTTTTTAAATGATTAACAACTTGCATCTACTAAATAATCTGCATTTTAGGTCTAAACATTCTGTGAAAATTAAAGACATAGAGCAGAAATACCTACCGATCGTGACTGCTGTGTTTGAAAAGGGACAAACTGGCCTGGTGGTGGCAAATGAGGAGGATGATGGGGAGAAAGGTGAGAGGGATGTAAAAGAAATGGATCACTAGAAATAAGGGGTGGGAACGCAGCATATGGTACTGGTAAGTGCTGAACTGAACATGCTTGTAGCATCTGTAAGAGAAATTATTATTTTCCGTTAAAAGTACCAGAATATATAATTAATTAAAAAATATACAGTGAGATAGAAATATCATTGCCATGTTCCCCCCAAATCAAACCAAAATGTTTTAATAACCTATATTAACAACAAAATATTAGTGTATGTTTAAATCTATTAGTAAAATACTTGTAGTTAGTAATTATTTGGTATTTTATATAGCTCTTACAAATCAGTCAAAACACCTAACTTTTACTTTAACCTTATTAACACCTATGAAACAGGGAGGAAAGTAGAAAAATCTCTCTCTACTTGGTTTAAGATGTAGCAGATACACTTCTTTCCAAGAGGCTCTCTTTTTCAATCTTGTAGAAGCTTTTTATTTCTAGATTTTTATATTTATAGGAACCCAATTCACAACTAAGTGATTTATGGTCTCTCAGTATTTTCAGCCTGCAGATTTAGCACACTGGTCCCTTAATTTATGGCTGAGAAACCAAGTTTGGATAAATTAATCTGATAAATTGTAATATTTGCGTGTGTGTGTGTGTGTTTTCATTTCACATTCAAACAAAGGTATTAGGGTTATATTAATAGACTTAGCAAAGTGCTTCACTTTGAAAACATCATTGGCCTTAGACAAGCCATTTAAATCTCTTGGATTTCAGCAACCTCATGTGTGAAATAAGGAGGCTGGACGATGAAAAGATATAACAAGTTTAAGAGGCAGAAGGAAGTAGGTAGGAATCCATGTTCTCTCATGCTGTCTCTATGACATTAAGCAAGTAAATTTTTTTTAATCATTTAGAAAATTGGGATACCATTTTCATCACAGGCTTCTTATTATGAGAACTACATAGACCAAGCACTCAAAGTGCCTTTTAAAACCCAGTAAAGTGCTGAGACTATTACCACTGATCACTAACTAGACTTTATTACCTACTAGTCCAATATCCTAATGTTAAATAGTCTAAGGCCAACCTAAATTAAGATTAATTACAAACTGTATGATATATGAGGGAGGATGCTTTGACCTTCAGGATATTCAAATATGTATTAATTTAATATAAAAATATATCAAAGTATAAAGTTAATTTCCTTACACTGTTAATATGAGAAAGCTATTGAGATAGTTATGGCAATATAATAGCCTTCTTTATTTGGAAATGAAAAGCTACAGAAGACAGTCTCTTAAATTTTTATAACACACTTAGCCATTCTAAAGAGGGAGTACACAGACTTACTGGAGGAGGCACACTACAGACAGGGAGGTGCTGTCCACTGAAAACCACAGAGCATCCTGGGACTTGTTGTGTACTGCATGCAGGGATGTGCTGGCCTGTGCAGAGTGGAATCCCATGTGGTGCCACTGTTGTTACTGTATAAGAAACAGGGACAGTGCCCTGATGGAGCTATTAGGACAGAAAAAGAGAATGTTAAGAGTTTTAGCTGTTTGGATGAAATATCAACAATTAAAAATAAAAATCTGATCATATACTGATTCACCTCCGGTACACAAATTTTCACAATGTACTTCTCCCAACAGTTTCAACTAAATGCTGTCACTGGATAGAAAAGCTGTCTGTTTCAACAGTAGTATATGATGCCCACAGAACTGGGACTAAACTCTTCCCCCAAAAAGATTTCCTGAAAAGTCCAGGAAAATAATGAATTGCTATATTAACTCTTCTAGCCTGATAAAAATTTTTCTAAAGAGAAAAACTGGAAAAATGACAGTTTACATCTTTTAATACCTGGCAACACCCAAAAGGAAAAAAAAACTGTTTCACTGCAATTAGTGAAAAAATAAAGAGTAGTATTTTAAAACGTTAAGTAGAAAAAAACAGGACAGACTTCCAGTCAAGATGGGAGTGTAGGTAAACGTGGTTCATCTCCTTGCATAACCACATCAAAATTACAACTTAATTATAGAGAACAATCACTCAGAATTGTCAGAAATGGAGATGAATGGAAGTCCAACAACTACAGAATTAAGGAAACCATAACCATCCAGACTGGTAGGAGGGGCAGTGGGGTGGAGATGTGGAATGGGCTGGTCTCACATCCACGTGTAGTGGACAGAGTCGAGAGAGACATCTTGAGAACAAGGAGTCCCAGTCCCACTCTAGGCCTCTCAGCCTAGGGTTCCAGTGCCACCAAGATAGCTCCCCATAACTACTGGCTGCAAAAACCAGTGGAAAAAAATGCTGGAGTCCCAAGCAGTTCCCCTTAAAAAACCCACACATGGACTTATTCAGATTCCCTCTGAGCTCCAGCACCGGGGTAACAGCTTGAAAGGCACCAGTGGCATACAGGGAGGAGATGAAGTGTCTGCCATCATTGTGAGAGCTGGGGGCAGCTTTCTCCCAGACAGAAAAGCAAGTGGAAGCCACTGTCCCTTTTCTGAACCCTCCCGCCACAGAGCCACAGAACCAGCAGGCGGGTGCCATATCTGAGACTCCATCAACCTGGCTAACACTGTTTGCCCTGCCCTGGAGATCCCTGTTCCAACCAACTTATGGACCCATCCAAGCTGATAACAGCGGCTTTTCCCTATGAATGGCTGGTTTTGGCTCATGCTTCACGACTTCCTAAACGCTCTCAAACAAGTGGCAGGCAGGCCTCAGTGAGCTCCCAACCCCCACTCCTCTTGCTAAGTGACCCAGGCCCAGCACTACCAGTAGCCAGCCTGGATTCACAGTGTGGCTTTGCGCCTGGGAACCTCCAAGCCCAGCAGAAGCAGCAGTCATTTCAGATTACTTTATAGCTCATTCAGGGTAGCCCCAGGTAGAACACAGGTCGGGGCTGACCTTGGCCTGTACCACCTGGGAAATCCCAGGGTCAGCACACCCAGTGGACAGCTACAGACCACGTCAGAGCACCACCACCCTATCCCTGCATAGCTAATCCTCCATGGAGGTCAGAGGTTGGTGATCAGTGGTCACAGCCAGTCCTTCAGCTGATTGGTCTGAGTAAATCCCTCCCATTGATCTGCCAACAGCAACCAAGGTTCAACTACAAAAGGAGAGTGTACTCAGCCCACCAAACGGCCACACCTCGAGTACCCAGCTTAGGTGATAGAGGAGGCTGTGCCACTGGACCCTACAAAACACCTACTATAGTAGGTCACACTATCAAGATATGAAGTCAAAGCAACTTTACCGAATACATAGAAACAAACAGAGGGAGGCTGCCAAAATGAGCAGACAAAGAAACATGGCCCAAATAAAGCAACAGATCGAAATTCCAGAAAAAGAGGTAAAGGAAACGGAGATAAGCGATCTATCAGATGCAGAGTTCAAAACACTCCGTGAGGACTTCAACAGCATATAAAAGGTCAGGTCAGAAACGAAGAATACACTAAGTGAACTAAAGAACAATTTACAGGGAAACAACAGTAGAGTGGATGAACTTGAGGATCAAATCAATGATATGGAACATACAGAAGCAAAAAACCACCACACAGAACAAGAAGAAAAAAGAATCCAAAAAAAATGAGGATAGTATAAGCAGCCACTGGGACAATTTCAAGAGGTCCAACATTTGCATCACAGAGGTGCCAGAAGGAGAAGAGAAAGAGCAAGAAACTGGGATTCTGTATGAAAAAATAATGAAAGAAAACCTCCCTAAATTGGTGAAGGAAATAGAAATGCAAGTCGAGGAAATACAGCAAGTCCCAAAGGAGATGGATGCAAAGAGGTCACTCCCAGACACAACATAAACTAAAATGCCCAAGGTTAAAGATAAAGTGAGAATCTTAAAAGCAGTGTTACCTACTGGGGATTTCCCATAAGCCTGTCAGCTGATTTCTCAAAAGAAACTTTGCAGGCTAGAAGGGATTGGCTAGACATATTCAAAGTCATGAAAGGCAGGGACTCACTGCCAAGATTGCTTGCTATACCCAGCAAAGCTATTATTTAGAATCCAAGGGCAGATAAAGAGCTTCCCAAACAAACAAACAAACAAACAAAAAAAACAAAAAAAAGAAAAACTAGAGGAGTTCGTCATCACCAAACCATAATTGTATGAAATGTTAAAGGAACTTATTTAAGAAAAAGATGATCAAAACTATGAACAATAAAAAGGCAAGAAATATGTATCAACAATTACATCTGAAAAACTACACAATCAAGAAGAGACAGAATCATGGACACAGAGAGCATTTTGATGGTTGCCAGATGGAAGGGGTGTGTAGGGGAATGGGGGAAGAGATGATGGGATTATGAAGTACAAATTGGTTACAGAATAACCATGGGGATGTAAAAGTACATATAGGAAGTAGAGTAGCCAAAGAACTTATATGCATGATCCACGGACAATGGTGTGGAGATTGCCTGAGGGAGTAGGGGTGCTGGGTGGAGCAGGGCAAAGGGGGAAAAACTGGGACAACTGTAGTAGCATAATCAATAAAATGTAATTTAAAAAATAAAAACAAAATGAAAAAGTTAAATAATTCCCTCTCTTTTGTTAAGTCTTATTCTCAACCTATCCTAAGACAACCATGAGTAACACATCCTTCCACACCTTTCTCCACGAGCAAACAAGCACAATTACCCACATATTGTCATATTTGTTTTTGCTTTCTTAACAAAAATGAGGTATTACCCTTCAATTAATATTACAGATATTTCTTCAAGTGATTTAAAGGCAATCATTCTTTTTTTTCCCCTCCTCCTGTCACACATCTGCCTTCATTGTGAGAGCAGGCGGGACACTTCCAACAATAGTAAATAAATTAATTTACAAAAGCAAGGATTCAGTGAAGCTGCTGACTGGAACCCTTGGGAGCTCATATACTGAAGCCAATGCAGAGCAGCAGAAAAAGGACACTGAAGTCCAGGAAGAGCAAGGCCTCCAAGAAGTTGAGCTCTATGTATAGATGTCTTGAGAGAACTTGGTGGAGGGTGACCTGATACATGAAGAACCAGGCTGCGAAGGACATGACATGGTCAGATGAGAGGAAGACTCATCAGCTGGGTTCACTGGGCTGGTCTATCTGTTTATGTCCCTGAGCTCCACTTTGCCAGGCATAGGGCAATCTGCTACTCTGCCACCTTGCCACCAGCAAGGCAATTGTTCTTTTTGATACTAGTCAGATATTTCAAGTAAATGCACTTAATACAGCCCTATCATTTGTATACTAATGGATGTTCAAGTTGTTTTCACTCTTTTGCCAATAAATAAATAAGTAAATAAATAGTAAAAAGTATTGTTGAATACGTAGCCTTACATATTAATAGCTTCATTTATTTCAGAGGTGTCACTGGGTTAAAAGAATACGTGTATTTTAAACTTTTGCACAAGGCTGGATGGAGTAAGCTACAACCCCAACAGTAACAACAGGACTCATTTCACAGCACCACCACCCACAGTAGACACACTTGGGTTTCAAGCCTGCTTACCTACCTGAAGAATGAAAAAAGACAGTGTCAACAGGCTTGCTTTACATTTGCATTTCTCTCATGAGAGGTTAAACATTTTACAATATTTATTAACCATTTAGATTTCTTTTTAAGTAAAAGAAACTGGTCTTTTTTTGGTACGAGGACTGGTTTCAAGGAAGGTGAAGGGTAGGGGAGAAGGGGGACAGGAGGCAGAGCTCAAGTGAACCTAGCTAGCTTGCTGTGACTGGCGGAGTCTGTGGATGGGGGGAGCAGACAGGAGGCAGAGCTTAGGTAAGTTTCGCTCCTGGCTGGGTTCCTAACAGGCTGGTCTGTGGCCAGGGACATTAGGGGACCCCCCCACCGCCGGTCTATATCCATTTATGGATATGCCCATTTTCTGTTATATTGCCTATACATTATAGTTTTGTTTAATTAGAAATAAGCACCTACTGCTTGTCTGTCATGTGTAAAAAAAAAAATTTTCCAAGTTTATATTTTATCTTTTGATAAACACTTTAATGAAAATTTTTCTTTCATGATCTTCTATTTATTGAAGGTAGTCATAATGTAGCTTCTGTAGTTTCCTTTATGCAGTTATACAGGATGAGGCAAAAGTAGGGTTACAGTTGTGAGTACATGAGTTTATTCTTGTATTACTATTTATTAATTACTGTATTGTTTAAACTATAAACCTGCTTTTGCCCCACTCTGTACATATATGCTCCTAAACTTTTGTTTTTTAATAATTTATACTCCCAACTAAAATCTTTTTGTTTATAGTGTGAAGTAGGGCTCTAGTTTTTCCTTGCAATTATACTTGTTCCATTTATTAAACTATCCTTTTCCCTCTAAACTGAAATAACATCATTTTTCCATTCAATGACGTCCCACATACACCTGTATCTATTTCATGCCAAATCTGTGCTGTTTCAATTACTGTTCAGTACCTTACTGGAAAAGTTAGTATCTATTAAGACAAATTCTTCTTGTTAACATACCTTTTTTTCATTTTCTTTTTTGGCCACCTTCACACATTTATTCTTATGTAAATAAACTCAAATAGTTTTATTCTGTTTCAAAACCCACTGATATCCTGATCTGTATTAATTTAATCGTGTTAAGGGTTATGCTATTTTACAAACACAATTTTATACTAAGACTTTTTTTCACCTAAACGTTATGCCATCACATGTTTATACTATGGTACTATTATTCAAAAAATTTTGTTTTCTTTATATTATTATTAAATTTATTCCTCAAAGTTTTCTTGTTAAGTTTATGGCTTTTGTTATATTACCAGTATATTATTTTTCTCTATTTCCATTTCATTTAAGACCTTTTATTAGGACTGATGGCTGCCCTAGCTGGGTTGCTCAGCTGGTTAGAGCATCATCCCAATATATCAGGGTTGCGGGTGGATCCTAGTCAGGGCATGTAACAAGAATCAACCAATGGATGCATAAATAAGTGGAGCAACAAACTAATGTTTCTCTTTCTTTCTATAAAATTAGTAAGTATATTTTTAGGATTTCCTAATGTTAAACATCCTACATTTCCAGGATAAACTCCGACAATAATTCTTTCAATAATTCTAATAGATTCTTTTACTATACTACTAGCTATGATTTATTATTTAAAACATATGCATCAGTATTCAAAATGGAAACTAGCTCACAGTTTCGTTGTACTAAGAGATTTCATTATTAAGGTTATGCAAGCTTCATAAAATATACTTGGAAGCTTTCTTTTACTATGATTTGAAATACTTTAAATTGGAATTACCAGTTCTATTTCTGCCATGGCTACTGGTTCTGTTCACGTTTTCTACATCTTGGGTTGTTCTGATACTTACATAAGTAATTTTTTAAATTTTTCAATATATGTGTATACACCCACAACATAATTTGTCTTAAATGGGATCTCACCTCTTCTGAAATGCAGTCTTTCCTGTTCTTCCTTTGATTCCATCCCTAACCACCTTCCCATTCCCTTCATGTTAGGATACACACACCTAAGTTCAGTATATAATCCTCTGTATTTTCCTCCGTGTTCATATAGTCCAATATAGTGTACTGGGTTGGCCAAAAAGCCCATTTTGCTTTACAAAATGAGACACAGTACTGTCCTCAATTTTGCTTTTCTTGTTCTATATCTTGCAGATATTGTTTACATTCCTGGCATAATTCTAATTCCTTGAAAATTACATTCTATGGTATGAAGAAATTATTTATTCTACTTTTCTACTAATGATTAACAATCACTGTTCATTCCTACTTTCCATTTCTATGAATTTGCCTATTCTAGACATTTCATATAAATGGAATCTACAGTCTGTGGCCTTTCAGGACTGGCTTCTTTTACTTAGCATGTTTTCAACATTAACCCATGGTGCAACAGGAATTAGTACTTTATTATTTTTTTGAGTAATACTCCATTGTAAAGATGTAACATACTTAACTATTCATCAGTTGACCGCTGCTCAATATAAGTTTCTGCTTTCTGTAGACTTAATTTACATTTAGGCACCATATGAAATTCTCTCAAACCAAAATCTGTGTTTTTTCCTACAATTACATAGTGAGGGTGAGAAAAATTTTTTCTATTTTTTTTTTTTTTTTTAAATCTTCACCCAAGAACATTTTTTCATTGCTTTTAGGGAGAGAGAAACACTGATGCAAGAGAGAAGCATTGATCAGTTGCCTCCTGTACATGCCTGGACTGGGGACGGAACCTGCAACCTAGTTATGTGTCCACGTCAGAAATCGAATCCACAACCTTTTGGTTACAGGAAAATGATCCAATCAACTGAGCCACACTGGCCAGGGCTCTTTCAATTTTTCACATCCATTACTACATTATCATATTGCATTTGGTAGGACTTCTGACATAACATTAAATTAAGATGGAGAGAGTAAAACATCTCTGTAGTCGCTGATTTGTCTTTCACCAATTAGAGTACCAGTTGTTAATTTATTTTATTTAAGTTATTTCCTTCTTATTCGATTTTATTCAGGTTTTTATTTGATTTTAACTGACTCTTCATCATCTTTTGATATAATCGTATATGTTTTTTCTTTTATTATTTGACATAATATGAACACTTTCATATTAAACGATCCTCTCTTATTTGGGAATAAATCTTATTTGGACATGGGTTATTATTCTTTCGATATACTGCTAGGTTTGTTTTTGTTTTACATCTGCCGAGAAATTCTTCCTTTGTATTCGAGAGTTTTTTCTAGTTTTTTTGGGGGGATTACTATCTATATTTGCTTTTACTATTATACCAGCTTCATAAAATCATTACAAAAATTGCATTAAGGGGAAAAAAGCCTAGAACCATTTGAATATTATTAAAATGGGAGTCCCTTGATTTAAAAAAACAGCTGTGAAGCCACCTGGTCACTGTGCTTTTTTAACGGTAATCTCTAATTAGCTTTCACACTTCTGTGGTAACTCCAATTTTCCTATTATTTTGAGTCAATTTTTGAACTTCCTTTAAATTTTTTTTTCCTGTCCCCTCAGGGTTATATATAGAATTCATTTTAATAGTTAATAATAAACTAATATACTTGAGCACTTACCACTTATACTAGTTGAAGTGCTCAAAATGGATTAACTTTTAATTCTCCCAACATTTTTTATGACACAGGTGCTATAATTTAAAAACATTCTATTCAAATTTTTAAGTTTTTATAGCTGATGGGGAACTACAGCAATTATTTAATACTCAAACTTATCTTAGCATAAACTACTGGTAGATTGTAAAGAGAGACAATACAGAATTGTGATGCATCGGAGCAGACATTATAATGACCTTTAAATTCTCTGAATGTTTCTTGTGTAGATATGTATCTTTTAATCATTCCTGTTCTTCTTCACATCTGTCCTTTTCTCCTTAACCAAGCCTCGCAAGAAGAGTGCCATTCTTATCAATTTTTCACAACACCAGGATTGGGTTTTCTTAAAACTACTTCTCTTAAAAATAGATTTCCATATTATTAATTTTGGTTGTCTTTCCTGTTTGGTTGGTTACTCTTCTCAATTCCTTTTTGTTTACTCTACTTTCTCCCCAAATTACTCAAGCAATTAGTTGCCATTAAAAATTTTTTAAATATACAATGACTGGTTTTAAGAAATTTTCTCAGAACAGACTTAGGCATGTCCAACTGATTTTGCTATGAACATTTTTCCTTTTACTTATAATCTGGCCTCAAATACTTCAGTGTCATTATTTTCAAATCGTTTTTTCAATTTGTTATTTATAATTTTTTAGATTTTGACCATAAAGAATGAGGTGGGAGGGGAGGTTAGGGGGTAGAGGGACTGAGCAAAAAGGAAAATGGACTAATGGACACAGACAATAGCGTGGGGATTACTGAGGGGAAGGGGATATAAGTAAATGGTAATAAAAAAAATACAGTAAAGATTAAATAAAAAATAAATCTGGAAATAAAAAAGAATGTGTCTGGAAGATCTTTTCATTTTAGAACTTATTATTACATGATCAATTTTTTAAGGTGTTTCATGAACATAATGGGAGAACATGACAGAAAAATGGCATCTGGGAGAGATTTTCTTTCAGTTGTCAGTATATAGTATTTTCATTGCTTTTATCATCCAGTGTAGTAGATGAAACACTGGATGCTAGTCTGTTGCCTTCCTTTGTCTTCTCTGTCTATTAACTTGCAAGATTTTTCTTTGTCTTTAAAATTCAGCAACTTTTTAAGAATGCTGTATTTGTATCTCTTTTGACCTCAGAAACTCCACAAAAAGAAAATCATACAATTTTGTCTTCACCCTCAGGCTCTAAAAAGCTGGCAAGCCGTATCCTTAGGTAGTTCTTTTCAGTTCTTGAGAGAAATTAAGCCTCATACCAGTCATCTCCCTGGAGACCTATGGAAAGTTTAAGTAAAGGTGTACCAAACTGCTTTGCCTATTCAATCACCTCAGAAGAAACTGGAAGGAAGAGAAATAAGGCTATGCACTCAAATAACCAGCTGAATATGTCCTATTAATCCTCTATCAGTTGTTTGAAACCTACTACTACACAAAGTCATTTTAGGTTTTCCTAACTGTGATCCTAATTTTTAAAAAAGTTCAACTTTCTTCTAAGGAAGCTGTATAGAATTTATATTTTAATCCTTATATAAAATGATGAACTTACCCAAAATTGCTTCATATTAGGTAAAACTGTTTCCTTTTAGGTAAAATTAAAAGAAATTTACAACAAAAAACAACTTCTATATGCTGCCACCAACTTTCAGCATCTGTGTTTCTCACACTTTCTGTTACTATACCTGATCATGTATGTCAACCATTACTGCATTCTGCTGGGGTGGATGAGCAGCAGGGTGTAACAGACGGGGGGATACATTCGGAGGGTGGAAGGCTCGAGGTTCCTCTATTGCTTGCTGCTGTGCATAAGGGAGATGGTGATAATTTTCATCTTGACTAATGGAATTATGTCGAGACAGACGATCCCTTCTTCCTCTCTGGCGTCTGACAGGAGGACTGTAACATAGCAAATGTCATATTGGTCATTATAATGTTTAATGTTGTGATACATCAGGGTTCTGTATCGTCTCTCTTTACAATCCATCAGTAGTTTATGCTAATGTAAGCCAGTTCCCCATCAGCTATAAAAACTTACAAATTTGAACAGAGGTTTAAAATTAAAATATAGCTAATACACATTATCTTAGTTTCAGGTATACAACAGTTATTCAACATTTAAATACCCAAAGAAATGATTACTGTAAATCTAGTAACCATCTGACAATGTACAAGGCTATCACAATACTTTTGACTATATTCCCACTGCTGCTGTACATCATAACCCTGTGACTTACTAATTTTAAAATGGAAATTTGTGTCTCTTATTCTCCTTTCCTTTTTTGCTCTTCATCCTATTCCCTTCTCCTCTGGTAAATATGACCTTTTTACATTATATTACACATACATTACAATATGTATATATGTATACATTTTTTAAAATAACAAAACATAATTGATATTCAGCTTTGAAAGTATTTAGAAATCAACAGCCAACCGCTGTCATTGTTTTTTTGGTTTAACTCTATGAAATTGCTTTATATACAAAAAAGTAAAATATCAGCAATTTCATATAGTTTAATCCATTATTTCTCTCCCTTTATTTTATAAACATCATATAACAAAGTTGAATATATCTTGCCAGTATTCATTCCACATATGCTAATGGGAACTTTATGTTTGTCTATTTGGCTAAAACATAAAGACATAGTTCCTATATGCCCAAAACGACAATTTTAAAAAATGAGGAGAAAAAATAATGAACATTTGTTGACAACTGCAAATATAATAATAACTGAGTAAAAGCTGAATGAAAATGACTGCGAGATAGTGTCAGCATAAATATTCCATCAATATACAAAATTTTTAGTTAGAATCTGGTTATTGAAGGAAACCACTCTTACTCTCTATGCATTAGTCACCTATGTAGTTTAGCACAAATTTTAACAAGCTATATTTTTTATTCTTAAAAAAAGGAAAGGATTTTATTTATTTTTAGAGAAGGGAAGGGAGGGAGAAAGAGGGAGAGAAACATCAATGGGTGGTTGCATCTCATGTGTCCCCTACTTGGGACCTGGCCTACAACCTAGGCATGTGCCCTACACTGGGAATCAAACCAGCGACCCTTTGGTTCACAGGCCAGTGCTCAATCCACTGAGCCATACCTGCTAGGGCTTAAGTTATTTTGATTAAACTTCCATTTTGTACTTTCCTGGAATTCCACAATTCATCTCTACTGTTTTTTACAATGGCTCAGCACCAATGCAGTTTGAAAAAGCAACAGGCCTCATTAAAATGTACTCCACATGGGTAAAAGCAGCTAAATAGCTCCCTTCTAGACACAGCTGCAACAGCCACCTCAGCAATCTTTACTGAGGTCAGGTCACCTTTCTCCCTACTCTCAATCTCTTGTTTCTTCTCACTCCAAACTGCTTAATCTGAAAGAGTACAAGAAACACTCCTTTGTGACATTAACTCCTTGACAGTACTCTTGATACCATCCTCCAGGTGGTTGGGGGGAGGAGCGGGGAAGACAGAGACAAAGAGAAACATCGATCAGTTGCCTCCCACATGTGTCCTGACTGTATCGAACCTGCAACCTGGGCATTTGCCCTGACCAGAATCAGCCAGGCCACCTTATGGGACAATGCTCCAACCAGCTGAGCCACACCAGCCAGGGCTTACACTCACTTTTCAAATGTTTTATTTTGAGACAATTTCAAGTATAGCTTTTGCAAAGTCCTCAACCAGTTTTCTTTCCTTCATGCTTCCTATCTTCCATTAGCATAGAAAAATGATCAAAATTTAAAAATAAAACTCAGCATCACACTATCAATTAAACAACAAGATGTATTGAGATTTTACCAGCTTTTCCACCAATGGCCCTTCACTGTCTTGAAATTCAATGCAGGACCTCATTATTCATACAGTCATCATGTCTCCTTAATTTCTCCAATCGATAACATTTCCTGAGTCTTTCGTCATCTTTCATGACCTTGAGAAACCTCTGAAGACATGGACATTTACTTTTCAGAATGTTCCTCAACCTGGGCTTCTCAGATGTTTACCCATGATCTACCTGAGGTTATGCATTACTGAACAGGATACAGAGGTGGTGACATACCTGTTCATTGCATCATAGACGGACCACAGCACATCAACATGCATCACAGAGACATATTTATGTATCACTGATCACTTGGCTAACCTGGTATCTACCAACACTCCCTACTACAAAACCATTCTTCCCTTTGTAATTACTAATCTGCTTCTAAGGAAAGTTTGCCATCATTTTAGCATACATGAATGGATCATTAGCAATCATTATGATACTCTAATAGTGATTTTCTATCCCCCTCATTTCTTCTACATGGATTAACTGGAATTCTATAAGGAAGCACTGTTGCTTATCTCATATTTGTTTACACAGTTATTCATAATCAGTACGTGCTCATGGATATATATTTTATTCTTTGGGTTACGATATACACCATTACTTTACTTTGTTGTTAAAATTATTTCAACTTTGTCCAATGGGAGCCCTTTTAACTTGGCTCCTGTTTGCTTTCACTATGTCCCTATCCCTTTGAGCACTTCCTTAATATCTGAGCACAATATGTTGTTGCTGTGGTGTTATATCTTCCCTCCACCAGTTCTGGAATTAACCAGTTCTCCAAGGAGTCTTGGAACCTTTAATTGCAGAGTGGCTGATATTTTGGAGCCAGGTCTGTTCATTCCTACCCAGGAGTCATAGCACTGCTTCTTTAAGAGAACTGAGCAAGAAATTTTATCTATGCATATTAACTCTTATTTGCACATGACATGTTTTTATATCTGTACGAATGTTTTATTTTACTTATTTACATGAGGAGCTAATTGGCTTTAATTAATTCATGAACCTGGCTGCAAGCATCCCATGTAGCAACTAGAAGAGCACTACCTGTAAAAATATATTAAAGGAATATTTTATGGATCACTAAAAAGAGGGTAAAAGTTGCCAATTAAACTATGACATATCATCAATTTTAAGTCTTTACTTGATGTTAAGATAAGAAATCTTAAAATTAAAATAGAATATGCTCTCATTGCTCATCTGCAAAAACACTCGGCCTGCCCACAAACTTTAAGAGCCCCTTTTAAAATTGTTTTATTCTGTTGTCACTTGTTCTCACTTCCCTATTCAAAAATAATTTCAACAGCTCTCAAACCAAACACAAGATCAAAGTCCTTGTGTTGACATGTAAAGTCCCTTTATAATTTTGGTCCCTATCTTTTCTATATTGCCTCTCATTAAATCTTCATTAAGTGTGCCTTTGTGGTAGAACATTTAGGAAGAATTATAGAAAAATCTATAAATAATAGTGATAAAAGATGTACAAATGTTTCTTTCAGCTGACTTTACACTGGTGACAGATAGATACTTTGTCATTTTGTTTTATATATATCTCTTGTAAATAAGCACAAAACTGTTCCCTCCTGCCTTTTGATGGACTGAGTTTTCTGTATATGTTGTTCTATGGTGTGAAAGTTAACACATTCTACTTCTATTTTTCTAGTGACTTACTCTTAAAATTTTAAACACATACTTCTTTCCACTTTTCTAAAAACATCCAGATTTACTCAGCACTAATAGGGGTAAAATATTAAAATACACTTTTACTTCTCTCTGCTCTGCCCCATCTCAGGCTCAAGGTCTTTTCTGTATTTCTTTCTCTTTCTTAAACAATGGTCTTGAATCCTACTTCTTGCATTTATTCTTCTGTTTTCTGGATAGAATACAGTATTTAGTAATCCTTTCAAGGAGGATCTTACTTGGTCTACCTTCTTTGTAGCTTTATACTTAAATAATTAATCAGTTAGTAGAACTTTCCTGAGATGTTTGTAAATATCAAGTATTTATTTATTATTGAGGTATGTTTTGAAATTTGACCAAGATCTTGCCCAACATGAAGTCTTCCTTCAATTCCGAAAGGTGATTTTGTATTTTTTTTTTAAAAAAAAAATTCTTCCCTCTTATCATCTCTATCAGAAAAAACTACACATACTTAGAAGTGATGACTCTGTGTATATATAAAAACTCTTCCTGCATTTTCCCTTTTGCCCTTCTATACTACATTCTGGAAAGATTCTTCCACTTGATCTTCCAGAAATGAGGACACTTTTTCTGCCCATTTATTGAATTTCTAATTTTACTAAGATTTTCAGTTTTTATAGATAAAATCAATCACCTCTTGCATATCTTATTACACTTATTCTAGTTTGTTCTGTTTCTTCAAGTTCTCTGTTTTAGTGCCCTTCTGTCACTTTGTTGGGTTTTGCTCAAATGTTTGGTAATTTCCTTTTTGTGTGCTCATCTTTGTATTTGAAATTCTGCTATACTGTTGTTGAATACTGCATCTGTTTGCAGAGCCTGCTTCAGGAGGAAAACCTAGTAGATATGCTTGTAGCTAGCCTACAATGAAGTATTAAAGGTAGAATGGAATAAGGAGAGTAAAACACTGCAGGACAATATAGGCTTATTGTAGTAGTTTTCTAAGAAAGTGCTCCCCCCATCCCTCCTTTCTGTTACCATGAATGTAGAGCATGATGCTTCCCTTCAATTTGAAAACCCACAGTTAGGTACTATCATGTGGAAACAGACACCTCTGCGCTCCCTTTCCAATGCAGAGCCTCTCCTATGACCTAGCAATTGTATCCCCTAGGCTTATGTCATAATGAAATGTTTACTCATATACACCAGGAGATGTGTACATAAAGGTTCCTAACAGCACTCTTTATAATAAATGAGTGCATAAATTATGGTACATTAATATAAAAGAATATATCAAAGTAAAAATAAATTAACTACTGCTACCCACATTACAAACAGAATGTTTAGGTAATTGTTGGAGGGAGGGGGATATAAGGGGAATAAATAGCAATGGAAAAAAATACAATAAAAAAAAAAATTCCCAGAGTGTTTAGTAAACAAAGTCAAAGAATACATTTAAATGAAAATAAAACAGGCAAAACCCAAAATTATATTATTTTTGAATACATTCATAAGCATTAAAAAGTATAACAAGGGAAGGATGACAAATCAGAGGAAAGGGTTTATTCTCTTAGGAAGGGAGAATGGGGGCTTTTTGAGGTATTACCAATATTCTATTAAAATCTAGGTATTGGGTACACTTGTGTGTGATGCTTTTAAGTGTACACTTGTCTCACATATTCTTTTGAATGTATGACACCTTTCACCATAAAATAGTAAAGATCACAGCAGGTGCTCAGGCTGTAACCTTGAAACAACCAACCATATTTCCTCACACTTATCATATTTAACAGCTATAAAATATTTTACCTGGTTGACATAACTTTATTTACTTAAAACATTCCCATATAATTAAGTAATAATGCACCAGGTAATGTAAAAGTCTTAGTGTTTCAACAGAATATAGCTCAGAAACAGGTTTATTCTGCCTCATTTGGAACAAATAACGGTGGTTTTAAGACTCCTTCAGTATTAAGTTTCCTAGGACTGTTCTAACAAAATACCACAGACTGTGAGGTATGAGCAACAGAAATTTACTTTTTCACAATTCTGGAGGTTGTTAGGCCCAAGATCAAGGTGTTAGCATGGTTGGTTTCTGGCAAGAGCTCTCTTCTTAACTTGCAAGTGGCTACCTCCTTGCTGTGTCCTCCATATGTTATCTCTTCTTGTAAGGACACTAATCCTCTTGGATCAAGGCCCCATACTTAGCCTCCTCATTAAATTTTAATTTTTTCTTTACAGGTTCCATCTCCAAATCCAGCCACACTGGGAGTTAGGGTTTCAACGTATGGATTTTGAGGAGACGCAAACATGCCATCCCTAAGTCCTAACTCAAGGTTAACAATATTCCTTAGATTATCAACAACCTAGACATGCAAACAGTTGTCTCATCCCAAAGATTCACTATTTCCCTGGAAGAAGAAATGTATGACCTCACACAGCAACCAAAGAGGAAGCAGCTCAGGAAGAAATGTAGTCCCCTAGGAAGGAAAAGCAAAAGCCACGTCCCATGAAAGAGAAGACTGAGAGTTAAACTAAACCTCAATCACTCTTTATACCACAGACTCCACACTTTTGTAAAATATCTAATTATGCTCCCAATTGCCTTAGAAGATAAAAAAGATATAGGAATAGAGTGAAGAAGAGCTATTTCATTACTAGGACCTCCTTATTTCCTTACTGTTGTGAACGATGAAATGCATTTTTTCATAATCAGGATTGCAGGCTGGCCTGCAAAAAGTCAATCTGTCAGGTAGCTGAATTCATAAACATTGATATGGATTGATTTTAGGTAAATCACTTTAGCCTCTATGAATTTCTTCATCTGTTAATCACAAGCTAAATGTAACTCTCAGGATCTTATGTAGGACTCTAAACTTTTAATGTCTTTGTGTGTGTGTGTGTATTTTAGTGTACATATACATATATGTTGATGTGTTTATAAAATGCCTACAGAAAAAAACTCAAAAATCTTTTTAAGACTTAAGAAATAAATTGTAATCAACTAACCTTCTTCTGTTGCGTGCAGGTGTGTTGCATCGTTCCCCTGAGAAGTGATGTTGACTTGGCCGAACTGAAGGGGGCTGCCTATTTGATGTCATCTCCCATGGTCGCATTGGTGGTGAGGGAGCTGGTGATGCTGATGTATAATCAAAGACTGAATGAGAGAGGCGCTGTCTCTTGGGACTTGGACTATCTTCACTCTGCCAATGCAACAAAAATCAGTCAACTGAGTAAGATATTTTAAGGATTTCACATTACTGTTTATGCACGGTGTTTAAATATATTTACTCTGAAGTGTAAAGAAGGGAAAAATATGCTATTAACCCAAAGTAAATACCTTTAAAGAAAAAGATGTGGGGGGGGGGGCAGAGGAGAGAGGGGGAGATGTCTAGTAAACAGTATCAAATGAAAAGTAAACTCTGTTTCTTAAAAATCATCGTAAAACTCACCAGGTAACAACACACAAGGTACACAAAGGGTAACTGTATGGTACTTAACCATCTCTTAAATGCCCATTCAGCTGAGACATTCCACTATGTTCTCCCATCAGTCAATGGTTATTCTTTTAGGAATCAATTCTTAGCTGAGAGATCAATTTAAGAGGTGGCTATAATTTAAGTAGGCCCTTGACTTGATTCCAAACCACACTCTTCTGTATCCTTATTTCTGTTGTTTAAGGATGTCCTGTTGTTATTTAATAAAAGTTACTTGAATAAAGTAAGATTTATATAAAACAGATAAAAAGAAATAGTCAACTGATCTACATCAGTGATTTCAACCAGTGTGCTGCAAGGATTTCTAAAACATGCAATACCCGACTATTAAGTCAGAGGCACTGACCTCTTTGACAACAACCAATGCAACAATAGCTGTCCAGTGTGACTGAATCAAAATTATACTTTTTTCCCATACTGGCAAAAAATGTTTTTTGGTGTGCTGCAGACTTTTAGTAATTAGTTTATGTGTGCCATGAGACGAAAAAGGTTGAAAATCGCTCATCTAGATTATCACTTATTAACTAGAATGTCACAGCATTTTGGCAAAGACATGGAGTTTCAGGCAGATCATGGGAATGGTCGATAATTCAAAACTTACATATGTTACATGCTGGCATAGTCTCAAGTTTTCAAGGGTCATAGCATTACTTACTAGCTATAAAATTGATATGACTCACTTAATTGAATTATTAACTCTCCAGGAATCCACACGCAACTTATTTCCCAATTGAGCCTCACCAAAACTGTCAAAATCACAAATAAACTCAAAGTCTGATGAGGGCTATGTGTTTCCTAAGAGAATCTCTCCTAGTTGAATCTACTCCCAGTGAGTTCTAATTATCTGGGCATTAGAGCATTTGTGTTTGTAAAATAACTGGTACTCGCTGCTAGCATAGGTACATGGTGCTACGTACTACATTAGATTTTAAGAGATGACATAAAACAGAACAACTGATTAAAATTAGGAAAGAAGCAAATTGCTAAATGGTTATTTTTTTTTATTATTCTCAGTTATTTTAATGGAGGTATTCCAAAACCCACATCATTTTCCTTCTATATTTAAGAATATTATTTCCATTTGTCATTATAACCAAAATAAAAATTTCAGAACCATACATAAATGCTTTTGTAACTCTTTACCACACTAACCTTTTCTTCATAGATTTAATAGTGCCATTAGAAGTATGTTTGTTTGGCCCTGGCACAGTGGTTAGAGCATCATCCCCATACGCCAAGGCTACAGTTCCATCCCCGGTCAGGACACATACAAGAAGCAACTAATGAACGCGTAAGTAAGTGGAACAACGAATTAGTGTTTCTCTCTCTCTCTCTCAAATCAATAAATAAAAGTTTTTTTAATGTAAAGAAAATATACTTGTTTGTACCCCTTGATTTTAGTAAGGAAACCTGTTATGTTCTGATAATCTTAAAAAATGAAAAATAACCATTGAAATTTAGATAATTTGATTAGAACAAAATGGCAGAATGACCAATATTCGACAAACTCATGTACGAACTACACACAGCACTAGAAATAAGTTATCTCCAGTTATTAAAACAGATTTTACTAACATGACTTTTAAAAGTACAGAACACTAGTAACTAATCATAATCATTAGCTTTCATACACACGTACTATATACTGCAAAGCCTAATGAAAACTAAGATATGGAACCTTGAATTCTAAATTTTCATCATCCTAGTCCCAAAACCAGAAAAAGATAAAAGAAAGAAAGAAAACTACAGGCCAACATCGCTGATGAACACAGATGCTGAAATCCTCAACAAAATAGTTGTAAACAGCATCTGGCAATACAAATACATTAAAAAGATCATATACCATGATCAGGTGGGAATCATCTCAGGGATGCAAGGATGGTACAATATTCGCAAGTCAATAAACATAGTACATCACATAAATAAAAGGAAAGACAAAAATCACATAATCTTATCAATAGATGCTGAAAAAGCATTTGATAAAGTACAGCATCCATTTATGATAAAAATACTCAACGAAGTGGTAGTAGAGGGAGCATACCTCAACATAATAAAGGCCATATATGAGATACCTACAGCTAACGTCGTACTCAACTGGCAAAAACTAAAAGCTTTCCTCTGAAGACCAGGTACAAGACAGGGTGTCTGTTTTTACCACTTCTATTCAACATGGTATTGGAAGTTCTAGCCTCAGCGATCAGACAAGAAATAAAAGGCATCCAAATTGGAAAGGAGAAAGTAAAACTATCATTGTTTGAAGATGACATGATATTGTACATAGAAAACCCTATAGTCTCTACCAAAAACCTACTTGACCTAGTAAATTAATTTGGCAAAATGGCCAGATACAAAGTCAATATTCAGAAATTAGGAAAAAAATCCCATTTGCTAGAACAGTAAGAAAAATAAAGTACCTAGGAATAAACCTAACCAAGGAGGTAAAAAGACCTGCACGTGGAGAACTACAGAACACTGAACAAAGAAATTAAGGAAGACACAAATAAATGGAAGCATATACCATGTTCATGGACTGGAAGAATTATCATCAAAATGTCCATACTACCCAAAGCAATTTATAGATTCAAGGCAATCCCTATTAAAATACCAATGACATATTTCACAGACACAGAACAAACATTTCTAAAATTTCACTGCCTAAAATGTAGGATGAAATGCTACAAATCCACAAAAATAACCTGAAAAAACACTTATTTTACAACACGCTGTTTTTAAGAGTAGAGGTAAGGAGAGATGACCAGAAAGCTCCCAGTCTCCCCTCTTCGTGCTGTTACAGGTTCACACTAGTGAATAAGGAGTCATTCGGTGAAGAGAAGTGTAGTCTTCATCACTACTGTAGTAATGACTGTCTTCCCCGCCCCCTCGAAGTAATAGGAAATCACATTGGATACTTAAAGACAGGAAAGTTTTAAAAAGTTAGTTTTAGCATATGCAACATAGTTTCATCACATTCCTCATCGATTTTAGCACTCTAAGGGAACTCCAAGAGTCTTCAGTTTCCAACAAAGGGAAGAGAAAGTTGCCTACACTTATATTAGCATTAGACTTCCCACAGAAGACAAAAGCAGCTAAAAGTGCTCTGAAGGAAAATAACGTTGAACCCAGAGTTTTGTACTCCAACTAAATTATTAATCTAATGAGAGCAAAATAATATCTTGCCAGATTCAAAGTTCCTTTTCACATATTGGTTCAGAGGAATTTACTTGATTGATTTTACAATGTGTAAGTGAGCTTTTTCTCTCTTTCACTTGAGGAAATATAAATACAGGATCCAATAAACAAATGAAAAGAAATCCCAGGATAATGGTAGGTCTAAGAAGTAATCATTACTAATTAGAACACGAAGTCAAGAGGACTATGAGAAAAACACATAATGTGGATTCAAAAACAGTATCATTAAGAATTTGTAAGTTCTTAATAAAATATAAGCACATTTGTCATAAGAAACATAAAAGGAAATCAGAGTCTAGAAAAAAATAATCCATATCATTTTGTCACCTAAAAGCATTCCTTAAGTTGAATAGTCAGAAGATTTTATCTTCTCCTCCACGAGTCAAATATGCTACTTGGTTGTTCAATGACTGTACAGTTATTCCTAATACAATGAAGGATGTTTAATGGTTTTCAATTATTATAATTAACCAAGGACAACGCAATGAAAGATCACTATGGTAGTTTTAGAATAGAAAGTATTAATGAACTTTGACATGAATGATACAAAGACTTCTGTGGAAAAAAATGCACTAAATGTGAAAATTCTAATATAAACATCTAGAAACAATGGTTTAAATATAAGAAAAATACTTTTTAAATGTACTGGGGGAAAAAAAAAGGGAAGCAGCAGCAGCAGAGGCTTCCAACAACCAGAAAGAGGATAATTAACACCTAGGTTTGTTTGTTTTTTGATATTCCCAGCAGGGACAGAAGACAAAGTCTTATCATTGAGACCCCCAGCACAGCCAAAATTTCCAATGTAGTATACTTTCAGTAAGAAGGAAGTCTAGAAAAAGTCGGCCTACTGGTATAGTCAGTAAGGAGAGATATGTCTGCTCTGTCTGGATTGGGAATTGGAAGGGGTTATAACTCCTCTAAGAATTCAAACCAGAGGTTAGCTCCTCACACCGAAATTGGAGTTCTCATTTTTCACTGCCCTTGAGGTCTGTGAACCTCTAAATTTCAAAATTACTATAAAACTGGTCCAGAAATATTTCACCACAAGGACTCTTGAAAAAAGTAAAAGCAAAGCAGAATCTAAAGGGATACTCCCACTCACCCAAATCAGCAATTTTCAACAGGTATTCCACATGAGGCATAACTGGTATGCCGCGAGAATTTTTAAAACATGCAATAACTATTTTCGCACGAGCACTGGCCTCTTTTCCCTTAGACTGTCAAATTAAAAAAATGACAACAGCCAACACAACAATACATGTCTGGTGTGAATGAATCAAAATTACACCTATTTTTTTTCCAGACTGACAAGGGATACATGTTTTGGTGTGCCACAGATTTTTAGTAATTAGTTCATGTGTGCTTTGAGATGAAAATCGCTGACCTAATAAGCCAGTGATTCTCACACTTTTGCATACATCAAAATACCAGATTGTTGGGCTCACTGCCCAGTCTGATTCAAAAAGTTTGACCTGGAGACCAAGAGTCTGCATTTCTAACATGATCCCAGGTGATGCTTGCTACTGCTGGTGAGTCCATACTTTGTGAACCACTAACCTAAGAGATAACGGATTCTCTTAGGGAAAGTTCCTAAGAAGAAACTCACAACAGCAGAACAACTTGTTCTCAATTCTCAGGAGTTCCTGCCTTTCCTTCTTGACTCTGTGCCAGTGGGCTGATTTTTGAAAGTACCACAGATGTTGACAACCTGAATCCATAAGCTGTGGATTTGAACCAGGAACAAGTACTGTCTCTACTGATGAAGTTTTGTAGACATCTTATAGTACAGAATTTTGGTGCAGGTTTAGGGATCAAGGAAGGGAAGAGTGGGATGAAGGACAGAAGAAAAGTAGCTAGCTAGTTTTTAAACTTAGTATTTAGCACCTGATAAAATGAGCATAGGATTATACCTCTATTAATACGAAATCATCACTATTATAAGTGGAAACCCTGGAGACATGGAATGTATTCTATGATTCCAGAAAAACTAATCGAAAATCATTAAATGCTATGGAAAAAATATTTAAACACGTGTGCGCGTATATACCGTGTACCCTTGAAGGAGGGGAAAAGGGGCACCGATCCACTGCAGTCAAAAGGCTACATATAACTTCTTCAGGCCCTCCACACACACAAATCCCCAGCTGCGGATGAAAATGCAGTAGACTCTCGAACAATACTGGCTTAAACTGTCCAAGCGTACTTATACTAGGCTTTTTTTTAAAATCCTCACCGAGGACATTTTTTTTTCATTGCTTTTAGAGAGACAGGAAGGGAGAGAGAGAAACATTGATACGAGAGAGAAGCATCAACCTGCTGCCTCCGGCATGCACCTGGACCGGGGATCAAACCCACAACCCAGGTATGTACCCTGCCCAGAAATCAAATCTTTTTGTTATGGGACAGCGCTCCAACAGAGACACACCAGCCAGGGCTAATACAGGCTTTCCTCTTTAACAAATACCTGTACTACTTTTGATCTGTGGCTGGGAGTCCTCTGTGTGCACTGATCTATGCCATTTTATACAGGAGCCATTAGCACCTGTGGGTTTTGGTATCTGGGCAGGAGAGCGCGTTGATTTCAGAACCAATTCCCTGTGGATACTGAGTTTTCTGGGATTCAAAAGTTACATGAGGATTTTTGACTGTGCTGTTAATATCCCTAACTGCCATGTGTTCAAGGTTCAAGTATATGTAGTTCCACCAAAGCACTAGATTTCATGCATCATGAACCTGTAACTAAGTTTTAAACTGTAATCAATAAAACAAAAAATGTGAAGCACAAACATAAACTAACGAAAACAGAAAAGATATTAAGAACAATCTGAAATCAAGGCATTCCTCTGAGATAACCACGTAGAGTTACTCTGCCAACAGCTAAAGCTCAGAGACTAGAGCTATAAATTTAGGAGTTTTTGGTATATAGTTGGCAGGTTAATGAAGAAGCAGGCATGGACAAGCAAGGAAAAGCAAGGACAAAGCTGCCCAAAACAGTTTATAGAGTGACAGAGGCCGAACACTGAACACTGAAAAACTCCCAACATCTTATGCTGAGTAGTTGATGAAAGGAAAATTGCAATGTGGTGGTGAAGGCCAGCTGAACGGAGTTTCAAAGATTCAACTGAGGTGTCATGAAAAATGAGGGCTGAAAAGCATCCACTATATTTAACAACAGTTAAAATTTCACCAACATGAAACTCTTTCTTACATGATTTAGTATCTATATGGCACAGATCTCCTTAAATAATTTTCAAAAGTTTTCCCCCATCTTTTCTTTGATAATTTAATGAATTTAAGGATAACTCCATAAAGTTCTACAATAAAAAACTTCTAATATTTTGGCTGGAATTTTTATTAAGTCTATAAATTTGCTGGACAACACAAATTTGTACAATAATTAGTCTTCTATTTCAGAAGTTTATTTCTCTGTGTATAAATCATCAAAATTTCAATCAACAAATAACTTTGGTAAATTTACAAAAAAATTATCACTAAGTTGTCATTAAGATACACACATACACATTAAATCAAGGATTGTGCCAGACAAAATGTTCAAGTTTCCACAAGGTATCTGTTTCATGCAAGCTTACTATCTTTAATCATAATCATTAAACTGAATGGTAGTGCAGAAACTGTTAATTTTTAAAACTGTAAGGGATTCATAGCAAAGAAACAAGAGGGAATTTTTTGGGGGAGGGGGTGATAAAAATGTTCTACATCTTGATTATAAGGGTTCCACAATCTGTATGCATTTGTTATAATCCACAGATCTTACACTAAAAGGGTGGATTTTACTGTATGTCAATTATACCTCAATTATAAATTTTTTAAAAAATTATAGGAGGCACTTCAGTTTTAATTTTAAATATGGCTTATTTTTACAGAGATGCAAATGCACCACTTTAGTAAGAAAACTCTGAGCAATAAATATAAAGCTATCATTTTTACAGAAACATTAAAATACCAACTATATGTACACCAGGAAACATACAAGCATATTCATGGCAGCACTGCTTGCAGTAATAGCAAAAAACTGGAACTACCCAAATGCCCATCAAAGTGAAAGGGGATAAACTACAGTATGGTCATACAATAAATGGATACTGAAAGCAGCATTTACACAGCCACATGCATCAGTACAAATGAATCTCAAAAATGACAGTTCTGAAACTAAACAGTAAAGTATTGAGGGATGCTGTACGTGGTAAGACATTGTAGAAAAGCAAGGGATACTAAACACAAAATTCAGCAGACATCTACCCAAGGCACAGGTATGGGAAAGCAGGTAGACATAATATGGAAGGCCACATGGAAGCTTCAAAAATATTAATAACAGTTGAGTTCCAAGCTGGATGGTATGTTTTTTGTTTTTATGTTTTCCAGAAAATATGTATGTGTCTGTATTATACTTTATTGCTTGCATATGAAATATTTCATTATTTAAAGGTAGAAATCATGCAAAATTGGGAAGATACTAGGAATAATACAATATAAAGCAAGCAAATAAAAAAGAAGCTAAATGCAAAAGTCTTCAATAAACAAAGACAGTGACAAAACTGATAAAACAGCTAAGATGAATGACAAAAAGAGATCAAAACCAAGATGAGCTTTCTGTTCCAAAGATCGTGGTTGGAAACATGGATCCAGGAGAATATGAACACTTTGCTTCTCTTCTGTAACCATCCCACTTATTAACCACATATCCAATCCCATGCTTGAAGTGGGAAAAATCAGTAATTTCTTTTCCCCTAGAGAAGACTGCAGGGAAAACGTCCTCAGGGAAGATACCAGTTTCAACTACAATAAGGAAGTAGAGGTGCTTTAAGAAAAAAATGGAAGAGGAAGGTGAGTCTGTTTAAAATGAAGTATTCCAAAGGGAAGGAAAAGAAGAAAGAGCTGGGAGAGAAGGAACTTGGGGGTAAGCCAAGAATAAGAAAACATGAATACATTAAGGAAATAAGTTTCTGAGGACAGGACACGACTGGGTAGGTTCTCTTTTTAATGTGGCAACTAAGTTTTATAAGGATGAGAAGCTTAATCAGAACTAAGAAATCACATCTAATTTTGGCATCAATTAGTTGAAGGTATCCTGACAGTATCTCAAAGGGGATGTGAGAAGGATTTACTACTTTGCTTCATGCAGAACAGTGGGAGGGCAGTAAATGGGCAAAGAAAATCTCCAGTCTCTCTTGGGGGCAAAGTATAGTGAGGACCTGGTTCTACAGTTAGACCAAGGTACAGACCAAGGTAAGATGCAAGTTAAATTAGGACTATAAATAAAAAGTTAACAATATCTTTCACCTTTTTGCAACACCCAAATAAAAAATCCTTTATTTTCAAAACATGGGTTTAAATCTACTGCATTTGGCAGTTCTCTGAATTTAAAGTTCAATGTTGAGTGAAAGCCTGAAGGCTCAAACTGTAAAGAAAACAGAAAACATCAAGTAACTGTTTACTGGTGGCTGTAATTGAAGGTACTAAGTCAGTTTTTCCTTAGCTATATTATATTGATGTACTACTAAGAATCAAGGTATCACATGGTAATGCTACATCAAAAATGGCATTTAATTCAATACAGACAACTATGTCTCTTAACATGTACTGCACTGTGTTTAAAGAAGTACTTATTGATATCTAGACAGTAGTAAGTGGGCAGATATACATAAAAAATAGTGAAAGCTGGATTTGAGTCTCTGCTCTGCTAATAACTATAGATACGTAATTGGGTATCTCAGTGTGCTTTTCCCAGTCTACTTCTTCATCTAGAAAACCACTCATGATTAGTTTATTATGAGGGTTAAAAACAAAAGAGGGAGATGAAACATGCAAAATAGAGAACCCAGCACAGATTCCAACAAGGACTATCAGATAGAAGAATCCTGAATCACCTACACAAGTAGCCTCAGAAATTCCTCATCTCCAGTGTATGTGTCACAAGCATTCCTCTTTCAAAACTAGTCCCAAGCTACAACCTGTCACTCCCACACAAACAGAAAATGAGCTGGCTCTATCTCAAAGTTCTAGCCTTGGTTAGCAACTCTCTCTACTTCAAGTTTATATACACATGTACAAATACATTAGTGGGAAAAACCCTAGCATCCAAGAAGCAATTCTGTAACAGTTTCCTTTGTGGTAACTATGGATTAAGGGAGTAAAACTTTAGTAATGATTTATGTGAGCATATCCTAGTAATCTTGACTGTTAATAATGTAATGATATTTCAGTCCATTCACATCTCATTTTCATTTATTCATTTAATATGTAACAAAAATTTTAATCCTATTTTACCCACAGATATCAAAAGTCATTAAAGGCAAGTAACCATGTTTTCTCTCTGAAATATGCATTACTACTTAACTCCAGGCACTAAGCAAGTAAGTAGTGATGGCTTTAAAAAATACCTTACATGCTTCCCTTTTTCCTCTCCTACACAATTTACCATAATCTGTAGTATCTTCTACTTTCCTACAGAACTTGGCTCATTAGGACAAGTGATTCAGACCAAAAGATAGAAAACAAGAATATTAAGTGGTCAAAAAATAAACAGCAGCTCAAGAGAAGACATTCTTCAGAAAAGCTGGTTGAAAAAGTTTTATTAAGGAAGTCCTCTAAGAAGAATACTTATTCCCATATGTAACAGAAAAGAAGAAGGAAGATAGTGAGAGTTTTGTTTCAAGCCTTCCTAGAAACAACCTAGAATGTTATCGTGTGACTTTCAGCCCTGCATAGGGAAAGGGTAAATATATAAGAACCTGGAAGAAAGCTTTGAAGTGAGCATCCTCTTGAACGGTAGTGTTCTTATCACTTGGGAGGAGAGGGAACAGGCTCTGAAGTCTCACCCTTTCACAAATCACCTTGTTAGGATGGCCATGTAGAGGTGCTGAATTGGCCCCGGGAGTTATCTGGGAAAAAGAGGGAGAAGAAAAGGATAGTTCATGGCTAGCTGCACCAATGTGGCGAATCATGCCTATGAAGGACAGTCTGGGTTTTCTAGGTTTTTGATTTAGCAGAAACTGGAAAGAAATTAAAAATTAAACATCAAAACAAAGGTATGGATGGGAAAGGCTGCCTCTGGCAATGGATCTCTCACAAAAACTTTTAAGGTAAAACAGTGCTGTTCAAAAACACAAACTCCTTCCTATTTTTCTCTTGTAATTTCTATTGATATCTTTTCTGTTGCTACTACTAATTCTGAAATCCTAAATGATACAGACAAGACCTTATGCTTAGAAAACCTGAGGTAACAGTTATATATCTTATTTAGTGAAAAATAAGGGTCCACCTGAACTAAGATCAGTACCTTTTCTCATTTTTTTTAGTTAACCTTCCAAATGATTGTGCAAAGGAAGATGAGAAATTTCAGAACATTTGTGGCAAAATTTCTAGAGAGATCATAGGCATTAAAACATGCACGCATGCACGTGCGCGCCGCAACCATTGTGATCTCACCTCTATTCAACACAAAACCTAGCAAAACTTTCCTAAGGAATGAGAGACCAGCTCGTAAGCCTTGAAGTAAATGACTGCGTGTTTTAAATGCATGACTTGGTTGCAGGTTAATCCCCTTAAGCTCATATAAATATACTTAATCTGTACCATTTCAAATCAAGGACATCATGAGCATCACCTGTTCCACTAGCTGTGGCGTGAAATGCCTTTGGGGGTGAGGGTTTGTAGACTTGCCTGTTCCTACACCGAAGACCATGTGCTCCGAGGCTATCTTGTTTCTAGGACTTCACTGCCTCATTCATCCCCTTATGTAAGTGTTTATTCTGTAACAGGCACTACACCAAAACAAAACAAAAAAACAAACAAAAAAACCAAAGTCACAGTTTCCTACCTTCAGGAACTGTATGCTATAAAAAAGAAAAGCATATCGCTGTACAATATAGAGTGTCATCCTTCTATGATAATGGCAGGTACCAGATGCTAGGGAGGGATAACTGTCAAGAGACAAGCAGTCTAGTCAGGAAACTGCTAAATGTTCCGCGTAGCTGGTCAGTAAGGAAGTAGCCAGAGAGAAGAGCAGAAACAGATGATGAAGTGGCATGTTATATATTAATAATCCTGCTATAATAAACTTCCTTTATAAATTTGTTTCTGGTTTGCTATGAGCCTGGTAAATAGATAACCATGCCTGTTGGGAAGAATGTAACTGTTTCCAAAGATCTTCCTAGGAGAAAAAGCAAAACACTTGAGGGCAATAACTTTAGAATTCATTAGTTCTCCTACACAATATGTTACGAACGTGAACTTAACGCTTATCTCTGCACTACAAACATGAATGTGCTAACATCCTTTGCCCCTATCGTGAAGTTCGAGTTGTGGAATCAAGGAGTATTTAGTGACTCCCACCTATAAGCAAAGAGTTGTTAGGAAGGAACACAAAACAAATCCCACCCTCAAAAAGCTTATTCATGTGGTGGGGGGGGGGGGGGGAACAATGTCAGCAGTCAACTATAGGGTAATGTTTTAAATGTCACAGTATAGGAAAAAACTAGAGGTAGGAGCCTTGGGTTTATTTGAGGGTAAGAGTAAGGAAAAAAATCATATGAAAATATGTATTTCACATTCCTGACTTCTCACTCAATCTAAGTGCTTTTCCCCTCCTTTTTTACCACTTAAGCAATTCTCTCTCAAAGCAATCTGTTCCTTTGTCGGTTTCATATCTTTTTGCAATCTTCTCAAGCGTATAATCTGCAAAGTACCTTAAAGAGTTTAATAAGGCCATCTGCCTTCAACTAGCATACCTAAATCAGTCTGTATGAATAGCACTCTTACAAACTACTTGTACACGTAGCTGGCTGAGGAAACAGAACCAGAGGGTCAGGTTTCCTCTCCTTAATTCTCTGTTCCTTTGAAAACTTAAGAAACTGGTAAACCCTGGCCACTATGGCCAGTTAACAATTTTGAAACACATTCCTCTCCTACCTGCAATGTCCTTTGGTCAGAAGCTCCATTTGTCTATAAAAAAGGAGGGCAAACACAATACAATGGAGAAAAGCTACATTCAATTCCTGTAGTTAATATAGATCTGGGACAAACATGATAGATGGGTTTGAGCAAAACCAGATTCCCCCACTAGATAAGATAAAATCATACACGAATGCTCTGCGAGAATTCTAAGATGGTCTCCAAGATTCCCACCTCTGGTGTAACATCTGTGTAATATGTATGGGTAGGACTATAAATACAGTAAATTTTATTCCCATGAGTAGGTTAATCACATGACCTAAATTATATAAATCCCTTCACCTCTGGTGAAGGGATTTTCAGATGTAATTAAAATTCCAAGTTGGTTTGAGTTAATCACAAAGGGAAGATTATCCTGGGTAGGCTGGACTTAATCAAAGAAAGCTCTCAAAAGAGAAACAGAGCACTTCCCAAAGAGATTCTTCTGTCAAACTTGGAGACCGAGCTGCTCTGCTGTGAAGAGGCACATTAAGGGGGCCATGTGGGAGACCTGGTGGCACTCTAGGAGCTGAGAATGGCCACCAGGCAGTTTAAGAAAATGGGGGACCCTCAGTCCTACAATCACAAGAATCATATTATACGAACAACCAGTGAAAGTGGAAAGGACATCAAGTCTCTGATGAAATCACAGCCCCTATCAGGTAAGAACTTAAACAGAGAGCCCTACAGCTAACCGATACCAGGACTCCTGATCCATGTAACAGACTTGTTTTAAGTTACTAAATTTGTGGTAGTTTTAACACAACAGAAAACACACACACACTGTGTGTGTGTATAAATAAAAACTGTTGAACCGCACTCAAGAGTGTCTTCTCCAGAATTTTAGCTGTATTAATTTAATTAGGAAAAATAAATGAAAACATCTTCAAGCAATATAGCAGCTTTTAAAATCTCCATCTTCTAATAGCTAACTTCCTGCCATGAACTGCACTGGGCTCTCTGATCTTTATATACTCCAGGTCAGGGCTGACCGACTTAAAACCCACACATCTCAAATATCACAGAATTTAAAGCCAAGCCTATCGCCTCTAAGGTTCATACTGAGCCCACTAAACAAATCACCTTGTACTTTAAGAATTTTAAAAGTAACATTCCTTTTTATAATGTAGTTGGATTAGTAACTACCAACTATTCTACGAAGCCTACTTAAAGCTATATTAAGTATTTTAAAATATGTTTCCTTTTAAATTTTTTCTGACATAAATTTCCACTACTGCCCTGATTTTCCCTGTTAAAATTACTGAGGTTATACTACATCTGAAGTTGATACAATTCTATTTTTCTCTAACCTGGCAACTTTTGAATATTACAGACATGGCAACTTCAGTCTTCTCTCAGAATGCAACTAATATTTAAAAATTCATGCCAAGAGAATATTCCTGAGATGGAATTAAACCTGCAACTCACACACCTCTCATTTTTTAAAAATTTATTTACATATAATTGTATGACTAATCCGCCAACATAACTGAGAAAATCAATGTTTCACAAAACTAAAGTTATGTAAAACGATTTTACCTTTTGAGCAACACATTACTATTTTAGGAAATCTTTTGTTTACTGTGGCCTTTCCCTATCTTGGTAACCATAATATAACCAAGAATTTAACCTTTTGTCTTGGAGAGTGTAGTAATTATTATCAGTTATTGTGCTAAAAATAGCATAGGACTTAGGTCCAGATATTATGCCAGAACTTGCTTCCTCCAAAATAGCTTCTGATCACAGCTTCCTTCTTCACTCAGCTACATTTTTCTCACAGAGGTGAGGCACAGGATATGCAGGTGTATGACATTTAGGCCAGTATTAAACAAATAATGTGCTTCCTACAAAATAAATTGCTCAAAGGTCCGAACAGCCTTCTCCAAAATAGACATGTTACTTTCCAGAAAAGGGGGAAAAAGAAAAAAAAAGTTCTCCGTTACTTGTTATAATAATACCAACGGGTCAGCAGCACTCAACTCATAGCCTAATAGAAGGGAAAAAAACAAAACAAAAGATGAGGAGCCAGGTGCTCAATGTTTACTTCAAATCCCTTACTCTTGTAGGTACAAGTCTGGATACCTAAAAACGAAAAGGTCAAATCCAAATTATCTAAAATTTCAAATGGCCTCACTGCTTTTGTGATGACAAATGTTAATCACCTGGGAAGTAATCACATAGGTTTTATTAACCATTCAAAAGTGTGAAATCAGTAATCCTTCCTCTGATAAATTCAGGTTATACTACAAAATGTTGGAAAAACCATATGTGAAATATTTTCATCACAACGCATTAAGAGCAACAATTTAGAACAAATAAGTATTTGTTAAGTAAGATTATGGTATCTGTGCTTGGTGAACTATTATGCATCCTTAAATCATTCAAGAACTGATCCTACATACCAGGGAAAGATTATTACTGTCCAGCACTGGGGCAATCATTTTTAAAAACAAATTACCACTCCCATTCTTGAGTTAAGTGCCCATGTCTTTCTGGAAGAGCAGAGCCAGGTTGGCAAGAGCAGCTGATAGGCTCCACTATACCCCTGCCTCTATCCCAAAGTCCTAAAATTAAATGGGAAGGGGAGAAGGGTGGCATATGCAACTTAAGGAGTCTCTAACCATTATGTGTATTGAAGAGGTGGACATAAAGATTAAGAAAAGTAAGAGTTACACATTCTTTTAATAAACTGTTTCCTTCCTTCCATTCCACTATCCACATTTGCCTGCACAAAGATTATTCTCCCCTCAAGGAAGTGGTATCTAAAATCTTTTTACTTAGGCTGGTAACCTCTTAGTAGATTGTTCTACAATATCTCCTCTCAAAAGATTTAGTTGTAAGAATTACATGGATTTGAAAACATCCAGTCCAAATGAATACAAAAATTATTTGTGTGTGTATTTGAAAAGATGAAGTGTGACTGAGCTCTCTCTGATTCTTATTAAATAAAAATCATAATTCATTCAAATATTCATTGTATGTCTACCATGTGCTACATGCTGTGAATACAATGAAAAAAAGAAATAGTAACTGCCCTCAAAAAGATTTAGTCTAGTGCGACAATTCAGCAGCAATGAAAAATAAAGACAGTAAGTCCCCCCCTAACAGAGGGGATTAGAGGTAATGTGCCCAAATAGAGCAGAGAAGGTAAAGTGTTTAAATACTTTAAAAAGGAACATGAAAAGTTATTTGGGGGGGGGGGGGGATGTGAAGAGCTACTTTCTATCTACTTGCTCAGATTTCTCACTAGTTAATTTAGTATACAGAGTTCGAATATTTCCTTGATCTCCTCCAGACAGACATTAGGCTGGTAATGACATTAGGAATTTAACATTTGCTGAATGAACTAGAACTACAGCATTCAAATGTGTTTACAATCTGTACACTCTCAAATAAAGCAGGCCATGAATTAACCAAAGTAGAACAGAAGTGAAAATACACAGAGGTAATTAATAGGAAAACAACCATCAAATCAGTAACTATATATATATAAAAGCAGACACTACAAAACAATCATGGGACTAATCAAAAACTACCTTTCCAACAAAACAAATTACAAAATGGTGGCAGCCTAAACAAAACTGGGGCAGCACAAACAGAGAAAAAGAAGTAAAGACTGGAAGTAGAAGGTAATCTTGACCAATAATCTTCCCTTGCTGATAAAGCATTTCAGAGATTTTTATGTAAGGATTTTTTTAATACTCATGCTTCCCACTCATAACCTTGGGAAAAAAATAAAAAATGAGCACAAATAAAATGTAATTAAAAGCCTGATCCAAAGCTGTTGACAGAGAGACAGTAGAACTACACTCTACATTATGATGCTAACAGACTCAGTGATATCTAACTATGCCATCCTCTGTCCACCCTTCATCAAAGATCAGGCTGCTCTAGTAAATTCCCAATATTTACTCAGATTAACATCTGCCAACTTAATTTAGCTATAAAAACAGAGGTGGGTACGTGAACTTTCACAAGTTCTGAAACACAAACTGCCTTCTAGAGTCACAAAAGACGTCAAAAGTGCGAAACCACAAAAATCACTTAAATCCAACTCTCACATTTTACAGATGAGGATTTGAGGCCCACATGACTAGTCTATGGCAAAACTGATTCAATAAAGCTTCTAAAAGGACATAAATTCTTAGAAACGAGTATCATAGAAAATATGGAAATCAACTAAAATTGAAGCTCTACGATAGACAAATTTAAGGTTTAATAGGTTTTCTAAAAGTGAAATGTATTATGCCATTAAAGTTATAAGCCAGCAAACACTGGAGAAAAGGGTATATGAAGCGATAAAATTCCCCCTTAAAAATCCAGTTACCAATTTCATCTTCTGATTGATGTTTCAGCTTTAGTGCAATGGATCTGATACTTATATCTGTTCGTCTATTTTACTTCCGTAAGTCCAACTGCTATTAGACAATGTTCTCCAAAAACTAAAATAATTTTTATTTTGACTCCAACTGTCCCTAGATCCTTAGTTTTGATTTCTTAAAAACTGCATGAATGGATTTTTTAAAAATGTAAGCCTAGTTACCAGTTGTTTGCTATTTAAAGGAATTATGTGGTAAATGTATTACCCATACTGCAATCAAGGCCAAACAGGACTTTAAAAAGAATATACTTAAATTTTCGTTCATTGAGTGCTCCTCCTTAAAGAAAAGAACACATATGATGCTGTAAGTATTCGCGTTTGTATTTACAATGAAGAAATATCATACCCAACTTTTACTGAATAACATTATATGTCATTTTTGAAGCACAAAGAAAAAGCGAGGTCCCTTACAAGTCCTACACACGAAAATAAAAACTTTGGCACTCATTAATTTTAGAAACTCCTGGTTCAAAACCAACCTCTCTCATTCTTCAGCCCTGAAAGGAAAAACTTTGATTCCCTGAGAACAAAACTCAGCCTGTCCAGAAATCCGAGGCAACAGGAGAAGGCGAGAGAGGACCCTTTCCGACTGGTTCCGCGTTCTCCTGGGTGACATCATTTCACCTGCGCCTTGGCAAAAAGGGAGGGAGCCAGAGAGCGAGGCCATCTGCCAGGCGGCAGCCGGCCGGCGCTCCCGCTGGCTGTGCCCGCTCCTCCTCGGCGCCGCCCGGGAAACAAAGAACACCGGGCGGCCGGGCCGCATCCCACCGAACACTGGACAACCACACCTTCGCCCGGCCTCCGAGTGCGGCCCCGCAACCTCCCAAGGGCCTGCGGCTCAGCTCTTCCTGCCCTAGCGCGGGAACCAACGGCCGGCTCCCAGTACCTGCGAGGAAAGGCTCCGCCCTGCGGGGCTGCTCCCGCAGCTCCTTGCTGGCACGTCGCCTCCTATTGTGACCACTCGCCCAGCCAGCGGCCAGCTCGCCAGATCCCTCGTCCCCGGGCCTCCTCACCCCCGGAACCAGGGCTCCGACCGAGGCGCTGTCACGACGCTTCCTTCCTCCTGGTACCATCACACGGGCCGCGCCAGGAAACGACGGCTGCACACCCAGAGCTGACACAGTCGGCTAGCGCCTCGGGGGCTCCATTCTCTCCGCCCCCGCGCCCTAACCGCCTGGACCGCCACCCCGCCCCGCACCACTGCACGAGGGACCCCGCCCCGGTGCACCCCGCCACTGTGCTGGAAGACCAGGCTCACTGCGCGCCGGCGCACTACTCTCCGCTGCGCGCGCAGGCGACGCCCCTCGCCACTAGGCCCCGTGATGCGCCAACAAGCGGCCCTCCCACTTCTTGATTGTGGTCCACCCCGGCCCCGCCCCGTTGCCGAAACAAACCTAACGTGCGCAGAGGGAGATGCAGGCATTCGGCCTCTTTCCCCAACAGCTGGGCCTCGCACCGAGCCCCCTTTGTTTCCGCCCGCAGGGTAGGGGGCAGGGCGGGGCTGCGCTCTTCCAGGCACCCGACACAGACTAGTTCCGGCAACATAGCCTGTAGCGCTGCTCACCTCGGCCAAAGAGACCTAGGACGTCGGAGAGGCTGTGTTTCCCAATTCGTACACTCCTCTAAATTGTTGCTGCTTGTCTGTGCCTCCCACCTCCAAAACTCATCAGTTAAAACAGTAACTGACCTCACTCAAATGCACAATACGAAGTCATGTGGCCTGAGGGATTGTTATTGATGTAGAGGCAAGGTGTCTCACAATAGAGCAAGCAGGTTCAAACACTTGTCCGACTATAAGGTTTGATTTAAAATGTGACAATCAGACCGTGGTAAAGATGGGAAATGAGATAGATACACAGATCGAAGCCAGCTGGGTGACCTTATCATGTTCAAGATCTAAAAAACAGGAAGACCTTCCATAAAAGCACAATAAATACAAGGAAAAGATAGTTAAGTGGTATCGGAGGAAGGACGGGCAGTCAAGGGGACATTATGAAAGAACTGAGTGAGCATTAAGCAGACAGGAATTTGATGTTTTCAAGGATGGTGATATTTTACAATGGTCCAATGGGAGGCGGGGGGCGGGCAGGTTCTAGTTCTTTTGACGTTACTTAAACAGTCTAGTGCCCAGTTTAGGCCTCAGCTGCTTCCAGTACAAAATTAGGGAATCAGACTAAACTGATGTTCCAGGCAGGACCCATTGAACCTCCATGTATAACACTATATGGTAATTATTCGTATACACTTGTCTCCCATATTAGACTCAGCACTAGGACGCTGGTTTGACTCTAACCCAAGGTCCAAACCTACAGTCTGAAAACCAACAGCAGGTGCTTAGCAACTGATGCATCACAGTTCCAGCAGTAACATCACAGACTTTTACAATTCCTGGACAAAAGAAAGCTAGAATGAGATAACCACCCCTATGAACACAACCCCTCCCCCAACTCCAACCACCATTATGCAGCCCAGTTACATTAGTTGATTCCTCCCCCAAAGCTCTCTCTGCCAGTCTAACAAAGCAGCCAATTTGGAGATGATTACATCCAATTTTTTACAACTTTATTTTTCATTTCATGATACACAGTAATACATCTCAGTCACACCTTTAGATGTAGCCGGTGCAATCAATTTTTAACATCTGAATTCCTTACAACTTCCTCTAGAAGTATAGATCTTCCAGCAGAATCTCAGCTACACAAGCTTCCTCACACAATATCACCCTGAAACAGTTTTTCTTATATATTTTGATATGGGCTATGTGATGAAAGGGAAAAGGGAAAAACTGGCAAATGGGAGAGAAATGACCATTTGGGAGCTGTTCGATCCTAAGAGTCAGATTCCTAAGTGCTGAATCTCAGCAGCAAAAATCTATTACAGTTCTCCAGGGTTCCTAACCCTTCAGTTTATCTGAATACCCACCCCTTTGTGAGGCAAACTCCTTGAGAACCCTTCTCAGGTAGTTAAGATCATAGTTACCTGGGCACTAAGGACTTAACCTAAGAAGTGTACCTAGATGTAAACAATGCTCTCTCCCCTACAGGTTGGATAGTTTGAAATATGTACTTCAATTTCTTCTGTAATTGATTTCTTGAACCAAAAAATCTGGTACCCTGCTTATAAACACCCAATTACAAGTTTTAAGGGGGCCCATTATATCAGAGCAGTTTGCTCAACTCCACCTGTAATTTTATTTGGAGTCTGACCAAAAAAATGGGAAGCCTTGTTAGAGAGGTGTCAAATAAAACTTTCTGCAATGATGGAAATGTTTCACATCTGCACCATCCAAAGGTAACCACAAGCTCCATATGGCTACTGAGCACCTGACATCGGGCTAGTGCAACTAATGAATTGGTCAGGATCAGCTTAAATAGCCACATGTGGCTAGGGAACAGTACAGCACTTACAGGAATAGTTGCTTGTGAAAAGAACTTCCTGAGAATTCTGACTCCAAGATTGTCCTTTAAAACTGGTTTTCACAACAGACGTGAAAACTGAATGACTACTAAAAATACTTCCTAGGGCCCAGCTCAGCTGGTTAGAGCATCATCCTGATATGACAATGTTGCGGATTTAATCTTCGGTTATGGCACATAGAAGCAACTAATGAATGAATGAATAAGTGCAGCAACAACTAAAAACTTCTTCCTGAGGTACGCCAAGTCATTTAATTCCTCTCCTAAAATAACAATATAGGTATCCCCTACTTTCTGGAAGCCTGCTTTATACCATTTCGCCTTTACGAAAGACCTACATTAGTGCCTGTTTTCATCAACCACAAGGAATCTGAAAAGGATTTAGAAAAAGCAGGGTTCAGCATTCATTTTGCTGTAAGCTGTCACAGAAGCAGTGCGCATCTGAGAAGCAAGCTGCCATTGCCCTGAACTGTATCTGTGGACACCTGTGCTTCATCTCAACTTACTTTGTGCATTAGCAAGATGTGTGCTAAGGTAATTGCTTCTTCACTTTACTCCGTTTTGACTTACAAAGGGTTTCATAGCAATGTTCTACTTTAAGATAGTGAAGGAAACCTGTATACAAATACACTGCTTACCAAAAGGAAAATACTGAAGCCCTTTCAGATGTGTCTGGACACTGAGGTGGTCTACCCTGGTGGTGTCCTACCATTCTTTTTTCTTTTCTTTTTTTTAAAGATTTTATTTATTTATATTTAGAGAAGGGGGGAGGGAAGGAGAAAGAGAGGGAGAGAAGCATTGATGTGTGAGAGGTGCATTGACTGGTTGCCTCTCACACGCCCCCAACAGAGGACCTGGCCTACAACTCAGGCATGTGCCCTGACTGGGGATCAAACCAGCGACCTTTCGGTTCACAGGCCGGTGCTCAATCCACTAAGCCACACCAGCCAGGTCTGTTCTACCATTTTAATACATGTCAATAATAGCTGAGATTCTGATTGGGCTGCACTGAATCTAGAAATCAATTAAGAATGCTAATATCTTTATACTATTGAATCTTCAATCTGTTAGCAAGATGCATACTTATATTGTCTGAGTCACTAATTTTTTCCATAATGCTTCACAGTTTTCTGTAGAGGTCTGGCACATTTCTGTTCCTAGGTTTATTCTACATTTTATATATAATCATTAGTTCTAATAGTTATCGTAATTCTTTTGAATTTCCTACATGTACAATCTTATTGGTAGAAAATGGTAACTGTCCAATTTCTTTCTTTCCAACGTGTTTTCCTTTTTTTGGTCTTGATTTACTACACTGGCTAGGACCTCTGGTACAGTGCTAAACAGATACAGTCAGAACAGGCATTTCTTTCTCATTTCAAAACTGGAAAACTTTTGGTGACGTTCCCCTCTCCCTTCTCTGCTCACCCCTCTCCCTCTTCTTCCCCTGGGCATGCATATCCTTACTTTCTCCTAAGTTCCAAGAGCCCTTCTTTAGCCTTTAAAACTTGTTTCCTGAACCCACACAGCCCAGCTGGCTCACTTCAATCTCTATGACTTTTTAAATAAGCTTTTGCTTGTATTTGAGGGAAAAAACCCCAAACTGGAAAACTTTCAACATTGCACATTTCAGTATGTTTGCAGTAGGTTTTTGGTAGATTTTGCTATCAAGTAAAGGGAGTTCTCTTTTATTTCTACTTTGTTTAAAATTTATCATAAATGGATGTTTAATTTTTATCAATTTTTTTGTACCTATGAGCCAATCATGATTTTCCTGTTTACTGTGTGAATTACATTGATTGGTTTTTGGGTGTTGAACTAACTTCACATTTCTAATAACACCATGTCTTAGTGTATTACCCTTTTTATACATTGTTGTATTTGGTTTGCCAATATTTTGTTTAGAATTTTTACATCTGTATTCTTAAGTGAGATGAGCTGTTATTTTACATTTTTGTGATGTCCTTGTCAAGTTTTGTTACAAAGATTTTGCTAGCCTCAGAAAATAAAATAGGGAGTGTTCTTTCTTGTCCTATTCTTTAAGAGAATTTTCCTTAAGAGTGGTGTTATGCTTTCTTGAAATGTTTGATAGAATTTGCTGGTTTGTCAACTGAAATTGGAATTAAATTTTCTTAGTAGTTATGGATTTCTTGTTAGATATCCTGTCTTTTCCTCATTCTGAAACTCACAATCTGCTTCCAGGAAACTACCTTAAATCTTGTCAATTTGAAGGACATGACTGTCAGAAATATTGTCAAATATACTCCCCTCACCTCTCACCCCTCACCCAAGGACATTTTTTCATTGTTTTTACAGAGAGAGGAAGGGAGAGAAAGAAGCATCCTTGTGAGAGAGAAACATCGATAGGTCCTTCCTACATGCCCAGACCAGGGAACGAATCCACAACCTTTTGGTTGTGGGATGATGCTCCAACCAACCGAGCCACACCAGCCAGGGCTCAAATATACTTTATAAACAGTAATTACAAACAAATTTTACCTAACGGTAGTTTGCCAAACAGTAAATATAAAATTTGGTTTTGTGCTCAATTTTGCATTTGTAGACATCAAAGAATATCTAAACAGTTATCTGAAGGACCTTTATACAAAAGAGATGATGACTATGAGGCCATAGGCTTTCTTGTCCCTTCACACACTACCTTACGTATTTATTAAATGTCTATTTCCCCCTATTAAACTGTAATAAGCTCTTCTGGGGATGGTCCCATTTCTCCTTGTTTATATATTACTGATGTCCATACTGGGAGAATCTTCGCTAATAGAGAATAAATAAAAAAGGATGGAGGGACATGACTTAGTTTAATAGGTTGAAAGGCAAGATCGAAGAGCTGCAGATAAAGAATCACTTGTTCAGATGCTCAAGAACCATGCACATGATGGAAAAATATCAGGAAAGAAAAGCTACACACTTTGGAGCCCTGGTCTGCTGAAGAAGGTGCTGCAAAGACAGTGGCCTTCCTGCTAGAAGTCTGCAACCCCTATAATGAGGAGACAGTTTGCCACTGTTAACACTGTTAGAAATAGGGCGGTGCTACCATCATATTCACTGCTAAGTCTCCTGACTGTAACCTCATTCCAACCCCAGCCACTACTAGTGAGTTAGTGTCCCTACTCTGTGTTCTAAAATAGCATTAATCATTCTACCTTGCAAATACGTATTTATTTGACTCTTTTGCTCATTATACAGTAAACTCCATGAAGCTACAAACTCAATCTCACTGATTCTGGCAAGGGGTCTAGCATATGGCAAGAACTCAGTAAATAGGTTAATTAATGATATGTAAATACTTCACAGCAATGTTATTTCTTATGTTTTTCTCAACAGGTAAATTCACAAGAAACGGGGCACAGAAACAGTGTGGGTAGTAAAATAGAGGAACAAGGACACAAAAAATAAATTCCAAAATTTCCCGAAGTGAGCTCTGCTCACACTCCCCCCCTAATATGCCCTTCCTTCCACCAAAACCAGGTAAAAGGACCTAGTAAAATGAAGCTGCTCAGAGGAAACATGTATTTGCCTAGCACTAATCAGTCTATGCCTCATCTACAAGCATGACAAGACTTGATCTAATGCAAAACAAGCAGCATAAATACTTTCACACATGATATCCTGTCAGAATGAAATGGTTAATTATCAGTAGCTACCAGTTATTGTTGCAAAAGTGCACCCCAACCCAAACCCACTCAAAACCTCCTATAATATAGCCATACAGGCTGTGGGATGGGAGTGGTCAGACCCACAGTGCAGGTGACAGATGCTAGGCACTGACTGCACCACAGCAGAGAGGATGGAGGAGGAAGAGCTCTTAAGGCAGTGAAGGTGGGAAGAAGCTAAAGGAGACCCAAGGTGACAAGTCGTCAGCCACGAAGTAGTTCAAGAGGGATGAGTGAATAAACCTGAGTGCCTAGGATAAACCAAGTTAACAAAAAGAAGAGACCTACAATAAGCCAGAAATGGAGTGGCAATGGTGCAAATAAAACATGTACTGTACATCACAGTTTATGACATCTCTGGAGCAGGGTAAATGGGAAAGAGCTAACTCTGAGGCATGACGTGCATTAACAGGTACCTTTGAAGCGCAGATCGCAAAGTCTCCTTGCTCATTCTGCTCTGGTGAAAAAGGCACACCATAGGAGAAATTCTAGTTGCTATGACTCTCTAAATTACTCCAGCAACTTAATCTCAGGGTAAATCACACTCTGGTAGTATAGTTTCACAAAATCCACTGAATAGCCACAGGCAAAAAAAGACACTAAAGGCAAATATGATCTGAAAAGTCAGTGAACATGGGCTATATTTATTATGTAAGGGCTTCAAGAAAATAACTGATGGTATAAGCACTGATTAAGAAACAAAGCACAGACAACTGGCTCCTTCACTTTGGGCAGAACAATGAAAAGACACTGCTGAAAAAGGACATAGGAATGAGAGGAAGTCTTAAAATGTTTGAGATGCAAGAAACATGAGAATGTTCTCTAAGTGGATCAGACCACATGAACATCTTGTAACCTCCCCCATGTTTGATGAGGAACAGACTTCTTCTAGGGAATCCTGGTGGTTTCCATGTGACTACATAGTTGATTAACTCGCTCTGGATGGTACCTTGCTACAGAATTCTAACATCTTGTATTGAAGTATGACCAGCCCACTGAAACAGCCAGTGTTGTCCTAGTCACTCCCACTGATGACACACTTTCAGGCCCTTGCCTAACCTGAGTGGTCTTGCACTGACATTGTGATACAGGGCACATCTCCACAGACCCTGAATCATCCTGCCCATGCCGCATGCAACAGGTTTTTCCAGACTTTACCTAAATTAAAGAAAGAAGTATGTTACCTGAGAACTCCAATTTACACCACAAAACAGAAATGATAACCTTAAATAAAAACCCTTAAAGGAGAGCAACTCTTTGTAAAGCAAATATAAAATTAAGCTAGCACAGGAAGTTTATATATCTCCCCCTTTGCTTGCCTGTTCCTGTTACAACAGTGTCTTATAAATAAATACGAAATAAGCTTAGCAGGCAATGACATTTCAAAGGCAAAAAAAAAAAAAAAAAAAAGAAAAAAAGAAAAAGAATGCCAAATAACAATCTCAAAATACCTATCATTACATGGTATTTCTAGTCACCTCAGATACTTCAAAATAAGGCAAAGAGAATCTATTTAAAAACACAAAAGCTGGTGTGGCTCAGTGGATTGAGTACCGGCCTGTGAATCAGAGTTTCAGGGTTGATTTCCAGTCTAGGGCACACGTCTGGGTTGCAGGACAGGTCCTCAGTAGGGGGCGGGTGAAAAGAAAACCACACATTGATGTGCCTCTCCCTCTCTTTCTCCCTCCCTTTCCCTCTAAAAATAAATAAAATCTTTTTTTAAAAAAACCACATTGGATCACATAATACCATATAACTCAGAAAGTATAAAATGTAGGTAAATATCTGGAGACAAATTTCCTAAACATAAAAGCAATGAAATATATTTCGAAGAACTATACCAATAAACCAATATATTTGCTCCCAAAATAATTTTAAATTTCTGTATGAAAAATAATTCATTAAAAATTAAAAGCTGAGAAATTTTTGCAAATATGATGAATGATTAATGACCCCATACAACTGATAGGAATATAGGAATATCCCAAAAGAGAAAAATATGCAAAAGACAATTTTTTTAAAGTAATGATTAATGAACAAATGAACATATGAAAAGCTATACAATAAAAGTCTATGATGTCAGTAGCTATCAAAGAAAATACACATTAAAACAATTATATACCCTTTATCATCAATCATTTACAAAGACTCCTTTGTGATACTCATATCCTTTGATTCAATTCTACTAGAATCTAGGCTCAAGATATAGGTCATTCAAAACTTATTACAAATCTACAGTAATCAAAACACTGTGGTATTGGCATAAAGACATACATTATAGACCAATGGAATACAATACAGAGCCCAGAAACACACCCTTATATATACAATCAAATTACACAGACAAAGGTGCTGAGACTTTTTGTAGGGGGAAAAAACAGTATTTTCAACAACAGTGTTGGGAAAACTGGATATCCATATGCCAAACAATAAGGACAGAAGACCCTTACCTTTCACAATATACAAAAATGATTCAAAAGTCTGAACATAAAAGCTAAAACTGTATAACTTTTAGGAGAAAATATAGAGAAAAACAGACATAACATTGGATCTGGCAATGATTTCTTCGATATAAAACCAAAAGGACAAGCAACAAAAGAAAAAAATAGATACTGAATTACTTCAAAATAAAAACTGTATGCAAAGGACACAATCAACAGAGTGCAAAGGCAACCTATTGAATGGGAGAAAATATTTACAGGTCATATGTCTGATAAGGGGTTAATATCCAAAATACATAGAGAACTCATACAACTGAACAACCAAAAATAAAAAATAAAACCTGATTTTGAAAAGCGCAAAGAAACCCTGGCAGAGTAGCTCCATTGGTTAGAGGGTCATCCACACACACCAAGTTTGTGGGATTGATCCCTAGTCATGGCACATACAAAAATCAACCAAAGAGATCCAGTCAAGATGAAGGCACAGGTAAACACACTCTGCCTCCTCACACAAATACAGAAAAAATTTATACTAGACCACGAAACAAATAACACCCGGAACCATCAGAAAATCAAGCTGTATGGAAGTTGGACAAGCAAGGATTTAAGGAAGCTACATTCATCCAGACAGGCAGGAGGGGTGGAGACAGAGAGATGGGCACAAGAGGCATGGAGACACAGTATGGCGTAGAGAGGTGGCAAAACGGGCAGTCCCACATTCAGGTAGGTGGATAAAAATCAGGGATACCTTGGGAATAAGGGATCCCAGCCCCAGGCCAGACCACACAGCCCAGGGTTTTAGCACCAGGAAGATAAATCCCCACAACTTCTGGCTGTGAAAACTAGTGGGGGTTGTGGAGGCAGAAGAAACTGCAGGATTTTCAGGAGACTCCACTTAAGAGGCCCTCACAGACTTAGAACATACGCAGACCCACCCACGTAGACCCACCGCCTCTGGAACTCAGCACCAGGGCAACAGCTGGAAGGGCGCCAGTTGTATACAGGAAGTGGATGAGGTGACTGGGAACAGGGCAAGTGCTGGGCAAACCTCCAGAAGCCAGTCAGTGACACTGTCCCCTCTAAGAATCTGCTCCCCACACAAAGCCACAAAGCAGTGAAATGGATTACCCTGCCCTGTCGATTACCTAAGGCTCTGCTCCACACAATTTATAGGTGCCTTTTCTACAATAGGACACACTACTAAGACAGGGAGTCAAAGCAGCTCTACCTAATACACAGGAACAAACATAGGGAGGCTGCCAAATTGAGAAGACAAAAAAATAAGGCCCAAATGAAAGAACAGGACAAAACCCCTGAAAAAGAACTAAATGAAACAGAGATAACCAATCTATAAGATGCAGCGTTCAAAACACTGGTTATTGGGATGCTCAAAGAACTCATTGAATATGGCAACTGCATAAAAAAGACCCAGGAAGAAATGAAGGTTACATTAAATGAAATAAAGAAAAATCTACAGGAACCAACAGTGGCAGGGATCAAGTCAAGATTCAAATCAACGATCTGGAACATAAGGAAGAAATAAGCATAACCAGAACAGCAAGAAGGAGAAAAACAACAAAAAAACCAAGGATAGTATAAGGAGCCTCTGGGACATCTCCAAATGTAACAACATCCGAATCATAGGGATGCCAGAAAGAGAAGAGCAAGATACTGAAAACTTATTTGAAAAAATAATGAAAGAAAATTTCCCTAATTTGACGAAGGAAATAGACATACAAGCCCAGGAAGCACAGAGTCCCAAACAAGCTGGATTCAAAGAGGGCCACATCAAGACACATCATAATTAAAATGCCAAAGGTTCAAGAGAGAATCTTAAAGCACTTAGTTACCTACAAAGGAGTTCCCATAAGACTGTCAGCTGATTTCTCAAAAGAAACTTTGCAGGCTAGAAGGGACTGGCATGAAGTATTCAAAGTGATGAAAAGCAAAGACCTACCACCTAGATTACTATATCCAGCAAAGCTATCATTTAGAATGGAAGGACAGATAAAATGCTTCCCAGACAAGATAAAGTTAAAGGAGTTCATCACCAAGCCATTATTATATGAAATATTAAAGGGACTTATTTAAGAAAAAGATCAAAACTATGAACATTAAAAGGGCAACAAATTCACAAACTATCAACAATGAAATCTAAAAAACAAACTAAGCAAACATCCAGAACAAGAACAGAATCACAGATATGGAAATCATCTGGAGGGTTATTAGCTGGGAATTAAAAGGGGGAGAATGGGGGAATTAAGGAATTAAAAAGCGTAATTGGCAGGTACGAAATAGATAGCGGGGTGTTAAGAATAGTATATGAAATGGAGAAGCCAAAGATCTTATATGCATGACCCATGGACATGAACTAAGGTGGGGGGTGGGGAATGGGGGTACCAGGCAGAGGGGTGCAAAGGGGGGGAAAATTGGGACAACTATAATAACATAAATAATAAAAAAAATTTTTTTTAAAGAATCAACCAAGGAATACAAAAATAAGTGGGACAACAAATCATGTTTCTCTCTCTCTCTCTCTCAAAAAATAAAAAAAATCAGTAAATAAAACCTATTTTTAAAAAATGGGCAAAGGACTTGAATAGACATTTCTCCAAAGAAGATACATAAATAGACAAAAAACACATGGAAAGATGCTCAAGTTACTAATCAGTATGTGAATGCAAATCAAAACCATGATGAGATATTACCTTGCATCCATTAAGATGGCTACTTTAAAAAAAAACAACAAACAAATGTTGTCGAGGATGTGGAAAAACTGGAATCCTTGTGCAGTTGTTGTGGGAATATAAAATGGTACAGCTGCTATAGGAAAGAGTACAGTGGTTCCTCAAAACATTAAAAACACAAATGATCCAGCAATTCCACTTCTGGGTATATATCACAAAAAATTAAAAGCAGGGTCTCAAAGAGGTATTTGTATATCCATGCTCCTAGCAGCATTATTCAAAATAGCCAGAAGATTAAAAAACAAACAAACAAGTTCATGAATAACTACGTAAAAAAAATGTTATAAACATACAAAGGAATATTATACACCCATAAAAAAAGTATACAGGGGAGTGGATGCTGGGATGAGAGAGGCAATGGGGGAATGGGGACACCTGCAATAGTGTCAACTATAAATATAATAGGGAAGGACATTCTGACACATACTACAACATGGATGGATCTTGGCATCATGACACTAAATAGAATAAGCCAGTCACAAGAAAACACATATTGTATGACTCCACTTATATGAAGTACATAGAGCACTCAGTACCATACAAACAGAAAGTAGAATGGTAGTTGCCAGTGGGTGGGAGGAGAGAAAATGGAAGTTATCGTCTAATGGATATGGAGTTTACGTTTTACAAGATGAAAAGAGTTCTGGAGATTTACTGAACAACAATGTTAATGTACTTAACACTACTGAACTGTAAATGTAAAAATAGTTAAGAAGCCCTGGCTGGTGTGGCTCAGTGGGCTGAGTGTCAGCCAACAAACCCGAAGGTCACAGGTTTGACTCCCAGTCAGGGCACATGCCTGGGTTGTGAGCCAGTTCCCCACTGGTGGCGTCTGAGAGGCAACCGATCAATGTATCTCTTGCACACTGATGTATCATAAGCCTTTATCATCAGGACTAGTAAATTACTGGAAGCGCCATGAAGGTGCAGAGGCTCTGGGAACTTTCAAAACAGGACATGCCATACCGCTATGACTCTGTACCCAAAGATAACATCAAAACAAGTTAAAGCCTATACAAGACCAACTGAAACATCCTGCTGTACAACCAGCCAATCACCTAATCAAAGCTCAAAGCCCCCACCCCTCAGGGCTATCTCAGCATCTAGTCCTTTCCCTCCCTTGAGAAAGTAAAATAAAAACTCTTCTCTCTGCACTTTCTTCTCTATGTGAATTCTTTCACAGCCTGTGTCACTGACCACCCCAACATTTCCCATGAACAGCAGAATAAAATCTAAAGTTCTTTCCCCAGGTTTACCAAGATCCACATGATCTGGCCTGTGCTTGTCTCTCCTCATACCAATTGCACCTTCACCCACCCTGCTTGTGCACATTGGTTTTCTTTCTTTTTTCACAATCTTTCTAGTGTTAGAGCCTTTGCACAGTTGTTTCCTCTCCCTAAAATGTGTTCATTCCTATCATTCATATCTTAGCCTAACTGCCACTTTCCTAAAGGCCTTCCCCAAAACCTAATCTATAGGAGCCAACTACTGAATTATTTGCATAGCACTTGTGAGTATCTTATTATTTACTGGTTTACATACACAGTTTGTTTTCTGCTTCTTCCACCAAAAAAAAAAAAAAAAAAAAAAGAAGCACCAAAAACAAGGATCTTCCTTGTCAGCCTTTTCACCACTGTATCCTGTGACTCAACAGTGCCTGGCACTTAATAAATATTTGTTGAATGAAAAAATGCATAAGAGTTTTTTTAATAAATGATCTAAAGCTTCACAATTAAAGACATTAAATAAATTACCATGGAGCCTTAAGGTGGAGCATTATGCAGCCATTTTAACTGATGTTTCAGGTAGATAAAGTGTGCAGATTATATTTTCCAAGATGGCCATAGTAAATTCTCCTGCCTTTCATTCTCTTTTTATAACATTATGTTGACATTTCTGCACAGGGGTAGGATTGATGTTCCCTCCTCTTAAATTGGCAGGCTTGTGATGCTTTGTGACTTCTGAAGCTAGGTCATAAAAGGTCATACAGTATCTGCCTGACTCTCTTGGGACAGTCACTCTTGGGATCAAGCCACTATGCTGTGAAAAGCCCAAGCTACATATAGGTGGCTCAGGCTGAGAGCCCCAGTTGAAAACCCAGCACCCACCATCAAACACCAGCACCCACCATCAAACATGTGAGTACATATGCCTAGATGACCGCATCTAGCTGAGCACAGAAAACCCCAAACCATGAAAGATACTAAAAGATGTGTTTTTCACCACTAAGTTTTAGGGTAACCAATGACACAAAGAAAATTAGCACAATTTAGTTTTATTTTAACCATGCAGAAGACACAGAGGAAAAACTGAAGGAAAAATGCTATGATAAGACTAATTATCTACTGAAAAATGGTGAGTTTGCTTATGACATAGTCTGTTTGTATGCATTTCCCTGAGTTTCCATAATACACACATGTAACTATATAATTGAGAATATGGGGAGATTTAATGTTTTTTAAAGCACAAGTGGCAAGACAATCAAAGATCCTTAGCTGACTCTTCTTTAACTGATCACGGTAGATTTAGGAATGGCCAATAAGCATACAAAAAGATACTCAGCATCATTAGTGATTAAAGAAATGCAAATTAAAACCACAATGAGATGCCAATTAACACTCATTACAATGGCTATAATTTAAAAGACAATCAAAAATGGTTGGCAAGATGTGTAGAAACTAGAACTCTCATGCATTTTCTGGAATGCAAAATGGTGCAACCACTTTGGAAAAAAGTTTGGCAGTTCTCCAAACATTAAATAAAAATCTATTGTGTGACCAACCAAACAAAAACATGCATGTAAGTATTCATAGCAGCATTATTCATAATAAAGAAAGAGGAAAGCAAATATCCATCAACTCATGAATAGATAAACAAAATGTGTAAGATCCATACAATGAAGTTATTTTTTTACCCATAAAAAGGAATGGAGTACTGATTCATGCTATAACATAGATGAGTCTTGAAATCACCATGTTAGAGAAATCAGTCACAAATGGGCCACATATTGTGTGATTCCATTTATATGAAATGTGCAGAATAGGCAAATCCATAAAGACAGAACAGTGATTACCAGGAGCAGGGGGAGGTGGGGTGGGGGTTGGGGGTCAGTTAAAATTGAGGCCTCTTTTAAGAAAAATCGCCTTTTATTCCAAAATCTGAGAAATGGGCCATGCCTGAAAGTTGAGTGAGGATAAGCAAAGTATCAACATGTGTTTGGACAATGTGTTCAGAACAGCTAAGGAATTATTTTAGCTGACATGTACAGGGATAGAAGATCTGGTCTAGCCCCAGCACTGTAGGGTGACTGCTGAATAGTCATTTCTCCCACGTAGGACTGAATTAGCTGTGCTCTACAATCCCTTGAATTCTGAGAGGGAGAGCAGGAGGGAGGGAGATAGGAAGGCGGGCAGAGGGGAAGAAAGGGAGAAAAGGAGAAAGAGAACACACACATATCCGAGCTGTCTCTATCAGGCAGCAGGTTCATTTTTGTTTTTGCAAAGCCAATACCCACTAGTTATACAAAGAAATGTCAGACCCATGGACAAGGACAAATAGGGTGGGGATTGTCTTTGGGAGCAGGGGTTGGATGGGGCAGGGGAGGCGGGGATGGGGACAACTGTAACTGAACAACAACAAAAAAAAAGCCATGGGGATGTAAAGTACAGTATAGGAAATAGAATAGCCAAAGAACTTATATGCATGACCCATGGACATGAACAACGGTGGGGGGATTGCCTGAGGGAGTGGGAGGTGCTGTGTGGAGGTGGGCAAGGGGGTGGGGGGAAATCAGGACAACTGTAATAGCATAATCAATAAAATATAATTTTTAAAAACGTCAGAAAATATTTTAAGCATGCTCTCCATCACACCACTCTACTCCCCAGAATGATGCCTTATGATCCTATTTAAAGCAATCGCTACAATCCTGGTGGTCCTCATCCCATTTATTCTGCTCTACATTTTTTCAATCCACTATGTTTATTCTAACATACTATATGATTTACTATTACGTTTATTTTATTGCCTGCCTCCACCAGTTCCATTGTACACACATGAAAACAACAGCAATTTTTGTTTAGTATTCTGATGTATTACCTAAGAGCTTAGACACATAGCTGCCAAGCAATAAATATTCTTTACTGACTGAATCAGTTGAGTAAGTTAGAAATATAGTCAAGAGATCCTAATCCATTCTTTCCATTTCCCAAGTATATAACACATGGTAGGCAAGAGAGAGTGAGGAGACTATCTCAAAGTTCTTTCATCTGCTGATTACGTAACAAAATCCCTTAAACTTCTCTTCCCCTTCCCCATGTATTTCCAAAAAAAATCCCATCTTCTAAAAGCACAAAATCAGTCATACAAAGATTCAGAAATTAGGAGGAAAGCCTTTTTAAACTAAAAAAGATCTGGCAAAGGTGGATAGAAACCTCCTCTCCAGACTCTAAACCAGGAGACAGAATTTGGCTTTCCCACCATAAATGATCAAATGGACAGAGACATATTACACTTAGAAGGTAAAAGAAAGCTTAACCCCCAAACATTGTAATATTACTGACCTAAAGTAAAGTGATTTTGCCTTTTCCCTCAATCATCACTCTTTTTTTTTAAAGCTTGTTTCTAAAACCTGTGGTATACTGAAGTATGGAGACACCTACACATAGTGGAGAAGTTTCTTTCAGTGGTTTGCTTTTATTATAAAATAAGTTAAAAGTTAAACCCATGCTTCTGGATTACTGTAATAATAAAAGAGACTCTGGAATGTTAAAAACAGATTACTCTCTTTGTAAACAGAACATAATCTGAGCAAAACTCACAAAGATAGAGAGATCAACATAGAACAAAGAAACCGATTTGGAAAATCCCAATATCAACCAACTTCTTGACTGAGCTCCAACAGGATGAGGGAGGGGAGACCTTGATTAAAACAGCAGAGAAAAAGACCACTTGGACAGGTCTCCCTGGGAAACCACCAAAGGAGTGATACATTCCTGCGTACATGACAAAGGAAATGGGAGGGAGGTCACCAAAAACTGATGGTGGAAAAGACTAAATTCAAGCCCATCCAACATTGGTAGCCAGAGGTTTCAAACACATTAGCATCTACTGAAATGGCTAGGCCGTCCAGGGTGCTGATGAGCACTGGAAAGCCCCCAAAGACCAAGTTTCTTAGAGATAAAAAGAAGAGGAGCAAAACACCAAATAAAACAGAACCACCAAGAGTTTGGACGTGATTTAAAAAAATAAACCAAACAAAGAAACAGTATCAAAAAAACAGGCCCAAAGCAAGGTGGTGTGGTTTTGTTTTTGTTTTTTGTGCATGAATCAAGACAGGTTCCACTCTCAATCCTCAACATTTAAATTGGGCTTTGAAAATAGCCAAAAAAACCAAAAAGAAATATGAAAAGAAATCATAATCTAACACGATCGACTACAAAAATGAACCAAATTGAAATGTTCTAAGATATTTCAAATTGAAAACACACAAATTTCTGAGAAAGTTATCAGCTTTGGCAGCACATGTTCATATGTTAAGATAATCCATTCAGGCTGTGAAAAGACGAAGTACCGTGTGTCGGGGACAGGGATGGGGGTAAGGAAATGGAGAGTCTGCCAAGAGTCTAGCCCATAGCCTATGAATTAGCTAATTTTCTGGAGCACTTTAATCTGACACACAAACCAGCAAGACCCTCTGCATCTCAACACTGTGCTCCCCACACCACTCTCCTGGTCCTAAGCAGTCCCAGCAACGTAAGGGCAGCATGCATTTTCACCACGGTAAACATCAACACAGACCTCACCTTGTCACTGTCATCATGACAAATGTGGTCGTGATGGATGGACTGGCACTGAAAAGAAGCACCAACACTACCTACAAGAGAAAGGGAGGAAAAGTTAAGATGCAATAATTCCTTACATTTAAACTGCTTTCCCTATTAAAAGTGCTTTTAAATCCATTATCCCATCTAATCCTCAACAATACTAGGAAGTAGACAGGAAAGATTATTCATGTAGTTTAATTCAGCAAAACAAAACACAGAGCGGCTAAATTGCACAAAGTAGCAGTCAGTGAAATGGCAAGTCTACAACTAGAACTCTGTTATTCAAACCCCTAATTTGCCACTTTCTACAATACTGAGTGGTTTGCTTTCCAAGTCAGTCCACCTAAATAAGCACAACAGCTTTCAAGAAGGCAAATTTCTTTTTAGGAAAAACGTATGACCCTGTAAACTCTCAGCATATAAATAACACAATATGCAATCACTTGGTTATAAATTGATTTTAGTACTTTAAAACTATACATTTTTGATATACCCAACCATTTGTTAATTTGAAGAACTCTCTGATAACTATTTTATAATAAGTGACATTTGTAACCAATAGGAAAACAAATGATTATTCAATAAATGATTGGAACTGATAAGTCATTTGAAAAAAAATTTTGATTCCTCACACCTCACAGAAAAAATGGTAGCTCAAAGATCTAATGTCTTACTGACAAATTACAGGTTGCTATCCTGTACCCTTCTGAATAAAGTGGTGCCAAATGAAACCTATGATGGTTTTACCAGTCTGAAACCAGTTTTAAAAGAAAATGCAGGCCCAAAAGTATTTTATTATATTTTTTTGAAAATGTAGACTCTTAAAAATAATCTCGGACTAAGAAAAACTTGAAAGAAGATATTAAAACAAGAAGCCCTACGTGGAAAGTCAGCACTCATGACTGTGAACCAAAACCGCTTCTTACATGTGAGAATTTGACCTTGGGTTAATCCCTGTTAACCTGATTAAGACCACATGCCCCCATGTTACTCGGCAGTGTTGCTTATGATAGAAATTACTGAATTAGTACATTGTACCGGATTGGAAGGAAGCAGACACAGTAAAAAACCATGTTTCTGAGCTTCTGTGAGTGTGGTGATGTAATTAGGTATGTCCCTTGCAGGGGATCCTGGAAACTATGCCTAGCCACCATCCAATGTAGATATCATCTCTTTGAACCTGAGCTACAAGAAGAATATTTCAGAAAGTACGAACTGCTACTCAGACTGCTGCAAGGACTCCCACTGTTTTATGAGTTATAGTTTCTGTCCTATACCCTTCTGAATAAAGTGGTGCCAAGTGAGACCTGTGGTGTTTTTACCAGTCTGAATGTGTAAATGTTTAGATGAACCTAAGGACATCCCATTACCATCCCTGTGGACATTATGTTGACAAATACCATATTTTGTAAAATTTATGATGCCATCAATTCAGATGTCCTATTATTCCATATGTAATTGAGAAAGAATGCTACCAACTAACTTTGACACCTTTCTTCTTAATATTAAAAATTTTATACTCATTGAAATTACTTTTTAGAGTTGTTTAAAGATTGATTTTTATCATGTATTATTTTTATACATTCATAAAAAGAAAATGAGAAAATAATTAAATTGGCAGTAGCAGAGAAATGGGAAAATTATTTTTAAAACTACAAAGGATAAAAGCTCCTTACTAGATAGGCTTACCAGTTCATTTCTTTAAATACACAGATACAATAACCTTAGTGACAGTTACTATTCCTAACCTACCCAGTTTAAGTTGCTGTCTCCCAACTCACTTTATATGAGATTATAAAATAAGGATTAAAATAAGAAAAATTAATCTTACTGAAACCCAGGAATAAAAATACTAAATAAAATTGTAGCATAAAAGTGTATATATAGTAAGTATAGTGACAACCTATGTAATAAAGTGTTAACAAAATCGATTCCTGTTTACCTGAGGAAAGCCTGATTCCTTAACCTGAGTCAATAAAAGAAAATTTATCAACGAAGTACAATATTAGAGGGAAAAAAACTATTAAAAAAAAGTTAGATCACATCAAAAGATGCTGAACAAACATCTGTGACCATTTATTATCAATTTCTACTTCTCTGAAGTAACCTTATTAACAAGCTTAACAAGTTTTTGCCACTGGATAACAATTCTGGGAAGGATGAGGCGGCGGGGGCGGGAGGAGGGTATGTGTGGAAGAGGTGCGGGTGCCAGAACAGTGCAATTATGGATAAGAATCATAAAAACCAGAGTTCCCTCTGGTACTGGTATGAGTTAACATCATTAAATATATTCCAAAAACATGATTTGGGAAAAATGATATATAATAATGTCCCCCAGTATTAAAATCTTCTGGGATAGTAGAATGACAAATCAAATTACAGCGTAAACTATTGTGTCAAATTTAGGGTAGATGTGTTTCAAGGACATGTTAATAAAAATTTTATTTTCAGCCTCCTATTAACCCAGTACTACATAATACTAAAGTTATACTGTTGAAAAGAACGTAAGAATTGATGATTATACATAGTCATTAGACCTACCAAAAGGTGCCAAAACAGACATTATTTTACTATTACACAAAACCCTTGTATTTAACCTACCATGCCATGTGGGTTTTTTTTTTTTTTTTAATTGGACACAGTTTAAGAAACATGAAATTGTGCTGGAAACAGTTCACATTATACCATCACATAATGACTGTCGGGGAGAACATTACTTGGGACCATCACCAAAAACTTAAAACTCCACGAGAGCTGGAAAGGTGAAGGGTAACATACATTATTTAGCAACTTAAAAGCCTCTTCTGAAACAGAGTATTAAAAATAAATGAAAAGACATCCACATACAAAAAAAAAAACCAGAAAAGAAAAAGAAATGAATCTAGATACTGACCTTACACCTTTCACAAGAATTAATTCAAAATAGATCATAGGCCTAAATGTAAAAGACAAACCTACACAACTTCTAGAAGATAACAGAAAAATCTAAGCGACCTTGGGTTTGACAATGAGTTTTCAAATATTTTTTTCATTTATTTTTTTTGGTGAGGGGGAGAGGAACATTAATTTGTTGTCCCACTTATTTTATGCATTCATTGGTTGCTTCTTATATGTGACCTGACCTGAGACTGAACCTGTAACCTTGGTGTATCGGGACAACACCCTAACTGAGCTATCCAGCCAGGGCTGACGAGTTTTTAGATGCAACACCAGAAGCATGACCCATAAAAGGAAAAAAAAAAACTGGTAAGAAAGACTTCATTAAAATTTAAAATGCCTGCTCTGTGAAAGACACTCTTAAGAGAATGAAAAGACAAAGTCACAGATCAATAGAAAATATCTGCAAAATGCCTATCTGATAAAGGACTAGTATCTGAAAGCAATCAAAGAACTCTTAAAGCCCAGCGGTAAGAAAACATACAACCCAATGTAAATATGAGCAGAGTTTCTCCTTGACATTTGCCCTGAATATCAGAACTCACTCCTTTGCTATTAAGGAAAAAGGACCTTTTGCAGAAGCATCCTACAAGTGATAGAATACACACAAGCACTAGCCTCCCTTCCCAGTGGTCCCTGTCCCATAAGACAAAGGATGTAAACAGCTCAAACTGAATTTCTGAAGAATGAAATAAAGATTTTTAAGGTAGCTTTGGATAAGCTAATTCAGAGAATGAGGTACCCAGCACCAAAAGAAACCTTCTATACTAGAACAAAGGGGCCAATTTTTGAAACTTGAAAGGATCCAGGAGAGAACAGCCCAACATAATACACACATTTTGTACCGCTCACGAGTTTTCTCATTTTTCATGCGCTATCTGTTAGGGACTTTATATGTCAACACACTGTCTTGTCCACATCGAATGAAGCGATCTCACTGGTGGAAACCATGCAGGTCAATCTACGAAAAGCTATATAATTGCAAGAACCCATAAAGCATTGCAGTTACATTGTATTTTGGTCATTTGACCCTGGTGTACGTCTTAGAGATTTCTATGCGGTACGCAATGTGTTAAATGACAGTGTTTACCACAAGTGTTCAGATTTTTTAAAATGTATTTTATAAAGTTACTATTCCTGCTGAAGAACCTAATTCTCTACCCAAGGCATAAAGTTCATGTCTGAATCCTCTTCCCAAATGTTGCCTGATACCTATCAGGGGACAAAAGTGGCAGAATGCTTCCATGCAGACAAGGCCTGTTCTTCCACCCGGTAGCCCATTCAATTGCTTGTTCACATCAGTATTAATTACAGTTCTCACTCTACGTTCTTAACCTGGGACACAAGACTTACATGGGAATAAAACTGTATCTTTATTTTCATTAACATGAAACTGAACTGTAAAAGTTCTCTATTATGAATATAGCAACAAACCACATTAGTATTTTATCATTTACACTTATCACTACTATGGATTTACAGTATTAGGCCCACTGCTAGAATGTTTTATTTAATACATTAAGATGCAAATATATTTTTTAAGGATTTTATTTATTTTTAGAGAGAAGGGAAGGAGAAAGAGAGGGAGAGAAACATCAATGTGTGGTTGCCCCTGATGCACCCCCTACTGGACCTGGCCCACAGCCTAGGCATGTGCCCTGACTGGGAATCGAACTGGTGACCCTTTGGTTTGCAGGCTGGCACTCAATCCACTGAGCCACACCAGCAAGTGCTAAAGATGCAAATATATTTTTTATCATTCCAGTATAATTGGTTTCCCTTGTACTCTCATGTATTTTACTTTAAGCAATTAAAAATGTCCTCCTGGAAAAGGTCCTATAAACTTCATCTGAGTACAAAAGCAGTCCACGATACAGACCAAAAATGGTTATAAACCCACTTTAGCAAGCAGAAGATGCTGGGACCAAAGGAAAAAACTAGATCAGAAGCATTTTAAGGGAAAAGATAGACAAAGTCCTTGGAAGAAAAACTTGCAAAATTGAGGGAAGAGAAAAGAAGTGAGGACTAAAGTCAGGGCACAGAGCCCAAAGCTTATAAAACAAGGAACACAAAGAGGTCACAAGTGAAACAGAACTGCCAAGAATATCAGCTAGTGTCTTGGGGCCACGGGGGCAAAGAAGTGAGGTAAAGCAGAGACACTATTTGTGATGTTCCCAGAGACTATCACACTGCAAAATCCCATAGTCAATCCTGAACCCTCATATTTCTTGACCAAGCGGCAGCATTTGACCCAGGTGACTCCACTCTTCTTGAAACCCTTTTTATCCCCTTGGCCCCAGGGAAATTTCCCACATCACTAACTGCAACTTCTCAGTCCCATTTACTGTATTTTCCCCATATCCCCAATTTCTAAAAGCTGTTATGTCCCAAGGATCAAGCCTCAGACTTCTCTTTTCTGTCTATATTTATTCCTTTAGTGATTCCAACTAGTTCCATGGCTGATGACTCCAAAATGTCTATCTCTAAGCCTGATTCCCCCATCTCCTACTCCAAAGAAATTCATTTTTCTATACACTGTTACCTGATCAGTAACACGTAGATATCTAACCAGAATCTGAAACATAACATGTCCAGAACTGAGCTCTTGATCTCCTCCAAACCTACCCCTCCTCCAGTTTCAGTAAATAGCAGAACTATTTGACCAGCTCCTCCTGCCAAAACCCTTGGTATCATCCTGGACTCCTCTCTTTCACTTACATTCCCCATTTGATGAGTCAGCAAATCCTGTTGGCCTCACTTTCAAAATACGCCTGAAATACAATTACCTAGCATCATCTCCACTGCAAAGACTAACAGACTAATGCAACAGATTCCTAACTGGTATCCTTAGTTCCACTCTTTCCCTGTGAACTTTCCCTAGTTCCTTCCCACTCTGTCCTCCACATTGTAGCATGAATGACCCTTTAAAAAGTTTAGATGGATCATATCACTCCTCGGAAACCCTGGTTTCTGCTCTCACTCAAAATAAAATCCAGAGTCCTTATACCTTGGTCTACAAGGCCTCACATGATTTGGCTATCTTAGACCTTTCTGATTACATCTCCTGACACTTCTGCTTTCCCAAAAGGAAACTGAAACACAGTAAACACACACACAGCAAATTATCACGGCAGTATTTAATAAATTTAAAACACTGCCAAATGATATCCTTAATAGTTCTTTGTATTGCAGGAATATGGCCCCTTAGTGCCAGATCCATCCAAAACTCACATTCCCCTTTGTTGACATGTAGCATAATTTTCTAAATGACATTCTATCAGGGACAGATAAAATATAACTAAGGCTCTCTTGTCCATTGCTATGTAAAAAAAGAAAGTTGTACTGGGTTTGAGAAACATAAACATACAATCTTCTTGTATAAACATCGGCAGAAAAACATTGTTGAGATATACGCATATTCCTTGAACTCTGGGTACAAAAAACAAGCAGCATTAAACCATGCAACTGAACTGGAGATGTGACAAGAGTGTGCACATCTTTAAAGGTGGTTAGCTTGCTGTCATAAAAATGTAGCATTTTGAGCACTGTCAGAATTACTCCTCAATGTGCACTTTTGAGATAGGGGTTATATTATATTAACAATGTGTTAACCTAGAAATATGAAATGGGTCCCTCTGAAGCATTTCCTAGACGCAAAAGCCATCTGCCTGTCACCTCAGAAACAAAGAACTGAGGGTTTAAAAGTAAAGGTTTGAACTACAAAACTGGACAATGGGGAGAGCAATAGCAACAAACCTAAGCACCACATGCTAAGACCTGTTCCACAAGACAGAAGCAGCAGCTCTCACTGGTCAAAGTTTTACCAATTTAAGTATTAAAAACAGCAGCAACAACAACAAAAAGACTGTATCACCCTGGCTGGTGTGGCTCAGTGGATCAAGCATCAGCCTGCAAACTAGAGGGTTGCTGGTTCGATTCCCAGTCAGGGCACATGCCTGAGTTGCGTGCCAGGTCCCTGGGTGTGCGAGGCAACCAATTGATGTGTCTCTCCCTTTCTCCCTCCCTTCCCTTCTAAAAATAAAAATAAAATAAAATAAAATAAAATAAAAAAAAGACTGTAGCAGATATAATGTAGCTCACCAAAACATCATCTGAATGAAAATGAGTCCCTAAGTGTCTCAAAAACGGGTGGAGGGACGTAAAACCTTAACTGTCACTTCTTGAGGTATCTATTAAAACAGCTTCTTTAAAAACTGGTCATTATAACCAAAATAGCAAGCATTTATCCTACTTTTTAGAGTAACCAAATAGCTCTAGTTCTACTTAGTTCTTTATTACAAAAAAAAGAAAAGTTAATAACTGTAGAAGGAATTTCAGAATTAGAAAACATCATTTTGCAAACCCCATAAAACTGATGATTCAGGTAAAGGTAATCAATGAGGTTAAAATCACTAGGTGAGTGGTAATGTTGATTTGTAAACTGCCAAAGTAACATTATACAGGCTACTCACAAGCTTCAAGGAGAACGTAACTACACAATGGAGATCAACTCCCATCACCTTAATCCAATGGACAATCTTAGCATTACTTACAGTGGTCCAGATATGATTTCTAATGTGATCTATTATGAAATTTAGGCATAACCTCTGTTTGGCATTCAAGCAAAAAAACAAATACTTCACTTGGATCTATCAAAGTATTGGATATGATTTCCAGTTTACAGGAAATACGTAAGATAGATGAACAAATGACATCACCAGGAATAAACTCATCCAAAAATTGCTCTGCAGAACAACTGGCTCAAGTTTCCAATAAGTCATTGTTGTTGTTATTATTTTAAATGAAAAAGAAAAGTAGGGACTGTGCTAGATTAAAAGAGATTTAGGGAAAATAATCAGATACAATGTCTTATATAACATTATTGACCAATGTTACCCCAATAAATTTAATTAAATCAGATACAACATACATACCAAAATGTATATTAGTTTAAATAAGTCACTTGATAAAAGATATTTGAAAGTGAATAGAAAAATTTGAATACAGTAAAATTAGATTAGATGAAATTTACTGACATGAAATACGTTAAAATAGCAGGTATAAAAGAATATGAATAGTATGATTTCATGATGGTTAAAAAATACACATGTCCCTTTCCAGTGGGGACAATCTTCATACAACATCCCTCTCCGGAAGAGGAAAAGAGGAAACACAAGAAGCAGCAACTGGTGCAGAGCCCCAATCCCCACTTCACAGATGTGAAATGCCCAGGATGCTATACAATCACCATTGTCTTTAGCTACGCAAACAGTTTTGTGTGTTGGCTGCTCCACTGTTCTGTTAGCCCACAGAAGGAAAAGCAAGGCTTAAGTGAATCAAGATGAGTGGGGATCCATCTGGATAAACACATTTGGAATTCTCTCTCTCTCTCTCTCTCTCTCTCTCTCTCTCTCTCACACACACACACACACACACACACACACACGATATACATAGGAAACTTTCAAAAGACTATACATTAATATATTAACAATTGTACAAATAATTCCTAGGTGATAGAAGGAAATTTTTTTTTCCTTATTTTTGCTCATCTTTAGTAGCTGATTTTCACATGAAAAAAAGGACCTAGTTCCCAGGCTAGCTCCCAGTATTCATAGAAATAAATACTGAACCAGATGGGACAACCAGACTCTGGAAAAAAAAAGACAGAGGACTCCAAGAGCAGCCCTATGACCATTAGCAGGAGTCTTGAAGTGAACTATCCATTACCTTCTCTCCTTTGAGATGCTATCCGCAAAATGATCTTGGTGGTAACTGTTAAGATGCTCTGTTCTGCTAAGGTGCAACTGCTGGTTTAAGTGTAGGCAGGGATATTCTGACTCCATTCATTTTGTTAAGTTCCAGTTCAAATTCCTAGTGGCTTCTGACAAAAATACCTTGGAAAGGGCAGTTAAAACCACCCTATGAGTACTTGCCTGCTGGTCCATGAAACACCTCAAAGGCAATGTCTCCTCTCCACCTCATCCTCTCTTAAACACATGGAGAAAATAGGGAGCAGAAACATAGAATCACTGACCTAGGCGGGCTTGAGGACAGCATCAGGACATTAAGGACTGAATCTCATGCCTCAGTGACTTAACCAAGGATTTTTATACACCAATTAAGTACACAAGCTAACAATCAAGGCTTGGAATAACTATTGTCCATATATCCCAGCAAGGTTAAGTGGTTAATTTGGGGTCACATATGGGCCAAGACAGAAGTCATACCTCAGACAGGGTGTCCTTGATAATCCAAAGATAATTAGCAAAGAAGAATTCAATCATATGTTGTTGGCATATGGATTTATAAATTTCCCCAAGGAAACTGTAAGATTCAGGAGAAAAAAAAAAAAGAAAAAAGAAAAGAAAAGAAAAAGCCAAGTCTTTTATCAGAACCTTTAAATCCTTTAGGACACTGATTCAGGGCCTTGCACTTAGTAGGTATTCTATATGTTTTTAACTGATTGTTTTGAAATCTGGTTCTGTTTTGTAAGGTATAAATAAATCTTCCATATCAGTATACTGAAAACTTAGCCTATGGACCACCACAATTCAAGTGATTGATATAGATGCTAAAAAGCATTTGAACTCAATAATATATATATTTTTTTTTAAAAGAAAATTAAACAGCTACACTTTTTTTTTTTTGAGAGAGAGAGAGAGAGAGAGAGAGAAACATCAATGTGAGAGAGAAACACAGATGGGTTGACTCCCATATGCATCTTGACTAGGGATCAAACCACAACCTTTTCTTGAACATGGACCATGCTCCAAACAACTGAGTCACCAAGCCAGTACTAAACAGCTACATTTTTGTTCATTCCATACTAAGAGCAACAAGTAGACTTCTTCTTTTTTTTTCAGCTCACCTTTGGGGACCTTGCCTGTACTTTTTAAGTAACTGTCACTGCAATTACTGTCTAAGAAAGACACTCAGCACTTTAATTTTTTGGCTCTGCTCCCATTTATTGTTCTCTCAAGACTCTATTCTTTTCACTCCAGTAGAAAGAATTGCCTAATTTTATAGCAGCACATGAAAACATATTGAGCCTTACTCAATACTGAAACCAGAGGTGGCTAAATTCTTGAATGTGATCTCCCTGGGTTTTAATCACATCACTTGCAGCAGTAGCCTTCACAACTACTACTGGGGGACCAGAGTCTATGGCACAGCTGCAAAGAAACATGCTAAGACTGTTCCAAGTCTTAACAACCAACTACAATTTCCATATTTCTGCTCCAAAGATTCAAATATCATCCAACTGGTAAAACCCAACATTATTTACTCATCTATTCTCTATGTTTAGCTTTCTCCAAAGCATTGACAACAAAATAGACTACACTGTTTTTAGAAATCTTACTTAAAATTTAAAAAAGAAACTAGTAGCTTTGTTAGATGATACCCTTTAAGCCATTATTAATATTTAATTACTTGATTTTATTTTATAGTAGGTGATGAGGACAAAGCAATCTGCCTTAACAGAGTTGACAATTAACTTCACTCAGAACATTTTTAATAATGCACTTAAAAAAAGTATTCTTACAAAACATTCTGCAATCCAAATACACAATAGCTTGGAAAACAATGTTTAGGAAACAAAAGCAATGTAAAAAGAAAGATTAAAAAAACTAGAACAGTACAAGTTTTATATGGCTCTGGTTTTACAGTGCTCTTACTGCATCATTAATGTCGGAAGTTTGTTCCTTCAGCTGGCTCCGTTGCCTGGGATTTAAAGAAATACCTTTTCTTCCTGATTTCATTTCACCTTCTGGATCCCTTCAATATTCTCTAATATCAATTAGGACTTTTCCTTTGAAGTCCCAAATGCTGACATACCTCATTTCCCCAATGTGAAATATGTTATCGTCTCCGCTGCTGCTGCTCTACCTAGAGTATGACAGGGAGGGACCTTGAGGTTTCACCAGTCTTTCGCTTCTTCACAGGTTTTCCTTAAAGTAACTTACTTCTTCCTCCAACTTTTTGTCAACTTCACTGTCAGAATCACTGCCACAAGAGCTTGAAGAAACAAGTTCTTTTGATTTAGGCATTGCTTGCTCCTGCAACCGACCAGCACTTGAGTCACTTGCAACTCAAAACATTAATGTTAATCAATAACATGTGATAGAAAAAGCCAATCTAACTCTGTGAGGAAAGATGCTTACTACTGTTACAGTAGAGTCTAATGATATTTCTAGCTAAGTAGAGCAGAAAATTCAATTTCAGAGTCTTGGATTGTTTTGTTTTAAACAACTTTATTGAGATACAATTCACATACGATAGAACTCATCCATTTAACTTGTAAAATTAAAAAAAGTTTTATTATAATCACCAAGTTGTGCAACCATCATGACAATCAATTTTAGAACATTCTAATCACCCAAAAAAGAAATCCCAAAGCCATTACCTCATTTTCCCCTTTCACAAATTTTCCCCATTTCCCACCAACCACTAATTTAATTTGTGTATATGTCTATTCTGGACATTTCATACGAACGAGATTGTAGACTACGTACAGATCTTTGTAACTCACTTCTTTCACCCCCATGTTTCTAAGTTTCATTCACATTATAGCATGTATCAATTTATTCCTTTTAATGACTAAATAATATTCCAGTGAACAGATAACCACATTTTGTTTATCTATTCATCACATGATGGCAATTTGGATTGTTTCCACTTAAGAACTATTATGAATGTTGTTATGACATTCAAATAAATTTTTGTGTGAATCTTTTCATTTCTCTTGAGCAGAATTACTGGGTCAGGTGGTACCTCTATTCAACCTCTTAAGAAACTGGCAAAATGTTTTCCAAAGAGGCTGCATCAGTTTAAAATTCTACCAGAAGTGTATAAGGAGTTCTCTGTTTGTTTTTTGTTTGTTTGTTTTGTGGTTTTCTTTTTTAAATAGAATGAACCTTAAAGTGAGACCTAGATACAGTTTAGTCATTTACTGAATATGTGATCTTAGGCAAGCCATTAAACAAATCATGTCTTCCTTATCTATAAAATGGAAATAATATCTATTTCATAGTTGTTCTGAGGGTTATTATTAAATGTGTAAAAATGCTCATAACACAGTGCCTGACACGTAGCAATTCAAGAAATTATATAATTAACATTTCTAATCAAACCAAGGATGCTGATTTGCCTATGAGGCACGGCCTAACTCCTTAATTTTTTGTTAGAATTCTTTTATTGCATTCATTCTACTGTAATTTTTTGGTAACGTGTCTGCCTCTCCAACCAGACCATGAGTTGCTTAATTTATCTTTTCATATTCTAGCATGGAGCACATTTCCTGGTTCAAGACTAAAAAGCAGAAACAAAAGAAGGCAGAAAGGAAATAAGAACAAAAGAAAGAAAAAACAGGGAGGGAAGGAGTGGGCGAAAGAAAGGGTAAGAAAGGGAAAGAAAGGTTCCTGCTCCATCCCCTCCATCTCTGTACTTCAATCCCTTCCACCCCTGGTGAGATTTAGTTAGGCTGTCCTCTTTTCTCCCACACAAACTGCTTGGCCTCATATGTCTCATATGTAATAGTTAAATACAGTTAAATTCCATTTCCTCCCACTGCACTATATTTTCTTTCGAGTCAGAGACTGAGCCTTATTCATCTTCATAACGTATGTAGAGCCTGAGGCTAAGTTTTGTTCATAGAAGGCCTCACTAAAAAGGTTTACTGAATACATAAGGACTTTGCACGTGAAGTTTTTTTAAAAGTAAAAAAAAACAAAAAACAAAAAAGGTTTGTGACAGGGAAAAAAACTGCATTCCAGTACCCCTCTCCCTAGTCCTCAGTCTCCCTTCCCAGAGGCAAGTATCCTCAAATCATCCAGGTATTTCCTCCAGTATTGACCTCAATTTTTCTAAGTCATAAGCTTATAAGACTATTTCTTGGTTATCAAATTTAATGATTTATTGGATTTCTGCCATGCTACTTAATCAGAGGCCTAAACTCTTCCATGCCTCCTATTCTACTTCCTTTCTCATCTAGTCCTGCAATGTAATTGTTAGTGATACATTTTATATTTGTATTAAAATGATGGCCATTGAAATTTCAGAAACAAAAAAGATCTAAGAAGTTGTAGCCAAAGAAAAGCTCATAGCCCACGAACTTAACGTTTTGAATTTTAGTTTTAGAGGTGGGGGTGTAGTTAATAAAGAGAAAGAGACAGTAGACAGTAAAGACAAGGTAATATGTTTGGGGGCTACAGGAAGAGCAAGAAGGAAGTGACTGATTTAATCTATTTTCCTGAGTATTGGTAGTAAAGGGAATGGCTCCACTTTTCTTTACTGGAGTAGAAATATGAGAACGTCAGGTAGGAGGGGCTAGGAGTGGGGAATTCAATTTCCAGAGCATGGACTTATTCTTTGTAGTGGGAAACAAAGAGAATGCAGAAACTGGGTATCCAAACAAAAATAGGGCCTGAATGTAATCCATTCCTTGGTTATAATACAAGTAATCTAATTGGTGATTTCTAGGTGTTCTGTCCCTCAGCTTTAAATTAATCCAAGGATTGACTTTATTTATTCATTACTTCCTACTTTAAAAGGGATAAAGATGAAATTTGACAAATACTATTTCAGCCATTCAATAGAAATTGTCAGGTATATACACATATGTTACGCATGAGTGATCATCTAACTACTATTTATGATGACCAAACATAGTAACATAAAACACTTAGTTTACACTTTAATTCTCATAAATTCAAATCTTTGGGCTACAGCACCTGAAATCTCTAATACATTACCTAAATGATAAACGGGAAGTTAAATTACTGCTATAATTTCCCGACAGACACAACATTGATATGTAACACTCCAATTTAACAATATTAAAAGGCCTGATAAAAAAAATACTCACATGTCCCGGGTCTAAAATGAATGAATGAATTCATCAATTAATTAAAATGCAGTAAAGATGAGTAACCTGTAAAGAACCCCTAAAAATAGTAAAAACTCAACAATAACAATAGGCAAGAGCCTCAGAAAATATAAATGGCTTCTGAAAACATACAAATCATAAGCTTTTCTCCAAAGAAACATGCAAATGAGTGTTCCACAGACACACCTTTCTTACTCATCAGATTGGTCAAGATCAAAAAGTTTGATAAAACAGGCATGAAAAACAAGTATGAAAAAAAAACAGGTAAACATTGCTGATAGTAGACATGTAAACCAGTACCTCTAAGAAGAGCAACTAAGCAGTTAACTACCCTGATGACAAAGAGACACCTTTTAAACCCGACTTTCCCATTCTGAATTCATTTTACAAGTCTACTGGCACTCAGGCAAGTTGATATATGTACAAATTATGCATCATAATTTATTATATGTCCCCCAAGATCAGAAATGGCTACACAGGACAGGAAATTCCCCATTTTATACATTGTTATCCTAAGTGCAAAGAACAGTGTGGCATTTAGCAGGTGCTCAATCGTTGGTCAACAGAATGAGTAAAACTAAGATTTTAAGAGTTTAAATGTCCATCAAGAAGAGAACACTCTGCAACTGTAAGAGGAAAAAAGAGGAAGTTCTTTGTGCACTGATCAAGAAGGAGCTCCATTATAAATTGTTCAGGGGAAAATGCAATGGACCAGGGTAGTAGAGATATGTAGAAATTGATCACACTGAGTGTCTCTAGGTTTAGGAAGAACCAGGAGGTTAGAGGATAGGTGTCAAAGAAAATCTGTTCACTACAGGCTTTTTTATGTTTTGAACTTTGAACCATGTGAATATATTACCTATTCAAAAAATAAATAAATTTTAGAAAGATTAGTCCTACTGTAAATTACAGAGGTTGTAAAATGAGGCAAATTCTTAAATACACTTGAAGTTAGCAAGTTGAAAATGTGAAGCAAACACCAAAGTCATAATTCTTAAGTGAGATGTGACTGGTACCTAAGAATTATTTGCTTTCCAAAACAGAAGTAAAAAGTGAATGGAACAAAATTTCTCTAATAATTTGTATTATTCTGTGAAGTCTATATAGTTGCTGCTTCGATAACAGACCATCGTCTAGACTCTAGAGGGAAAAACTGAATTTGAAAAATAAACAATAGTTAGTGCTCAGTTCTGGTTCTTAAATGTTCAAAGACAACTGCTGATGCCTTGAATTTATTAAGTGGAGTTTCTAGGCAACAAATAGTATAATCTAGCTCTTTGCAATTCTGTGTTTTCTTATCTACCAGGACTCTTAGATTTTATTTCCTAAAAACTATCACCTGTTAAGCTTCCCATACAATGCTGTCAGCTCCTAATACTAAGGATAGCCTCTGTGTGTATATTCGTAATTGTGTACTAAAGTTTTATAGATGAGTCTGCCTCTGAACTTAGGCTTTTATCACTCCAAAGTGGTAGCAGGGTGTTTTGTTTTTGGAAGGGAGGTGCCAAAAATGTAAAAAGTGGATAAAAAAGTATTAATAAAATATTGGTGTCCTGGATGATGTGGCTCAGTGGACTGAGCATTGGACTGTGAATTGAGAAGTCCCCAGTTCAATTCCTGGTCAGGGCACGTGCCTAGGCAGCCGACCAGATCCCCAGTTGGGGACACGTGAGAAGCAACCAATCTATGTTTCTCTAACACATCGAGGTGTCTCTACCTCTCTTTCTTCCTCCCTTCTCATCTCCTTAAAAATAGATAAAATATTTAGAAAAATAAAAAAATAAAGTAAAATATTGGGAACATGCACTGTAAAGTACCTGGGGAAGACAAATGATCTTGATGGGTAAGCTGACATTAAATTGATAATCCAAATGAAAAAACATCTCATTACAGTTTGGAAAAAGCTAAACCATTCAGTTCCTTTTCTGAAAGATGGCCACCCATTATTAAGACAATAAAGACAGACTTATATAGCAAGCATATTCTGAATTTCATGTTGTTTTCAGTTATATCCAGTTTTTCCTTCCATTATGTGTGGAAAATATTCTAATTTACAATAGCAGGGACCAGTCACAGTAAGATTAGCACTAAAAAGTGGGAACATAAGAATAAATAATATAAAATGGATAATTATCTTTTAGCCTTGCCATAGCAACCTGGGCAAGTAATCTTTGAAGACTGTTTCCTTACTTGCTAGTCCTGAAGAAAGCAGTTTCCTATCAAAAGAGAAGCAAAAGATGAGGCCCTCTGTTTTCCCTCTTTGCTGCCCTCATGCAGATAAACATTTGAGAAGCAAATAGCATAGGAGTGGCTACTTAACAAGGCCACTCAGGCCACAATGGCAGGTGGCCAGTCCTTCCCTCCCTCTCCTGGTATTTTAGCCAAGCAGGTCAGGAATATGAGACTTCATGTGCTAATCTTACTATCAAACATGCCATTCTTCACCCAGCATCAGATGGAGCATTTTTTCCTCAACAAAGCTTACAATTAAAATAGTGCCCTGGCTGGTGTGGCTCAGTGGTTTGAGTGCCAGCCTGTGAACTGAAAGGTCGCTGGTTCAATTTCCAGTCGGGGCACATGCCTGGGTTGAAGACCAAGTCCCCAGTTGGGGACTGTGAGAAGCAACTGAGAGGCAACTGATCTATGTATCTCCCACACATTTATGTTCCTCTCCCTCTCTTTCTCCCTCCCTCCCCCTCGCTCTTTAAAATAAAAAAAAAAAATAAATTAAAATAAAATAAATAAAATAAAATAATAAAATAAAATAAAAGTCTTGCCCTGGCCAGGTAGCTCAGTTTTGGTTAGAGCATCGTCCTGTATGCCAAGGTTTTGGGTTGGATCCCCAGTCAGGGTACATACTAGAATCAACCAATGAATACATATATAAGTAGAACAACAAATCGATCTCTTTCTCTCTGTCTTGCTCACTCGCTCTCTCTCTCTCTCCCTCCCTCCCTCCTTTCCTTTCTCTAAAAATCAATAAATTAAAAAATTAAAAAATAACCAAATAAAATATCTTCTTATATCAACTCTTGGTTACCTATGATGATGCAAATGAGCCCAAATATAAATACCAGTGAGTAAAATCAACTCAGAGGAAAGTCTACATGGGCCCATTACTGTGGTGAGTATCTCACCTAAAATTATTCCCACAATCTTGTTTGTAAAATGTTTATCCTCCATCTAGGTAACTAATCTTTTTCACTTGAGCTCAAAGCTTCCTAAGGGAAACACTCTTAAAAAAAGTGTTCACTTATCACCTGCTGAGTGATGAGCCAATCAATGCTAGGAGCTGACAGATTGAGCTGGGTATTGGAAGGAGGACAAAAGCAGCAACACTTTGATTCCCATCTTCAGGCAGCTTTCAACCTAGAAAGTCTAAATATCAGAGAACAACCCTAAAATAACTTGTTCAAGATGGTTAACTTCAGACTGTAAGTGCAAAGGCAATCCAGGTAAGTGGTTTTTAACAGATCCTCAAAGTAGCCCAGCTTTCTCAGAGAGTTAAAATTCACTCATCTAAAACAAAGTGTTCAGGATTCCTCCCTTCTCACCTTATCCCAATACATACAACAGGAGGAGTTTTAGGGCATTCAGGAAAAGGTTCAGTCCAGAGTAGAGCTTTCACTGAGCTGAGCAAAAGACTTGGAGGCAGTAAAGTACACAAATCTCTGATACATTTACTTCCACAAAGCCAAAGATGGTGGGGGGAGGGGAAGGGTCAATGCCATTCCCAAGTGGAATAAAAAAATCTTTTCCTGCTTGGGTAGAGATGCCCTCCTTCTCTTCTGCTACCTTAGAGTGCCACAAACCTAGGGGGAGGGCAAAGCAATAAACGAGGTAAGAAGTTTTATAAACACAGTTATTAGAAGCTGAAGAATTACTACAGATTTCTCTCAGCCTTGAATACTGTTACAGAGACATTTGTATCAAAGACTTTCTAACCCACAAACTAGAAGACATGGAAGTAAAATGAGCCAGAGGGGCCCCTTCACATTGCCGTATTTTAAATCTATGCAGAATAAAGCTATGCATGAAAAGCAAATGGGGGTGGGGGGTGGCGGATGGAACAGATGACGACTACAGACTACAAATCAACAAGGAATGAATATTCATAGAACACAAAAATTATATTCATGCTAATTCTAACATCACTGACAGAAAAAAGACATTTACTTGCTAATAATGTATTTAGGTCTAGAACTATGAAGTGGAAAAGAAACAAGATTTTGCCATGAAGACAGGCATGGGTTTTGATCCTTGTTCTTCCATTCATGAGCTGTGAGACCTTAGGCAAATGAGCCTCAGCTTTTTCCTTATCTGGGAAGGGGTACAATACCTCGCATGTGTTGTGGCAAAGTTTATGTGATATATGTAAAGAACTTAGCACTGTCTTTGGCACAAAAGATGTTAACAAGTGTTTAATCTTATCATATGGCAATAGAAAAAGTTAACTACCAACTTTTGCCCATCCCTCCAAGAATCTTCAGGCATACTCTGTAACTGGGAAAATCTTATCAGTATCCATTAATAAGAAAGGGTTAAATAAATCATTATTCTTCCTTATGATCCACTTATTAAACAGCCCTCCTGAAAGTTACTGACAATGGAAAGGCTACCAAAGTATATTGTTAAGTGGGGGGATGAGGGGGGAGCAAGCTGAAGAACAATAGACAAATATAATAAAGTCCAGTTTATCTGGAAATGTTATTAACAGAAATTATCCCTGAAAAGAACAATGCCACTGAAGGTATGTTTATATATTTTGTACTATTTGCATCTTTTTTAAATTTAACCTTTATTGTATTTTTTTCCATTACCATTTAGTGCCTTTATGCATTTTCTATAATTACAAGCACTATGTGTATAGTTAAAAACTAATAACAAAAGGAAAAAAGTATTACTTGTATAATTAAAAATTACTGACAAAGCACTTTTATATAATATCAGATACTGATTTAACCTTCCTATCCAAAACTTTTTTTCTTGGAATAGCTCATGGATGGTCTTAAAAACCCTACAAGCAAACTTATTTTTGGTTCCATGTTCCAGCCAATCTAACACAGCCAAGGCAAAGCTGGGAATGGATGCTTTAATCATGGCAGTGGCTAGGGGTGAAGGAATGGAGTGCTGGTATGTATTGGGGAGAAGGTGGTGGAAGAGATTATGAGAAAGAAAAAGCTCAACATATGAAGAACACCATTCTCTATTTTGAACTATGCTCCTGTGGTTATAAAATGGTCTTTGCCCACGCTGGTAGGTACCTACTGTGCCTCCATCACCTATATGCAATACAGCCAACCTCAGATGGATGGTAAGTAAAGATATCATTTAGGTAATTTCATTTTGCAGGCTTTTACCTGTTCAGGGTTACTAAATCACTCTGCCAAATAATTATTAATATTGAATTACATCATCTATGATGAATTCCAAAACTATTTTTCTCATTTAACTTTAGCAAACACTTCAAAAGGGCTAACACATTCATAAACTCTATTACATAAAAAAGTACACCTCCTTCAAAAAAGCTTGCTTTGGGAAGTTAATACTCTGCTCAAGGATGACTTCAAGTTCATCTAAATTAGCCTGGGAAGTGGCCTTCAGTTCAAAGGAATCACAGCTACTTATGGAATGACTAACTTCAACAAATATTATTTCCTAGCATATTAAATCATTTGTACTTCCAAAATGACTTTACAGTGAACATTAGATTTAGCATATTATACTCGAATGTTAGCCTGTCCTTAGACACTAATAACATTCTTTTATGTATTTATTATAATTAAAGCATCAATTCATAACTCTTTCCTAATAGTTCACTTAAACATTATCATGCCCCTACATAGGAACCATCAATTGTTGTCTATTTATAAGATTAAAAGAAGTCAGATTCCTCAATCAGACACTTAAAATCATATACAATCTTCCTAGTCTCATTACTACCACCATCTTACCAAAGCCTTTGCTCAAGCCAGCTATTAACTAGTTAATCCATTGTCTCTTCAGAACCCAGCAAATTCTGCATAGGCCACAAAGGCTCAAATATCCTAGGCTACACTAGCCAACCCAGGACACATGAACCTACTAGGGTTCAGCATCCAAGAAAGTGGACCACCTCACTCTTCTTTTAATCACAGGACAGGATGTTATGACATGATGCTTTCACCCTAAAATGACAGAGTACACACAAATTATACGACTTAGGAACACTTAAAGACAAGAAGAAACACCAAATATTAGAAACAACAGAAAAAATCTGGGTGGGAAGAAGTTAACTACGAAATACTTTCGGAGAAAATCTAAACATGGTAGAGAAACTGAGCATGGTTAGGGAAACAGACAATAGACATACTAAGTAGATTTCATGGCCGTATGTCCTCAATTTTGAGGCAGTATGTTTTCAGTAATTTTTTCCTTCTAATTACAGATATTTGTTAATAGCTAATGAATTACACTTAATTATCATCTCTTCTATTCTTTTTCATATTAATAGTTTTACAAATTTTAAAAAATCCTTTGTCAGACCTTACACACAATTTGAAACTTATAACTGGTTGCCACATGGATCAAAGCAATGGAACCTACAACACTGTTACAGAGATGCTTATAAATTATGGAGTTGAGATGAGAGGCAGTGTAAGTAGACAGTCCATACTAAAATAAGGGAATCAAACCGTAACCGAGAAAGACCTGGAGAGGATGAGGGTGAGAGATGTCTCTGGTGAGAGACTCTCCCTAGGCAAGGAACCATGTGGCTCTCTGAAAGCCAGGCTACAACTCTTGAATGCAGGTTTTCAACTTAGCACTTCAGAGAGTCAGCTGATCTCAAGGAGTGTCAAAAACAACAAAACACCAGTGAACACTTTCCTTTACAAAACAACTCACAACTTCAACTCATCATCTTAAATTGTTATTGGTGGCAAACGAGTTCTTGTGGTGTCTAGAGGAAAAGAATTTCCTGAGACTGGCACAGGAGGATGGGACTCCGTGGTATAACATGATGATGTACAATTAAGGGGACCCCCCTCCTGGCTTTCCAGTGTCCCATCTCCGTCTGTCTCCACCATGAAAAAAGTCCATTCTTGCATAGGGCCAGGATGAAGGCCACTGCCCAGCATTTATGCTCAATATTAAAGTCCAGTCCAGTCCAGCACCCAGCTAGCTTAGTGTGCTTCCAGCACTAGTCCATTGCTGTGCTTTAGTATTCAGGCTCCCACCTGGAGGCCACGAAGTCAACAGGTTCATGCACTGTGCGAGTGTGGGTCATAAGCAAGAGAGAGAGCTTCTTTGTTTCCCTGCAGTTATGACCAAAAGCTTGGGTTTGGGAGGGCAGGGTGCTTTCTAAAAATGATCGATCAACTTCCCAAGTTTTTGCAGGCTTTGGATAGGGTCCATCCCCCAGTCAGACTGACAGGCCTCTCTCTATAGTCCAGCACCTCCCCCTGAGTCCCCTAACAATCTGGTACCAGTATTGGAGAGGGGAAGGGAGGTCTGTTAATCCCATTGGCCAGAGTACTGCTACGATCCTCTTGAGTGTGAAAAGCAGCAGGTTCTTGGTGAAGCAAACAGGTTCCTGCTTCCTAGTTTATTGGACTCAATGTCTAGTCTGTTTTATTCTCCTTCTCAATATTTAGCTAAACACCAACAGTAACTAGGAAAAGCTGTACTGAAATTCTCCGTCTCAACTCATCCAGGCTTGAAACACTTCACCTTGAGGTGGTACACAAGAACCAAGCCACACAGTGCAACATTTAGGATGTCAATTGTCTCGTTCTCCCACACTCCTTCTGGTCTAATCTAGTCTTTGTCTTCCTTCTTCACCTTCTCCCAAAGTTCTGACTCTTGCACGGAAAAGCCTACCAAGTTTTGTGATGCGCCTGAAACTCTCACGCTGTTCTCTGTGGTCCACACACATATCTGGACCTTGGCTCATGTCAGGGAGTTTGTGGGTTACCACTGTGAAAGTTCTCACTATGCTAATAACCTCCAGACAGGACTTCTGGCCCTCAAGTATAGACTCTGGCAACATTACACTGATTTTTATCATATGGAGAGTTATTTTCCGTTCCTGGAGAGTTTAAAGGCAAAGAATTAATATAAAGGGCGCATATACACAGTGAGGATTTGCCCAACAATCTCTAGAAGTTAAGGGCAATATGAATTCATACAACGGTTTAACATGAAATGCTTTTTAACTCCCCTGTGATTCATGGAAAGAAGATTTGGGATAATGAAATGGTTTGGAAACAACTGTTTCTTTGTACTGAAATAATAATGAAGGCCCAGGCCAGGTAGCTCAGCTTGTTAGAGTGTCATTCCAATATGCCAAAGTTGCAGGTTTGATCCCCAGTCAGGGTACATACAAGAATCAACCAATAAGTGGAATAACAAATCAATGTTCCTCTTCCCCTCCCCCAATCAATAAGTTTTAAGTAATTAAATAATTGAAAACAAACACTAAAAACTGTTTATTAAATTTAAATACACACCAAGTTAGACTCATTAATCTCTTGTGATTAAGTGTAGCTGGGAATTTTGACTCCAGTCTCATCACTGTGACTAAACAGCATGATTCAGACACTCTTCCTCTGTGCTACCAGAGCTCTCTGTGTAACATGTCACATCATGCAATGTTTTGCTTCTCCCTCTACACCAGAGGCTGCTTCAGAGTACAAGCTATGACTTACATGTTTTGACATAGCAAGCCCAGCACAGTGCTGGACACACAGTAGGTGTTAAAAAATATTTCTAAAGGGAAAGAAAGGATACTCATTATGAATTTCTAACTAAAATTCTCCTACCTCTGAAGGATTCTAAATTAACAGTAAATAACTACATTCCCCAAGCCCTAGATGTGAGGATATTTGGTATGTGAAGTTAGTAAATGTTTAGTAACAAATGACCTGCTAAAATAAATAACCATGGAAAGGAATAAGCCTCCAAAGAAGCAAAGAAAATGAAAGTTTTCTACTGACTCAGAATTCTTGAGCCCTCTTAGCATACTTAGTATTCAAAATAACTACTGAATAAGTTACGGAAATATAAACACAAAAAGGAAATGGTCTTGCCAACTACCATTTGCTTTCTATTTTCTTTTCAAATCCAAATGACCTTAGGATCTAGGCCAAGAGGAGGCATGAGATTTCAACACTCAAAAAATGTATTAACTGAATTAAGAGGCCTAAATAAAAATCTACTCATGTGAACTTGTATTTGTGTTAGAAGTATGCACTGTGTGCATAACTACTGTCATGGGCAACCAAGAGCAGCAGCTTCTACCTAGTGAAGTTTTACTTAGAAGCATGGAAGAGGGTGACTCTTCACTGCAATACTGATGCCTACGTACAGCTCAACAGCTCTGGTTGGCCTTGTTGAAAGGAACCCTTAAAACTCATCAAATCTACCTCTACCCATTCACACTGAGCATAAAGCTAATGTCTACTGAGACCCTGCCCGGATAGCTTAGTTGGTTCGAGTGGTCACCCAATACACCAAGGATGCAAATTTGATCCCTGGTCAGGGCACACAACAATCAACCAATGAATGCATAAATAAGTAGAATAGCAAATCAATGTTTCTCTCTCCCCTGCCCCTTTCCCTCCACTTCTAAAATCAATAAATTAAAAAAAAAAAAAAGAAAGAAAGAAACTGAGGTGCACTGAGAGGAAGTAACTTGCCCTGGGGTATAAAGAAAGCTAATGACAGCCCTGGCTGGTGTGGCTCAGTTAGTTGGGCGTCATCCCACTAACCAAAATGTCACAGCTTCAATTCTTGGTCACGACACATGCCCAGGTTGCAGGTTCAGTTCCCAGTTGAGGCGTCTGCAAGAGGCAACTGATTCATGTTTCTCTTCCTTTCTCCCTCCCTTCTCCGCTCTTTGGAACCAATAAAAGAAAAAAGAAAATTTAAACGAACGTTAATGGCAGACCAAGGGCCGAATAGGTCTTAAGGCCAAAGCCAGTAATCTACTACCCTGCACCATCTCCCTGCCAACTATTAGATTTATGTTCATTGTAATACATCATATCAAAGTATTGTGCAAGTGCAAACTGAAGAAATGATGAAATATAGCAAAACCTTCCCAAGCAGACTTTTCAAAAGAACTGCATATTCTAGTTGATTTGCTTTTCTGATCTCCAAATGTTGGTTTTGATAACTGAACTTCACAATTATCAGGTAAAAGGACATGAGAGAGGGGGGAAAAAAAGAAGAATGAGTACTGTTCCTATCTCAAGGCATATGTAGAGAGCCATTTTCTTTCTTGATAGATCTCTGCTATATATAAAAGCAGTGGTGGTATGGTACAAAGAGCACAGCCCTACCACTGACTGACCAGCTGTGTTAGCATTGTTCAAGCCAATCTCTCTGGAACTCAGTTTTCACATCTTTAAAAAGATAAACTAATGTAAGATCTCTTCTAGCTCTGAACTCACAGCATCTGGAACACTAAGCATGTTTTCTTATAATATGGAATGTTCTCTAGAAAGTACCTATATTGCCCCCCGCCCCGAAATTCTGAGTATATGATTATCACAGGTTAAAACAGACCTGAATGATAAATTAGTTATAACACTCAAGTGATACCTGGATCTCTTCTATAACTGCTTGTAACTTTGATGAATAATGGCTTTTTGGTTTATGAAGGAACTGCTCAGATATTTGCCATAGTATAAAACATTTAAGGGCCCTACTATGGTGTGGAAGCAGGGAAGATTGCTCAACAGATGGAAGAAGCTTTCTAGACCAAGGAGTTTGAACTTAATGTTTTATGTATCATGGTTTTACTGTTCAAAGCAATTTTTGAAGCTCACTGATTTAAAGGCTGAGCTAGGTCTCTCCGCTACCCTCCAAAAAAGGAAGTATGAAAAACACATATTAGTTCTTTTCACAAGAACAATATTACAGAATCACCACATGTATTAAATGCTATCATATACTGTCACAAGGTTGTCCCTTTTTTTGTATTTTTTCATTGTGGAAAAATATGCAGCACATAAAATCTACCATTTTTGCCATTTCTTAAGTGTATAATTTAGTGGCATTAATTATATTCACAATGTTGTGCAACCATCACCATTACTTATTTTCTAAAATTTTCTCATTACCCCCAGCAGAAACCCTATAACCAATAAGCAGTAACTCCCCATTTCTTCTCCTTTATTTTTACATTCTCAAAGGGCTTAATAACTTTCAAACTATGATATGCTGCCACCAGGTGGCATGAGAGTGTCATGGTTACCCAAGTTTGGGAATTGTTTCAAAAGTAAGTGAAAATGTAGATGAAATAAAATTGTTCTGGTCTGGTAACTTTTGAACCCAAGTGATGGGCACACAGGGGTTCGTTATTCCAGTCTTTCTACATCTGTACATGTTTTAAATTTCTAGACATGTATTAAAATTGTGCCTACAATGTTTATAAATACTGTGTACAGATGTCATACATTTTTAAACCCTATAAAAGATTTCATACATCGGTATTAGACAAATATTGTGTTTCTTCAGATATTTTTAAAATATGAGAAAATATTTATGCATAATAAATGCATCAATTATACCTTAATGTTAAATCCTGTTAGTAGGTAGCAGATTTCCAAGATTACATATTTATACTAGTTAACAAAAACTCTGTGTTGCATCCAACTAAATCTCATTAGTTACTAACTTGAAAAAATCAGTATTCAAATGTATCAGTATTCAACTCCCACATGTATGCAGAAGTAAATTCACAGAGTAACTGCAATGCAGTATTGTACTGTATCGCAATTTAAGAAGGTTTTGTTTCTTTAATAGTATACACAACTATACAAAGGAGTCAACTCTTAACTATCTCCAACAGAAGGAAGCTAAGAGGCAAAGAATTCAGTTTAAAACTGCATGTGTTTTCATTAATCCTTTTTTCTTTCATAAATTGCCATTTGACCAGATCACAGAAAATTTTGCACAGTAATTTTTAATTTTTCTAGCATTGGTAGCTTCACCTGGATGAATTTCTTTTTAAGGGAGACAATTTTGTTTATTGTCAAGGACCAAAAAACAAAGCCTGGAGATGTTCTATGCAAGTGGTGATAAGCTACTAAAGAAGGATGAGGTGGAGAGGAGACAAAATAATAAATACAGAGCACTATTTTTAGTGAACTCCAGCTCTTAATTCTAACACTTGATCCAAGGAGAAACAGCCACCCTTTTTCACTATGGCTGCAGAAAAATGGAAACCTCACTCAATTTATCAGTTCCTACATGGCAGGCTGAGCAAGAGACTATCTTAAGCTGATGCAAAAGGGCACTCAAGCTCTGTTAGGAACCCCCATTCCAAGCACAGAACAGATGCTGGAGACAGTCCACAGTTGCTGGTGGTGGCTGGTAGTGGTGGTCCTTAGGTCTCACGTTTCTCTTGATTCTCAATGATACGCTAGTCAGTTGAACATAATGGCTGGCCAACACAGACCTGCCACCAAATCATTCCCAGGTCTCTTTTGGCTTCATTCAGTAGAGTCTGAATTTCTACAGGGTCTTTTACATTCTTATTTTCTCTGAAGGCATCTCTTATCCCCCTGACAGCGTAAGTTGTATAATTGTAGGCACTAAAATGCTTCCTCTCTCTCAGTATCTCCAGGTATATATCTAACATTTGTGCGTGGCTGGACGCTGTTATTTTGGAAAGAAAAAAAAAGTGGGTCCTCTTTGCAGAGGTCCTGGGCTTAACCCAACCACAAAATTTCAGCCTATACAAAACCACAAACAAAATAAAATGCAGTGGAGTTTGGTTTTGCTAGCAGGCCTGGGCCTCAGGCTGCTGCTGGATGAATTTTCCTGATAACAACTAATCCAACAAATAATTTTTATCTCAACCATATTTACTGCTATTATTCCAAAATATGCATTCCTCTGCTTTATAAAACATTCAATACAAAGTAATTAAAAATTTTTCTTGATAATCATTATTAACATTAATTATCAAACTCTAATGGCTTGCTGCTGAATGCATTTCTTGGTTTTTCTCATCAATGATCTAGGCTCTGCCTGCCAGTGAAACTGCCTCCCCTCCTGGACTGAGGGTCTCTCTTGGCCCCTTCCTGCAATTCAGCTTTCAGCCTACTGAACTCACTGAGTATAATGAATGCCCACTGCTTCTTGTTCCTTGCTAGCTCAAATGCCCCACCTCCGTGGTTCCAGAACTGCTATATCCTACATTGTGCCAGGTGTGAAGACCAACACACTGGGTTGTGCTGACCTATTTAACGGTGGACTTGTTTTAGAATTATAAAGAATCTTAATGAGAGGTCAACCTCCCTGTTTTGGAGATAAGTAAAGGCTAAGGCAATTAAGTGACCCATCCAAGGTCACAGGGCTATTTAGTTGCAGAATAGCTATTAATAGTCAGAACTGCTGGTTTCTAGTCCAAATGGTTTTTGTACTATTACATCAACACTCACATCCTGCAAAGTTATCATACAATAAGAGACAAGCTGATGAAACCATGAAGCCAATTTTCCCGAAATTCTTTAAATTAATGGGCACTGGTCCTTCCAGAAATAAGACAATTAAGTCTGATTTCTGCTAGATGAACCTATGTTAAGGTAGGTCTATCTAGTTTTATCACAGATGCTGGCTTTCTTCCAGAACATGAAAGCAATGGACTCACAGGAATTAATCACATTTAAATCAAATGTAGATAAAACAATGTTACAGAATCACACATTGCAGGTAACAGTCTACAGTAGGACATGCTTTTTTTTCTTTTAAAGATTTTATTATTTCTGGAAAGAGGGGAAAGGAGGGAGAAAGAGAGGGAAAGAAACACCCATCGGTTGCCTCTTGCACGCCCCCAGCCAGGGACCTGGCCAGCAACCAGGCCGTTGTGCCCTGACCCAGAATTGAACCAGCAATCTTTTGCTTTGCTGGATAATGCCCAACCCACAAAGCAACAGTGGTCAGGGCAGGACATGCTTAAATCAGACCCTCTCTGATTGAATCTGAACTATTTAATTGGCAATTTATCTATTAATTTTTTACTCTTCTACTGGGCAGTAAGACAATGACAGGCATCTTTCCTTACAAAAGAGCTCCACTCACATCATGCAAATGGGCAGACATTAAGATAGTTTAAAGTCTTCATTTGAGAATAACTTTAAAGCCTTGCTGTACAAATTTTATAATAAGCCTTGTTGATATCAATCTTTAAGGCATAAGTTCTCAAATTGCAGTCCACAGGCCCCAAAAAAATTTATCAATGGACTTTAGGAGGTCTGTGAACTCACTAAAGTGTACACAATATTCTGCGTGCATGTGCATACATGCATTTGTTAGGAGAGAAGATCTATGGCTTTATCAGATCAGAATCACTGCTTTTAGTAAAACAGTTTTCAGGCAAGGCAGTTCACTGCTGCCTGCAGCATGTTCAAAACAAATGTTATGGGATTACTCTCTTAACACACACTGAAGCCTTCAGGAATGCAGAACCTCAACACAGTGATAATCCTGAGAGATCAGAAGTTCCCTGGTTGCAAGACTGGGAGACAAGGCCACTATATATGGTAAGTCCACTATACCTTCTGATCAACATATCTCCACATTTGATCTCCTAACCAGAGAGCATCAAGAAAGCAAGATTGTCTTCCACCTAAAATAAAAAGATAGGGGGAGGGGTAGAGACATGCTGGGGGAATCCATAAGATCAAGGGCCTTCCAGCATCCATAAACTAGCAATAACCCTCCCTGAAAGTACTTTAACTAGTACTACCATCTCTTAAGGTTAAATTTACTACCCTGTATTAAGGAATTAACCCCATTTCTTAAAACAAAACAAAAAAACCCCTCTGTGCCAAATATCAGTGACAGAGTGATGGAGGATTTCCCTCATTTTGGTACTTTTAAGTATCAGTATTTTGAGAATAAACCCATCATCATCATCGGTCCCGCCTGGTGTGGCTCAATTAATTGAGTGCCGGCCTGCAAACCAATGAATCACCAGTTTGATTCCTAGTCAGGGCACACACCTGGGTTGCGGGCTGAGTTGCCAGTATGGGGAGTGTGAGAGGTAACCACTCACTGTTATTTCTCTTCCTCTTTCCCTTCCCCACTCTCTAAAAAATAAAAATTTTTTAAAAAGGCACAAGATACCTTAAAAAAAATTACCATGCCTTCATAAGCTTTGATCACAAATCCCTGTAGTGTTTTCCAAAAAGAACTGCTTTACATTTAACACCCTGGATGCATGAGAGAAAGAGACTGTGAGAGTGAATGAGAGTGAGACAACATACTCCATCATATACAGGCCACATAAAACATTAACTCTAAATACTGTATGCAGTATTCACATGTTCACAGGTTTCCAGACTAAATATTCCTTTCTCCAGCTTGGAGGGAAAAACATTGAAATTCATTCTTAGCGTTGTATATGGTAGTAGATGATGCATATGAAAATAAAATACTGTATGCAATATTTAGAGTTACAACTAACTTAGAGTTAGTACTGTATACTGTACACAGAAATCCTTCTTTCCTTCCACCACCACGAAGTACTATTCACTTTAGAGATTTGTGGATTTCAGAAATTTTTATTTTCATACGCATCATCTACTACCATATACAATACTAAGAATGAATTTCAATGTTTTTCCCTCCAAGCTGGAGAAAGGAATATTTAGTCTGGAAACCTGTGAACATGTGAACACAAGATTCTCCACATTGATTGGTAACATCAGCACAATGCTGTTTTATGCCTATGTATTTTTAGGCCATTGCTATCTGACACTTCAGAGGAAACTTTTGAACTTAATGCCAAAAAAAAGGGGGGGGATCTTAGGAGGCAGAGAATTAAATCCACTGGCCAAAACCATACCTTTTTATATCTGAAAACTATACTCAGGGTAAAATCAGTGCTTCCAATTAGAGACCACAAATGTAATTTTAAAAATTTTCCTGTGGTTTCTTTTTTTTTTTTAATTTTTATTCATTGATTTGAGAGAGAGAGAGGAAGGGAGGGTAAGGGAGGAAAACAGAGAGAGGGATAGAGAGAGAAAATGAATCTGTTGCTCCACTTACTAATGCATTCATTAGTTAATTCTTGTAAGTGCCCTGACCAAGGATCGAACCCAACTTTAGAATATCAGGAGGACACTACCTAACTGAGCTACCCAGCCAAGGCTTCTTGTGGTTTCTTCAAATCATGGTCAGCTAACTACAAGATGACACTGAAAGACTAAAAACAGTAATGACCAATAAATATACTAGAAATTCCAATTCTCCCATTTTATAGGCAAGGCGTAATTGTTTGATATAAACACACAGAGTTAATTATCCACACACCTTCTTCACAACTCTATATAGGTGTCTAAGAAAACAAAAAAAAGGTAGTAGAGTATTAAAAATAAGTTGTTCTCAGTTTGCAAAACGGATGGTTTACTTCCCTAGCATAAGTGACCATAAGGAAGAAATGAACCTAATCCAAAGATTAAGCAAACTAAACAGGAAATTCAGAGACGGGTAGAAAAAAGTTTTATCTAAAATGGTTTAGTGAAGCTATTATATACACACACTCACCTGTAATAAATGGAGTGACAATGAAGTGTGTGTGTGTGTGTGTGTGTGTGTGTGTGTATCACCCTACTCTTTACCCCAAGAACAGGGTTTATCTGGAGAGTAAAGTAAATCCAAACACAGTAGTAGGAAATGGGTTTTTTTCTAGGCCCAGGAACACTTACTGGACTAGGAGACACAAGTTTAATTAGTGACACGAGCACATATAAGCAGCAAAGAACCACCTGAAAGTTGCAATCAGCAATGAAAAACAGTTCCTGAGCCCAAACTTGAGCTATACCCAGAGGAGAGACAATGGGGAGGAAAGGGGGAAATATACACACAAATATTCTGTATACTAGAGGCATTTACTGCTGAGAGGAAAAGATTTTTCATCAAGCCTGTCCCCTGCCATCACTTAGATGAAATTGTCAGATGAGCTATCTGCTTGTGCTCCAATTCCATTCCATGCATATGTACTGAGCAGCTACTAAGTGCCAGGCAATATATAAGGGCCAGGTAAATCATGATAGTGAAAACAGGAAACAGATTATTGCCTCACGCTGCTTGCACTCGAGTAGAGAACAATTTAAAAGGAAGGGAGGCAGGACGGTGTAGCCCAGTACCTTTCACTCCCTCTGTTCTTCCCAATACCAATTTTTGTCAGAAGATGATATGTTAGGATAACATCAAAGTTATATTAGAAGAAATGCCCCCCCCCCCAAAAAAAAAAGGAGAGAGAGAAAGAGAGGTCTGGGTGTGTCCTGTAAATAAATGTTTAGTTCTGAAGAATATGATGATTAAAAACTACCTAAACTGGATGGAGCCAGGTACAAGTCAACAGAGGCATGAACATAGCTGTCAAAGATCTTCCCAGTCTTGGGCAAAAGGAAAGTTATCAGAACTGAAAGAGAAGGGATAAAGAAAAGGAAGAAGAAAGATCAAAGGAGAATGGGCTTCTGGGAACTCACCCAAGACAAAGTGAAAAATTATTTGCAGCCTCTTCTGAATGCACTTTTTCTTTGTTTTAAAATATTTTATTTATTAATTTTTAGAGAGAGGGGAAGGGAGGGAGAGAGGGAGATAAACATCAATGTGTGAGAGAAACCTCAATTGGCTGCCTCTCCCATGCTCCCCAACCAGGACCAGGCCTGCAAACCCAGGCATGTGCACTGACTGAGAACTGAACTGGCAACCTTTCGCTTTGAGGGACAATACCCAACCCACTGAGCCACACAGGTCAGGGCTGAATGCATTTTCTTTGTGATCAATTACAATTAAGACTAAACTTTTCTGGCAAAGGACAGACTCATCTCTCCTTCCCGTACAGGGACAAATATTTGGGCCACATATATATATCCATGAATGAGTAATTGTGAATGGTGCTAAGTTCTACAAAGTAATAAACAGAGTGCCATGAGAGAGCAGACAGATAGAAATCCCTTTAGAAAGAGTAGCCAAGAAAAGCCTCAGAGGAAAGTTGAACACCAATGGAGGAGTAGGAGTTGAGCACTCAAAGGGCACAGTGAGTAGTCTATGCAGAGAAAACAGATTATGAGAGGAGGAAAAAAACTAGGTAAGTACAAGTGCAACAGAAAGTCAATGAATGGTTTTAAGTAGCTATGTGATCCATTCTTCTAAAAGCTCTCTCACTGCTGTGCAGAGAAAATCGGAGGGAAGCCAGAGAACTGTGAGGATCAGCTGAAAGGGCAGAATGATAGTTCAGGGGGAAAGCTGAGATCATGCCAATGGAAAGACATGGAATGGAAGGATACAAGATATATTTTGGAGCCCAGTTTCTGAAAAGGACTTGATGAAGGATGTGGGAAAGAAGGATGCGGGGGATGGGGGGGGAGCAAAAAACACAGGTGTCAACAATGACTCCTGGGTTCCCGGATTATGCAACTGGATGTCATTATCTAATGGAAAAAAACTAAGGGGAGGAAATGAATGGGACAGTTATCACCAGTTTGGGCTGGGTAAACATTTTAGTTTTTGACATAAAAATATGAGCTCCCTGTAAAATATAAAATTAGGAATTCTCAGCATATAAATGATACTTAAAATCCTTGGGAACAAATGGTATCATCAAGAAAGAGAACACAGGAAAGAGATGGGGACAGGGCAACTCAAACCTGTAGTGATGGCGGATGGGGCTAACAAACAAGAAGTACACACAAAAGTGAGAGGAAAACCAGGATTATGGGATCACAAAAGCCAAGACCTAGGGATTCATGAAAGAGGGTAAATTCTATGGAGAACTGTGGTAAGACATGCAGTGAAACATGATCTGAGTGTCCCTTGGTTTGGTAATTCGCTGTCACTGATGATCTTGGCAAGAGCAGTCTTAGGAAGCAGAAAGTCAAATTGATGAGGGCTGATGAGGGACTGTACACCAAGCAGCCTGTTTCTGACTTAGCTTCTGACCTGCTCCTTCTCACCTAATCTCCTACTCTACCAAACAGCCTCGTAACACCTTTTCTTTCTACAACCCTCATCCTCCTGTAGCCCATTCTCAGTATAGCAGGCATAGGGATTCTGCGTGGGAATGAAGTTATTACACCACATCATCACGTCTCTCCTCAGTGATCTCATCTCAGAGCAAAAGTCATAAAGAAACTCTTTATAATGGCCTAGAAGGTCACCATCCTACTTTCTGCCACAGTACTCTTTCTAGCTACTCCAAATTCCCTCCTGCTCCCTGAATACAGCAAGCACACTTCTGCCTCGGAGCTTCTGCACTTATATAGAGCTTCAGGTCTCAGGTCAGTCACTGCAGCAAAGAGGTCTTCTTTGACCAATGGATTTAATTAGAACCAATTCCTTACATTCTGTTCTTGTCTTTCCTTGTCCTGCTCTATATTAGCATTTATCATTTTTATGATACATTACATATTAATCAGTTATTGTCTATCTAACATCACCAGAATGTGAGCTTCACAAGAACAGAGGTCTTACCAGTTTTTGTTCTACTGTATACCCAGTAAGTTGGCCTGGAACACAGTAAACGCTAATACTTATTTGTTGCATTTAAGTCACTAAAAAGGCCCTTTCAGCCCTGGCTGGGTGGCTCAGTTGGTTGGAGCGTCATCTCTTACACTAAAATGTTATGGGTTTGGTCTTCCATCAAGGCACATACCTGGGTTGCGGGCTCGATAACCAGTCGGGATGCCTAACGGAGGCAACCCATCGATGTTTCTCTCTTTCCCCCCTCCCTCCCACTCTCTCTCCTTTCCCCTCTCTCTAAAATTAATACACATATCCTCAAGGGACAATTAAACAAAGAAGAAGGAAAAAAGGCCCTTTCACATTACAAATTATTAAGCTGGTACTTTGGGTTTGGATTCAAGTGTTCTGTTTTATAGACAGTGTGAATCTGATCACTCATTAGTCATGCGAGATAAGTCCAGTTTCTGGGCCCATGAAATTCAGCACTAGCCAGTAAGCCTTGGAAATTCATAATATCATCCTGTGAGCCATCTCCTATAGACTCCTCAAAGAGTATTTCTGTTCAGTTTTCAATATAAACTGTTTACCTTTTGGGTAAAGCAAAGTCCACTGAACAAAAATCGTAATAAATCAGAGAAAGAGCCTTGGAGGAAATAGGGATACATAATGAAGATATGTACCTATTATATTTGAACAAAGGCAAGTAGGTACGTTGCTTTGGAATTAAGTGATTCTCCCAAATGATGAAACTATTCTCTCCAGTCTGTACATCTGGTTTTCCTATTCATCTCTCTGATCACCAAGAAACAGGCTACATTATTTTTCTATGCAAACTCCCTACCTCATGCCATTCTCCCTGGAAGGGTAACTGAATGAAAATACTACCAGGAAACTCCTGATGAGTTAAAAGCAAACAAAGCTCTAGATTATGTCAATGAAATGCAAACCTCAATCATACCTTTGAAATGTTTGAGTCACATCATCTACTCATGTACTCCTACAACAGTGAAATGCTCAATTGCTCTGACTCCATCTTTTTTAAGCCTGTGTTGTTTCCATGGCCTCTGGGTGAATCATTAGAGGAATTAGGCTTGGTGCTTGAGTTTTTACAAATACAGCCCCTACCATTTTCCCTTCTCTTGACATAAAAGAAGCCTGAACTTTGTACTTTCTTAAGATGGATTTGAGGGACCACTAGGACTCCCATCTTCTTAGTTGGTGCCTTCTCGATCACACTCCAAATTCTGATGTTTTGAGTTTTGGCCTTTCAAAGCATTTGGGCACACACACTTTGGATTGGTAACACTCTTATACAGAATCTGTGGAAACATGTCCTGAAAACTGCAGTACTCATCCAGTGAATTGATTTACATTTATTGTATACCTAAGATTGTAAAGCAACAGCAAAACAATTTAAAATACAAATAAATCTACATAACTTGCAAATCTGACTATTTAACTGCATGACATTTTTAAATCATCCTCAAAAGAAAATATGTAATTTATAAAAATAACATAAACAAACAAAACTCCGTATTTACAAAAAAGAAAAATAGAGGTGAACTAAAATGTTTGTCTAAAAATTATGAGGACACAAAAGATTCTATTTAGCACTGTCTCTGACTCTTAGAGAAACTTTAAAAGTCTTTTGAAAATCTACATGGACCAGTAATACATGAGAAGATGCTCAATATTATTCACCATTAGGGAAATGCAAATCAAAACCACAATGAACTACCAAATGCACCCCCAGTAGGATGGCTATAATAAAAAAAGATAAACAATAAATATTAATAAGAACGTGGAGAAATTAGGACTCATAAATTGCTGCTGGAAATGTAAAATGAAACGGTACACCACCTTAGAAAACAGATTGGCAGTTCTTCAATAATTCCACTTCTGTGGGTGTTTATGTGTATGTATCTAAGAGAAATGTAAATATAAGTCCACGCAAAACTTCGGACATAAATATCCATTGCATTATTTATAATGGTCCAATAGTGGATGCAACACAAATAAATGTTCATTAATTGATGGGTGGATAAATAAAATGTAGTATATCCACAAATGAATATTATTTGACCATAAAAAGGAATTAAGTACTAATATGTTACAAAATAGATGAACCTGAAAGCATTACGCTAAATAAAAAGCCAGTTGTTAAAGACTGTATATTACATGATTCTACTTACATAAATGGTCCAAAATAGGTAAATCTGTAGTGACAGAAATTAAATCATTGATGCCCAGAAGTGGGGTAGAAGGAAATGAGCGACCACAAATGGGTACAAGGGTTCTTTGGTGGGCAATTAAAAGACTCAGGAATTAGATAGTTATGGTGGTTGCACAACTGTGAATACACCAGAATACCAAAAGCTATTAAACTATACACTTTCTATGAGTAAACTGTATGAAATATAAGTTACACCTCAATACAGCTATTAATTTTTTTTATAAAGAATGAGGTAGAGAGAATGGGAGGTTTCTGGGATACTTGTAATATTATTATTTCTTGAACTATTGGTTACATTGTATGTTCACACTGTGATGATTAACTGAGTAGCAAACTTACAAGATGTGCATGATTCTATAGGTGCATGATATCTCAAGTAAATGGTTTTAAAAAGAATAACTAGATCTATAAATACTGACTTGGAAACAGACCCAGACACAAAGTGGGGAAAAAAGGAAGTTCAAAAACAATATAGTATAGTATGAGCCCACTTTTTATAAATTTATACACATGTATATATGTGGGCAGAGTAAAAGAAAAAAGTGCACAAGTATATATAGCAACCTGTTCTCACTGATCTCTTAAAAACTCAAATAAAGGAACTTTTATTTTCTCTGATACATATTTCTGTAATGTTTGAATTTTTGCAATGTGTATTTTTGTAATGAGAACATAACTGTATACAGTTTTTTAAAAAAATTTAAGGCATGCAGAATTTAATTTAAAAAAAATCTAGTTCAGCCCCCCAAAATTAAGAAAACTGAACAGAATGAACTAAAAACAAAATAGAAATAAATGGTTACTGCTCCTCCACCCAAAAAAGATTATTTTTCCTTGATACCAAAATCCTGCTATCAAGAATAGGAAAAAAAGTAAAATTACAGGCCTCCTCTCATGAATATATACCAAAGCTCTGAATACTAACAAAGCAATCCAGTACTATGAGGATTCTTCCAGGAATTTAGGGATAATTCCGTACTGAAAATTGTTCAATATAATTCAGCACATAAACAGGTCAAAAGAAATAATCTCTAAGGCTAGGTAATCATGTTTAAAGGCATTTGACAAACTTATCCTTTTTAAAAAAATCTTTACTAAATAAAAATACTTTTTTAACTTGTTAGGTTTGAGACCCACAGTCAACCCCACAACAAAGAGTGCACCTGAGGCAGCCTCATGAGACTAAAGTCGAGTATACGACATTTTCTGAATGTTATTGTCTAGCCAATGAAATAGCAAAGAAAAATAACAGAGGAAAATTCCGAAAAGGAGTCTAAATTAGCAAAATTTGTCCAACTGGTATATCCACCAAAAAAAATCTATGTAAAATTATTAAAATGACAAAACTCAGGAAATATGCAGGTTTGTAAGCAAATACGTAAAAATCAACAGCTTTTACTAACACTGACAAAACTCAAAAAGTATAACTAAAAAAAAAAAACCACCCCACTGCACTGGCTGGCATGGCTCAATGGGCTGAGCACCTGCCTGCGAACCAAAAGGTCACTGGTTCAATTCCTGTTCAGGGCACATGCCTGGGTTACAGGCCAGGTCCTTGGTTGGGGGTGTGTGAGAGACAACCAAAAGGCAACAGATATATGTTTCTCTTAAACATCAATGTTTCTCTCCCTCTCTCCAAAAAATAATTAAAATCTTTGAAAAAAATAAATTTAAAGTTTAGGAAAAACACCCCATTACTGAAAATAAAAATGTAAAATACTATGGAAATAACAAATGTTAAGTAAACCACAAAACTTCACTAAGGTGTATATACTATGACACATAAAAAGAGACCAAGTAGAAAGAAGTCATGTTGATAATGAAAAGACTCAGTATGAGGAGATCAACTTAATAAATTTAATGCATTTCCAATCAGTGTAGCAGTGGGTTTTTTTCCTCTTTTCTTTCTTTCTTTTTTCTTTTCTTTTCTTTTCTTTTTTTTTTTTTTGGTAATTCGGAGAAAAACTTAAAAATTTAACCAGGGTGGTGGGGGGAGTGTCTAATAAAAGCCAAGTCTTTTTCAAAATAAGAAAACTACGAGAATTTGTCCTACCAAACATTTACCTGTATAAAACTACAATAAGTAAAACATGTAGTGTTGGTGCCAGAACAGTCAGATCAATAGAACAAAACAATATACAAACACACCTAAGTACTAATGGAAATTCAGTATTTAATTTAAAATGTCATGTTAAATATGTAAGGAATTGGTTAAATTGTGGTAAGTCCATATCAAATACAATGAAATATGCACAGCTAGCTATTAAGAATCAGGTAGATTATACTAATGTAGAAAGATGGTCAGAATATATTGTGACAAAAAATTATAGAAAGGAAGTACAATATGATTCCTTGTATGTTAAATATATACATTTACTTGAGAGCCATTCAATGCAGAGAAAATGCCTGGAAAGATGCACCGTATCAAAACAGCACTGTCTCTACCTCTAGGATTATAACAAAGAGGGGTAAGAATGAGAGTTCACCAGCCAGGGTCCCAATATAAAGAGATGGCAAACTCCAATTAGAATAACCTGAAGGGGGTTTATTTATAAATTAAATAATCACACAGTTGGGAGGTGAGGTCTACAGACCACAGGGGATGTAAGAGAAACTAGGACTAGCAATAGCAGAACAATTCTCACTCTAGCCCTCCAAAAAGACAAAGATACCAGAATGCAGGTAACAAATGCAGGCTCCCCTGAGAAGAGAGGGGACAAATATTCTCACCTCATTCCATCCCTTCAATCTCCTCTTAAGGTTGAACACAAGAAGTCACAGGACCTGGGGGCACTTTCCCTGGGGCAAACAGCCAGGTAGAACTGGGTGGAAGGTAGATCTGGAGAAGTACACTGAGGTTATTTGGCACAGACTTCTTTAACCTTTTTCATTTAAAACAAAAAATGGTTCCATTTACGGGAGATTTTTAAATGTTTTTTTTTTTTAATTTTTACTTATTGATTTTAGAGAGAGAGGAAGGGAAAGAGGAAGAGAAACATTAATTTGCTGTTCCACTTACTTAGGCATTGATTTCATTAGCTGATTCTTGCATTTGCCCTGACTGGGGATTGAACATGCAACCCTGGAGTATAGGAATGACTCTCTAACCAACTAAGCTATCCCTCCAGGGCCTCTTTTACCTTTTTATAAGTTTAATTATATAAATACAAGTACAATCGCTTCATTAAAACTTTACATAGAAAACTAAAATCCCACCCCTCCATGACCCTGAATCTTTCTCCAGAAGTAATCATCTTTATTGCCATCACTTTGGTGAGATTTGTTGATTTTCTTCTAGACAGATACACATACTCACCACAATAAAAAACAAAGAATTGTCTTATGAGTTATCATTTGCTTAACAAGAACAACATTAACTACTACTTTCTGCAAACTTTTTTGTGTGTGTGCCATTTTTAGGTTGGTTATAAAATAATTCTTAAAAAGCCAATATGGATGGCTTGATTCTCCTCAGTGCTATTTACACTGTAACCCTGTGGCTCTCAAAATATGATATTCCCCCCTTCCCAAGCTGCATTAGCATCACCTAGGAATTTGCTTAAAATACAAAAGATCAAGCCCCAACCTACTGAGGGTAATCAAAAGCTCAGGAAGTGAAGCCCAGTAATCTTCCTTTTAAATAACCCTTAAGACCTGACTATTACAGAGCCACTACTCCACCAATACCAGTGCAGTGCCCCTGCTAGGGATCTGCATTTTAATGAGATCCCTGGGTGATGCACAAGTAAATTAAAGTGTGAGGACCGCTGATCAACCCCAGTCCCATAAACTTAACCCCAATCCATATTACCAGCACCCATCCACACACAGTATCTATGAGTGGTTTCTAGGGCTGAGAAGGGAAGAGGCCAGCAGAGAGGCCAGAGGTTTTTAATGTCTTTGAATTTGAATCTATCACTCCAGTGGGAAAAACATCAGCACTGCATGCCCTAGTTAGGGAGAGCATGTTACCAGTGTCATATTTTGTGTGTGACAGCACATAACTACCATTAAATATACCCTGGAAATTCACTGCTTTTAGGTGTCAATATTCTATCATAAATTCTCATTTTTCTTTTAAAATAAGTGAATTTCAACTTTAACCCCAGGTATAATAAAATTACATACAACTAGCTAACTTTTGTTTGTATCACTAATATTGTGGTGGGGACCCATCCTTTTATTTTTTTTTTCATTGCGTTTACTGGGGTGACACTAGTGAATAAAACCATACAGATCTCAAGTGTACCACTCTGTAACATATCATCTGCATACTGCATTGTGTGCTCACCACCTAAATTGAAGTCTCTTTCTGCCACCAGTTATTCCCCACTTTGCCCTCTTTCACCTCCCCCCACTCCCTTTTCCCTCTGGCAACCACCATTATTTTCAAACAAGCCCCGGAGATACATCTTTTTGTTCAAGAATACCTTTAGCAACACCTATAGGTTTATCAACCCTCCATTTCCATGCTGGAGTCTAAGCATCCACACATCCTGTGGGGAGGGGAAATGCAACCAGAATTCCACCTTTAACTTCCTGCTCCCGCCCTCAAAGGCTCAAATGTTTTCTTATATATTTTTGAAAGATTTTATTTATTTATTTTTAGAGATAAAGGAAGAGAGGAAGAAAGATAGGGAGAGAACATTCTCAAGTTACCTCTCGTACACAACCCAAGTGGGGACCAAACCCGAAACCCAGGTGTATGCCCTGACTGGGAATCGAACTGGCGACATCTCACTTTGCGACATCTCACTTTGCAGGACGAAGCCCAACCAACTAAGCTACACCCATTAGGGCTCAGAAATTGTCTTTTAAAACCTGCAATCTAAGGCTCCAGTCTCTGCCTCTCCTTTCTGCTCTTCTCTTATTTTTCTCTACTCAGTGTCAGGTCTGCGAGTAAACTGCAAACATGCTGAACTTTCTCAGGTAATCTGCCATGGGAACATACACATTTGTGCCTGAGAATCATACAGTCTCACTGCTCAATCCAACATGACTCAGCCTAATACAACGATCTGCTTTTTTAAGGCACTTCCAGTTTCACTTCTAGTTTTTACCAGGCTTACGCCCTGCCCCAATGCAACACAGCCCCCCTCCCTTCTCTGAGCTTTCCTGACCCAGGAAGTACGATGGTCAAGTCTATGGAGCCCATAACCAATTTGACTTGCCTCCCTCTTCTTAAAGCAATGCTGGAATCAAAATTCCTAAAGCCCCTTTTCAATTTGATAACTTTTCTTACATAGAAACAAAGAGCATTTTAATCAAGCCTTAAATTTGAGCCCTGGGTTTTTTAATAACATAGCATCAGGAAAAAATAATGTAACTATTCTATCAAACCATTTTATTTTGAAAAGAAACATGTTTGCATTTCAAATGTGCTATTAAAAAATTTCGGTACAGTAACACTCATTTGATTTCTATCCCCACCTCACAGAATTATGTTAAAATCTTTTGTCAATTGAAACAGTTCATTTTTTTTTTAAGATTTTTGTCCTACCAAAAAGTTAGACTCACAACATGTACGATATTATCTAAACCTTTTAGACTCAACTCTGACTTTAGCTTTGACCCCTAGAATTTATTTCATGAGCTGCACACAAATTAATTTTAATAAGGCAAATCTTTTGATTTGTTTGTTGCCTTTGTTAATTTTGGGGTTAATTTTTTTTAAGCTCACAGTGGTAGCTTTTATTTAAAGTTAAAGGTCAAAAGTATCATAAAATAGTAACTTGTGTTCAACAATATATGCACGCTTCTTAATAGAAACATCAAATAATTAGTTCACAAGAGTTCATGGCTCATATTGTTAATATAAAGCAAAGAAAGTCAACAATGTCCTTCATTAGAACCCCAAAACATATTACGACTCTAGATATTTTCTGAGGCAAGATTCTTAAACAAACTCAAACAAGTAAACAGGTAGAATTTCCTCAATTATCTAAATTACTTTTTTTTTTAAAGATTTTATTTGTTTAATTTTAGAGAGAGGGGAAGGAAAGAAGGAAGAGAGGGAGAGAAACACCCTTGTTTGAGAGATACATCTGTCAGTTGCCTCTTGCACATCCCCAGCTGGGGACCTGGCTTATAACCTAGGTATCTGCCCTGACTTGGGAACCTTTCCGTTCACAGGCCAACTCAAGCCACTGAGCCACACTGGTCAGGGCTAAGTTAATCAGTTATCCCATCTGAACTTAAAAAAAAGAGTATCTCCCTCATATGAATTAATTCCATACTGCTTAGTAATTTGAAAGACAGAGAATTCTTTTTTCCTTTCCAGCTATCCGTAAGCAGGAGAAAAAGATTAAATTGGCAGACGTATCTCAAAAAACAGGCTATGTTCCAAAAGTCTATAAATACTGTTTTAACCTCAGAATCGCATTTGCCACAGAACATTTTTTAAATAGATGGTGCACCAATGCCTATTAAGCTCATAATATAGACGAAATAATATTAGAAACACCATCTAGAATTGCTTACAAGAACTTTACTCAATCTCACAATTTCAACTTTAGGGAACCTAAAGAGAGAATTTTTAACAAGCATTCCAACCAATTTTGAAGTACGTAGTTCATTTGGGAACCACTATGCTACATTATTTTCCTCAGATAATCCACTGTCTCAGACAACATCAACCCAACACCCAGGCTATCCAATTGAAGCCTGAAATGTTCATATTCTATGCTACTGAATAAAAGGGTATGTTTATCCTTTAGCTTGTAACAACTCAGTTTATTGTAGGAATTAAGTCTAAAAAGAAGTCTAATATCCATTCCTGTACTGATTTGGAAGTGGGGAAGGAATGCATATCCACAAAAAGGTATGATTCAGAAGTTGCTCTAAGTAGTGTCAAATATTTCCTTGAGAAGTTCTATATCTTCTTAAGTGACCAAATAAGCACTCAGTTAAGACCCCAATGTTCGGAATTGTAGAACATGGGAGATTTTCTAAGAAGGAATTTAAATATGCCTGATCTAAAGTAAACCCACTTCAATACAGGTACTCCAGCTCCTGTTGTGAAAAAAAAATGAATGACTTTATTTTTTTAAAGATTTTATTTATTTATAGAGAGGGGAAGGGAGTGCGGAAAAAAGGGAGAAAAACATCAATTTGTGGTTGCATCTCCCACATCCCCTACTGAGGACCTGGCCCGCAACCTAGGCATGTGCCCTAGGCTGGGAATCAAACCAGCGACCCTTTGGTTCGCAGGCCGGCGCTCAATCCACTGAGCCACACCATCTAGGGCAAAAGTAATGAATGACTTTTAAAAATCAATTAAATAAGCCTAACAATAATTCAGAACTTTGAAAAAAAATCAAGAAGGAGTACATTTCACAGGAGGACCAAAGGTAAAAACTAAAGACTGAAAATTCTCTTTAGTGGCTAAACCACTGATTGCTTTTTATAATCAATCTTTTGTTACCAAAATTAACTGCTAAGTTTGCTTAGACTATCTAAAATGAGATGTAGTAAAACATGATGGCTAAAAATACAGATTCTGAAACAAGATAGCTTGGGTTCACATCCCAGATAACACTCTTAATAGCTGCATCATCTCTAGCAAGTTTTTTAATCTCTCTGTGCTCCAGTTTCTTAATCTGCACAATAAGGATAACAATAGCATCAACCTTAGAGTATAGTGAAAATTAAGTGAACTAATCCAGGTAAAACACCTGGAACAGAACTTTGCACACAGTAAGCACATAATAAGTGACCACTGTTTTCGACATATCAATAAATAGGATTTGGATAAACTGCAGAAGGAAAGGCATTCCAAACTGAAGTAACACGCAAAGGAACAGTGGTGAAAAAGTGATACACATTCGGACAACAGGGAATTGTATTTCCCTGGAGAATAATATTTATAAGGAAGAATAGTGGAGATTGGAATAATGAAGATCCAGTTGTGCAGGCCTTGAATGCCAGACAAAATAATGTTTCTCATATTTAGAAGGCAGCCACTTAAATTTTTGAAATCGGATTAGATCTGTGCTTTAGCAATGTTAATTATCAAGATGAAATCCTATCACTACCATTAATGCAATTGTGACATTCTCTGTCATCATATGAAGGGTTAACAGACCCCAAAATACATCTGTTCTGCTACCACACTGTAAGAATCTGTCACTGAACTGTTGCATATGTGAATCATACCTGAAATCCTCACTGTGCATGGTACCTGGTAGGCACTCAATAAATGTTTTATCATTTAGTGGCCACCAGAGAGCAGTGAAGTAAAAAAAGTCAGAGGTTAATCCCCAAAGGAAACATATATTATAAATGAAGTAAATGAAGTAGCCAAATAACAGTTTATTATTAAGCTAAAATAAGCAGCTGCTGATCATGAGGGTGGGCTAGTGGGGATCAATTTTACTTTTCATTTAAAACAGATAAAATGGATCCTTGTGCATTTCTTTTTCCATATAATACAAGAATTTATTCTTATTAGGTCAACTGGCTCTAATAAATGGAAAAAAAAAAAGTAAAAACTGGCCAGGTCAATTTTTAAGCTAATTCTTGTAAACTTTGTATATTTTCAAATCTCATAAAATTTAGCTGTCAAATTGGTAGTCTTTTCAAAGGATTACTTGGGCAATATCTCTGTAATAAACCACCAGTAGTTTTATGTTAAGATAAATTTAAGGTGTATTTTCTCAGGATATTTGCACTCCCATGTCCATAGCAGGATTATTCACAGTGGCTAAGACAGGGAAACAACCTAAGTGTCTGACAGGTGAATGAGTAAAAAAGATGTGGTATATACATACCATGAAATATTATTCGGCCATGAGAAATAAAATTCTGCCATGTGCAACATGGATGAAACTGGAGGACATAATGCTAAGGAAAAGCGAAACAGAGAAAGACAAATACCGTATGATTGCACTTACATGTGGAATCTTAAAAAAAAAATTAACTTAAAAGGTAGAACTCATAGAAACAGAAGAATGGTGGTTACTGGGAGTTGGGGAATGAGAGGAGGGAATGTCGATCAAAAGACACAGCCTTCAGTTACAAGATGAGTAAGTTCTGAGGATCTAACGTATAGCATGGTGACTACAGTTAATAATAGTCTTGTTTACTTGAAATTTGCTATGCAAGAATAGATCTTCAGCATTCTCACCAAAAAATAATAACGTAACCATGTGAGGTGATGGATATACTAACATCGTTTCACAATGCATACACATAACAAATCATCACTTTAAGTATATCCAATTTTGTGTTAGTAAAAAGGATAAATTTCCTCAAAATCATGATACGCAGTAAAAATAAAGGTCCAACTCCTGACATGATTTTAACAGGTAATTAGAGGAAAAGTCAGCTCACACTAGCTGTAGCTTTCTATGGAGTATACTCGCTCTCCCTGGCTGCTTCTCTCACCACAGATACCAGTGCTAATTACAACAAAAAGGACCCCTTTCTCTTCACCTTGAGCAAGGGGGACTGGAGTCCACTATCCTCAAGTTTAAAGATGACCTATGCAGGCAATTGTTTGGTGCATTTCTTTTTTAAAAAAATGTCTGAGATACTAGTTAGAGTAATATACTAGTAATTTTAAAATAGTAAGAAAAAAGAAGTGTTCACTAAAAGAATACCAACAGAGCTCAGAAGCACATCATGACAGAGATTAATTGATTTAAGAGTTTATATTCCCAGATTAATTGATTTTTTTTCTAGTGGTAGTAGGGGGAAATCAGCTTGTCAAATTTGTCAGTTAGTGCTTACTTTGAGAAACTTAAAACACATACACACAAACACATTGATTAGTAAGAGTACCCATGGATAACAAGCAAGTTATACATGTGGACTTTTTGGGCAGTCATTCTGACAACACAATCAAAAAGCTAAATAGGCCCGGATTTCTACATAACTTCTTCTAATGTACTTTTAAAGTAACTGTACAATTTTAGACTAAAAAAAAAAGTTCCAGCTGTCTTGTGCTTTTTAAAGCTTGCAAGTATTAGAATTTAAAAATCTGAAGGGTATTCACTTAAACATGTTCCCATCAGCATTACCAACAACGCTCCATTATCCATTTTGGTACTGTCTCCAGATGATTTTTAATCCCTGCCTGACTTCTCCCTACCAACGAGTACTTGGATACCATCTTTACCCTGCCTGCCCCCATTACTTAGTTGTGCTTAGGGAATTATAATTACAGTGATCCCGCCCTTGGAACATCCTCAGAGCACAAAGCCTCTTTGTATGATTGGGGGTGAGGGGGGCGCCTTCCAGGCTTCACAGCAAAGGGTGGGTGGTAGCAACACAGGCAGCAATGAAGGAAGGGGAGCTGGAACCACTATGGTGGATCTCAGGTCTGGCTCAATATTGTTTGAGGGGTTTTATTTGCTGGGTGCCTGGCCAAAAGGTTCTGCAAAGCCTCTGCACCCTTCCCATGGGGGGAGCAGGGAACGGGGCCTGTCCTGACAGATGGGTAGATCACCACCAAGCCCAGAAGGCCAGGAAGCAGAAGGAAGCATTTTAAAAAATGAAGAAAAACCAACAGCTAAAGATTATGCCTCTATACTGTTCTGAGGATCTCAGGTAATGAAGTCTCTACCAATGAAGGCCATTACTCCAGTGAATCAGTGGATAGTATTGGTATTACTAGTATCCAATAGTGCTAAAATATGTATGTATTGAGGTGGGGACAAACATCTACAAAGAAACACAAATCTATTAAAAAGTATTTTGAGTTTCTCACCCATGGATATATTTATTGATTTTTAGAGAGAAAGGCAGAGGGAGAAAAACATGGATGTGAGCGAAACATTGATCAGCTGCCTCCCATACATGCCCAGACCAGGGATCCACATACATAGGCTCCAGGCTCAATCCCCAATCAAGCCTGCAACCTAGATATGTGCCCTGACTAAGGATCAAACCTGCAACCTTTTGGTGTCCAGGACAACACTCCAACCAACTGAGCCACCACCCAGAGGGGCTCTATTAAAATTTTTTAAAAATAAGATAGCTCAAAGCCAAATAAAAAATACTTTTTGTTATTTATGACAGTCCCAACCCCTATTTGCAAATGTGATTATGAAGTAAATACTACTTTTATTTAGCTTACCCTGCTACTTCTAGTCGTCTTCAAAACTGCTCACTTCCTAGCTTTTGACAGTAAAACCAGTTTCAACTGAAGATCAGAGAGCACCACCTGCAAACACTGAAATCAAAGGTGCTGAAGCAGAACTGATACAGACAGGTAACTTTCAACTTAAGGAACATCCACAAAGCACTACAAAACATCTACTGCTTAACTGCTTGCTACTCTCTCTTCCATATATGTATTTCTTCCTCTTACCATTTTCCTCTTTTTTTTCTTTCAAGATGGTCAAATGATTATATGTCAAAACTCGCAATCTCTCCCTTATTTCTACACATTTCTTTTTTCCACCAACGCAGACAAAGCAATGATACTTTCTATACCAAACTGGAGAGAACTATGATAAACCCTAGCATAATCCCATCATTCTCCTCCTCCACCTGCCCAACATCACTCCAATTAACTATTCAAGCAGTCACTAGAATAGCACTAGCATCCATTTAAGCAGAACGGGAAAATGAAACTGCTTTAGATAAGGCCTATAGGTGAAAACTGTTTATTCTCTTTGTATGGGCAATAAGACTATTTTTTGTTAAGCTTTTGTTTTGTTTTATTTACATACATTTTCTTTTAAAAATTCCCTAAAGACAGCAGCAAAAGCACACTGAAACTCTCAATCCATCATCCTCAATCATGCTTTAAAATAATAATAAAAAACAACAGAAACCACTTCAAATGTACATCTCCCTTGAGTCTGCAGAACAGCACTCTTCCATGACAACTGTTCTGAGAAACACACTGCCATTATTTGCAAAAGCAGTAGGAAGTCCAGTCTTGTCCTTGGTTCAGCACTCCCCCCTCCTCTCTCTCCAAGAAAAAATGAACAGCAGGAAGCATAAACAACCACTTAATGGAAAATACAAATGGGTAAATATTTTTTAAATTGGCTAAAAAGCCTCAGGTCTTAAGAAATTCAGAAATGCTAGTGTAGGGTAAAACAGGAAAAGCAAAATAAAATTGTGCTCCTCCCTGAAAGTGAGCACTGTAAGAATACAAGAGTGAACGTGGTACAGAGCTACTTTCCTTCACTTACCAGATGCTTTGTCATTAATGACTTCTCTCTCATTCTGTCTTTCCTTAAATAGTGGTATTTTCTAGATAGTTTATTCTGTACATATTTCTGTACATATTCTGTACAGCCCCATAACAAATTTTACAACATTAAGTTAAACTCTTTGGTTCAACAGAGTATGGTGATAGGAAGCCAGGGATGGTGGGTTCCTTCCCATGAAAAGTTCACATGGAGAACTTTCAAGCCCCAGGCCCAGTAGCAACCAGTCCTCTTTGCAGAGCCCATGGTAAGTATGGATGGCACAGTTACAGTTGGACCAAAAGCTCCAAAGCTACAGGGCCCTGCAAGGTCATAAAGAATCTTTGTGAGAATCAGAAAAGGGAACCCCTTCTCTGAGGGACACATTTGCACACAAGGTGTTCGTATCGGTAAGTAGAACACAGAATGGATTTCCACTCCCACTCACCACCCAAAACAGGTGCCCTTCTGCTGGGCAAAATCTACACAATCATGTACAGCAGCCCTGCAAAAGTGTACCTGGGGCAACACTGCACCTCCAAAGAAGGTTTTCAGAAAGAACCTCATCAAAGACAAATAGGTATTTCCCAAATTTCATTAGTAGAAATTCTCACATTTGCTAAAGAAATTAATTCCTAAACATATGTTAGGTCTAGAGCAAAAACGGTCTAGCAGAAAAGAAAAACTAGCAAATTTGGGAGAAAGGAAACTCTTCCATCTTAAGGGATAATCAGTTGTTTCCTAAAGCCTTAATCATTGACTATAGGTTCAAATAGCTTAACTTTAGTGGCATGTCATAAACTAAAAGACTCAAACCATCACTGTCGCCTGCAGAGAAAGGCATGATGACATACATTTATCTTTAGGTAAATTTTGCCTAATCTGCCAATTTTTCTTCTCTATCAGACACTTTTTTGCTCCTCCTATCCTAACAATAAAACCACATGTTGTGATACGTGTGGTTAAAGTTTGTAAAACCTGCTTAACAGCCCTGTGAGTGTCAGACCCCTTAGCTACCTGCATGAAAATAAGAGAAAGAGACAGCCTGGATTATGAAAGGCTTAACATTTGATGGCTTCCACCCCCTTACCATTATTTTATGCCTTACAAAAGAACGAAGTATCACATGAGTCCAAATTAGTCCCAATCATGCAGAAGGAGCAATAGAGGTCAGCCTGTGGGCTATGCTGGGACGAAGCTTAGATGAAGTACAACCCAGAATCAAAAGGAGCCTAAGGCAGTGGATCTCCAACTTCGGCAGCAGAATCTACTGGAACCTTTCAGAATCAGATTCCAGGGTCCCCTCCCCCTGACCTAGGTACACTAGAAAGTTTAGGAACAACGGGAAATCCTCCACATTTACCAATCAGCAGTTCCAAAATAAAAGTTATCCACCACAAAACTCAGCTTTACAAGTTAGAAGTAGGTGACAGAATTACCCACCTGCATGCCTAATAGGCTGTGCAGGGTTGGAGCCTGTGGTTAGTTTCATTATTATGCCACAAAAGCCTTGTACTCTATACATAGGAACATTTTTTGCATGTGAAAAACATTTCAAACATCTGAAAATATTTAAGATGATATAATGAATATCTCTGTTCGTAACCCCCAAGATAAGCAAATGTTAATTTGCAATTATCTGATTTAAATTTGTTTAGTAATAGAATACTGCAGATATAAAGCCCTCTGTGTGCCCCTGTTGAATCCCATTCCTCATCTTCTCTTCCCAGAGATAATCACTACTTTGAATTTGGTGTCAGTTATTACCATGCATGTTTTTATACTTTTACGATGCATGTACACAGCCCCAAACAATGTTATTTTGCATATTTTCAGATTTTATACAAGTGGAAGCATTCTGTAACAATTTTCTGTGACTTCCTCCCCCACCTGATGTTACCTTTGTGAGATTCAACCATTTTAATGCATGTGGCTATAGTTTATTTTTCACAGTGCTATAACATTTGATTGTGTGGGAGTAGCTAACAATTTATGTGTTTTCCTGTTGGTGGACATTTAACCTACAATCAGTATTCCTGTACATGTTTTGTACTTATTTTCTCGGACAAGAGTGCAAGGACTTCTTAAAGTATATACCAGAAATGAAATGGACATTTTGGGTAAATAGATGTTTGCCTTCCTGCAAACTAGACTTCACTGTTACTCTCCAAGGTGGTCGTATCCATTTACAGTCCCACCAGTACTATTAAAAGTTGATTTCCCCACAATCTTACTAACAGTTTGTTATCACAGCATTTAAGTTTTGCCAATCTGATGGCCCTGAAATGGCATTTCACTGTTTCTTTCATTTGCATTTCCCTGATTGCAGGTCTTTTGATAAATGTTCGTGCTTTTATATATCTCTGCCAAATATGTGCTTCTCAGTTTTTCAGAAAACTCTAACTCAGCTTATCTGAATCAGGGCAATTCCTCCCATAGCACCCGGCCAACAGTCACCACAGCTGGAAACCTGAGGTGCAGGAAGGCCGCAAGAAAACAGCTGACTCAAACAAGGAATCTTCTTGGACAAAGGGCCCTAATTAATGCATTTTCTAATTAGTCTTCCCTTCCCTCTTTTGTCAAGCCTTATGTCCAAGACACTACTATGGGCCTGCAACCTTACAAGAGGGGAGAGACTGGAGGTGGGGAGTGTGAAAGCTAAAACATTTATATAAAACTGTCTTTACTTAAAGAAACGAAGAGACTGCAGACCGATACCTACTACTCAACCTTCTAAGTAAGATACCACTCACCTAATCAAACTCACCACGTTTGACTCCCTCTTTGAAACATCCCAATCTTTTTCTCTAGACTAGACACTTGTCCCCTCCCTTCAGCAACCCTTTTATGTCGCTTTCCCCTCAATGACTAAATTGTCGTCTTTTTCCCCATTCTACAGCTACTTTGTAGCTCCTCAGGGCCCTCTTCATTGCCTGTAACACGCTGCATGCTCGCTCTCCCTCTCCTCCAAACTCCAAGTCCTCTCCTCTTTCCCTTTCCAAGATGCATCCACAGTGAAAACAATCCATCCAATGACCCGCCCCAAAGAAAAATGGGAATCCCATGCAATACATGGTCCTGAGTTACATGCCAGACAAGCCGGTGACTCTTCCCAATCCTCCCAGCTTCCTTCCCCCTTCAGGCCTGGGATAGCTTTCTTTCTCTGGGGGTTGTACAAGTTTTACAATTCATACCACCGGGGAAAAACTCATTCGGACTTCTGTGGCAGAAATGCCTTTACTAAGGCCATACATACACTTATGCTTGGGGCATGAACGAAACTCGGGCCATTTCGTAGAAAAGACACCTTACGGGAGTCTCCCTCCACCAAAAGAGGCGGGCCTCCCTCCTATAAATTCCAGCTGGATTGGTTTAGTCCGTGCGGTGGTGGTTAGGTGGCCTCGCAGAGACCAAACGGCCCCCGCGTTAAGAAGTTTCCGAAGCTCTGACCCACGCACTCAAGAAACCCTCTTCACCGAAAGCAAACCAATCACAGGAGTCTCTCCCTCCGCGGCTCCCCAAACCCGCTCCCCAGGTCACCACCAAGCCCCCAAAGCGGCCCCTGCTGCTCCGTCCCAGCCCGCAAAAGATCATTTCTCCTAAGGCAGCCAAAAAGCGCTGGGTGGGCGTGCCTGGGACCAAGGCCTAGCGCCCCCTCCTCCGGGATCAATCTCTCTGGATTCTCAGAAGCTGGGGGCTCTCCTCCTCCCAGCCCCCCCGCCCCCCGCCCGGGGCCCGCGCCGGCCCAGGGTGGCTCTGGGTCCCAGCCAGGATACGACTCTCAGCGGCTACGTGACCTTGGGCAAGTCACTTCCCTCTGTAAGCCTCAGTTTCCTCCTCCGCGTAGTGGAGACCCAGAGAGGTCCTGCGCTGGCCCCCAGAGGGGTGGGGGCTACTACCCACCGGGTGGGAATATGCTTTGTGAGCCGCTCGCGCGGCGGGGACGCAGGGCTCACAGGGGCTCCAGAGCCGGACAAAGCTGACCCGGACCACGCTCCACCCACTCCATGGGGCCGACTGGCTGGACCGCACGCTTTTGCGCCCCCCACCCCCGGGACCAACCCACGCCCCTCCCCGCCTGGCCCGCTCCTGGACCCCGTACCTGCTCCCGGCGCTCGGCCGCAGGCGCTGCCACCCTGGGCGCTCGCCCGGAGAGGCCCGTGGCCCGGAGGGCTGAGGCGGCCGGCGGCGGCGGGCTCGGGCCGGGGCGGCGGCGGTGGGGGACGCGGGCGGCGCGGGGGCCCGAGCTCCGCGAGGCCCGGCCTGGGAGACGACGACGGAGGCTGGAAGTGCGCGGCAGCCGCGGCTGCTGAGGCGGCGGCCACCGCGGCGGCGCCGCTTCCGCTCATGGCGGGGCCGCGGGCAGCGGCTCCGGCTGCGACTCGACTCCGGCGCGGCGGGCGCTGGCTGGGCCCCGGCCGGCGGCAGCAGCAGCGACGGTGGCGGCGACGGAGGCGGCTCCCGGAGGGGAGGAGGCGGAGCCGGGAAGCGGCGGCGGCGGCGGAGGGGGCGGGGACACGGAGGGGGCGGGGACGCCGCGCAGCCGCCGCCAATGGGTGGCGTGCTCCTCAGCAGGGGCTCCCGGGCCGGGCTGATTGCGCCGTGGGGCATCTTCTCCTGCGGCCGCTCGCGGAGGCGGGGAAGCTGAGGGCCGCCGGCAATGAAAACCCCGCTTCGGGGACTTAGCCGCCGGTCCGCCCGCGGGGCACCGCCGCCCGCCTCCCCAGCCAGGCGTCGGGCGGCCCAGGCCAAGCTCCGCTGCGCCGCTGCCCCGGCGCCGGCGTTCGCGCCGCGAGTTTGTCAGGGGTTCTCCCGGATAGTTGCTGCTAGCCGGCGCGTCCGCCCGCCGGCCTCCTAGTCCACAGATTGTGCCACCTTCGGCCTCCCTCCTCTTCCTCCTCTTCCCTACACCGTAGCCACACTCTCCTCTCCGTCTCTTACCTGTTCAAAGTTTTCCCCTTTCAGACACTCGGCAGAGAAACTTTCTCTTCCCTTCTGAGGCTATGCCTCAGTGATAAATCCGTCCCTGCGGGTCCAGAAAGCGTAGCAGAGGCAGGACCTACCGTAAGGAGATGCCCTGACTTCTTCGAGTCTAGGGACCATCCTGGATTACGAGCAGTGGCCAACCTGGCTCAGCCCTGGCCCCTCGCCCCTTTCTCTTGACTTTCTCTTCCTTTTCCTTACTTCAAACGCCCTCGTTGTTAAGACTTACAGGAAACCATCCAACCCAGCTGGGCCTACTCTCAAAAGAACGAGAGGCTGTGAGGTGAGGAAAGGCTTTTGAGCTGTGATGACAGTTTTCCTATGAAAGAATTCTGCAGATTCATGACCCTCTTGGCAGCCCTCTTCTTGGATGTGATGTTGGTCACTGAACCCATTTCCTTTTCATGTTACTCTGAGTCTCATATCAAAGCCATAAAGGAGACAGGGAAAAAAACCCCAACTCAACCATGTGCTAGAAGTGCCTGTAAGTACAGCCACGTGGGTGAGGGTGTAGCTAAACTGCTGACTAGATCATTTCAACAAAGCATTCTCCTCAGCTTTTCCTTACATTCAGCCACCATCCGGGGACTGAGCAGAGAGAAAGTGAGCTGCAAGTTGACAAGGCAAAGTGCTACACTGGTAGGCTGGCCCCCTGAGAGAGAAGTGTGGATGAATATTTGGCAACAGACATTTCAAATTCCACACTGACAGTAGATGCAGGATCTTTGCTTTTACTCATACAGTCATCAGCAATGCTAGGCTGTAGGGGATTCAATGATGACGGTGAATAGTCCAGCCCTTCAAAGAGTTTATCATCTCCTTGAAAGATGGTGAGATATATTCTTAAAAGATAAGAACTTAAGAAAGCGTAAGAGGTAAGAGTTTACCAGGTAGAGCAGGTTGGGGGAAAGTGGGCTGGGAAGACATTAAGATTATAATTGGACAAGGAGCCTAGTATTTCCTGAATCCCATCCTTGACTTTCTGGTCACAGAGGCAGGTAACATTATATTTCTAGCTGGGGCTTTGGTCCCAGTGCCCACTGTTGAATGCCCATAAACAGTGACATTTATTTTTCTCTCTTTTGATAGGTCTCAGCAGCCTTGAACAAAATCAGTTCTATTTCCACTCAACCCCCAGTTTCAGATCTTAACAACTCCAACTTGTTCAGATGCCTTGCCCAGCAGCCCTAGACTAAAAGGGGCAGACAAGTAGTTTTATTCAGTAACAAAGGAGCCCTCTGAAGCTCCCTTGCAGGCCAGGAAGAAGTAAGGGGGAGAGCCAGACCAGACCTGGGCCACCTCATCTTGCCAATTAAGAGGTGCAAAAGATTCCCTGGCTAGTGTGGCTCAGTGGCTTAATGCCTGCCTGTGAACCAAAGGATCGCCTGTTTGATTCCCAGCCAGGGCACATGCCTGGGTTGCAAGCCAGAACCCCAGGAGGGGGCACATGCGAGTCAACCATACATTGATGTTTCTCTCTCTTTGTCCCTCCCTTCCCTTCTCTCTAAAAATGAATAAGTAAATCTTTTTTTTTTTAAAGGGGGGGTGCAAAAGAAAAAATGGACCATGTGAGCTGTGACCTTTATTCTGAAAATTTCCATCCTCCAGCAGTGATCAGGAAGAGAGTTAGGCATGATGTGTTTAGGAAACCATACGTTTAATAGGACTGGAGCACACACAGCCTGGGCAATGAGTGGAGAGAAACAATCAGACTGGAGAGTTGAGAGGAGACCAGAAGATCATGAAATTTCTTAAATGTCATGTTGAGGCATTTGAACTTAACCTAAGTAACTAAAGGAAGCTATTAAAGGATTTAGTGAGAGAATGACATGATCAGATTGGATTTTGAAACGCTCTGGCTGCTGTGTAGAAAATGGATTGAAGGGGACAAGAAGAAAAGCAATAAAACCGGTTACAAAGCTATTAGACAAGGGATGAAAAGGATCCAAAACTGAGGCAAAGGCGGTAGGAATACAGAAATATTAAGGTGGTAGAATCACTAAGACATGTAGCTGTCTAGGAAGATGAGAGAGAATCAAAGATGACAAAGATTTTGGGCTCACGCAACCTAGTAATAGTGGTGCCATTCTTACAGATAGGGAATATAGGATGAGGAACAGAGAACTATGATCTTAGTTAAATCAGTTCATTTCTGTGACCCTCACTCTCATTCATATAAGGCGAGGGCTAAGGGAATTAGTCTAGAGTCACTACTATACAATTACTAATGTCCTTCTGAGATTGGCATCCAGAGATTTGCAAAGGAAAGGCAAGATAGCAGAATTGCCTGTTTCACATTTTGTTTTCATTCTAATTATAGTAAAATACACATTACATAATTTAATCATATTAACCGTTTGCAGGTATGTAATTCAATAGCATTAACTACTGTTTTAGCTCAGGCTGCCAAAACAAAATACCATAGGCTGGTGGCTTAAACAACAGAATTTTATTTTCTCACAGTTCTGGAAGCTAGAAGTCCAAGATCAAGGTGACAACATGGTTGGTTTCTGGTAAGAGGTCCCTTTCTGGCTTGTAGATGGCCAAATTCTCACTGTGTGCTGACATGGTAGGGAGAGAAGAGAGCAAACTCTATGGTGTCCCTCCTTATCAGGGCACTAATCTTATCTTGAGGACCCCACCTTCATGACCTTAAAATCTAATTGTTTTCCAAAGGCTTCACCTCCAAATATTACCATATTAGAGGTAGAACTTCAACATGTGAACGGGGAGGGGAGGTGGGACACACAATTTCATCCATGGCAGCTACATTTACAATGTTATTCAACAATTACCACCATCTATTTCCGGGATTTTTTCATCATCTCAGACAGAAACTGTGTACTATTAAATAATTCTCTCATTCTCCCCTCCCCCCAGCCCCTGGTACCTCTAGCCTACTTTCTATCTCTAGGAATTTGCCTATTGTAAGTACCTCATACAAATGGAATCATACAGTATTTGTTTTTTTGTGTGTCTGGATTATTTCACTTAGGGTAATGTTTTCAAGGTTTAACTGTGTCACAGCATGTATAGGAATTGCATTCTTTTTTTTAGACATAGATTTTATTTATTTCTTTTTAGAGAAGCAGGAAGGAAAGAAAACACAGAGGGAGAGAAACATTGATATGTGAGAGAAACGTTGATTGGTTGCCTCTTGCAAGCCCCCAACTGGGGACCTGGCCCACCATCCAGGCATGTGCTTTGACTGGGGATAGAACTGGTAACCTTTCCGTTTACAGGCTGGTGCTCAGTCCACTGAGCCACACCAGCCAGGAAGGAATTTCATTCTTTTTTAAAACTGAGTAACATTGCCTTGTTTGTATACACCACATTTTGTTTATCCATCCATCCATCAATGGACTTTTACTTCTTTCCACATTTTGGCTACTGTGAATAATATTGCTATGAACATTGGTGTACAAGTATCTTTTTGAATTACTGCTTTTAATTCTTTTGAATTCCACCAAGTGGTATTGCTACATCATATGGCAATTCTGTACTTAACTTTTTAGAGAAACCACCAGTTTTCCATTGCGGCTGCACCATTTTCCATTCCCACCAGCAATGCACAAGAGTTTCAATGTCTCCATATCCTCATCAACTTATTTTTCTTTTTTATATTAGCCAACCTAATGGGTGTGAAGTGGTATCACATTGTGATTTTGATTTCCAATTTCACTTTCACCAATTTCTATTACTTGTATTTGTCTTCCAGCTTGGTTTGCAAATTTTGAGGGGTGGGTGGGTAGAGAAGGGAGATTATAAAATACTGAAACAGTTATTTTCTGAAAATTGTAAAATAATGATAGACTTCAAATAAGATGTAAAATCATAGAAAGAGCAAGATAGTCTCTGTTATGCCACAGAATGACACTCTGCAGCCTTTGCAACTGAAGGTCCCCAGATGAAAGCCATAACCATGCTCAACCATGCCTGGCAAAGGCAGTGGAAAAAGCAGTGGCAAATGGAAGGGGCTGGAGCAGAAGATGAATTTAACTACCAGTACCACATGACTACACTTGTTCACAAGAACATTACAAACACACGTGACACACTCCTGAGGTTTCCCTGAAACAACTGTCCATGTATATTGCAGGGTGTGAGCGAGGGCAAAAGCACACATGCTGACTGGTTTTCTCACTGCTCTAGTGCTATTAAACAAGAGTTTCTATTTCCTTAGGTTAGATTTCTAAAAATTCGATTACTAAGTCAATGCTTTTAAAGGTTTTTTAAAAAAAGATTTTATTTATTTATTTTTAGAGAAAAGGGAAAGGAGGGAGAAAGAAAGGGAGAGAAACATAATATGAGAGAGAAACATCAACTGGGGACCGAACCTGAAACCCAGGCATGTGCCCCGACCGGGGATGGAACTGGCAACCTTTCGCTTTGCAGGACTGTACCCAACCAACTGAGCCACACCAGTCAGGGCTGTTTTTAAAGGTTTCAATTTCTGGAAAGACTGTAGCAGTTTATTTATTTAATAATTTATTTTTACATAAAGATATGGGATTAACTTGATCTTATTCCTCACTTGCGAAGCTGCTGGCATTGGTTTTATTTATATACTTTTTATTCTCTTTTATTCCTATTCTCCCATCTCATTCCCATTTCCTACCATAAGAAATCATCCCAGTGTGTTTAGTGTATATATTTTTGTTTGTAGGTATTTATTTAAAATTTGTATTAAAAATAAAATAAAATTTATATTATTGTTTTAGATGCATGTATTTTTTCTTATGTAAGTAGTATTACAATATACATTTTTTCTTTGTTTTTTCTTTCTTGTAGCATCATGTTTTTAAGATTTGGTCCATTGCTTCTAACTACCCCATAGTACTTCATCCACTACATTTTGACTTCTTTAATTATGGCTATGTAAATTATCCTCAACTCCCCACAACTAAAGCAACACTGCTGGGACTATCTCTATACACTCCTTCTATGGGACCTGTGTGAGACTTTCTTTGGGTCTCCAGTAGCAGATTATGGATGTTTTATAGCTTTTTTTCTCTTTTTCATAGTTTTGATTTTCATTTTTTGATTACCTATAAGGATAAATGTGTTTCTTTAGTATATTCTTCCAGGAATTTTCTGATCACATCTTTAACCCTATCCTCCATTGCTTCTTTACAGACTAATTTAGTCTGTAATTGATTGCAACACATTGAATAAAATTGATACATGGATCCACACAGGAGTCCATAATGATACTCAAAGAGAGAAAGAGAGAGAGAGAAGGAAGGAAAAAAAACCTCATTTGCCACCAATGGAAATACTATGACACTGACTTTTTTTGTCAGGAAATTGGTTATTAAAGAGAAAGAATGAGATATTTAACCTGCCATTTTAGGAAGAAATTAGGTTTATCCACAATTAATAAGAGGAAACTCTTCTTTACAGAAGAATGTCAGCTAATAAATGTAGACGGACTAATAGAAAATCACTATTTTGCCATTTCCAATGAGATAACTGATTCAAGCAAAGATCATCAGTGAGTGTTAAACTATTTTGAAAAAGAAAGAAAAAAGACCAAGCTACTATTGTATCTATCTCCTACTTGCCCTGCGAACACTTCTAATTTGCCTTCTGCTCCCACCATCCTATTGAAACTGCAGTGCTTGAAGGACAATGATAGCTTCCCAATTGAGAAAGATAATGGCTTTTTTTCATCTTCCATGATCTCTTTATGGTATTTGACATTAGAGGCCACCTCCCTTTTCCTATAATTCTCCCCTTTCACCCAGAAAAGACTGGTTATCTGTTGCGGTATAACAAACCAAACTAATATTAAGTGGCTTAAAACAATAATTTATTATTATTTCTGATGGTTCTGTGGGTAGGCTGTGCTGACTCAGTTGGGTGACTCTCATGCAGAATCTCACAAGGTTGCAGTCAGATGGTGGCTAGGGCTGTAGTCCTCTGAAAGCCCAACTGCGCTGGATATCCAAGATGGTTTCATCACTCACTTGTCTGGTACCTAAGATGAGATGACTAGAATAGCTAAGGGTTAGCAGGGCATCTTTCTTGTCTTTTCTCTCTCTTTCTCCAGCTAGCTTGGACGTCCTAATTGCATGGTAGTTAGTCTCAGGATAGATAAACTTCTGATCTAGTGCCTGGCTTCCTGCAGAGCAAATGCTCCAAATGTCTTAGGTGGAAGCTGCAAGGCTTCTTATGAGACAATGAATTGTTTCTTTCTCACCCAATATGGATCATCCACTATTTCTAGCATTGGTTTCTTTAGAGGGAAAAAGAAGTTAAAGACCCTTGCAAAGCTGATTGTAAAGCCCATCCATGTTTTTATTGCTTCATTTTTAACTATGTATCCATCCGTATCTAACCCAAAAGCAATTTTGAAATACTCACGTTTTATCAAGTCTTTCTAAAGCATTTAACTTAGTTTCCGCAGAACCAAGAACTACCTTTCCTTTTGCACTTGTGTTTCTGCAGTTTACTTAATATTTAATCAAATAACATAATTATAGGGGGACAAAGTACCAGAAAGCAGCCTATTGGCTGTGAGTGTTCAGCCTACGAAGGTATAAATCAGTATATTTTACATAGGGAATGGAAAGCTTTGGTTAATCAGTTAAAAGAGTTTCTAACATATCATTTACTGAACCTTTGGAATTAGAAGTAACATAAGCCCCTTTAAGAAACAGAAAAAAAAAAAGAAACATAGAATTTATTGGTTCCTATAACCCAAAGTCTAGAGTGGACCTGGCATGGGTTGCTTCACAGGCTCAAATGATATCGTCAGCTCCCAACCTTCCTTCTTCTCTCAGCTGCTCTCACCACTATGATGGCTTCGTAAGAAATTCCATGTGGTGGCAGCTTCTGGCACTGAAAAGAAAAATTTGTATCCCTCTCAGCAATCCTAGAAGAAGACCCACTACTCTTCATTGGCTAAGATTAGGTATGAGCCCACCTCTATGCAGATCTGAGGACTGAGCCCCATGTCCCCCTGAAGCCCTACCTAACCGAATGGACTGAGAATTGCCTTGGGGTGTTCCAGTGTACTGTCATAGAAGTCTATTCCTGCAAAAATGATTGAAGTGAGGACTCTACTGCTTGAGGAAAAGTATAGCATCTTGTTCTTCCCTGTATTCCCACCACCCCCAACACACACAGCACCCCTTGTGTTTCCGTGCTCACAGGAGACATTGCTTGTTATGAACTATAAGTCACAAGCATCTCTCTCTTCATTTACTGTGTACCTTAAGGCAATTTATAGGAGACTTGCCCTTGGTGTGCAAAATGCCCCTCCCCATTTGCCTGAATTTTGTTCTCTTTTGATCTCTCGTACTGTCAAAAGGCCTCAAAGCATAGATTTGAATGGGGTTTGGACTCAAAGACACACACAGTGCTGAACTCCATATAGAATCCCTTGAGTAAAGTGTCTCCTCTCGATCTCAAGCCTTGTGTGTTGCTTTATAATGCAGGTCATGCGAGGCAGTCATTTTAATTTCACCTTCCAGGCTTGTACTAGAGCCACTTTTAAGAACTCTCCTTGGGTCTTTCTCCTAGTCTTTCTTTCAGCTTCCCCCCTTCTCTTGGTTCCTCCCTTCCCTGCAGCCACAGCTGCCTGGCTCCAGGGCACTCAGACAGTGCTGTCGCCTTGGCAACCCAGAAGGGGGCTTCAATCTCCTGTCTCCCCAGAGGGGCTGGGCTGGCCCTGAGCCAAGAAGAGGCAGGGGGCAGGGGACCTGACCCATGCAGCGCAGGGTGTGTCGGGAAGTAAACAAACCACTGGTGTGCTGCTTGCCAGAAGAGACTGAGAATGTCATGGGTGGGATTGTCTGAGTGCTGTAAAAGCAAACTGCCAAGGATGCTATGGCCAGCTAAGAGAACAGGAATGGGAAAGGAGAAAGAAGGCCTGATGCATCTTAGGCTCAGATATGCGGGGCCTGTTTAAATGGCCGAGGCTCTATTAGTTTACTGGGGCTTTAGTAACAAATTATTACAAACTGAGTGACTTAAAATAACAGAAATTTATTGTCTTACAGTTCTGAAGGGTAGAACTCCCAAATCAAGGTATTGGCAGAGCCACACTCTCTCTGAAACCTGTAGGAGAATCCTTCCTTGCCTCTTCCTAACTCTTAATAGTTTCCTGGCACTCTTTGGCCTCCCTTGGCTTGCAGCTGCATAATTCCCGTCTCTGCCTCAGTGGTCACATGGCATTCTCCCTTTTGGTCTCTTCATGTGGCCATCTTCTTGTAGAAACACCAGTCATATTGGATTAGGAGTCCAACCTACTCCAGTATGACTTCATCATAACCAATTACATCTTAATGACCCTATTTCCACACAAGGTCTCGTTCTAAAGTACAGGGGTTAGGACTTCAGCATACCCTTTTCTAAGGGGACACAATTCAACCCAGAACAGCCTCCCCGATAGGTATGAAAATGATGGGGAAGATGGTTTTAGAAGTTCCTGGAATATAAAGGTCTGGAAAGATTATTTGACAGGACTAAGGAAAGCCTGAAATACCAGACTGAGGACTTTGGCTTTTATTTAGCAGAATGGAGTCATGAAGGGCTTTGAAGCAGGAAACAATGTGACTACCTGTGATTACCTATGAGACTCAGGATTTTTGTCATTGGTTGCTTTTTATTTTTCAGTACTCCTGGAATGAGCAACTTCTTTTTCCAGCTGTCTGTTTCAGCCACGGGACAACCACACAGTTGAAGCGTGGCATAAACCTCCACAATGAATAGCACAGAGTTTGGTGCAGTTCAGAAGTATTACCTCCACTTGCCAGCTATGTCAGTCTCGGTTGCCATCAGTCAAATGAGAATAAGCAGAGTATCTATTTCATGGAGTTGCTGGACATATTAAATGAAGATCTCGTAAACTTGAAAAATATTAAAAATAAATAGCTAAAAAAACTCATATTTATCTTAGAAGAATGTCTGCTAAAGTAAGAATTCAACAAATGTTCATAATTATTATGCAGAGATGAACAGTTCATTTGGCTAAGAAGGGCAAGAAAAGCAATTATTATTTGTGCTGGTTGTTAGACTTCAGATCCTGGAAATAGTGCCCCATTCTTTTCCCCTCCTGGAATAACAGTCTGTCACATTTACACAGCACTTTTCAATTTTCAAAGTACTCTAGCCCTGGCTGGGTAGCTCAGTTCGTTAGAGCATCGTCTAGGCATGCCAAGGTTGTGGGTTCATCCTCAGTGAGAGCACATACAAGAATCAATGAATGAATACATAAATAAGTGGAACAACACATCTCTCTCTCTGTGTCTGTCTTTCTCTCCCTGCTTCCTTTCTCTCTCTCTTTTTAATGTATTGTAAAACCAATATATTAAAATAATATCTGCCTTGGTTAAATAGTTCAGTTGGTTAAAGCATTGTCTCAACATGCCAAGGTTGTGGGTTAAATCCCCTGTCAGGGCACATAAAGACAATGAATACATAAATAAGTAGAACAACAAAATTGATGTCTCTCTCTCTCTCTCTCTCTCCCCCCCCTTTCCTCGCTCTCTCTAAAAAAATCAACAAAAATAAAGTACTCTGTTATCCATTCTCCTTCTTTCTATGTAATCCTCATGACAATCTTGTTAATCAGGACTTTTCATTATTGTCTCCACTTTATAGATGAGAAACTGAGACCCAGATGGGTTAAATCAGTGGCTTTCAATATTTTTTCTTTTGGGACATATAATGACAGATGTTGTCTTCAGGTGGACATACTCCCATATGTAATTCCTGCCACATCTTCATCCCTTTCTCTCTCACTGGAAAGTATTTGATGCTATGCAGCCATTAAGAAGGGTAAGTAAAGCTACATGTAATTGATATGGAAAGATATTGCTGATATATTATTGATGAAAACTCAGAGTGCAAATTTACTATTTATAGTAATAGTCTATGTACAATACATTTACACAAATGTAAATTGTCAGAAAAGCCACACAGGAAACTGGTAACAGTGGTTAATCTGGAACCGAGCTGTTAGAGGTAGCTGAGTGGGTGGACGGAGCTTTCACTTTTACATACACAATCTTTAAATATGCATGTATTATTTTTTATAATGAATACTTAATTCCATTTTGGAAATAAAATAAAGCATTCGTTATGCAAGCAACATTATTATAGGCATACCTTGAATCTGCTGTAATTTTCTTCAAGGAAATCACTCATGAATATGCATAGACTGCCTCTGGAAGGGTATTTAAAGAAGCTGATGACAGCGGTTGCCTCTCAAGAGGGATACCGGGGGACTGGTGTTTGGAGTCAGGGATGGCAGGAAAGTGATCTATTCACCGTATACTCTTTTATATGATTTAATTTGTTTCTAACCAAACGCATGTATTATGAATTCAAATGAATTAAGAGAAAATTATTAAAAGCTTCAGTGATTTATAATTACCAATGAATAATTTGTAACTCACCTCATGACTGATCACAACACACTAGTGCTTCCCACTGGATTAGATACTAAGCAGAGTGCTCAGATCCCAACTTCGGACTTCTGACTCCACTCCATTTGTGGCTCTTTACACTACATCATTGCCCAGTGTGATTGCTTCAAGGGCTGTACCCTCCAACGCCCAACACCCCAAGACCCACCCTCCCGAGGCTCAATAAACCACGATAGTTGCATCGCAGTTGTCCTTGTGTAAAACTCATGACTGTGGGATTAACTCCCAACCAGTCTTTAGCCAACCACGGTTCTATATTGTTCAACTACTTTCTTTTTTTCTCATTGAGATATAACTTACGTGTGGTAAAGTATGCAAAAATTAAATGTTCATCTCAATGAATTTTTATATATGTTTACCCACATAACCACCATCCAGTTCAAAATATAGACCATACCATCTTTGCAGAAGACTCCTTTGTGCCCCTTCCAGTCTACACCACTCCCTAAATGTAACCCTAACTCTGACTCCTATTATCAAAGATTAATTTTTCTTATATTTGAACTTTTCATAAATGGAATCATAAAGTATCTACTCTATGGTGTCTGGCTTCTTTTGCTTAACTCTGTTTCATGAGATTTATCTATGTCAGGTGTAGCAGTTGTTTGCTCATTCTAAGAGTAAAAATGCTGAACCATAGGGTGTACATATACTTAGCCTTATATATGCTGCCAAACAGTTGCACCATCTATAGTCCTATCAGTTATATAAGTTTTAGGTGCTCCACATCCTCATCCACACTTGATATTGCCAGTCCTTTTAGTTTATGCTACCTTGATGGGGGTCACCAACTCTGTTTTGAGCCCGTACATCTTGCCTCCCTGGTTCCTCATCTGCTCAGTCCTCTGGTGTGATAGCCCCTCAGTAGACTCTTTGGACTTCCTGAACTTCTTTCCTGGAGCAGAGCCCTATTCTGCCATGACCTCAGCACCCGATTAAATTCTAGTGCTCACCGCAAACAAATCTGATCTCTGCTATAGCCTGGGACCTGATTCCAGCATAGACTGATGCCCAATGCTAATACAGACAGGTCTCTACCCTAATGACAGACTATACTCATAGTCCACCACGGACCGATATGCTTTCAAGTCTTGATTTAGATCTGAAATGTTATTATGGGCTTGTGATTTACATAATTAAAAATATATGATCATTGTGAAACTCTCATCATCAAATGGTAACTGTTGCTTTGCATATTTGTACAGGCCATATTTTAACAATTAATGCAAAACTAAATACAAATCAGAGCCCTATTCTTAGCTAGAGGGTGAACCCTGATCCCAACCACAGTCTGAGCCTCGATCCCAGCAGCAGACTGAGCTCTAATCCTAATATAGGCAGAGCCCTGACCCTACTCACAAACTGACCTGATTCACACTCAGACCAATAAATACAAATGGGCCAAGCACAATGTTAGAAATTATTAGAGAATATGAAATTGCAAGAATAAAATGCATTGTTAAGCAAAGTACTATCTGTAGTCTCTCCTTGCTTTACCTCAAATTTTAATTGTAATTGAATTTCGCTAAGTTGGAGAAAGAAGCTATAATCAACCCCACCCAGAAATGTTGTAAAGAACAGGCTGGAGGCGGGGGAGTGTGGCTCAAGGAAGCCTGAAGCTGAGCTAGCCCTGCAGATGGTGGTGGAAAGACGGGTAACCTTCTTCCTGTCCTTACAAGATGGCAGGTTTATTTTAAGGGTGTTTTTTTAACAGCTTTAAAAAAAATGGATTCAAAGAACACTGGGGGAAACCTCTGATTTCTGGGCTTCTGCCCATGATGCCTGTTTTTTTAACAATGGTATTTGACTCCTGGTGAGATTTGTTCCTTCCTTACATTCTGATCATATTGCTTTTCATATCCCCCTCCCTACAGTGGCTGTTGTAAAGGAAAAAGGAACCAGAGCCATCAAGGATGAATGCTTACCAGAGGGAAAGAGGGGTGGGGGAAGGTAGAAGAGGGTAAAGGGGGAGATAAATGGTGATGGAGAGAGACTTGACTTGGGGTGGTGAGCACACAGTATAATATACAGATGATGTACTGTAGAATTGTACACCTGAAACATATCATTGTATTAACCAATGCCACCACAATACATTCAATTTAAAAAAAGAAAAAGGATGAATGCTTAGAGGTTCTGTTTGTCCTTCATCTGATAATCAGCAGCAAGCTGAGAACATAATTTTCACTTTTTCTTATGCCCTTAAGAAAAATCTTATTTCTCCCATAATGCTAGAAGAGCGCTTCATGCATTCTATCCTGTGAAGCCTGGGGTAGAAGTCTACCTTGCAAAGTGAACTGTCACAAAAGTTTTCTCTCCTGAACAAAATCCTGATTGGTGTGAGATTTCTGAGATCTTAATTGTTAATGGAGTAAGACAATGTGTGTGAAGGAGCCAGCCACATGGTATTGTGGACAAGCCCTGGGCTAGGAGGCAGGAGGCCTAGAGAGTTCTGCCACCAAACATGACCTGGTACAAATCCCATTCTTTCCCTAGGCTTCTCTCCATCTATAACAAAGGTTAAGTGTAGCTTTTGTAATATTGTCTACATACATTATCTTATTTAATCCTTACAACAATCCCCATGAGATAGAAATTTATTCCCATTTCACAGAAAAGGTAGCAAGGATTTGGAGTAATTAAGACTTACCCAACATAATATAGTAGTCAAGTAATTTTGTTTTGTTTTAGTTGAATGTATCCCTTTAATGTTGTTATTTATCATTAACTTTCCTCATTGAAAAACATTTATGAATCATCTTCATATGCTAAATACTGTTTTTTGACTCAAGGAATAGGGACATTTTCAGACCTAATCTTGTTGGTTAATTATTTTATAAAGGTCAGTGTGTCATCTGAAGGTGGTATGAATAAAAGATTTTCCTTTTCTCCTTTTCTTAGGACAAATTTGGGTTAGCTTTATAGCTTTGTCCCCCTGAAAGTCTAACAAAGGTGCAATGTCAGCTATGGTATTAGGCAGCATTGCTATGGTAAAAATAGCTCCTGATTGGTAAAGTTCATCTGGGCCGGGATATAGAAATACCTGGTGGGAAGCCATGGCTTTGGGCATCCCTAAGTGCAGTGCCTCTTGCAACTAAGCTCATCTCCCACAGGGAACCTGAAAGCTATGCCTATGGGATACAAGGTATTGACTCCTATTTGGGACAGGACATTTCTAAATTAAGGTTGTCACCACATTCACTAATGTGATCTTGTCTCCTTGTATCTGGGCTGTCACCTATAGGGCCGAAGAATCCAAGTAATCACTGGATTACTATAGGAACTCCTGCTGAAGAGAAGTTCTAGCTGCTCTCCTGCTGGTGTGCTGTTTCTTATCTTGGACCCTTGTGAGTCAATGTGATGCCAGGTTTTAGCTTCACTCAAAGGCCTTTGGCAATTGAGCGAAGCTACATGTCTAGTGAAATTAAATCATCACCGAAGATCACCTGATGGCGATTATTTTAGGGACGAATCCAGGTCAGCTAGTTTTGAAGATAGGATTGCAACTCTGTTTTTAATTATTTCTAGAGCTATGGTTCTCAATCTTGGCCTCACACTGGATTCGAAATGATGTTGGAATCGCTCACCACAATGGACACAGCAATGGGGAAAAAGAAACAACAGTGCTACACACAACATGGATAAATCTCTCTGACATAATGGTGAAGGAAAGAAGCCAGACACAAAGAGTACATACAGTATAATTCCACTTATCTGAAGTACAATAGGAAAAAGCTCCCATTGACTCTGCAGGGTAGAGAGTGAGAGCTCTATGGTATGGAAAGCGAACAGTATTTCAATCAGAGAGACCTGGGGCTTTGAGGAGAAGAGAATTAGGGATATAGGACTGGAAAGTTCCACTCCCAAGGGAAGCAGGGAAGCAGAGCCTGGGGCTGCGACCAAAAGGCGAACCTCACTATGCCAGGAGCTATTACTATAAAACACAGGGAGGTAATATTTTATGAATATCAAATGAAAGCTTTTGGGATGGCATTTTATTTTTCACATGTCTCTCTCTCCCTCACTTTTTCTGTAAGAGGTTTAACTTCAGAGGAATTAAATAAAATAATTTATAAGGCCTTATTTTAGTTGGTTTGGAGCCCAAACAGCACCTGAAATTATGCCCTGCCTATGGCTGAAATGGATTCATTCACTCCTGGCTTCAGGCTGAGACAAAACTTCTGTCATGAAACCAAACTGAAAGGAAGAATTGAGGAGTCTTGTCTTATGAGAAGTGGCTGAGGCTGGAGGTCATGGTCCTAGAGAAGCAACAATCTAGGGGAAGGGGATATGATGCCAGAAATGTCTCCACAGCTTAATGTTTGCCGTGTAAGAAAGAGGCAGACGATTAAAATCATGGCCAAGAGGAAGGAAAGAAGGAGGGAAGGAAGGAAAGAAGGAAGGAAGGAAGGAAGGAAGGAAGGAAGGAAGGAAGGAAGGAAGGAAGGAAGGAAGGAAGGAAAAGGCAATCTTGCTCAGGGTGACTTCGGAGGGGAACAAGGACCAGTGAGTGGAAATTCTTGGAAATAAAGTGAAATAAGGAGAACTCTTCATGAGAAATCAGAGACCTCACAATTTTCCTAAAATTCCGTTTATTCATGCATGCTTTCATTTGCTGTGCTCTGTGATGCAGGGACCATGGGACACACAGACCCAGAATGTCCCTTCAAAGGTTATTAAGTGTGGCAGAGACTGCAAGTTACTAACTTAATATTTATTTTCCTCTTTTTTCATACTGACAAAATTGTGATTTTTCTTATGGGCTATAATAGGTTCAGCTAAAACCCTACATTGTCCAACCTCTCTTGTAGCTAGGGATGACCAGGAGCTGTGAATGACAGTTGTGGGCTGGCAATTCCAGGACATCTCCTTAAAAGACATTGACTTAGATAATAGAGGTACCATTATTGTTGTCTGCTTATTTCTGCCTAGAATACAGATGTAATGGTTAAAGTTTGAGCTGCCATTTTGGACCATGAGTTACCCTTCAGAATTGAGTTCACTAAGGATAGTGGAAGAGAAAGATATAAGTATCTTGGGTCCCTAATGACTCGGAAGTCTCCATATCAGCTCTATATTGACTATCTCTGGACTTCTTTTATGTGAGAAAAACAAACCTGTACCTTGTTTTTAAGTTATTTATTTAGGTTTTTTGTTATACGCAACCATTCTAATCCTGATACACTAAGTGAAACTTTTTAAAATTAAAATTGTATAAAATGACAACTGAGGTCACTTTTAGCTCAAACAGCTCAATACTGTGACTGCTATTCTCTGAGGTCCCAGTATAGTGTCATCCTCTGTATGAAACTTTCCCACACTCTTTGGAAAGATTCGATCTCTCCCTCTTTGGTTCTCCTACAGCACTTTGTTTATTCTGCGTAGATCACACTTATCAACTTGAGTCTTATGACAGGTCCCCAACACACACATTTATGATTGCTGCTCATTATTGGCTGTATACGCATAGCATAATGAGTGTTTAAAGGGGGAGGGCACTCATTTGCTGTCCAAGGTTCTGAACCTTCAAACACACTAAGACAGTTGTTTTCTCCAGTCCCTGAAGCACTAATTTCACCTGACTAATCTCACCAAACAATTTTGTTGCGGCAAGGAAGTAAGAGCTGAAAGACAGAGACAAGCGAACAAAGAAAAAGGCTGCTCAGAACCTCGCCAATAAAAGGAGATCAGGGAGTAAAAATGAAAAAAGAAAAAAACGTTTTCTTTTGTCAATTTCAAATAACGTCATCAGGCTAAACAAAGATTGACAGCTAAATACAAGTCATAAATTTGTGTTCTAAGTGATGCAAAGCTGTGCAAATGTCGATATGAACAACCATATTTGTGCAGGCAGGAGTGATCATTGCTGGATGGATTTACAGTGTGCTAATGCTTCTTCTTTCTAATATTTTGCTAAATGTTTTGTGATTTTGAAAAAATAGTACCACACAAGAACTTGGACTGTGACTTATGTTTTATATCTCATACAGCAAGTTGCATGTATTTTGCCATGGTCTATCCTATTTTTATTGATTAAAGGAAATGTTTTTCATCCCCCAAATTTGGAAAATAGGATATTCTGCTCATATTTCCCTTCTCTTTGCAACTCATCCCAGTTTCTCACTCTGTGTTTTGCTTGGCTAGCCAAGTGAGTCCCTCCTGTGTTCCTGATTCAAATTCATGCTAGGTGTTTAAAAATGCATCATCTCAGTTAATACCCTCAACAGCCCACAATATCAGTATAATTATTCTCATTACAATTAAATTCACATCATGGATCTTTGAGGCTGTTTGTGAATTGAATACCTGAAACAATGAATAAGTAATTCACAAATGCCAAGGGTCTATATTAATTTACCTGTCAGTCTCCCAAAACAGCCTATGGAAACTTCAAAGTCATGAACCATATCCATTCATCATTATATTTTCAACAATATCTAGCATGGTTCCTGACACATAGTAGGGGGCCTCAAAAGTATTCTTGGAATAAATGAATTAATTAATGGAAATGTATAACAATTAGCATTGCACATAAATCATTTAAATAGTATGTATTTATGAAAATAACCCAAAGATACATAAGGGAAATTACAAAATGATCTTCTTTAAATTTTGAAATAAACATTTTTGAAAAATTATTTTATTGATTATGCTATTACAGTTGTCTTGATTTTCCTCCCTTTGCCTGCCTCAACCCAGCATCTCCCACTTCCTCAGACAAGCCCCCCACCATCGTTTATGTCCATGGGTCATGCATATAACTTCTTATGCTACTCCATTTCTTATACTGTACTTTACATCCCCATGGCTATTCTGTAACTACCTATTTGTATTTCTTAAACCACTCACCTCTTCAACCCTTCACCCACACTCACTTCCCATCTGGCAACCATCAAAACACTCTCTGTATCAATGATTCTGTCTCTGTCCTTCTTGTTTGCTTAGTTTGTTTTTTAGAGTCAATTGTTGATAGATATGTATTTATTGCCATTTTATTGTTCATAGTTTTGATCTTCTTCTTTTTTTAAATAAGTCCCATTAACTTTTCATATAATACTGGCTTGGTGATGATAAACTCCTTTAGTTTTTCTTGTCTGGGAGGCTCTTTATCTGCCCTTCAATTCTAAGTGATAGCTTTGCTGGGTAGAGCAATCTTGGCTATAGGTCTCTGTTCTTCATGACTTTGACTATGTCTTGCAATCCCTTCTAGCCTCCAAAGTTTCCTTTGAGAAATGAGCTGACAGTCTTATGGGAACTCCTCTGTAGGTAACTAAGTGCTTTTCTCATGCTGTTTTTAAGATTCCCTCTTTATATTTAACCTTTAGCATTTTAAATACACTGTGTCTTGGAATGGGCCTCTTTGTTTTATTTCTATTTATTTATTTATTTATTTATTTGCAGGGGAGAGCACGAACGCAGTCCCCCACTACCACAAATTATGCAGTCGAGTTTTCCACAGTTGGGGAAATCGCAGGGGTCAGCACATCCGGAGTGCAATGGGTAAGCCTCGCCCTGGGAAAACCACCGTCATGATCATGGTATCTCCCCTGCCAGGTAAGTATAAGTAGGCCTCTTTTTATCCATCTTTTTTGGGACTCCCTGCGCTTCTTGGACTTGCATGTCTATTTCCTTCACCAAATTAGGGAAGTTTTCTTTCATTTTTGTTTCAAATAGATTTCCAATTTCTTACTCTTCCTTTTCTCCTTCTGGCACCCATATGATGCAAATGTTGGACTTCTTGAAATTGTCCCAGTGGCTGCTTATACTATCTTCATTTTTTTTTTATTCTTTTTTCTCCTTGTTGTTCTGATTGGTTGTTTTCTGGTTGCTTATGTTCCAAATCATTGATTTGATTCTTGGATTCATCCACCTTACTGTTGTTTCCCTGTACATTGTTCTTTATTTCGCTTAGTGTATTCTTCATTTCTGACTGGACCTTTTTTTTTTTATTTTTATTTTTTTTTAATTAATTTATTTACTTTTTAAATACATTTGTCTCTGCCTTCCCCCCACCTCTTTCCCTTGCCCCCTCCCACCTTCCCTCCCTCAGCTCTTCCCCTTTGGTTTTGTCCATGAGTCCTTGCTATATGTTCCTTGACTTTCCCCTTCCCTTCCCTTTCCCTGCCCCCCCCTTCCCTCTTGTCTCTGTTGATTTCTTTTCCTTTCAGTGTTGCTGGTCATATTTTCCTTGCTTCTTTGCATTGTTGGTTAGGTTCTGCTTATAGGTGAGATCATATGGTATTTGTCTTTTGCCCCCTGGCTTATTTTGCTTAGCATGATGCTCTCCAGTTCCATCCATGCTGTCGCAAAGTTTAGTACTTCTTTTTTTCTTTCTGCTGCGTAGTATTCCGTTGTGTATATGTACCATAATTTTTTGATCCAGTCATCTACTGATGGGCATTTAGGTTGCTTCCAACACTTGGCTATTGTAAATTGTGCTGCTATGAACATTGGGGTGCATAGGTTCTTTTGTATTGGCGTTTTGGTGTTCTCAGGGTATAGTCCCAGCAGGGGAATCGCTGGATCAAAAGGCAGTTCCATTTTCAGCTTTCTGAGGAAATTCCACACTGCTTTCCATAGTGGCTGCACCAGTCTGCATTCCCACCAACAGTGGACTAGGGTTCCCTTTTCTCCACAGCCTCGCCAGCACCTGTTGTTTGTGGATCTATTTATGATGGCCATTCTGACTGGTGTGAGGTGGTACCTCATGGTGGTTTTGATCTGCATTTCTCTGATGGCTAGTGATGCAGAGCATCCTTTCAAATGCCTCTGGGCCCTCTGTATCTCCTCCTTAGAAAAGCATCTGTCCAGGTCCTTTGCCCATTTTTTGATTGGATCGTTTGTCTTCTTGGAGTAAAGTCGAGTGAGTTCTTTGTATATCTTGGAGATCAAACCTCTATCTGATGTATCATTAGCAAATATATTTTCCCAAATGATTGGCTCCCTTTTCATCTTGCTGATGTTTTCTTTCGCCGTGCAGAAGCTTCTTATTTTGATGAGGTCCCACTTGTTTATTCTTTCCTTTATGTCCCTTGCTTTAGGAGACATATCAGTGAAAAAATTGCTGCGTGGGATATCTGAGAGTTTCCTGCCAATGTTCTCCTCTAGGACTTTGATGGTGTTGCGACTTATATTTAAGTCTTTTATCCATCTTGAGTTTATTTTTGTGTATGGTGTCAGCTGATGATCCAATTTCAATTTTTTGCATGTAGCCGTCCAGCTCTCCCAACACCATTTGTTGAAGAGGCTGTTATTGCTCCATTTTTTGCTTCTGCCCCCTTTGTCGAATATTAGATGTCCATAGAGACCTGGGCTTATTTCTGGGCTTTCTATTCTGTTCCACTGGTCTATGGGTCTGTTCTTGTGCCAGTACCAGATTGTTTTGAGTATAGTGGCTTTGTAGTAGAGTTTGATGTCCGGTATTGTGATCCCTCCTACTTTGTGTTTCTTTCTCAAAATTGCTGCGGCTATTCGAGGTTGTTTATGGTTCCATAACCGTTTATGGACCTTTTTAATGATGCTGAGGTCCTCACTAAGTTTCTTGAGCATCCTTATAACCAATGTTTTGAACTCTGCGTCTGATAGATTACTTATCTCCCTTTCCTTTACCTTTTTTCTGGAGTTTTGATCTGTTCTTTCATTTGGGCTATGTTTCTTTGTCTTCTTGTTTTGGTAGCCTCCCTGTGTTTGTTCCTGTGTATTAGATAGAACTCCTTTGACTCCTTTGATTAGTGTGGCCTAATATAGTAGGTGTCCTGTAGGGTCTAGTGGTACAGCCTCCCCATCACCCGAGTTGGGTACTCGAGGTGTGCCCTTTTTGTGGGCTGAGTACACCCTCCTCTTGCAGTTGAGCTTTGGTTGCTATTGGCAGATCAATGTGAGGGATTTACCCAACCCAGTCAGCTGCAAGAACTGGCTGTGACCCCTTATTGCCAACCTCCACCCTCCGTGGAAGATCAGCTGAACAGGGGTAGGGTGGTGATGCTCCTGCGTGGTCTATAGCTGTCCACTGGGTGTGCTGGCCCTGGGATTTCCCAGGTGGGGCAGGCCAAGGTCAGCTCCTATTGTGTTTTGCCCAGGGCCACCCTGCCTAAAATGTAAAGTAATCTGAGATAGCTGCTACTTGTGCTGGGCTTGGAGACTCCGGGGTGAACCCAAGCTGTGAATCTGGGCTGGCTGCTGATAGTGTTGGGTATGGGGCTCACTGAGGGCAGCTGTTGCTAGTTTGAGAGGATTTAGGAAGTTGTGAATCATGAACCAAGACAAGCCATTTGTATGGAGAAACAGCTTGGGTGAGCCATAAGTTGGGTGTGGCCGAGTTTCTGGGGATCTCCAAGATGGGTCAAATAGTGGTACCCAGGTTGATGGAGTCTCAGATATGGCACCAGCTTGCTGGTTCAGTGGCTTAGTGTGGGGAAGTCCCAGAAAAGGGACAATGGCCTCTGCTCACCTTTATGCCAGATACCTCAGTCTCTCCCAGTATGCCACTGGTGCCTTCCAAGCTGCCATTGCAGCCCCAGAGATCAGAGAGAGTGAGTCTGAGTAGGTTAGTCCTTGTATGGGTTCTTTAAGAAGAACTGCTTAGGGCTCCAGAAGTGTCTTCCACTGACTCAATCCACACCTGTGTTTGCAGCCTGAAGTTATGGGGACTTATCTTCCTGACACTGGAACCCTGGTCTGGGGGCCTAGTGGGTCTGAGACTCCTTGCTCTCAAGATCTCCCTCCTGAATTTTACCTACCATACATGGATGTGGGACCAGCCTGTTCCACATCTGCGCCCCTCTTACCAGCCTGGATGGATGTGGTTTCTTTAATTCCGTAGTTGTCAGACTTCCATTCAACTCGATTTCTGACAGTTCCGAGTAATGGCCGTTTTTTAATTTTGGTTGTAATTTTGATGTGGTTGTGCGAAGAGGTGAGTCATGTCTGCCTATGTTGCCATATTGACCGGAAATTCAAAACAGTTTTAACTGTGGTGAAAGGATTAGAAAAACATGCCATTTTTACTACATGAAATAATTAAGACACGGAACAGAAAATCATGACAGCAAGCAGAAATAGTGAAATAACCCCCTTTCACATCTAGGTGTCACTCCTGTGATGAATCAAAATGATTTAGCTTACTCCCCAGTCCCATCTCTTTCCCTTCCCTCCCTTTTCTCCATTCTCCTTCTTCTTTTTTCCCTTCTGTTCCCATTTTCAAACATTAACTGAGACCCTAGTGCATTAATACACTATGAGGCTTTTCAGCCCTTGCCTTCACAGAGTTTACTCTCTGGTCCAAAGATGTGGGGAATTCACAAATATCAATATCTATAATTATAATGATAACATCTGACTTTGTACCATAACATCAAATCCACAACCTTGCCTAAAGCTGTACTCTTGCCCAACATGAACCCCATTTTGGAAAATTTGCCTGATCTTACCATCTCCTGAACACAGGAACAAAGAACGCTTTTCTCAGCCTGTAAGTATCCATTGTCGCTGGATGAACTACAGTGACAGTAAGGCTTTCCCCCAGGATAAAAGCTAGGGGAAGACTCAGAATGATACCTCTAATGACTACAGTTGTTCAAAAGAAGGATTATAACAATGGAAGGGGGCGATAACAACTCATTTTTCAGATCTGGATGCTGGGGACCAGAGAGGTAGAAGGAATTGCCTGTGGTCACAAGCAAATCAGTGGCAGTGCCAGGGCTAAAGCACAAGTTTACAGACCCCAACTAAGCACTCTTTCTACTTTTCACTATTTCTTAACGTTCCCAACATTTCCTCAGGGCCAATGTGTGCAACCATCGGCTGTGTGCCCTGAACAGCTCTGACATGAGCACAGTGCAAATAGCACCCTTAGAGTTTGGCCTGGAGCAGCCCTGCTTTCACTGCTGTTCTCCTGAGATTATTTTAAGTAGTTCAAGACAAATGTTTAAAGATACTAGTAATTATGCATTTATTTTAGTGTTTAGGAAACATATAAAAAGCACACTGCACTTTAATTTTATGGATAAGGATATTATATAGTGATCTAAAGTTCCTCTTCAAATTTAAGTTAAAAAGGTGAATGTATAAAAATTAAAATATTTCTTAACATATGACTTTACCACCAACTGACTACAGAAATGTAGTAAAATATCATAAAAGTGGTATGCAAATTACTGAAGTTTAAGAAATATTGTGTTTATTATATCTTGCTGCATCCCTCCAAGATAAAGGGCTGACAAATTTAGCTGCTCAGGACATTATGAGAAGACAACGGTTCAGTGTGAAAGTGCTGATGAATAGTTGGATATACATACATTTAGCTGAAACAGGTTAAAAGCCTCATTAGGAGAGCTCATTTTATTCAGGAAGGATAGAGTCAACTGGATGGAACAGTAAGGGCTGATGTGTCATGAAAATGATTATGTTTTCAAATATGCATTCTTGGATTAGCAGAAGGTCAGACAGAAACCCTGTAACCTCTTTTCCTGTAATTGAATGTGAATATTTATTAGAAGAGCTAGGTTCAAGTCCTGCTCTTGCCACTTCGCAACTTGTTCCCTCCACCAAGTTCATTAACTCATTTATATATAAAAAAAGCTTGTTGTGGGGAATAACTATGAGAATATAAAAATGCCTTGAGAGAGGGAGTGAGAGAAAGACTGAAAGAAGAAGAAAAAAAGAAGGGCGATGAAAAAGAAGCCAGTTTGGAGGGACTATAAGAAGAATGGGAACTGGTGAAATTATCTCATACTTCATGTGCTGAAATAGTCATTCTTGTCACAAGCTGCTAGATTTTATTCTTATAAAAACATTTCTAAGGTGGCAGATGAGTATATTTTTAAAAGTTTTCCTGAAAAATAACACTCCAATGGGATGTGTTAGAGAAATGCCAAGAAAAGGAGGCAGAAGGAGGTAAAGTCTTTGGGCGAAGAGGAAGATAAAGTGATTTATGGAAAAAGTTTCACCTCCTCCAAGAAGCCTTCCTGACCTCCTGAGTGAAATCGACTATCTTTGACTCTCCCTATACTTATACACCTTCTACTAAGGTTGGTGCAATGATATAGGAGCTCCTGTTTGTTTGTCATTCCCATTCGATAATAAATCCCTTGAGTGTTGGGACTGTGTCTCATTCACCTACTGTGTTCCCAGTTACTCCCACAGCACCTGGCACCTGGCATGCTCGGTTACTGTTTGCTGAACGAATAAGCTTGAGTCAACGGACTAGAAGCCATGTCATTTGAGGGATGAAGACCAGTCCGGAGGACATTTACCCTGGAGAAGAGATAACTCTAAGGAGGTATATTTACTATTTCTAATATTGAAGAACTATCTTGGGGAAGTATATTTGAAATGAGCTCTATGGTCCCCATGGCACAACTAGAACTAATACAGCAAGCCTTGACCTACTCTAAGGAATCCTAATCATCAGAATGGGGCAACAGTGTCATGGCCTGTCTCAAGGGGGCGAGGGCTCATTTCAACAGAGACCAGATACCACTTTTCAGGGTTTCATATACTGTATTAAATGATCTCTGTAGCCTGCCTGTCTTTTGTTCTTTGTATGAGTCTCTTCTCATTTGTTTGTTAGGTTTCTGGTTAATTTTATTTATTTGTTTATTTTTATTTAAAAAATATGTTCATTGATTTTTAGAGAGGACGGGAGAGAGAGAAACACATTGATGTAAGAGAGAAACATTGACTAGCCGCCTCCCCCATGTACCCCTACCAGGAATCAAACCTGCAACCCAGGCATACACACTGATCAGGGATCCAACTGCCACCCCCACCCCCCCAACCCTTTGGTGTATGGGATGACACTTTAACCATATGAGCCCACTTGCCAGGGTGGTTTCTGGCTGAATTTAAAACATTTTCCCACTAGGAACCTCATCCATTCTTGGAACCACAGACCTCAGAGCTGAAAGGAACCTTAGAATTCATTTGGTCCAATCCTTTCTTTGTACCACTCTACAAATAAGAAAACCACAACCCAAGTCATGTAGCTAGATTATGGTGGGAGATAGCCCTAGGACCCAGATTTCCAGGGTTCTCTTCATTGCTGACCAAGATATGGTGTCGGAGCAATATGACTCTCTTCCCTTTTCTTATTTCTGCGTCTTACAGCAGGTACTCCATTTTCACTTCAGAATAAAAATTGAAAAAGAATTTGCAGAATTGCTACACACTCAGCATAATGAAAATAACATTGTATTTTTCATAAACCATATTGCATAGTGGTTAAGGGCCATGAGCTTGGAGCAGAACGCATAACCTATGAACAGCAGAATGTACACTCATGTTCATGAGTCCTGATGCACAGCTTCATGTGCCCAGAGCCAGGGGCACCGGTTTTTAATTTACACATGTGATGTATGGTATTCACACCTGAGGACAAGAGACACCTGAGTCCTAGGTACTCTGCTTTTCTAGCAGGGTCACATTGAACAAGTTAGTTAGTTCTCTGATCCTCACTTTCCTTATTTCTAATAATAGAATAACCATACATACCTAGTAAGGCTTATGTAAAAAAATATATATATATAGATAGAGAGATATATATATAACTCTAAGTACAGTACCACAATAAGCCCTCAATATATATTTTTAAAGATAGCCCTAGTCTTTTAGTTCTTCTTCCCAGTCTCTTCTCAGAAAAAAAAACAAGATGATTGAATAAATCTTCTCCTCAACATTCCAGCCTCTTTTCTTTGGGAAATAATTCTGCTCAATCCCGGTGTCTGCCTCCATGAAAACTTCCCCTGCATTCTAACTAGATGACATTGCATAGTCACTTCCCTCTATGAGCATGCTTCTCCATCTGTAAATGAAGGCAGGAGAGGAAGGAGTGTCTACTTTCTATTTATAGTAATCTGTTACCACAAGTGTATCTTAATTTTGTAAAGAAATACAGGATTTTTAAAAAAATGGACAAGAATGCTTAAAGTCCTTCCCTCCTCTGACATTATTTGAGCCTGAAGATATAGAAAGAAGCTTTCCTTCTTCCCCCAGCTCCCACTCTCTTCCTTCATCCTTTCCCTCCCTCTGACTTAGCAAACACAACTCAGCAAGAGCGTATGATGCAGGTGGAAGGACTGTAAGACATGGACTTCTCCTCTGGATCCCCAGGACGGATGAGCCCCAGAAATCACTATAGCTGGAAATGTGGAGAGAAGCCCAGAACAGATCTGGTTGCCTCACTTGGCTGGAGCACAGCCTATCTTTTAAATGTGAGCACTTTTCTTTATGATTTCACTATGCATTCCTGTCCAAGACCCACTTTTCTTTAGGGAAATCCAGCAGCTGAGTTAAAGAAATACAGACCTCAAAGAGTGCAAACTAATAAAGAAACCAAGTTTCTAAAAAAAAATCCTGCAACAAACCCTGTCCTCATTCTGGTTAGTCTCTCTCTCTCTCTCTCTCTCCCTCTCTCTCTCTCTTTCTCTCAAGAACCAAGTGACAAGCTCTTCCGACTGAATGACATTAATTTTAATTTTACCCTTTTTCTTTGGCCTATTTTAATAGAGAGAGGCCACAAAATAGTTACCCAAAAGATTTATATTCAACTGCTTTTAAAGAGACCACAAAATTTAAAATCAAAAATATATGGAAAGGGGCCTCCTTGGCTGATGTAGCTCAGTGGATTGACTGCTGGCCTGCAAACGAAAGGGTTGCCAGTTCGATTCCCAGTCAAGGCACATGCCTGGGCTGCGGGCCAGGTCCCCAGTAGGGGGCGTGTGAGAAGCAACCACAGATTGATGTTTTTCTCCCTTTCTTTCTCCCTTCCTTTCCCTCTCTCTGGGGGGGTGGGGGGGAATATATATATATATATATATATATATATATATATATATATATATATATGACATTTCTGACTTCTCTGGGAAAAATTACAGAAGGTCCAGTAACAATGAGGTCACATTTTCTCAGGGCAAAAATTGGCTAAGACTAAGTAGCCACCACATCCTTGGGGCGTGGACTCTTCAGATGACCAGTTTCTACTCCTCTCTTATATCACCTGATGCCAATGGTCAGTATCAATTTTAAACTCTTAATTACATCTCACTTCATTAGAGCCTGATCCCTGTAGTCAAATGAGTTTACGAGTTCAGGAATAGATTTTAAATGCAGTCATCTATGAATTAACAATCATATGAAATTTCTTGCAGTCCATTAGAAGATTTTTAAATGCAATGAATGAAATTACAAAATAGTGTGGACCTGGCATATCATAGGAACTCAATAAAGAATAGTTGCTATTAGTAGTACTAGTATTAAAAATTATTACTTAAATGGAATGTATCGTGTCATATTGAAGACAAAATTAGGTCAGTGATGCATCCAAGAGAATACAAATGGGACTCTAAAAAAGCACTGAAAAGTAGTATAAATCTTTACTGAATGGTCGTGAAAACAGAGGGGATTATTACAAAACATACACTCATTTTATGAAAATTCTCATTACCAAGCTCTGTCCCCCAGAGTTCCACCTTTCAGGCGACAGTACATTTGATTGCCTGCCTCTCTTCTCATCTCCACCCTCCTCTGACTTCCCTCCTCCCCCTTTTCTGCCCCCATTCTTTCTCCTGAAAAGTAGTCTGGCTACTCTCTGCTTCTGTTATTCTCCTAGTGAGAGGGGAAAAAGAACAGGCAGAACTATTGTAAATACTTACAGTTATGTTTTCTTCTTTTATACTTATCTCAATTAATATTTACAGGTTGATTCCTGAGAGACTACAGAAATAATTTATTCATTGTCAAACATCCCAGAAAAGAGTTCATATAACTTAGACTGGGGTGGGTTAAGATCATAACAGAGGTCTGTGTAAAGTATATTAGGGATATAGAGTGTGGGGTACAAATGGATGTAAATTGGTGAAATCAAGACAATGCCCTTCTCCTTTCCACCACCCTGTTTCCCCAGTACATCACTCTCCAACATTCGTAATGAGCTCAGCAAAAATGAGTGGAAATTTCAGGCTTGGAGCAGTCATCCCTCGCCTGGCTTCTGAGAAGAAAGAGGGGTCAAATGACAGTCAGCAGAATTCTGCAGTCCAGAAGCTCACCTGGGTGTGCAGCCACTGGCATTTAGACTAGTAAACATGATGAGTAAAAAGGGTCCATATGTGTGCTAGATGGAAGTCAAGTGTATGTATTTAAGTCAAGTGTGTGCAACACATGAATGAGCAGAAACATTAAATACAACCTTTAGGAAAAGACAACAGACAAGTGCAAACAAAAAGAAAGCAGAATATGTATTATTCACATTATAAAATAAATTCAAGGGAAGTAAACTCTATTTAGATATTTACCAAAAGGAGAACACTACCTAAAATTGATGAGAATGGGCTAAATTTCTACTTATAAGAAGATTAACAACCTTAAATTCCTTTACTATAGAAATAAGAATGAAAATGCCAGAACTGAGCAGTCAAATTAAGAAACATGACAAAGAAAAGGGAGCAGACAAAAAGAAAGGCCTTTGGCTGCAGTCAGGCCCGTGGGTGTGGGACAAGTTGAGGAAGAAGGGCTTCTCAGATACATAAATCCTATGACCAGAGAGGTTTAAAGGCAACCAAAAGAGCTCCATCACAGAAGCAAGGGAAACAAAGTTTTAATAAAGAAGTAATGATTTGTAGAAAGGAGGGAATAATGAACAGCACCAAATGCAAGAGAGAGATCCAGTACAAACATTACTTAAATTTCTACAGAATTTGGCAATTACCGGTAAGCAGCCACTAGTGTTTCTTCTGAGGTTTCCACAGAAAGAAAAGACTATTGCAGAACTAAAAGGACATTGAGATGGCGGTTATTTCTTATGTTTGCCATCTAGCATCTCCTTAACCTTCTTGTGATAAGTGCACTCTCATTTTGCTATGAAAGAGGCATCCCTCCTAATTTTCAGCCACGTGGTTCAGGTGAAGGAGACCATTTCCGTACCCGGGACTGGATGTGACAGACTGTGGGCAGGATAACCTAACACCGTTCCAGACCCTCTCCTCCCTTACCCGCCCTACCTGCATCCACTTTCCCAATCACTTTACAGTGAGCAGTGGCAATGTGATGTACGGCCCAAAGGACACATAATGTCTAGACAGACATGATGATGAGACTGGGGCAAACGATTTGTGAGAAAAAATAAAAAGATCAAGCGAATTAAAGCTCTACCAGCCCCAAGTCATTGAACAACTAGATGGAAACAAGTAGCTATGTAACTCCAGAATTTTTGTGATATAAGAACTATAAACCTCACGCTTCGGTGGCAAGGCTATCGGTCACATTACAAAAGAGCAGGTGCAACGGGACTAATATATTGATCCAAAGGCATCTCTGGAAAATACCATCATTATAGACTCTTTTGGTTTCATGTTACAGAAAACCCAAGACTAACTGGGTTAAAAAAAAGAGGGAATTTACTGACTCCCACATGTGAAAACTCCAGGGGTAGGGCTGAATTAATCTGTTGCAGAGGACTCATGACTTATGGTGATGCTGACCTTGCTTCAGCTTCAAAGGTGGATGTGTGACTCAGGCCTAAGCCAATTCACTCAGAACATTTCCTTGATGACAGCAAATTGTTCAGGAATGGCCACAAGAGCCAAGTCAGGATAATTAGAGCCAAAGAAACTCAATTTCCAGGATGTTTGTGTGAAATAAAGAAACAGACTTCTCTTTTCCTGAAGTAATAGAGCAAGAGAAGATATGTAGATGAAGCTCTGGCAGCATCTTCCCACTATAAGGGGAGAATCTGGGACTCACATCACAGAAGAAGCTGAGCTCAGAGATAAAAAAAAAAAAAAAAAAAGAGAAACCAGGATCTGGTGACAGAGCTTAAGATTTATTCAAGCCTTATTTGAAGTCAGCTCTACTCCTGGAGTTTTCACATATGTGAGTCAATAAATTTCTTCTTTAAGCCAGTTAGTTTTGAGTATCTGTAATATGAAACCAAAAGAGTCTGTAGCAGATTGTATTTTCCAAAGATGCCTCTGGATCAATATATTTATCCCATTTGCACATGCTCTTTTGCAATGTGACTGATAGTCTTCCGACTGCTCCCACCACCCCTTGAGTCTGGGTGGAGCTTGTGACTGCCCTACTCAGTGGAGTTTGCTATGCTGATGCTATGTGAAGTCTGAGGCTAAGGTGAAAAGAGATTCTCTCTCTCTCTCTCTCTTTCTCTCTCTCTCTCAATGTCCTTCCCTCCTTGCCTTTGTAACCTACCACTACATTGTGAGGAAATATAAGCCACTTAGAGAGGCCACATGTAGGTATTCTAGCCAGCAATCCCAGCTAAGGTCTCAGCTGACAGCCAGGATCAATCACTAGACGTGAGTGAATGAGCCTTCACATGATTCCAGCGTCCAGTCTTCAAGTCTTCCTGCAGACATCCAAGACATCAAGAAGCAGAAACTAAGCCATTCTGGTGGTGCCCTGTCTGCTACCCTGACCCACTGACCCACAAAAAAATGTGAAAGATACTAAATAATTAGCATTGTTTTAATGCACCTAAATTTTGGGGTAACTTGTTCCACAGCAATAGAGTCCTAATTAATAGAATTGGAGTTCTATCTGAGAGTGGTTTAAGAAGAATAGTGGAATAGGAGATAAGATTGCAGGATGTAAGGAGTGAATTGGAGATGAGGAAAATAAAGTCAGTAAGTAAGCTTCTCCAAAAAATTTCCATGGGAACATCTCCCTGGGATTAAGAAAAGGTAAAACAAATTTGAATCCAAAATAAACAGTAGCCTCCATGTTTCTGCTAATCATCAAAGGACTAAGGTTATGAGTGTGATAGAATCCAGGAGGAAGAACTTCAGCTAATCGGTTTTGGGAATTCCTCTGACTCCTAAAAGGCAGTAAGAAGGAATCAAAGGTGAGTCCGTGAAACTCGCAAAAAGACGACATTTATTTGAATAGCAGTCTCTGCTCACAACCCCCAGCAGATTCCATTGCCTTCAGTAAGGGTCAAGCCCTTCGACCTGGCATTTAAGTGTCTCCTTAGCATTTCTGTTTCCCAATCTACCCTTTATATGCCCCACACTCAAGCAGAACTGCACAGTTAAAAAATGGCACTACCTGATGTTTTTCAAACTATTCTTTGCCTTGCCACCTTTGGGCAGGAAGCTCTGGGACATCAGCGATGCTGAGAGAGCGCCTCAGCCGCCTGTGCCCTCCTGCAGAGAGGGGGCAATGATGTGTGGTCTTAGAGCCTCCAGCCTTCTCCTTACATGACTTTTACATTAATGTATAACTTATATACAACAAAATGCATAGATGTTAGTTGTACAGTTCTGTGAATTTTGGCAATTGTATTCCTGTGGGTAGCTACCAATTTAATGACACGTTAGAATATTTGTTTGGTCATTCTCCTGCCCCTTTCTGGTCAATCTTGTGTACCTCTCCTCCCTAACCCTCAGAAAACTGCTAATTTCTATACTACAGGTTAGTTTTGCCTCTCTTTGACCTTCATATAAATGGAATCACATAGTGTGTATGCTGTGTCATGCTTCCTTCACTAACCATGTTTTCGAAATTCATCTGGGGTTTTTTTTGTGTTCATTAATTGTTCACTCCTTCTTATTGCTGAGTAGTGTTCCATTGCATGGCTATAACATAATTTGTTTATCCATTTCCCTGTTGGTGGACACTGCAGTTGTTTGGAGTTTTGAACTATTATGAATAAAGCAATGAACATTCTTGAACATTACTAGTGGACATTTGTGTTTATTTCCTAGGAGTAGAATTGCTGGGTTTTTGGATAAGTGAGTGTTTAACTTTATAAAAACTGCTAAACAGCTTATCTAAGTAGTTGTGCCATTTTATGCTCTCATCAGCACTGTATGAGTTCCAATTGCTCTCTCTTTGCCAATATTTAGTATTGTTAATCTTTTGGTATTATCAGTTGGTGTGAAATTGTATCTCATTACAGCTTTAGTATATATTTCCCCAATGACTAAATATGTTGAGAACCTTTTCATGTGCTTATTCATATATCTTCTGTTAAGTGTCTGTTCACGTCTTTTGCTATTTCTAAAACTGATTTGTACCTGCAGCATTTTTTTGTTGCCAAGGTTACAGACATGGAATTCAAGAGTCCACCTGGAATTCACCTGGCCCTGGCACACAGGTTCAAGATGCAAAGAAAGACCAGGTGTCTATAGTCAAAGGATCTGAATCTATTTAGGAGTTAGGCTACACAGGATTATGCAAGTGCTGCAAATTGTGTCTTTTGACATTGGACATGACACACTGCACCTGAATAAGAAGCAGAAATTCTGAATATTATACTATAGCAGTGGTTCTCAACCTTAGATACAAATTAGAATCACCTGGAGAATTCTCCTGCTTTCCCCTCTCCCCAAAGATTGTGCTAACCGGTGGACATTCGGCCTACGCATTTGGAGTTGTAAAAGTTTTCCAAGTGACTCCATTACAGTCAAGGCTGAGACACTTTTCAAAAAACAAGAACTTCACTCATTACTGAGCATATGTTATGCCATTTTGCTAAAACATCAACGTAATTTTACAGAATATTAGGTATCTTTTTCACATAGGCAATTGTTTAAAGAAGCTGGAGATTTTTGTTTATCAATCTTCCTTCCTTCCTTCCTTCCTTCCTTCCTTCCTTCCTTCCTTCCTTCCTTCCTTCCTTCCTTCCTTCCTTCCTTCTTTCTCTTTCTTTCTTTCTTTCTTTCTTTCTTTCTTTCTTTCTTTCTTTCTTTCTTTCTTTCTTTCTTTCTTTCTTTCTTTCTTTCTTTCTTTCTTTCTTTCTTTCTCTCTTTCTCTCTTTCTCTCTTTCTTTCTCTCTTTCTTTCTTTCAAGTATCAAACCTCAGGATGTGGGCCATGGTCAGTTACTTTTCTTTCCTGGCTTCATGATTCTCTCAAGCCCTCACCTCACCTATAAAAAGCATGTTTGAAATAAAGTGAGGCTTTAGCCCTCATAGTTCTAGACACAGTCACTCAGCAGTTAAAATGAGATGTGAGATTCATCTTCATTTCTTGTCTTAAGCTGGTAGGGGGTCATCCCATGTATTTGTCACTTATTTCCATCCCCTTAAAAGCCAGATTTCAAACCTGGAAAAGTTGTGCAGAAGCTATGATCTAGGGCAAGGGTCAGCAAACTTCGGTCAATAGGCCAAATCCTTCCTGTGGACTAAATCCAGTACATGGCCTGAATTGTGTAAAGCCTGTGAGCTAGGAATGGTGTTTACATTTTTAAATGAGTGAAAAAAGTCAACATGAGAATAATAATAAGACTTATATGAAAATCAGATTTCATAGTCCATAAAGTTTTATTGAAACACAACCATTAATTTATATATTGTTTATGGCTGCTCCTGAACTCCAATGGCAGAATTGAATAGTGACAACAGAAACTGTATAGCCCACAAAGCCTAAAATCCTATAAATTAAAAGAGACTTAAGGAATATTGCAAAATATAGATCTTATTTGAATTCTGATTTGAACGAACTGGAAAAAAATGAGACAACTGAAGAAATGTGCACTTTGGATATTTGATTATATTAAAGAAGTTTTATTAATTTTTTACATGTCAGAATGACATTGTGGTTATGTTTTAAAATAATTCTTATTTTTTAGAGATGCATTCTAAAGTATTTATATTAAAAGATATACTATCTGGGCCTTGCTTCAAAAAACTATGGGCAGGAAGGTAGTGGGCAGGGGTATGGATGGAACCAGACTGACCATGAGTTGGTAAGTGTTGTAGCTTAGTGATGAATGTGTGGTTTATTGTACTATTTTGTCTACTGTTATAAGTTTCAGGTTTCCAATATAAAAAGTCTCATTTTGCTTTTTGAAAAAGGTTTTTAAAAAGAATAACAATAACATATATTTGAAAATAGTCACAGTTATTTGTCCAATAAAATATTTAGAATTCTTATAAAAGCATGACAGTATTTGTGTGGGTGAGTAAAACATTAAAGATATTTTTGATGGTTGAGATTTCGCCAGCATGATATTTTCCAGTGTTTTATTATGGAGGACCTTCTTTCCTCATGTATTCTCCCCTCTTGGAATAGACAAATCCACATATTCATACCTATGTGTTCACTGAGTTGTGAATATGCCTTTATAGAGATAATTGTTATCATCACTTTATGAGGGAGAAGGTGAGTGGGGAGGGAAGGAAGATCTTCCTGCTAGGCAGTAACAAACCACCATTGCAAGCAAGGTAAAGACTGAAAGGAGTATACAGGCAGGATTCGCTCTGAGGTGTCCTGGTTCACAGAGTTAGTCCTGGGGTTATTTATCCTGCATATTCATATAGTTCCCCAAGAATATTTCACTGTGGGCGTATCTTAGTTATAGATGCCACTTCTCTCTGCAGGCGAAAGCCAATACAGAACAGGGGATTCTGGGATTCCCTTTCAGGCTATCATGGTCCTAAATTGTACTGGTGATTTGCAAAGGACTCGAGGATATATAGTTTTTAATGCTTTTGGTGTGGCTGTGGCTTGTCTTCAGTCTCCAGGCAGGCTTGCAATGAGATCTGTGTATCCACATGGGTGGTCCGGTACAAAGTACATCCATGGGAGTGGCCAAAAGAATTTCATAAAGCTGAAAAAATAGGCCTGGCTGGACTTTCTCCTGAATTCCTTTTTTTATACCCAGTTCCCCCAGCTGGAATGGGTGTGTTGATATGCAGTCCAGTCTTGGCCTGGGAACCTGCTGAGGCTCATGGTCTTTTAAATTACAGTTTGCTTGTACATCGTGATTATTGAAAATGGCTCAGCTATTTAAGGCTGTCTTGTTGCAAAATTGACTCAGTCCTTGCTTTGTAGTCTATTTGTCAGAATTTTGGGGGTGATACAGTTATGTGGTTGAAATTCGATGTTTAAGTTTTTATATACATGTTGGAAAACAAACTTGTCCTGTAAAATGAGAACCTTGCTCTGAATCTATATTAAGAGAAATTTCCCAGGGAGAAATTATGATCTTTTTAATCAAAGGTAATGGTATTTGCTTTCCTGAAGGGGAATGTCTTGAGCCATCCAGAGAATAGTTATTTCTTTTTACCTAACAAACTACACCACAACTCAGTGGCTTAAAAATACAGTATCTTATCGTCATGAATCTGTGGGTCAGGAGTTAAGTCCAGGCTGACTGGGTGATGTTTTGTTCCACATGACAATGGCTGGGTCGCTCAGAGGCAATCAGCAGGCGGCTGGGCAGCTGCAGGTGCCTAGTGCCTCTCCACAGGGTCTTTTTCTCCACAGGGCTACCTTAGGCTTCCTCACAACATGGTGGTCTCAGCTTAGCCTCATTGTTACATGGTGGCTGGTTTATAAGAGGGCATCAAACCAGGTCTGTTAAAGGCTAGATCTGAAAAAGGACTCAGGGACTTGGACAACAGGGTGGTGATTGCTGCGGGGAGGGGAGTATAAAGGGACTCAATAGTAGTGAAAAAATATAATAAAGATTATGTATTTTTTTTTTAAAAGGCTAGGCCTAATATTGATCAAGGGACACTTCTGCCGTATTCTTTTGGCCAAAAAAAGTCCCAAGGCCAGCCCAAATTAAGGGGCAGGGAAGTAGATTTTATCTCTTGGTAGTGGAATGGCATGTGTACAGGGAGGGAAGGAGCTGATAAAAGCCGTGTTTGGAGACAATCTACCACAGTCACTCCTGTGGCCACAATTCACATTTCTCCCATGTGTAAAATATGCTCACACCCTCATTCAAAATCTCATTCCATTAAGGCATTGGTTTGAGATCTAAGATCTTATCACCTAAATCGGGTGTAGCTGTGAAGGAGGCTCCTTAGGTACAGCTCTTCAGATGCAGAGGGCTTTGAACAAGAAGAACAAGTTATCTTCCTTCCACACATTTAACATGGGGCAGGAATAAGAGAACTACATTAGAACACAGGGTGGGGTAGGAATAAGAGAACTACACTAGACACTATGATTTACAGAGCCCGGGAATAACAACAGCAGTTACTGATTCATGACAATCCTAAAATCCAGCTGGGCATGTTTCCAGGTCCCCTTCAAATGTGTATCTATACATCTATACATCTACACTTATGTTTAGAGAAATATATATACATCTACACATATGTGTGTATTTATAAAGAGAGAAAGAAAGAGAGAGGCAGAGATTTACTATAAGGAATTGGCTCATGCTTTTATGGTGGCTGAGAAGTCCCACAATTTGCCATCTGCAAACTGGAGACCCAGAAAGCCTGTGGTGTAATTCAGTCGGAGTCCCCAGGCCTGAGAACCAGGGGAGCTGATGGTGTAAATCCTAGTCCAGGGGCCGAAGAGGAATGATATCCTGGCAGATCAATGAGGCAGGAAAAAAGGAGTGAATCTTTCCTCCCTTGGCCTTTTGTTCTGTTCAGGCCTCAATCGACTGCATGGTGCCCACCTACAGTGAGGAGGGTAATCTACTCTGAGTCCTCCAATTCAAATACTAATCTCATTCAGACACACCCAGAAATAACCTTTAATTTTCACACCCTGTGGCTAGTCAAGTTGACATATAAAATTAACCATCACACGTGGTATAGATGTACCATAGTTCTTTAACCATTCATCTATTTAAAGACAGGTGGTATGTATACCTAAAACTAATATAATATTGTATGTCAACAGTAATTGAAAAAAATTAAAATAAAATAAATTCAAGGATTTAGAAAAGAAAAAGGTGTGGTAGTTTCCTGCTTTTGGTTATTGTGAATATTATGGACATGTTTCTATGTGAAAAATATGTTGTCATTTCTCTGGGATAAATGCTCAAGAGTGACTGCTGGGTCATATGTTAAGTCCATTTTTGTTTTTTTAATTTATTTTTTAATATATATTTTATTGATTATGCTATTACATTTGTCCCATTTTTTTCTCCCCTTTATTCCCCTCCACCCTGCACTGGCCTTCCCCCTAGAATTCCCCCCATGTTCATGTCCATGGGTTGTACATATAAGTTCTTTAGCTTCTCCATTTCCTATACTATTCTTAACCTCTCCTCCCTATTTTGTACCGACTGCTTATTTTCCCTGTACCTTTTCCCCAATTCTTCTCCTTCTCTGATCTCTCTCCTTGTTTTAGGTTCAGTTGTCATTTTACTGTTCATAGTTTTTGGTCTTCTTTTTCTTAGATAAGTCCCTTTAACATTTCATATAATAAGGGCTTGGTGATGATGAACTCCTTTAACTTGACCTTATCTGGGAGCACTTTATCTGCCCTTCCTTCTAAATGATAGCTCTGCTGGATAGAGTAATCTTGGATGTAGGTCCTTGTTTTTCATGACTTCAAATACTTCTTGCCAGCCCCTTCTTGCCTGCAACATTTCTTTTGAGAAATCAGCTGGCAGTCTTATGGGAACTCTTCTGCAGGTAACTCTCTGCTTTTCTCTTGCTGCTTTTAAGATTCTCTCCTTATATTTAACCTTGGGTAATGTAATTATGACGTGCCTTGGTGTGTTATCCTCCTTGGGTCCAAATTCTTTGGGACTCTCTGACCTTCCTGGATCTCCTGGAAGCCTATTTCCTTGGCCATATGGGGGAAGTTCTCCTTCATTATTTTTCAAATAAGTTTTCAATTTCTTGCTCTTTCTATTCTCCTTCTGGCACCCCTATGATTTGGATGTTGGATCGTTTAAAGTTGTCCCAGAAGTTCCTTAGCCGGTCCTCATTTGTTTGAATTCTTACTTCATTCTGTTCTGGTTGAATGTTTATCTCTTCCTTATGTTCCCAATCATTGATTTGAGTCCAGTTTCCTTCCCTTTACTGTTGTTTCCTTGTATATTTTTCTTTATTTCATTTTGCGTAGCCTTCACTTTTTCCTCCACTTGCGACCATACTCAACCATTGCTGTGAGCATCCAGACCAGCAGTGTTTTGAATGGTGCATCTGATAGGTTAGTTATCTGTTCATTGCTTAGTTCTATTTTTGGAGCTTTGGTTTGTTCTTTCATTTGGGCCATCTTTCTTTGTCTCTGCAGGCCTGCTGCATTGTAAGGGGTAGAGCCTTAGGTATTTGCCAGAGCAGGGCAATCCAGGTCACTGCATAGTGACTCTGAATAGGGGAGGGGTCTGAGAGGGATCAATGCCTCTTGCTCAGCTCTCAGTCAGCTTTCAGTTACTTCTCCCGCTACCCACAAACAAATTGGGCCCTTCTAGTGCTGATTCCCAGGTGGGTGGGTTTGTGTATGTCCTAGGACCCCAGAAGTCCCTCCAACAGACTCTCTTGTGAGGCTGGGAGTTTCTCCTGCTGCCTCAGCCCCCACACATTTTTACTTCCAGAGGTTCTGAGGCTTTCTTTTCCCACACTGGAACCCTGGATTGCGGGGTCTGTCTCACTCCCCAGTTGTTTCTCCTGGTTTATCCATAGGCAAATGTGGGACTCCCCAGCCTGCCAGCTGCAGTTTCGCCTGCCCGGTCCTCCAGCCACCACCTTGCTGCATGTCCTCTCTGCCCCGGCTGCCCATCTCTGCCCCTCCTACCAGTCTGGATGGATGTTTCTTCTTTAGTTCCTTGATTGTTAGACTTCCATACAGTTTGATTTTCTGGCAGTTCTGGTATGTTTTGTTTTTAAATTTGTTGTTGTCCTTCTTTTGGTTGTGTGAGAAGGTAAAATGTATCTACCTATGCCTCTATCTTGGCTACGAGTCCATTTTTGGTTTTAAAAAGAACTGCCCAACTGTTTTTCAGAGCAGCTAAACTATTTTACATTCTCACAAGCAATGTATGAACAATCCAGTTTCTCTGCATCCTCATCAGCGCTAGGTATTATAATACCTATTTTTTTTTAGCCCTTCTTAGTATTTTGACAATCAAAATTCCTCCAAAAATTTCCAAAATGTTTCCTAGGTAGTGGCACTGTTTTCACTGAGAATAGCTAGATCACTGGTTCTCAGACTAAACTGAATATTGGAATTGTCTGGGGAACCCATGTCTGGGCTCTTCCCTCACAGATTCTAGTTTAATTGGCCTGAGAGGTGACCTAATAATCAGGAATTTGTAGAGCTCCCGAAGTGATTTCAACCTACAAACAAATTCACGAAACACTGATGCCATTCTCATGACTCAATGATGGTAGTCCTAAAGTTTCAAGATCCTGTGAATGAGATAAATTCAAGGGTTGAGATGATTTTCTCTTGAGTAATGTAAGGCTTAAGAGCCAGAGCTGCATCATGTTCCCAGCAGAATGTCAGTAGAGCTCAGGAGGAAGTAAAAGTAACCATGGCACAACAGCCGTGTTTTGAGTAACTTTTTAAATAGACATATAAAAGACTAAAACCCAATCCAAATTATATAAAAGCAAACCACAGATGCCTAGGACACATTTTGATTCCTAGAATTATGGTGTAGTGGTAGAAACAGATTGGGTTCTGGAGTTAGAAGTCCTGGTTTAGAGCTCTGGTTTTTCCACTTAAAAGTTATGGGATCTCGGATGAGTCATTTGGCCTCTCTAAACTTTAGTTTACTCATTCCTGAAACCTGTAACAATTTAGAGGCTAGAGGATTTTTGCAAATATTATGTTGATATGGGCTGTATTTTATTCATAACACACTATAATTATGACTTATTATTGATAAAAAAAAGAGATATTTATTTTCTGAGCAACATCCACCTCACCCCAACCAATATTTAATGATGTTTATAATACATTATCAATTTTATATTTATAATTTATTAGTTTTTATATTTTTATGGTAGAACTTTTAAACATACACAAAAGTAGAAAGAATAATGTAATTTGATACTTCTCAAGCTTTAGTGTTCCTATGATTCACCTGGGGAGCTTGTTAAACTGAAGATTCTGACTCAGTAGGTCTGGGGTGGGGCCTGAGACTCTGGATTTCTAAAGAAAGGTTTTCCTGTGAAACTCATGCTGCTGGTTTGCTGACCAAAATACCATGTACAGGAGTGGGCAAAGGTAGGTTTACAATTGTGAGTATGTGAAACACAGAGTTTATTCTTGTATTTCTGTATATTATTGTATTGTATTATATTGTTATGAACAACAGCAAAACTACTTTTGCCCACTTCTGCATTTGTGTTGCTATAACAAAATACCATAGATTGGGTGGCTTAAGCAACGGACATTTATTTCATTTATTTCTCATAGTTCAGGAAGCTGGGCAGTCTGAGATCAGGGTGCCAACATGGCCAACTTTTGTTGAAGGCCCTCTTCCTGATTTGCAGATAGCTGTCTTATTTCTGTACTTTCCAGGGCTGAGGGAAGAAGGTCTGGTGTCTCCTCCTTTTCTCTTAAGGGCACTAATCCCATCACAGCAGCTTCCCCCTATGATTTCATCTAAACTTAATTACCTCACCGAGTCCCACCTTCTGATACCATCAATTGGAGGTTAGGGCTTTAACATAAGAAATGTTGGGGAGACAAAACACACAGTCCCTAATACAAGGGCATAATGAACTTTCAAGTACTATTACTCCACTTCAACAATTATTAACTCATGGCCAATTTTGTTTCCACCTTCACCTCATCCATCTTCCTCTTTCCTCACCCTTCCTGCTGGATTATTTTGAAGTAAATCTCAGACATCCTATCATTATACCTATATTTCAGTATGTATCTCTTTTATATTTAATCTTAGCCAAAAGGCCAGGAAGTGATCAATATGTATCTCTTTTAAAATGGAATTAAAGTAATTCCCTTAAAAAACTACAATCACAAGACCAACACCACCACCCCAAAAATGTAACAGTGATTCCTTAATATCATTCAATATTCAATATTTAGTCAGCATTCACATTTCCCTAATGCTTTTTTATTGTGATATGTTACTCTTTCAGCCCTTTCTTTTCCTTACTTATTTTTATTTTTATCTTTTTAAAGAAATTAAGGTGTTTGTCCTATAGAGATTTCTATATTTCCATATCCTGGTTTTGCTGCTTACATCCTCATGAGGTTGTTGAACATGTCTCTTTCTTTCCTGTATTTCCTATAAATTGGTAGTTGGATCCAGAGCTTTAACTGGATTCAGGTTTGATTTTTTGGGCAGCTTCAAAGGTGGTGCTGTGCACTTTAGCAGGAGGTACATAAGGTTTGGTTGTCTTTCTGTCCATAAACTTCTGAAAGGAGTGCCCTTCCAAACAATGGAACCCATGGCTGCAGTATACTGCCACCAGGTGGTGACAGCACGCATAGCCACAGGTTCCAAGAGAAACTGAGATCACAGCCGAGTGGGACTTGTTTTCCTCATTGAACTGACATTAAATCACCATGATCCTTAAATATCAAAACTACCTTTAAAAAAACTAATCTTATATCTTTGTACTGTGTTTATGGCACATAAAAATAGCTACAATTTATGCAGCCCAAGAACCTTATATCCATCATCTCATTTAATTTTCAAAACATCCAGGAATATTAAAATCATGGTGTCCTTGGTAAAACAGTGGTGAGGCTTGGGTATAATGTCTACATTTATTATCTCAACCATTTCTGTACCTCATTACTTTCCTTTTTGGTCTGTGTAAGAGTCACCCGTACTTGCCGTCCTCTCCCTCCCCCAGCTTACAGCTGTGATTTCCACCCCCTGCTCTCTCCCATTCTCTGGCCCGTTCTCTTCCCATTCCTCCCTGGGGAAACTGGCTTTGCTGGATTCTGTCTCAGGCCTGCCTTATGTGCTGCCTTCCAGTGGCTTCCAACCGAATTTAGCCAACTTTATTCTTCATGCTTCTTTTCTACTTTGCTGTGTTTTGGAGTGCTACTTCCCTCAACTACAACTTCTGCTTCAGGTGGACCCTTTCTGTGGCTTTTCACCCAACTTCAGTTAATACAATTTCTCCTCTTGTCCTTTGGGCCTCAGGGTCTTAATAGTTTCCTACTATTCTATTTCCTGGATGTCTCAACTTCCCCTTTAGTTTTCTACCTCACCTACCTCACTGAGTAGTATCTTCATTAAGATGTCTCTTTAAAAATGTCAGCTGAGCCCTGTCTGGTGTGGATCAGTTTGTGCCGGCCTGCGAACCAAAGGGTTGCCCAGTCAGGGCACATGCCTGGGTTGTAGGGCACGCGCCTGGGTTGCTTGGGAGGCAACCACACATTGATGTTTCTTTCCCTCTCTTTCTCCCTCCATTCCCCTTTCTAAAAATAAATAAATAAAATCTTTAAAAAAAATAAAAATGCCAGCTGAGGGTTTCCTGCTGGGATTCTCTGAGATGCTTTGTTCACTTTCTCAGCTTTCATTTTCTCCTCAGTCCACCTCAGCGAGGCAAGCGCCCTAGCACTTCGCTGAGAGGTTACCACAGTTGCCACCTTTCTTAGCCAATGGTTAATTCTCTGTTCTTGCCTTACTTTTAATTTAACAGCAGCTTTTGGCGCACTGCATGAGCACTTCCTCCCCAGGCTTCCCAGTCACCTGTGATTGTCCATGTACCTTCTTAGCCACTCTTTCTCTTCCTGACCACATCGTGGTGGCATGTCCCAGTGTTCAATTCACAAACCTCTTCTCCACCTCCACTCTCTTATTATTCATTTCATCTACTCTTCGAGATTAAATACCACTTCTACACAGATGACTCCCAGTCTGTCTCTGGTATTAATCTATCTCCAGAATTCCAGAATTCCATATCTACCTGCCTACTTGCCAATGCAAAATTAATGAGTGTCAAATAAAATTTTTTTATTTTTGAAATTTATTGATTTGAGAGAGAGAAACATCGATTTGCTGTTCTGCTTATTTATGCATTCATTGGTTGATTCTTGTGTGTGCCCTGACTGGCGGTTGACCCCATAACCTTGGCATATCAGGAAGACACTCTAACCAACTGAGCTACCTGGCCAGGGCTCAAATAGAATTCTTGATTCCAGACTTCCTCCCACCTCCACTCCTATATACAGCCATCTCAGTTGACAGCATCGCCACTTGCCCAGTTGCTCAGCTCAAAAACCTTGGCATTATCCTTGACTCCTCCCTTTTCCTCACTCCCCCCCGCAATCCAAACCATCAGCAAATTTTGTGAGTTCTTCCTTCAAAAATATGTCCAGCATCCCAATAACTTTTCACCATCCACTACTGTTACCCAAATCTAAGCCACCACCAGCCACTTGGACAGCAATAGCTTTCTTGACTGGTCTTACTGCTTAAACCCTTCCGTTTTCTAGCCAGTTCTCCACATAGATGCCTTCTGGTCTTTTAAAACTGTAAGTCAGGCCATGTCATTCCCCAAGTGCGACTTCATGTCACATCTGGAATGAAATTTGCAGTGAGTGCTTCCATGAGCTGCAGGGCTCTATGCGATCCGGGGTCTCCCACCTCTCTGCCTGTCACATATTCTGCTCTTGCTCTCTTCTCTCCAGCCACACAGGCCCACTTTAAACATGCTGAGCTTGGGCCTGTGCGGAGTCTGTCTCTGTGGTTCCCTTGGTGTGGAATGTTCTTTTCCCACGCTCTCTATTTTTTACCCTTCACACCTCGGCTCTCTTGTTATGTTCTCAGAGGGGCCTTTCCAAACCACCTTATCTAACTCCCTCCCCACATCACTTTCTATCTCCTGTCTATACTTAGTTTTCTTAAGTGTCAAGGTTTGAAATGAAATCACTTTTGTTTATGTGTTTGTTCTGTGCCTTGCCCACTTGTGAGAGCAGAGACTTGTTGGTGCCAGTAAACATTTGTTGAGTGAGTTGATGAGTGAGTGGTGTTACTTTCATTTCGGTCTCTACACACAGAAAGCACTTGGTACAAGTTTGCTCAGTGGAGAGCCCTAGAATCCAGGCTCTGATTTTGAAAATTCCAGGGCCAGTGCAGGCCCCTTGGGGCTTTGGGGATGGAAGGTGTATGAACTCACTGGGATTCCCTGAGGGCTCTGTACGCCCTTGTGCAGGGCTTAGTGATAACATGGCTGTGGGGTTGGAGGTTTCTGAGGACTGTCAGAAAGCCTCCTTACTGCTGCCATGGCCATTTCTTTGGCTGAGCCCTCCTCTATGTTCTCCATTTCAATTCTATGCACAGTCCAGAGTCCTCTGCCAGCCTTGCTATGAGGGAGGCAGAGCAAAGAAAGCTTTGCTGTGATGAACTCATGGCAAGGAGGGGTCCGCAATAGGTGTCACAGGAGGCAAGAGGACCGAGTGCAAAAGAGAGGCCAGGCAGCCAGGCCCAAAGGTGCCTGATCAGCAGCCCAATGTACTGGACTGAACTTTTCTGACCTGAGGCCTGAGGCCTTGCCTTAATCTAGAAATAGTCCTCTGAGTGAACAGGTTGGGCCTTTCATGTTCCAACACAGCTTCAGGGATTCTGGGAATCCTGGCTGGCATGGATAGCTTCTGAACTGACAGTTAAAGTGGTTTCAAGATTGGTTTGTAGCCAAGAAAGGTAGTCTGTAGGCTCCAGTTACTGTAGGAAATGACCTTCCTGATGACCTTTTCTTCTGATGGTCATGGCTCTCTGGTACACACTGTATTGCAGCTGAGTTGAAGCTGGGAGACTATGTAGGATCGCTTTTTTCCTGGCAAATGTGGATGTTCATTCATTCATATGTCATTAAAGATGTATTGAGTTGTTATGTGTGCTGGAATACAGTTTTTTGAGATGTTTAACAATAGTCCTTTGTCCATGTAGTTTACCACTCTCCCCTCAACTCACCCCTTTATTCCATCCTTTATTCAAGGTGCTGCCTTTTTTGTTGTCTATGTTCCTAGGGAAGGGGTGTAAAAGAGATGTAAGAAAAATCAAAGAGGCTTTTTTGCTTTGGTATCCAAAATGTATATTCTTCCATGATTAGAGAAGACTCCAAGAATATATAAATTCTCTATGAGAGAGAGAGGGTCTTCTCAAAACCCACTCTCAAACAAAAAAGAGGTTTCCCTGGGGCTGCGAGAAAGAAAAGACAAAGGGGAAAATAATGGGACTTGGTGGAATATAGAGGGACAAGCCTGCCTTCTAGGCAGAGCCCCAAGAGGCCACACTGAAGCTTGGGGATTTCTTTACTCCAAGGAAGGAGCAGCCTGATTCCCACGCTCTTGGATACGGCACAGAGGAGAAGAGTGCTTCTAGGCCAGAAGGGCCCTGGCTGTCAGGAATGAGAGAAATAGGGGTGGCAACTGACATGGGCGGATGACCAAAGGCTAGATGCCCACCTCCATCATCTTAAGGGCGGGGGGGGGCAGAATTATGGGGCAGATTCCAAAAGACAGATTAAGTTTCTGTTCCTTTGGAAGAATGGTAATTCAAATTCAAAATTAAGCTGTTTACACACACACACACACACACACACACACACTTCAAAAAAAAGTTTTTGAGTTTCCACTGGGTACTAGGCTGGGATCAGCTACACAGACATCACAGTCTCTGGCCAGGCCTGGAACATTCTGATGCTGGAACAGAGTGGCTTTTTGGGCTTTCTCCTTTTCCCAGTCAGCATACTTTTCAACTCCAGCCTGCCATACAAGGCCCTTCACAATGGGCCCCCTCCTTAATTGCTTTCTTTAAAAAAAGATTTTATTTATTTATTTTTAGAGAGAGGGAAAGGAAGGGAGGAAGAGAGGAAGAGAAACATCAATGTGTGAGACATACATCGATCGATTCCCTCTCACATGCTCCCACTGGGGACCTGGCCCACAACCCAGACATGTATCCCAACTGGGAATCAAACCAGCGACCTTTCAGTTTGAAGGCCAGCACTCAGTCCACTGAACCACACCAGCCAGGGCTGCTTTTTTTTCTTGCCACATGGAGTCTTCGGTGCTCCACCCCAAATGCCTTACTCCCAGGAGACTTGTGTTTTCTTGCATCTGTGCTCCTGCCCACATAGCTTTCACTGTCTATGAAATTTTCTTCCTTTCCCCCACCTCCCAACATCATTACAAAATATTTCAATCCCCTGGTCATAAATAATTGCTTCTCTCTTGCAGCTCGAACCATATGGCTGCATTCATTTTTATCTAGTACTTCTTGTTTGGTCCATTATTAAGAGAGAGTTGTTTATGGATCTGCCTCTCCTGTCTTTGAGTTACCTTGGGCAGAACCACATCTCTTTTCTCCCTTTCCCTGGCACTACCCTGAGGGTCTGGCATAGGGTAGATACTGGTGACTGATGAAAGGATGAACAGCACAAATTACCCTGTGGGAGAGGGGCGGGCATTTAGTTGTAGAGATGATGGATGTTAAGTGCACATTAATAGTTCAAAAAATTGTAATGGGTCTTATTACTGTTGCTAATGGCATTATTATTGGTAGAGATGTTACATCCCAAATGGCCTGACCCACCCAGTTAGTGAGTCATGAAACAGGGAGTAGCAGAATTACAATCCAACCTCCTTATTGTCCATATGAGGAAAGAGGTCCACAGAGTCCTGACTCTTTTCACTGAGTTGTTCTCTTGTGGTATAATTATGCTCCTTAATTTAGTACTATTTAAACTCTTTTGAATGTGTACATTCAAAATAATTTTGAAAAACTTTAAATAGACATCTAAATTTTTTCATCATAATTTTGAATGGTCAGAAGGGATGTAATTTATGGATTATTGTAAATACAGGGGTGGGTAAAAGTAGACTTACAGTTGCAATACAAATGAATAATACAATAAATAATAATATAAGAAAAAACTTTTTATGTACTCAAAACTGTAAACCTACTTTTCTCCACCCCTGTATATTTTTTAAAAAATTGTATTGTAAACATCTCAAAGTAAAGCTATAACATCACTCTTTTAAAGATATCCAGTGGATGGGAAATACTGAAGTGATTTGACACCTACCATCATTCATTTAAAAAAATACATAAACAAAAATACACAAACTGTTTTTAAACACTTGCTCATTTTCTTTCTTTTTCCTTCTTACTCATATTTTACTCCTAAGAATATTATCTTAATACAATTTTTTAGCTTGATAAATCTTTTATACAGCACCCTATTGTACTTCGCTGCGATAAAAGTGCATATATACACTACATAGCTTCACAGATAGGCAGAACACAGGATTTTTAGGGCAGTGAAACTACATGATATTATAATGGTGGTTATATGCCATCATACATTTGTCTAAAACTCTCAAATGTACATGGTGTTTGGGTGATATGTCAATGTAGGTTCATTAGTTGTAACATATGTAACACTCTGGTGGGGATATTAATTTTGGGAGTGGCTATGCACGTGTGGGAGCAGAGTGGTTAGAACTCTCTGTACCTGACTCTCAAATTTGCCCTGAACCTAAAACTCTTCTAAGAAAAAGCCTATTTTAAAAAATACGTATGTAAATTATACTTAATGTTTTTCTTTCCTGTGGCTATGTTTTTTATTTTTTTTTCTCCTGGATCAAGTTATTACAATTGTAACTTACATAGCAATGAAGACCACGTAATGGCCAAACTGTAAAGTGTATTAGAAAGACTTCAATTACGATGCTGGATTAGTGTTTCTGATACCTTTGATTATCTAACGGACAATTTGGTCTCTTGAGTTTTTTTTTCCCTCGTGACACCACATTTTGGTAAGATTTGGCGGGGAGTACTAAAATGAGAACCATGACTACTGGTTCTGCTAGCGACTTCTCTGCAGATCAATTTTAGGAAACAACGTAAGAAAGTTGAACTAAGTATAAACTCTGTGTCTACGCCACCTAGAGAATCTCAACATGCCCTCAGGGAGCGACGTACTCCAGTTTGAAGACCATGGACTTATATCACCTCTCACCTGCCCCAAGGGTCACTTCATCATCCACCTTGCCAGCACTTCCCGCTTCCGGCCCCAGAAGGAACGGTTGTCACCGCCTTCGGGAGACCCACCTCGCCCCGCCCCTTCCTGTCCGAGAGGTTTGATTCTCTTGGCGGGCGGAAGCGACTTGAACAGCAGAATCCAAAAGGCTCAGAGGGACTCTCCACACTCGCGGCTTCGCCCACGACCTTAGGTGGGCACCTTTGTCCCTGTGCCCGGCCGCGCTCTGTCCGGCTCTCCGCCCCTCAGGTCAGTGTCTCCAGCTGGTGTCCCGGCAGTACTTGGTGCGGGGGAACGGCGGCGCGAGCCCAGCTTGCTCCTGGCTGAGAATCTTACTGGAGCCCCACCTTACCGATCCACCTAACTTATTGAAATATTTAGTCTTTCCGACGCCCCCGGTTTTCTTCTCTGTAAGTGGGGATAATGATCGAACTTACCGCAGGGTTATCGGTAAGGTCAGTATGCAGGCAAAGCGTTTACCACCCAGCAACTCGACAAATGTGGATTCCCATTCCTCATTTTCCATGACACTGTCACCGCGAAGGAAATTCAAAGAAGAGCCCCGAGTTATTTCTGTTTATGCAACTCAGTTTACTAGGGCAGTCCAGTAAAAAAGGAAATGTGTTATGTGTTATCATCCCCTTTTCAGAGTCCAACTCCTTCCTCCCTCTTTCCCAAAATAATGGCTTGAGAGGCTCACGCTAAAAGGGGAATATGCACCGAATACCCTAGCAGTAAAAGGAGCAGCTCCCTCCAAGAAACCTGTGGGAAGAAGGGACACTCCCAGAGGAGGGCATCGCAAGAGAGTGATCAGACCTCTAGCACCTGGGATGAGTAATTGTTCTTGAGTTTCACCTTTGGTATTTTTCATTAGTAGTGGAATGGGGGAAGGTGAAGGAGGAGCTGTATCAGAGGTGCTTGGAGTTTTGCTCAGAGGCCAGTGTTCCTAAATTTTTTGTCCTCATTTTGGTTTCTCTTAACTATGTTGTATGGGAGAAATCAGAAATGCCCTTACTGCAGCTTAATGGGTTTGTTTCACCGGTATACCTGTCCTTCCTGTGTATCTACTTTGGATCAGTGAGATGAGCCAATCAATCCCTTAATGCCTTTAGGAATGAATGCCTCTTTGCTGGTGCTCCCAGAAGCCTCTGCAAGGGTGCAGGACAGAATGTTAATTAAATGTATTACAAGGCACATAATAAGCCATTCTGTATTATACTTCTTGTTTGAAATACCTCCAGCATCAGTGTCTTACCAAGCTCACTAGATAAGGTAAATGTATTATACAGCAATGAATAGCGTAGCCTAAATAACGCCATGTTAATAAGAAAATCTGTTGCTATCCTATAAAATTTAATGATAAACCTCCTCCCATTACCTAAGCAATTCCTGTTTCCTCAGAGAAATTCCAGACCCCAATTATATATGCCCCCAATTCTTCTATTTAGTCACACTCCAAAGGACATTTAGGTGTCTTATTAGTGTCTAGTTTCCTTCATTATCTACAGTTGAGGGGCTGCCTTTCTCTTTTAGCAAGTCCAATCACAAGTCTTTTCTGTGTTTAATATTTCCAAACTCTACAGGATAAACAGGGCACTTAGAAATATTTAGAACCAGCCCTAACCAGTGTGGCTTAGTGGGTTAGGTGTTGGCCTGAAAAGCAGAGGGTCACCAGTTCGATTCCTGGTCAGGGCACATGTGTGGGTTGCCGCCCAGGTCCCCGGTTGGGGGCATATGAGAGGCAACTGATCCATAGACATTTCTCTCCCTCTCTTTCTCCCTCCCCTCCCTGCTCTCCAAAAATAAATAAATAAAATCTTTTAAAAAATTTAGAACAGCGTAAATAAAATGAAGGAAAGAAAAAGAGAACATACACAAGTTCCGTCTTGCATTGGTGCAAATTGATCTTTGCTAGTTGACCAGAGGCCATGACCTGGAAGTTTAAAACTCATTTTGGAGAAATCTGTCAAGAAGTAAATTATGAAACTCATCAGGGGAAGTGAATTCCAACATCATACAAATTGCTTTCTCTGTGTGGCTAGTCGAAATAACCCAGTTCTTGTATGGAGTTTAGACATGTGTGGTGGTGGCAATTAGGATTCTTGTATTTCCTAAGGGCTGCTTCATTCCCTTTGTCCATTGTCATCTTATGGTTTTTAAACTTTGAAATGTCTTTCTGTGTTTCTTTTTTAGCCCCTGTGATCCGAATATGCCAAAACTGCATTAGTTGGGGCTTTGCTCTCTAATGAACCTGGTAGCCCACTTTTTAAAACAAGATGTTATTTATTCATTTTTAGAGAGAGGGGAAGGGATGGAGAAAAAGAGGGGGAGAAACATTGATTGGTTGCCCCTCGCAGGCGCCCCAACTGAGGATGTGGCCGGCAACCCAGGCATGTGCCCTGACCGGGAGTCAAATTGATGACCTTTCTGTTTGAGGGATGATGCCCAACCCACTGAGCCATATCAGTTAGTGATAGATCACTTAAAAAAAAAAGATTTTATTTATTTATTACAGGGGAAGGGAAGAAAAAGGAGGAGAGAAACATTGATGTGCACGAGAAATATCGATCAGTTGCCTCTTGCAGACCCCCGAATGGGGACTTGGCCAGCAACCCAGGCGTGTGCCCTGATTGGGAATTGAACCAGTGGTCTTTTGGTTCACAGGCTGGTGCTCAATCCACTGAATCACACCAGTCATTGCTAGATCACTTTTATAGCAGTCAACTTTCAAAACAGATTTATAGCCTGACATCCTCCCATTTCCAATCTCCTGTTCTTTCTCTTCTCCATCATCAGGATTCCAAACATTTCTTAGCCTTGTGTAGACCTTTATACCTTTACGGCTGTTATTGCCTGTTTTGAAATTTCTTAGTCCTTTGATTCCTGTGCCTTTTTGGGGGCGGGGGGTGAGTTGTGATTCTACTTCATTCCTGTATTTGCTGCACTGACAAACGCCCTTTCAAAGATTTCTGAATTAGTACTGCTGTTAAAGGATATTTCTAATCCTGTCCCTTATGTGCCCATTGAGAATAGATATGTCCTTTGTGATGTCTCCTTGCCTAGAATAAAATGATACATGGAATCAGAGTGTTTTTGGCATTTTAAAATAATATTTTATTTATTTTAAAAAATATTTTATTGAACTTATTGGGATGATATTGGTTAATAAAATTATATAGGTTTCAAGTGTACAATTCTATAATACATTATCTGTATATTGTATTGAGTGTTTACCACCCAATGTCAAGCTTCCTTCTGTCACCATTTATCCTTCCCTTTACCCTCTTCTACCTCCTCCAACCTCCCCAAAAAGGACATGTTAGTGTATGTGCTGCTGAAGTGAGTGCCTAAAAGGGTATTTTAAAGATATCTCTTGTGGCCCTGGTTGGTGTGGCTCAGTTTGTTGGAGTGTCATCCTGTACACCAAAATGTTGGGGGGTTCAATTCCTGGTCAGGGCAAAAGAAAAAAATATCTTTTGTTGCCCTTGAGCTTTTGATAATTTCATTTGTTTTCTCCACCTCAATTAAGATGGTCCATCCTCACTTACAGACCTTGCTGATTACTCTTTCTTTTCTTTTATAAACTCACTAAATCCTGAGGTAGAACTCACTCTCTAGGTCTTCCAATGTCAGGACCATTATTAAGGCTTAGTAATGTGCTGGTCACTCAGCTCTGGATGAGACGGGATGAAGAACAGAGAACTTGAAGGTAGTGAACATGGTGTTGGTCATCCATCAATCCCAGAGCTCTCAGCGTGCTTGTGAGTACTCTAGAAGGGAGACAATCTGGCTCTAGAAATGAGCACCAGCACCAGATTTCTACTGAGAAGTAGTGATCAAGATGTAGTAACTCTGCCCTTTCCAGGTAGAACTTTGCTTCTCAGGTGCCAGTTGGCTACACCTGTACCCAACCTTTCAAATTGTAGAGAGAATGGGGTCCTAGGATCCTGAACCCTGTGCTGCCATAGCTAGAACACTGTTAGGTCACTGAGGGAGATTTGTACACAGGAGACAGGCCTGGCAAAGTAGGAGTTCATCACTAGCTGGGCCTTGGCCTCAAACCCCTTTGTGAACTTGAGAGCCCTAGTGTGCTGTGTTGCTCTGTATAGAAGATTCTCTGTGCCTGACTCAGTGAACTCCATTTCCCTGGGCCCCTCTGATTCCTGCTTGGCTATCTAAGCGGTATAGGGGCATTTCTTCCCAACGTTGAAATGTTAAATTTTGCCTTGCTACATTAATTAGCCTCTAGGAAGAAGAGCCCGTTAGAGAAACCCTTTCTATGTAGGTTCACCTTTCAACCCATGTCTACCTATAAAGCAAGCTCCAATTAGTAGCACCTACTCAAGTCCTGGGACTTGACCTATATATGGGTACTTTTAGAAAATGTATTTAGAAATCTACTTCTCTGACATTTTCTTTTACTAGTTTTACTTTTTTCTTCCTTGGCTTATATGAAACTATATTCTTTTAATTCTTTTCTAACTTCTTTCTCTGCCTCTTTGTTTTACTGCTTCTAGCTGGTATGGGTGAGACCTCAGCTGTCTACATTTCAGATTTGTCTTTCTTAAGTCTTTATACTAACTGTAATTGACTTTGTGTATGGTGTGAGATGGCGATGATCCAGTTTTTCTTTTTCTTTTTCTCCCATATGGCTAACCAATTGCCCCAGTTCTAAATCTATACTTCCATTTTCTGGTACCTCTAAAAGCAGTTTTAGTTCAGTACATGTCAATTTTTCCTTCTCCAGGATCTTTGCACCTAAATTCCTTCTTTCTAAAATGCTCTTCCTTTTATTCTTTTTGGGCCAACAACTCTGGTTAAGATTGACCAACCAAAGACCAGTAAGAACGCAAACTGTAGAAAAAAAGAATAGGTGTTTTTAGTTTGCTGCTGCAAGAGAAACCATACTCCCTAGGACCTTGGGGTGTCTCAGAAAGAATGAGTTGAAAGGCACTCATAGGATTTGGGCTTATGTTGGGTGATCTTAAGAAGGAATTAGGGAAGCAGGAACCAGTTTTGGAATGACTGCTATCAAAGAGCAGGGGCATTTCTGCCTTTGGGTATCTTAGAATGACATAGAGCTGAGGATATTGTTGATGAGAAAGCAGCAGTAAGTCAAATAAAGGATCATTCTCATTTTAACAGCTTTGTATAAGACAGTTGTTTACATGGTCTTGTCCAGGTCCTGTTGGAAACGTAGTTCAAGTTTTGGTAGGACTATCCAGTCTGATTACCAGCCAGGCTGATAGCATCACTTTTTCTCACTTTTTATCCTTTGAATTAGGTCTTGGCTTAAATATTACCTTCTCAGTGACTCATTCTAGCCACTGTTGCTTATTTCTTTCCCTGTAATTATTTAATTTTATTTTGTCTGATGATTTGCCGTTTGTCTACTAGAATGCAAGATCTATGAGGGCAGGAACCACATTTTGTGTCTTTTCCATTAAAGCTTTAGTGCCAGGTGTGGGTCTGGCACATCATAGCTGCTCAGTAAACACATATGTATGAATAAATGAATGAATAAAAGAAAATTCACTTTAATAGTCTGACGAGTCTGCTAGTCTGCAGTTAAAGTCAGCTAAAAGCATATCCTCTGCAAGTAAGACAAAGCTGGTATGAGTGTGACGCACATAACAGGGCCCTTCGTAACCCTATGGCTTTTTGTAATTCTACTTAATTATAAAACTCGGGAAGACAGAATAAAATAAGATCTACCTAAGACTTTTACAATGAATTTTTATATATTATTTGAGATATGCTTTAGAGTATATGATATATATGCTAGAGTATATGTAACATATGTGAAACATAATAATCAAATATGTATTATAGGTATCTTAAAGTTATATATTATTGGAGTGTTAATTTGCATTTCTCTGATGAGCAATGAAGTTGAGCATTTTTTCCCATGTTTTTATTGGTCATTTGTGTTTCTTTGTGAAATGCTTTTGTATTTTTTAATATAATCTTTATTATATTTTTTTCACTTACCATTTAGTCCCCTTATAATTCCCTGCTTTTGTATTTTATTTGCTTATTTTTGTTTTGTTGCCTTTTTCTGTATGTTGGCTTGGAATCTATTTTGGATAAAACTCATTTGTTATGTGTTGCAAATATTTTCTTACATTTATTATTATTATTTTTATGCTGTCTTTGGATGTGCAGAAGTCCTTAATTTTAACATTGTTTAATGTATTTTTTATACTTAGCACTTTAAAAGACCCTCTTCTATCTTGAAATCATGACTGTTTTTTATTAAATGCTTTAAATGTTTACCTTTCATACTTAGATCTCTACTTGATCAGGAATTGATTTTTATGTATGGTGTGAGATAGGAATCCAGCGGGGTTTTTTTTATGTGGCTAATCGGTTTTTCCAGTATAATACATATGCTCAAGACTTATTTATATTTGCAGTTACAAGAGTGGAGGACATAGTCTCATAACAGTTCCTTTCTTGATCTTGATCTTGTACTATTTCTGTCTTACAGGTTTATTTTTTTGTAATTTTAAGTAAAATTCTGGAAGGACTATGAAGGATTATGATGAACTTCTCAAATACTATGAATTATATGAAACTATTGGGACAGGTAATTATTATTTTTTTTCTTGGGGAGATAGGCTAGATCAAGTGTTTGAGGGGATAGTGTATTTGGGCAGTCACAAGCTTTCTGGGCTAAACTACATAGTTTTAAAATTCTTCAACCTATTTAATAAGAAAAAAGTGGAGCAAGAGAGAGACGAATAGTCGGGGAGGCGTTATGAGTCATTTTATTTAGAATAAACATCATTGGGCAGTTCTGAGCCAAGGAGTGATCTGGCCTTTCTTTTTAGGGATCCTTCTCTCTGGTTGTGAAAAGATAGGGTAAGGGAGAGCAAGGGCAGACGAAGAGAGATGTTAGGAGGTTATTGTAGTAATTCAGGTGAACGATGCCAGAGATGATCGTGTCTTGGACAAGTGTGGTAGTAGAGCAAGTAGTAAAGGGTGGGATTCTGTATACAGACACACACGCATATACATATACGTGTGTGTATTTTGATTTATTGAGGTATAACACAATCAAAGATGCACAGTGCACTGATCTTGATGGAGTTTTACATACATATAAACCCCTATGCTTCCTGCTCACATCAAGAATATTTCCAAGTCAGTACCTTTCTTTTTTCCCCCAAGGTAACTAACCATTGATATATTTTGAAGACAGAGCCAATGAAATTTATTGATGGGGTGGGTGTGGGTTATGAGACAAAAGAGAGGGGCTAAGGATGGCCCCTGGGTTTTTAGGCCCAAGCGTCTGGGAAAATGGAGCTGTTATTTACTGAGATGGGGAAGACCATGAGAGGGACTACCAGGAGCTCCTTTTTAGAAATGTTAAGTTGGCATTTTCTTTTAGATATCTAAGTGCAGACATTTTCCAGCTTTTGATCCAGTTTTGAAACATAATTGTTTATCTTGACAGTTTTAAAACTGATTGGACGTTTCATATTATTTTTTGTGTCAGCAGCTTTACATTGTGTTCTAGCAATATTAACTATAAAGCAAATTTCTAGAGTGAATTCTCTTTTCCTACTTGTTCATTAAAATATTAAAGATACACTGGAGGACATATTTGACAATGAAACATGGGACACAGGTTTAATCTCCAAAATATGTAAAGAACTCAACACCAGGAAGACAAACAACCCAGTTAAAAATGGGCAAAGGACCTGAATAGATAGGTCTCCAAGGAGGATATACAAATGTCCCATAGACATATGAAAAAATGTTTAACACCACTAGCCATCAGAGAGATGCAAATTAAAACCACAATGAGACCCTGCCTCATACCTGTCAGAATGACCATTATTAATAAATCAACAAACAACAAGTGCTGTTGAGGATGTGAAAAGGGAGCCCTCGTGCACTGTTGGTGGGTGTGCAGACTGGTGCAGCCACTGTGGAAAACTGTGGAATTTCCTCAAAAAATTAAAAATGGACCTGTGTTATGATCCAGTGATTCCACTGCTGGGAATATACCCTAAGAATCTGAAACACCAATTCAAAAGAACATATGCACCCCTAAGTTCATAGCAGCACTATTTAGAATAGCCAAGTGCTGGAAACGGCCCAAGTGCTCATCAGTAGAGGAGCAGATTAAAAAACTGTGGTTCATTTACACAATGGAATACTACGCAGTAGAAAGAAAGAAGTCCTGCCTTTTGCAACAGCATGGATGGAACTGGAGACCATTATGCTAAGTGAAATAAGCCAGTTGGCAAAGGACAAATACCATATGATTTCACTTATAACTGAAATCTAATGAACAAAATAAACTAATGAGAAAAGTGGAACCAGAGACATGGAAACCTGGAACAGACGGATAGCTGAAGGAGCAGAGGGGGATTGCGGCGGGGGAATGGTGGAAGGAAGGGGAAGGGATTAGTCAAGGAACACGTAGGAATGACTCATGGATGTGGACAATGGAGAGGGATTGACTGTGGGCGTGAGGGGTGGGCTGGGTGGAGGGGGGCAAATGGAAAAAAATTGGAATAACTAATAGAATAAACAATACAAAAAATAAAAAAGATATACTATCATGGTAAGAAAAAAAAAGGTTCAGCTAGACATTGGATGAGGAGAGGTTCGGGTAATGGCTAACACTTTGGAAGCAGCAGGAAGGAAGAGACATAAACTTATTCAAAAGCATGGATAGAGAGCTTTTTAAAAGCGTATAGGACAGTATTTGTTTCTGAGTTCTCAGTTTGCTCTGTTGCTATTTAGGTCAGTCTTGCTCATCTTCATGATTTTCCTACACTTAGGTGGCTTTGCAAAGGTCAAACTTGCCCGCCATATCCTCACTGGAGAAATGGTCGCTATAAAAATCATGGATAAAAATGCACTAGGGGTAAGTTTAAAATTATTTAAAAAATATTTATAGATCAGTTTTTTGAATTAAAACTCATATTTGCTCTAATGTTCTAGTTACTCTTTTATTAGAATAATACTTATCTAGCTTTTTAAGAAGTAATCTGGGGGAAGGGGTCATTTTGTTCTTAATTTTAATGGAAGACAATGACGCATATTTGAAGCCTGTAGGATCCATTTTTCTACCCTTGTTTTGTGGTCTTGGAGGTGTTTCTGGATGTTAATATTTCTCTTCTTTATCTTCTCTTGACACTCTTACTCAGTGTTGCCTATTTTATAGTATAATGTAGGTCTTATGTCCTAGAAGTTTATTCAGAGTAACCTGAGGAGTCAGTTAAAGAAACCCTCCTTTCCTTGGTCAGGCTCTTCTTTCTGTAAGTGGACGCTTCCAGGAGTGGACTGGGCGTTACCTCCTCATGCAGCCCATTCAATTTCTGGTCTTAATTATAATATTCATAAAGTTTTTTGCTTTATATTAAGGGAAAATGTGTTTCTTTTGATGATCTTTATGGGTCTTTTATACCCTTCCCAGTGTTTGTATTCACCCTGAGTGAACCCTTTTTTTTAAATTCTGATTTATCATATGGTCTCATATGGTTTAGTTTCAACCAATAATTCAGGCTCTTCAATATTTTTGTTTATGCTCAATATTACATTTACTAAGTGAATAAAAGGCATTAAAAACCATTTTTCTTGAGTATTTAAACATTGACTGCAAATCTGATTATCTTAAGCGATTTAAACTTCACTTTCACCTTTAGTATGATTTAGTCACATAAACACTATAAGCACTTAAATAGCAAACAAATTGTGTATTGTCATTACAAAATGTGTTACCACACTGATATTCAAAACTCATTCTAAGCCCTAGCTGGGTGACTCAGTTGGTTAGCGCTTTGTCCCGATATGCCAAGGCTGCAGGTTCCGTCTTGTCAGGGTAACATAGAAGAATCAACCAATGAATGCATAAATATGTGGAACAATAAATTGGTATTTCTCTCTCAATTAAAAATGCATTAATTTATTTCTAAACTTTGAATATTTTCTGTTATACTTATTTTAGTTACTTCCTAGGACTTGAATGATATTTTGATTACTTCCAGGGTCTTAGTCATCAGACTCCCACTCCCCCCAAAAAGAGAAAAATAAGATTATCATCCTAGAATAACCATTGATTCTTGGCCAAGACTTGATATCTAGTTGCACAGTCCTAGATAATTAGATCTAAAGCCACTGATGGTTAGATTGAATCCATTTTTATAATGAAGTTTTACATGTTACTTCATGGGTTTCTAGATTTCTGTCTTTAATATGGATTTTGAAATTCTTTCAGCTTGGCTTATCCTCCTCCTTCCTAACCAGCCTTTTATTTTGAAAAATTTCAAGCCCCTAGAAACATTGGAAGGTTGAGACAGTAAATGCCCTCATATCTTTCACCTACATTCACTGATTTTTAGTTCAGCATGCCTCTTATGAAACATTGCTAAGAATAAAAGTGATAGCTCAGGCATGCATACTTAAGTAGTGTTCCTGTCATTTCCTTGTTTGGAAGGCTAACCTTCTAAGGGAGTTTGAGATTTTAAACATTTTTCTAGACTTTGTACTATTGACCCACATTGAACTTTTCTTTCATAAAACCCTCAAGGCCTTTTTTTATGTCCGTACAAATAAGTTTTATATATTTTTTGTATTGTTGAACAATTTGAGGCTGGTGATTGCTTTTGCTATTCAGTGTTAAAGCTATTGATGTTGATGATTGAAACACTTCCCACATTGGTTTAATGAATATTTAATACAATATTTTGTCACAGAGTGATTTGCCCCGGATCAAAACAGAGATTGATGCCCTGAAGAACCTGAGACATCAGCATATATGTCAACTCTACCATGTGTTAGAGACAGCCAACAAAATATTCATAGTTCTGGAGGTTTGTAGTATGTTCAGAGACCTAAAGTATTTATTCACTGTCTTTGTTTGAGCTACTGTAACACATACCACATACTGGGAAGCTTATGAACAAAAGAAATTTGTTTTTCACTGTACTGGAGACTGGAAATTCCAAGATCAAGGCACCAGTATGGTTGGTTGAAGCCTCTCTTCCTGGTTCAGAGCTGGGGCCTTCTTGCTGTGTCCTTACATGGTAGAAGGGGCAAGGGATCTCTTTGGAGCCTCTTTTTAAAAACAATTTTAAATTGAATTTACTGGGGTGACATTGGTTAATGAAATTACATAGGTTTCAGGGCTACAGTTCTATGCTATATCATCTGCATTGTGTGCTCACCACCCCAAGTCTAGTCTTCTTTCATCACCATTTATTCCTTCCTTTACCCTCTCCTACCTTCTTCCACTCTCGAGAGTCTCTTATAAGAGCATTGATTTCATTCATGAGAGCATCATCCTCATGTGCTAATCACCTCCCAAAGGCCACCTCCTAATGTCATATTTGCGGGTTAGGATTTCAACATAAGAATTTTGGGTGGGAACAAACATTCACACCATATCCATTCACTTTATCAGTAATTAAGAGAAAAGTACATTTCACCTGAAAGATTAGAGTAAATATTAAGTGACTTACCTGTTTGACCTCTATCTATAAAAATTTAGATCAAGTAGACATATATAATAAATTGGAAATTCATTATAAACATACCCTTTCTAGTGCACTCCTCATGGGGAGGTGTGGGTTAACGGACAGGATACGTTAGAATTTGTTCCGAGGGGGAAGAGTTTATTTCAGTTTATATGGCATATTAATCTAGGGCTGCTGTAACAAATTACACATACTTGGTGGTTTAAAACCATAGAAATTTATTGTCTTAACGGTTCTGGAGGATAGATGTCTAAAATCAAAGTGTGGGCAAGATTCTTTCTGGAGAAACTCTTCTTTGCCTCTTTGCTAGATTTTGATGATTACTGGTAATCCTTGGCATTCCTAGGCTTATAGATGCATCACTCTATTTCTGCCTGTCTTCAAACGGTCCACCCTAATCCAATATGACCTCATTTGACTTGATTACATCTACAAAGAGCTTATTTACAAATAAGGTCATGATTACTGGTACTGCGTGATAGGGCTTGAACATTAAACATATCTTTGGGGAACACAGTTCAGCTCACAGCCTTTAGGTAGCCTTCAAGGCATGTGTTATATGAACAAATTCTTTTAAGATTTAACCTTCCCTTTTTGGCTTGAAGCATCAAGTCTTTAGAACGTGCGTTATTCATCTCTTGTTTCCTTTTCCTTAGTCTCAGCCAAATAATTTGTAACTACACATCATTTTCACAGATTAGCCTGCTTTAAAAGCACATTTTAAAATTCGTAATGCTGAAAGTTTTGGACTGAGAACCATTTTCTTCTTATTACACTGTAGATCCACTCACATGGTCAACAGTGGTGATTTTACAGCCTTTTTTGAAAAGCTGATCCCTTTGTCCAAATTAAATACTTAGAAAACAAAACAAAACAAATAAAAAGGCTTCATGAACGTAGGACAAAATTTAAAAGGTGTAAGAGAATATATATTAAAAAGTAAAATTCTCTCTCCCCTGTATCCCAGTCCTCCAGTTTTCTTGTGTTTCCTATAGCTTTTCTGTGCACTTAAAAATACCTGTGTGTGCATGTGTATATTTTTGCTGCAGAGCAGACTTCCCTTGCACGAGTTCATTTTTTTCTTAAGTATATTGTATTGATTATGCTATTACAGTTGTCCCATATTTTTCTCCCCTTTATCCCCTCTGCCCAATACCCCCATTCCCTCCAGCGTTCCCCTATCCTTAGTTCATGTCCATGGGTCATACATATAAATTCTTTGGCTTTTCCATTTCCTATACTATTCTTAACCTCCCCCTGTCTATTTTGTACCTACCAATTATCTTTCATATTCCCTGTACCTTTTCTCCTGTTTTCCCACCTTCCAATCCCCGCTGATACCCCTCCATATGATCTCCATTTCTGTGATTCTGTTCCTGTTCTAGTTGTTTGCTTAGTTCGTTTTTGTTTTTGTTTTTTTAGGTTCAGTTGTTGATAGTTGTGTTTGTTGCCATTTTACTGTTCATAGTTTTGATCTTCTTTTTCTCAGATAAGTCCCTTTAACATTTCACATATTAAGGGCTTGGTGATGATAAACTCCTTTAGCTTTACCTTATCTGGGAAGTACTTTATCTGCCCTTCCCTTCTAAATGATAGCTTTGCTAGACAGAGTAATCTTGGATGTAGGTCCTGGCCTTTCATGACTTTGAATACTTCTTTCTAGCCCCTTCTTGCCTCTAGGGTTTCTTTTGAGCATTCAGCTGATAGTCTTATGGGAACTCCTTTGTAGGTAACTCTCTGCTTTTCTCTTGCTGTGTTTTAAGATTCTCTCCTTATCTTTAATCTTGGGTAATTTAATTATGATGTGTCTTGGTGTGTTCCTCTTTGGGTCCAACTTCTTTGGGACTCTTTGAGCTTCATGGATCTCTTGGAAGTCTATTTCCCTTGTCAGACTGGGGAAGTTCTCCTTCATTATTTTTTCAAATAAGTTTTCAATTTCTTGCTCTTCCCCTTCTCTTTCTGGCACCCCTATGATCTGGATATTGGGTCGTTTAAAGTTTCCCAGAGGTTCTAAGCCTCCTCACTTTTTTGTATTCTTGCTTCTTCATTCTGTTCTGGTTGAATGTTCATCTCTTCCTTCTGCTCCAGATTGTTGATTTGAGTCCCAGTTTACTTCCCTTCATTGTTGGTTCCTTGTATATTTTTCTTTTTTTCACTCTGTGTAGCCTTCACTTTATTTTGCGTCCATATTCAACCATTTCTGTGAGCATCCTGATTACCAGTTTTGAACTCTGCATCTGATAGGTTGGCTATCTCTTCATCACCTAGTTCTTTTTCTGAAGTTTTGATTTGTTCTTTGATTTGGGCCATACTTCTTTGTCTTGGTGAGCATGTTATGTCGTAAGGGGTGGAGCCTTGGTTATTTTCCAAGGTGGGGCAACCCACTTTGCTGTGTGGGGAAGGGGTCAGAGAGGGAACAATGCTGCTTGCTTAGCTCTCGCCCCACTTTCAGTCTCTTCCTCTGCTACCCACAAGTGAATTGTACTCTTTGAGGTGCTGCCCTGGTGGTGATTGCTGGGTGGATGGGCTTGTGTATGTTCTAGGACCCCAGGATCCTCTCCAACGGACTCTCCTGTGAGACTGGCAGTTTCTCCCACCACTGAAACCCCCCAGGTTTTTACCTCCAGAGGTTTCGAGGCTTTCTTTCCCCGCACTGGAACCCTGGGTTGCACAGTCTGTCTCACTCTCCCATTGTTCCTCCTGGTTTATTTGCACGCAAATGTGGGACTGCTGGGTTCACCAGCCACCACCTTGCTACACGGCCTCTCTGCCCCGGCTGCCCATCTCTGTCCCTCCTACTGGTCTGGATGAATGTTTCTTCTTTAACTCCTTGGTTGTCAGACTTCCATACAGTTTGATTTTCTGGCAGTTCTGGTTTTTTGTTTTTAAATTCGTTGTCCTTCTTTTGGTTATGTGAGGAAGCTAAGAGTATCTGTTATGCCTCTATCTTGGCTGGAGGCTACCTTTTTTCCTTATTTATGTTGTATACATATGTGTGTGTTGTTCATTGGTTTTTATCACACAAATGGTCACATACTATATTATTCTGTACCTTGTGTTTTTTTTCACCACTTAACATTTTAGCTTGGAGACCATCTATATACATTTATAAAGATTTTTTATGTTTTTGTTTCAGTTTCTATTTCTTTATTTGAAAATGTAAAGTAGACTTTTTAATGTCAATCTTATTGGATAGCATTGGAAAAGTTGATTATTGAGGTATAATTTTTATATGATAAAATACACACAAGTGTACAGTTTGAAAAAGGTACACATCTGTGTACTTCCCACCCCAGTCAAGGAAGAAAACATTTTTATCTCACCAGGAAGTTTTTTTCCGACTCTTTGGTGTTAATCCCTGTAACCCCACCTGCCTACCGCTCTTCTCAGCAACAAGTGATCTGATTTCTGTCACCATATATTAGTTTTACCTATGCTAGAACTTAATGTAAATAGAATCATACAGTCTGTACTCTTGTGTTTGGCTTCTTTTGTTCAGCAGAATGCTTTTTGTAAGTCACCATATCAATATATACTCTTTTACATCTTTTTTCACTTAATACTGGAGATTGTTTTATATCAGTTCGTAAAGAGTGTCCTCTCTTTTTTAATGGCTACATAGAATTCTGTTTTACACCAGTGCCATAATTTATATAGTGTGAACATATTTTGGTTGTTTCCAGTCTTTCGTTGTTACAAACAGTGCTACTTCAGTGAACGATCTTGAATGTGTGTTGTTTTTATTATGAGAGTATATCTTTAGGAACAATTTCTAAATGTGGAACTAGGAGGTCAAAGGCCATATACTATAATAACTATAATTTTAATTGGTACTGCTAAAATGAAATGAAGTCTTAAATGGAAACCCCAGTTTACAGAAAAATAGAGCTCCTTGGAGGAGAAGGGATGGAAAGCCTAAAGCTTTGTGCTCTGGTATCTATTCTCCACAACCTCTGAGGAGCCTCTGTGGAACTGGGCTCCTGGTACAGACTTAAAATCACTGGTCTTTGGGATGCGGAAGCAATAATTGCTGAAGGTTTTTTTTTTCCTTTCAGGTAACTACACTAAATGTGAGTGCCTTAAGATGAGAATGGGTTTTAGTTCTTTGCCATACAAAGTATTAAACTCTGAATGAACTTAAAAATGACAGTGGTAGTTGTTTTTACTTCTATTTACTGGTGATGAAACTGCTTGAGAGCAAGAGCTATTGTTCTTTCCTGGAATAACTGTTGACTGGTTTGATCCTGAGAGTGTATTTTTCAATATGCCTCACTCAGTTCCCTTGCTTATAAGTTTAATTAATATCTCTGAGTGAAGTGAGATTTTTTATTTAAATTCCTCTGAGGTGAGTTTTGTAAGTAGTAACACTATCTGTATGACTCTGTTGCTGTTGAAGTATTGCCCTGGAGGAGAGCTGTTTGACTACATAATTTCCCAGGATCGCCTGTCGGAGGAGGAGACCCGAGTTGTCTTCCGTCAGATCGTCTCTGCAGTTGCTTACGTGCACAGCCAGGGCTATGCTCACAGGGATCTCAAACCAGTAAGTGACTGAGTCACAGTTAGATAGTTACCTGAGAGTTCAGCATCATTTATTTGTTATTACTAGGTTTTTTCTGTTTAGAATCTATCTTTTTAAAAATTCTTGATTTTAGAGAGAGGGAAAGGGAGGGAGAAAAAGAGGGAGAGAAACATCTATTGGCTGCCTTCTGTGCATACCCTGACTGGGGACTGAACCTGTAACCAGGTGTGTGCCCTGACTGGGAATCAAACCGGTGGCCCTTCGGTTTGTGGGCAGACACCCAACCAACTGAGCCATGAGCCACACTGACTGGGCTCGAATCTGTCTTTGCTTTTTCTCCGCCCACTGTAATATATCCCTGTCCCCCTCCTTTTGACTTCTAGTAGGCTTTTCTTAATGAACTTATTATTGACATTCTATTTATCTTGCCAATTGGGTGTGACATTATAAATGTCTTTGTAATCAGCCGTGGAATATAAACATCAGGATTTTATCTCTAGGAAAAAAAGAGTTTTAAGTATTTTTCATTCAGTACTCTTTCTAACCCCATCTTCCTTTAATTTTAATTTCATTATGCCTCAGAAAGGAACAGTTCAATGCATGGACTGACTGTACTTTTTTTTCTTTTAAGACTTCATTTATTTATTTTCAGAGGGAGGGAAAGGGAGGGAGAAAGAGTGAGGGAGAAACATTGGTATGAGAGAAACAGTGATCAGTTGCCTCTCACATGCTCCCAACTGGGTACCTGGCCTACAGCCCAGGCATGTGCCCTCACTGGGACTTGAACTGGTAACCTTTCAGTTCGCAGGCCAGTGCTCAACCCACTGAGCCACACCAGCCAGAGCAACAGACTGTGCTTTTCGAGGACAGAATAAAAATGTGAATACTTTTTTAAGTCTGCAGGCTCTGACTAATCTGGATGCTGGTGAACATAGATTTACTGTTGCTTGGTACCAGGGTCAGGGACCTAGAAATGGTCCAACAGGATATGGCAGTGTCATTGTCCTTTTCCTTCTTACACTCAACCGTTTGATTTGTGCTCACTCATTTGGTTTAAATTTGCGTTTAGCACACACTCTTTGCTTGTCGTTGAACCTCAGACCACCAAGAAGAAAATCGTCCACGCTAATGTGCTTTGAGGGAGAGCGGGATAGTTGTCAATATTTCTCCCCTCTTCTTTTATATACTTTCTGTAATTTCATTCTTTTTAAAAACGATTTTCACTCTATTGTACTCAGGTGTCTAAATATAAAAACTTTAAATCATTTTTAGAAATGGCTAGAGGAGGAATGTGTTATAAGGAAGTCATTATTTAGTTATGAAAATATCTTCATTTTTCCAGGAAAATTTGTTATTTGATGAATATCATAAAGTAAAGCTGATTGACTTTGGTCTCTGTGGGAAACCCAAGGTAAGTGCAGAAATAAAAACGTATTTGTTTCCTTTCTAAATGCACATTAAGGTGTGTTATTTTGCACTGACTTCCACTAAGTGTTTCTTGCATGTGCCCTGAGCAGGGATCAAACCCTCAGCCTTGGTATATTGGGACGACACTCTAGCCAACGGAGCTACCCGGCCAGGGCTTCCACCAAGTGTTTTTTGAGCCTGGTTGCATCCCTTGAGAAGAATGTTAAATTTCATTCCTTTTATAAGTTCTCTAAATGACTCTAATAGATGGCCAAGATAGAGAACCACCGTTCTAGGTCCAGCCTTGGTCCTGCGGGAGACCCCACGGGCATGCTGTGAGAGAATGTGCCGTGCTGAGGTGACTCAGGGCCCTCACAGCATGAATGTTGAACTGATCGTGTGTTTGCAGTTTGAGTATATTGCCACTAGACTATACCTTTGTTTACATGAGTTTTGGGGATTTAGTGTAAATCTGTTCTTTGTTATCCAAATGGTTATTTAACTAACAGTTACATTTTGAGAGAGAGCCCCCTTTCCTTGTAAAAGTAAGAAGTTCGCATGTTCTTTTAAATTTATACTGTTAAATATTTTCTTAATTTCCATAGTTGAGACTGGCATTTTCCAGCATGCGTTCTCTTTGAGGTGACTTTGAACTTTCCACCTCTGCTGTCTGCAGCAGAGCTCCTGTGTGGCTGCCTGTTGGAGGCTTTCTCTAATGATGGCACTCACAGTCTCTAAAACGAGCTGTTTACACTCATTAAGAATGTTGAAATTGCAGACCTGTGTAGTCCCATGATTATTTTCTGCCCCAATCAGAATTAGCTAGGTGCACAGGGAATCAGATTTTGCCCTTTTGGCTGAATGTCTGATTCTTTCTGATTTTTCTCTTCTTCCATTGGTTCTTCAGAGTTGTCATTGGAGCCTTGTGTCTGGGTACCCAAATGATAGAAGGTGTTTTTTTTCATTGGCTGGTATATAAAGATAAAACTGAGCAGAGAAACTGGTTTAAGTCATGTTCTCCACAGGAGGCAGTGGAGGATGTTTGTGACAGACTCCATTACCCTTTGCTCACGGCTGACACAGGTTGATACACTCTGGCACCATCTGCAAAAGCAGGGGCTGGCCGGGAGAGGAGTGCCTCAGCCCTCTGCCGAGCGGCTCCCTTCTGGCCATGTTGCTGCAGTTGTAAATGAAGCCTTGCAATTTCACAAGTAATTTGCCAGTTGTAGACCTCTGTACTACAAGTGTTGGGCAGTAGTATCATTTTCACTATGTTTTAATATTTCTGTTGAGGAGCGGAGGAGGTTGAGCAGGTTCCTCATTTTACTGGATCTGGAAGCTTAGGTTGTGACTGGTGTTAAAAGTGAGAATAGAAATCAGACTCCCAAGGTGTTGTTCTATGTAGCATATTGCTCTCTTCCCTCTAAGAAAAAAGAAAGCTCCTTTACATTTACAGTAAAGGTTGATATTGGAGATAGGATTCATGAAAGAAATTATCTTTTTTTCCTTGAGTACTGGGGGTTGGGAAGACGTGAGTGCTTGGATGTATGCTAAGCAGATTATTATGCAAATGGGTGTGTAGGGAAATATGAACCTGGTTTGACTGAGCTGAGGGGGGAAAAAGATTTTGTTTGTGCCAGGTTGTAGTGCTATTGGAAATCCAGAGAAGATGAAACCAATGTGCGTGCATGCATGTAGGCAGAGAGTATTGGGTTGGCCCCAGAAGTCTTTTACTGTTTGGGGTAATTCTTCATTTAGCGTTTTACGTGTGCTGAAAGATTTAATTCTCTTAAGGGCTGTAATTAATGTGTTTCATTTTTATCTTATTGACAGGGTAACAAGGATTACCATCTACAGACATGCTGTGGGAGTCTTGCTTATGCAGCGCCCGAATTAATACAAGGCAAATCGTATCTGGGATCAGAGGTAATTATTTATTGGTTAATTCAATACATAACCAATGTATATTTATTGATTACCTGTAGTGCGTCAGGCACTGTGGATTGGGGATATAATGATGTGGTAAGAAGTAATCTTGTTAATTAAAGAGTTCAGGTTATTCAGAGAGTGAGATATATAAAGTAATAAATGAAATGAACAGCTTGTAATAAATATACTAATACATAATATGCGTATGAAGCAAGGATATATTTCTGGAGTCCTTGCTGTGGTTGCTTCTGTGTTAAACAGTGCCATAGTTAAGACTGCTTATTTCAGCCAGGTAGAGCACAAGGGCAGGGTTGCAGGCTCAGTTTTCAGAGATGCTGGTTAGCACAGAAAAAAATCTTCACTTTGTCCATAGCCAGCTATTCAAGGCCAGAAGACCTAGTCATTGCCTCCTTTACCACTAGCTGCTGCAAGCCGATCAGCCCCTTTCATTTTCTGGAGTGCTAATTTTGCCGATACTAATATCATAAGAAAGGTTTAGTTATCAAAAACTCAGGAAATGCTGGCCAGGGTACACAGTTTTCTTCAGTTCAGGACATGTCTACATCTTTGATATGTTCTTGTACAGGGTGATCCTTTGGGAGGGGACCATCACAAATAGCAGTTGGTCTCAATTTTGCCTGCCTACAGAATCCACTTTTTATATAGAGTATCTTTGGAGCCAGTGTTGTATGGGAGAAACTTTGAAATATGCCAATTTACTTAATTGATAACAGTAAGATGGGAACTAACTTGTTGTAGGAGACTTTTTATTTGCATATAATCTCAAAGAATAGGAGCCAATATGGAATGAGAAACTTCTGTATATATTTACTCAATTTCACAATTGTTTACATCTTTTCCTATTTGCCTTATTATCTTTCTCTATATTTATACATATGCACACTGTTTTTTGAACCATTTGAGAGTGAGTTGGAAACATACCCCTTTATTGTTAAATACTACATATATGTTTCCTACAAGCAAGGACCTTCTCTTTTATAACTGTACTTTAGCTGTCAACATCAGGGAATTTTACATTTGATGCAATTTATTTAATCTACAATTCATATTCAAATGGTATCAATTGTACCAATAATGTTTTTTATAGCTATATTTTCCCTCCAGTCCAGGATTCAATTTAGGCTCATGTATTTAGTTGTCTTGCTTCTTTGATCTTCTTTAATCTGGAAGAGTTCCTTAGGCTTACCTTTTTTTTTTTTGATAAAAAAAATTTATTGACCCCATGTCTTGGTAGTGTGGCCTAATGTATGTAGTAGGTGTCCTGTAGGGTCTAGTGGCAGAGCCTCCCTTATTGCCCAAGCTGAGTACTTGAGGAGTGCTCTTTTTGTGAGTTTAGTACACCCCCCTCTTATAGTTGAGGCTTGGTTGCTTGGTTACTGTTGGCAGTCAGCTGCAAGGATTGACCGTGACCACTTAACACCAACTTCCACCCTTTGTAGAGGATCAGCTGTGTGGGGCAGGGTGGTGGTTCTCTGACGTGGTCTGTAGCTGTCCACTGTGTGTGTTGGCCCTGGGGTTTCCTGGGTGGTGCAGGCCAAGGTCATCCCTCATCAGCATTTTGCACAGGGCCACCCTGCCTGAGTTATAAAGCAATCTAGATGGCTGTTACTCATGCTGGGCTTGGAGATTCCCAGGCGAAGCCAAGCTGTGAATCTAGGCTGGCTGCTGCTAGTGCTATGCCTGGGACCCCTTAGGAAGAGGTACTGGGGCTGGGGGCTCACTGAGGCCAGCTGTTGAGTGTTTGAAAGGATTTAGCAAGTTTTGAAGCTCGAGCCAAGACCAACCATTCATATGGAAAAGCCGCTGTTAACAGGTGTAAGTTGGGTGGGACTGAGCCTCAGGATTTCCAGGGCAGGGCAAACAGTGTTGGGGTTGATGGGTTGATGGAGTCTCAGATATGGGACCAACCTGTTGGCTCTGTGGCTGTGTGTGGGGTAGGTTCAGACAAGGGACAATGGTCTCTACCCACTTTTCTTCCTGGGAGAAAGCTGTCTATCTGCTCTTGCCTTGGTGCCAGACAGTTCACTTCCTCCATCTATGCCGCCTGGTGCCTTTCAAGCTGCTACCCTGCTGCTTGAGCGAGCTCAGAGGGAGTGAGTCGGAGTAAAACAATGTGTGGGTTCTTTAAGAGGAACTGCTTAGGATTCCAGAAGTTTCTTCCACTGTGTCAATCCCTGCTGATTTTTGCAGCCAGAAGTTATGGGGACTTATCTTCCTGGTGCTGGAACCCTGGGCTGGGGGGCATGGCTTGTGGCTGGGACCCCTCACTCCCAGGATATCCCTCCTGAATTTTTATCCACCACACATGGATATGGGATCAACCTGTTCTGTGCCTCCACTTCTCCTACCAGTTTGCATAGATGTGGTTTCTTTAATTCTGTAGTTGTCAGACTTCCATTCAACTTGATTTCTGATGGTTCTGAGTCATAGTTGTTCTATAGTTTAGTTGTAATTTTGATGTGGTTATGTGAGGAGGTGAGCGATGTTTTCTTATGCTGCCATCTTGACTGGTAGTCGTCGCCATAACATAAAATCTTAACCATTTTTAAGTGTACAGTTCATTAATGTTAGGTACATTCATATTGTTGTGCAACCAATCTCCAGAGCATTCATATTATAAAAGTTTTTATTTTGCAAAACTGAAACTATATGCATTAAACAGTTACTCTTCATTTCTCCCTTTCCCCTACACACGGCAATCACCCTTCTACTTTCTTTCTCTATGAATTTGAGTAGTCTAGGTGTCTTGTATAGTAGAGTTAAACAATATGTGTCTTTTTGTGACTGGGTTATTTCACTTAGCATAATATCCTCAAGGTTCATCCATGCTGTAGCATGTGACAGGGTTCCCTTCCTTTACGGTTGAGTAATTTGCCATTGTATGTATATATCACGTTTTGTTTATTCTTTCTTCCATGGATAGACACTGGGATTGCTTCCACTGCTTGGTTATTGCGAATAGTGCTAATAGTAACAAATACCTCTTTGGGACCTTGCTTTCACTTACTTTGGATAAATACACCAAAGTGGAATGGCTGGATCACATTGTAATGCTATACTTTAATTTTTTGAGAACAGCCATACTGATTTTTATAGTGACAGCAACAATATACTTTCACACAACTGTGCAGAAGGATTCCACATGCTGGATACTTTTTATATTTTTATTTAAGCCCCACAAAAATCCTTTGAATGAATACTGTTGCTCCATTTCATCATATAAAGAAAATGAAGAAACTGAGACACAGAAATTAAAATGCTTTCACAGGGTCACACAGCTAGTAACTCTGGGCCAAGATTTGAACTGAGTGAGGCTTTACTGCATACCTGTACTCTTGCCACTGTTTCATCCAGTTGTCTGGAAGAAGTGATGATCATAGGCCTAACGCTCACAAGATTCCTCGGCGACTGTGAGATGGCCCTCCTGGTTTGAATGCATCTGAGATTTTCCTGTAGTATCTTTAAATTGTTTTCTTGTCTATTTTAGTCTGTCTGTCTGCCTTCCTTCCTCCCTCCCTCCCTCCCTTCCTTCCTTCCTTCCTTCCTTCCTTCCTTCCTTCCTTCCTTCCTTCCTTCCTTCCTTCCTTCCTTCCTTCCGTAAAAAAATTGCTGCCCTTCTTACCTCTTAAAATTTCTCTGAGGCTCAAAGGAGAGTGGGAGCTGTGACTTCTTAGCCAACAGCAGCATCATTATTGACAAAGGCCAAATACTGCTTGTATAAGTAGTTAGCGCTTAGGACTCATGGGACACATGGATATCTTATATAAAGGTTAAGCTCCTTTCTGGGATTTTGAGATTTGTAGGGCTGTTTGTGCTGGCAGACTCATTTCTAGTCTCTGTATTTGAAAAGTCAATTGTTGAACTTTATTAAGGTTTCTCTACAAAGAGAGGACTTTACAGTGCAGCTTATCACATTTGCAGATTATCAGTAGCAAATTTTAAGACTTGTTTTGACATCCTCATGTGTATTTACATAACCCTCATGTGTAATAAACCTCAGTAGCAGTGTAGAATTATCTTTCAGAATCAGAGACCTGGCCTCCCTTCCTTTCTTATTGTGCCCAATCCAGCTCAACCAACTGGAAATTATTTTAATAAAGCGTTAGAGTCCAGTGTTAGAGGACAGTGCACTGAATTGGATATGAGGTGATCTACCTGGGTGGCCTAGGTGACTTTGGATAAGCCTTCCTTTCTGGGCTAAGTCCCCTGTCTGTTGAATGAGCAGGTTTAATTGGATGATCTCAGAGATCTTTTCTAGATCTGAAGATTCTGTGATTCTATTATGTGTACTCAGATATGTTCTAAATTTTTTTTTGGAATTACTATTTTTTTTCTCCCTCTCAGGCAGATGTTTGGAGCATGGGCATACTCTTTTATGTGCTTATGTGTGGCTTTCTACCATTTGATGATGATAATGTTATGGTTTTATACAAGAAGATTATGGTGAGTACTCCAAGGTGTAAATTTCAATGTAAAAGTTTTCTATATAGCATGTTAAATGCTTCTGTTTATAAAAGTACAAAAACAGGGAAAGGTCATCTATGGTATAAGAAATCAAAATAGCGTTACTCTTTGGGGTGTGAAGTGACTGAAAGAGGGGTATGGGGACTTCTGTTTCTTGATTGGGGTGCTGGTGATACTTACATATTCAGTTTTGGAAAACTTACTGAGGTATATCCTTATGAGATGTGTACTTTTCTATATGTACATAATATTTCTTCAATAAAAAGCTTAAAAAAAAAAACCCAAACAAATGGGGAAGTAAACCTATAAGATGATTTTCCTGGTAAGAATTTTTGTTTTTTATCCTGAAATGATACTTTAGTCAGTTGTTGTGTAAAATCACCTTTTCCTATGGTAAAATAAGAGAAACTGTTTCTTTTTGAAGGTAAAATTTGGCATTAAGATATAATAAAATCACTGTTAGCTTTGTTAAAATCATATATGTAGAAAGTAGTTTTGTGGTTGTGGGCTGGGGGTGGAGCAACAGTGGAGAGTTACTGCTTATGGGTATGGGATTTCTATTTATGGTGATGAAATCATTCTGGAATTTAGATAGTGATGATGGTTGCACAACTTTGTGAATGTACTAGAAAACATTGATTTGTGCACTTTATTTTTAAGATTTTATTTATTTTTAGGGAGGGGGAGGGGGAGGAGAAAGAGAGGGAGAGAAACACCAATGTGTGGCTGCCTTTTGCACGCCCCTCACTGGGGACCTGGCCCACAACCCAGGCATGTGCCCTGACTGGGAATTGAACTGGTGACTTGTTTGTAGGCCCATGCTCAATCTACTGAGCCACACCAGCCAGGGCTGACTTTTACACTTTAAAAGGGTGAATTGAATGTTGTATGACTTACGCCATTCAATTTAAAAAAACCCAAATTGTATATAGCAAGGAAAATAGTAAAATTCTTTTTAAAGAGTTAATATTCAGATCAAGCTAGCAAAAGAAGATATGCAAAGATGAAGAAAGAGCACCATATTTTGTCTGTAGCACACCAGGTTCAGATCAGCACAGCAGCTTCTCTGAGTATAGCTTGAATTTAGTTCTGTTTAACAAGTATTTCCTGCAGGTCTTCTTTGTTTGAGATACTGAAAAGCATGAACAAAGGTCTATGAAAATTGTTTGTTGTGCACCAGGGCCTGCATTCATGTTGGAGACAGATCCAAGGCTATCTGTTTCAAAAGAGCAAAGGGTTAGGGATGCCATATTATAACGGAGGTATAAACGAAGTTAATACAGGAGCTAGCATGGGATTTGGGAGGATGTGAGGTTTGAGCAGGGCTTTAAAAGAAGGGTAAAACTGCTTCAGAAAGGGATGGAGGAGAAAGCATACCTGGTAGAGTAGACAGTGTGAGCAGAGGCATAAAATGAGAGAAGCGTGAGGAGAAATGGTTAAGAGGTTTTAATATGGTTAGACCATTGGGTCTGTAACACACTTTAGGTAGGGAGACTACCTAAATCAATTCTCATTTCTGGAAAGTTGCACAGAAGTTGAAAGTGGTGTTTCAGGTGGCCCATTGCCTACCTGATAGAAGTCTAAGAGCATTATGTTCAATCTTCAGTTTTTAACATTTATTTGGCTTAATAGTTTTCCTGTATCCTACCCTGGGAATTGCAGTAAGAAATTTTGCTTGATATTCATGTAACCAACATCATAGTCAGAAGTGTTAACCTAAAAATAAAAGGCCAAAGTGAAAGGTTACCAGCATTCATTTGAGGTTAAAAAAGAATAGCTATTTGGGAAGTATGGATTGAAGCAGAAACCCAGGTACTACTCTAATTAGGAGACAAAGGCAGGGGGTATTTATTAGAAAGGGAATGGGAGCAAGTACATCAAAGAAGGAAGGCATTTCTATTGGTGCAGATAAGCTAATATAGTGATGCTGATTCTAAACAATATTTTTAATTCTAAGTCTGGTAATCATCAGTCTAGTTGTCATATTTCATGTTATACTTGCAAATATACTTGCAAATATAATATGATTTGCTCATGGATGGGATGAGGAGAGTAAACTGGGCAACTTGAAATTTGGAGCTGCTATCAACTGAGATGGAAGAGACTCTTGGTAGAGTAGAGATGATCAGGAATTCAGTTTTGGACATAAAGGATGTGCCCATTTTATCTAATTTTTCAAATTTATTAGCATGAAGATATTTATTTACCTAGTGACAAAGTATCAGACTTGTATGTATTTTTTTCGGATTAGTAAGGTATACATTTATAAGGAATCATATATTTTATCTCTTTATGCCACCCCTTCCCAGTTTCTGCATACCGATTATAGCACACTACAAACACTGTTCTGCATCCTGTTTTACCCCTTAACAGTATGTCTTGGAGGTCATGTCATTTCATACTCAGTAGAGCTCTTCATTCTTTTTAATGGCTGCATAGAATTGCAGTGTATACATATACCTTAATTTATTTAACTGATCCTAGGTTATTGGATATTTAAGTAATTTTCAGGTTGGCATTTTGTACATTGTGAATATATCTGTAAGAAAATTCCTAGAGAAGAGTTACAAAGGGTATGTGAATTAGTAATTTTGATATTGCCAGATTGCTTTCCAGGGAAGTTCCATCAGTTTATACAACTACCAGCAATAGCAGGAAAATACCTATGTCTCTATACCCCATCAGTACAGTGTATCACCTTTTTTGATTTTTATGTTTAAGATATTTTTTCTATGCAGGAATTTTAAATTTTAGTCAAATTTATCAATCTTGCATTATCATATTTGGAAAGACTTTTATACTTAGAATTAAGGGTATACAACCCACAGCCCGTGGGCCACACGCAGCCCAGGATGACTATGGATGCAGCCCAACACAAAATCATAAATTTACCTAAAACCCTTTTTTTGCTCATCAGTTTTCATTAGTGTTTGTGTATTGAACGTGTGGCCCAAGACAACTCTTCTTCCAGTGTGGCCTAGAGATGCCAAAAGATTAGACACCTCTGATAGATCATTTTAAAAAGTTCCCATATTTTCTTCCTGTACTTTAATGGTTTCATTTTTTTTTTTTAATGTTTAAATATTCAGTTCACCTGGAATTTGCCTTGATGTGGTTTCTTGACTTTAAACATCACTAAAGAAGTTGTAGAGATCTGTTTCTGTATTCTGGATTCTGGCTTTTAATAATCTTGTAATTGTTATGGCAATATAGCCATATATGCGAATACTTAGATTTGAGGTTCATTGTTAACAATAATGTGCATATGTCTATATATCAAATAGTCTTGATGATTTCAAGTTTTGGGACAACTCTGATTAGACCTTTTTTTTAACCTGGTGTTTTGGCGATGGGCTTACACTAAAAGGAGAATGTCAGCTCTTTTTGTTTGATATAGTTGTATTCATAGTCATCTCTAAGCTGTGGTTTGTTTGCAAGAATCTCCTTAAACCACTTGGCTATTTTGTGAAGATTTAGTTAAGGTAAATCAGATACTGTAATCTGTAAATCGATTTAACTGGGCTCAGGTAAAGCACAGTGCTTCACAGTATACAGAGTGGTGCAAGATGGAGCCACTGTCATCTGCCACCTGTCACTGCCACAGTCAAGGAAGAATTACCTCATATAGTTTACATAGGGACTAGGGAGGGTGCCAGTGCCAATCCATATACTAAATACTAATAAAGCTGCATTTCTCTCTGACTTTTAGATAGAAAATGAATATAAATAGAAGTCCTAATATTTTTTTCCCACACCTGAGTGTATCTTCTAACGTATCAGCTGGGGTGCACATGCACCACCGTAGAAAACCACCAGTCAGGAAGAATGAATGATCAACATCAACTCTACTATTCTTTAGGAGGCCCCTCAATTAATGTAACCTCTCTCAGCCAATTTATTGGGTGTCAGTAAATTAGGAATTATTTTTTCTGGAAATTTCATGATGTTATGGCTGTGCTGAATAAGGACAAAAACGACTGTCAGGATAAGTGGGGCTAGGATCGACATCCGTCTGTGAATATGGAGCCTTCTAAGAATGCTTGCCTTCTTGATTATGAGTAGTTGGGAACTGCAGTAAGACCTTACTCTGTAAAGGATGACTTTAATAATTGTATCCAGGAAAAGTTTGGAATACTTGCCTTGACTGTACACAAGTTTCAATAAAGATGTTTGACTTTGAGCAATCTAAGCTTCATATACCCTGTGGCTATACACCTTGTAAAAAGCAAATGAAGTGCTGTATAAATTCATTAACTATAAACTTTGAGTTTAGAATAATTATCTCTCTTCTTTATAGCAAGAATTATATAGGGCTATAATCTTTGATTTGTGATGTTAAGATGATGTAATCCATGTGTAAGAAGAATACTTGGCAGGAGGGCATGCGTTCAGCTCTCCAGTAATGTCCAGGCGTTGGGAGCAAGGTAAACAGAAGGGGTAGGTAGGCAGGGGGTGAAGAGGGACATGTTTTTGTGTTATCCTATTAGAAAGCACTAGCTGATCTGTCAAGAAATTATTCCTACCAACCCTGCCTCTTGAGTAAGGAGCTTAATGCACAATGCTATAGATGTGTAAATACTTAGGCATCTGCGTTGCAGTTTAACTTACTCCTTTCTGGGTGCTGAAGGCAAGGAAAGATTAGCTAAAACCTTAGTCAGTGTTCTTGGGCAGATGACAGAGCGCAGAGGCCAAATGAGGCCCAAAACCTGTTGAGATAAATTGTTATTGGAACACAGCCACACCTATTTGTTCATGTGTTTTTTATGGCTGCTTTTGCATAACAGTGATGGAGCTGAGTAGCTGTGACAGAGATTGTATGGCCCACAGAACCAAAAATGTTTATTATTTGTCCCTTTACAGAAAATGTTTGCTGGCTCCCTGGTATAGAGCTAGTGATCTGTAGTAGAATTACCATCCCCAGGGCCTGCCTACTTCTTTCCTAAAACGTTGGCCAGAAATGCCCAGGCTTGTAGTTTATCAAGAAGCTGACATTGAGTTAATTGTGTTTATAATGAAAAACAAAACGTATACAGTAAAAAGTTAAAACAGGACTAAGGAGTATACAATTAAAAAAAGAAAACCTTCCTGCCCATCTAACCCTTTGTTTTTTTCCACAGAAGTAACTATTTAGAAACTTATATATTTGTAGGAATTATCTATACTTACATAAACGTTTGGACTTTAATAATCCACACAGTTAATTGACTTTGATCCCTCCACCTTTTAAAATTTAATGTTTTACTTTGAAGATTGTTTCATATTGGTATACAGCAGCATGTGTAGGTTGTTTTCATTTTTTTTTAATGGCTGCATGGTATTTGTTGTGAAATTTCCTTTATTTTAAGTGTGTGTATAACATTTAAAAAAAATCCTAATTATGCAAGTAATCCATAAAAACATTCTCTGTATACTAATTTAAACACTTCAATAACTAAACTTCTCTTGACCTCTCCTTCAATATCTGTTCCCTTCCCTGCAACCTTCACATTGTAACTACTGTTACCACCTTGGTTCTTCTATATCTTTTATTTGTATTTGAAGTGTTTTATATTTTTCTCTTAACATAAGTGTTATCATACTAATATTATTTAGTATCTTTCTTTACTCAACAATGTGCCATGATACATATGACACTAACTCATTTTTATAAATAATATATTTAGCTCTTGTTGAACATTTTGGTTATTTTCTAGTTTTTTCACTAATATTGATGATACTCAGTGAGCATCCTTATACATACCTCCTTGGACATATGTACCAAATAGTAGAATTGCTAGGTCATAGGGTATGACATTTGAAAAATTGACAGATGTTGTCAAATTGTGCTTTAGCATTTTCTCCCCAAATTATACTTCCACCAGCAGTATATGAGAGTGCCTGTTTGCCCACGCGCCAGTATTGTTATTTATCAAAATTTTGGATATTGGTCAACTGAATGGGTGAAAATGGCATCTGATGTTTTATTCATGTGTAAAATTATGAGAGACTTTGAACTTATTTTAAATTCCCATCCTTCTTTTGAACTGTGTGTTCATAGCATTTGCTCATTTTTCTCTAAGGTTGTCGATCTTTTTCTTATTAAATTATAAGAATCCTTCTACAATAAGGAATAACAATAATTGCTATCATTTATTGCGTGTTTACTATGTGCCAGGTATTTTTATATGAACATTGGTTAGCTCATTTAATCCTCACAGTAGTACAATGAGGTAGGTACTGTTATTGTACCTTTATTTTTAATAAAAGATTTTATTCATTTTTAGAGAGGGGGGAAGGTAGGGAGAAAGAGAGGGAGAGAAACATCGATGTGCCAGAGATACATTGATTGGTTGTCTCTCACGTCCCCTCAACTGGGACCTGGCCCACAACACAGGCATGTGTCCCAATTGGGAATTGAACCAGCGACCCTTTGGTTTACAGACCAGCACTCAGTCCACTGAGCCACACCAGTGAGGGGCATACCTTTTTTGAAGAGGAGGAGAGTTAAGCAGAGAGAGGGAAATTAATTTGCTTAAAGTTATCCAACTAATTATTGGCAGAATTGGAATGTGAACTCAGATGATCTGGACAGAGTCTACATTCCTAACTACTGTGCTAGAGAGCATCCCAAAGAAATTAATACTTTCTTCTATGTGTTATAATCCATATACTTAAAATTTTCCCTATGTCTTTTTCTAGTACTTCTACATTTTTAAATACTAATTCTATTGATTTACCAGAAATTAATGTTGTATAAGATAGAAATCCAAATTTTTCTTTTCTAATAAAATTTGTATTTAAAAATACAGTAATTTTAGATTTATAGAAAAGTTGCAAAGATAGTACAGAGTTCCTGTTTATCTCTCACCTAGCTTTCCCTATTATTAACATCTCACATTCATCACAACTAAGGAACCAATGTTGGTACATTGCTATTAAGTAAACTGTACTTTATTCAGATTTCATTAGTTTCCCCTTAATGTTCTTATTATTCTAGGCTTCTTCCAGGATGCCATATTATATTTCGTTGTCATATCATCTTAGCCTTCTCTGATCTGTGATAGTTCTAGGGATCCAGCTTTATTTTTAATAAATAAGTAGTTTATTTATTTATTTATTTATTTATCATATTGTATTATTGTATTTTTTCCATTGCCATTTCTGCCCCTTATAACCTCTTCCCCCTCTACCCACCCCTGCCCCCTCACCGTCATCACGTTGTTGTCCATTTCCATGAATCCTTTTATTTTGGCTAGATTCCTCCACTTATCCCTTCCCCTACGGCCAGAGCTCTTAGCTTTCTCTCTATTTATAAGTCTGTCTCTATTTTGCTTGTTAATTCAGTTTTCATTAGATTCCACATATGAGTGAAATCATATGGTACTTGTCTTTCTCTGACTGACTTATTTCCCTTAGCATAAAGTTCTCCAGGTCCATCCATGCTATTGCAAAGGGTAAAATTTTCTTCTTTTTTATAGCAGAGTAGTATTCCATTGTGTAATATCCCGTAGTTGTTTTATCCTGGTTATTTATTTTAAAGTTTAATTGCTTGTCCCAGTACTCTTCAATAATTCATTGTTTTCCTATTGATTTGAAGTGATAGTTTCATTATATATTAAATCCTGCCACTTATATATTTTTCTGAGCTGTTTTTTTCATTGCATTTTGTCTTTTTGTGTGTTCTTGTATGTAATTATTTCAATTACTGTGTTATTAGAATACCATTTATTTAATGTCTGGTAGAATTAGCCTCCTCTTATTATTCTATTTTTCCTCTGGAATTTTCCTGGCAATTCTGCTATGACTGTTTCCCCATGGTATATTTTTAAAATAGAATGTTTGGAAATTAATGGATCCATAATTTGATGGAATAAAATCTATTGCATTTTTGAAAGGGGTGATTCGGTAACATATCTCTGGTGTTAATAATGGTGAATGAATGTATGAATGTGCTAGGACTGGAGACCTGGCCTTAGGTGTTCTTATGGGTTGTATGAAATTCTAATCTAAAAGGTCTGTATTCTCACAGCATAGAAACACAATTTTATTTACTGTTTGATCACCTTTTCTTAATTTTTTGTGTGCTTATGAGTCTTAATGCTTTCTTTTTCTTTTGGAAAATGTTTAACTGTAGTACATCTTTATAATAGAATATTTTACAGCCATAAAAATGAATGAGGAAGCTCTTTAAATACTGATATGAAATGATATTTGCTCTCAAAGATCATAATGTTAAAAAAAAAACAAGGTATAGAACAGTACGTATACTACTGTAAAAATGAGGGAAGGGGAGGTGTGTTTATATTAGTTGCTGTTCTTCCTGGAGAAGACTATTGGGAAGGAAGGATAAAAGAGTGACTTTTCTATTTTTCTAACAATATATTGGGGTGACAGTTAAAGTTATGTAGGCTTCAGGGTTAGAGTGACTTTTCATTCTTTGCTCTTTTATACCTCTTAAATTGTGAGTCATAGGCAACGTTTTACTCCTTGCCTAATCGCTCTGGTTAGGAATTCCATTACTATGTTGAATAGAAGGGGTGAGAGTGGGTATCCTTGTCTTTTTCTTAAACTCAAAGGAAAAGCTTTCAGTCTTTCACCATTAACTATAATGTTAGATATAGATTTTTCATATATGGCTTTTATTATGTTGCAGTAGTTTCCTCCTACTCCTAGTTTGTTTGTTTTTATCATGAAAGGGTGTTGAATTTTGTCAAATGCTTTTCTGCGTCAATTGAAAATACCGTTTTTTCTTTCATTCTGCTATTTCGGCGTATGACATATATTGAATTGTGTATGTTGAATCATCCTTGCATTCCAGGCATAAAGCCCACTTGGTCATGGTTTTTAATCCTTTTAATAGGTTTAATATGCTGTTGAATATGGTTTGCTAGTAATGATTTTTTTTAAAGTAGAATAATAAGGTTTTGTGTGAGGTTGGAACCCCAAAATTGATGTGTAAAGTGGGGAAAGTGCCTTCTGTAGACCAAGTCTGAGTTTCTATTTGTAAATATAGAGTTCTATGTATAGATGTAAATGTATAGAGTTCTATGTTTGAGTTATGCTGAAGTGTCTTTTGCCTAGAGCATCTGTATCAGTCATTTTAATGTAGTTTTTTTTTTTTTTGCTTTTCCCCTCATTTCCCCTTTTTTCCCTCCAAGGAATTAGGGCATTCTGAAGTATATATATATTTCATATTTTCATGACCCTTGCACATGGCTGCTCAGAAAAAAATAAAATTTTTGTTGACATGCTTGTTCTTATTCTATTGTAACAAAAATTAATACGTACCATTTATGAGCCTTTCTTATTTCCCAGACTCTGCTCTAAGTGAGGTAGTTGATATTGTACCCCTCTGATAGATGAGGAAACTAAGAAGACACCTTAAATAATTTATTCAGGATCTTCTAACTAGGAAGTGGCAGAGCTGGGATTTGACCCCAGCTAGTCAAGCTCGGAGCCCATTCTCATACATTTCAACTATTTCAAATATTTTACCATTGTGAAATATTGTTACTCTACTCTGTAGTTGCTGGTCTCAAGAGAATTAGACTCCTAGAGGGGAAAGTGATCCCCGTCCTAAGCTTCTTTTTATGTCCTTTAACTTGGGGATGTTCCCAGACATCCCAACTTTTCAGATTTACCAAGACTACCAATTTGTTCTCCTAATTCATATCAGGTATTGTGCATAAGCTTTTCTTCTCACTTTAGTTGTCATCCCTGGTAGAGCCAATTACTGGTTCTCATTTTCTACATTAGTGGTGTTAGAACATTGTAGTAATCAGTTATTTCCAAGGTCCATTGCAGGTCTAAGTAGCAATAAGTTCTTTAACTTCCACTTATTCACATTCAGTTTTCTTTGTTTGTTTCAGCCTAGCATTCTCCTCTCTTGAAATTTTGACTCTTGATTCTAATCTCTTGTAATATCAGCTGTCCTTGTCAGAATTGTGCCATTTTCCACATTTCTTAATTTAAAAAATCCTTTTTTTATCCTCACCCGAGGACATTTTTTCATTGCTTTTGGAGGGGAAGAGGTCGGGGAAGAGGGGCGAGAGAGAGAAAGAGAAACATTGATGTGAGAGAGAAACATCAATTGGTTGCCTTTTCATAGGTGCGCTGAGGAACCTGCAACCTGGGTGTGTGCCCTGACTGGGTATTGAACCTGGGACCTTTTTGTTCTATGGGATGATGCTCCAACCAACTGAGGCACACTGGCTAGGGCTGCGCATTTTTTAAAAATCTCTAATCCAACTTAATTAAAAAACTGAATAGAACAGGACCACCTGTAAGTGTCCTAGGTATTGGTGTTTAGTCTACATCAGATACACTTAACCAAGATTTTGTGGTCTTATCCACAAGGATAACATAAGTGACTGTTAATGATCTACTGAAACTGAACTACATTATATCCATGGTCTTCCTCATTTACTGACTTAACCCTGGACTTTGCCTTTTTTTTTTTTTTTAAACCTATCCAGACCTAAGTTTCTATGCTATTTGTTTGCCTTCATTTGTTACCACAAAGTTCACATTCATATATGACAGCCATGGAATTAATACTCTTAATGATTAATGTATTGTTTCACCAATATAAGGTGAATGTACCAACATGCAGACTTCAGTATCCTTTACTTATTTATTTGAGTGCAGTAGTGAATCCTGTATTAATCCTTTGGGGGAGGAGAATTACTTTAAGATAATATAAAAGTGTTACTAATAGTAGATATTTGATTTTTTGGTAAATCAAATATTTCTGCAGTAGAATGAATAGGTACATAATGTCTAATTCTCGTTTCGTAGAGGCTTAGCCTTCCTAATTAATATTATTTACTAATACTTCATATTCTGTTTCTCCTCTGAATTTCATTTTTTAGTTTTTCATGTGTTTGCAAGTTGAAAATTGATTCAAATTAGGACTTTTATGCATTATTGTGGAATTTAATTTCACACGTTATAGATTTTGAAATTTATTGTAATCTTGGCTCAGAACTATTGTTCCGAGTCACAGTGCAAGAGTCTGCTGGTTGAATCTAATTACGGTGCTGTATCACTTGCATGCAGTATGTATTTTTGCCTAGGATGTTCTAAAATTTTTCACTTGGGAATAACACTTCCTTCCCTTCATTCTTGGTTTGATTGAAAAACCCAGCAATATCTGACATACTGTATGTAACTCTTGTTTAAGAGGCAGACTTTGTTTATTCTTTGCATTTGTTGACTGTTTTAACCAAAATGCTCAGCTGCAATTTCCAGCATGATTGCTAATAGATTGAGTGTTAATCTTATTAATGTCACCTATATTTGTTTGCCATCACTGCATTCAAAGACAAGCATGACTGTACTCCAGTTCTGGGTACACAAATATTAGGGAAGTATAAATAATTTAGTAAGTGAAAGTTGAAGAGCTTGAAAGTAAAATAGCTTTCTAACAAGTATAATTTATCATTTTAAAGAAAATGAGCAAATTATCTCTTAATGAGATTATATTTTACAGTTATAGAGCTGACTACAGTGCTGTGATTATGTGTTGGAGCAATTGCCTGCCTTTCTTAGCACCATGTGAAAAATGAACAATTTCAAGCCCGTTAGTATTCCCAGAGTTATTTTATTAGTTCATGGATCTTTTTTCCTCTCCTGCTTGGTTTCTCCCTCTGTTACCTGTTTCTTGCTCTCTTTTGCAAGGTAATCATCCCTTAAATAAACAAGAATTCTTCCAAGACTGAGCTTAAACCTGGGTTAAGGGGCACACACCCCTGGTTGTCACAGTGCCTTTTTTAAAAAAATTCTTTTTTTCCATCACCATTTATACCCCCATATCGTCTTCCACCTCTGCCTACCCCTTTTACCCCCACAGTCACCGCAGTGTTGTCCATGTCCATGAGTAATCGCTCCCCCTCTCTTTCTTTTTGTCACAGGGCCTTTTATAGAGCTGCTCCTCCGAAGCAGACTTGTTCCTCTCCAGGCCTTTCCTGTCTGATCCTTAGATTCATGCTTTTAGTATTTAAATGAGGAGCCTTTCTGTTTATTTCTAGGCTTCCTTTGACCTTTCAGCACAGTACAGTAGAAAAAGTACTGTATCTCTCTTCTAGTTTTATCTCTACCCATTTTGCCGTATAACATTGTTTCTCAACTTTGGCACTATTGACATTTTGGACTAGAATTAGGGGTGTCTAACCCGCAGCCCACAGGCCACATGCGGCCCAGGTTGGCTATGAATGCAGCCCAACACAAAATCGTAAATTTACTTAAAACCTTTTTCTTTTTGCTCATCAGTTTTCATTAGTATTTGTGTATTTAATGTGTGGTCAGGACAACTCTTCTTCCAGTGTGGCCCAGAGATGCCAAAAGGTTGACACCCCTGGTAGATAATTCTTTGTTGTGGGAGTCGTTGTCTGCATAGTAGGATGTTTAGCAGCTGCTAGCCTCTACCCGCTCTGCCCATAGTAGCCCCCAATTCATGACAATCAGCAGTGTCTCTAGACACTGCCTGATGCCCCCTGGAGGACAAAACCACCCCTAGTTGAGAACCGTTGCATTATAATATTGAACAAGCATTTGATTTCCCTGGGATCTAGTTTCCTCATCTGTGTAATATGGTTAATAATCTCTGCCTACGGCACAAGATAAAAATATTTGTACAAATGCCCCACGTGTTTTAAAGTACTATGTACAGATAAGATGTTGGATTAAGCTTGGGAGCAGATCTCAGCTCTGTACTTTATTTCTGCCAGTATTTCAGTGCAGAGAATGAAGCTGCGAAGGTAGGTCATGGTGATGGGTCACCGGCCTTGTGCCTTGTGGAAGGTACTCTGTAGAGTTCTGTCCGCACAGGGAGGTGGGTGGGTGCATTTCAGGAGGTGACAGGAGTGGGACGTGACTAGCTTACGTGTTTCTTGCCGGGCAGTCCTGCGATCCTGAGGCAGCTGCAGTGGGCACAGCTCCATTAGGAGGGCATGTGGCATTCTTCAAAATGACTAGCCTTTGTTTTCCCAATGTACTGATTATTTATACTCTGGCATGCATGGCTTTTGGTCAACATGCCCATCTTTAGCCTACAGTTTTTTGAGTATCCTGATCTCTCTCACCTATTTATTTCAGATTGAACAAATATTTATTGTCTCTGATGTGCAAGGCATTGTGCTAAGTGCTTTCGTGTCCATTCTCTTTTATTTCTTTTTTAAACCTATAAGTGACCTTACTTCTTTTCCAGATAGTACCGTAGCAGTAATAGTAGTAATAGATGCAGCAGTGTAGTAGAAGCTAACATACCAAGGTCTTACTGTGTGCCCGGCACTGTGCTAAGTGCTTTATATGTATTAAATCATTGAGTCTTAGCAAGAATTTATAGACTAGGTACTGTAATTATACTTCCTTTTGTGGATGAATAAACTGAGGCACAGCAAGGTTAAACAGCTCACCCACACAGCTAGCAAATGGTAGATCCTGGATTTGAATCAAAGCAATTGGTCTCCAGAGCTTACTCTCTTAGAAAATAGGGTCAGAGAGATTAAATAACTTTTAGAAGTTAAAAGAGCTGATAAGAGGCAGAACTGGGATTCAGACATCATGTATGGCTCCAATCCATTGCCGTTTCCAGTGTGCCAAGCACCATGCTTCTCACTTACTTGTTTCCTCTGCCTCTCTGTGTAGGACTTCTTCTGTGGTGGATTTATTGAAAGATGCTTTAGGAATTCAAGATGGAATGATACAAGGGGTGATAAAAAGAGGCAAAGAGGAACTTGGAATCAGTCTGGTGGAGCTCTTTTTAGTCAGTACTTTGGCCTGGATATTTATTTTAAAATCTGCTTTCTGTAGAATTCTGCTACTTGTAATTGAGAGTACTTTTGTTTTGGATAATAGTTTCTGGATTTAAAGACATAGTGTTTCTTTTATTATTGTGGGTTTGGCTATGGGGCTGTTAGCTGTATGTTAGAGCAAACCAGAAAAGACTAGAACCAGGAACCAGACTTATCCTTGGTGTGGACAGGTGCTAGGAGAGAGGTAATGTGAGGAAATTAAACCCTTACAGATGGTATATCAGCTTCCTTGGGTTGTTGTCACAAAGTACTGCAAGGTGGTGGCTTAAAACATCAGGTATTTATTCTCTTATAGTTCTGGAGACTAGAACTCCAAAATTAAGATGTCAGCAGGGACATGCCCTGTCTGAAGGGTCTAGGAGAGAACGCTTTGCCTTTTTCTGGCTTATGGAGTTTGCTGACAATCCTTGGCATTCCTTGTCATTCCTCCAGTCTCTGACTGTCTTCATGTGGCCTTCTCCCCCGTGTGTGTGTGTGTGTGTGTGTGTGTGTGTGTGTGTGTGTGTGTGTGTCTATCTGTCTGTCTGTCTTTGTATCTGAATTTCCCTTTTCTTTTAGGAACACAAGTCATTAAATTTTGGGTCCACCCTAACCTAGTGTGATCTCATCCTAACTTGATTACATCTGAAAAAGAGCCTAATTCCAAGTAACAGTGCTTTCACCAGTTCTGGATGGGTGTGAATTTTAGGGGAGGGGGGCTGTCCAACCCAGTGCAAGTCGTATCCGGAGAGCTGGCAGCAAATGGCTCTTTGTACAGTCCGCGTGAGGGAAGGTTATTGGAGTACATGGGGGTTCTGACAGAGGACACTGTAGGAGCAGGTTGTGATCGGAGATTCAGGTAGGTCTTCAGCATCTGATCAACATAAGCAGGTAGGAGATTCCTTACCCCAGGCCGATCTCTACTTTCCATGGCACCCTGGCAAGACCAAGGTAAAATCTTTGAGGTATCAGACAAATGGTCAGTTTGCCAAGAGAAGCAAGTCAGGTACTCAGGATTTGAGTTATGAGCAGCTGTGGTCTCAGGTATAAAAAAAAGCTCACAGAGGAGAGTGGGGCCCATTAGGTCAGCGCCAGGGCAGCTGTGACTTACTGCTGAGTCCTAAACAGTGGGTTGAAGTATCTAAAAATCCCCTCTTCCTGGGGATAGGCCTGGAGCTCAGGCAACACTAAGCCTTCAACTTGGGGTTTAGTTGGCCATGGATGAGGGAGAGTAAGGAGAAATGAGTCAGAGTCTTCATTGTTATAATTCAGAAACAAACTTTGTCAGTTTCTGACACTGGCAAGTGTTAAGGTGCTGTGGCAAGGTGTAAATGAGAGTGGGTTTTGTGGGTAATAGCAGGTACTTTAGATAAAAGAGAAGGAAAATTGTAATAATTAATGTCATTTTTAAAATGAAAACTTTTGTGCTTCCTAGGAAACACTTGGTAGGTCAGCCTGCCTGCTCTCATTGGAGAGGCTGAGTCAGGGTTTGAGTTGTTTTGAGTTCACACTCCCTCTTTTTAAATTCATTCCTTGATAAGGCTTCTTTGGAACTTTATTTTTTTAACATGATCAAAATCCATACCTGTCTGTTTCTCCCCTCACCTTTAAGCTAGGTTGATTTCTGGTAAGAAATATTTTTTAGACAGTTCATAAGAGCAAGGAACCCCATTGCTCATGCTAGTCAGTGGCTCCTCCACCTACATGTCTCCACCCTCCTATCCTTGTTCAGTTACTGTTGACGTGTGTGTGTGTGTGTGTGTGTGTGTGTGTGTGTGTGTGTGTGTCTTGTCTCCCTGGGCCTATGTTATGTTCCTAACCCAGCGTCTTTATTAAGTTAATTTTGTCTTTTGTTAGTTTTGGGGACCCTCTGAAGTTCTCCATGTAAGACTGTTTCTTGGTTCCCAAAGTTACCATAGACTATTCAATGCTGAATGTTACTATTCATAAAGTTTTGCATACCATATTATTTGCTGAGGATAAATTGCTAGAAGTGAAATTGCTGGATTGAGGATATGCAATTTTGGATGCTTTTTATGCATATGTATTTCCAAATTACTCTTCATAAAAGTTTATATGCTCTAGTTGTGTATATGAGCACTCTTGTCCTTAAACTCTTACTAATAGTGATTATTTTTAAAGTGTGTCAGTTTGATAGACAACAGATGGTATCGTATTTTTGTTTAAATTAATTTTTTATTACTAGATTAGTTTAACATTTTCATGTTTATTGGCCATTTAAAAGTTCTTGTTTGGGCATTACCTGTGCTTATTTGCCCTTTTCTTTTGTAATGTATGCTTTTTTAAAAATCCCATTCCTTCATTTATTAAACAAATATTAATTGAGCACCTTTTATGTACTAGGGCCAGACACAGTTTAGGTGAACAGCACGGACAAAATCCCGGTGATTAAGGAGCTTATATTCTCACGTAGTGAGGCAGAAAATGAATAAATATGTCATTTGACAAGTGGGGATGGGACTATGAAGAAAAGTAGGCATGAAATGATTGGGTAGGGGAGGGAGATGCTGTTTACAAGATCTGAAGATTAAGGCGCAAGCACTGTTGATATTTGGGGAAAGCATTACAGTTGGAAGGAACAGAGTGCGAAGACCCTAAGGCAGGACTGTGCTGACTTTTGTTTGAAGTGTTTGATGAGTGAGGGGGAGAGTTAGGAGGTGAATTTGAGAGGTAGCAAAGAGTGGGCTGGATGTAGGGGTGCAGGCCAGGCAGGGCCTGAGAGCCAGAGTAAAGAATTTGGATTTCATTCTGAGCAAGATGGGGGGGAGCCATTGGAGAGTTTCAAGTATTGAAGTGACGTGACCAGGCTCCCCCCTCCTTTTATTTATTAATTTATTAATTTATGATCTAATTGGCTTTATCAAGCAATCCATGGATCAGGCGGTGTCCTGTCTAGCAACTGGAAGGGTGCTCCCAAACCAAATTTTTTAAAAGAACATTGGCGGTGGCAAGTGGAGACTAGGTTGCGGCAACAGTGGAGGACTCTGGAAGGCCGCTTAGGAGCCGCTTGCAGGGTGCCAGAGGAGAGAGTTCAGTGATGTGGGGGCAGGGACAGGTGATCCTGGATATGTTTTGAACATAGAACCAATAGATTTTGCTGATGGATTGGGTATGAGGGTGTGAGAGAAAGAGGAGCTAAAGATGACTCCAAGGTATCGGGCCTGAGCAACTGATAATGCAGTTGCCTTTTGCAGAAATGGGGGAGGAAATGTGGAAAGAACAGGTTTGATGCTGGTAAAATCTTAATGATTTGTGAGAGTTTTTTATGTGATGAAATGTACTAATCTTTTGTCGTTTAGGTAGAAATGGCTTTTTTTCTCCTCAGTTTGCTGTTAATTAACCTTGTTAGTGCTGTGTTTTGCTGTACAGAAATGCCAGCTTTTTATTTTGTCTGTTAGACTTTATAGTTTTTGGTTTTGCTGTCATGTCTAGAAAGATTCTAAAAATATCACACATGCTTTCTTTAGGTACTCTTACAGTTTTGTATTTGCATTTAACTCTTTAATCTGGGTGGAATTAATTTTAGTGTAGACTGTGAATTAGAGTTCAATCTTAATTTTTCTCAAATAATTAACCTGTTATCCTGGCATCATTAAACAATTTGTTCTCTGCCGAGAGAAATAAATGATTGTATCATTTCCTCTGAATTGGGAAACAGGAGTGTATGGCAGGCTGTGTAGAGGTATTTTATCACATGCTGGTGTTTAGCAAGTCCCTGATCTTATTTTTCGTTGATGACATGGTGATTATAATTACTGAAGATTCCATTCCCAAAAGAGGTACTTGCCTTAGAAGGTGACTTTCCTTGGTTTCCCTCAATGACTATGAATCCTGCCTTGTGGATGATATGTGACCTCTTTTTTACCACAGCCTATGTTCTGCCACCAAATATGCTTTTCTGCTACCTTATTTTGTCAACGGATAATTGTTCCAAGATTATAAACTAACATTTGCTTCAGCATACAAAAATTGATTACAATGCATACTGCAGATTCCCAAAGCCTATATAACCTTCATGTTTTCCACTTTCACAGCCTCTGTACTCCAGTCCTTCTCTGATACATGGATAATTGAAAGGGTTTTTTTGAGGTGGTAATAGTATTTAATCTCCTGGATTTTTTTTATTTTAAGGCAAGAAATGGATTTCTTATGTTATTAATAATGTTTATCAAATTTTATAGTTGGGTGAAGTCTTTAAGCTTGTAAGTAAACCTCCAGTATGTTGTCACCTTAGAAATTTGTGTCAAGGCTGATTGAACCTAAATCTTTTAAATGTTTTCTTTCTTTCTTTTTTTTTTTTTTTTTATAGAGAGGTAAATATGAGGTTCCTAAGTGGCTCTCTCCCAGTAGCACTCTGCTTCTTCAACAAATGCTACAGGTAATCTTTGTTACTTAGTATTTTTAAATAATAGAAGTCTGTTGGAATTGTTTGACCCAACTTGAAGATGTCTGTGATGCTCCTGTACTTGGAGGACAGCACCGTTTATCTATTAGCTTAAAAAAATTGCACTCGTTATGTCTGCTGTGCAAATGTCCTCTACTAGATGCTTTAATTCTGTTGCAAATGCATTTCCTTTTAGCCCTCTATTGCACATCTTTGCTGATGCGGTTTTTCATGCTTTTTCTTGAGCATTGTCTGTTTTCTCTAACCGGCTCTTGCTCCCGCTATCTTCTGTTTTCTTGCTCTCACTCTTGTATATTCGATAGGTAGTAGATACTTGATAAATGCCTGAATAAGCTGATATACAATTGAGTGGGCCTCATGATCTAATATAGTGGTTCTCAAACTTTAGCATGTGTTGCAGTTGCCAGATGGGCTTGTTAAAACAGAGATTGCTGGGTGCCACCCAGAGGGTGTCTGATTCAATAGATGGGGGTAAGACAGAATTTGAACTTCTAACAAGCTCACAGATGACAATGATGTCACTTTGAGAACCACTGATTTAGTGGGATGGCTTCTGAGTGTGAAAGACAGGAATGCTGAGGTCTAGGTATCCACCCTGCCAATCCAGGTGCCTATAGAAAGGCGATGGTGGGCCTGGCCTCACTGCTATGTATTGTTATGAGGATAAAATGAGATTAATAGGAAGCACTTTGAAAACACTTTGAGTACCTTATTAGTGCAAATTTTTTTTCATTATTATGTATTCAGGCTATCTCCCAGTTTTTCCATCTATTAAATGCCATTTCCACTTTTTATTCAAAATTTACCTCAGGCTCACCCACCTTGATTAAGTAGGGCCAGACCACCAAATCTCTGTAACGAGATTGAAAACACCTCATCCTTTCTTCTAAGTGCCAAAAAAACTTAATCTTTGTTGATTAATTTTCCTTTCCTCACATTTGAAAATTACAAATGGAAAAGAAAGGTGCGCTTTTCAACTTGTTCTATGTGATCGTAAGCCCTTCGGGAGGTAGAGATTGCATATTCAGTATGAATGCCCTGCATTGTGGTTGTTTGAATATTAAATTGGTGAATATTTCCTGTGAATAGGTTTTCCAGCAAAAGACTATTACATCATACAATAGATTGACTGAATTTCATGAATAATGTCCATACCAATGAAGTTCGTGTTTGTTAAACATTCATCTTCTAAGCCTATGTTGGTTGCTATAGTTTTCTTGCCTCTCTTGCCTTTTTAAAAGAATTTATTCCAAGGCCATTTTAAGGTCTTTGACAGCATTTCTGTGATGATAAAGTTTACATCTGTTCTGATGAATTTTGAGTTCTTGTGAGGAAAAGAGTTGTTCTGTGTTCGTTTGGAATGCTAATCTCTAGCTACTTCTCCATGGCCACTAGGTGGACCCAAAGAAACGGATTTCTGTGAAAAATCTATTGAGCCATCCCTGGGTCATGCAAGATTACAACTGTCCTGTTGAGTGGCAAAGCAAGAATCCTGTAAGTAAAATGAAATCCAGTAGAACTCTTTAAAAAAATTTACTTGATCTTTGTGTGGATTCATAACCTACAATGATATAGTCTAAACGTAAAACAAAATGTACTTCATAGATTATTCGTCAGACTGGTGTTTGGGAGACTTGCAACCTAATTATATGCTGTATTTACCTGTTTATCTCTGATAGTGGTTATTAACCCAAACTGCACATGAGAATCACTGGGACCTTTGAAAAGATGTGTGTGTCCCGTCCCAGAACAATTAATGGAGATGTTTAAAGCTCCCAGGTGTTTCTCATGTGTAATCAGGCTTGTGACCAGTGGTCTGGGAATCATGGGCGAGTTACTTAACTTTGCCAAAGCTATTTATTCATCTGTAAAAAGTAGGTTAAACCAGTTGTCTACTCTCCAGAGTAGTTACAAGGTTATAGTTAGGTTCTTAAACTTTTAAGTCTGGGGACTTCTTTGTGCTCTTAATATTTGTTTATTGAGTCATTTAAAAGTAACAGTAGTGAACCGATTACATTTTATCACAAATACATGTTTTTTATGAAAAATAATAAAAATAAATAAGTAAGAAAAGTTGCATTGTTTTACACTTTAGCAATTTTTTTTAAAGGTCTCGCTTAATAGAAGACACTGGGCCCTGGCTGGTGTGGCTCAGTGGATTGAGTGCCGGTCTGTGAACCAAAGGGTCTCTGGTTCAGTTCCCAGTCAGGACACATGCCTGGGTTGCAGGCCAGGTCCCTGGTGAGGGGCAACCACACACTCATGTTTCTCTCCCTCTCTCCCTCCCTTCCCCTCTGTCTAAAAATAAATAAGTAAAATCTTTAAAAAAAAAGAAGACACTAGGATCTGATCTGCATTCAGTCAGTTTTGATTAAAGCATATGAAGAAAATGCAGCCTCACACAGATATGTAATAGGAAAATGGATAAGTATTTTAATAGCTTTTTCAGACAATTGGAGATAGTCTTTGATATTCCATTAAAACTTAACAAGTGGTAGTTTCCTAAAGGTTAGTTGCATGTGGAATCTGACACCACATCAACAACTTTTTCTTTTCCAATACATTAAAACCCACTAGTCTGTCCATTGCATCTTTTCCACATGTAACACTAGGCATTGGTTATTTGGAAAATACCTGTTCACTTATTTATGCAAATCTTCCAAATGCTAACACCTTTCTTTATACGGTATTTTTAAAAAGCCACATTTAAAAAAATCTGTTGTTGTTCAGTTACAGTTGTCCCACCGTTTTCTCCATTGCTCACCCCTACCCCGTCCTCCCCATTCCCGCAGGGAACCCCCTCCCCATTGTCTGTGCTCATGAGCCCACTATTTGTGTTCCTTTGCTCGCCCCTTCCTCTCATCCCCATTACACCGCTCCCCCGCCCCTCCAGTCACTGTCAGTTTGTTCTTTATTTCCAAGTATCTGGTTCTGTTTTGCTCCTTTGTTTGATTTGTTTATTAGATTCCACTTATAGGTGAGGTCATACGGTATTTGTGTTTCACAGCCTGCCTTTTTTCACTTAGCATAATGTTGTCCAGCTCCACCCATGCTGTTGTGAAGGGTAGGAGTGTCTTCTTTCTTTCCGCTGCATATTTACACAATGAAAAAAACACATTTCTTGAAGTCACTATTGATCTCATCAGAAAAGTCTTTAATTATTGGAAAACTGTCAAGCTTATGGTGGCAAAAGTGAAACTGGATTTTTTTTTTTTAAAGCTGTGGGTGCACTACGAAGAATGCAGTGTGTTAGTACAGTTTGGTGCCTTTGCGTTGATTTTTTTACTCAGGCACCAGCAGTTTCACTCATCATTGCTTTTGTCCCATCAGTGCAAATGGTAACACTGAAAAATGAAAAACAGTATTATTATAAAAATAGTTTTGTCATTGAAGATCCTCAGGGATCTTTGGACCACACTTGAGAATTGGTCTAACATATATGTGAAGGAACTTTAATACAAAGTGTTACGCCAGTTTAAGCAATCATTTAAATAATTATTTCTACATTAATGTTAAAATAATTTTTTTTTACCATGGCAGCTTGAACTTGGTAAAAATGTGAAGATTACTGAAAGATATGTATACTTTGTGTAATACTTAACTATTGCTGTTTTAAAAACCATTCCAGAATTTAGTGACTGGGGACAATGATAATGTACAATTCCGTAGATCAGCGATTTGGGCTGGCTCAGCTGGGCGGTTCTTATGTGGATCTTGATCTGGGGTTGCTCATGTGACTGCAATCATCTGGTGACTGAGTTGTGGCTGAATGGTCTACGTGTGTTACTCAAAAGACCAGCTGTTTCTGCTGGTTGGCTGTTGGGCTACATTGTCTTCAGTCAACTAGCCTGGGCTTCTTGATACGGTGGCTGGATTCCAAAAGAAATAAGAAGGTGGCCAAGCCCTAATGCTCATTTTTCAAGCTTCTGCTTGCATCTTGTTTGCTAATGTCCCATTCTCCAAAGCAAGCCACATGCCGAAGGCCAGAGCCACTAGGGATGGTGGGCCCTTAAAGGTTGGTAATATTCTTATTCCCTTTTGATACATAAGTAAATTGAGAAATGAAAAATAACTATTAAAACATAAATTTTGTGAAAGGAGTGGCATTGCTTTACATGTTTGTGAATTTCTTTTAAGTCTGCCTTTAATAGAAGACACTTAGATACTCATCTGTTTTTGCATTCAGTGTGTTTTGATAATGCTCTTTTCAGTGAAGCATATGAAGAAAATGTGCCTCACACAGATATGTAGTTAGAAAAGTATTTTAATACTTTAAAGGAGAAATATTTTAATAGCCTTTTCAGATAATTGGAGGTGTTCTCTGATAATCCATTAAAACAATGTGACGAAGTGGGATACATGCATGTGTCAATAGAGTAACTTAGAGGTGCGTCTCAGACATGCCACAGTGTGGACTTGGTAGAGCTTTGGGATATGTACTTTCTAGGACAATCATACCAACAGATATAAATACTCTTCCCTATGGCCAACTGGTCTTGGAAAAACAGACTGCTTGTTTTAGCCCCTTCTCATTAGTCTGCCTACTGTTATGGCCATGCAGCCTGAGCTGAAATCCCTTCTGATTCTCCTATGACTGTCAACTCCTAACATTTCTCTTCTTCTTATTCTTCTTTTTTTAAAAAAGATTGTATTTATTTATTTCTAGAGAGAGAGGAAGAGAAGGGAGAAGAGAGGGAGAGAAACGTGTGTGGTTGCCTCTTACACGCCCCCCACCGGAGACTTGGCCAGCAGCCCAGGCATGTGCCTAGACTGGGAATCAAACTTATGACCCTTTGATTCACAGGCTGGCACTTAATCCACTGAGCCACACCAGCCAGGGCTACTAACATTTCTTTTCTCCATGTTGCCTTTGGCTCTTCATGACATAGTGTCTATTGAGCAAATACAATTAGAGCTGTAGCTTAATTCCAACAGCTCTCAACACCAAGAGCCCGAGAACAGCACAGTGTGCAGGTGTCTGGGCAGTGCAGCAAGGAATGTGTCCCTTGTGAGGCGGAGAGTAGGTGGTGCAAATGCCTGTCTTCAGCCATTGGGGGTCATCGTTTCTCCATGTGTGGGAGGGCTTTGCCTGTCTTCTCAGCCATGATTCTAATAAGATAGGATACACAACTGTTTGTAATAGGGCAGGTGCCAAAATGAAGAAAGTCTTTGATTACAACAACAAAAATTAGTTTAAAGTGAGGCATAGTATAAAGTAAAATACATAGCTTTGAGTATTCCAAAAGGGTGTATCATTTTCCTTTTTCTTTTTTTAAAATTTTATTTTATTTTTAGAGAGAGGAGGGAGAGAGAAAGAGAAAGGGAGAAACATCAATGTGTGGTTGTCTCTCGCACCTCCCACTGGGGACCTGGCCTGCTACCCAGGCATGTGCCTTAGACTGGGAAATGAACCAACAATGCTTTGTTTGCAGGCCGGCACTCTTTTTTCTTACATCATAGTATAATAATTGCTAATATTTATTGAATACTTACTGTAATGGAATAGTTGCTATTATAGCAAGAACTTTATATTATACTATACTATAATACAGGTATAGCTGTTAGGATAATACCTTTAAGAGTCAGGTGCTATTCTCTGGGCTTTATGTTTTTAACTCTTGTAGCTCATTTAATCTTTATAGCAACCCTTTGAAGTAGATGCTGTTATTGTCCCCATTTAGCAGAGGCGACAACTGAGATACAGAATCATGAAGCAACTTGCCCAAGATAAAACAGCTAGTAAGTGTAGAACCAAGATTTCAACCCAGACAGAAAGGCTCCAGGATGTAATGGATCTGATAGGTCAACTAGTTCAGCTTCACACCCCATATCCTGTGTAGTTGTAGCCTTTGTGATAAGCGTTTCTTATCTGGCCTCCAGTTGGAATAGCTGCTGGAGCAGAGTCATGGAGACGTGGTATTGTGATGGGGTAGAAAAGCCCTGGGCTAGGAATGAAAAAATGCCAGTCTTGGGCAGCTTGCATGAAATTTTCCGATTTATCATTTTCTAATCGCTGATATGGGTATGTTAATGTCTCTTACATGTTTAGGTTATGTTTTGGCATTTATAGAGTGCCTTTACATGTTATATCATTCATCTGTTGTGCATACCTTACAGAGCCGTTGCAGGGATCAAATCATTTATATACAGAAGAGGAATAAGGGATTGTTCTTGCTTTTCAAAGTCTTTTCTTTTCTCTCTCAGTATTGTGTTTCATCAAGAGTAAACTATAAAGGGAACTAAATGGTAACGGGAAATGCACAATAAAGATAAAATTAAAAAAAAAGAGTAAACTGTAAAAATAATTCAGATTTACTTGGATACTTAGGGTATAGATTCTATTCTATAACTGTATGCATGATCTCCTACAATTTTCACACATAACTCTAGGTCCTAAGTATTGTATCAAATAGAAGTTACATTGAGTTCTATTTTCTGCCCTACTGAACAGGATTGTACTAGGCACAGAATATCCAAAATAATTGGCCAGCTTTTGGTATGCATTGTTGTGCTTAATTTTACTTGGGTATTGTGGCTGTGAATTCAGGTGCTTAAAACAAAGTATTGAGCCATACTTTTCAGACTTTGGTTTCTTGTCCACACACTCTCCTCCTTTTTAATTCAGGGGCCCAGGAAAGAAGATAGCACCTTCTTCCTACCCTTCCCTCCTTTCTGCACAAACCTTTTGGTAAAAGAGCAGAAGGCTGTGGGAAAGAGAGGGCCTGCTTTTTTTTTTTTTTTTTTTTTTTTAAGAAGAGTAATTTAAGATCATGGAGGGAAGCCCAGGAATCTTTCCCTTCTTGTTTGAGCAGTGATGACATTAACAAGGAGATGCCTAACTGGGCGGTAAAGTGTCTGGGCTTCTGAGGGTGAGCCCTTCGTGAAGGGGGATTTTCAAGTTTTGGGAGCTGCCAAAGTCAAAACAACATAGTGAAAACTTATTCTTAACACTTTAGACTTTCATAGTAGCGTGAGTATGCACCTTTGTGATCTCCCTTCTGTGAGGCTGTGCTCCTACCAGTCATGCAGATCCTTGTCTCTCCTGTTCTGTTTTCATGACAGCAGCATGACTTTCTCTTGAGCTCTTTGTTACAAGTGTAATGTCCAGGACAAGAGAGGGTCACAGTATTGTTCTGCCTTGTCTTGGGCAGACTCTCTTGGCCTATTATGTTTGGTTCCGAACACCTCACCTTGAGGGTCAGTGACAACCTGGATTGTGTGAGAGAAAGGACCTGAATGGTAAGGGGAGTTAATCATTAAAATGGTGATTTAAAAGAAGGGAAAGAGAACACTTGCAGAGGAAAGATTGTCTATAATAGGGATATTCAAATTTCTAAAAGGCTTTTATACCAAAGAAGAGGTAGAATTATGACTGATGGTAAAAATAGTTAGCCAGTTCTTAAGCGCCTGTTCTAGTCAGATATTGGACTAGGTACTCCGCATATGTTACATCTGTTCCAAGGCAGATGTCATCTCTTTTTTACAGATGACGAAACTGAGGCTCAGAGAGACATAGTAAGATGCTCAAGGTCACACAGTTATTCAATGATGCCGCTTTTAAAACCAAGGTCTGTCTAATTCCAAAGCCTGGTATCTGTCAGATTGTACTGACTCCGAGTGGATAGGGATCACAGGAAGACAGGCCATCGGGGAGGGGAGGGAGAAGCTAACTGTCTCAATTTTTCTGGAGAAGGAGGACTTTAAACCGCAAGCGAAACATCACTTATTGAGGCTGTTGTGAAGAGACTTCTTACATGGGAAAGATGACTTTAAAATTATGTTTCTAAAGATTCTCTTCTCATGTGATTTTATGAACTCCTGTGAGCCAGCTCCAGGCCGGGCCCTTCCTGCCTTCTCATTCTTGGTGATCCTTGTTCAGTCCTGAGAATACATTTCAGGCCCCATTTTTGGTGAGGCCTCATCATGCAGGTATCAGAATATATAGATGATTTCAAAATAAGGTTTGAATTGAGGCTGCCTCACTTCTTTTTAAAAATTGTGTTCTGCTCGTACCTTCAGCGTAATGATGGTTGTAACATCGGTGGCACCATCCTAAGGACTCTTTGGATTGTGCTAAACCCAGACTTAACCTGAGGGGCAATCTGTTGCAGGTCCGAGCCTCTCTAGCGGTCTATTGTCCAGTCATTGATTTTGGTCCAGGTGACTGCTCTTTGATGAACATGCCAGTGCAGGTCCTGTGGTCCGAAGGAGTTTTAGTCCCTGGGCTGCATAACAGAATTTTAAGAATTAATCAGATTACGGTGGGGCTGTGAAGGTCTGGGAAAGAGCTCATCTTCTTGGATTATTGTCATTTGCTTATATCTTTAAAAATGATGGAGAATGTTTATTTTTACCCAAGAATTTGGCAAACTCATGTTGCTTTTACATGTTGGTATTTGCTTTTACAAGGTAATTATGGTCATTTTAAAGTTTTAAGACAAATATTTTGTAATATTTTTGTTAATGAAGTTTATAAAAATTTTTTTGTAGCTTATTCACCTTGACGAAGATTGTGTAACGGAACTTTCTGTACATCACAGAAATAACAGGCAAACAATGGAGGATTTAATTTCATTGGTAAGAAATGACAGCATGAATTTGAGAGTAATATCTTTTATTTCATTGTTCTTGATTTTATCAGTACATTAAAAATAGGGTACTGAAATTGAACTCTTGAGTTTCCATCAATTGCCTCCCAACTCATACCTCTCTCAGTTTTCCTAGTAAATGACATCACCATACATTGCTCAACCAAGAAAAAAAAATTGGTAACATTGTCAGGCCTACGATTTTATCATGGGTGTTAACTATTGCATTTATTTTATATTCATGTATTATTTCTACTCAACTCTTTAAATGTCTACTGGATAGCCTTTTAAAAAATGACATTGATTAAAGAGAATTATAGTAGAGAAAATTAAGAAATAGAACAAACTAGTCCAAAGAATTGACAGAGTTCTGATTTTGACCAATTTCTCTAATACAGAATTATGATTCTGCTGTAGAAAGAAGGTAAACACGGGACAGTTTCCTTCTTTCCTAAAAGCAACCCTGTAGCATCATATCACCCCAAGATGATGAACCTAATACTATGAAATCCTTATCATGATTTCTGGTATTGGGTCATTTTTGTTCTTTCAGATGCTCTGATCTCTAGATTACGTATTTCCTAGAGATGGAGGCACTCACAGTTGTGTCTGAGTAGAATCTAAATGCTGGGCTGGGATTGCACCCAAATTTTCTTCTTCAGTTCTCTGGCTTTCATCGCCTATGATTTGTATTTTTTTTTCTGTTTTCTAACTTGCAACGTAAAAGCCGTAAGCACTTTTTTCCCCCCTAAACAAAACTTTGCTAAACCACAATTTTTAAAAGAGAGGTGGAGCTAGAAAGGCATTCTTTTGAATGACATAATAAGCAAAGGCTCTGTAGTATGTCTGGAAAACAGAATGATAATTTACTTTTGCACAAAATAAGAAGGAATGGCCAGAATTGGGAATTACTGCAAGATATATAGATCCTTAATTTTTTACAATGAAAATGGGAAGTTTTCATATACGCAACTTTTAAAAAATTACATGACTTTTTTGGGGGGAATGATCTTTAATAGAAGTCTGTATTTCAGATACATAAAATTTGTTTTAAAATTTTTATTATAGAAATTTTTGAACACCTACAAAATTGGAGAGAATAGTATAACCATGATCTTTCATATACTCATCATCTCATTTCAATAGTTACTAACATTTTGCTAATTTTATCTATATCCCATTACACTCCACCACCTGCACTTTCCAACTGGATATTTCAAAACAAATCCCCTACATTATATCATTTGAAACTTGGTATGAAATTCACAAATTTTAAAAATTTGAATCTTAAAAGTAACGTACTCAGAATTTCAAGAATCATTGGAAAAAATTCTTTAAAATAGTATCCTTTATTTGGTCTCTAAATACAGTTTTGAAACTTAAAAGTGAAATGGAACTAGGAACTGTTTTCTTTACTTCTGATACAGAAAACAAAATATATAATGAAGCATGATAGAGATTATTTTCTGGTATTACATCTCTCTAAGTTTCTCAGTTATTCTGAGAACTAGGCATGACCAAGATCAAGAATGCTGTGAGGAAAGTAATAGTTTCTCTTCTTTTGTATCCTTCCCTTATTCTTAAATGCCTGTCTATAGCTGTACTTATTTTCCAGTCGTAGGGATGAATAGAATACATCTCCTTAACCTTGGCTGAACATTGGAGTCAAACCTGGGAACTTGAAACTAATTCTGATGCCTTGGTCCTACCCTCAGATTATGATCCCTTTGGTCTGAAGTATGGCCTACGCATCACAACTTTTAAAAGCTTCCCGAGTGATTGCAATGTGCAGCCAGGAGTTAAGAAGTATTACTCTAGATTCTTGCTACTTAAAGTGTGCCCTAGGACCAGCAGCATCAGAGTCGCTTGGGGTTTATTAGAAATGCAGAATCTCAGGCTCCACCTCTGACCTACTAAATTAGAATCTGCATCTTAATAAAATCCCTGAGTGAGTCGTGTGTACATTAAAACTTGAGAAGCATTGGGCTATGTCTGTGGTTCTCAACTGGGAGTGACTTTGCCCCTCAGAACATTTTTGGTTGTCACAGCTGGGGTTTGTGTATGTACTAATGGCATCCCTGGTAGAGTCCAGGGATGGTGCTGAATATCCTATAATGCACAGAATAGTCTGTCACAGTATAGGATTATCCAGGTCTTAGGTCAATAGGGTTGAGGTTGAGAAATCCTGGCCTAGGTAGTCTCAGAGAATTCACATTGGTCCTAAGTACCTTTTAGTTTAAAGAGCCTCAGGAAAGCCAGGTTCGAGGTCAGCTGTGATCCTATTCTTCTGGCCTCTCGGGAACTCTGCTTTTACTTGTGGGGGAGTTAGGACAGAGCGAGATCAGTTTATTGTGTCCCATGCTGATATGAGGCTGCTGATCTTTGTCCAGGGAACGAGAAACATTATTCCCAAACATTCAACTGATAGAACCCCCACTTTTATATTGTACATGAGCACACTCTTAAACTGCTTTTTATACGCAGAAGTCAGAGTTTCATAGGTCTCATGATTTTGAGCTATCTCATTGCAGCCCTTTGAGACTTCCAGCAGTGGTCCTAGAGCTCCCACCTCGTCACTTTCCTTGCTTTCCCCTATTCTTTCAGCTCTGATTGGCTCTGGGTTGTGGGAGCTGCCAGTCATGTGATAGGGGAACTTCACTGAGGGTCACATGTGCCATGAGAACTTATTTGGAGCAAGGCGTCCCTTTACCCTATGCCTGCAATAAAAATGCCCATGTTTCTGGTGGTGGGAGCTTACAGATTGGGGGTCCTGGGAGCAAGGTCAGGGGAAGGATTTCTCCAACCCTCTGTACCCACAGCTGCCTCTCCTCAGCCCAGGTGACTGGGCAGTCCTTTAATATTTGGCCTGCCTGGACAATGAGGGGATTTAAAAATGTTTTTAGTTTTCTAGAAATGGTATCTTCTTTATAACAGGTAAACCTATTGCTTCACTTTCAGACATTTGACTTTCAAAAGAGGGAACTGTGTAAACGATAAGGGAGACATTGGCTGGGTTAGACTTGTGGACTGACATCACTTGAAAGCATAACTAATGTGTTGATTTATCTGTTATTCAACACAGAGCTCCCTGTACATCTTATTGTAAGTAGTAATATGCAGTGACTATGGCAAAAAAGTTATAAAAATGATGGGATTTTTTTTGTCTAGGCTAAAAGAGAGCTTAGAGGCTGGTTGTAAAACTCCTTGGCTTGCTTAGGAAACTCCATTTAAAACTCTTGGCGCTGTCCAGGTGTTGTCTGCAATGCCTGGGTCATACCATTGTTGATAAGCAAGTGGCAACCTGTTTCTTAGCCATTGTCTGTAATTAATTTATGGCATCTTTTTCAAAAAGGTGGTTGTCATAGATGAATCTATAGATGTGGGAGGTGAGAAAAAAGTCCTTAATGTAGTTTTGTCGCAGGTGTGCACAGGTAACCAGGTTCTTGGTGGTTGTGAACAAAGAATTGGACAAGTAAAGGGAAGCAAGCAAGATTTATTGAGCACAGTATGCTCTACAGAATATCGAAGCAAGCCAGTCCTCAGAACATAGAAATGCCTCCTGTTGCCTGAGGGGTCGTAATTTTATAAGGCTTTTTACTTCCCTATTCTTAATGTACTTTTTCCTGAATATGCATTAGAAGTTATATAGTTTTTCTGCTATGGTGCATGCGATTACCCATAGTTCTTCCGGACTGACCACTCTGGGGGTCAAACCACAGTGCTAATTTATTACAATCAGATTATGTTAATGCTAACATGGACTATAGATTGTTTAGGATCAAAGTGTGGAGGCCCGGCTGTGGTCTTAAGTATTACTATGCTATTACAGGACTATTTCCAGAGTTCAGGATGTTGATAAGTGTCAATGTCAGCTGCTTACTTTGATGCCAGCCTCCCAGGACTTCCTCATTTTGGTTTTATCTACTCTCTCCAGGTCTTCTGCCTCAAGTCCAGCTACTTGAGGGGAGTAAAGTAACTATTTCAGGAGCTCAGGCTGTCTGGCTGAGGGAGTCTGGCTTAGCTTCTTTTAGCCTATCTTGCATTTGCTGTGGATGCCTTTGGAACTTCCTCATTTCTCTCTGCTTTTTGGAAACTGGAGAGTGATTCCAACTACTTAGTTTTCACTCAGTTCCCAAGTACTTTCTCCCTGAAACCTTTCCTGCCTTCCCCCTGCCCTGTCTGGATTAAAGGAAATATTCTGTGATAACTTATCACAGTTTATATTTCTCCCACTAGATGGATAGATCCATTATATAAATTTCAAAGCATATACTGTGGTTGTGGCCATCTATAATATTAACTGATAAAATTTATTAATAAAAGCAGAACTGGTAGTGGACCTCTTTGGATAATGTACTTTGTGAGGAGACACATGGCATTTAAATATTATTCAGTATTATTAAAATGTAATAATTATTAAAATGTAACTTTTGCAGGGCAGAGAGAGTTCATAGTCTTATGAGTACATTATTTAGAAATTTTCATTTAAACACAGTGGATTAAACAAACATGTTTGCATCCAACACTTCCTAAAACCTCACTAAAATAAAGGGGTAAAGGACAAAAATTCACAATAGATAATAAAAGAGGAGACAAAAGTGATGTCACTAAGAGTTTGGAGGTTATAAAGTAGATAAGTGGCAGCTGGTGCAGCATTTTGGCGAGAGCTGAAAGCCCAAGTGCTGCAGTGGGTGAGGGCAAGACGCAAACTGATTGGAGTGCTAGGGCTCCGGAACGGCTCAGGGGTCAGCAGTGCTGGGAAGCTCTGAAGTCAGGGACGTGAGCAGGCTGGAAACCATGAAGATTGGCTGAAAGTCTGCATTAGAAGCAGTTAGACCCCTAGGTCCCTTTCTCTACCTTGTGCATCATGACAGCCACCTCCTCCCCACCCCGGCAGGAGCTGGGAGACATTGAAGAAGAGGCACTCAGGCACCAGGCACAGCTCAGGTGGGGTGATGAGCTGTGTTGAAAAGGATGCAGGGGCACACACAGTCCTCATATTGAACAGCGAACCGCTGCCTCTAACCCCCTTCACTGTTCAGCTGGGAGCATGCCGGAACTAGGATTTTATCCTGTTTGCACTGGGGTGGGGGAAATATTGGAAGGTTCATCTTTAGGGAAAAGCCAGAAGAAAAAACCTACTATAGCAGTGGTTGGGAGTACAGGTTTCCTGTCTGTTTACCTTAGAATAGAGATCTTCAACCTTTTTCATCTGATGGCAAACATAAACTAATTACTAAAATTCTGTGGCATCCCCCAAAATATGTATTTTTGCCAATCTGACAAAAAAATAGGTATAATTGTGTTTCATTACACCAGAGAACTATTGTTGTGTTGGCTGTTGTCATTTTTAAATTTGACAATCTAAGGGAAAAGAGGTCAGTGCCCCTGCCTAAATAGTCAGGAATTGCATGTTTTGAATATTTTTGCTGCACACTGGTTGAAAATCGCAGCCTTTGAGAAAAGCCCCCAAGATGATAAGCAGCCCCAGACTACACATAGACCCTTTAATTAGCTGTTATTATAATTCTTCACTTTTAAATAGAGACAGATAGATAAAGATCACAAGATATTTGAGGAAAGCCTCTACCATGAAAGTCAGAGGTCAAAGCAAATGGCATGGGGTTGGTAGGGAGAAGGAAGAAAAAGTAACGAAACTCAGAAAAAAACAGATAACAGGAAGTGGGGAAAAATGGCTAAGAAATGATAATTAATATTCTCAGAGATAAGAGAAGCTATTTCTTTCTTGAAATAGGAATAAGATGACTAAAAAGGAACGTTTCAAGAAATAGCTCTTGAAAATTTAAAATATGACCTCAGAAATTAAAAGCTCAGTAAAAATGTTTGAAAATGAGTTAATGTGAAATTTTTCAAAGTAGAATCTAAAGACAAAATGATGCACAAATAGAGTAGAAGAGGTGAGAATGGTCCTACATACAAATAAGATAAGTTGCAGGGAGATAAAACATAAGAAAGAGGGGAGAAACCATTGAAGAAATATTCCAGACTGAGTTTCTAAGAACAAAGGGGCTTAACCAGGGCTTAGCAAAACAGATGAAAATAGAGCTTCATGAGGGCCTGTTAATAGTGAAATTTCAGAGAACTGGGGAAAAGAAGATCCAAAAAGTTTCAGGAACAAAAAAACAAAAGATCACACACAAAGTCTTGGGAATCAGAAAGGCTTTCGATTTTTCGGTAGCTATACTAGAAGTGAAAAGACCATGCAACCATGCCTTCAAAGCTGAAAATTATTATCAGCCTAGAATTCTGTACTCAGCCAAAATAGAATCAAGTGTTTGAATAGAATGCGGTCATTTATCAGACATGCAAGCTCTCAAAAAATTTACCTCCTCTTCATCCACTCTCAGGAAGTTACTGGAGTATGTATTCTACTCCATACATAAGAAATAAGGAAGTAAACCAAGAAAGAGGAATATTTAGGATCTAGGGAACTGGGGATGCATTGTAACATAGAGGGGAAGGGAACCCATAGACTAACAGCTGAGTTGCAGGCTGAGAAGGAAGCCGGTCCTGAGTGCAGTGTGGAAGGCGGACGTCAGGTGGAATGTTTCCACAAGGGAGACAGAGACTGAGACAGATTATTTGATATGTGTGAACATGTTGAGAGGAGGTGAAGAGTGTTGGAGACTGTGGAGTTGAGTGAGTTAAGACAAATGACTGCCTTTAAAAGTTTTAACTTCAGGAAACACTGAGTAATAAGAGGAGGAAATGCGAGGATAGCACCGTGTGTCATTTAGCTGCAGGGCTGATACTCAGCCAGTGCGGCCATATGGTTGTTGAGATACTAATATTTATATACTGATGGGTAACCGACTACTTGCTGGAGTGCCCTCCCTGTTGCCCTGTTCCATCGCTTAGGCCCCAGCCACCTCCCCTCCAGTCCCACCTGCAAATCCATCATTAAAAGGCTAGCAATCAGCGTGATAGGCGTGTGGAGGGTCCTACTCACACCGTGGCCTCTGTGCTGATTGGTTGGTGTACTAATGAAATATTTGAAGACTACCTTTACTTAGTTGTGAATACTATGTATTTACATAATAATAATAATAATAATAAAAATATTGATTTCCTAAAGTTATAACGATGCAGGGAGGAAATGTGGGGCGGGGGGAAGGAAGGAAGTGTAGTAGAGCTAAATTCTACACAGTAGGGCAATCTATAGGTAATATCTGAAGCTGGAGAAAAAATTAAAGCTGTACAAACAACTGAGAACTACAGAAAAAATAGCTAAAATTATATATAAAAGTGGTTCTTTTGGGGAAGTAGAAATGGGTATGTGTTGGAGGTGTGGTATAGGGGTTGCTGTTTTTCATTACATGCCTTATAAAGCTGAAGTTTTTAAAAATTCTGAATATCTATTACACCAAGGAAAAAATTAATTTAAATAGAACATTATTTAAAAAAACAACTTTAATCTTCTAAACAACTTGATTTTCTTTTCCTCCAGTGGCAATATGATCATCTGACAGCGACCTATCTTCTGCTTCTAGCCAAGAAGGCTCGGGGAAAACCAGTTCGTTTAAGGCTTCCTTCTTTTTCCTGTGGACAAGCCAGTGGCACCCCATTCACAAACATTGAGGTAAATGTTAAGATACTTTTGTGAACACCCACTGCTTTTGCCACGTGTCTGCCGTGTTCGTGGTGGATACACCCTGGGAAAGTTAACTTTGCTGGTGTCAAGGGCCAGAGGCAGGATATTTAATATACTTTTGATGGGAAAATAGCAGATTCTAAACTTGAATTGTAAAATTTTGAATATTAACATGGCACTTTTAGAAAATTCTCCCTTCCCCTATATTTTAATAAAGTATTTCCTGATTGTTGTAGAAAAATTTTAAGCCACAGGTAAGCTAAAGGAAACTAGAGTTTACTTATGAACTGACTACCTATAGATAATATAGTTTATATTTGAGTGTGTCCTTGGGGTCTATTTTTAGTGTGTTTATTTATATAACTTATGCACATGTAAGTGCTTTTAAAGGACACAGTATTCCTAAATTGTAGATAAATTTAAAAATTGTCGGGAGTGAGACCTGTGAATACAAGACATATACTTTATAGGACATGAAATATTTCAATGACTATTTTAATACCCATTCATATTAAGGGTTTAGGTTTTTGTTTGTTTAGCAGTAGCAATAGTTCATGCAACTCATGCTTTGTATTAGTTGTAACCAAATTATTTTTTCTATTTTGTTGTCTCTGTCCCATTTTCCTTTGTCATGAACATTTAGAATGGCAGAGAAGCTTTGTGTATTGGGTTGGCCAAAAAGCCTTTAGTTTTTTTTGTAAAATTAAAGACGTTTTTCATTTTCACCAATAACTTTATTGATTTGGCTATTTTCAGTATGTTAGCTATCTCCTGCGTGATACAATGTTGATTGTTCTCAACGTCTTGATTTCATTGCTGTCAGCTTCAGCTGGCCCACCCGACTACACAGCATTGTCCAGTGAGAAAGCTCCAGCATGAAACTTCTCAAACCACTTTTGACACATATGATCAGTCACAGCATCTTCTCTACACACTGCACAAATCTTTTTGTGTGTGTTTCAGTTGCTTTTTCACCTTTCTTGAAATAATAAAGCATAATATGCTGAAAATGTTGCGTATTTCTTCCATTTTCAGTATTAAAGTGGCTACACAAAAATTCAGTTTTGACAAGTTTTTTAAAAAATGTATGCTGATATAACAACTGTCACAATACAATCTAACAAAATTGTTGTGAATGAAGTTCAAGACAACCAAGCGCTACTAGAGCCATCTTAGGGAAAAAACAAAACGAACTTTGTGGCCAGCCCAGTATTTGGAAGCACCATGTCATTCCTAAGTGCTCCCATTAGTCTCAGTTTTCTGTTCAAACCTTTGTATCTCCCATGGCTTATGATTCTGCCTTCCAAATACTTTGCCTAATGGGTGTGGAACTTTGTAATATGATCTCTCAGATTAATTCAGGTTGTAGTTTAAATGACTTAGCACTAAGAAGCTGTACTTCTATTTTCTCGGAGAGATGGTTGGCCCTCTTTATGGAATCTAGTATAGCCTAGATGGTTATGTGGGTAAGGTGACTTTTTTTCCCTTTAGGTCTCAAAAATGCTGTTGTAAAAAACGTTAAAATGCAGGCCCCTCTTTTATGGTCTTTTACTGAAGTCCCTTTAACACTTCATTTAGCGCTCTCTTTGTGTCACTTGTCAACAATGTGCTGCAGATGTAGTGGGCCTGACCTAACTTGTCTCCCTTCTTCCCTCCCCGGTTGGTCTTTGACCAAACTAAGAACTAAAAGCTGTCAGTACAAGTGGTCTATTGTGAAGAAATCTCTGAAGTGAGATAATCTTATCCTTGTGGTTTTCTGGTCTGTTCTGGGGAGTGTTGGCGGGCTGGTGAATGCCCGGCGCTCAGGCTGATCTTTATCTTTGCGCTCAGTGACCAGCCCATGGGCCATCCTGCCTGCGTCACCAAACCCTTCAAACTCTCAGACCCAAGGTAACGCCTTGGGATACAGAAGCACTTGAAAGTATGAGTTTTGCTTCTGATCAAAGTCCTCTGAAAAAGGGATTAGATACCTATGTACTTAGAATAAATGCTTCAGCTAAAGTTTTAAATTCATGATACCTTAGTTAAGAGGTCAGACATTTTCCTAAGCCATTGGATTTTCTTATGTCTGGGCGGGCCTGCTCTCAGTTCATGTGCTTTTGAGTGGTACAGAGCTGGAAAGGTATTTACTCTTAACTTCCATCTAATGGGCATTTACCCAATAATTTAATTACTTGAGCATTCATGTTATTCAGTCAGTTGAAACAGATATATTCTGTTGACAGTGACTGACCTGTTTAGCTAGAAGGGTAGGTGAGAGATTATAGGGAACCTTGACATCCCTTATGAGAGGGGTGAGACTTTATAGTCTGGGTAATGGGAGCCGTGGACTTTTGTGTAAGACATAACGTAATTTCAAATAATTAATCCAGGGGTATATCGAATTCTTTTTTCGGGGATGTGTGTTGCTGTTACTCTCCCTTCTGTAGTACCCATGACAGCCGTCAGTCACCACCGTTTCCCACTGAACCTAGACTTAGCTTTCGTGTTTTCCTCAGCCTAGCACTCCATGTAGCTAGGCCTCGCAGACGGTAATTGGCAGCCCTGGAGGACTCTGTCATTCCCAGTTGAGAGGGCGGGAAGACTGGTGGCAGAGACCATATTGTCTGTTTGGATAGTTCCGGTCTGAGAAGATTTGTCCTTGAATTAGGACAGTGACAGTGGGACTGGAAACGAAAGGACGGGGTGTAAGAAATTGAAGTAAAATTGCCTGGTCAGGTTAACCAGGTGTCGAGGGAAAGGGAAGGAGGGGAAAATTAAAAAATCCAATTATGCTCTATTGTCTTAGAATTTAGGGTGAATTTGGTATATAACCTTATTTTATAGAGAGGAAGAACAAGGGAAACTACATGACTCTGGTGGTATTATTAGCTCTGGGCCTCACATATCTTGCCCCCAGGACAACTTTCATAAGGCTAATTTGTTCTTAATAAAAATTGCCAACTACTCTGTGTGTTCTTACAGCTAAGAAACCTGTATTTCAAAGTTGTTTCTTTTCCATCTTCAACTTTGTCAGAGCTTTTTATTTGTAGATTTGCAAAGGGATTGTCTGGCATTAATGATTATCTGATAATGATATGCTAAGTAGTATGCCATAAACATAGAATGTTCCAAAACATATTGTTTGAGAATCAGAGATTCTCTCATGTAATAATCTGAATTGAAATTTTTTGACTTCTCGTTTTCTCTACTGAATGGTAAGCTCCTTTGTTATACTCTCTTTTTATCTGCTTCCAGGGCCTTGCCCTCTGCTGGAAATATACAATTTTAAAAATTGAATCTTGATGCTTCTCTTTTTGAATAGTCAAAGAACCTGAGTCTAGAAGATGTGGCCACAAGTGATGAAAATTATGTGGCTGGATTAATAGACTATGAATGGTGCGAGGACAATTTATCAACAGGTGTGACTACTCCCCAAACACCACAGGTTGGTTAATTTTATTACTGTTTAAAACAGGATATATTGTATCAATTATAAAAACATCTCCGTTCTAACATGCGATCTAGTATGTGCTTGCAAACTTAATGAATTCCTAAACCATTGAAAACATTAATGAGAGATTCTTGGACTATTAATGAAAGGGATGCCAATTATTTCCAAGTTGAAGGAAGCCAAGATTGTATTTTGAAACACTTTACTGCTTCTCGTCTCTCTTTTTTTTAAAAAAATGAGGTATAATTTACATGTAGTTAAGTAGCTAAATACACTATTTTAGTGTCAATTCTGTTTTGACAAATGCCTACAGTCCTGTAACCACCACCAAAATCAAGGACAGTTCTGTGGCCCCCAAAACTCCTCATGCCCCTTCGTCGTCCGCTCCCTCTCTCTGCCAGCTCAGAGCAGCAACTATCTGTTTTCCTCTTCTTTTAAAAACCTTTTTATCCACTTGGAGTTTGTTGATCTTCTTGGGTGCATAGTTAGTATTTTCTCCGCTTTGAGGAGGCCGCGCGGAGTGCACTCCTTCCCCCGGCAGTGAAACGCAGGAGCAGGGGCGCCTGTCTCTGCGCAGGGGCGCTGCCCGGAGACCCCACCGCCAGAGTTTTTCCTGGGCGCTGGCTCCAGGCACTCCTTGTCTGTGTGATCAGTCACAAACATAGAATTCGAGGCTTCCAGAAGGAAAGCAGGAGTTCGCCATTCATCACGCTTTTTGTACAGTCTGTACCCATGGGTACAGCAGGGTTCAGCGCCACAGCCATACAAACAGACTCAGTGGTGGGGACTTTTTAAAAACTGAGTTCCTAAACTCCAGCCAGAACCTGCCACATTAACTCTTGTGTACAGCAAGGCCCCTGTTACGAGTATGTGGGAGTTCTATAGGGTGTCTACTTAGAAGTGGAATGAGAATCTTCAGCCTTACCAGATAATGCCGGTTTTTTCCCCCAAAGTGGTTTATTAATGAAACTTCGACCATACATAGAAGTATTGCTCCACAAATTTATCAATATTTGGTATTTTTAGCTTTTAGTATTTTCTAATGGTGGGGGTGTAAAGTGATATCTCACTGTGGTTTTAGTTTGTACTTTTCTGCTTATTGATGCATCTTCTTATTTATTAATTGACCAATGATGTTTTCTGGTCTATGAAATTGTTATTCACATGCTTTGCCCATTTTTCTATTAGATTGTTTCTTTTTTGCTTATTGTATCAAAGTTCCTAATTTAATCTTAATTCTCATTCTTTCTTGGTTATGTGTTGTAGATATATTATCCAAGTTTGTCACTTGTCCTCTTTGATGACAGATGTCATTAATTTTAATGAGTTTGAAGTTGTCATAATTTTCTGTTATGTTTTGTAATTTTTGTGTCTTTTTTGCTTCTAAAAGTTTTAAAGCTTTTTTTTTCACATTTAAGTCTTTAATCTGTTCGGCATTCCTCTGCTTGGTGTGAGGTAAGGAATCAATATTTCCCTCATATAATCAGTTGTACCAGTACCATTCAAAAGTCCACTTTTCCCCACTGATCTACAAACATACTTCTATGATGTATCAAGTTGTTATATGAGTATGCCTGTTTCTGGTCTGTATTTTATTTTATTGGTTTATTTGCACCAATAGCACACATCTTAATTACTTTAATTTTATATTAGTTCTTCTATCTGCTTGGCTAATTTTCACTCATTCTTCCTTAGGCCAATTTCTTCTTATTCTCGCCTCTTTGCATTCCCGTGTACATTTTAGAATCATCTTGACAAATTTCACATACTCAAAAGTCAAAATTACATTGAATTTAAGATTCAAATTGGGAAAAATTACAACGTAGACCCTTAAATCCCTATCCATAAAATAGTACACCCCTCCATTTATTTGGTTTTAGTTAATTGCTTTTAATAAAGCTTTCTAAACTTCTCCAAAAAGATCTTACATATTTTATTAGATTTATTTCTAGGTACTTTTATTTTTTATTACTATTGGGAATGGTACGTTCTTAAAAATCACATTTTCCTAACCCTCCAGTATTGATTTATAGATATGAAATTAATTTTTGTGTCTTGATCTGATATTCAACAACTTTTCTAAACTTTTTTTAATTCTTATAACTTGTATATTTTTTTGAGTGCTCTACATAGAGAATTATATCATCTATGGATGACAGTTTTGTTTCTTCCAGTTCCTATGCCTTTAGTAGTTTTTTCTTTTATTATTACGTTGGCCAAAAAGTCTATTATAGTTTTTTCCCATAAAATAAAAGACACAGTTTTCATTTTCACCAATAACTTTATTGATTTGGTTATTTTGAATATGTCAGCTGTCTCCCACATGGTATAACATTGATTGTTCTCAATTAATGTCTTGATTTGATTGCTATCAAACTTCAGCTGGTCTACCTGACCATGGAGCATTGTCAGCGAGAAGTTTCCAGCATGCAATTTCATAAACTTTTTGACACATCAATCAGTCACAGCACCTTCCCTATACACTGCACAAATCTTTTTTTCTTTTTTTTGCATTTTTTACCTTTCTTGAAATAATAAAAGCATAATATGCTGAAAATTTTGCGTATTTTCTTCCATCTTCTACATTAAAATGGCTACACAAAAATTCCTCAATTTTGATAAGTTTTTTTTAAATACACGCCGCTATGACAGCCGCCGCAATACAGTCTATAAAATTGTTTTGAATGAAGTTAAAGACAACTAAGCGCTACTATAGCCATTTCATTGAAAAGAAATTAAACGAACTTTTGTCCAACTCAATACTACATTCAGTAGTCCGAGCAAGATAACAGACATTCTGTGTTCTTCCCAATTATTAAAAAAAGGCTCCGTGGGAATACTTTGAGGTTGAGAGCTTGGGTTGTGTTAGACTGAAGCTTTTCAATAGGAATTGTGTTTGCTTCTACCATGGAATACAGCCACTTCAGGACTACTTTAAATTAAATTCTAGGCTTGTGATTTTGGGGACCATGCACATAGTATGAATTTGGGCCCAAGGCTATATGAAGACTGTCCTATGGTTACTTACAAACTGTTAAAGGAGACTTATTTTTCCTTCTCCAGAGCTAAGGCCAAGATAGACACATTTTCTTGCCGACTCCTCTGCAGGGCAGATTTACATTTAATTCACTTTTTCAATTTTAGTTATAGCCTCTCCTGGCTTTTCTTGGGAGCTTTGGATCTAACTTACCACCTGGCATAGGTCTAAGGCTTCTGTGGTGTTAAAAACTATGCTGTCGGGCAGGGGCGCTCAACCCTAAGGCTGTGGACCAGTATCGGACAGGCTTGTGGCCTTGTAGGAACCGGGTTGTGAGGGAGACTCACCTGAACTCTGACTCCTGTCCCCCACCGACCTTGGAAAAGCCCAGTCCCTGGAGCCAGAAGGTTGGGGGCCGCTGCTGCAGGGTATCCAGGCTAGTAGGTAGATGCCCTTAGGGCCGTGGGCAGGCTCATCCTTGGTTACATTTCTGGATTCATGCTCCTGTTTTTAATTTGACCTCTGAGGACTTTCCTTACTATTTTGCAAGCTTGCCCATAAATTCAAAAGGATTAAGAAATTTTTTTCTATTCCACATTTTTGTAAGAGTATTTTAACAGGGTCTTTCTGTCCTAATTATTGATTAAACTTCTATTTTTTGTTACATATTACATAGTAAGAGACAAACCATGGAAATCGAGGCACAGGAAGCAATTTTTAGGGATTTATGTGGGGCCATTCTCAATATTGCCTAGGTAGGGACCTGGGTATGTTTGTGTAAAAACTTGGCCTGAAACATGTTGAAAATTACCTGTTAATAGAACAGACTAAAGTGATCTACATGTACTAAAGAAAACGTAATGTACATTTTCAAGTTTCTTGGTATTGCCAATAATATCCTTTTGATAGTATTCATTTTAGTAAAAATTGAACAAGGTAATTTTTAAGTGATTAAAGTATGTTGTAGAGAAATTGACTTTTCTTCTTCAGTGTGCTTTATCCAGTGACTTTTTTTTTTTCTAGTTTGCCAAGCATTGGACAGAATCAAATTGTCTGGACTCTCAATCATTAACTCCAGGTTTATGCAGAGCATCTGCCAATAAATTAAAGAACAAAGAGAATATATATACTCCTAAGTCCTCTGTAAAGAATGAAGAGTGCTTTGTACTTCCAGAGCCAAAGACTCCAGTTAATAAGAACCAGCATAAAAGAGAAATACTCACTACACCAAATCATTACACTACACCCTCAAAAGGTATTTGCTGAAACACTTTCAAAGTCCTTTCTTCTTACCATGCTAAATAAATGTATGGCAGGTCAGAAATGACTAGCATTGCTCTTAGGAATTTCTAGGAGAAGTCAGCCTGCTTTTTTAATTATGTTATTTGCATTAGCTGAAATGAATGCATATTGGTCAACTTCTAATTTTTCTCAAATGATAATAAAATGTTCATATATATATATATATATATATATATATATATATATATATATATAAAGTTAAATCATAGCATCATAGAATATCAAAGCTGAAAGGCAAGTTGGAGCTCATTTAATCGACCTGCCTGTTCCACAGCTGAGGAGCCTGAGATTCAGAGGGGCGAAGTGATTTGCCCAAGGGCAGCCAGGTTTAGGTTTTGCTTGCCCCTTTGCTCCTGCTTACAAAGACTAAACTGAAGTCTCTGCTGAACCCTTCTTACTCATCTGGATCTCCACTCCTGGTGTCCGATCTGCTCTGCCTTGTTGTACTGCCTCCCCAACTCCAGCAGACTGGGTAAATCCGTGATGCCTTCCACATGTCTGTGTCCAGACATTGCAACCCTCATTTCCCTTAGTTTCTTCTCTTCAGCTTAATCATCACCAATTATTTAAGCTGTTTCCTTTATGACACCTCAGTGTTTTGATTGATGGCCTCATCTAAACTATTCTGTTTTGCTAGTGTGCCTTTTAAAACAGTGCCTAGAGCAGAACCCGGTCTTCTTGTACTGAGTCTCACCAGGATTAGATAGGAAGTGTCAGGAGAGGGGAGACTCTGTCTGCTGTCTTTATGGCAACATGACACAGTACATAGGAGGGGCTGTGTTCGCTGTCTGCTACATAGCAGGTACCCAGTGCCTGGTGTACAATGCGGGCTGTATCTGTTGAATGAAGGAATGAATAAATTGGAGCCTGAAGGGATTCCATTGACTGTAATCTAGTCTATGTCACCTTCTAAAACGATACCTAAACTTTATTAGCCTTTTTCCAGCAATTGTGACCTAGTCTTGTTATGTTGAGATGAACCCAAACTCTTAAAACATTGCCATGTGAACTGCTGCCGAGCCACATCCTGCCATTGTGCTTCCAGTTTGCTAAGGGGGCGGATAGCCAGTTGCAGAGGTCTACTTCTTACATGTAAAGATATGAAAAACGGTTGGAATATTCTCTGGAAGTCCTGTTAATTGCATTCTCTAGTTCATCAACTTAAGCAACACTTTCCCCCAAATTGCAAGGCTAGTGTGATGTGATCATGATGATGATGATGATTGTGTGTGTGTGCGTGTATCTGCCTGTGGTTATGAATTTTCAGTGAGATAACATTTGCACAAAGTAGGACTTCAGTAGTATTTGCTCTTGCGTCTTTTCCCAGTGTGTGTGGTGGGGTCTCTTTCTCTTCTGTCATTTCTCTTAATAGAGGCACAGCATTCTTTGTGAGGGGGGTTGGGCAGGGAGGTAAGATAGACCTTCAGCTCATTCAGGGCTTTTTTAAAAAAAAGAGCCTTTGATGCTTAAGGTCCCTTCTATTTAATTGATATTTTCTGCTTTTTATGCATTTCTGAAGGTTTTATAATATGGATGGTTAAGAATTTATAATCTTAAAGGGCCATCAGTTTACATATCATGTCCCTGTGAGAAGGATTTATGTTGGTCAAAATCTATTATTAGCTGTTTTTCTTTAAACATACGAGATGCCTGTGAGAGCAAGTGTCTGAAGCCCCGATTGATAGTTTCCATTAGTGGTTTGCATTTGACTTTTGCTCTGAGTCAGTTGTGACATAAACATTAATTTCATTTTTCTGAATCCTGTATAATCCAGTGACAATTTGTGGAAGGATAACTATGTATGGTAGTAGATACTGTCAGTATACAAAGATGAAAACCTTTTTGATAAATGTTGTTTGATCTTACTTTTTTGTTCTGGTAGAACCAGTGAGAATAGTGCTGAATAGTTATAAACAAAACAAAATCTCTAATCTCTTTTTAAAAACTTGATGTCACATATTATAAAGTGAATATTATCTCTAAAAGGATACAACTTTTAGATTATAAGCAAAAAAGTTAACTGATCACTGAAACCAGATTTATTAATGCAAATTTGTCACAGACTATCTGGGATACAAATACCCCCTAGAATAAAACACAGAATTCTGGAATAGGGGCCAAAATAACCAAATAGCCAAAAATAATTGAAGCTCATTCCTTTTAGGTATCTTCTGTCAAGCTTTCACAGGGGACTGTTCTCTTTGCCTAACAGGTTGAATAGAGCTGTGAATTGAATTAACACCTCTCAGTACTGTATCAACTAAAGACATAAATTGGGTCCTTGTATAAATAGATATTGACTTTTATTTGTACAAAGGAGAATCATTAATCACAACATTTGTATTTATGTGATCTATTTAGATCTGTCATATGATATTTATAATAAAATCATATCATGGCTTCAGTTTTGCTGTGAAGAAAAAGAGAGCCACACATGCAAAGCAAAATCATTTTGCTTTTTATTATAAATCACACAGAAACATTTATTTAAAGAATTACAGCCTTAGCATCACTGGTGAAGTGCTTACAATATTTCAGTCAGTGAATGAGGTGATATATGCATTATTGATAGAAATTTTGAAACCATAGTATGTCAACTACATATGGTTTGTGTTTTTTCTTTTTCTACTAGTCAGAAACCAGCGCCCAAAGGAAACCCCAACTAAAACGCCAGTAAATTCTGCAGGAACAGGTGTCATTAGCCCTGAGAGGCGGTAAGTATTCTGTTTTTAGACTCTTGGATCTTTAGTATATGTAACCAGATTTCCTTTTTTCATAGATGATAACCCCCATGAAGGCAAACCATCATGTAGATTCTGTCTGAGGCTAGGAATGCGTGTATGGGGATGGTCGTTGGCCATCACCAGAGCTGTTGCCACTGCCTCCCTCAGGGGGGTAAAATTGTGGATGTTACCAGCAGAAGGACGGGCACCTGAACCTAAAATACAGGAGGCTGGGAAGTCAGTAGTCTTGGCCTCAGCCACATAGTTGTTTTTCCTCTGAGGCCCGTTTTGCACTATATTTTGCCAGTAGAGCACAGACACCCATTAACAGGTAGCAGTTGCTCATAATAGTAAAGATGTTAAGGGATGTTTCAAAGAAAACCCATTCTTATATGAATGACTGCAGTGTAGACGGCCTTTCATGGTCTTTTCTAGTTATTTTTTTAAGCAGGATCCATTTGGAGGACAATTGAGGGAAGTAGAATGCGACCTAGGTATTAGATGATACTATGACATTATTTTTTTAATGTCATAATGATATTCTGGTTATGTAGGAAAATGTCCTTATTTATTGGTAATGTTTGCTGAAGTGTTTCAGAGCGAAGTATCATATCTTCATGTGGGTTAATTTCAGGTGGCTCAGAAAAGGTGTTCATATATTTCATGTATTTATTATATATAAAGAGAGAGAGAGCAAATGTGGCAACATATTAACAATTGTTCGTGGTACTATTTGTTTGACTTTTCTGTATACTCAACATTAAAAAAGAAAAGAGAAAATCAGTTTGGCCCAGGGGCATTTGGTGGAGGGGAGGAGCGGTGGCTGCATTCCCGTGGAAGGCGACTTCTGAGCTCCCTGAGGAAGGAGATGGGCCGGCGCTGGGCCCCCGAATGAGGAACACCTGCCAACAGGACCAAGGCACGGCCGGCCGCGAGGGCCCCGGCGGGCAGGACTCCTAGCTCTACTCGTGGGTTTTTCTCTTTTTTTTTAAGGTGTCGCTCAGTGGAACTGGATATCAACCAAGCACATGTAGAGGACACTCCCAAAAGAAAAGGAACCAAAGTGTTCGGCAGCCTGGAAAGGGGATTGGATAAGGTTATCACTGCGCTCAGCAGGAGCAAAAGGAAGGGCTCTACCAAAGGTGGGCCAAGAAGACTAAAGGTAAGTGGACTAGAAATGTTTAATGTGGGTTTTAGACGGTGACTGCTAACTGGACTGCTTTTTATTTTTTAAAGAAAAGTACTGAATGAATGGATTGATTAGTATTTTTTATTCATTCATTCATTCATTCATTCATTTAGCATTTAGTTAATATTTTCGAGCACCTAAAATACAGGTGTTACTTTGCAATGGGCTTTGAGAATGCAGAGGTGAATTAGATACGGCTGCTCTTTTCAAGGAACAATCAGCTATAATTCAAACGTTCAAGCTTGGGCGGAGGGATTAATCACAGAGGCAACGCGGAGGTGCGGAAGCATGGGGCAAATAGGAAGAGCTGCCATAAGGGCCCCTTTAGATCCGGACTTGAGCTCAGTTGTCCTATCTCTGGCACATAGAAGAGTCCCTGACACATGGATACCCTTGTAGGTTCTCACGAAATATTTGAGTGCATGGGAAGTTAATTTGACCATTGAGCGTGATGTATGTGAAGGAAATAGTGAGCCACAGGCCGGGAAGGAGGACTGGCTAAGAGGTCTGGACCTCCCTTGATAGACTTGCTTTAAAAGGTTGAATGTGTCAGTGCTGTGCACGCGATCTTTGGTGGGAAAAGAAGAGAAAAAGAAGTTATTACTAGGTATAAAATACTTCTTCCTCTTTTGGATTTTCTCTGAGCTGTTGTTCAGACATCTAGTGAATGACATTTCGGTTTGGAGAGGCACATAAGAGGTAAGGGGTGACTGACATAGCCGTGGCCTGAGGGACCCACAGGGCGGCCGTGGAGACAGACAGGGGTTTTGTTGCTCTGACACAGCTCAGCGCTGGAATGAAACGTGCTCCAGAAGCAGGGGTCCGCCGGAGGGAGGAGAAGGTGGTAGTGGGATTTGGGGACTGGGTCTGTGTTGGTGTTTAGTTTTTACACTGCGAGTCTCATTTTGAGGAGGTCTGGGTAGGTTTGGGGGAAGGAGAGTGCCGAGCGGTTGGCAGAGGGGCGCTTCGGGGGGAGTGTTCTGCGATCTCATGTGGATTCTGTCTTAAGAAGAGAGGACTTACTCATTAGTATTTGTTGCCTTGTTGAACTTATATAATACACTGAGAAGTTTTATGTTACATATGGCTACTTGTTAGGCATATTTTATCTTTTTATTCTGAGATTTCTCTAGTTGGAAACAGTTGTAAATCTAGTTGGAAACAGTTTTCTTAATCCCCTGACATGGGGATTAAGAAAACCATAGTTCCATTTCCCTGAAAAATGTTAAATAAGGAATATTAAGGAAATTTGTCTGATTATGTATGTTATGAGAAGGTAAGCAGTTGTCAGATACCAATGGGTAAAGTAGGATGAATTATTTTCCAAAAGGAATCACTTCATTGTGATTTGAAAGTGCTCAGTTTATTGTTACCCTGACAGAGCCAGTGTAGTGCGGTGAGAGAGCCCTGGAGTGCCACCCAGAAGACGGAGGGTCCCCTTGTAGCTGTGCCACTTGTTCCTTTTATGACGTAAAGCCGGGGTTCCCGAACTCCAGTCATGTGGCCTTCATCCCAGCATCTCAGCATATCATCTGCCCTGTTACTTATCTGGTTTTTCTGTATTGACTGTCTCTTAAAAAATAGGTTTATAGATGTATAATAGACATATGATAAACTACATATATTAATAATGTATAATTAAAATACTTTTAGCCTTATATATGCACCTATGAAGCCATAACCACCTCAAGGTGACTAACTTTTAAAAGACATATTTATTTAAAAGGAAACTGTATTTCATTTTTGCAAATACATATTTTTAATCAGATTGGGAAAATACATAAATATTAAAATAAAAATATTTATCTGTGTATCAAGAGTTATGTTGTATATCTCTCTCCAGTGACAGTTTATATCACGTTTCGGGAAACCACCCTAAGAAATATGTGTCTCTTCTTTGGCCACAGGTTCTTAATATGACAAGTAAGGTAGTTGGGTCTTTTCCAAGCTCCCTGTTTTGTTATTTATAAAAACTCAAATCTGAAAGACATAGAAAGTATGATTTTTGCTTGAGTGAAGGTACTACTAGGAATGTAGGGATTTCTGTCTTTAGGAACTATTAAAACAGAGTAAGCCATAGAGAATAGTTGTTGAATCAGTGGATGGATGGCTAGATACCAATTAGGAATGAAATTATCTGAGAACTATGCTCTCAGTGAATGAGAAAAAAAAATAACTTGACATTACTTTCTAAAAAGGAATACTTGTTATGTATCTCACATAGAGTTGTCATAGATTCAGCTCCTGGAACTATATTTTCTAAATAATCAAGAAAGAGTTAAAGAAACATATCCAAGTATGTACAAATGAAATTTTCTAGGACATTTGTTTCATCTTCCCACAGTTTACATTTAAGGAGTATTAATGTCTCTAGCATAATGTGGAAAAGGAGAAACAGGTAAAGTTCAAACAAATAGACATTATTTAATATTTATTTCTTTAAAAAGATTGGTAGGAGAGGAAGATGAACGTGTTGAAAGGATAATATGGATACAGTTACTAATAAACATGATTTCTCCAGGCTTTCCCGGTGCCTTCTTAATCCATTTTACCAAGAGTGGTTTGTAAATTCTTTCACTATTTTTCTTGAAATATTTTTGTTTGAAATGGTACTATATTGAGGAATTTTGGATCTCTAAGTCAGGTAGGGTGGTATTTGCGTTGATGTAAAGATTTACTTCTCACTCCTTCTTTTTCTTTTTTTAAGCTTCACTACAATGTCACTACAACCAAACTAGTGAATCCGGATCAACTCTTGAATGAAATAATGTCTGTTCTTCCAAAGAAGCATGTTGATTTTGTGCAAAAGGGGTAAGGGGCACACCAGTAGACTATTGGATTTATTACTTTATATCTTTTGAGCTTTAATAAAACACAGGATTCTTTTCTCCCCTTTTAAAAAAATATTTTTTTCCCACATCATTCCAAAGATTTTTCTGGTAGTGCCATTGTTCATAATTTATTCTCTTCTGTTTTACATGAGTTATAGACCTTTTTTAAGTGCTTATACTGTTACCACTTTAAAGATTGGACTCTCAAAATAGGAAAATCTGAACTTCTTCCAGTTTTCTCTTACATCCTATTTTTCTCTGATGTTCTACTTTGTAACTATATTTATAAGTTGTAACCTAAATTTATGTGACACCTCAAACAAATCAAGGTTTTTACATAGAGTCTCTCTTTATGACTCACTATTCTACGGGATTGTGTTTTCAGCACTTTAGGAAGTCACTTCTCCTAAACTCTCTCCCACTGTTGAGTGAACTGCCCTCAGACCCTCTGAGGCTGTGCTCTCACAGTCTGAACAGCCTGACCTCTCCTGGTCACCGAAGGTGTTCATATTTCCAAGCTTTTCCACTCAGTTATGTCTCTTTAAAATTTTATTATTAATACAGCTAAGAAGAGCCGCTAATAGATTTAACAAAACCATGTAATTATAAATAGAATAGTCAAACTAGAGGTAAGGTTTTAAGAAACAATCTTTTGCAAAAAATAATTTTACTTTTCACTCTCTGTACATGTTGGCAAGCATCCCTTACGTGAACTTAGCCTTTCTTTTTTAGGTGTCACTAGAACGCATCTAACTCATCCTGACCTGCTTGAGATTTAGCCATGGATTCAGAACCTCTAGCCAAGTCTGTATTGTGTGATTTCTATCAGATCGCTGACTGGCTGTTAACCAATAATTTGTTCTTCTGATTTCTTGATCAACTAGAAGGCCTTTGCCTTGATCCTTTTCTTTTTGTCTTCTCTATTTTTAACTTCTTTATTTTTCAGTGGTATTATTATATATCTAATTTTCATTAGATATTGCCAATCTCAATTACAGTCCATTATTGCCTTTTTCTAATCGAGAAGAATTACCTTTTATCTTTTATATAACTAAATTGCTCTATGCTTCATCTTCCCGTCAGGAACCATAACTACAGGGTACTCCTTTATGCATTTTTGATATTGATTGCTTATTTTTAAGAGACAAAGTGCCAAAACACATAAAGTTAGAAAGAAAAATAATGTGAAGCCTGATAATACATAACAGATACAAGTAATATCTTCATACTTCTGAGAAACAGTGCCTAATTGTGTGCCCCTAAATATTAAGGGAACTGAAATTTAAAATTGATCCTGTTGGATATTATTTGTATTTATCAAAGATCAGTAAGACAAGTAAGACTAAAATATAATATAACCTAATTTAAAAACTGATTTACATGAATTCAATTTATGCAGATTTCAGGAACATACACCTATTGCTTACGATGTGTTGAAGGCTTCATTTAGTCTGGGTCTTTTCATTATCAGAGTGGTTAACATGGCAGTTCTAATTAAATATGTTTCAACCACGGGAATGTACCATCTCCTTGGGCTTTCTTTTATAACTCTGCTGTGAAGTGTTGCAATGATCATAACTTATTGCTATTGGAGAAACCTCATAAACACGTGTCCTCCTGAGAGGTTGGTGGCTTCAGCTTTATTTGTGTGAGAGACAGAAGTTTCTGATGAGATGCATGCAAAAAAAATATTCTTAATCTTCGCCGAGCTTTCCTTTGCTGTCAACATTGTGGAAATGGCCTAATGGTCACGGATTACACTGTTGAAAGAGTTGCATGCAGGGATGCCAGAGGCTTTCTTGAGTGTGAATGGCATGTATAGCTATGAAAGAAGGGCTTTTCTTTGGAGCAAGGGAGGATTCTGGTAAAGCCTTTCCATCGTTATTCTTTCTTAAGATCCTAGTTCAGCTTCTGGGAAAACACAGGTCCTAGTCCATCACTAACGCACAGCGAGGTCATTTGGAAACTGTAAGCAGTAATATATTGCTCAATAGGAAATAATGGTTTATTTTCTCCACTAGCCTCCTAGAGGCTTAGAAATCTCTTGTATTATACAGAATATTCATGGTTCTCCCACTAACTGGCTTCTTACCTTGTTTTTCACAGCTATACACTGAAGTGTCAAACACAGTCAGATTTTGGCAAAGTGACAATGCAGTTTGAACTAGAAGTATGCCAGCTTCAAAAACCTGATGTGGTGGGTATCAGGAGGCAGCGGCTTAAGGGTGATGCCTGGGTTTACAAGAGATTAGTGGAAGACATCCTGTCCAGCTGCAAGGTGTGATTGATGGGTGGTTTCCACGCTGCTGGATGGGTGCGGGTGTGGGACAGAGCCTGGTGGGATCGGTTTCATTTTCAGGGTCTGTTGGAACAACAGACTTGTTTCTGAAGAGCTATCTTAATGACCAATATGTTTTTGTTTTTAAACAAAAGATATTATTTTGTGGATGAATCTAAGGCCAGCCCATCTGTCATTATCTGTTCTGTCTTTTTTAATCATGTGGCTTTGTATATTAATAACTGTTGACTTTACTAGATTCACTTCCATATGTGAATGTAAGCTTTTAACTATGTCTCCTTTTAATGTGTAATTTCTTTCTGAAATAAAACCATTTGTGACTATAGCAGGCTTCTTAACTCGTCTTTGTATTTGATTTTGATTCAAATAAAACCTCAAATGGCTTTCTGACTATTAAGTAGAGACTATTTGAAGTATATTTTATCTGTTATCAAATATGCCTTGGGCAGAAAAACAGATAAGAATTCATTTGCATAATTTTTTCCTGTCTCTGATTTAAGTAGGATTTATTGAGATCGTTAACTAAGTCACAGCTGTGGTTACCAGAGTTAAACAACACATTTAATATGTTGAATAAAAGAGTATTGACTTGGGTAAGTGTGTTCGGTCAACAATGATAAGTATCTGAACTGTGAACTTCCATGAAATGTTACTTAATGGTAATTTTTCTTAAGTCTCAATGTTGGCCTCAAGTTTGTATTTTCATCTCATTTTATTGGTCTCTAAAGGCCAGTACTCAAGTTATATTTGTATGGATTTTACCAATTAAACTAGCTGGAGGAAAAATAGCACTCTTTCTAGTCAGTAGTCAGGGAGTGTTTTGTCATTCATTTGCTCAATAAACATTTACTAAGTGCCTCAGAAGCATTAGGTCCTGGCGCTGAAGATGAGACTGTCTAGTAAACTCAGGAATTTAGAGTCTATGAGCAGGGGCAGAAGCATAAGCCAGTGCTTACAGCTCAGAGGGGTGATCAACTTTGCCTTAATGAGAAAGAGATGATTCCTTTGAGGAAACAGAATTTGGTCCTGAAGGCTATATGAGCTCCACAGAAAGAAAAGAGGGTGCATGACATTTTGACAGTAAGAATAGTATGTGCAAAGGCATGAATGATGTGTTTAGGGTGGAGGCAGAAGGTGGTGCAAGGGGGAGATAGCAGAAGATGAGAGGGGTTGAAAGTTTAGCTGGAAATAAATGATGAAGAACTTGAAGGAGCTTGAATGTTCCACAGAACTATTTTGGCAAAGGAGAGCTGTCAAGGGTTTTTAATTTTTCTATAACAGCTTTCTTAAAATATAGTTCACATACCATAAAGTGCACCCCTTTCGTGTGTAATTTGGTGGTGGTTAGGGTATTCACAGTTGTGCAACCATCACCACGATCTAATTCTAGAACATTTTCATCACCTTAAAGAGAAGCCCTGCGCCCCTTAGTGGTCACTCCCCGTTTTTCCACCTTACAGCCCTAGACAACCAATAGTCTCCTTGCCGCCTCGATGGGTTTGACTGTTCTGGACATTTCATATAAATGGAGTCATACACTATATGGCCTGTTGGGTCTAACTTCTTTCATTTAGCATAATGTTTTCAAGATTCATCATGTTGTATCATGTATCAGTTCTTCATTTTATAGCTGAAAAACATTCCATTATATGGATTTTTTAAAACATTTTATTTATCCATTTATCAGTTGATGGGCATTTGGGTTGTTTCCACTCTTGACTATTAAGAATGGTGCTGCTGTGAACATGTGTTTACACATTTTTGTGTGGACCTCTGTTTTCCGTTCCTAGGAGTGGAATTGCTGAGTCATTTTAACATACTGATGAGCTACCAAACTCCTTACCGTTTTATGATCCCACCAGCAATGAAGGTTCTACTTTTTCCACATTCTCCTTAACATTTGTCATTGTCTCTTTTTTCTCATTTAATTATCCTAGTGGGTATCAAGTGGTATCTCATCGTGGTTTTGACTTGCTTTTCCCTTATGACTATCGACGTTGAGCATTTTTTCATGTGCTTATCAGCCATTTATAATCTTTTTCTGGGGAAAAGGGGCAGATTCTTTGCCCATTTTCATTTGGGTTGTTTGTCTTTTTATTATTGAGTTGTAAGAGTTCTATAGTTCTAGATAATGTTTAAGATTTTTATCAAATACGTGATGTGTTAATATTTTCTCTCATTCTATGGGTTGTCTTTTTCCTTTTTTTTCCCAATCCTCACCCAAGGACATTTTTTTTTCATTGCTTTTAGAGAAAGGAAAGGAGAGAGAGAAACATCCATGTGAGAAAGAAGCATCGATCATTTGCCTCCTGTATATGCCTGGACGGGGGCTCAGTGCCCTACCCAGTATTGCAGGCGTCCAGACTGGGAGTTGCATGTGCCTGGGCCGGGGATCAAACCCGTAACCTAGGTGTGTGCCCTGATTGGGAGTCCCACAACCTTTTGGTTACTGGATGGTGCTCCAACCAACGGAGCCACACTGGCCAGGGCTGTTTTTTGTTGTTGTTACTTTTTTGATGGTGTCTTTTGAAGAACAAAAGTTTTTTGTTTTCTAAAGTACAATTTATTTTTATAGAACATAAGGGCGAACTCACTCTTCTATCCCTGTGGCAGATGTTATGGTCTGGAACAGTGATTCTCAGAAACTTTTAACCAGTGAGCCACGGTAAGAAGTTCAACCATTTGAACTTAAGCTAACGATAAAGAGCTTTCAGAAGAACTCCAAGCTGCCTGACAACAGAAAAGGCACTTAGAAATATAGTGGTTTTGTTGTCATTGTACATGTTCAGATGTGTTGGACAACCATTCATGGGATAGATCAAAGAGGGAATTTATGCATAAGCCTTGAACTGAACCATTAGTCCGAGAGCTCCTATCTATCTTAACACCTGTGGTCCAATAACAGTGTGGAAGATAATGTACCAATTATTTGGATATTGGGAGTAGAATGACCCCAGAAGCTTTGGCAACAGCATTTAGGTAATTTTGAATAATTTGGAAGTTGGGAACAATAGAGTGGTTAATGCGTTACAGGAGCAATAGGAGATTATATTTGTTGACTGTGATAGGACGAAACAAAGTAAAGAGCAGCGTAGCTATCAGGTACTGAGCACCCACTAGTACCAGACACTGTACCGGATGATTTATATCGGGGGTCAGCAAACTGTGACCTGTGGGCCATCCTGTAGCCTTTTTGGTAAAGTTGTATCAGCCATGCTTATATTTTCTGTGACTGCTTTTGTGCTGCAGGGACAGAGTTGAGTAGTTTTGACAGAAACTGTGTGGCCTACAAAGCATGAAGTATTTGCTATCATAAAGTATTTACAGAAAAATTTGCTGACCTCTGGTTTAGAGAATTTTTTTCAAATCACTGCAATATGTATTATACATATTAACTCACTTTTTACACTAACTCAGCAAGGTAGGTGGTATCCTTTTTTAACAAAGAAGCTGAGGTTCAAAGTAATGGCTCTCAACGTCATCAAACTCAAAGTGAATTGGATTTGTGAATTTGGAGCCTAGGATATCTAGGCTCCAAAGTCCATGTTCTTGGCTATATTAGAAATAGAGGTAATATGTACCATCCAGGAAAGCATGATTATGTATGATACTTACTCAAAGATTGCTTTTTTATAGCAGCAATCTTATGCAAACTGGTTAAGATACAGGAATACTTTACTAATGCAAACCTTATTATAGTATAGTTTGCTGCAATTGAGTGTGTTATGTGATTCTTCTTAGTAAAAGTAACAAGTTCTAAGTCTTCCCTTTGAATAGGGAGAATACAGTTTACTAAGGAAATCAGAATTGAAAAACTGAACTGGGCTCCACAGTGACATGATGCATTTTAAAGAGCTATTTTTATGATTATTATATAATATTGGCCTACAGAATTATATGTATATGTTATATAAGAGAGAGAGAGAATGTGTGTGTGTGTGCGCGCGCGCGCGCACCTTTCTGTAGGCTCTGGGGCAGGATCAATTTTCTTGCCTTTTCAGTAGAGACTCCTGCAGTTCTCAGCTCATGGCCCCCTTCTCCATTTTCAAACAAGGACAAATTGAGTCCTTCTCATATCACATCACTCTGATTTATTCCATAGTTTATCCCTCTGTCACATTTTATGACCCTAGTAATTACTTGGGGCCCACCCATATAATGGAGGGTTATTTCCCTATCTTAGAATCAGCTATTTAACAACCTTAGTTCTGTATGCAACCTTAATTTTTCCTTTGACATGTAACATATATTCCTAGATCTAAGGAATTAGGATGCGATATCTTTGGGAGAGGGACAGTCTTCTGCCCATCACAATGGTCAATTGATTTTTGACAAAGATGCTTAACATCACTTGTCATTAGAAAATTTCAAGTTAAAACAAGATGCCACTACAAACCTATTAGAATGGCTAAAATCCAAGAAACTGATAATCCCAAGTCCTGACAAGTATGGGGAGCAACAATTGCTGGTAGAAATGCAAAATGGCACATTCACTTTGGAAGACTGATAGTTCCTTACAAAGCCAAACATAATCTCACTATATAATCCAGTAATTGCACTCTTAGGTCTTTACCCAATTGATTTGAAAAGTTAGGCAGCCATGAAATCCTGTGTGTGAATGTTTATAGCAACTGTATTCATAATTGCCAAAAATTAGAACCAATAAAAATTTCATTCAGTATGTACATGGGTAAACAAAATCTGGTACATCCATAAAGTGGAATATTATTCAGCACTAAAATGAGCTTTCAAGCCATAGAGAGGCATGGAGGAACATTAAATGCATATTGCTAAGTGAAAAAAATCAGTCTGAAGAGACTGCCTACTGTATGACGACAATGATATGACCTTCTGGAAAAGGGAAAACTACAGAGACATTAAAAAGATTAGTGCTTGTCAGTGGGATGGGAAGGAATGTTAAATAAGTGAAGCACAAGGTATTGGGTGATAAGGCTATTCTGTATGATACTGTAATGGTGGGTACCTAATGCATTGTCAAAACCTATAGAAATTTATAGCACAAGAATAAACCTTAGTTGTTTTAATCTGTTTAGGCTGCTGTAACAAAGTGCCATACTGGGTAACTTAAACATTTATTTCTCACAGTTCTGGGGCCTGGAAATTCCAAGATCAAGGCACTGGCAGAGGCCTGCTTCCTGGGTCAGAGACAGCCACCTCACTGACCTCACATGGTGGAAGGAACAAGGGATCTCCCTGGGGTCTCTTATTAGGGCACTAATCCCACTTGTGAGGGCTCCATCCTCATGACCTACTCACCTCCCAAAGGCCTACCTCTGAATACCATCACATTGGGGATCAGGTTTCAACATATGAATTGGGGGGCAGGAGGGGTGGACACAAACATTCAGTCTACAGCATTACTGCATGTGAATGAAAAAAAGAACTTGGGATATCCCAGGAAAAAGTGTATGCTGTGACAAGAGACTCTAACTATTACAAATAGAGGAAACAACTTAACTGAAGAGGGAGAGGAGTAAGAGTGCTGATCTAAGTAACTTTGGAAATTCAAGGTAAAAGGAACTGCAAATTACTGTGCTCCAGGTGATAAGATTTTTTTCCCATGGGAGTACAGGTTAACAATTCTGACACTGGTATAGTGAAATTGAGGTAAATAGATGGCAGATGGTGGAAGCCAGATTTCTCACTGTTGGAGTGGGGATTTACACATAAGGAAGGGAAACTAGAATGATCCTTGTGTTGTTGGATTATAATAGGAAACATCAGCAAGAACTCACATTTACATACAGATGGTTATATGTATATATACAAGTTAGTATTCATACATATATTTCTTTGCTTTATCAGCTGAGAAGCTCTAAAAGACACCCCAATAGCAATAAGCACAGCTAGTACTAGATCTTGGTTTCTACTACCACCTTCCCATACAAGGAACCAGGGCTCCTGGGAGAAATGGCTGATTCTAGGACTGGAGCAGGAAATGTACAAGGTGCGTCTGGAACAGCTTATAGTGCCAAGAAGTAAGGGAGTGTTACCACCGCCCACACTGGTGGGAATACGCCATTAAGTGGAGGAGAACTCAGGGTTGTTAGCAGATTTTTCAAAATGAAAGATGTTTGAAATGGCCGTTATTGGCAAAGCTCTGTTGTGTCCTACCAGGGAGACTGAGCAATTGCTTGGCCTCTAAAAGCTTCAGGTTCTCAGGTATAAAACAGAAAAAGTAGTGCCTTCCTCAGAGAGTTGTAAGAATTGTCGGAATATGTATGCAGCTCGTTGCATAGGGTAGGGTCTGCCCAGAGTCAGCCCCAGAAGGCAAGGCCACAGTATCCTCCTAACTGGCTGCCACACAGAGTCATCTTGTCCAACCAAATCTGATAGGTGTGCCCACTCCCGTTGCTGCCACTACCAAACGTAACATCCCCTGAATGCTATTTGTTGAATATTTATTCATTCTTGACTCACTTTTAACTCCACTAAGTTCAGCAACTCAATCTACATTTATTGAATTTGAACTTCATAGTTGGTGCTAGGTGGGATGTGGAGAAGAATACATGTATGATCCTGCCATCAAGGTGCGAAGGGCCTCAACCAGAAACACACTGGGTGACAACAAGATGTATAGAAGTTTATGCTTGGATTTTTTTGGAGGAAGGAGACTGTGTCTACCCAATCCTCACTCTAAGCCAGCTTTCCAAGAGTCACCTGTTTCTCATAGCATCTGAGGAGAGGGCTCTAGGTTATGGCCACTTAATCTTACCTACTCTGAGGCATTGTACCGACTTCTGTAAGACCAGCTGTGGCGTTTTGTATCACAATGAGACTATGTGTTTTAGTAGGACGAAAACTGGATTCTGGGACTCAGGCACTTGGACTCCAGTCCTAGTCCTGCTGTATGACCTCGGGTAAGTCCATGCGTGTCTCCAGGTTTGCTTCAATCAACATGACACACATACAAACACATACAAATCTTTTTTTGGGTCCCTCCTGGCTGACATCCTAAATGGCATCAAGGTTTGATGTGTAATTTGGTTTGATGGATTAAAGTAGCTACAACATAACGGCTACAAATACCTCACCATGCAATATAAGTGAACACTAAAAATACAACACTCCTTCCAAAGGACACTCCGGCTTAGACAGCACACTGCCTCTATATTTAGTTATCTATCCTGCTGACCTGCTTGGTGTTTTGAATTTCCACTGGTTTTTATAGACTCTGAAAAGCCCTGGGCATTTGTCTGATGGAGAGAAATGACTTGCAGAGAAAGATATTTCAAATTACCAAGCACAGACTTACAGAGCAGAAAGATATTAATTCTACAGGAGACTTTCAAAGAAGTTTGGTGGCTAATGGGAAATTCCTTGCATTTGTCCTAAGAGATGTAGACAGTACAGAAGGCCAGGGTGTACCCAGCGGCAAGAGCGGTGTACTTTGGTAATTTAGAGTCAGAGGAAGGAAAAAAAACAGTCTCTGGGGAAAGAGAGTGTCTCTCAGTATTTTAATTTGTATTTTATTTTTACACTTTAAGGTATTTTTATGTTAAATTTGATTTTGTTTTGGGCTAAGTATTAGAATTGGGACACATTGATTTGTAGAATTTCAGAGCCAAAAGGGGACCTAGAGATCCACTGTCCTTCTCCCCGCCCCACCCCCACCCCCGCCCCTGCCATGTCCTTAGCAGAGAGGAGGGTCTTTTTTTAGAGAGAGAGAGATGGAAAGAAATCATAGGGGACAAGTCCAGGGTGACAAGATCCACCATCTATCATGGCTCCTGACTACGAACAGTTGGAGCCTTTCTCTTTACTCTGTGGGTTTTTTTTTTAATTAACCTTTTTCCATTTTTCCTACTTTAGAATTTCACATTATAGTCCTTTGTTCATTCTCCTCTTTTCTCTCGATAATGAAAATGGATATAATATGAACTTAAACTCACTTGCCCTGGGTCATTGCCAGTGCTTAATAAAAGTGTATTAGTATTTGTAGTAATGATAATAACCTGCAGATAATGATGTCGCTAAAGACCAAAGGGTCCCCTTGCGTGAGAGGCCCCCCCACTCCCCACCCTCCCCCGCCTCCAGTTGCCTAGCTTTGCTGGATTTAACGGAGACCTTGACTGCTCCAGATAGTCATTGTCCCTTTTAAATTACCAGGGTTTCATGGAGACAAGCATTCCTCACTTAAGGGCTTTCCAGACTGTCTGATGGGCCGGGATCTGGATAACCTTGTTCCTATGTCATCATATGTCATGCTGCCTCTCAGAAATTGTTTCCTGCTGTTTGCAAAAATGAACTACATAAAGGAAAACTAAAAGAAATTCCCTTTGTTCACACACGCACACACACACACACTCACCCACGCACACTCACTGTTGTAAATGGTTACACTCAAATAAGGTCAGGGTCATGAGGGGATGTGAAGCTGTGCGACAGGAGGGGTGCAGGAAAGGATGGAGGTGATCGGGCTTTCCAGCAATGAGACCGAGGGGGAGAGGTGACAGGCATCTTTAGAAACCTGAAGATACGTGGAAGAGGGATTTGACCTTTTCTGGAGGACCCGCTGGTTATGAGGAATGGGTATAATAAGAAGCTGGATTTGGTTTGATATGAGGTAGGACTTTCTTCTCAGCCGTCTGGGAAGGAGTGATGCTTGCCCAGGAAGTGACCGGTTCCCTGTCCCTGCAGTGCTCCAGCAGTGGTAGCAGCGGCAGGAGAGTCCTGCCCTGGCCAGTGTGGCTCAGGTGGTTGGGTGTGGTCACACAGAGAGGAAGGTCACCAGTTCAATTCCCAGTCAGGGCACTTGCCTGTGTTGTGGGCCACGTCCCTAGGAAGGGTGCGTGTGAGAGGCAGCCTATCGATGTTTCTCTCTCATATTGATACTTCTTTCCCTCTCTTTCTCCCTCCCTCCCCTCTCTCTAAAAAGAAAAAAATAAATAAAATCTTTAAAATAAAAAGAAGCAGGAGAGTCTCTCAATGGGGACTGCTGAGGGAGTGGTTATAAGCATTAGGTGATGTTTGAATTGAATCACTTGAGGTTCCCTTCTAATCCTGAGAGGCAATAACTCCATGAGGTTCTTGACAGGAGAATCTAGTATCTAAAATTTACCTTATTGACCGGGAGCCCCAGGGGTTTCTTGGCAGAAAATTCAAGTGTAGGATCTGGCTTTAGAAAGGGGAAGATGGGTCCAACATCTCCCCTTGCCCCAGGGTTATGTGACTAGATCCAAGCCTCAAGCAAGCTGCAGCTGGGCCCAGCTGTTGTCAGCCACATCTCGAAAGAATAGATGACAGAGCTGAAGGGAGGTGGGAGAGGAAACAATGTCATCAAAGCCACAAGAGGAGACCTTTGAGAAAAGGATAAACAGTAGTACTGATGATCCAGAGAGGACAGGGAGGCCAAGGAAAGAGAAGAGGGCACTGGATCTGTCCTGAAGGAACCAGGGGGTAGCTTCGAGAGTTTGAATGGTGCAGAAGCTTGATCTCAGGAAGACAAGAGAACTGCTGAGAAGTGGAGGCGAGACAGGTAAGACTGATGAAAATGAAGGCTGAAAGCAGAGGGAGAGTGAAGATGAGAAATTTCCGATGTTGGAGGCAGAAAGGATGTTGGGTAGGGGAGAGAGAGAAAAAAACTCAGTATGGTATTTATAGTTTGCAAAGTGCTTTGCCCATCCATGGTGCTATTTGACCCTTTAAAAAGTACTCTGTAGTTGTCAGAGAGCATCTCCATTTTTCAGATTCACAAATAGACTCCATGAAGATGGGACTAGGTTTAAGGGGCAGGTGAGACATCTTTTGGTCTACAAGGGAGTGTGGCTGTGGAGGGGGCTACGCAGAGGTACGGGCGCCGTTGACGTGCCTGTGCTGCATTCAGCGACTATGTTATCTCATCCTGGCCCCTGACACTGCTGACCGTTTCATCCATTTGTAACTCTCTCTGCATTTGGTTTTATTCTCTTCTGGTTTTCCTACCACTTCTGCTCAGTCTCCTTTTCAGTCCCTTCCTCTGTCTGCCTTTTCCATGTTTTCTTCTGACTCCTCACATTTCTCTACATGTCCTCATCTGTCCTATGACTCATGATGGCTCCCAAATCAGTATGTATCTCTGGCTCAGATCTCTCTCAGCTCCAACCCCTGGTGTCTCCCTTTTCACTCAACAGCTTCATTTACGTGTTCCATGCGCACCCAAGAGGCAAGGCTTCTAGGTCTAAGCTCAATATTCCCCAAACTTTATTTTCTCCTATAGGCCCTGTCTTTATAGTGCCTACATCCCACAGTGCCTGTAATAGTCTCAATTTAAGCCTATTGCCCCAGTATAATTGTTAACGATCTCTCCTTTTACTGTAAAAAAAAAAAAAAGTCCTTGCTTAAATGATACATTTCACAGTCATTTTATCCGTTTTGGACAATGGCACGACCACTCATGGAAGAAACTTTATACTTGTTCTAAACTCTCCCTTGCTTCGCTCCCAGTCTGTATTGTTCATCTCTCTCCAGTAGACTCTGAGCCGCTGAAGGGCAGGGACAGTGTCTTATTCACTAGATATTCCCAGTGCCAACCACAAAGTCTGACCTATACACCATACTCAGTAAGTGTCAAGTGAAGGACATGAAGATGGGGTTAAGGGACGGTATTAGAAGTCATGGACTATGAGGGCTGGAAGGATGGGACTTTAGGCCTATTTCCTCAGTTTCTGGGTAAGAAAATTGAGCCCCAGCATGATGAAGAGAGTGGATCAAAGTCACATGGACAGGTATTTAGTGTCAGGGTCAGTACTGAATCCTGGAATTGCCAGCATCTGTCGGACACTCTTTTCTAGGCAGTTTAAATCTTGATTAAGTAGAAGGATAGCTCAGCAGGCAGCCTTCATTAGGCCCTTACTGTGTGTGTGTGTGTGTGTGTGTGTGTGTGTCCTGGGTTTTGGGGGTGTGGCATGAATTGGAAGAATAGATATTCTTGCTTCCAACAATTTTCAAAGATGCTGAGCAGACCTTTCAAGGCCTGTTTGAGTGGCAGCACACCAGTTTTCTGCTGCAGGCGTTCTTGTCTCCTTCACGTTGCCACATCAGGTTAAAATAGAACCCGACCTGACAGTAGCTCAGGTGTTGTTTTTGCTTTTAACCTAAGATTCAGATGCTGTGAAACAGCCTCAGCACGGCAGGAGGCCATGGCGTCATTTATTGCTCCGTCGGACACCTGTGCTGGTGGACACGGGATTCCGGAAAAGAGGCTGTCTGACCGCCGGGAGTAGGATCCTTCCCCCTCTTCTTTCAGTTCACTTTGAATACTTCTCTGGGCTTGGGCTTGGTTAATACATCCTTGATTTTGAAAAAATCATTCCCATTCCTGAACTTTGTGTTCCTCATTTGTAAAATGAGTAGGTTATACCAGATCCTCTCAGAGCGCCATCCAGCCCTGAATTCCATCACGTTAGAGGCTCCTCTGCCCATTGCCTGGAGGCGACAGACATTCACATCTACCGTATTTATCAAAATCTACGTCTCTGCTTCATTCTCGGCCAGATTGAATATCTCCTCCATTCTTACACTTGATACTTAAATTCGTCTTTCCTTAAATGTTGAATTCCCTTTCTTTTCTAAACACTTTAATAAGCTTATTATTTCAACCATTTATATTTAACATTAAAGTTTAATCATGAAGTTGTTAACCATAGAAAATTATTAAATAAGTGAGTTTGGAATGAGCATCAAACAGTTGAAAAACAATGAGTGACTATTTCGGAATGAGCACTTCGGAAAATAAATTTATGCATAGAAAACAATGGAGAATTACAATTAAGAGCTCTGGGGATCTCAAACTGATTTGTCCAGCTATTACATAGTCATTTCAATTTAAATTAAAATTGTAACTATTTTCTAGTCTACTAAAAATATGAGGTGTCACATTAAGAGTTTTAATGGTGCATTCTCTGGGGAATGCAAAAATGCAAGATTGTAGCACATAAATAACTATATAGCGAAGAGTGAATAAATTCTCTGCCAAAACCGAATATGATAGAAACAGAAATGACAGTGGATTATTTTATTCCCTCTAGTGAAGCGCAGCTCACACATTAGAGCAAAGAAACAGTTCACAGGGTGTCTAATTCCATATCACTTTGTCAGAGCTGATGAAAAGAACAACACAAGAAATTTTAACTGGTTGATGGAATTGGGCATAAATGAGGCCATATATTTTGTTCCCAAAGTTAAAATTCTTTTAGCCTCAGAAAGTTGGTTGATATTAAAATTTGATAGCCCTGATTCATAGGAAATTGGATTAGTTAAGGTTTTAACCACTGTAGAACATATTTAAGCCAATCAAACTTCTGGAAGGGCAACAAAGATTAAGTCAAAAGCAGGAGGTGTGATTTCCTTGGAGTATGCTAACGCCTGGCGTGCGGGCGTGTGTGCGTGAGTGTGTGTGTGTGTATGTGGTCATGTATGCTGGTCAGAGTGGGTAAAAGGCCCAATGATAGCACACAAAGATTTGGAATTTTATTGTAATACAAGTAAATTAAGGCTTAAAAAATATATAACATCGGGACATCTGAAGAATTAAAAGAATTCATTGCAGTAAGTGCCGGGCACAGGAGAGTTAGTATAACTATCTTTGGTTGAGCTTCCTGGTAGCCAAGAAGAAAAGGAAACTATTAGTGGGTTTCCTAATTCTGGGACATATCAATGTTTTTCCTATTCCTACGTTCTTGGAAGAATTTGTTGTTCAGAGACATGGTTTCAAGTGTGAGTACACTTAAGAACTATCTGAGGAGTTTAAAAAATACTGATGCATGAATGCTGCCTCTAGAGATTCTGTTTAATTTGCCTGGGGTAAGACATATACATCAATATTTTTAAAAACCTCAGCTGGTTTGATGCACAACCTGGCCTGTGGCTCCGTGGTAGAGAACTTTATGGGAAACAAATGAGTAATCATTGTTCTCCAGAAGGTGCGAAAACTCTTAATACAGCCAATTATATTGGTTCTTAATACAAGAGAAGTATAGACTTGTAGTTCAGTGAAGGCATTTCTAAAACAATTCAAATTCAGTTTTCCTGCCACATAAAATTACAGGCATCTGTACTTTCAGTAATCCATGCCTGACATTTTGCAGGCAAATACTAATTGGGGGCCAATTTTTGAGTATTTTAAATAGAAAAAAAGTCAATGTGTTACATGTCAACCCAGTACCCTCCACCATATTTTACTAAAGCATTACTAAAACTAAATGCCTTTATTTAAGTTACAAATGGTCATAATTAGGCATAAAAAGGCTTACAACTTTCTTTCCTGTCATTAAATAATAAGTAGGATTTTGAACAGTTGTTTATGCGCAGTGACAAAGCTTCTCTGAGTGTCAGCTCCTTCTGAAACGTGCCTCCCTTCGGTTGTTTCTTGGAGTGCTTTTCAAAAGTTTGCATTCTGACTAGAATAGAATTCAAAAGTTTGATTCTATTCTGATGGCCCACCATGAATAGTTGACATATATCTTGAAACTTTCCCCATACATCGTTTTGTAAATAATGTCACAATGAGTTTGTGTGATAATTTTTAAATGAATTGAAAAATGTTTTTCTTTATGAATATTGACTGAAATCTTATATTGAAAGATATGTATGTTCTGTGAAACTTTGGTATTCCTATTCTAAGAAGCATTCTACCAAGAAAAAAACACAAAGGCATTTTGTATTTAAAAATCCAAGATGGACAACTGGAGTTGAGAATTGAATTAGTAAAGGTTTCTTTTCTTTTATTTTCTTTTTTGGCTCTGAGTAATATAACACACACTCTTTCTCTCTCTCTCTCATTTAAGTAACATTCATAGCAAGAAGTCCAGAGGTGGATGGTCACAGAATTGGTCCAGCAATTTAACAATGTAATCAATGTAAATCCTGCTTTATGCTTTACTGCACTCAGGGTGTTGATAACGTCTTCCCTCATGGTCATAAGGTAGCTGCAAGAGCTCACAGCATCAGGTCTTCTGTCAACAGAGTTCAAAAGCAGGAAGGGAGTGCTGTGAGCGAACTCATCCTATTAAGTCTTTATATCAGGAACAGTCTTTCTCACAAGCCTTCCAACAGAATTCTCTTAACGTCTTACTAGCAGTAATGGACTACATGGCCGTCCATAGCTATACAGGAGGCTGTAGAAGGGGTTATCTTGCATCTACAACCCAATTGTGCAAAGAAAAAGGGGAGAAAAAGGCCAGTAGCAAGGTCAGTAGAGTCCAGATTCTATCATTAATGAGTTGTGTGTCCTTGGGCCACTCTCTTACACTTCACACATGAGGGTTTTTCGACAGAGCACTTGCGCTTGCGTGTGAAGATGTTACCTAAAAGGTTTCTCTTATTGGAAAGGAGAATCTCTTTGGAGATTTTTGGGGCATTCTGGATGGTAAAGTCTCTAACAGCTCTGCAGTAAAGAGAAATGAAACGCAGAGAAGAGCTGAACTTTGTTCGACCCAGCATTTCCAAAATGTATTTGACCACAGAACCATTTTTATAAACCAGAAACTAATTAACATGCGGGGCATCCCATTCTGCAGAACTCTTCAGGAAACACTGAGGTACTAGGCTGACATTTCTTGAAAACAGGGTCTTCATCTTTAAATTTCCCAGAGTCCTCAGTAGAGTTTCCAGGTGACTGCTACTAATCCTTCCATCGTAGCTTCAATCTCACTTCCTCGGGGGAGGCATCTCATCCATCCAAACTAGGTCAGAGGATACACACGTACCCTGCCCTCCTCCCCTATAACACCCCATCGCAACAAATTATAGGGTGTGGTCACGTATTGTCTATCTTTCCAGATAGTCCATAAACTCCCTGAGAACAGGGGTTTGTCTTGATTACTGTTTTATTTCCCATGCGTATCACAGTGGCTAGCACATGGTAGGTGCTCGATACCTATTTTTGAATGAATGCCTCACACATGGTGAAGTACAGAGGAATTTGTGTAATGGCACCTTGTGTTTAGTTTCCCAGCACTAATCCCCCAATCTTCTAGGATTGTCTTCTCCACTCCATTCTATACTTACTGGCCCAGGAGTGGGTACCTGGGCCAGTAAGCCTCTCCTGAGGCTTTTAAAATTCAGGATAGAAGGAAGGCCAGATTTCTTTTTTCTCAGTAGTTAGAAACCTAAGAGGCAAAGGTCAGGAACTATTTGGTGCTATATTTCCTTCTCTTTGAACCAGAGAACTGGAGAAGACTGATCTGGAAAGAGAGGGTGGGGGGAGAGAAAGAGAGAGAGAGACAGACAGACAGACAGAGACAGAGAATAAATCATGGAGCCCAGCCAGAGAAGGAGGTGAAGAGGGTGGTCATCAAGGCTGAGCTCCTACGTTTTGCACCTGGGACTCAACCATGTTCCTCTTCTTGGGTTTCATGAGATTCTCTTTAATCCTTGCATTAACTTCCTCTTTCTTTCTTAAGGTCATTTGAGTTGGTTTTCTGCTTCTTGTGCATCCTAATTAAATAATTTACTAAATGAATTAATCATTGAGCCTGAGTCAAATGGAAAAAGAAAGGGAACATAGGGCATTTGGGTTCATAATTGTATGTGAAACAGTGAACAAGAGAGATGGAGCTGTATTCAGACTTGACGAACCAGGACACAAGCTGAGCGTGCCAGCTTCAAGCAGAAGGGGGACATTTATGTACAAGGCAGTTTTGAGGACCAAATGAGTTAAGAGGCATAAATGTGCTTTAAAAACTGAAATAGAAAGAACCTTTTGGATAAACCCCAAACATACATTCTGGTGGGGAAAAGAACACAAAAAGCCCAGGCCACAAGCATTACAATGAAACTTGATGGCCAACTGTCTGCAGCCGCCATCGTCTCCTCGGGCGCGCGGATCTCTCCTGCCTCCCCCACAACGAGCACTCAGCCTGCACTGCCGCAGCACCTGGCTCATCTGCACTCTGTGGGTGTTTTCAAAGTCATTCTGCCTCTTGTTCCTTGTCTGCCCTACCTGGAGACATTCTCAGATGGTGTGAAGGACACCATCAGGGCCACTGTAGGGCGACTCTAGTGATTGAATAATGCATGAAATTAGCAGTGGCCAAGGGGAGGCTCCTTAAGTGGGTGGTGGGTTGAGGACAGGCGCTGGTCTCCATCTGTGGGGACCTGACTTTCCCATCCATGGGGTCTTTCAGATTGATGGCTCAGGTCATATGGATGAGGTGCCTTTAGTAGGATTCCTGAAATGTTTCTTAGTTGATCTGGGAGCAGCGATGAGATGACAAATTAGACAACAGAGCTTAACAGTTTGCAAAGAATGCTCGTGTCCCATTCATCTCATTTGGACCTCACGAAAGCTCTGGGAGACAGAGGGGAGGTATGTCATGTAATGACAAGGAAACTGAGACCCCAGGAAAGCACGACTTGTCCAGAGAAGATCAGTCTTTTGGGGTGTCTTAAAAAAATACTCCTAGATTAAATGAATTCATAAGATTTTCTGTTCTTAAGGCAAATTGTAATACCAGAATGATTTCTCTATAAAAACTATGGTATTCTGGTCCCCAAAGCTGTGTTTGAACTAGAATAAACTAAGGAGATTTTTTAAAAACAGAATTCCAGCTCCACTTCCAGAGATTCTGATTTTTAATTTTTTAAAATTTATTGATTTCAGAGAGAGAGGAAATGAGAAATAGAGAGAGAAACACAGATTTGTTGTTCCGCTTATTTATGCATTCATTGGTTGATTCTTGTATGTGCCCTGACTGGGGATCAAACTCACAACCTTGGCGTATCAAGAGGATGCTCTAACCAACTGAACTACCTGGCCAGGTTGAGAGATTCTGACTTAGTCAGGTTAGGGCAGGCTCTGAAAGCTGTATTGCTAGAAACCTTCCCAGGTATTTCTGATGAGCAGCAAGGAATGGGAACCACTGGTAGGTGGGGAATGTAGGGTGTGTGGGTGAGGCCCCTACGTTCTAGGCCTGGTTTCATCACTGACTCCTTGGTGGTCTTGGACTTCACCTTCCATACAATAAAGGGATTGGCTTAGAATAGACAAACACAAAAGTCTCTTCCAGTCCTTACATTCTACATGCTTTTTTAAAAATTTCCCACAAAGTGTTGGGCTTGTCAGAGTTCTGGGCCCTGGCAGCTGTAGAATGAAGAGAAACTTGTTAAAAGTGTTGGATCAGATGTTGGTTGCATTCTTATCATCTGCTCTTCCTCTTGTCTAACAAACTTCCACTTTTATTCAGATAGCCCTTTTTCCCTCACATAGTCACATGCTTGGGGGAAAATCGACTCATATTGATTATATAAGTCAATCAGAATAACTCCATTCCCCAGCCATGGTGATTGATCATGGGCACGTGACCCATTCCTGACTAATGAAACACGAGGGGAGGTTTGGCAAGGGCTTCTGGGAAAGAAGGGTATTCCCTGTTCTTGGAGAACTTCTGGAAATGCCCCTCTCTTTCCCAATGGATGTAAAAACACAAGCAGACAGCCCTGATTCTCCTGGCAGTCATCTTTCACCAGCCTCAGGAAGAAGCTCACTACTAACTACAGAGCAGACTAACAGTTGATTAATCAGGGTAATTATCATTAGCTGTTAACAAATAACTCCCCACATCTCAGTGCCTTAACACAACAGAAGTTTATTTCTTGATCATGTAAATTTCTACCAGGCTTCTGGTAAAGGCCTTTCATGTAGTGGTGTGGGCTTGTGTTCCACCCCCCAATTCATTCATTTAAGTCTTAACCGCCAGTACATCGGAATGTGACTATTATTTGGAGAGAAAGCTTTTAAAGAGATAATTCAGCTAAAACAAGCCTGCTAGGGTGAGCCCTATCCAATCTGACTGGTGGCCTTATTCGAAGAGGAAATTTGGATACACAGCCACCAGGGATGTGAGCCCACAGGGAAAGCCCATGTGAAAACACAGGGAGAAGGTGATCATCTGCAAGACAAGGACAGAAGCCTCAGGAGAAACCAGACTTGCTGACTGCTTGATCTTGGACTTCCAGCCTCCAGACTGAGAAAATAAATTTTGGGTGTTTAAGCCCCACAGTTTGTGGTACCTTCTTATGTTATCCCTTGCAAATTAATGCATTTAGTAATTCAGGGAATCATGCTCCTTCCTCCAGGTGGTTCTGCCATGCCCTGGACCTTGGGGTCCTGCAGTTCTGGTTGGCAGATGAGGAAAGACACAATGGAGGATTGTGCTTGGGAAGTTTCTATGCCCCAGGTTTGGATGTGGTCCACACTTGATCCACACTCCATTGGCCAAAAGTCATTTATATGGCCACACCTAACTGCAAGGGAGGTTGGGAAATGTTCTCTAGCACACTGTGTGCTTTGGAAAAAGATAAAGTGGGTCAACGAGCACCCAGTCTCTACAATTTAGAGCCCTCGCCTGTGTGGTTCAGTTGGTTGAAGCATTGTATTGTAACCAAAAGATTGTGGGTTCAATTCCCAATCAGGGCACTTGCCTAGGTTGTGGGTTCGATCCCTGGTCCAGGTGCATACATGCATAGGTGAGGCAACCAGTCGATGCTTCTCTCTTGCATCAATGTTTCCCTCTCTCTCCCTCCCTCTTCCTCTCTCTCTAAAAACAATGATAAAATGTTCTGGGAGAGGATAAAAAAAAAAGGTCTCACGTATGTGATGGCATGGACAATCTTCTGAATCAACCAATGCAGGAGCCTGTTCTACCTCTGACTTGGTTGTGTGAGCCAATCCATAACCTTATTGTGTAGGCTAACTTGAGCTAGTCTTCCTGTTCCATTACTATATCTATATCTCTCATCCACAGATCCCAGTATCTAGCATATCATAATAATTAATAAATATTTGTAGAATGAATGAACAACAAATGAATGAAGGCTTTCCTTGACTACCTCCAACCTCATTTTCCACTTCATCTTCTATTACTTCTCTTCATTTTCCATTATTCCCCTTCACATACCCTCCACTCCAGCTAAAAAGGGAAGTGTATCCCATGCCTTTCCCTTTGTCTATATTTGTTCTTCTGCCTGGAGAACCTTTACTATATCCTTTTGGACAACTCTAGTCTGTCCTCTGTGCCCCAGCTCAAGGGCTTTTCATGACCAATGCCATAGCCTCTCCCTGGGGTCACATCTCTCCTTCCTCAGGATGCCAAGGACACCTTCCCCCTCTCCTCTGCCACTTCCCAAATGCTGGGTCTTCGCAGTTCTGTATGTTCTGTCTGTTTTCTCCAGTGGAATGAAATCTCTGAGGGCAAGCCCAGACCGATTTGTGTACATGCTACAGAGCCTAGCGCGTTGTTCTACACAGAGGAGGGCTCATGCCCGCTTCTTGCCATTGAAAGAAGCAGATGGACTGGAAAACCTTACCTTGCAGGAAACTAAGAGCTCCTATCCACTGAATGCAGCGTTGGCTTTTCAAGCAGATTCTGAAGGTCTTGCCTGCTCTCTCTTTCCTATTTAAAATTTTTAAAAAAGTGGTAAAATATACATAACACAAAATTTACCATTTTAACCATTTTTAAGTGTATAATTCAATGGCTTACGTACATTCACAATGTTGTCCAACCATCACCTTTACCTAATTTCAGAACTTTTTCATCATCCCACATAGAAACCGTGTACATTAAACAATAACTCCCCTCCCTCCAGCCCCTGGTAGCCTCCATTCTACTTTCTGTCTGTGTGGATTCACCTATTCTAAGGACTTCATGCAAATGAAATCATTCAATATTTGTCCTTTTGTGTCTTGCTTATTTGTCTTAGCGTAATGTCCTCAAGGTTCATCCTTGTGTCAGAAATCCTTTTTTAAGGTCACTCCTATTTTATTGCATACATACCTCACATTTTTGTATATCCATTCATTCATTGATGGGCACTCAGGTTGCTTCCACATTTTGGCTATTGTGAATAATGCTTTTATAAATAATGGTGTGTAAGTATCTATTTGAGTCTCTACTTTCAATTCTTTTGGGTACCTACCTAGGAGTGGAATTGCTGGATCACGAGCCAATTCTATGTATAACTTTTGGAGGACCCTCTGTCCTGTTTGCCCAGCAGCGGCACCGTGTTACATTCCCACCATCCCTTTCTATTTTTAAGCTGGAATTCATCCTCTGCCACAGCTCTCCCGCATCTCCCATTCATCTTCACTCCCCAAACATCCACCCTGTGTACAAAGCGGATGTGCCTGTCTCACTTATTAGAGAAAAAAAAAGTTTCATTAATAGTTAAAAGTATGGTATTACGGCCGGGAATGGCAGTAGGTGATTGATGGCCTCCATTACACCCCATTAGATATTTTATTCTTGTTAAATGAAGAGCAGCCAACTTTGTCAAGTATTTTTAGTTCCCTCTGGTCTTATTGGTCCGAGCTATTCTTCAGGACGGCCTGTAAATGGCCACATATGGCTGAGTGTCTGCAGGACGGATGGCCGTGCAGCTGGCGTTCATTGGCCACCAATTTACCTCGGCCCCCTTCATTGTGAGCCTGACAGCGCCGGGGAGCCTTGTAGATCTAACCAAATATATCTATTTTCTAATTGTCTATTTATCACCTTCTGGGGATTTGTGGGCCTCCTATCTGACGGCAAAGGGGGGATGGCCTTGAACAATGATCCTTGTCAAGGCTCTCGCTCGCTCTAAATTAGGGCCTAGTTGCTAAATAACTAATTTAGTCCTGCTATCAAGCTGAAAAAGTGGGTATTCAGCGCAAAGTGCCAGCTGGGGAATTGATTATGTCTTCTCTCAGCGAGTGTGATAAACCTGCCGCCAAGCCACTCTGGAAGGCTGGGGACGGCTCCCCGGGGGCGGTGGCATTTCATCACGGAGAATTGGCAGAGGTGCCCGGTCCACACCCCACGTGGCAGCTGAAGTCTGGGGGGCACCGTGCCTGCCCTGCCATGGAGCCCACAGGGAGTCGGGCCTTTGCGGCACCCTCCTGGCCTGTGGCTTCTGCTTCGAATGGTGGGGACGTTTGCGTCGGCAGACACCAGATCAAGTTGAGAACCGGGCAGAGGAGAGGGAGGTCAGGCTGACAGCCCCGATTTCCAATTAGAGGGAGATTATTGAAGGTAGCTCAGGCCTGGGGCACGGGAGGTGGGAGGAAATAAATAAATGGGAATTGGAGGTTCTTAGGAAAATGTATTAATAACGACTATCAGACTTTGAGTAGAGAAGAGGGCCAGGTAGCTGAAAATAGTTACGGTTTACTGCTTGAGAAATCTAACAACAAAAACAACAGCAGGAATCAATTATTTGGCATCCCCAACCCCGCCCCCTGCCAGGAATGGTGCTGGGGTCTTCAGATCTGTGATCTCCTTGAATCTTCTTACTATCCAGGCAGATCAGGCTTCCTGCCCCGGTTGGTACTTGGAGATAAAGGAATTCAGAAATGTTGCCTCATCAACTTGTCCAAGGCTGACTCTGCCCATGAACATCTCCCCTGCTCAAAGTTTTTACGGTGCCTGGAATGCTTCCCTCACTCCTTCATTCAACTGGTCTTTACTGAGAGCTCTTCCGGGCACTAGGGCTGGAGTGGGGACTCGGGCAGACCAGGCCCTGCTTCCATGGAGCAGGTCCTCGGGGTGGGGGAGGCAGGCCACACTGTGGTTCTCAACACAATGGCACCCAAAGGCCCCTGGTAACTCCATTCTTTCCAACGACTCCTTGATCATTCTGAAATTAAATTCACAGGTAATACATTCTCCTTGTTCACATAATTTAAACAGTCAATACAGCATTTTCACTGTAATGTAATGGAGAAATAAAAGGAAAGTACTTTTACTAAAATAATGGATTTTAATATTCAAATGTTTGCTCACAAGTACACCAGAAAACATTATAGAATATTCAGATGCTTAAGTTTACTTATAATGAGTATTTGAATTTAAGAAAAAAGAGATAATAGCCAACTGACTGTTGATGACATTTTCTCTTTATCTTTGAGAATTTGAAATAGGGCTAAAAAAAGATATTGGTAGGTATACTTAGAATTGCTTTGACTGTGACAGCTACAGAGGCAGACCGATTCAAGAGTAGTAACGATGACTAAAATACCAGGAACGCATCGGGGCTGGGGGGCCGGGGGGAGGACTGAAGGTGGAGGTGGGGGTGGGTAGGGAAGGGGCGAGTAACGGGGAGGAAATGGGGACAACTGTAATTAAACAACAATAAAAAAATAAAATCTAAAAAGAAAAGATAACATAAATCTTTCTGGGTTACATTTTATAAATGCTCTCGTACAATATCATTAGGATATAAAAATAAACATTGAACAAAAGTCTAAAAAATAAATAAATAAATAAATAAATCAAATACCAGAAACGGTGTTGTCGCAGATGATGCCATTTTCTGAAATGTGAAAACTCCAAAATGAAGGAAGTAAAATAGACTCTCAATTTCCATGGTGGTTGCATTTCCTGGAAAAGTCAGTGTGAATTACACCAAGCATACTCTCTTTGATGCTCACCTGTAAGATGAAGTTCTGGTCTGGATTGAGATAAATATAAATGGTTTTTGACCCACCTGCATGTCTGGTTAAAATTCAAGCCTTGCCTCTAATCACTGGGGGGTTGGTTCTGCTCCCCTGAGAATCTCTGAAAGACGAAAATAAAACAACAACAATGACAAGTAACAATAACTACAATGATCAAAATAAAACTGGAGTGTGTGAGCAGTGGATTGGGAGGCCAGGATTTCTGGTTTGGGTTAAGTGGTCCCTCCAAGCACAGATGCTCCTGGGGAGAAAGAAGCAGAAGAGGCTCAGATATCTTTTCATCGCATCACTCTGTGAAGAAAAAGAGAAAAGAAAACTGGATTGTCAGGCAGTTGGCCAGCCTGGAGGCCCAAAAGGCTCAGGCTGGGAGCTGCTCTACTAGGTGCTGACCTTGGGCAAGTCACTTTTTTCTCTGTGAGACTCAGTTTTCACATCTGTCAAATGGAAAGAACGATGATCACATTTCTCTCTTTCCAAATTAATGAGAAGATCCAAATTGATGGGAGCAAATGTTTTACACCCTGTCAAATTCTAACAGGACTTGTGTACAATGGGAGAAATTAGAAACAAACCAAAACTTCCAAAAAGGGGTTGGTTTAGAAAGACAATGGCACAGCCACTGAATAGAACATCATGCAATCATTCAAATGATGGGAAGTCATAGTAATGCTATGGAAAGACGTTCGCAGGCATTGAGAAAAACAAGTGAAAAAATAAAATGGAGAGTAAAATATGATCCTATGTTTGCAATTAAAAGAGGGGTAACAAGCAAACAAAGAATTAGAAGGATGTATACCAAAATAACTGGTATTTTCCCTGGGAATTAGAGTTGATTGTAATTCTCTTTTGCGCCACTGCATCATTGTTGTAATAAGAGAAACAAGCCACAGACATGATTTTTAAGATGCTTGTCACACACCAAGATCCCTGCCTGAATCACTGGTACTATGTCTGGGTGAGTGGCCAGTTTACCGTCTTCTTTTTTGCATTTCACATGTGCAAAAAGACTGCCACTCATTGTCCAGAGGAAACTACATGGTTCTAATGAGGAGGTTTTTTTGTTGTTGTTTTGTTTTGTTTTTAAACATTATGTTCTCAGAGACTGAATCTGGTGGGCCCAGGTTCTTAGAGGCAGAGTGTATGATGTACTGGGTTCTGGACCAGGTACAATAGTTTTAATCCTTGTGACAGCCGTATGAGGTAGACATTGTTAACCGCTTTTTATAGGTAAGTAAAGTAAAGCCCAGAAAGATCAAGTGACTCACTGCTGGACATATGTCTTCTAAGTGAAAGAACAAGGATTTAAACCCACCATGTCTAACTCCAAGGCTAGCTCCGAGCCTCTGGGTGTTAAGTTTGTAACTACCTGAAGATGAATTATTGGCCAGGTTTTCATGTCTTTGTAAGTGAAGATGAAAAATGCCTAGAGCTTCAGTTTTCTCACAGAGAAACCCACCTCACAGCCCGACTTAGAGACAGCAGGGAAGCTGAGCAGAAGGTGCTGTTTGTACAGAAGCAGCATGTGGTAAACATGAATTCCTTTCTCTGGCTTGGATCTGGGTCCAGATTCTAGCTCTTTCATCAGCCCCTGCCCAGACTCAAGCCGATCATGCTGGTGGTGCAGTCTTGATGGAGATTTCAAAGAGGGACCTGAAGGGCAGCCCCTACAAAGCCCCAATCTGGGAGGAAGGGTCTAGAATCTAGCCAGACTCCAACATGCAACTATTCCTCTACCAGACACTCACCCATTATCTCTCAGAAAAGAGAGATTTACCTTCTATTAAAATCCTTACGAAGTCTCTCGTGTTATAAAGCTCACTCCCAATCACTTAATTTTAGCCCACAAAGCACTATTTGGGGTTGACATATTAGCTCCCAATAACTTCAATCAATACTATGCTTCAAATGCTTATAAAGGTCACTTACTGGAGCAAAAATGGAGACAAAACCACCAAGCACAGATTTAGTCATTTTTCCTTATTATTGCAATTGTTGGATGCTGTAAACAAGCCTTTTAAAGATCCCTTTAAAAAACAATACACTAAGAGGTTACTTCGCAGAGCTCATGAATAGAGAATGGGTACTTGGGGCTAGGAATATAATTTCCAGTGACAGCATCATCCACGGATGCAAAGCATCCTATATCCTAAATAACTTAGATGGAAGTGAAGATGATGTGCTTTGGAAAGCTGTGTTAGATGACTCGAGCAGCGGCTTTAGTGGCGACAAAGATACCAATGTCAATGGTGTATGTGAAGAGAATGAACATGTTTGCTTCATGAATTAAACGTGAACCTGGAAAGAAAGGTTCACATTTAATTTCTGAAACAATTATGTTCATGAATTATGGGGCATTTCCAAATATGCTTGTAATTCATATAAGACTATATTAATATGTTAATTGAAAATTAATACATTAATTCAATTAACACTAATTTGTAATAACCACATTGGTATATTAATATGTTTTATGTAAGTTACTTTAAATATATGTGAAAATAAACTTTTCAATGTATTGACTAGAGAGACTTTGACTATCTCACCTATATTTCTAAAAGTTTATTCAGGCATGTTGGCTAAAGGCGTTGCGCACAGCGAGGCAACTTTGGTGGAGGAGTAACCAGAGTCCCAAATGACCGCCTGGGCGCCAAGCCTCTGAGTGGGAAGAGGGACGGACCTGCACCTGTCCGACAGCCAGGTTGCTGGGCCCGGAGGGAGGGGAACACTTGCCCAAGGTCGCCCAGAAGAAAACCCAAGTTCTGTGGCAAGGAGAAGAATGACAAGAGACAGGCAGGCAAAACTCACACAGTAGCCAAAACCTGCCTTCCCACGAAGCACCGTCCCTACCTTGGAGTCTGAGCTCAGCCTGAAGAAAAGCAGAGAACAAACACCCCACTGGGAGGTATGTGTTCTGCTGAGGAGAAGGCGCGCCACTGGCCGGGGCAGGCCGCCTGCTCCAGCAGGGCTGGCCTCCGTGGGGTTAAGCATTTTTGCTCAATGTTTCCTAAAATAGTTTTGAAAATCTATGTCCCTTCTTGAACATTTTAAAGTTGACATGTAGAATATCTGAAACAATTTTAAATAATTGGAAAAGATGGAATGTCTGGTATATTATAAATATAGAAACTGTAAGATAAGACTCTCACATCACTGTTTTAAATGTGTCCAATAAAATACAAATATAGCAATTTGATACCCACCACCATCCTTTTAAAAAAAATACATGAATGAGCTCTTATTTAACAGTAGGAGATTGTATTTCCAATCCACTTCCCCCACAGAATTTAATTCTAATGTAATGTATTTTTATGCTTGAAAGTCTTTTATTGATTTTCCTATCATACTTCTCTGCAACAAAAAAAATGTGTATAAATTGAATATTTTTTATTTCCTATGACCATAAGCCTCTAAGAATTAAAAAAAATTCTTCTGGATTGAGTTATCATTTCAACTGTTAGTAATACAAACTTGATAAAAATAACATGAATGCACTGAAAATGTTGATAAACAATTATGAAATAGTTACATTTGATTGGAAATGTTTCCCTTAATGAGATGAATAGGGCAAGGACCACCTCATCCAGCCACGCACTACAACACTCCAGGGAGAGCCAATCACACAGACTTTGATGTAAATGGCAACCCTTAGAATTATGCAGTGAACACCCTGCATAACCATATGGGGTAGCCCTGGATTTGGGGAGTGGTGGTTATAGTGCTTTGATTAAAGGTGACATTTAGAACGCCATCTATTGAATTGCCCCTTTATTTGATGCCCCAGAAGTTTTGACTCCACAGAACATGCACCATACTAAGAGTCACGGTGAAAAAACTCAGAAGTCTGCTTGTACAGCAGAAGAAGGGGGATTGTGGAAGAAAAGTTGAGACTAGAAAACTGAAATGATGCTTTCAGCACAGGCAGACCAGTTTTAGGAAAGAATTCATATGGAAGTTGAGAACCACGAAATGTATTGCCTTGAAGTTATATGTACTGGGTACCCCCTGGCAAACCTCTCTACCCCTTGGGGCTGTGAATCTTGGGGGCATCTCCAGAGGCCAACTAATGGTGCCTGTGGACCTGACCAGGACAGACGCTTTCTGCCATGTCCTCTGCCCTGCGGTCTTGGCAGGTCCTCTCAGCCAGGACCCCCAAATCCACAGAGCCCACACAAAGGCCGACCCTGACTTTGGGCTTGGTAGGTGCCTCATACCATCTTAAAGAAGAGCAAAATAGTGACTACTTGTGTACAATTGAATAAGCTCTAGGCAATTCTTGGCATTTCACTAATCTTGTTTAATCTTCTCTCAAACCCGATAAAGTAGGTGCTATTTATTATGCTCATTCTATAGATGAGAAAACAGACCTTGCATATATTACATAACTTGCTCAAAGTCACACAAGTGCATGTGGAGAAGGGAGCTTTTAAACTTCGTCCAAGTCAGCTGAACTCTGTCTCTCTCATGTCTCTCTAAATCATGACAGGAGAATAGAACTATTGTACTTATGGGCCTACCATTGCCAGGTGTTTTGCACATGATTACATTTAAATCTCACTACTATCCTTCAAAGTAAATACTATTATTTTCTTGTTACAAATGAAGAAAATGAAGCCCAAGGTAGTAAGGGTAGAGCTTGAGTTTGACCTTGGGTCCACCCATCACCAAAGAACAGCCTCTTTCATCTCCCTTAGCAGTTCCCTGGGTTGGGGTGCCAGCTCTCCAACCACTGCCAAGCCCATGAACACAGAGTTCATTACCCTTTAAGTTCTTTGGTATAAAACTATGTTGGCTTTCCTTTCAAAGAATACAGGCTATAAAAACAATAAAACCACTGCTGGAAAATTTGACCTCTGAGTCCATTTGGCCCACCCCTCCTTTTCCACAATTATTTCATTTAATATAATTCCAAGAATGCTCTGAGCCATGGCCATGTGCCAGGTGCCCAACTAGGTGCAGCAAAGGGCTTTGGGAATAAAGGAAAAGGTGGTGGCTGACCTCAGTTGCTGCCACGTGCGGTCTTGTCTAAATTCCAGAAATACAGTGGTCAACATGGAGGCTCAGGAGCTAGAAGAGCTCCTTGATTCCATAGGGGGATTGGGAAGCCTTTATGAACATGGCAGAATTTGAACTGGAATGTCGCTACCGTTTTCTCAATACATGGAGCTTAATCTGAAGGATTTAGAGAGCTGCGGCTATGTGGTGTTGGTTTGGAGCGCCTGAGCCTGTCTCGTCTGTGGATGGGGACTTCCTAGGTCAAGTCTGTGCAGAGCTCCGCATAATATAGTTTTGTGAAAATAATTCAAGCTAAATACACTTTGGCTTCTCATAGGAATAGAACAAGAATTAGTCCTTAGCTGGGCCACTCTCCTCTTTTCTCTTGCAAGTGGGATTGATCAGGGGTCCTGCTGAGTGGAGTCACCTCACGGCCCTGCAGATCTTAAGAATCCATGGATGTTTTCCAACTTGATCTTCATAAAATCCTTAGCCACAGGACTGCTCCAGAGGCAGCCCCAGGAGGCTAGTGCCTCTCTGGTGCCACCCTGTGGTAGGAAGTGGAGCCTCCTCTCAGGACCCTTCTTGCCCTTTTTCCCTGCACCACACACCCAGACACGTGATGGGTGGGGAAGAGGGAGGCTGACAAAGAACTTCACTCCCTTGCAGAGTGGACTAGTTTTGGGGGCAATGTTCTGTAGAGGGACCCTCAAGGGCATGACCTGGGGAAGGGTAGTCCTAATCGCAAGAGTAATTCGAGAACCAAGCTGGTAAGGAGATGCTAGCGCTTCCCCAGGCAGCACCTATATTTTTTTCCGGGCCAGTTGACTTCTGTGAGAAAAGATAACAATCTTGGGGATCACACTCCATTCCTAATTTCTTTCTGTCAAACCTCTAATTCTGTTGTGATGTTTTGTTTTCCTTTCATTGCCATGAATTTTTTTCTTTTGGGATAATTTTAGAATTTCAAGGCAATGGATTCTGATCATGCCTACAACATTAGCATCCTTTATCTCGTTCCTATCATGTACTAGGTGCTTTTCTTGGGATGTCGCATCTCATCCTGCAGAGTAGGCAATGTTGGCCCCATATTACTGATGAGGAGACTGAGGCTCACTAGCAAGGTCACGGCTGGCAAGTGGTACAATCTGGATTTCAGCCCAGGTCTCTCTGACCCTAGGGAGTGTGTTTTCTGCATGGACACTCTCGAGCTAGCTCCTTGGGACTGTCCCCAACCTGTCAGTACCCTCTAAAGTGTAGCATCTGCCACTAAGCATAGCTTGGGGTAAATGGAAGCACAGCTTCCCTTGATCCACACGTGGCATTAATGCAGCATAATGATGGGTACGCACGTTGCTGTGTGGCTTGGGGCAAGTTGCTCACCCTCTCTGGACCTGAGGTTCCTCATCAATAGAAAAAGAGCATGGAATGGATAATTTCTCAGGGACTTTGTACTTCCAAAGTCCTGTGCTTCAAATGCCACAGTAAATTTAGGGGCTTTGTGGAGCTGCAGCCCATCAGATATTCTCCCCAATTTGACCTTTTCTTAAATTCATTTCATTAATCCTCTTATTCATAAGAGTGCATTTTCATTTCATGGTTCCTATGTTTAGTGCTTTCTCCTGATGACGCTTCTCTTCCCCGGTATAATTTTTTGTTCCATTAATTTCCAAGGACCATTTTGCCAGATCAGAGTGTTAAGAATCATTCACACCTCTTCCATTTGTCTAACCAACCGCTCATCCATTTCTCTCCAGAAATAATTGTATATGGTTCAATAAGTTTATTGTTCAAATCTGTTTACACTTTAGGATGCATCTCATCAGGATTTGCTATAAAGGGTAGAAGCCAGTTTCCAATTATCACTATTATATCTGTTTCTCCAAGTTTTCCAGATATACTACTTTTTCTTCATCTGTAGGAGCCGGTTTTTTTTAAATTTATTTTTCCTTCATATTAAAGATAGAATTTAAAAGAAAAAAAAGCACTAATTCATTTCAATATTTATTTACCTGTCTCCCCACCTCACCTGGGCTAGTGAGTCTCCTGGGTATGATACTGGCCTTTTCTGTCTCCAGCATAACTCAGCCTTTATTGTGAGAAATTCTCTTTAAGGGCTCCCTGGTCATTGTGACCATCAGTCTGCAGACACGGTGGGCAGGGGATATCTGAGGATGGAGAGAGGGGAGAGAAGAAAAAAAGAAGCAGAAAGGAAAGTCAAGGAATAAGAACAGGAGAGAGAATTTACAAATGAAGACGTTGCTGGTCTCAGGACAGATGGCAAACCAGTTGCCAAACCTGACCCAGGCCTGCCTGCTGCTGCCTGCTCCCACAGGTGGGGGCGTCGCAGTGGGTGAGAGCGTGGGGGGTCTGGGCCCTGCAGAGTGGGATCCAGTTCTGCTCTGCCAATTAGTAGCTGGGCAGTGTAGCTTCCTTCGCCTTTGCCTCAGTTCCTTAGCTGTGAAAGTGGGGGCAATAATAGCTCTTGTTTCATAGGGTCATGTGGGGATTTAATTACACAGCCATTTATTCAATTATTTATTAGGTTCCTTCAATGTGCCAAGCTCTGTACCGAGTACTGAGGATATAGCAGAGAACAAAACCCCCAGATCCCATCCCTGTGTTTATGGAGTGTGGTCAGGGTGGGGTGACATGTATCGCTGCATTCATTCTCATGTAAAATTTACCAGGCCTACCAGACAGTCCGCGATGCATTGAGGGAGCCCTGGAGTCTACCAGGTGAGGGGAAGGGAGAGGGTGGCAACTAGAGGTGGGTGTGGCCGGAGCAGAGAGGGTGGGAGCGCAGTTCCTGGTGAAGCTGGAGGGAGGGGCCAGGCCCTCAAAGAGGCCGGTGCCTGGTAAGTAAAGCAGCACTGGCTCTGCTCTGTGTAGCTGCTCCCCTGAGTTCTTGAACTGTGACTGCAGGCTTCCCAGAGGCTGCTGCTCCATTGCCCCTGAGCGGGAACTGAGCTATTTAATGTCTCCTGTTCAACTGTGAAACAGCAGTGATAGGCCCAAGTGGAAGCAGCTGGGGTCAAAGGTCCCAGTGGCTGGGGCATGAGGAGCAGGGACTCACCTGAACGAGGACCTGGCTGCAGGAGGGTCTGGAATGAAGTGACAGGGTCTGGAATGAAGTGACAGGGGCCACAAGGTTTTCTCAAACTGTCTCCTGCTGTGTTTCATAACCTTTAGCAAGCATGAGAACCAACTGGGGCAGTTTATTTCAGATTCAGACATCTGGGCTCCATACCTGGGGGTTGGTGAGACAAGTTTGGGTGAGAGACCAGGAATGTGCATGGTAATAAGAGCCACAGGAGGGGTCCCCCTGACCCCGAGAAGCACTGCCGATGGTAACTGGGCCTTCTGAACAAACTTGGGTGTTGGCTGAATTCCTGCAACCTCAGTCCGGGCAGCTGGAAGCCTTCTCACAGAAAAGGAGCCTTCCAGTTTGAGTCTGAATGCGCTAATATTAGCAGCTTCCTGGGACCTGAAAACATCACACTTCTTGTCAAATCCATGCAGCAGCATGAAAAGGGATTTAAGAAGCCATAGCCTGGTGCATAATTTCAATGAAGCTCCGAGAACCTGGCCAAAGGGTGTTTAGCTGTTGGAACAACCCAGCAGGTCCAGCAAACATCTGGATCTGGTGTTCGTTGGTGGCCAACGTTCAGGGAAGGCGGGACACGGACAGCTTCCTGGGACTGAAGAGTGGAGGGTTCACTGATTCAGAGAGGAACCCAGCCCTAGGAGCCCCGACAGGCTTAGGGGGCTCTTCAGGGCCGGGCTCTGGATGAGGTGGAGGCCGCGTGGAGGGAGCAGACAGACAGGAGCAGGGGAAATGGACTCTTGAGCTTGGTGGCAGGGTGACTGTTCATCCTGTTTTGTCAGACTTTCCAGATTTTATCATTGCAAGTCCCATGTTCCAGGAGACCCCTCAGACAAGAGCAAACCAATGTGGCTGGTCACCCTACTTTTTAACAAGGGCATTGCATTCTCCTGGGAAGGCTGGATTGCCCAGTGGTTACTACAGAGACCCCCCCCCCCCCCCCCGCCTTCCAGAACTGGATGTCATTTCTGGCTCCACCATTACTATGTGATCTTGGGGAAGTCTTCATTGCTCTAGGTTTTCGTTCTCTGATCTGTCAAATGGGAATGATATTGCTTCCTTCCTAGGAGGATTTTTAGGGAGAGTGTATGAAACAATGCATGCACGTAGAACTTTCGCAAAGTGCTTGGCATATTTATCCACTTGACAAATATGTTTTTGCCACTATTGCCACATTTTACCATATTTCATTGAATCTGAGATCTATCAATTGTTTGATGCATAATGATTGATCTACTACGGAAAAAAATGCTATCAATTAAAGTTGGACCTGTGGTTGGTTGCAAATTGTAGTCTACTGTCAGAGACTTGAAAATGTGAGAAAATGTCCATCTTAGAATCAGAGAACCAGGTAGCGTGCTGGGAGCTGCTGAGGCTACAGCAGCGAATCAGGCATTGCCATCTCTGCCTTCACTCAATTTGCAGCTCAGGAACAGCTTCTGGGTGCGATAATTTCCTAAAAACCCTGAAGTATGAGTGCATCTCCTTGGAAAGTGTGGCAGGTACTCTGTGTTCAATATAAAATGTCGCGGTGAGAGGGAAGGTTTCATGCCCTGTGGAAGAGAAAATTCTTGGGTTCCCACCTGGACATGACTGCTTTGCTGCCTAACGCCTATCATCAGTGGAACTCTGAGTCTCTGAGGTGTAAAAAAAGGGGTTGCCTCAGGTCCAAGGCCTTTCAGGGACCCCCTGGGTTACAGGGCAGTAAAGGCCCCCTCTCCCAATTCTAGAAAACATCTTTACCAGTCAGATGGCCTGACAAGGAAATGCAGCCCTCACGCACTGTCTGTGCGGGAGTGGGGGGAAGCTGCAGAGGCCAGATGGCTCCGCTGGGATTGGATGGGAGCTAGTGAGAACATCCTGCTTTCTTCACCTCTCTGTTCCCACCGCTGTTTTCTATGAAGAAACACGGGGGTTTTCCTTCATTGTCTGTTCCCTACATGGGGAGGTGCCTCTCCTGGGCTCAAGAATTGATCAATAAACCAAACAGCACTTGCCCCCACCCCCAGTGCGCTTGATCATCTTCCAGAAGTCTCCTCTGGAAGGTCAGGTGCGGGGTGCTTTGGCCCTGCTGGGGTGGTCTGGCCAGCCTAAACCTGCGGGAAGTTGCCATTTCTACCTTGTGCGCAGGGACAGCACGGAGCAGGGAGAACGGCCGTCTGAGAACCCTGCCCGCCCAGAGCGTGGCCCGGGGGGATTCAGGGGCAGCTTTGTGTATATGGTTAACTGACACCCATGCCGATGCAGGCTAAGGGGGAAAGCACTCAGTGTTAGCTGGACTTAGAGCCGTGCTTAGGGTCCCTCCTGCTGGAAATCTGGGGCGCTTGTGGGAGCAGAGGGTCAGAATTAGAAATCTGTCCCAGCGCCGTGGTTGGGATGGGATTGGAGAGCCTACCCAGTATAAAGATGCGACACTTGAAAATATACATTGAACTGTGGTGTTTTTTCTGACAAGGTAAGATTTTTTTTTAATTATAGAAAATCTGGAAAAATACAAAGGAAAAGAATACAATTAAAAAATAATCATGGCAATTCCACAATCTAGAGTCAACATTCCTTAAAATTTTGGTGTATTTTCTCTCAGAATCTTTTTTAAACACAGGCCTACATTTGAGAGGCCCAGGGCAAGAGTTCTATTGGAGTCTCACAGAACACGTTTAAATATTGAACATTTAAATAATTTTTCTAAAACTATTATTTTCTGCTAAAATATTCAAAATTATTAAGATAGGCAAAATTCAAATTACAATTAGTAAATATTAAAATTTAGATCAAAGTTATTCCAATAAGGCTGAAGTTCATTTAATTTTTAAACACGATAAAATTAAATTAAATATTGAAAATAGTAAAACTCTATGCTATTTTAATGACTAATGTCTATCCAGTTATCAACTGGTATCATGCTTCATGAATATTTTGTCTAGATCTACACATCATACACAGATTTAAGAACAAAATAAATTATTTGCTATTGCAAGATATCCCTCAGCTGTTACGTGCAGCTGTTGCAGACATTGCGCTAATTAGTGAGCTCCTCTGGAACCACGAGTTAGGACAGGGGAAAGCAAGGAAACGGACACTTGGCACTACTGGGAGATGATATTTTGTTATGCAAGAAAAGATTGCATTTCATGCTATCTGAGAGGAAGTGTTTGACAAATTAATTTGTCTTTTTTCTTACTTAGGCACGTCCGTGGCTCAAATCTTCCCTGTCCTCTGAAGCAGTGTCCATCTCTGATGGCGGCGGCAGCAGGACAGCCCACAGCATTGTGCCATTGGGATTCAGTCCTCTTTTGTTTCACAGACAGAGGGCAAGAGATGGAGACACATTTCCTGGGGCTTGCTTGATGTTAGTTGCAAAGCGATGTTTAGGGTTATGCTATGCAGCACTGATCACCAGATCTCAAGTAACAGAAGTGCCCATGTCTTCTGTAATTATGGCGTGTGTGTGTGTGTGTGTGTGTGTGTGTGTATGAAATACAGACCACCCTAAATCAGGGGACCAAGGCAGGGACCACCTTGTCCAAGAATAAAATCTAAGGAGATTATATATATATATATTCTGTCCAGAAGGCATACAGCCATGTATATGAAAACTAGAGATATTTGTTAAAGAAGATACAAGATACAAGACACATTGTACACAGGACAATGACGCCTCGGTTCCCTTCAAAGTGGCACCTTTTGACCTCACACAGTTCTTCTGATCGCCATCAGCTGCCCTGCTGTATTTTCCTGAATCTCAATGATAAGGGTCAAGAGATTCAAAATCTCTTCCCTTTCAGGGGTGATTTTAGTTTTGGGAAAAGCCAGAAGTCACGGGGCACCAAATCTGGACTATAGAGGAGCCGGGTCACCTGGGTGATTTGATGTTTCACCAAAAGACTGTATAAGGTGTGATGCCTGAATGGGGGTGTTGTCGTGATGAAGCTGCCAATCATCAGTTGCCCGTAGCTGCAGCCTTCTGAATCATCCGAATAGTTTCTGTGGAGGAATGTCCAAGCTTAATGCAAAATTTCATGCAGATTTGTTGCTCTACTTGCTCAGTCATTTTGAATGCGATGGCCACACAGTGCACATGCTCATTCAGTGGCATCTACTCCTCCACTGACTAGTACAGTGAAGTTTTCATTGTTCACACACATGCATTCCAGTCCACTCTCCTTGGCTGCAAGGTTGTATCAATGTCATGCAAATTGTTCTCATTAAATTAACAATGGCTGGACTTCTTCTGGACAGACCTCATATATATACACATGTTATATATATATACTTTAGTGTGTGTGTGTATATTTTATAATGTATTATATATATTTTAATATATATAAATTTTATAATTTAGGAATATACTATATGTATTATTTCTCCAGTTTTCTATCACAAACATTTTCTTTATAAATATTCTACTAAAAACTTATTTTTAATGATTGTACACTATTTCATAACATGAAAGAGGTATGTCATCATTTATTAAATCAGCCCCATACGGTTGAAATTTATGTTGTTTCCAGTTTTTCTCTTATAAAAAACGCCACAGTGAACATCCTTGTGTACATCTGAGGTTCGTTTCTGGAAGGGAAGTGGCATCACTAGGTCAAAGGGGATATACATTGTGTACATAGAATTAAATCAGGAAGGGACCCCTTTAAAACCTTTATGTTGAATTAATAAGCTCTTTCATCATTTGTTCTGATTTGGCCCCAGGGAGACTGATCATGCAGGCGGCTCTAGAATTGGTCCAGGGAGTGGAGCCTGGAGTTCTGGATCACAATTCTCTGCATGAGCTTGGGCAGACCTCTCCTGCCTGGACCTCAGTTTTCTCCATCTGCACAGAGAGGAGTTGCACTAGATGTTTTCTCAGAGTATTTCCAATCAGCAGCACTCGGATTCTGGAAGTCTGTTTGCAGGGTGAATGGAGCCAAACTCAACCCTCTGGGCCTCCATCCATTAGACCGCCCTGCCCTCTGCTGGCCGGTTGCTAGATGCCAGCCCTGCTGCTGGCTCCTGCTGGGAGGGACCCTGGACATTCGCTGGGTTCACAGCAACCCAGCTGCCACTGTGAAACCAGCAAACTGGGAGAAGGTGGACAGGTGGCTACTGTTTCATTCCCAAAAACTGAGTTCTATGGGCTATGCTTTCAAATATCCCATTTTACTAATTTGTTTGGCAAATGTTCCTCCTTTGTGCCAGGGCCGTGTGAGGGGGCTGGGGACTTGTTTTTTGCTTTTGAAGAATCCACAGTCTAAAAAGGGAAGAACTGGTCACATGTTACTACCACGCAGAACAGAAAAAGATACAGAGCAAATGCCTCAGACATTTAATTATTCAGCTATTGATGGGTTCTCAAGCCCATGATTTATTTTTTATTTTTTATTTTGCATAAAGAGCTAATACAGATGGTTGCACTGGGTTGAACAGTGTCCTTCCAAAACCCATGTCTACCTGGAACCTGTGAATGTGATATAAGGTCTTTACAGATGGCATCATACTAGTGGGCCCTAATCCACGGACTGGTGTCCTTGTAAAAAAGAAATCAGAGACAGAGGGATGTGGGAGAAGGCCCTGTGATGACCAGGGCAGAGACTGGAGCGACGCATCTGCAAACCAAGGAACGCCAAGGATTGTCAGGAGCCACCAGTAGCTAGTAGAGGCAAGGAAGGATCTTTCCTTTAGAGCCCTCAGAGAGAGCAGGGCCCTGCCAACACCTTGATTTTGGACTTCTAGTTCCAGATCTGTTAGAGAACAAATTACTGTTGTTTTAAGTCACCCAGTTTTTAGCTATTGTTGCAATGGCCTTAGAACACCTATACAATGGTGACTATCAGAGGATGAAAGTTGGTAAATTGAGAAGTGTAAGGAATCTAATTGTGTGTGTGTGTGTGTGTGTGTGTGTGTGGCAGTTTGTGAATGTGTGTTTGGTGTGTGTGGGAGAGGCTCAAAGGCCCAAGTTGCTGAGTTGTGGCCTTGGTCCAGCTGCTGACTAGCGGTGTGACCCTGGGTGAGTCCTATGCCATTTCTGGGCGTTTGTTTGTTGGTCTGTATAGGATGGAATGGACAAGGCAAATGGTTTTTATAATTCATTCTGCTGTTGTTTTATTTCCTAAAATTAAATTCTTTGGGACTATGCCAAACTCCTTTCTTTCTTTCCTTTTATTTATTTATTTATTTATTTATTTATTTATTTATTTAGAGAATCAGATCTCTTTTTCTCAAAGTAAACATAGAACCTTGTAATATATATGACATGTAATGTGCCATAGAGAATTTCTGACTTATTTCCAAGGTCATGAGGTTGTGTTCAATCCTGCACTGGCCCTCTGGCATTGAGAAGGGTACATTGGATGTCAAATAATGAGGGCAATCATCCAGAGGTGAGTCACTTTCTTTATTGTTTAACAGGAAGACTTGTTTAATCCTCTGCGTTTATAATCATGGGGTCGCAGAACTTTCCCATAGGCTCAGAGAGGGTAAGGATATTAGTTTCTTGTGGCTGCTGTAACAACTTAGCTCGAACTTGATGATTTCAAACAAAATTTTATTCTCTTACAGTTCTTGAGGCCAGAAATCCAAAATCAACTTTGCTGGGCTAAAATCAAGCTGTTGGTAGGGCCATGCTCTCTTGGGAGGCTTTAAGAGAGGATCTGTTCTTTACTTCTTCTGGTGTTTGGTGGCTGCCAGCATTCCTTGGCTTGTGGCTGCATCACTGTAATCTCTGCCTCTGTGGTCACATTACTTTTTCTTGTGCCTGTGTCAACTCTCCCTCTTTCTTACTCTTACATGGACACTTGTGACTACACTTGAGACCACATACTGAGTAATCTCTCCAACTTGGATCCCTAATTTAGTCGTATCTGCAAAGTCTATTTTGCTGTGTAAATTGATATTTATGGTCTAACCCAGGGGTTAGAAGCTGGCATTTGGGAGAGCTGTTATTCACCCACTGTGGAAGTGTTGTGTCTCTAGTGAGTGACAGAAACATATTCTGTCAGACTCCTCCTCTCTTACTCTCTTTATGCCCATTTTCTCTCTCTGCCCAGTAAAGAAACTATTTGTAAAGAAGCAACCTGGAGCCCTTTTATGGATAAGGTGGGGAGGCAGAGGCAATGTTTGAGCTCAGGACACATGGAAGACAGGGCACCTTCCAGACAGGAAGCACAGAGGCAGACCCAGCTGGGCAGCTATGTCTGGAGGCAGCCCTCTGTCAAAGGTTCACTTGAGCAGGGAGGAAACCTGAGCTAGGTCCTGTGCCTAGAGCTTCCTCCTCTGATATAATCCCCCAAACAGCCCCCTGTGACAGAAATTATTAGGACTACTTTACAGATGAGAAAACTAAGGCTCTGAAAGGGGGCCACTGAGAGGTCCAAGGTTCCACAGTTAATGAAAGGTAGTGTGGGGACCCACATTTATCAGTCTGTCAGCTTTAGAAAATCCACCTGGTTCTGGGTTTCTGCTGCCCTGACCTAAGAAGCATGCCCTGAGTATGGGGTCAGAACACTGGACTTGAGTCTGGGATACAGGCTCCCCTTTTTAAGTAATTCTGCGGGCAACTCATTTTAATTTTCAAGAGTCTCTGTTTTCTTATCTGTAAAATGGGGCTGAGAGCACTTGACCTCCTCCCTGGGCAAGCCTTGTACCCTCCTTGCCCACAGAGGAGGGGCTGTAGGTAAGGCTTCGCTGGCCTGGCAAGCCTTCCAGGAAGAATGGTGGTCACAACAGGGGTTGCACATGGGGCTTTGCAGGGCCTGGCACAGACAAGGGCAACTCACCCCTCCAGAAGGTGCCCTGCAGACAGAGTGGTACATCAAGGCCATTTAGCTCTTGCTGATGGCCATTTTGTTTAATTCAGTAGGCATTCACTGGGTAATGATTCTAGGACAAGCCCTGAGCTGGTGATGATGGCAAGGCATGGTGGCCCCACATCAGTGACTTCACAGGTCACAAGAGATGAGTACGTAAATGACATAAGAGAAAGCAGCATGTGGCTAGGACCAGGAGAGAGACATAAACATGTGAATGGGGATGCTGATAAGGGAGTAATTAACTCGGACCCAGGGCATGTGCCTTGGAGAGGACAGTGGACTCATAGTCCTCTATGTGGTCCAGTTTCCATAGCCTCTCCATGTTGATCCTCACTGCCACCATAGAGGGAGGGGATAGAGTAAGAATACTAGTACGATAAATAACTTTTATTCTTTAAAAATTAAAAATGGGGATTACATCAAAATTACAACTAAACTGTAGTACAATCATCACTCAGAACTGTCAGAAATCAAGTGAGTGGAAGTTCAACAACTATGGAATTAAAGAAACCATATCCGTCCAGACTGGTAGGAGTGGCAGAGATACAGAGATGCTGAATGGGCTGGTCACACATCCACATGTGGTGGATAAAAATTGAGGAGAGGTATCACAGGAGCAAAGAGTGCCAGCCTCACAACGGGTCCCCCAGCCCAGGGTTCCAGGATAAGTTCCAAGAAGATAAGTCCCCACAACTTCTGGCTGCAAAAACCAGAGGGGATTGAGTTAGTGGAAGAAACTTCTGGAGCCCCAAGCAGTTCCTCTTGAAGAACCCACACGAACTCACTTACCTAGGCTAACACCCTCTGAGCTCCAGCACTGGGATAGAAGCTTGAGAGACATCAGTGGTGTACTGGGAGAAACTGAAGTGCCTGACACCAAGGCAAGCAGAGGCTATTATCCTTTTACTAAACACTCCCCTCACAGAGCCATCAAGCCAGCAAGCTGGTTACCACTGTTTGACCTGCCTTGGAAATCCCCAGAGACTCTGCCCCACCCAACTTATGGCCCACGCAAGATGCTTTTCCACATGAATGACTGGTCTTGGTTCCTCCTGCACAACTTCCTAAATCTTCTCACATAAGCAACAGCTGGTCTCAGTAAGCCCCCAGGCCTGGCACTAGCAGCAGCCAGCCTAGATTCACAGCTTGGTTTTGCCTGGGAATCTCCAAGCCCAGCACAAGTAGCAGCCATCTCAGATTGCTTTGTAGCTCAGGCAGGGTGGCCCCGGGCAAAACTCAGGTGGGGGTTGACCTTGGCCTGCACCACTCAGGAAACCTCAGGACCTGTGCACCCAATGGACAGCTACAGACAATGTTGAAGCACCACAACCCTACCCCCACACAGCTGATCCTCCATGGAGAGCAGAGGTTGGTGGTCAGTGGTCACAGTCGGTCCTTGCAGCTGACTGGCCTGGGTAAATCCTTCCCATTGATCTCCCAACAGTAATCAAGGCTCAACTACAAGAGGAAGGTGTATCCAGCCCACACAAAGGGCACACCTCAAGTACTCAGCTTGGGTGATAAGGGAGGCTGTGCCACTAGACCCTACAGGACACCTACGACATTAGGACACACTACCAAGACAGGGAGTCATAGAAACTCTCCCTAACAAATAGAAATAAACACAGGGATGTTGCCAAAATGAGCAGACAAAGAAACATGGCCCAAATGAAATAACAGATCAAAATCCCCCAAAAAGAACTAAACAAAATGGAGATAAGCAATCTATCAGATGCAGAGTTCAAAGCACTTGTTCTCAGGATGCTCAAGGAACTTAGTGAGGACCTCAACAGCATAAAAAAGATCCAGTCAGAAATGAAGGATACATCAATTGAAATAAAGAACAATTTACAGGGAAACAACAGTAGAGTGGATGAACCCAAGAATCAAATCAATGATTTGGAACATAAGCAACTAGAAAACTATCAATCAGAACCACAAGAAGAAAAAAGAATGCAAAAAAAAATGAGGATAATGTAAGTAGCCTCCAGGACAACTTCAAGTGTTCCAACATTTGCATCATAAGGGTGCCAGAAGGAGAAGAGAAAGAGCAAGAAATTGGAAATCTATTTGAAGAAACAGTGAAAGAAAACTTCTCTAATTTGGTGAAGGAAATAGACATGCAAGTCCAGGAAGCACAGAGAAGTCCCAAACAGGATGGATGCAAAGCGGCCCATGTTAAGACACGGCGTTATTAAAATGCCAACTACATTAGGTTAAAGATAAAGAGAGAATCTTAAAAGCAGCAAGAGAGAAGCAGTTACCTACAGGGTAGTTCTCATGACTGTCAGCTGATTTCTCAAAAGAAACTTGGCAGGCTAGAAGGTATTGGCAAGAAATATTCAAAGTCATGAAAAGTGGGGACCTACAGCCAAGATTGTTCTACCCAGCAAAGCCATCATTTAGGATCCAAGGGCAGATAAAGAGCTTCCCAGACAAGAAAAAGAATTAAAGGAGTTCATCATTACCAAACCATTATTATATGAAATGTTAAAGGGGCTTACTTAAGAAAAAGAAGATCAAAACTATGAACAATACAATGGCAATAAATACATATCTATCAACAATTGAATATAAAAACCAAACCAAGCAAACAAAAAGAACAAAGACATAATCATGGATACAGAAAGCGTTTTGATGGTTGCCAGATGAGAAGAGAGGGTAGGGGAATGGGTGAAGAGATGAGGGGATTAAGAAGTACAAATAGGTAGGTACAGAATAGCCATGGGGCTATAAAGCACAGTATTGAAAATGGAGAAGCCAAAGAACTTATATGCACGACCCATGGACATGAGCAATGGTGGGGGGGTTGTCTGAGGGAGTGGGGGCGCTGGGTGGAGAGGGGCAAAGGGGAAAAAATCAGTACAACTATAATAGCATAATCAATAAAATAATTTTAAAAAAAGATATAAAATATTAAGAATGAAATGGCCACTGTAGAACATGTAGAAGATGCAAATAAGAAAAAAAGAAAATAAAAATGACTCATGAACCCATTGTCCAGTGACTCTCCATTGTCAATATATTGGTGTGTTTTATTCTAATATTTTTTTTCTCTACAGATTTTACTCTGCATCCTGTTTTGTAGCCTGCTTTAAAAAAAAAGTAAAAGTGAATAATTTTGTGAATGGCTTTGGACAACTAAATGTTAAATTGGATACATAATATTTGTAAGATAGTAGTATCATACCTTCACAAATGCCCAGAATAAAATTCTTAAAATTCTTACGTCTTTGTTCACACAGTTAATTACTTCCTGGAGATGAATTCCTGGGTTTGGAGTTGCAGTGTCAGAGGGTAAGCTCGTCTGAACAGCCAAATTTGCCCTCCTCAAAGGTCATTCTGATTTATATTCTCAGCAACAGTGTTTGAAAGTGGCTGTATCTCCCCCCAAGTTCACCAATGCTGGCTTTTATCATATTATCGTCTTCGTCAGTTTGGTAATCAAAAATGTTCTCTAGCTGGTTTAACCTGTATTTCTAGGATGATTTAGGGATTTTGAACATTTTTCTTGTGTTTACAGGCCATGCATATGTGTGTGTATCTTTCCTGGTAAAATGTCAGCTTTGTGTTTCCTGACATATTTGGAAGTTCATCTGATGTACCAGGACAGAAGACAGTGACCCCCACCCCCTTTTATTGATGAGGAGACTGAGGTTCAGTGTGGATAAGTGACTTGCTCAATGTCACTTGAGCAAATAAGTTCTGGAACCGAGACGTCTGCTTTGGGCTTTGCAGTCACTCTGTAGTACTTCACCCACTGTGTCATGCAGATAGATGACCCTCTCCTATGGTTCTGGGGGGGAAAAAAAATCAAGCCTGCCGTGGTTCAATTTAGTCCTGATTCTTAAAATAATCTATCCTGTAACATATAGTAGTGTTAGCAGAGAAAATATGTTTCGCCACTTACTGCTGAAGGAGCTGGAGATCCGCCGTGGGCTGTGACCCTTTAAGAGCGTGCCCTCCATTCTGATAAATCAGGTCCTGGAAGGCTGTGTGGGAGATTAGTGCTGACGTGTGTGGGGACAGTTAGCATGATTATTAACAGGACACCGTGTTTGGAGACAGCTGGCTCAGTGCGCATGCGAGCTCCTAGAGACCCCAGGTCAGAACCGGACTCTGGGAGCAGCCTGGCCTGGGGATTGTCCACCCACCCAGCCACACCCCCAGGGCCAGCTCTGCAGTGTCCATCCGTCCACTCTCTTTTGCCTGTGGGTCTTGGGGCCATTTGCAATGCTGGGGGTTAGAAAGAGCTCGTCCCAAACCTGGTTCTGCCATGAACTCACCTCTGACTCTCTAAGCACCTCCCGGCTCCTCTCTGCCTTAGTTTCCCCTGCCTGTCCAGCAGGTCTTGGTCACGATCGTCTCCAAGGGCTCTTCGGAGTCTAGTTCGGGCTGCCCTCTCCATCTGTCCACCCTGGCCTTTGCCGCCTGAGAAGATGCAAACCCACAGAATGTGATGCACAGTGGGACCTTCTCAACCTCCCGTCTAACTCAGGCCACACACTTGGGTTTGCAAGAAAGAAGACTTTATCTTTCTCTCGCAGACTGGCTTTGTCTTTTGACCTGTCATTCAGTGAATTCCAAGTGATCTCATTACTTTAGAGTCTCTCTCCCTACTCTTCATCGGCCAGATGGTGTCTCAGTTCCGAGTGGAAGCTCACCGAGTGCCTTGGCAAAACGAGCTGGGGGCTCTCTGTGTCCTGGGGACACCCATGCTGACTTCCCACCCTTGAGGCACCTCAGCCCTCAGGGTCCTTCCTTCCTTCCCAAGGCAGACCTCCCTGGAAGTGGTGCCGTCTCAGTTCCATTAGAGGCGACTAGGGGACACACGGAAAATCAGCTGCTCTCTCCTACGGCAGGAAGCTGTACGAGACTCATGCACACCATACACAGCCATTTCTACCCTGCCCACTCTCGAACACGGGACCTCTCCCAGGCTTCCGTTCCCCTGCCCCTGCTTCTGCTCTCCCAAAGCGGCCCAGGTCTCCCCCACTTTTAGATCGCTCCAAATCCACCTGAGACTTCTGTTACCCCTATAACTCTAGGCTTAGCCTGAGGAAGTGTGGGGTTCCAGGCCCTTTCCAAGGACTTCTCCAGAGTTTACCTCTGACCCTCTTCTCTCTTCCAGCCCATGGAGTTTTTAATGTCCTTTGGGATATAAAATAATGACTTTGACAAATGATGCATTGTTCCCAATCCTTTTGTCTTATACCTTGCCCCTGTTCTTTTTAATTGCTCTCTGCGTCTGCTGAAATAACCTTGTTGCTTATGGTGCAGTGTGAGTGCGGCAAGAGCAGAGTTGTAAGGAAATATGGAGACATCCACTGAACAGCTCGAACGTTGCCTGGCCACATGGAGACAGGGTGCTTGGTGGGTCTGTGCTGGATCTGTGACTGACTTTGGTTAGCCCACTGTGCCTTTCCTGGAGCCACGTTTAGATACTAGAAGTCCAGCATTTTTGAGGGGGTATATTAAAAGTTTATTCTCCAGTAGTCAGCACTGGCTGGTAAAAAAAAAATGCAAGGTTTTTCTCCATAGATCATACATTCACAAGGCATCATTAGCTTAACAGTGAGAAAGCCTCTAGTATGTCCTCTGGAAAATATCCACTTTGCAGTGTAAACAGATGCTATTATTGTGTTCACTTACAATTCCGGAAGGAAAGACACAGCTTGGCAAAAAAAGGTTTTTTTTTTTTGTTTGTTTGTTTTTTTAGATCTTAAAGTCAGGTGCAACAGCTCAGAGACAAAAGTTTGACATAACAGTCTTGCTCTACGTTTCCACATCAAAGGGAGGAAGACTCCTCCACCTAGAAATTAGTATCTTTCCTTCTTCTTCCTCCTTGAAATATCAGAGCAACATTTCTTTGTTTGCTTACCATTACATATACACACACGGACTTCCTGAGGACTGAAATCAGTCCATCTGAGGGCATCCTACTTGGGTTTCCAGGGTTGAAGGAATTTTGTAGTTTTAGTTTTTTAAAAAAGTGCATTCAAAGAAGAAAATAAAAGATGGGTACAGGGTTGAGAGTTATACAAGCAGGTCCCTAAAGATGATAGTCCTTGTCCATTTATGGCATACAGTCACCTCAGATGTATACAGCACCCTTCCCCCAAGTTAGGCTAAGCAGTTGTCTTTTCCATTGTGGTTCAGAAAGTTCCAACTTGAATCAGGTGACGGTCTTTGGAAATAGTTATTCTAGCCTGTACAAAGGTTTCATGACAGTTTGTCACAGGTAACAAAGTTATTTTGCAAGACCCACTTCTTTCCAAAATTAAAAAACTACTAGTCTATATGTTTTAGTATGATTTTTGTTTGTTTATTTGCAAAGCAGCATAGCAACATCGTGATTGTAGGACTTGCCTGAGGTCACAACTGTAAACATCGTTTGTACATCTGTAAAACAAACAAACAAACAAACAGGAGGAGATGGGTTCTTAAAGGCGGGGAAAATGGGGGCATCTGTAATAGTGTCAACAATGAAAATCAAGTTAAAAAGTAAAACAAAATTAAAAATCCAAAAAGGCACAGTTTGAGAGCGGTGACTGCATTTCTCCTTCGGAATGAGTTCTCCTATGGCTTAACTGATGGCAATCTTTTTTCTTCCAGGAAGTGAGGGAACTGGCGTTTGGGGACGCAGTTGGCAGCACCTGGCTTTTCCACGTGGGCACCAATAGCTGACAGAGAGCCATGTATCTTGCAGACGTCAGCGTTGTTGACCACAGAGCTGGCCGCCGGGGAAACAGGGAGAGTAATGCCTCTGCTCTGAGTTACTGCCATCTCATTGGTCTTCATGGCCAGACCACCACTGAGCATGGCTGTGTACTGATTCCACTGAGGGACCACGATTTCCTTGGGAAACACCTCAGGGACCCTCTTTGCCTCTGTTCTTAAAAGAGCCATGGTGTTTTTGATGGCCAGCTTTCTCCCAAGGCGTGTGGAGCTATGGTTGGTACCATGCGTCATGTAGGGGACCTTCAAGTTACCTTTGGTGGGAGAAGCTCATCTGCATGTTGCATATGGAAGGCACTCAAGAATCTGAAGAGTGCTGGCCGATGCGTTCCTCCTGCACCGTGTGCAGCTGTGTTGCTTGCCTTGTCTGCGAGGCTGGGCTGCTAACAAAGGCACCATGCCTGGGGACGTGGTCACAGTCCAAATGTACAAGGAACTTCAACTTTGACATAGGTTGGCTGGGCTTGAACAAATGTTGATGGGAGACTGCTCTGACCTTCCATCTCAGTGCAGGTGTTCGCCAAGCTCTCTGCTTTGCCACCAACATCAGGAGACCTGGACTTGATGTTTTCTGCTTGGCTATTGGCAGGGAAGAGGGCCTGAAAAGATGTGGTCTCCAGGATGTTTGGACTTGGGCTCTGAAACTCCTGGTCTCCCAACATTGAGGACGACGAACCGTTGGTCAAGCCATTACTCTCCGCTGAATTGTTTTCTCTGCTGCTCTGTTGCTGCAGGACCACAGGAGTAGAACCCACTTTCCCTGGGGCACCCAGAGGGGCATCATGGCGAACCTTGGCAGGAGTGATGCTAAATAGATGCTGGGAAGAGGCATGGGGACCTTCAAGGAGCTGCTGGGGGGTATTTTGGGAGCAACTTTATTTACACTGATGCTTTCAACAACATTACGGTGACAGCTGGCACTCATGGTGCCATTCTCACCAACCACCATTGGCTTGGGACCCATAAAGTCACCGGGATCCCCCAGCAGGGGAGTGCTGGGGATCTGGCTGCCCATGTCCATCTGAATACATTGCTGCAACATGACCGCATAGGTAAACTTCTTCTGGCAGATGGGGCACGGACTCTGCATTTTAATGGATGTGCCGATTTGGTGGACGTTGAAGTGTGTCTTCAAGTTGCCTTCAGTGGGGAGGGCTCAGTCACAGCCCTCTCTTGGAACAGTCTTTCCCTGGTGTTGGTGTGGTAATGTATTTTGAGGGAGCTTTGGCAGCTTAAGAAACAGTGGCAAATGAGACATTTGTTGGGGTTTGTGGTGGCCTTATAAGTTTTCTCTGCCAGCTGCTGCAACTTCAGGGGCTCTGGCCCTGGCTGGGGTGTCCCTCTCCCTTGGAAGCCGCCAGCCCTTGGGGAATTAGGGTTTGGCCCCACCTCAGAGAGTATGGACCCATTTTCACTTTCTGGAGAAGGCTTGGGCTGCAGGTTGTTAGTCAGTGGGCTACCCATTAGGTCCTTTGGGTTAGTTCCTGATGAGAGATTCTGAGGTATCCCTATATCAGGGGTTGCTGTTACCAGGACAGGTTTGCTGTCTAAAGAGAGAATCAGTTCATCAGCAGGGACAGTGCATAAGTTACTCCTGTCCCCATTTTGCATGGAACTCGGCAAACAGCTGGGGAGTTGCCATCACCTGGAAATGCCAATGAAAGTGCACCTTGGAGTTGTCCATGGTGGCGAACCGGTGGCCACAGAGACAGCACACGAAGAGTCACTCTCCAGTATGGAAAAAGAAGTGGGTCTGCAAGGAGCTCAGTTCCCAAAACCTTGCTGCAGTAACTATACTTGTGCCTGTAGAGGGTGGCCTGGTCTTTGGGTTTGACATCTACCGGTGACCTGTTGGATGGCTTTCCTTTCCCTTTCCTGGTTGGGTCTAACGTCACAGTGGAGGAAGGGTTCTGGAAAAGCACAGAACCTGGGGCCTGAGGTATCAAAGCACTTGGAAGGCAGCTTGGGAGCACCCTTGACCCAGCTGTCCTCAATGCGAGGGCACCAGCCCTGGGGACACAGAGCTGGCAGTGGAAAGGATGTTTGCATGATGTAGCTTGGCTTGTTTCAAGGTGTCCAGAGAAAGACCCTGGCTTCCAGCTTTCTGGCTGAGCAAAGCCACAGCCCTAGAAAGCTACCGGGACACGTGGCTGCCAAGGTCTTTAGGGCGTCAGCTCCCACCATGTCGGAGTAGAAGGTGTGGGCAGATCACATGTTCACCTGGACACAGACCTGCTGCAGCTACTGCTGCTGTGAACACAGGATCTGCTTCAGGACCCATGGGATGCTGTTGGCACTAGGGGCAGAAACCACATCCATGCTCCGCTGATTCATCCCCCACCTTGGTGCCCTGTAGTGCTGGAAGAGTGATGTTAGAGTTGGCCACTTTGCCTTTGGGTAAATAGCTTAAGTCCTGGGGTGTGGTGACAGGGTGGTCTTCTGTCTTTAAGTACAAAATAGATTCCACCCCTGGCTTCTCCTTCCTGTCCCCTGAGCTGCCACCATCCTCCTTGTGACTGTCCTTCCTGCTTGAACTGTGGCTGGAGGCTCAGCAGGGCCTGCAGAAGTCACCGGCCCCTCCCTATTGTTCATGATGAGGACAGGTGGATGGTTAGTGCAAATTTTCTTATGTTCTAAGAACTCAGAGAAGCTGAAGAACGCTCCACGGCATTTCTCACACTTGTGAGTCTCCTCCCAACAAGGCCTCTTTACAGTTGGCTCGGTCTAGTCCCAGGGTAGTTCATTGGAGCACCTGGCTCTCCCTCCGCTGGTGCTGCGCCGCATCTGCACACTCCTCAGCAGGCTGCTGTGGTGGCTGCTCGCCACGGTCCTCCTTGGAGTTGATGGGTTGGGGTTTCGCTTGCTTGTGCCTCTGCATGGTGTGAGCATTGGGGCCCAGGAGAGCTGCAGTTCTTTGCCCACTCCGAGAAGTCCAGCTGTTTTTCCAATAAAACCCATCCTCATCCACGTGCTTTCTGCTCCTCTTGCTCCTCTTCTAAGGCCAGACCCAGAGCAGCCAGGGAGCTCCCATGGTGCTGGCAGCTGCCTGGATCATGTGGTGAAAGAGGGTGAGGTGGCACCGCCGCGGGCCACGGGCCTTCTCCGAGCCACACTTCCTCTGCCTGCCTCCAGCCACCACAAGAGGCGGCGGTGGTGTGCAGGCGGGGGCTTTGGCAGGACCCTCTCCTCTCTTCAGCTTTGGTCAGTATCTCAGATTCATCTCCGGGCTCCACATTTTATTCTATTATTGTGTGTTTTAATCCTTTATTGCTTGCTTTTATTATTATACAAGCAATGCATATTTGTTAGTAAAAGTCAGACAATACAGTAAACAGAAGAAAATAAAAATCATGCAAACCCTTTTTAACTTCTTAGGGTCCTTATCTCTGCATACTTGTTTTTCATTTTTACTGAAGAGGGATCTGACTTCATGCAGTATTTTTCTTTTAAAATCATTCTGAAATCTTTATGTTGTACCAAATACACTTTTGGGACATCATTTCCAACAGCTACATAGTATTCCAGTAAGCCCTGAAATGCAGCCAACCATCCCTATGAATAGGCATTTAAGGGTTTCTAATTTTTTAAAGACTGTTAGACTGAACAACATGAGATTTCTAATATTTGGCTATTCTTGACCATGATGGCACTTTCATGTGGTTTGACCTGGTGTAAATAACACCATGAAGAATGTCATTAAAATTAATCTTTGCACAAATTTTTCAATAACTTGCTTGCATCCCTAGATATTCTTAGAAATCTACTTGCTGAGTCAAAAGAGGTGTATACTTTCAAGCAGAGCTACACTTTATTTATTTTTAAAAATACTTTATTTACTTATTTTTAGAGAGAGGGGAAGGGAGGTAGAAAGAGTGGGAGAGAAGCATCAATGTGTGGTTGCCCCTCCCAACCCCCACTGGGACCTGGCCCGCAACTCAGGCATGTGCCCTGACTGGGAATCGAACCAATTGACTCTGATTCTCAGGGATTGTCAGACTCCGCCGAGCCACACCAGCCAGGGCAAGAACTACACTTTAATACACAGGCCTCAGGTGTGTGTCCAAAGCAGATCGAGAGAACAAAGGGACAAGGGTGCTGGGTATCCTGTAAGGAGGCCTGGGCTAGGCCTGAGGTGAGGGGGCAGAAGTCCCAGCTGCTCCCCTCACTGAGATGTGACTCTGGAGCTCAGGTGGGACTTACTCCGGAGAGCAATCCCAGGGTTTTCGTCATGGGACAGCTGGTGCTTTGTTTCAGATATTCGTGGATTGGCCGAGGGTTGGGCATTCTCAACCCTGTCCAACTTCCATCGCCCTTTGAAACTCTGCCTGAGCTCAGGATCCTCAGAGAAACCCCCTTCTCCTGGGAAAGGTGACTCAGAGATCAAGGCTTTTAAAATGACTCACTATTGCCTCCGTGGTTTTGAACGTTTAAGAATGCGACTTGGCATTGAGGATGGGCCAGGCCTGGCTGCGGAGGGGGTTCTGACGGGTTCTGTGGCGGCAGGCCTCCTGAACCGTTGAAGCGTGCAGGTTGAATTTTAAAAATAATTGTCCTTTTTAATGATGTAAAACATGTCATCTAGATTAAAAAATAAACACACTTTATTACTTTCCCAGTCCTTTCTTCCTCCCTCCCAGGGCCAGATGGGGATTGCTTGAATATTTCTGGCGTATTTCACATATTTAATAACGCCCTTGGAGGTTCTTCCAGATCTGATGAAAATGTGGGATTGAACTCTGCCCATAGACTGTTCACAGAAAAGGAAGCTGGGGGTGAGTGTGTGTGTGTGTGTGTGTGTGTGTGTGTGTGTGTGTGTGTGTTGGGGGTGGGGACGCATCCTATTTTGGAAGCAGCTGGGTCTACAAGTCAAAAGGCCTACACTTTTTATCTTGAGCAACAAAGGACATCGGTTCTCTGCCCCCACCCTCTTCCATGCCTTTTGGGGATGGGGAGCGGGGTAAGGAAAAGGGAAAAAGAAAATCACCGCAGCTAAGCAACCTAGAGCAGTTTCTGGAGAGAGGCCTTCCCTGAGACAGCTTTCCACCAGCTCCCTTGACTTGCAGCAAATCCAAGAAAATAATTAAAGCTTTAATTTATTTATATATCTTCTCCATAGATAGTATAGATACAACAATTGCCATCTCCTCATTTACGGACGCAAAGCCTTCCAGGAGCCCAGGCCTCTCGCAGCGGCCAAGTGCGTTCCCGGGCTGCCGCCGGGTGGAGGGAAAGACGGAAGCCCCCCGCTTGTCCGGCTGGCGCGGCCCCACTCCGCGCGGGGACCACGGGGGGCTCTGAGCCCCGCGGCGGCGGAACAATGGCCGGCGTCGTGCGTGCCGCGGGCCCGGCGGGCTGCCTCGGAGCTGGCGCACCTGGGTGATGGGCACCTCCCGAGACGCCCCGGGCCTGCGGGCCTGACAGGCGCACGGCGGCTCCTTAATAGACTGCGCGAGTGTTGTCCGGGAGAAAGTCTGCGGCAGTCCCCGAGGAGAGATCATCAGGCCGAGTGGTCCCTGGAGCAGGATTTATTAGCAGACAGGATGGGGAAGTTGATTAGCCTCCGCGGCTGAACGGACATCCTGTCAGACAGGCCTCTTAATCCAATCACTTACCTGTCGAGGGGGAGTCTCCCGCGCCACCCTGCCCCGGCCTCCTCCGCTGCCCGCCCCGGAACCCGAGGCCGCGGGCCGGGCCTGCCCCGCGCAGCCCACGCTCCGCTCGGGTCTGGGACTGGGCGACTACTTCGCAAGTCTCTCCGTCGCTCCGTGCCGGGTCGGCTCTCTGATCTGTCTTCCTGTTGAGGCAACAACCGCCAGGTTGCTCTGCTGGACTCACAGCCCTGGTCGTTGTTGACTCTTTCCTGCACCGCAGCCTTACCTTACGCGTGGCTCTCTGCTCCCCGCTTAGGAAAATTCCGGCTGCTAGGTGTTGTCTCATTTGGACCTGAACCACCTTTCCAGGGGCATCCCTGCCTGTCCCTCTCCCTGGGGCCTCTGCCTTAGGCAAACCCAGCTACACTCCCCATTTCTCAAACTGCTCCTGCCTACCTCCTGAGCCAGGGTCTGGCTAGAATGCTATCCCTCCCCAACTTCCAAAATTCAACTTTCCTTGGAGGTCTTGCCTCCAGGCCTAATCTTCCCTGATTACCTCCCTCCTTCCCTGCCCAGGGAACCTCTCCCTTCTCTGCAAGTTGACCTGCACTAAGGTGAGGACTCCCGCCCCCATTCTGTCTCCACCGCTTCCTAGTTCTGTGACCTTGGCCACATGACCTCACCTGGGACCTCTTCTGCTGTAAAACAAGAATAATAACAGAAAGTTCCTCATAGGGTTGTTGTGGGACCAAATGAGAGGATGCATGTAGAGAGCTGGGGGTGATGCTTGGTACATAGTAGAGCTCAGTGCTCAGCATCTGTCTGATCCTGCAAGGAGTAGTATGGTAGGACCTCCTTCACTATGTCAAATGTCATCAGGACAGGGGCCAGGCCTTTGCCATCACCCTCTGTCCCCGCTGTCTCTGCCCCCGTCCCTCACCATGGACAAAGACTCTTACAGATGAGGTGGCTAAATGTTGAGTGAATGAAGGAACTGCTGCCACACTGCAGACCAAGTCCGAAACACCATCTCTCTGGGGGACCCCTAGAGGCCCCATATCTGGTTGATCTGACCCTGGAAGTAGAAAGGCGTGGGGCAGGGCTCCCATCTGCTTTTGTGTGGCAGGCATTGAAATGTGTGTTCTCTCCAGCTCTTGTCAAGAGTTTAGGAATTCAGACTGTATTGATCTGCTGCATCTTCGAAGCCATCAATCATCATTAAGAAACAGGACCTGAGCCCCTGGATGTGTGGCTGGTGCTGGGTAATTTACAGGATTTGACACACGCGTACACACATACACACAGATGTCGCTAAAAGAAGTCGGCTAAGACAAGCACTGAACACTTAGCAGGCAAAGAGGGACAGAACCCAGGGAACTTAGAGACCAAAGGTAACTGACCAGGAAATACATCAAATCCCACTTTCTGGTGGAATTGCAGATTTTTGTGGTTGATCGCAACTGTCTAATGAGCACTTCACTTTGGTAAAGGTGGATGCTGAGGTCTCACCCAGGCCCTGCCACCTCCTACTAATGTCTGTCTCTTCTGGCTGCTCACAACCTATCTGTTTTGACTGATTCCATGTCAAGGTCACCGGTCTTTGGTTTGGGCCATGTTCCTTATTTCCTTTTCAAAAAAACAGAATAACAATCATCAGGCAAGGTTCTCATGCCTTGGTGTTTTTCAAAAATTTCTAACCATACCTGGATAATCTTGGTGTGACAGAGCACACCATTGGCCTGGGCTTCAGAGCTTTTGGAGCCTGGCCACCCTGCTACTGATTAATTGTGTGATCTTGGTGGGGATGGGGGCGGGAGCGCAGTAGGGTATTTGTCACTGAGTTTCTGTTTCTCCATCCATCAAATGGGGGTAATATTTGGCCTACCGTCACGGGAGGAGAAATTTAAGAGTAAAATGAAATAATTGATAGGAATGTGCTTTTCAAAGTATAGTACCATACAAAATTAAGGCAGAATTCCTATAATGAAATTGCTTCTGAATATTGATTGCCCTCAATGCTAGGTGCTGGGAAAGTAGAGGTGGCCAAGGCTCAGGCTGCCCTCAGTGGGTTCAAAACAGAGAGAGACCGATGTGGGGACACTGGCTAAGGCACCTGGTGGGAAGAAGTCAGTGCTGGGGAAAGGAGATGGCAATGAAACCTCCCCTTCCCCGGCCCTGGGGCTGGCAGGGCTTCAAGGAGGAAGGGGTTGGAGTAGCTGGGGCAAAGGGTGACAGGCAGAGGGAGCAGTAAGGGTTAAGGCCCAGGGATGGGAAGGTAGACTCTGTGGTAGACAGGGGAAGAGGAGGTGGGAAAAGCAGATGGAGTAGATTTGCAGGGCCTCATTGCCGGTGAGCTCAGCCCACCTGGCAGTGACCACATCAGAGCATTCAGGAACTTTGGAAGATGGAAGGCTGTGTGTGAGGCAGGAGGCAGGGAAGAAGCTACTGCCATAGCCAGATGAGAGATGGTGAGGCCTGAGGACCTGGGAGCTGGGGGACCTGCCTTCTGACTCCCTGGGTGGAAGATAAGAGATAGCAGAGGCCGGGGTGAGGTGACTGGGGGAGCCCCATGGAATAGAATTGGAGAAGTGCTATACTGCATCCAAATAGGAAACAGTTAGTTTGCAGAGAGGCCTCTCTGTCTATTCAGGGGCCATGGACACCACTCTGGTGCCAAAGTAAACATCGGTACCAAAGTAGTGTCCCCCCACTCTCTGCGTGCCTAGAAAGAGGACTTCTCATAACACGAACATTTCAGTCCTCTCCCATCAAACCAGGACACAAGAAAGAACTTGTATGCTGAGGACCACCAGCAGAGCCTAGATGGTGGGCTGGGAGTCAGGTCTGGCTCATCCGCTTCCCAGCTATGGAACCCCAGACGAGCAGTGTAACTTCAGAGTCTCTATTTTTAAAATGGGGATGATAATAATAATAATAATGACCAAAAATGTATTAAGTACTTACCTGAGTCAGGCACTGCAAGATTCTCACCGAGGATGGGAGGCGGGAAGGGGGCTGCTTGTCCCAGCCCCCACTCTCTGCGCCTCCTTCTGCCCAGACCGTGGGCACCTGCTTGGGTAGGCAGGAGTGGGCAGGATGTTGACATCAATGAGGAGAATAAATTTGCTCAGGTAAAATCCCATTCTTGTGGGAACCGCACAAGTTCCCAAGATGACTATGGCTTTGAACCCATCCTAGAACCCCTGCAGTAGCCTTCTGGGGGACATTCTGGCTGCACTTGAATGGCTCTGGGGGCAGGACCTCATTCTTCCCCTGACATTCCTTTGTGTCTTAGAGCATCTCTGACTGTAAAAAAAGGAATTTCTTAAGCCAAATGGACACTGGTTCTTTGAATCTAAACTAAGCGCTGATTCTTTTAGGGGCCTCTACTGCTCCTCAAATTGCCACCTTCTTTGGTGTCACATTGCCAGGGGTCTTGGGTTCCAGGTTGAGGAGCTTGGTCTTTATTCTGCATGCAAGGGGACCCAGGGAGGCCCCTGGGCAGGAAGACTACAAACAGGCAGAACTCTGCTCAGGAAGATGGCTCTGCTGGCTGGGCTGGGGCTGGGGTCCTCCAGGCATAGCCACCTGACTCCGGTCTCTGCATTCATTAATGGACTTGAGGGCAGATAACCAGTGATAACCATTTCTCTTCCCAGACAAACAGGTCCAAGGCCAGTGGTCATGATAGGGACTAAGAGGAGGCATATGTCAAAGCTCTATTTTAGGGCCATCTCAAGTCCGGGTACCATGGAAGCTTGTGTCTCCCAAACCCTGTTGGCCCTCAGATCCTGTCTTTCTGCAGAACCAAAGATCGCAGGCAGAGGCAGGAACCTGGAGTCTTGGGTGAAGGGAGTCTCCAGCTCTCCACCAGGCCTGAGGCAGCTGAGGGCTGTAGCAGATGGCTGTGGTCAGCTCTCTACCCTGAGACCAGGGCTTTACTCGCCCCAGGATCCCTTCTGACCTTTGCGTTCTCCAAAAAAAGTCAAGGTGATGACAAGACACATCTATCGCATCTCAGCCATCATTGCAGTTGAAAGATGGGCCCGGAGCAGGTGGACTGCTTCAATTATGATGGATGAGGACGGTGACAGCTCTCGGGAGAGCGCGGGAACCTGGCAAGTGCTCACTCAGCTATGACTCCTCTGGTAGCAATTTGACAAGATCAGAGCACTTTATAGAAGTGGAAAGTTTGGGGACCTCGGGGTTTGCTTGGCTCGGGGACTCCGTCTGATGAAGCCCTCTGCCAGCCATGCCAGGTGGGTGGCTCTCCTAGGAGGCCCAATGTGGGGGGCGGGAGTGGCCTTGGAGAGGGGCTCTGCCTCATGGAGCCTCCTGGCCCCAGGCCTGGGACTTACCTCCTTCAGTCTCTCCCAGCTGCTGGCCAGGGGACACCACCATAGCGATAGCCACGACCTCATGGCCCACCGGGCATCTCCTCTGAGCCAGGCCTGGTGCTGGGCACAGGGAGACAACAGTGGACAAGAGGGTCACATCCTGCCTCATGGGTGTGAACCCTGCGCCAGCCTTCTGGGGAGACTCTGAGTGAGGAGAGGGCCTGGGACCAGATAGCCCCACTGTTGCTGGCTGTGAAGCTCCTCTTGGAGTTTTGGTTGGATCATCTCTTTTTGGTCAGGTGGCTCGGGGTTAAGTGAGGTAAATGTGAGGAGCGTCCAGCTTGTCACAGGTGACTTACCAAAGCTGGTTTTCCTCCTGCACCAATTCTGATGTCCTTTGGTGCCTTTCTTTATTCATTCAGCAAATCTGGTGGAGCACTTCCTCTGTGTCAGACACTGGGCTTGGCCCCCGGAAATCAGATGTGGTCTAGTAGATGAGGGGCTCACAGCTTTAGCCACTCAGGGAATGAGGATGCAGTTGGGTCAGGCAGTCTCTTGGCCTCACTGCCCCATGGTGGTTGGTGGGTGGAGGTGTCCACCTTGCAGGATGATGCTTGGCATGGCCCTGGCCATAGTGCTCCTGGACCCCTGTGCCTTCTGGGCATTGGTGGGCTTCTTTGCATCAGTTCTACATGAAAACCAGGGTTCAGGGGGTCATCTTGCTAGAGCTGGAGGGAACCCCCGGTGGGGGCAGCTCAACTCAGAGGTGCTTTGGTCCCTCCATTTCTTACAGTAGCTGCTGTCCCTCTGGGGGTAGGGGAGCAGCTGACGGGACTCAGGCCCTGCCCTGCAGGGAGCCTGGGCTGGCCCAGTGAGAGCGCAACGTCAGGCCTGGACACCGTGCATGAGCTGGGTGAACCCTGAGGAGTCCATTCCAGCAAGGAGATCAGAGCAGGCTTCCAAGAAGGGGCATTTTCTCTGGACTCAGAAGGCTGTCCCCAGGAGGCACCGAACTGGAGCGGGTAAGGCCTCCTGGGCATGCCCCCTTCTCTGGGCCTCAGTGTTCTGATCTGCACAGTGACGGGGCTGCCTCAGGGGGCTTGAAGGCCCTCCTGGCTCAGACACTGGCAGGTTCAGGCCATCACTGTCCCCTCAGAGTCAACGCCCAGGAAGCCGGCTTGTATCTTCCTCGGTAACTGAAGCTCTTACTTGGGACTCGCCTGTGTACCCCAGACACATCCGCCCCCTCAGGATATTAGCCACAGTCCTTCTCTCTTGCTGTAGGAGATGCTCAGCACAGTTATGCCTACACATATATTGAATAACTATTTTTATGTGCTTTAATAAACTACTGTCATTTTGGTTGGGCAAGAAAAGATTTCGATGATGATGGCAAGAATACTCATATCACTCTCTAGCTGTGTGTCTTTGGGAAAGTCACACCCTTTCTGAGCCTTAATTTGCTTCTCAATAAAATGGGGGTCCTGCCTGGTCTCCACCCTGGGATTGTGTAAAGTGTGAGCTCCAGGAAATAGGCGACAGAGGAGGAGACCTGGTGTGGGCTGGGAGGCGGGGAGAGATGAAGCTCATGGCCAAAGTGCCAGAGGGGCGTTGCCCGCTCTTTCAGCTTCTTGTTGGCTGGAGGCAGCTGTGACGGCCTGAGATGCCGTGTGAGTGGTGGTGGGGGTGGTTTGTGGCCTTTCCCTCCCTGGTCCACATGGCCAGGTAGGGACAGGGCCAGCTTCCATCTCAGGCAGGAGGATCTTTTATTCCAGGCAGGAAGACTCCAGCAGGCAAAGGGGGCTCAGCAGGGAGGAGAACTACTCGTCACAGGCCAGGTCCACCCTTGAGCGTGAAGGAGCCTGCAGAATCAAGCCTGCAGGCTGGCTTGGGCTCCTGCCTCCTTCCTTTCTTCGCACCTGATCTCCGCCCTCACAGTTCCCTCCGGCCAAACAGAGCAGCTCCAATCCAGGTGCTGCAGGCCAGGCTTGGGGACCGAGAGGACTCTGGCCTCCCTGCCTCTCATGCCCGTCTTGTGCCCACCATGTCTTCTAGTCTACGAGCCAAACCACCTCAAATATTTCTAAGACTAAGAAGGTTTTATGAAGCCTCTTTCCGCTTGCCAGTTTCGTGTTTCCTGAGTGGAGGGACAGGTAGGGACAGGACCATCATCTACCTCAGAGGATGGGCTTTGGGAGCATCTAACCTGGATCCACCCTGGCTTTGCCACTTTCTGGCAGGGTGACTTTGGGCAAATCATTTGATATTCCTGGGTTTCAATCTCCTTACCTGCAAAGCAGGGATTATAATAGTGCCTATTTCACAGGGTGGTTGCGGAGAAAAATGAAATAACGTCTGGGATGTTTGAAGAACCTTTATGGTGTTTACGCCCAGTGGGGCATCCCTTTTCCCTGGGAAGTGCTTCCTGCTGCTCTCAAGGGTGCAGGGGTCAGGACGGCACTTCTTCAGCTAGAGCAGGTGACCGAGTGTAGCTAATCAGACAATGTCCTTGGGATTTTAGACTCTAGCTGGGAAAGAAGGCCCCTCCCCTCTTTGTTGTAAAGATGTAAAATGTAAGCTCGAAGTTGCCGGCAGTATGGTTCTGGCCTTGGGGGACAGCTGGCTCATCAGAAAAACCAACCTGGAGAGAAGCAGAGAGAGGGAGAGAGAGTCCTGGTTGCACTTGGATCCTTAGCGCAGCAGCATCCCTGTCCTTTCTGTGTTTCTACTATTTGAGGGAATGCCCCTACCATTTACCGTCTGTGTTGTGCTGGCTGGAGGGAACTGCGTTTCTGACACTTGGAACCAAAGGATTGCAACTCACGTCAACACTTAGCACAGTTCCTGACTCACTAGCTCGCAGAATGAACTCAAGCCAGGTTCCACGCGGCTTGACATTGGTGCTGAATTTCCATCTCCATTTACCTCTGGCCAACTTGTCACGAGGACTTGTGTATCCGCCCTGCCCCCCAGCTCAGACTCCGGTGCTGCTTGCGGAAGGCTGCAGGCCGTGAGTGGCTTGAAGCCCGAGCCTGTCTGGCGGGGAAGGCAGCCGCATCAGCCCACGTAAAACAGCACCATGGACAGCGGCAGCCCAGCGTGCAAACGCCTGCCACGGGACACAGACACAATCAAGCCGCCGACATTCTTTGCCCATGTCGGGGCTTGATAATGAACAAGTAATTTATGTCCAGGAGTCAGTGGAGCCTGTCGCAGGCTGGGGCTGAAATGTTACTACGAGGGATTCCTATGAAGGTCATTGCCCTGTTCTTGTCGCTGTTAAGGGTTGACTGTAAATGGCGTCCTCTTAGAGGCAGTCCCTTGTTCTCCTGGCTTCTTTGCGGGGAGGGAGGTACACTTTTGAGAAGCTGGGTGAGGACAAGCACTGGGCTTCTTCTGAGCCACACTCTTGAATCTTGGCAAAGTCTAACCTCAGGTTGCTCCTGGATGAGGGGAGATTTGGGGGTGGGTTGGTGCTTGAATGGCTGTGCGGAATCTGTGAGTGGGGAGGGGAGGACCAGACATCCCTCTCTGGGGACAAACAAATGGCTCCAAAGACCTCTGCGTGAATTAATTTGACTCCAAAGCCAGATGTGATCAAAATAGTGTTCTGGAGACAAAGTAACAGAGTATCTCTTTTAAGCACATGAAAAGAGAAGCGATAAAGGAGAAGGCACCAGGCTAGTGAGCCGGGGAATGGCTCAAACCCTTCCTATGGGCCTTAGTTGCCCTACCTGTTAGTGGTCTAGAGAACCTTTGCTATTCTGGGATGTGGACAGAGCATGTTCTCACAGCCCCATTTCATGGAGGAGGAACCTGAGCTTCAGAGGTTAAGTCACGCAGCTTCTGTTCCAGAGTTGGGCATTTGGATGACTTAGGGCTCCAACCATTGTCCAGATTTTCCTGCTGTTCATAGAAAGTACGGGACAAGCAGTCTCATGGGGTCCTCCCCTGCAGAGGCCCAGAGGCCCCCCTCTATCCCGCCATCATCTCATAATAAGAGTTCCTTGGGAAGTTGCCAGGCTGACTTCCGTTGGAGGAGGTGAAGGCACCCTTTGAGGAAGGGTCTGTCTCCCAGAGGAGGTTTGGCTGTTTGTGTGTGTGTTGCCTCAGCTCAGCTGGTCCAGGATCCCTGGGGGGTCTGCAAGTGGGATCATCCCCCATTTCCTGCACTACAGGGTCCCTTGTCAATAGCCTGCTTTCAGCTCCATTTCCCCTTTCCACATTGGATGCCGGGGTTTCTCGCCTGAAACATGATTAATACACCCTGAGCTAAGTGCTGCTGTTTTCTTTTCCCCCCAGGAGAGGACTACACTTAAGTTTACTTGAAGGTCCTATGAGGGGGATGAAAAATAAAGCATGGAGCAGGAACCTTGCTACTAAAGAGAGAATGTGCCAACCCAAGCCAATGAGTCCTGCTTGCTGCTCACCTCATGGCCGTGAGCTAAGCTTGCCCTGGGCATGGGGGGCCTGGTGACCACATCGCAGGAGCTGGGCAGTGTGCATTTGGTAGAGGAGTGATGACAGCTTGGATGGCCTCTGTGGCCTGGGCTTCTAGAAAATATTTCTAAACCCAGGTTTCCTCTCAGGTCCTGTTGGCAGAACTCTGGGAGGCAGGTAGGACCGGGGTGGTCACCCACATTTCACAGAGGAGGACATGTGGCTCAGAGGGCGTGGGGGGACCAGGAGCTGGGCAGCTGGGCCCTCACGCAGGCCCTTTCCGCTGCGTCTCTGCCCACCCAGCTCCCCGCGGCAGGGGCAGACGGGGCTGCCCAGACACGCAAGGCTTTGGGGCACCCTGTCAGATGTCCCCTGCGCAGGGCCAGGGGAGCCAGAGTCCTGATGAGCCCTCTCTGGCCGGCAAGAGCACCCCCGTTACAAACCAAGTGTATGTTTTTGTGGAGATTGTAAAATATTTACATTTGTTTTCAAGTGTGGGGAAAATAAAGCTGAAAGGGGGGGAGTGATCTCAGCCCTGTCTCCCCTGTCTGGCTGGTGGTCCCTTCCTCGCCTGTTCCTCCTGACTGGGCCCTTGTCTATTGCACACTAGCGCCCTGCACCCTCCTGAGTCAGGCAGACCGAGTCCAGCTCTCAACCCCATCACATCCTAGCTGCGTGACCTGGCGGAGGTTATTTACCTCCTCTTAGCTGCCATGCCTTCATCTATAAAAGGAGAACAATAATTAAGGTGTCTGTTGAGGTCATCCAGGCTGGGACACTATACTGGGATGGCAGCCATAAACCAGGACTGTCCCGGTAAGCCAGGATACGCCGGCACCTGGTGGTAAGAGGAGGACCTAGCCTGTGTTGTTGTAAGGATGGGGTGATAAAATGCACAGAGCGACTAGTACGGAGCTGAGAGTCCAAGTTCTTAATATACAGCAGCTTTACTGCTGTTACAGAGGAGCGGATAATCCAGGCAGTGGAAATGGTGTGGACAAAGGCGTGGAAGTAGGAAAGTGAGTATTTGGGGAAAAAGAGGAGTCTTGTTGTGGAAAGGTAGGGTGGGGGCGGATGTCAGAGAGAGGTGGGTTGGAGACTGGCTAAGGAGAGAGATGCCCCCTATCTCCAGTTCTTGCCTGCCTTTGAGAACCCTCTAGATGGGCATGACCCAGCTGCACCAGGCAGGCAGGTGTCAGAAAAAATGCAGGACACGCGGTTGAACTTGAATTTCAGATAAAAGTGAATCATTATTTTAGTGTAAGTATGCCCCAAATAAGCATAGGACATACTTACACTAAAAAAAAAAATCATTCATTATTTATCTGTAATTCAAACTTAACTGGGATACCTGTGCTTTTATTTGTTAAATCGGACAACCCTGTAGGTAAAGAATGTGGTAATGCTGCAGCGTCAGAGGCCTCATTACCATTTTTTGGGCCATTGCTTCATGAGCAAAGACAGATCGGAGTATGTGAATCCCCAACGCACCAAAGTGCAGATAAACATGATGAACGGTAATGGCTCCATAGGAGCCAACGGGAGCATTTCCACGAGCAGGTGAGTGATGGGAGCGCTGGCAACGAGCATCTGGGCCCGAGGCGCAGCCTCACCTGCCGGCCCTGGAACGCCAGGTTCGCAAGGGCGTCTGCGGAAGGAGTGAGGCTCAGTCCAGAGAAACAAGGCTGGAAGGGGTGATTGGATTTCCAGGCTGGCCCCCTTAGAGTCCACCCTGCTAATAAGAGAGTTTTGCCGATATCATGTGGGAGGCTGGGGTCGGGGGCTGATATGGAGCCCAACTTCTATTTGGAACCATATTTCTGTCTTGGTTGGAGCTCGGTGGTCGTTGGCTGGAAGGAAAGACAGAGGCATCAGAAACACTTTAGCCGTGGCTGCAGTGGTCTCTGGGCTATGGGGGGTGGGGGAGAGGAAGGAGGGAGACAAGGCATGCGTATTAATGGAAACTCAGGAGTTATAAAGAAGGTGAGCTCCCCCACATGTCTTCTTTCAAGCAGACAGACCCTGGAGGGAAAAAGTATCATTTGCTAAGAATCGACTAGGAGCTTTAGGTTCATTATCTCAAATAACTTTACAACACTTATTTGGTGGGATTCCATTTTATAGAGATGGAAATTGAGGATCAGAGAGGTAAAATAACCTGCCTAAGGTCATTTTATGACCTTAATTCAAAAACAAGCAAAGCCAGGACTTGATCTATGTCTATGTAGCTCCAAAATCTGCGTTCCTTTTTCTGGGCCACATTGGAAATAACTCCCCAGGACCTCCCACCATGGGCTCCAGGGCCTGTTCAAGATTCCATGTTCCTGACTCTGTGAGCTGCACACACCTCCTGATTCGGACAGTCCCGGCATGGACTGACCGGTCACTTATCATCCACCAAGGCACCTGCTCTGTAGGAGCCAAAGCTAGTGGCTACCATCATCTTCCCAGGAGGGGCTCAGCGTCGCTGCTACTATTCCCCAAAGCTTCCTGCACCGCTTTTGCCCCTGAGCTACCTAGGCTTTGGGCTCTTGGTTTGTACCTGTTCATGAATCTCCTGGAATTATTGGTGACGCCAGTGGAGAGCTCCTGGGGTGAGAGGTCAGTTCTGTTTTCCTCCCTGGAGTTGCAAATGTGTCCATGGAAGAGAAAGAGATGGAAGCTACAGCAGCCCAGGCAAGGAGGGCCTGTGATAATATGTCCACTTGCATAAATGCTGATCAGTCTAGACTGAGCCCATCTGCCTGGGTTGTTTAACATCCGATGACTCAACAGAGCAATGGTGTATCAGTTAAAGTAATGCTAGTTGCTATAACAAAGCTCCATATATATCATGACTCAAACACAACAAGTGTTTATCTTACTCCAGTAAACTATCAGACAGGTGTTCTGGTAGGTGTAGGGTTGCCAGGAAAAATATAGGACATTTAGTTAAGTTTGAATGTCAGATAAAGATTAGTTTTTTGATTTTTGTTTTTGTATAAGTAGGTCCCAAGTGATAGCTATCTGCCCAGCGATACCAAAGACCCAGAGCTGATTCAGAAAGGTAACTGGGGTTACCCCTGTCCCCAGTTTGTATCTAACATATTACACTAAAAAATTATTCATTGGTTATTTGAAATTCACATTTAACCTTGTTTTAGTTTTTGCTAATTCTGGCAACTCTAGATAGGTGGGTGGTCTTTCCATACTGATTCAGGAACCCAGGCTTCATCACCTTCTGAACAAGTCACCTTCAACCTGTGGTTTCCAAGGTCATGACACTCATTTACATCAAAATGATAAAAAGGGAATGAGCTTGGAGGATCAGATGGGGAGATTTTTATGGGCCAGAACTGTGAACTAGAACACAGGGCTCTGCTTTTATTCCGTTAGGTAGAACCTGGAACATGGCCACGCCCAACTACGAGGAAGACGGGGACCTGTAGTATATCTGGCGCAAAGCTCAGGAGAAGTAGAAAGAGGTTTCATGAACAGCTGGCCAGTCTCTACCATTTTTTATTTTTTATTTTTTTAGGGAAAAGGCTTTTCATAGAGGGCATGATTTTCTCTGGGGTCATCTTTTTTAAGACTACAGTTCACTTCAGCAAACATGCGCTCCAGGAGGGCATGTGTTTGCCCTGTGCCTATGTTTGCTAATGATAGTTCTTTCTTCTGCTTCCCTTGCAAAAAAATAAACAAAACATTTATTTCTTCTATGTTGAGAATAAGGTTTTCTAGACAAAGGGCTGGTAATGGATTGTCAATTTTTCTGTTTTAAACAAGCATTAGGAGAGAGAGTCATAACTTTGAATCTTGGCATTCAATAGCCTTTACAGGTTCTGGTATAGCCTGGTACCACCTATTGGCTGTAGGACCTCGGGCAAGTTACTTAACCTCTCTGAGCTGCAGTTACATACTGTGCAGTGGGGCTAATCGCATTTACCTAATGGGTTTCTGCGAGGACACAGCCTGATCCAACCCTTGGCATGTAACTGGAGCTCAGCAAACAGGAGTGACCTCTCTACACCTGTTCCCTCTATGTTTCTGTACCAGGGACCCAACTTGTTCCTGGGCTGAGGCTCTCTGAGGGACTGAGTGGAGGGTCCCCTGGGAATATGCCTGCAGTTCAGAGGAGAGCCAGGTCTGCCAACTCAGCCGGCAACCAGCCTGGAGTCAGCAGCAAGGAAGAGTATGTGTTTGAGAAAGTTTCTCCTGGTCCAAGTTCATCACAAACTCATGTCTGGGGCCTGCGGGGAGGGGGTTGCCATGGGTAAATGTGGAAAGACCTGCCCTAATCACACCTCTGCAGATCATTGGAACAAGCCTCCCTGCTACACCCCAGCGAGGGAGCGACATCCCCGCAGGGGAGAGTGCTGGCTGTGGACCACCTGGAGCTCTGGAGCGTCCCTGGTGGAGACGAGGCGGCCTGTTGGAAGGTGGCTGGAAGGTGGCCCCGAGGCAGTGGTGGGGTGTTCTCCCATGACTTGGCAGGAGCTGAAGACGGAGAAGAAGCGGCGGTGGCTGATAAGACTTGCTGGAAAAAATACGTGAGTTCTCCCGAACTAGTTAGTGAGGTTCTGGAAGCCCCTTGCAATTCAGAATTATCAGGTGTGTGTGTGGGGGGCACAATAAAAGTGAAATGTTGGTTAGCAGTAGTGATGCGACCCCATTTTAAATCCAGAGTTGGTGTGACTGGGGTCACCCAGCTTAAGTCATTTGCTTCAGAGAATAGCTCTCCCAAGTCAATTCGATTGTCTTTTGCATGGCGTGTCCCCCTGAGACCTACTCCTCGGTTGATGTGCCTTCCCCTTGTGGGGCAGGGAGGGCCTGTGCCTTTCAGCAGAAAATGGTTTGCCATCCTGGATTCAGACTCGACCTCCCTGTTCTTCCTCGGCCTGCGTTCCACACCCCTCCAATTATGGAAAGATCGTCTTCTGGTCTCTGAATCATTAATTTTGGTTGTGCAGCTCTTGCCTGGAAGAGGTTTTTCTGCTCTGAAAAACTCTGATTATAAATAGTTCAATAATACATGTCCTCCTGAGTTTAAGACTCAGGCTTATGGAATTAGAAATCTGGATGTGAAGCAAGTTAAAGTTGATGCCATAAAGACAGTAAAATAATTAATCACTTTGCTCTGTCTAATAGATTCAAGGGCATAGGAACAGCCTTGCAGCCAGGGTGAGCCCTCAAGAGTGGCACTTGCTGTCATTGTGATCTTGGCAGGCACTGGGGGGAAGGGCTCCAGTAATCGGCATCAAGGGTCAGAGGAAGGGGCTTCCCCTGGGTGCGCCCCCAAAGCTCACTGAGGCCTTGCTTGTACAGGTGTCAGGCATCTGTCACCCTCTGCTCGTCCCCCATCCCCTGCCAGTCATCACTCACACACCAGCCCGGTCCAGCCCACCCAGGTGACCCCTGGATGCAGTGCTCTGATTAGAATAATCCGCCTGCAGCCCACAAAACACTTTCACATCCACTATCTTTCTTTATTCTCACAACACTCTGCGAAGCAGGCAGAGCGGTCATTCTATCTCTCTCTACTTGTCCTAAGGGACCAGGGAGGCTCGGCTGGGTTCTGGGGGAAACGGTCCATTTCACATGTATCTTTCTCGAAGTAACACAGCCAGCCGGTGGAGCCAGGTCTTGCCTTCCCACCTGGGTGACTCCCAAGCCTGTGATCCGTTGGCTCTGCCTCCCTGGCTCCCTGAGGGACCAGGGGCTGGGGGTAGGGGTGGTATGGGTGTTCACGTGAGAGAGGCTGTCCCAAGGGCAGCGCCCTGGAGCGCTAACATCATTGGCTCCTGCGGAATGGGCCAGCCACTGTCTTCACCACTTTCACACGTTACTCCATTTATTCTTCAAATCACCCTCTGAGGTAGCTGCTGTTATTGTCCCATTTTATAAATAAAGAGACTGAGGCACAGAGAGAGTAGGAAACTCATGCGAGGTTGCGCAATTCATAAGTGGTGGCGATGGGATTTGAACTTTTGCTCTTAAGCACTGTGCCCTGCGGTCTCCTTGGAAGCCTGTGAGCAACCTGGAGACAGAGCTGTTCTATTACTTGACCTGTTGTTTGTTGAAGGACCGGAAAGCCCTTCAACATTGGAACACAAGCCTCCCTGCAACACCCCAGTGAGGGAGAGATATCCCCGCAGGGACGAAGACTGGCTGTGGACCACCTGGAGCTCTGGAGCGTCCATGGTGGAGATGACCTGGCTTGTTGGAAGGTGGCACTAAGGACTGGCTGGGTACGGTCAGCTCCTAACTGGCTTCATTCATTGATTTCTATCGTAAGTGTTTCCTGACCTGGGTCAGGCCCTGTCCTAGCACGGGGGACCCAGTGGCGCGCCAGCCAGCCCCTGTTTCTGTGGAGGCGGGCAGAGCATGGTGGGGCAGATAATGATAAAGGTCCTACTCTGACATTGTGTGTAGAATGGGTTGGGGAGGAGCAAGAAGATTTTTATTTGGGGTTCCTTTTCACGGTAACTGGTACCTAAAGGGAGTTTGAGACAAGCCATGTTCACAAAGTTGAGCTAAAGGGCAACGCAGCCCTAATCCTCTCCAGAAATATATAAACTTGCCACGAGGCCTTGAGCAAGCAACTCTCAGGACAGCACAGGAGTGGAGGGAAGGGAAAAAAGACACGGAATATGTCACAGGTCTTCTGTCCAGGTGTCCCCCACATCCCAAAACATTTCTTATTTCCTGTCTGAGGCCAGTTTTCCTTTCCTATCACCAATCTGCCACCCCATTTTCCCAGCTGGTTTCTCCTCCCATCCTGGGTGCCTGGGAGACAGAACTCAAGTTCCTGGATGCCTCTCTTCCCTTGCTGGAGGCTCCCAGCCTCTGGCTTTGCTGTTCTGGTTTCTGAGAGGCATTTGCCTGCCAGAAATCTGGTTACCTGGACCCGTTGCTGAAACAGAGTCAAACAGCTGATAAAAAATGTCCTGTCCAGTTGGCCAGCCATGGTTGGACAGGAGACTGAATTGATGATTCCGTCGTCATGAGAACAGGGACTGGTCCGTTTCTACACATCGCTGCAGTCCCAGCACCTTGCCTGGAATGTAGCAGTAATGCCATGCTCAATAAATATCTGCTGTATGGGTGATGCTCCTACCATGTTTTCTCAGCTCTAAGGTACCATCCTCTGTAAGAAACTTTGTCAATTCATAACTTTTCAGGAAAGACAAAAAGTAGACATGACATGAAATATGAACATCAACTATAAGATACATCCTGATAATAGGAATGGTAAATTGTGAACAAATAGTACCTGCATTTGAGGATCAAGAACTTAGGTGATAACAATCACACACGTGATTCCAGGAACAGGACAGTTTGCAGACCAACTCACATGGCCAGTTCAGCCGTGAAGGGCCCATTGTTTTTCATTCTCCCACCAGTGCTGCTTTTATGTAGGCACTTCCCCGGGCCTGTGGATTTCTCGAGCCCAGTTCTCCTTCCCCTCAGAAAGTAGCCCGAGCCTCCGTCAGCAGCTGCGCACGGATGAGCTCCCTGTGCTGTTTTGCCATGACTTTGTAAATGACCAGCTCCACAACATATTTTCTTTGAAGTTCATAGGAATAATGGAAGTGACATAAAACTGTGGATTCAAATGAAAGGACAGATGTAGTTGGCCAAAATGAACAATTATAGGAAACAAAGGGAAAATAACGATTAAAGATCTTTCATTACAGCCAGCTAATTATCATGAGTTCTGGACTTAACTGTTCAGGCATAGAATTAAAAACCTTAATTATATTGTCACCTTTGTCTCTCAGCTCCCATTGCCACAAATGAATCCATTTACTGTAAGTGCCGCTGATGAGCAGAAATTGATGGTAGTCCCAGCGAGGTGGGAGAGGGGCCCAGGAGTTGTGGGAGGGGGGGTGGCACCAGGCAGCTCTCCCAGGTCCGCACAGCTGGGCGGCGTCTTCATTCCAGGACATTATAAATTAGAAACACTTTTAATGAGACAAATACAGGTTTGATGGATTTTATGATTTTTTCTTCCCTTCAAACCTCTAACAATGCTCCTCCTCTTTCTTCCTTTCTATTAGAGCTGGCCTCTTGTTAAGTGATGGCGTTAATGGTCTTCAGAGACAGGCTGAGCGTGGGAGGACAAGGGGGACTTCCCTTGTGAGGGCACCGAAGGCTCTTCTCTCTAAAGGAAGACAATTCCTGGCTGTTGTTCCAAATGGGAGCCTTTTAAAGCCCAGAGCAATGAGTGGAAACGCGAGATTACTTTGAGAGAGAGGGAAATTGGAAAAGAAAGCTGCAGGATGGTTGGGGAGATAAAATCCTCAAAACTAGCCCGCTGCTCTGTTCGAGAGGCCAGCCAGTTCAGTGAGCGAAGCCAGGCGTGGCTATCGGAGGTGGTCAAGTGGTCCATTTCCCGACCACTTCAGGGTGGGGAGGGGTGCGGCTGGGAGTGAGGAGCCCTAGAATGGGTACAGTGGTTATGGGCACAAACTCGTGAGCCAGCCTGCCTGGGCTCGAATCCAGGCTCCATCTCTTTCTGTGTGACTCGGGCCCGCTGCCTAGCCTCTCTGTGCCTTGGTATCCTCATCTATAAGATGGAGCTATTGATAATACCTGCCCCATGGGGTTGTTATGAGGATTAAAAGAGCTAAGATACATGAAGTGCAGAACAATGTCTGGCCTATTGTAAGAACTACAGAACTATCAAACATGCCAAGTGAAAAATGACCCTCAATTTAAATATGGCCTTCCACTTAATGGCAGCGTGTCCTTGAGCATGTTGCTTAACCTCTCTGAGCTTTATTTATTTTTTTCTATAAAATGGGATGAACCACCCTATATACTGCTGAGTTTTACCCTGGGGAGTTGATGAGGAAATGGGGGTGTATACCTGCTGTGCACCATTGCTGGGTCAGCTCCAGCTCTGCTACGAGCCAGCGTGGATTTCAGTGCCACAGGGAGAAACAGCAGCTACACAGTCATGGAGCAACTTAACCTAAAATAAGACAACGGCCATCTGCTAGCACACTCAGTGGCTGCGGGTGTCTTGATTCGGGGCTGCTCTGGAGCTCAGGCACTGTGGCTATCCTGTCTGGTCCTCCTGCATATCTGCAGGTAGGGTTCAGGCGCCCCCGGCATTGGTACTCCTATCTCCTATCTTTGGGAGAGTCTGGAGCCTGTGTTGCCATGGTGATGTGTAGGAGTTAATGGGATGGAACTCACAGGGCAGGCGGCGGGATGGCAGAAGCCACTGCACTGTGTTAAGATGCCCCAAACAAACGGGTGAGCACCTTAGCTGCACAGGGTCACAGCCAAACCCCGCTCATGGGGATTTCTGGCTCTGCTGACCAGAGAGCAGGGATGAGATTTGATCTCTTTGTATCTGTCTGCTTCTGTCCCCCAGGACAGAGACAAGAACAGGGATATGCCACACAGGCTGGGCAGAGACGGGAGAGGGGACACTAATTAGAGATAGGAAACAAGGGGCAAGACAGAAAAATGCCCACCCCGAGTGTGCGGAAGTACCTCCCTCTACCCCCACACTTCTTCAGGTGAGGTCTCTAGGCAGATAGGTCTCTTGGGTGGCCAGGGACTTTAATATCCCCTGTCACATTTGTTTCTCCAAAAACCCTGGGGGTAACCAAAGCAAGGTTTTTTTATACCCATTTTACTGACAAACAAGCTGAGACACAATGAGGTAATGAGCCTTCCCCAGGCTCAGTGACAGAGCTGAGATCAGTTTAGGATCAGGTCCTATGTCTTTTTTCCTTAAAACCATGAGAACTGGCAGGACTTTGGTGGGGGTGGGGTCGGGGGTAGGCTGAGTCCCATGCTGCTCTCATTCTGGGCCTTTGTGACTTCCCTGCCCTGGCTTTCTGTGCGGAAGCTCAGAATTCTTATTCAGGTCTGAAATCAGGTCTCTGATAACCAGGTGGCTGCAGCAGCTTGCAGTTGCTCCATCAGCAGGTCCAGCCACACCCCTGACAGGGGGCTGCTCCCCGGTGAACTCCCTGTGTGACCTTGGGTCAGCCTCCTGCCTTTGAGCCTTAGCTTCCTCATCTACAAAATGGGGACAAATATGACTTGCCTCCCATTTCACAGGTTGGCTGTGGACGTCAAAACACTTAGTACGTTGTGAAGGGGCAGAAACTGGGAGGGTGGCAGGTGTGGAGGGTGACCTGGTGCTACCATAGCTTCAGAGGATCTGGCCCTGCCCTCCTGGGGCCCCTTCCCCTCCCAGCTCTCCCCTCCCCTGCCCTACACGTCACTGTTTCCCAAACCTTCCCAAGACTCTTTCTCATGCTTGAGTCTTCGCTCGAATGGTTTTTCCAAGCACAACTCCTGCTTCCCTGTCACCAGCCGGTGGACGCTGCGTCCCTCTGTGGATGCTCTCCTGTGCACCCTCCCCAGGCACTGTCCCTCCTCTGTGTCCCACTGCAGGATCTGCAGGCCAGGTAACTGAGACCCTGTGCAGCCCCAGTTTCCCTATTACTAGACCCCTCCTTGGCTTAGCGTCTGAAGGACCACTGAGTGTTTGCTGGGAGACTGATGGTTGTGGACCGCACCGCTGTCCTCACTTTACAGATGCGGAGACTGAGGCTCAGGTTAGGCACGTGTTTCACTCAGGAGCCCCTGCGAGCTGGAGGCGGAGGTCTCTGTCTCTGGCTACTGATTGGGTGCAGTGCTGTCTCCTCCTAATTCATGTGGGTCCCACTCTTGAGACCAGGTGAGTGGGTGGGAGTGTACCTGGGTGAATCAGGTTCATTTTGTGGCAGATGATAAATGGAACTTTAGCTGTTAAAAGGAAAGGAATTTAAGGCTGGGAACTAGGTGCTTACAGTACCAATGGAAGGATGAGAAGAACAGACCCATGGCCTGGAGAGAGATGACACCGCGGAACCGGCCTGCCAGAGGAGCCCGCCTCTGCCACAATCGGGACAGCGGGGAAACACGGCAGCAGCCACCAGCTAGAGCCGCAGAGGCAGGGCAGTGATGCCCAGGCTCTGCTCCCTGGCATGTGGGGACTCCTGCAAATACTGCTGTGCAAGCCGAAGGCGCAGGAGGGGAGGACGGGCAGCCCCTGCCTCACTTTCACCTGCCACATGTACTTACGCAAGTGCATCTGATTGGCTGACCTAAGTCATTCGGGAGCCTTAGCTGCAAGGGCATCTGGGAAATATTACTTTGGGCCTTTTTGCCTCTATCGCACAGGAAGGCCAGTGGGAACAGGGATGGAGGTGGGTAGAAAGGACATGAGCACCAAGCCACTGCACCCACCATGGAGCTGTGAGACCAGGAGGCTTGCTTACCCAGGGAGAACCTGCCCTTGACCAAGGCTCCTGCAGTGACCCTGGACTTAGAGTCCAGCATCCTGAGATTCCGAACCCTGTCACTGACTGGTGGATGATCTCAGGCAGCTCGGTCACGTATATACATGTACACACACCCTCATGCTACTTTCACTAGGGCCTGACTGAAGGACTGATGGGAAGGAAACTCTACAGCTTAATCTGAGGCTGAACTTGTATATTGTAATACTTAAGATCTTGGTCTCTGGGGTCAGGTCCCTTGTCATTCGGGTCACCTTTCAGTGATCCTGCCTCATTCTGCTACCAGCCTGTCTAACGCCAGAGCCCAGACATGGTTAAAAGCCTGGCGTGAAGCCACACCTAGCAGGCCGCCGAGCACGCGCCCTTCGTAAGGCCCTGCCCGACTGTCCAAACTTGTGGCATCTCTGGGCCACCCTGGAAGAAGAAGAGTGGTCTTGGGCCACACATTAAATACACAAACACAAACCAAAACTGATGAGCAAAAAAAAGGGTTTTAAGTAAATTTACAATTTTGTGTCGGTTCACATTCCTAGCCATCCTGGACCGCATGTGGCCCTCAGGCCGCGGGTTGGACACCCCTGAAGCCTAGATCTACTTCAAAGCTGGTACTGCCTACCACCTTAGGGGCTGTGGTTACCCCGGGCCCCTCCTTACCCAGGAATAGGAATTTGCCTGCAAAGAGGCAAGGTGATGAATGTACCCAGTCATGGGGCCAGGGGTGACATCCTCTTCTGCCACACATGACTCTGGATGCCTACTGGCCCCTCTAAGCCTCAGTGCTCTCATCAGTAAAACGGTCCTCCTAACAGGGCCACCTCAAGAATCATGATGAGGATTAAGACAGACACAGTCCACGCCAAGTGCTCAGCAAGGTGCTCAGCGCTCGGCACAGGCTCAATAAACATCTGCTCCACTGTCATCACTGTCCGTGCTCCAAGCCGGTGTCCCTACAGATGCGCCATAGCCAGTGTGCCATCATTCCTTTGCCTCTCCTTGGGAAGGCCACTGCAGGGCTGCCCCTGGGCGTCCTGAACCAGCCATGGGTTAACCATTTAGAGCCTGACCAGGAGCTGCCCCAGGGGCTGAGGAAAGGGATGGGCAAGTTAGCTGGGCCAGAGCTTCTCAGTCCTGGCTGCACATTGAGAAATGCTGATGCCAGCTCCATGAACAGAGATGGGATATAATTAGTCCAGGCTGGGACCCTGGGCATCATGATTTATTTATTATTTATTTTATGGCTCCCCAGTGATGCCAATGCATGACAGGGTGTGGGACACCCTGGACCAGGTGTTCTGTTGCGATCTGATCGGTTAGGACACAATGACGGCCCTTGAGTGTTTCCAGTGCCTCTATGTGGCTTTTCTGAATCCTTGCAGAATGGGAATTAAGACCTCTGTGAGGAAACCAAGGCTCGTGGGCTTGGGAGGCACTGATCCACATGTCTGGATGGGCAATGAGGAGACAGAAGAGGGTAAATTTCATTGTCTTGTTTTGTCAAAACCCCCAGAAGAAATTACTAGCACCAGAATCTTTCTCTAGGCCCATCTAGCTCTTGCAGGCTGGTTTGGACTCTCTGACGAGGGCCATGCTACCTGTCCTTCCTTCCTCTGACACCAGCCAGCCCTTGTCTCTTGCTGCAGGAGACCGGGACCGGGCCGTGCCACACTTTGAGGTAGCCTTCAGCTTGAACAACCCAGGTAGACAGGCCCGGTGTGGGTTGGAAAGAATTCCTACTTGGAACCAAGTGCAGTCCCTTCCAGGGAACCCATCTGTGTGGTGGCTTCTTGAACACAGCGTGCCCTGAGAGCAGGTCATCACATGGGCTTGGCCTAAGACGGGCCGCTCCGTCCTCCCAGTGAGGATTTCACTGCTTGCCCCTTTGCTGGGGCACATTCATCACACTGAGTGTCTCAAACATTGAAAGAGATGGGATTATAGATGGCGCCAGGAGAAAAATGGAGATCAAGCTCCCGAGTAAATGAATTTATCTATTCCCAGACCCAGGTCGGACAACGCTGGCGGGAGGAAGCCATTTATCTCTTTGAGAGATGATTTTAGAAATACAGTCATGGATGTGTCAGATCTGTGTTTTCCAACTTCGGGGTGAGATGGGCAGTGTCTCTGCCACTGGAAGGCGTCAGGAGGCCCCGCAGTGGCCAACCGCTCTGCCTGACCGCGGGGTCCAGGCATCGGGTACTAATTACCACATCCTCTTCTGATTGGAGTCCGTATTGTTCCTCTTCACTTCCTTTTGATTATCTCAGGGTAATTTTGAGAGAGCCGGGGACGAATTTAAGCAGAGCTAGTGCACACATTATTATGGCTTCTCTCTGGGCTTAAATGGCTCGTTGGAAAATAGGCCTTTTTATTTATCTTCTTTTCTCCTCTCCTTAAATTGTGGCCTAGCCCTAAAGGCTGGGATTGATTGTGCATTTCCTTTTCCTTGGAAAGGGCCTGTTTATCACTTCTGTGGGGCTGGAAATAGGGGAGGAGGTGGGGATGTTGGGGACACTCAGACCAAAGGCAGCTCTGCCTTCAACTCTGCTTTTGAAAAAAGCCACTAATATTTGCAAAAGGGACTAGTTGGTGCAGGTGTGAGTGGCGAGAGTTTTTGTATATCTTCTCCTGCACCTCAGCACCATGACGAGTGTTGTTAAAGGTCAGTTTAGGTGAGGGAGCCGCGCCCATTAACCTCCTGGGGACCAGCTGATGGTGCAGCGAGAACAAATGGGCCCGGGGCCCAGGAGAGGAGGCTGTGCCCAGGGCACTCTCATCAGGCGGGAACCTAGGAATTTTGTTCCAGGACAGTGATTTGGCCCCTGACTTCTGATCTGGACATTGACGTCGGAGCTGGGAGGAGAGGCTGGGTGACTACACTTTCTAGAACATCCTTTTAGGCTTTCCTTGATCTTGACTTTGTCAACATTTTAACTCTTTGACAACATTTGGAGGCGGGGCGGAGAGACAGAGCCTCTCACTGTGCCTTGGCTTGTGTTCCTTGCTGATACAGGTGGTCCTGCAGGCAGCGTGCCTGGCTCAGGGTACCAGGGGTGGACCTCAGGTTAGAGGGAATAATGCTGGCTGGGTCTGGGGGGCTGTTTCCTGGATGGCCCCACTACCGTTGTCCTGGGCTTGGCCAACTTATTTCTCCTTTGGCCACATTCCGGCGTCTCCACTGGACACCATGCCTGCACTGTGGCCCACCAACCCCCTCCACCCCCAGGGGCCACTGTCACAGGGGGCTTCCCTACGCACACGCCCCTTGGGGGCCTCCCCCGCCCCTTTTTACTGCTCTCAGTTGTCTGACTGTGGGGGTCCCTGACCCTTCTAGTCTGGTCTCCCACCACACCTTTTACGGGTCCTAACCAACCAAACAGAAGGACTAACCAGCTTTTCCCTACACATTTCCTACCTTCAAGCCTTTGTCTGAGCCGCTCCTCTTACCTCTAATGCCTGTTCTCTTCCCCTGTCCACTCCCTTCTCCGTCGCTTTCAGGCTCTGCCCTGGCAGGTGCTCGCCAACTGGGCACTGTGTGCGAACGCTGCTTTCTTTGTAAAGAAAGTGTTTGTTTTTTTTTCTTAATCCTAAAAAAAATTCAAGTTCATTGTAGAAAAATTGGGAAATATAGACAACCTCTCAGAACAAAATAAAAAATAACCTGGAATCTTACATTCACTGTCAATATTTTGCTGTATATATTTTCAGTCTTTTTCATTTTTTTCATTGAAATAATTCAAACACAGAAAGAATAGAGAGTAATTCAACATTCCCCTATGTATCCATCCCCTCTTTTACCAATCCAGTAGTTTTTCTATCTATTTTTGCAAATTTAGATTTAAATACTTTGGGATGATGTTGTACAAATTGTCCACACTGTTTTGAAAGCTGTTTCCCCTTATTCCCCACTTAATAAACCACAAATACTTCTCTATGGCTGAAGAGTATTCTTTGAGACAATGTATAATAGCTTATTCAGTTAACCAGTCTCCTCTTTTTGGACATTTATAATTATTATAAATAGTACTACACACCCATGACTATTTACTAAGAATAAATTCAGAGCAGTAGAATTATAGGGTCAGAGAATATGGACATTTTACTATATCCTGTCAAATTGCCTTTTTAAACGATTGTGCTCATTTATGTTTCCCTAGCAGCATATGAGACTATCAATTCAATGCATCTTAGCGAGCATTGAGTATTTTCATTTTTATAAGACATTGTCAGTTATGAATGAATAAAGGAATGAATGGTAAGAGCTCTTTAGTGATAAGGCCTCTTTGAGATGCTGCCACTATACCAGCCCTCCCTGTGGCCAGCTCGGACCCCACTTCCTGTGTGAATGTGTGTGGCAAGGGGTGAGTGGGAGGGGACGGCAGAGGGCTCACTTCCAGGCCATCTCAGTGTGGCTTTTAGACTTCAGCCAAGTCTGTGAAGTGGCCATGCAGCCAAAGTAATCACCCTTCCCTGGGCCAGGTTAATGTGCTCCTCCCTTGCCGCTTGGATCAATACCATACTTACTACAGATTCGCTAAATGAGCCAGCGCAGCTGGGAATGAGCTTCTAGAGACAATTACTTTGGAAAATGCAGCCATATTTTAGTGGGTACCACATGCATGAAGCTCTTTGCAAATATCAATATATATTTGCTTGCCTGACAAAAACAGATCAAACCCAAGTCAAGAAATTAATCCAAATGATTGGACTGTAAATGATTCTTGCTGTGCAAAGTGGGGTGAAGTCTCGACTTTTTCCATGGTTGCTATTGTTCAGACGGTGCTAGAAATAACCACCCTGGCAAAACTGGCTGGTGGTTGGTCCACGCTGTCTTGTCTTCTGCAAGTTTATTGCAGGTAGAAATAGTTGATGCTGATGATGGTAACCATTCATATTTCCATAGTGTTATCTTGCCTGATTTTTACCACAACCTTGGAACACTCAATAAATACATATTTAATCAGTCGGTTCATTCATTTAACAAATGAGTATTGAGTAGCCTTTCTGCACTGGCATTGTTCTAGAACTTGTAGCCTGGTGGAGCCAGACTGATAACAAACAAGAAAACAATCAGATGGCTAAGTGATCACGCATGGAGGGAAGTGCTACAAAGAGGAGGAAAACGGTGCTGTGAAAAGGAAATTCAGGGTGTGATGATACTGCATCTCAATGGGTGAGTGGGGAAGGTTTCTCTGAGGAGGGGACATTTAGGCTGAAATTTGATGGATGAGAAGAAACAAGCCGGAGTGAGTCAGAATCGAGCTGGGACAAGAGAAGCCAGGCGTTCTAGGCTGAGCGACCAGCTTGTACAAAGCATCTGAATGGGAAGGAGACTGGCAGTTGCAAAGAAAGGTAAGGCTGCTGTGTAGGGCTGGGGTGGGGTGAGAAGGGAAAGAACAGCACTTAATGAAGTGGGAGAAGCAGCCAGCAGCCAGCAGCCAGACAACACAGGGCTCTGTGGGGCACGATAAGGAATTTGGATTTTATTTTATGGGGGACCAAGAGGCATCAAAGGGCTTTATAAGGGAAAGGACATGATCCAATTTACATTTTTAAAAGTTCGCTCTGGATCCTGGGTAGGAAATGAAAAATAGTCTATTCATTTCGGTGGCTGGTTCCAGAAGGATAACAAACAGGAGTAGACAGGCGGGCAAGGTGGGGCAGCCCCGGGCAGACCCTCTGAAGGGCTCTCTGGGATGCGAGGGCCTGCCAAGGCTGCAGGTCCTGGTTGTGAATTTTTTCTGTTTTCACATTTCATCTCCCAGTTTCTCTTTCCCTTGGGAGGGTTTGTCACTGGCATGATTCTGGGCCCATTAAAATGGAAGGCAAAGAATGGCAGGAAAAGGAGGGAGCCAGGAACTTTTGAGTGGGTGCAACAGGGATATCAGCCATGCTGTCCCAGCCCAGGGAGCCCAGTGTGCTACTGTCCACCCTAAAGAACAGTGTGGGAGCCCTTCCTCACTATGTACTTGGGATCCAGGGGCACAGTGGGGAGGTGCCCTACGAGGGGAGCCTTGTGCTGAGTTGGGCAAAGGCTGCCCCTCACTCAGTCACTGGGCTGTTGGTGGACACTGGTCAGGGAGCAGCCAACCTGAAGTTACTCTCTCTTTCCTACTCTTCCTCCCCCCCACCCCCGCCGCCTCCTCCTCCTTTCCTCCCCGACCTTTTGACCTGTAGGTAGCCACTTTGCTTGAAATAAAGCGTTTTTACAGAAAGGCACACGCGAATTTCCCCTTGGAGTACAAGAAACTTGAGGGCTTCTATCAAATTCTCTCTGGCCCCAGAGCACGGAGGGAACCACGTGAGACCTGTGCCACCCCAGAGCTCTGGTGACGATGGTAATGCCCATCACTCTGGGGAGCCTTCAGCATGGGGCGTCGCAGAGATGGCTCACACCCAGGCGACACACCCGCAAGGTGGGACTGGCCATGTGGCAGGATCATGTTCTGGGCTAGAAAGTACGTCTGCTCGTTACCGGACCTTTGCTAAGTACACCAGCTAAGGGAGCGAGAGACGGGAAAGATCTTCACAGGCCGTGTGGAAATGTGATTCGAACCCAACCCAAGGAGGTCACAGTTAAGATAGATTAAATTCCATCCTGTCTTTCCTTACAAAGCTAACCTTTGCCTTACAAAAAAGTTCTTTAAAGGAGATCAGTCAGTGTTTATTTAGCATTTGAAGGACTATCCATCCTAGCAACCCTGTTAGAAGTGTCCCAATTTCCTTGGGATTCAGCCCAGCAAACTGTTTATTGATCTTTTACATCAGAAATGATTGTTCCGGGCTTGAACTTTATCAAGTATTGGAAATTCAAATAAAGCTATTTGTGCAGTTCTGTTTAACGAGGGTTACCTGCTGAGAGAGCTGTCATCTGCCGCCTCCTCACCGCACTCTGCCACTTCCACAGGGGGCCGGGGCGGGGGCGGGGCCGGGCCGCCCTCCCCGCGCTCCTAGACGCAGCCGGGCAGACCTGCCTTTCCTCTGGGCATCTCTGCGATCAAGAATGGTGGTATGTGTCGCTCTGCCAGTCCCCTACTTGTCCTCTCTCCATCCCAACCCTTCTGTGTCTAATCTTTCCCTTTCATTTTCCGTTGCCTCTCCTGTCTTCTCTCTCTACTTCCTGCCCCATCTCTGTGGTCTCCTCCTCCCTTCCAGTTTCCTGCCTTTGTCTTGTTTTGGTCTGTATCCATCCTTGTCTGTCATCAATATTAAGACCAACAAACATTACCAAACTGTCCCCCATCAGAGGCCTCTGAAACTCTCTAAGTCGTTCTTCAACATGTTGCTATCTCACAGCTGAGATCCTGCGTTCTTAAAGTTTACCAACCATTTCTTATTCATAGCCCTCTCATTTTTTTTGACCTGAGACTGTCTTTCGTCCACTGGGGGCTGCCTCCTTGGCCCTGGGTTGGGAGTTGATGATGAGCTCCCTGTGAGTTTTCTCTGGCTTTCTGGGTTTTCTAGAAGTTGATCTGTTGTTCTCTCAGCCTGTGGAGCTCCAGACTGAAAAGTTCTACTCGTCTTCTGGAAGCCTCCCTCCATTTTGAGCACTTTAACTATCTTTTTGTGAGACTTTGTCAGCCATGGGTGTTCTTGCAGGAAATGAAGGGCCAGGTTGGAGAGATGCTGGGGAAAACAATGGTTGACAAGAACCAGAGAAGCAGCCTCCTCCTCTCTGTCCTCTCTCCTCCCCCTCCCGTTCCCTCCGTCACATCTCTGTCAACGCCAAACCTTTGTTGATGCCCCCAGTTCCCTAAGGTCCCCCATGAGTTTCATACATGTTTGTTTTCATTCTCCTTTGTCTAATGATCTCTGCTTCAAACTTAGGAGGGAGAATTCCTCTGACAGCATTTTCAGAAAGCTCTCTCCAGCCCTCTTGCTGCTCCTTGCTAGGTTTTCGGTCCAGGAGGACCATTCCGAGAGCCTGCGGGTCATGTGTAAGAACCTTAGTTGGTTACCAGGCAAGGACATCCCCCAGTGGCAGTGTGTGTGCATATGGGGGCGGGAGGGGCGGAGACGGAGAGGGAAGGATGACAGAGCCTCTGGGAACCACCCGGAAGAGCCAGGCTCTGCGAAGCCGGATGCCTACAGCATGGGCCGGGTAGTGACAGAAACCCAAATCAAAAGAGCTCAAGTAAAATTGTGGGCATTTATTTATTGACTCTCTTAACTGGCCTCTGGCCTTTGGATCCCGAGTGGCAATAGCATCATCAGGACACCATCTCTCTCGGCAGGCAGCTTTGCCTAGTGGGCAGATACTGCCTGCCTTTGAACCCTGGCCCTACCTCTTATGAGCTCTGTGACCTTGAGCAAGTTACATAACATCTTTGTACTTCAAGTCTCTCTTTTGTAAAAGGGGGTAAAAACAATGCTACCTTATAGGCTTACTATGAATGTTAAATAGGTTAATATACGCAAAGTGTTTAGATTAGTGTGGAGCCCACAGTAAGTGCGATGTAACTATAAGCAACTGTATTCATTCCCTAGGGCTGCTGTAACAAAGTATCACAAGGTGGGGGGCTTAACACAATGAAAAATCACAATTTTGTCTCACAGTTCTGGAGGCTGGAAGTCCAAAGCCAAGGTGTTGGCAGGGCCTGCTCCCTGTGAAACCTGTAGGGAAATCCTTCCTTGCCTTTTCCTAGCTTGTGGTGCTTTGCTGGAAATCTCTGCTGTCTTCACAGGGCATTCTTTCTGTGTATCTCCACAACATGCACATGCCTATCTCTGTGTCTAAACGTACCCTTTTTATAAGGACACCAGTCATATTGGATAAGGGCCTACCCTACTGACCTCATTTTAACTTGACTATCTCTGTAAAGACACGATTTCCGAATAACAGCAGCTCTGTCATTCTCTGATGGCTTCATTCAACAGCTGATTTTCCCGAGCTAATGACACATGTTATATTTAGAATATCAAACCACATTTGGTATTCTAGTCCACCATCTCAGCGTCTCACCATCTTTCCAAATAGTTTCAGCAAAAGTCCCTGATGGCCTCTGTCTTAGCTTGAACTGTGTGACCACCCTGGAGCCAGTCCCTGTGACTAAGGGCATGTGATACTCACACTGACTGTCTCTGGAGCCAGGGACTAGGGTCAGCCCTACTCAAACCACAGAGGTTATGAGTTGGGCAGAAGTGCTCACCCTGAATGAAGACTGAGTCTTGCTTTTGGAGAGGGGTGCTGGGCAGGCAAGGGAAACAGACAAGCCTAAAGCCTCAAAAGAACACAGCAAGAGGCCTGGAGCTGCTTCAACCCTCTTACTGTTGTTATTTCAAGTGCATTTGCATTTAGTAGGGGGAAGACGGTCAGAGACTAGGGAAGACCAATAGGCAGGAAAACAAGAGGTGAATTTGAGCTCAGTGTGGAAAAGTGTCTCTGAGGCACAGAGCAGTCAACACAAGAAGGGGCTTTTGCCTTGGAAGGGGCAGCATTCTATCCCCAGAACTGAGCAAGGGCCACCATGTAATTGATTGAGAATGCTGCAAAGGCAATTCACAGTGCACAGGGAGTGGACCAAATCAGTAGTTTTATTCTGTGACCCACAGAAATGGATTTATATATTTTGAAAATACACAGACACAGACATACATACATATTAGAAACAGAAGTTTCCCAAAGCGAGTTTACCTTTACTACAAGCACGGCGCTCTGGCCTAGTTCCTGCTTGTTTATTTCACTTTAAAAACACTCTCAGCTCAGTAAATTTATTTCCTAGCCTGGAGCTTGGAAATCTGGACTAGCTGCCCTCTGAGGTCCCTGGCAACTCATTGACCCTCTGGGATTCAATGACAGGTATCTCTGGGCCAAGGGGGAGGAAACGTGGTTTAATATTCTAAATATAACATGTGTCATTAGCAGTGACAGTGGGACTGGAGCCAGCTCTCTGGGCATGCAGATGGGTGTTCCCTCCACACAGCCTGCAGCCCAGCTTCTGACGGTCCTTCCGGTGTTCTCCTCCGTCTTTGGATGACTGCTCTGTCAACTTGGGACCTCATCAGTCTGTTGCCCATGTACTTTTGGGGGTTCCCCCATTGTCCAGGGGGCAGAGGTTCAATATCTTTATCTGCTGAACCCATTGGCTTTTCCTGGAATCTCTTGTCATGTTCCCCACAACTCAGTCCCCTTTGAGCTGCCCCTCCCCCACACCCAGACTCACCCTCCCATCTTCCCCTGGCTGAGTGTCCTCCCTCTATTCCCCTTCCCTAAGTTCTCCCTGTTCCCTCAAGGACAGTGTGCTTCTTCTAAGAAGCCAGCCGCAGTCCATTCCCCGGCTGGCAGGGATTCCCCCACTCCTCTGAACCCTCTCAGCCTTGTGTTGTACCTCTCCTTCCTGGACCAGGAAACTCTTGGTGGAGAGGACTGGGGTTTGTTTGTGAGTTTCCCATGATACCTCGTCTACTGGTGCGTCCAGAGGAGATGCTCCGTAAATGCTTGCAGAATGGATGGATGGATTGGCGGATAGCTGGATAGATTTCATGATGCTGAATCCAATCCACAAATTACTGTGTGCCAGGTACTCTTCTAGACACTGGGGATGCCACACGGAACAAAAGAGACAAAGGATCCCTGCCTGCATGGAACTTATGCTCTAGTTGGGGGAGACGATGAACAAAATACAATACATGGTACATTACATGGTAATAAGAGCTAAGGAGAAAACAAATCAGGGAAGGAGACAGGACAGGTGAGGGCTATAGCAAGTGTAGATGGGACAGCCATGGAAGACTTTCTGCGAGGGCGAGGTTTGAGCAAAGTCACAAGCGAGAGGAAACATATGGGGGCAGAGCCTCCCAGGCTGAGGGAAGAGCAAGAGCAAAGGCCCGGAGGTGGGAGCACACCTGTTGTGTTTCAGGAACACCAAGGAGGCCATTGTGGCTGGAGCCGGGGGAGTGAACGGGGAGGGGAGAGGGGACAGCTCCACAGAGTCTTTGCCATAGGTTGGGCTCCCCAGGAAGCAGACCCTGAGATGGAGATTGAGTGCAGAAGGTTTGTCAGGGGGTGCTCATGCGATCGATCGATCGATCGCACAGGTGGAAGTGAAGGGAGTGGGAAGGAGAGGGGCAGGCCGGGCCGAGGTGGGCGGTGAGCGCGGCGCCGTCTCAGCGGAGGCCTCAGCGGACCCCGCAGCGAGCTCTCTGGGTGCGCTAACCTTCACGGGTGGCCTGGGTTGGGGTGAGACATCTGGACCTCACACCGCAGTGTTGACCAGGCCTTAGAGGCAGGCTGCTCTGGGAAGGGGGTGTGACCTTAGGTGAGGGGACTTTCTTCAGTGCAGGAGTCCCTGCGGGGGTGAGGGCAGTGCGCTGCGGGCGGCGCCTCTCCCAGCCTCCGCGCAGGATGAGCCCCTTCTTCCCGACGGGAGCTTGGGGGCCACGCCCTGCAGACACAGGGACACCGGAGGGTTTTGAGAAGAGGATGACATTACTGGACCTATGTTTTTAAAGTATCGTTCAGGCTGCTGTGTGGAGAAGAAACTGTAGGAAGCAGGCTCTTCGGGTGAGAGACGGTGGGAGCAGTGGTCGGATTCTGGACAGATTTTGAAAGCAGAGCTGATAGGATTTGCCAACAGATCCCATGTGGGGTTTGAGGGAATTGAAGGAAGCCAGAGCGATTCTGGGGATTTTTGCGTGAGCTACTCAAAGGGCAGAGTTGTGATGACCTGCGGTGACCTGAGATGAGGAAGCGGAGGTATTAGCGGCGCCGGGGGAGGAGGTCAGGTGCTCCGCTCCGCCGTACACGTTAAGTCGGAGACCCCGTTAGCTCTCCAAGCAGGCAATGCCAGTTGTCATGGACACCGAGGTGTGGATTGATCGATTTGGGGGTCGTTAGCACTGGATTCTCCCCTGGTGTGCGTGTGCGCGCGCGTGTGCATGCACGTGTGACAGATAAGGAAGGGCGGTTGGCATAGCCTATGCGTCGCGGTCCCACCCAGCGCTGCCCTTTCCTGGACTGGGCGGGTGCTGAGGGAACATTCTAGGAGCTGCCCACACCCCCTAGAATGCCACAGTGGCCTTCTATTGTGGCCACTGTGACGAGTCCCTGTCCCTGAGCTGGGGGCCTGAGGACTGGGGACTTGATATTGGGGGGCTGGACTAGTTGTCCCTCAGGTCCCTTCTCACTGTGATTCGGGGACTTTGCCGAACGGGGTTCACGCACCTTGCCCTCGCCTGCTTCCTGACAGTTTGTCCTAATCTTGAGACGCGCTCCTGGTGCTTCTCTCATTGTATTCTCAGTCTCCTCAAACTTTTGAAAGATATTAGTTGCGAGCAACCTAAAGAAGAGAGGGGCATTGACAAAATGAATTCTGACAAAGATAATTGCGTGAATCCTTTGTAGCTCAGCCCTGGATATGGCTCCACACTGTCAGCTTTTATTTTATTCAAACCTTGGGGTCGACCGTCTGCTTGCAGGTGAGGGAGCAGGGGGAGATGAGGAGCCTGGGAGAGGGGTCCAGCCGAAGGTAAGACTTTACCTCCTGCTGCGGCAGCCTCCCGGGGATAGGGACACGGGCGGTGTCCCAGGGCCTCCTTGGGTCTGGGGACGGAGGCAGTCTCTGGGAGGGCGGATAGACAGACATGTGAAAGGCTTAGGGGAGCACCGCGCTGGCACTGCCTGCCAGGCTGGGAAATTGCAGCCTTAATGAACATTGAGCTTCTTGATGAGGCAGGCACGGGCTTGTCCCCCTGGGTGAGAAGAGGGAGCCACTGGCAGGAGAGGGGGGCACTGTGACCTTGCAGATTTGCTCTGCAGCCGGCTCTCCTCAGGGTTCTGTGCCATCACAACTGACAGGGGTCTATGAGCCACCACTGCCTTCAAAACATGCCCCTCATGTCCAAATGCTCTCACTCCAAATTTTCTCCGCTGTTGTTTACTGGACTCTTGGAGCGACTGGGGGGATGTTCCCCCAGATGGACCTTGTGGCTGAGCTTCTGCTTGTCCTGCCCCTTTGCCTGGACTCACCCTCCTCAGTGTCCCAGTTTTTACTCAGTGAAATCCAAGTCATTCATCCGCACTGACTCTGGACCTCAGAACCCTTCTCAACACAGGCTCTAAGCAACTACCACCAAACAGTGAGCATTGGCAAGAGAGATGAAATGCATTTACCATCTCTGATCTAGGAAAGGGAGCCAAAGTTTTATCAGCATTAGTGTTTCAATGATATTGGAATTTAGTTAACATGTAACCCATGCTATAGGTATCAGAAGCTGGTCTGGCCCCATTATCACCAAGTTTTTCACAATTGTTTGGTAATTAACGTTTGACCGTTGTGCGTCATGTTCTTAGTTAGGAAAGCTTGGGCCTCGTCCTCAGCTTCTGAACACCATGAAAAAATGCATATGGACAAATATCTGCATTCCTCACACTAGCGGTCTAAACATGTCCTATCAATCACTTCAGTGAGCAAATCAGTCAAACCAGTGAAACTGGCCAAACTGGCCTCATCAAGCAATCTCCACAGAGCCTGCCACCCAAAGCTACCTGAGGCTTCTCCTTACTTCTATTTGGGAGCAGGCCTGCCCCCTGCTCCAGCCACTGTTGCTCAGAATAACATCTCCAAGAGGGTGGGGTGTGTTGGGATGGGGGAAACATTTATTACAACAGCAGGACTGTGAGATTTCTTTCTGGAAAAGTAAGATTAGTTAGCCTGGGCAGTGAAGGTGCATCCATCAATTACTTTTCTCAGCTACAGTGTCCTCTTTTTTTTTTTAATAATAATATTTCTTTAAAAACATTTTATTTATTTATTTTTAGAGAGCAGGGAAGGAAGGGAGAAAGAGAGGGAGAGAAATAGCAATATGTGGTTGCCTCTCGAGCGTCCCCTACTGGGAACCTGGCCTGCAACCCAGGCATGTGTCCTGACTGGGAATCTAACCGGCGACCTTTGGTTCGCAGGCTGGTGCTCAATCCACTGAGCCACACCAGCCAGGGCCACAGTGTTCTCTTTTGTAAAATCAGGAATTGTGCCCAATCACACTCCAGAGCATTCTCAAGACCCAGGTTTGGACTCTACAGCTTTGGAAGAACCCACTAGAGAGGTTAGACATGTTGAAGACCATAAGTGTGATCTAAATGTCTATCTAGTAATCCAACCCAAACTAGTTATCACCTGCTGGGTTCTGGGCACTGGGCAGGTTAGTTAGGTGACCAAGAATCACCTTCTACCCCCAGGGACCTCACATATTAGTAAGGGATGAGCTCAGGGTGCGTACAACTCTAATATAGGCAGGGAGTAAGCCTGCCCAAAAAGAGGTGCAGAGGCTCTCCTGTAGGAGTCTGGGAGAGGGTGTGCATGTGTGCGTGCGTGCGTGTGCACATGCACAGGAATCTGAGAAGGCTTCAAGGAAGTGGTGGCCCTGAGCAGAGCCCTGCTAGGATTTGGAAATGGGAGGAAAAGAACACTTCTCTATCCTTTACCCAGGGCTTGGCACATTGGAGAAACCCAGGAAATGCTTGGTAACCAACCGCTGAGTCCCTGTCTATCGAATTTTCTCCTTTGGGTCCCTCAGGCCATCATATGGTGTTTACAAAAATTAATCCTGGGAGCAGGATGGCAGAGACAAGCTCAATTTATCATGCTGTCAGAGCTCTGTTTCAAGACACTGAAAGCCTGGTTAGAAATCACTTCAAGGCAAGGTACAGAAATCCACTTGGAGCTCCGGTAAAAAGGAGGAGTCGTGAGTGCAGTGAGGACTGTCAGGACACCCAGTTACAAAAAGTACAGGTGGGCCCCATGGAACCAGAAAGGCCGTAGGCCTCTATCTTTCCCACTTGGCCACCCACCCCTCACCCCTGACCACAGAATGCTTGATTTCTTATTGTATGTCTTCAGGGCTTTTGTCTCGTTCTTTTGGCTCTGTAGGCTGGCTTTTCTGCACATTCACCTGTTTGCATATGACCCCTTAATGGTAGCTCCAGTCCTGGCTGGGTGGTTCAGTTGGTTGGAGTGTCATCCAGTAGCAGCAAAAGGTTGCAGGTTTGATCCCTGGTCAGGGTGCGTACAGGAGGCAACTGAGCGACGTTTTTCTCTCACATCAAGGTCTCTCCTTCTCCACTCTCTCCCCCTCTCCTCTCTCCCTTCCTCTTTCTCTAAAATCAATAAAAACATATCCTCAGGTGAAGATTAAAAAAAAAAAGAAAAGTAGCCTCAAGGCTCCATGACCTTCTTACTCCATTCCCTTGGCTATTGGCCAGTGTCTGAATGCCCTGATTCTGAAGTCTCAGGGGAGAGAGTCTGCTGGGTCAGCGTACCTAAGGTCTGCACCCCCGCACTGAGAGCTGGGAGCAGGGGCAGGGTGGGCCTGCACACAGTATCTGCCCCCTTTCCAGCTGTTTTGCCAAGAAAAAGCTGGAGAGGAAACGATGGGCTTCTCCAGCAAGAAGAGTGTCCATCTGCTGGGTGTTGTGTATAGTATGGGCACCTACACCAACCTTTTAAGGTCTTGGACTATGCAGAATAAGGACTCTATTCCTGCCATTATCAGTGTAATTAACATAACATACCACGAATAACTTAACAAGCAAAAGAACAGTTGCTTGAGAAAAAGCAGGTTAAATTAGATGACAGGTGATTGTTAGATACCTTCATAAAGTTCCAAAGGGCTTCTGAATACCATACACCTTTAAAAGGGGTTAAGGTTATAATGCACGAGCCCTGCCCCCACCCCCTCCACCACCAGATACAGGGGTGGGCAAAAGTAGGTTTACAGTTGTGAGTACATGAGACAGAGAATTTATTCATGTATTACTTATTATTATATTATTTTCCATATGAACAACTATAACCCTACTTTTTCCCACCCAGTATTGTATAAAATATATACAAAAAAACAGATGGATAGGTACCCCTGAATTATATAAAATATACAGAGATGCAGATAGGCAGATAACTGTATCTAACATTTTGTATATGTGTACGTGTATGTGTATATGTATGTGTATATATGCAGTTGACCCTTGAACAATGCAGGTGTTAAGGGTACTGACCCTCCTCACAATCAGAAATTCACATCAAACTTTTGATCTCGCAAAAACTTAACACTAATAGCCCACTATTGACCAAAACCTTATTGATTACATAAACATTTGATTATGATACATATTTTCTGTATTATATGTATTATATGCTGGATTCTTACAGTAAAGTAAGCTAGAGACAAAATTTTATTAAAGAAATACATTTACAGTGTTTATTGAAAACCTCTGTAGTTCAAACTCACATTGTTCAAGGATTAACTATGTATATATCTAACATATATGTATGAGTGTGCATGCATGATATAGTATATATATACACACACACAGATAAGTGTACAACTAGTTCTTTATATGCCTGTTATTTTCAGAAGTTGAAATTATGTTTCTTATTTAGAGGAATGTAGAGCAGTGCTGTATAATAGAACTTTCTGCAAATTATAGAAATGTTCTGTGAGTATATCTAATATAGTAACCACAAGCCACATGTAGCTATTGAACACTTCAAGTGTGGGTAGTGCAACAGAGGAACTGAATTTTTAATGTTATTTGATTTTAATGAAATTAAATGTAAATGTAAATAGCCACTTGTGGTTAGGGGCTAGCATATTGGACAGTGCAGTGTAGCATTACTATTAAGCTTATCATCCAAAACACACTTGGGGTTCTCAGGTGGAACAAAATGGGGTAGGATGGCAATAAAAAAGGGATAATAGAGACAAAGGAAGAAGTTTAATTAACGGCAGCTGGACAGAAGTTAGAGATGATGCTATTTATGTATAAGAGGGCATCTGAGGTGACGTAAGCTGAGTTGTGAACAGTAAGAGGCAAGGAGAAGCAGGTACTTGCTATAGTCAATATTTTCACCTGGAGTTAAATATGGAGGGAGGTGATGAAGCTGCAGTGGTGAGACAGTTCCATGTTTTAACCACCAGGGGTCCTCATGGCCTAGCATAGCTTGGTTACTGAGGTGAGAGGTGAGGTAAGTGGTGGGAGAGGGAGGAAGAGACAGAGAAAAGCCAGACCTCCAGTGGGTCAGAGAGAAGAGTGGAGGTAATGGCTCATCACACTGTGCTAAGCCCCGCTCTGAGTACCTTACAAGTAACAATTCCATGAGGTATGAAAGTACTATTTTATCATTCTCATCTTATAGATGGGCAACTAAGGCCCAGAGAAGATAGATAACCTAGCCAAAGTCACAGAGCTGAATTCATGATTAGGAAATAAACTAGACAGTCTGGCTCCAGAGTCTGAGTTACTGCTTACGCTCTACTACTTCCATGGGGAGCCTGCTTCTACATGGTTCCAGATCCCTGCCTAGAACAAGTAAGTATATTGGCACTACACTCAGTTGTCTTCATTCATCTCTTAGAATTAAGCTGTTGGGAAGGTTTACATGAGATATTGTGTTCTTTTTACATTTTTCCCCCCTACAGCCACTTTTCATTCATTTGTGTGTTCATGTATGCAACAAGGAAGCATGAAACACAGTATGTGCTGAGTCTGGGAATACAAAGGGTCCAAGGAGCCTGCCCATAGCGGGACTTAGAGTTCAGCAGGGGAGATATGAACTGCATGGAAATGCCTGCTTTACAGGGTATGAAGGGCTGACTGTTTTGGGATAGGAACAGAAACAGAGGAGAGAGAGGACCCTGGCCAGCTGGGGTGTCCCAAAAGGCTTTTTGGAGGAGCTGAACCTTGAGGACTCGGCAGCATTAGAATATGCCCGGCAGCACATATCTCCATTTTGGGGTTCAGTGCCTTCCTGCCATATGCTAACAAGATTCATTGCCACTAGGAAATTCAGAACTCGAATTGCCCAATGTCTACCCACTTGGTGCTGAGTCCCTCTGTGGTCACAGCCTGGCATGCTGGGGAGAAGCAGGCTGTTCAGGTTCCTCTTCCCCCTCCACACACAAGCCTCCTTCAGACTCGCACAAACAGAGAGAACGTCCCTCCAAGGCCCAAGGCCCAACTTCAGCACCTGCCTTGCCCACGCTCCAGGTGCCTGGAATCCTGGGAAGCTGGCTCCCAGGGCCTGTCCAGCAAGGCTTGGAAGCCCAAGTCCCCACAGACCTGCTAGTTAATGAGTTCTGCAAAAACTAGGTCTGTCTGTAATCGAAATGGGAGTACAAGGCTCGCGAGGTCCCCAAATTAATTCAGTCCTGTTAGAAAAGGAGCAAGGCAGAGTGTCTGCTGCTGCTGGCAGGATCCATGGAGAGGTTCTGTGAGGCATTACTTCCGTTTTGGGACTCGTTGTTTTTCATCACTTCAGCACAATCTGGAAAACATTCTCCAAGTCTGTTATTCCTGTCTCCAGCTGCCACACCGAGGCAGTTGTTAACAATGCCCCTTTGCCCACCCCAGACCCCTCCTCCAGTCTGATGAGCAATGAGAGCATTTAATGGCTGTTCCAGACTAAAAAGTTCTTATTATTTTATTCCCTTCTTACTCTTGCTCAGTTTCCTTTCAGGTGGGGACAGGTGGGTGTAAAATAAATGAAGCTGGAATTACATTGCAAGAAGACATGTCTGGATGTAGTGGGCAAATTGAATGCAGCTGGAAAATTTGTCCAGGTCCTCATGTGCGTGTCCCCTGAGAGCTCTCAGGCCACTACGACTACCACCCTCAGTTCAGCGGTCCTCCCAATAGTAAGGGGATGGGGAATTAGGGTAACTGAAACTTCCCCTCTCAGGGGAGAGGTCTGAGTATCCTGACTTAGCAAAGGAGAAATTCAACTGGGATCTTATCATGGCAGGCTTCAAGAGACACGAGCAATGCCAGTCTCAGGCTACCTGGTCAACATACCTTGGACTCCGTGTATAACAGCACATAGCCTTTGTACCATTCTTCTGGGTATTTTTTCTCTCCTGTCTATATTCAAATGCCATCACCTCTGGGAAGCCTTCCTTGATTACCCTTCCTCTGTGCTTTCCCCAAACTCTGCTTATGTCCTCATTAAATGTGTTATTGGTCTGTGGTACCCTTCTGCATGGCTGGCCTGTTTTCCACTTTCCAAGGATGTGACTTCCTGTACAGAGAAGGCTTTGGCAACACACATGCTTGAGAATGACTTTTCTTTCCTTGCTTGTTTGCTATGTGTTCTCGCACATATTCCTTGCATCTTGGTCCTCAGCAAGTCCACCTGTAACTTTGGGTGAAAAGACCTACTTTACAAGATTGTCACAAGGAGAAAATGAGATCCCACCTCCCCTTTCTCTGCCTCTCAACCCTTGTATCTACTACTGTTAGGACACTGGGGTTCTGGAGCCAGACCAACCTAGATTTGAACTCTGACTCCACTGCTTTCTAGCTGTGTCTTTGGTTTTGTTACAATCTTTCCATGCCTTAGCTTCTCCATCTGTAAAATAATGGCGATAACCCTAGCCTTCATCTCATACACCTCTGGGGAAGATAAAATGGGATAATGTATGTAAAGTGCTTAGCATAGGCCTGGCACAGAATAAACATTCAAAAGTTTAGCTAGTATTATTACTGTTGTTACTAAAATTGTGAGTTGGTTAGGGCAGCAATATCAGCCTAGTATAGAGGCCAGTAAGTGTTGAATATATAAAGAAAAGAAAAACGTTTCATTCTAGAATGGGGGAGCATTGTACAAATGTAACCCTCGATGACATTATCTTTTGCCAATCGGGAATGATTAGGACATTATGCAGGTGATCAGAGAATGTGGGCCTGGGAATGTGCGCATGGGTACCTGCCCCTTCCTGGTTGTCAGCCTCCCTCAGCCTCTCAGCAGTCCTGAGCTCTGCCAGATGCAGGTGTGCTGGAGGTGACAGACACTCACCCACTGGTGGCCAGAAGTTTAACCCAGAAGGAAAGAAAATCCATGGCTGCCACCTCACAGGAACAATTGCTAGTGAGTCAAGGTCGATGGCCAGACAGACTAGAAGAACCGAGGGAAGTGCTGGCATTTTCTGAGGCTGCTAATTTCCAAGCGCCAGCCTGTGATGGAGCCAAAGAAATGTGCTTGTGGAGATCTGGACCTTCCTTCTAAGCTGTGATGAACCAGGGTTGCCCTGAGTCATACTCTGGACTTACTGGCCCAGAGCCATGTCCATATTTCTACCTGTGCCTATGTCTGCATGTCTCATAGCTAGGACTCAATAAGGGCGTATCGTGTGCCAATGTACATGGGCCAGCTTATGCAATATTCAATCTTACCCATGATACAGATACTACAGTTTCCTTAGTATGATATGAGGACAATAAAACGCCCCATGGGCATCGGTCAAGATCAGCCAAGTTATGCTGCAGTAATGAGCACCTCCCAGATCTCATTGACCTAAAGTAGCTTCAATCACATTACAAAGTCTCTTTTGGATCAGCTAAGGGCACAGGTCTGTGCCATTGTCATTGTCACTCTGGTCTTTTGACAGAGGAATAGAGAGAATGGCAAATCACGCACTGACTCCTGGAAGTGGTAGACCATCATAACTGCTCACTTTCATTGGCCAAAGCAAGTCATGTGGCCACATTTAACTCCAAGGAAGTAGACAATTATAACCCAACTACGTGCCTGAAGGGGCAACTGGAAATATTTGGTCAATAACAAGGCTCTAATGTCACCTACTGGTGTACATGAATGAGTTCCTGTGCATTATGCACTTAAAAAAGTGTCTGGCATCCAGTAAGTTCTGCATGGATATTAACTAGGACCACCACTACTATTTTTATTATTTGTTTTAAAGATGAGTAAACAGAACACAGAGAGGCCAAGTAACGCACCCAAGGTGACAAAGGATGGCAGCGGGAATTCTCTAGAAGTTGCACTCCTAACCAGTGCACTATATGACCCTACCCATGGCGCACCAGGCCCTCTCCAAGAGCTGAGGCTGGGTCCAGCTGGACATGATGTGCCCTTCAGGGATACCCAGTCTATCGGGGGAAGGAAAAGGGAGATATTCAGTGAGTGTTGCATCCATGGTCTCACTGATTTCTCACAACAGTCCTGAAACAGGGATTATTATTTCCATGGCTAGGATGGCTAAACCAGAAGTGCAGAGACAGAGCAAAGGCAGATCTTCTGCCTTTTTCAAGGCTCCCGGCACTAAGAGCACCCCATGAATGTGTTGTGCTGAGATGAGTTGAATTCTGCAAGCTGGAGCAGGAAAGGCAGGGGCTCAGGACGGTGGTAACGGTGACTTGTGGGTGCTCGTCCCTCACTGCTCGCACCTGCAGTCTTCCCTTACACAGTGATCAGATGGTGTGCCCCTCGAAGGCAAGCTGGGCCTGTCGCATCTCAGTCTCTGCCAGCAGAGCCGGGTGGGAGTAGACAGGGAAAGTGACCCAAGCTGACCCGAGCTGGGCTGGCTTGAGTTCACCTGAACACCTCGTTTTTGGGCAGACCCCCGGCTTCCGTGGCAAGGTGCCCCTGACTATATTAGGGAGGAGTCAGACCTAAAAAGATTTTAGAGAACACCAGTTTATTCTTTTTCAAAATGTACGGCAGGTAATCAAGAACATTCCTCCTGAGTCCAGTGCTATTTCCTCTCCAGTTCACTGCCCCTCAAGCCAAATCCCAAGCCTGGTTTAATGAATATAGAAAACTCACTTGCCATTAGTTGGACAAAAGCTAATGGACTGGAGTCCTTGAGGACAGTGGGCCTCTTGAGCAAATTAAACACTCCCCTTGCAATCTTGAAGTCTATGTTAAATTGTTTATCAAACCCTTCCTTCCCAGGGAGCAAGCATTAAGGTGAAATTTCCCAAGATCTGACCATTAGGTCAGGAAATCTTATTGAGCCGGAGACAGAAAGAAGGAGGTAATTTCAAAAATAGTTTTGTCTTGAAGAGGAAAAGGCATATTAGTTAGGGTCTGGGGAAGGATCCATAAATATGCTTCACCTCTGGTGTCACTCTTACCTTTGCTCATGGCAGACATTACTAATCAATCATATACTCTTTCCTATTAGCTCAAAACAAAACCTACTTACAAACCAGGGCCGAGGATAAGTGGGTCTCCGTGACTTTGGTAGACAGGAAAGACGTGCTGTGGGGCAGAGGAATGAGAACAGGGTGGGGCCCAGGTTCGGCTGTGACCTCCCTCTTTGAATCTGGTCGCCTCTTTGCTCCACCAGGACCCCTCCCCAGCCTGCCAGCTGAGGCTATGGTGAGGATGGTCAAAGTCACGGCTAGAAAAGCTTGCCAAGGCTGCAGAGCACTGCCATTGCGGTTGGGCTGTCACAGTTTTCCTGGGCACTGCCATTCCACACACTCAGAAATGAGCTCTACAGGGAGTTGAGAGAGTTCTTCAGAGGTTTCCACCTCATAGAGCCATTGATGTTTGGGCCCCGCATGCTTCATAACCACATGGGCCGCGGGGCAAGGGATATGACTTGGGAGGATGTCTTGGGTCTTGGGCTCCCAGAGCAGGGTCAGAGAAACATAATGATGGAGCAAATACAAGAGGATATGGGAACCTTGTTCTGAGTGGCAAGGATTCACTCAATGGTTCATTCATTTATTTTTGCATTCATTCATAAACGTTTTCTACCAGGACTCAACATCGGCTCAGTTCGGAGCTGGCTAACTCCCTTAAATGGCCAGGGGTCTCATGGGTGACGGGGGCCATAGAAGAGGAAATAGCTTTGGAAGCAGGTCCTCCACGGACTAGCTGTGTGTCTTTGGGCAAAAGCCATTTCACCTCTCTAAGTCTCAGTTTCCTCATCTGTGAAGTGGGGGTAATACCACCATCTGAATTCTCATGGGGTATAATTGAGATGTACATGTAAAGATACCTGGCAAATAGTAAGCACTCAAGGAATGTTTACCAACTGCTGGGTATCAGGACCAATAATGCCTCAGCAAATGCTTACAGAAATGGAATTCAGTGCAAATACCCACAAGAGGGGCTTTCAGCGTGCCGGAAGGGTTTTTGTATTTGATCAGGGAAAAAGCAAATATTATTGGCCCTAAAACTATGAGGAGTATGTTAAAGGCTCAGAATGAGGCTGGAAAATTGAATAACTTCACTTGCAGACGTTACATCAATTTCATTCAATTTGTAAGCACTTGTCTCTGTATTCAGCAGGAAAAATGAATTCAGCTCAATCAATCAGCCTGTTCCTGGGTGGGTTGGGGGAAGCCACCCTCTCGCAAAGGCCCAGGAGGCTCAGTGCTGCCTGGAGCAGAGTAACTGGAACTTGGTTGTTTTTGTGGTGAGTTAAGACTAGTACATGCTTAATAAGTGCTTTGCTCTTTTTCTGTACTTGCAAATCGGGTCCCTGGAAAGGAGCAGCTTTGAGGTGTCTCAGTCCCATGTTTGGGTGGGTGGGGCATTTACAGAGGGTCAACGATGGCATCTGATGGCTACTCCTGGAGCCACAGGTCAATGGCTTGGGAGTAACATACAAGCAGAATGGGGGCATGTCCACCCCAAAAAGGCAAAGGGAAGATGGAGTGGGATTCCAGGAAGCAGCCACTGTTTCTCTTCGTCCTTCCTTCTTAACTGTGTCTCACAACGCTTAACCTGAGCATACCCTTGGTCATGGTCAAGTACAGAAACACCATTTCTTTGGACATGGATATCACCATAAAGGAATCTATAACTGGATTTCCAATACTTGCCTTGTCATTCCTGCTCTGGCCCGTAAATAAAGGTTTGAAACCAGCAACTTGAAAGGAAAGGAGATTCTAAACATAGATGCCATTTGACTGGCACCTAAATGACTTTAGGTATCTTCTTTTGAGCTTCTTTCTTCTTCCCCTCCAATTTTTCAAAAGTGCCGGTCTACCTGAAGTTCCACTGGGAACTTTGAGTTCAGCTTTTTCACCGTGAAATGTATATACTTCGGTAAATGCAGTGTTCACGTGCCACAGTTGCTACCAAAGGCAGGAAGGAGTGTCAATGACCTATATTCCCCAGTCCCTGGCCACCGACTGCTGTGGGGTGATGGGTAGGTAAGACCACTTAAATGAGGCCAAGACATATGGCCAGGGCAGGGGAGGTGAGCGCTCTGCTAGACCCAAGGCCCTGCCCCACCTCCTTGATAAAAGGAAAATAGGAAAGGAGGAAGGAGGAGGAGAGTCTCATGAGAGAATCCCTCCCATCTGTAGGCGTTTGTGCTCGCTGAGAAGACGAGTGCTCAGCCCTTCCAGCCTCCTGCCCCACCTCCCCCACAATGGAACAAGCTCTGATTGTGTTAAATGTTGACTATTCTCGTGCCACAGCCCCACAGGGACAGATTCTGGTGAAGATGATAGATAGACCTTGGAGGGGAGAGCAGATGATGTTTGAAAGCACAGCGCAGGGGGAGAACCAGTCTGGGGCTGAGAGAAAAGAACACGTTTGTTTGTTTTTGTTTGTTTCAGCTGGATCTTGTTCAAGGGAAGCAGAGGGGATGTTGCAAAATGCCCTTTTTGGTCGGCTGTAGAAGCGCAGGCCTAAGGTGGCTGCCAGTTAGCGTCCTGTGCCGCAACGCCAAAAGCCCTCGCTCCGGGTCAGCCTTGTGGGACCCCCCGGGAGGCGGAAAAAAGTCAGATGTGCTCTCTGCCCTGAGCACCTCAGCCCGGGAGGAGACCGAGCATGGAAAGACAAGGATGATAATGCAGTGTGTCTCAGGCTGTGATGGCAGGGGCACAAGGGTGATGGAGGGGAGGGGGCGACTGATGTGAGCATGTGCATGTGTCTGCATGAACATGCCTGCATTATATGTGCACATGTATGTGTGACAGGCAGAAGAAGATGGGAAGGATCTGGGAGGAGGGGATTCCTATATGCTTGTGCTTGGAAGGTCTGGGTGGTAAGTATTTCTTCTGGATGGTAGCCAGTGCAAGGGTCTCATGAAGAGGGAAGACAGGAATGAAAACTGGAGAGGAAGCAGGCACCGGTTCTTGGTGGGTCTCGAGTGCCAGGTCTGTCTTCTGAGGGCAATGGGGAGACATGAAACTATTTTAATAGGTGAGCCACCAGGGACATCGGAATTTTGGGGAAATGGCTCCCCAGGATGAGCACAGAGGACAGTCAGAGAACTGTGGGAGAGAGGGCTCCATTCACTCCATCCCCCACCCTTGGGGCCCAGGCTATCTTTGTAAGCAGACAAACACACAAACCAATAGGAGCCCAGGAGGATTTCCAGAGATCAAGGAAGTGCTTCCTACTAGAGAGAGTGGAGTGGGGACCATTTTACCCTTGGAGCATCATTTTCCACTCTGCAGGCTGGGGTGGGGAAGAGTGAGGCCAAGAACCAGAGAAATAGGAAGAAAGGAGGAAGTATAATCATACAGTGGTTGGAGAACAAGCTCTGAAACCAGACAAACCTGGCTTCCAATTCCAACTCCACAGCTGTGTAACATTAAGTATGTTGTTTAACATTTCTACATCAGCCAGGATAAGTCTAGGTTATGCTGCAGCGACAAACAGCTCCAAAAATCAAAGTGGCTTTAAATGACAGAGGTTTATCTCTTGCTCACACTACATGTTCTTAAAGGTTTGCTGGAGGCCCTGCTCATAATAGTAATTCCAGAACCCAGGTGGGTGGAGGCTTCTTTTCATCACTGCTTCTGCAATGACTAAGGTGATATGGAGAGAACATATGGCGACTCACTAATTCTTAAAATGAGCCACCTCTCTTCCACTCTCATTTCATTGGCCAAAGTTTGTCTGGCTGTGCCTATTTTCACAGGGTGTAAGGAACAGTTTACACACACACACACACATACACACACACACACCCGAGCCTCAATTTCCTTCCCTGTTAAATGGGAATAAAACCACCAACCTCAGGTGGGCATTGTGAGTCTACTGAGAGAATGCCTAGGAAGATCTAGGTGTAATACAGTCCAACTGAATAAGAGCTGGGAGTGGGGAAGGCGTGGGTAAAAAGGGGGAATAAAATGTAGCATTTATGGGTTTTGGAGTTTACTAGACAGCATGTTTGATTTGCCCAGAAAAAGCTGCTGTGGTGGAACAGCTGTATCTGGAGCTCTTGCTCTGCTTGTGACCCCAGGAGTCCCTGGTGCTCCCGGAACCCCCGTGTGTGAGAGGCATTGCCATCCTCCCTGAGTCTCAGGGCTGAGCTGGGTGTTCTCCAAGGCAGCCTCAGGCTCCTCTCCAAGACGGCATTTCAAACACCAACCTAGTGCCTTGCTGCTGCCGCAGAGGACCTGAGGAAATGGCATTTCCATGCCAAGAATCAGTTCCCATTCATCACCGTGAAGCGCGATACCTGGGGGGAACCAGTAACTGAGACTGTGTGAGTCTCCAAAGACGGGAATGTGTCTGCGTGAGCTGAGTAATTAGAGCAGTTTTCTGCACACATGCCTAATCTTTATTTAAGACATTTCACTTAGGTACACAGTGAAGTTATTCAAAAATCAGTTAGATTTGAGACGTGTATCATCCAAACATCTCTCCTCTCTATTTTAGAATAGTCAAATAAGCACCCATAACCATAATTGCAAATATTTATTGAGGTTATGTGCTAAGCCACTGTACTCTGCACTTTACTTGATATAACTCGCTTCATTTTCGTAACAACTCTATATTCTTTCTTGTATCTGATCTGAGAAACTCTTAGGATTCCTATTTTGTTTCCATATGAAGGAGATATAAGTAATCTTTAAAGGGAAAGTGGTGAATAAATGGAGAGTATTTGGTCTGTAAGACTGAAGAAATAATGGCAGCTAACAGGTATATAAGGCTAATTATGTGCCAGGTACTGTCCTGATGTCTCTTGTGTACCAGCTCATTAATCCCCTCAATAACCCTGTGAGGTAACTACTATCATCCCCATTGTACAGTTGAGGTAACTGAGGCCTAGAGAGGTTACATAACTCTCTCAACATAACAGTAGCCAATGGGAGGTGGAACCAGTACTGTAACCCAAATATTTAGAGTCTCAACCACAATCCCATACTGCCTCTTGGGATCCAGCAATTGCAATGTCTGAAACTATTGGAGGGACTGTCATGTGGCAGATGATGACAGGAAGGTTAACTAATTTTTAGATCAACAGAACCAGGACTAAGGGTATAAAACACAAAGAGGCAGCTCTCGACTCTACCGGAGAAAGAACTTTCCTCAACTAGTGTTGCTCAAAGATCCAACAGAGTTCCTTGTAGGTAGTAAGCTCCCCATCACCAAAAATCCTTCAGAACAGACGGGATGACTGCTCTCTGAGAGGCATGGCTGGGATTCCTTCCTGAGCTTGGGGTCGACCTAAGTGGCCTCTGTAATCCTTTGGCACAAGGACTTTATGAACATAACAACTGTTGCAACATCTGAATTTGGCAACAAATTTTTAAGCTATATTCTCTCCCTACTTAAAACTGGGAGCAGAGCCCCAGCTGTGGGGCTCAGTCAGTTGGAGTGTTGTGGTCTCATGCACGTAAAGGTTGTGGGTTTGATCCCCAGTCAGGGCACAAACTACCTAGGTTGCAGGTTCCATCCCTGGTCAGGTTGTATACAGGAGGCAACAGGTATACAGGATGTGATATTTCTCTCACATCGATGTTTCTCTCTCTCTTCTCCCTTCCTCTTTCTCTAAAATCAATAAAAATATATCCTTGAGTGGGATTTTAAAAAAATGGCAGCAGGTGACATAGCTGCATGAGTGGCCAATGTGAAGGCCCAGGACAGGTTTCCAGAGCTCAGTGGTATCATTCAATTAAACTCATAGCAAAGCTACTCTGACACATGATAATGATGCAAATAATTATTGATCAATTAACCTAAGTTCTCTTCATTGGCTCTAAGTAATATAATTTTCATTAGTCAAATCCACGTTTTTATGTTTTTCTTTTGTAGCTTTATTTATTTACCTGACTTTTAAAGCAATGCTAATTTGATGGCTTTTCTTGATGCTCTCTTTAGGGTTTCATCCTTCTTTGGTGCAGCCATTAGAGAATGAGAAGTCGGGGGTGAGGTGAGTGGTCACTCTCATTGGGCCAGAAGACCCGAAAAGATCACAGCTCAGGAGTCTGGAGGGAGCAGACAGGTTGGCTGAAGAAACTGCAGTGACCCCACAAAAGGACCCAGCCCTTGGGGCGGAAGCCCAGGGCCTGGGCAAAGAATTTTTCAGAGGCTTTAAAAGAGGGAAAAAGAGGAGGCACAGGATGGACGAGAGGAGGCCCCTGCCTCAATGTCTGGGCTTTTAGTTGGGTCCTCTGGGGCAGGCATCAGTTTCGGGTGGGTGGGGATAGGTTCTGGATGCAAGGACAAGAAATCAGTGGTAATAACGAGGAGAAGGGCCCAGCACAGGGGTCTCAGGAGCTCCTGGTAGCAAGTTCTGGCCAGTGTTCACAGACAAGCCTTCTCCCTCCCCACCTCCTACCCGACAGGAGTGTGGGGCAGGAGGTCGGGCCTCCACTCCCAGCGCTGCCCAGACGCAGCCTGTTGCCTTGACAGCATCCTTTCCTTCTCTGGCTCCGCCCCACAGTGGGGGGGCTGGTCTAGGTATTCCCGAAGGACCTTCCAGTTACAAATCACATTGGGGGCGGCTCTCAAACCTCTTCTTCTCCTTCAAAAAGGCTGTCAGGGAGCTTAAACCAGCTGTGAGTCTCTCCCTCTTCTGCTCTGGAGTTGAGGATTTCTATGAACTGGACTTTTTGATTTACAGTCCCAAGGGCAAAGTGGTGCAGGAGGGAATAATAAGCTCTTTAGACTTGGAAGCTCCTGCAAGAAATGATAGATGTCCCCAAGGGAAGGTACATCTAGGAAGATGTGCCCAACACCACCCCGCCCCCCGCAAGCAGGAATCAGTCTCCCTGTCCCTTGAACTCCCAACACCTGCCCCATAGCATTTTCCATCTGATATTCTGAGCAGCTACTCATGTGTCTGATATCCCCCAACCAGGTCCAAAGGCCCCTGAGGTCAGAGACTGTGTCCCTAGAAGGCTCTCAAGTGAGCTTCGTGGTGTGGCTGCTGGCTGGCTGGAAGATAAGACTTCTCTGATTTTCATCCAAATGCCCCACCCATCTTGCTGGGGAGATGTACTAAAATGTATGCTGCTTAAATGCACAGAAGCATTGCTACTGTGGAGTTTTTATCGATAGACAAAGGGTGATGGTGAGTTGGTAGACGGCGCCCAGTCTTCTTCTGCAGTGCACACCTTGGGACGGTGTTTCTCCGCCTACGGCCCTGACTCATTGACACTACAGAGTGGACCCCTGGGGAGATGGGCCCAGTTCCGGCCTGAAGACCTCCTGACTGCCCACATGTGGCAGAGCATCCAAGAGCCCAGGAGGAACTGACCCACCACATCGTCAGCCTGTCTGGGTCTGCAGGGGCTGCGTAGACCGAGCCCAGGAGGCCCAGGCGCCATCTAACCGGGAAGGATGGCTGACGCATTGGGATCCTCGGCTGTGTGTTGATGCGCACAGCCTTGTAGATGCTTCCTCCAAAAGAGGAAGGCAGGAGAGAGAAGGAAGACAAAAAGAAGAGAATAAAAGCACATTGCTCACTGTGCTTCTCTTTGGCAAACTAAATGCTTATTGAAATTAAGATAAGCTTGACAGAATTTTGCTAGCAGTGTTGGGGCCTATCTGAGAATATCTTGCCTTGAGAGACTTCCATTAGAACTGACTCCACAACTAATAATGTGGTCTCTGTCACTTAACTCAAAAGTCCCTCCTGGACCTGCACAGTGAAGCGTTAAGGAAATAAAATCCTTTTTTTTTTTTTTTTTTTAAACATATACAGCTAAGTTTGATTTGTTGAGAAGATTTCTTCAACTGACAAGTTACAAGCCATGTCTGAGAGGCCCACTGGGAACTTTCAAAATTTGAGCAGCAGTTTCTAATCACTGATGATCATTAGCATTTTAGTGAATAGATTTTTGATAAGAAAAATCTTTGCTCTGTGGGAAGGAAAAAAAAAAAACACCCTGACATTTGATAATGCAAACAGAGTAGCAATTTTAATTGGGTCTTCAGTCCTCCTTGGCATGGTAAACATTGCACAAGATCCAGATGTTTTCCATCTACAGGGTGTGACCTGAAGGCTGTGTCAAGCCATCGGTGCCGGGTACTATACCACTGGTTGGATCTCCAGGATGAACAGTAATAACTGCTATTTACTGAGCACTTACTATGCGCCAGATGCTGTGCCATTTCTTATACATCATCTCAGTTAGTCCTCAAATCAATCTGATGAGATAGCTATTATTATTATTATTCCCATTGTACAGATGAGAAAACTAAAGTCCAGAAAGGTTCACTAACCCAAAGTCACCCAACTTGGTCGTGGTGAAGACACTAACCCAGGTCTGTGTGGTTCCAGAGTCTCCGTGTTTACCTACTGAGCCTACTGCCTCCCACCTCCCAGATGCTATTCAAATGGGGACAGATAAAGTAGACAGGGAGTCACTCTGGCTCTGTCACTGTGTGATGAGTTATGTGCCCTCTCCCAGCCTCAATCTCCCAGTCCGTGGAATGGAGATGTCATCGGTCCTATCTCCTGCACCAGACTTTGGAGGGGCTTGAGGAAGGAGTGGCTGTGCTTAGGAGAATGATTTTTCCTTTGAGGGAACTGGACCCTGACACTTTGTATTTCCTTTCTATTGATCCTAGACTTACCCTTTGGGATTATCCAGAAAAACTCTTATCCCCTTCGATGATATTCAGAAACTGGTAACCAGACCTTGGGTTTTTCTCAATTTTATATTCTCCAGACTAAACACCTCTAAAATAGAAAGGAGGGTAGTCTAAATTAAAATGCTGAACTAGACTATTTTTAAAGAAAACGTGGTGGCTTAGTTGGTTGGAGAATCGTCCCATGCACCAAGAGTTTGCTGGTTCTATTCCCGATTAGAGCACATACCTAGTCTGTGGATTCGATCCTTGGTTGGGGTACATGCAGGAGATAGTAGATCAATGTTTTTCTCTCCCCCAACCCTAAGATAAATAAACATATCTTCTAGGATGAGGATTTAAAAAAAAAAAGATCTTTAGGTCACAAAGGTATTTTTCTGTTTTCTTGTTTTCACTTTTATCTTTAGGGCTATAATCTATCAATCTTGAATTTATTTTTGTGTATAGAGCTGACACAGGGTCAAGGTTCTTTGTCATTTTATATGGATGTCTATTTGTTCCTGCCCCATCTGTCAAAAATATTTTCCTTTCCCCATTTAATGGCTTTGTCATCTTTGTTAAAAATCAAGTGACAGTATATGTCTGGACTTTTCTCTGGGCCTTCTATTTTGCTCCATGGATTTATCTGTCTACCCTTTTACCAAAACCATACTGTTTTGATTTTCATAGTTTTATAGTAAATCTTAAAATCTGGTAAGTTAAGTCTTCTCATTTTGTAATTCATTTTCAAAGTTGTTTCAACTATTATTGTTCCTTTGCCTTCCCAATAAATTTGAAAATCATCTTAATTGAGATAACAACAGATTTTTAGATCAATTTAGGGAAAATGACATTATAATAATATTGAGTCTACCAATCCACAATTTTTTAAATTCAATTTTTAGTTTACCCAATTTATTTCGGTATTTTTCATTCCTTTTGACATTATTTTACCATTTTGGCAAAGAAGTTCACATCTTTTGTTAAATTTACCCTTAAGCGTCTGTTGCTTTTGAATGCTATTATAAATGGTATTTATTTTTAATATTACTTTCTAATTGTTCACTCCTAATGTATAGACTACAAATAATTTTTATATTGATTTTATATACTACAATGTTTTAAATTCATTTATTAGTTGTAATAGTTTTCCTAACATTCCTCAGGATCTCTTATGTCATATCATCTGCAGAGACAATTTTAGTTCTTTTGCAGTTTGTATGCCTTTTATTTATTTTTCTTGTCTTTTAATTTTTTTCCTTTTTTAAAATTGATTCTAGATGGAGGGGAAGGGAAGGAGAAAGAGAGGGAGAGAAACATCGATGCAAGAGTGAAAGATCGATTGGTTGCCTCTTGTACACCCCCAACTGGGACCAAATTTTCAATCCAGGCATGTGCCCTGACTGGGAATTGAACCAGTGACCCCTCAGTTTGCAGAACGATGCCCAACAAACTGAACCACACTTACTGCACTAGGTAGACTTTTTCTCTTTAATGTATCCCAAAAAACTCTTGATTTTGGTAAAAGTCAGGTTTTTGCCTTCATTAAAAAGTACAAATAATCAGTTGCAAAAATCCCTTCTACCCACAGGATTGGTATTTTTCCACACTTAAGAACAAACTCAATAATTTGGCTTTACCTTTTCTTCTTGGCATGGATAAAATTTAACTTGCATGGTAGTTATTAGTGCTCTTTGCCAAAAACTTCTAGTCCTCCCCTCTTTTAGACACAGGGTAGCATTGCACTTCCTTGAGACCCCATGGTTAGGTGGCTGGTTTCAGCCAATAAGTGAGTACTGAAATAATACGTGTCACTTCTGCACCAGGGCACTGAGCTACTATTAATGTTAATGTCTCCAGAACTCTTTTTTACTCTAGTACATTAACCAATAATGTTTGATCTGAAGGCTACCCCATCTGCCTGAATCACTGAGTGCCCTCTGCTGACCTACATATGGCTTGAGGGAGAAATAAAATTTTGTTTTAAGACACTGAAATTTGGGGACTGTTCATTACAGCAGCATTACCTATCCTGACTGATACAACTTGCATGAAGTTTTAAAAGAGAGATGGTTGAACAAAGTGATAGGTGTAAGACAGCGGATTGTTTTCCTCTCTGGGTGAGGAAAAGGACATATATTTGCAGAGAAACCAGCAGTGAGCCAGAGCCCTGAATCTTACGTGGGTCTCATATACGATCAGACTCCCAGTGCCTAGCATGTTATAGAATTTTTTTGTTTTAAGTGCTTGCTTACATCCAGTTAAGCCAGAGTTCTCCTTTTAGCTTGTGCTTTGCAAGTAGAAACACAGCATTTCCCTTCACTGTTTCTCACTACCTTCTGCTTGCCTGCAAATGGGAATGGAAAAACAACTTGTCCTCAAGAATTGTTGGGAGAATTTGTGCTGATTACAAAAACGCTTCGCGAAATGTAAAATCCTAAGTGGAAATTTTCTCCATTGCTCTGCCAATTGTAATAAATAAATATTGTTTTTAAAGCTGGCTCCTGGTTTGCTTTCCCGTGGCCATCCCATCAAATACTCCAATATGCTCGAGGTTATTGTCCACCCTGGATTTGCATATGTGTGCATGGCGCCTGTGTAATGTTGTTTACTGAGGAGTTGAGTAAGTCCATCTTGTAACAATAAAACTTGAGAACAATGTCATACTCCATTGGAGAGGTGATGGGTCAGAACAACTCACTCAAGACAATTGCACTCTGTGCTCCCCAGGCATAGGGGGGTTTGTTTCAGTCATTTCTGCAGCCCTAGTGTGCCTGGATTAGGGAATGTTCTCTGTGGTTCTTAAAAATTTTCAATTCTCAGCCCAGCTTGGATTGAGGCCCTAGGTCCCTGGCTCATGTTTTCAACATGGGTAGAACCACTATACCCGCTAATGGCTAAGTTCATGTTCACTGACCACTCACTGTTGACCACATGCTGGGAACTACAAGGAATGTAAAGATTGCTGACGTGGTTCCTGACCCCAGCGAGCTGCCAGTTAGCACAGGGCGAAGGAAGACATTCATTTATTCATTCATTCCCTTATTCAGTCATTGATTCTACCAATTCTAATTCCACTAATATGGATTGATGTTCCATTTACCATTCTAGCTACAAAACAAAGTCTCAGGTCTCATAGGAACATATGTCCTAATAAGCATACAGGTATTCATCAAATAATTACAGTAACAAAATTTTTGTTACGAACTATGATATACACTGAAAAAAGAGTCTAGAGTTACGTGAGCATAAGAAAACAGAAACTTTTTGTCAGGGTGAAGCAGCTAAGGAAGACTTCTTTGAGCAAGTGAGCTTCAAGTTGACGCTTAAAGGATGAATTAAGAGTTACCCGGTCTGGACATGGGTAGGGTGCACAGTGACAAGTTAGGGAAAAGAAACAATACATTTAATACAAGACAAACTGTATGATGGCCACAAAAGAGGGGCAGGTAACATGCTGGAGGAGGTCCCAGATCAAGTTTCATTATTCCTAGGGGGATGAGACAGGCTGTCTATAAGAGGTGGGGCTTGGGCTGGGCCTAGAAGGACAGGAAAGACTTTCTGGAGGAAAGAGGAGAAACAGTACAAGCAAAGACCCAGCAGGAGGAAGGAGTCGAGGATGAGGAAGCTTGGGCAGGCTAAGAAGAGTCTTGGATGCCAGGCTAAGGAGTCTGGACTCCTCCTGCCAGTGAAGGAGAGTCACTGAAGTTTTGGGACCACGTCAGTGATGTGATCAGAGCACTGGAGTGAGAGAAGTTGCTTCATTCACCCCAGGAGACAGCCTTGTATGTAACCCAAAAGGATCTGAGAGCCTCTGGCAAACCTGAAGCCCAGAGAAGGGTTTCAGTGGTTAGCTCTTCTCTGCCCACAAGGAGACACCCCAAGTTTTGAGAAGACAGTGCAGGAGAGGCAGGAGGGTAAGGGGAACAGGGTCCCGCAGCTGGGATCTTCTTCCCTAGTGGCAAGAGAATGGACATGTGAGCACTCTATCCCAAGTGGTCCAGAGTGGAGGGCTGTGTGTGTACCAGCTGTTGTGTGAAACAGACTGACACAGTAAAGGGCCTTGTATTAGTCTTAGACTTCATTAAGGTGCAGGGAAAAGAATCTGAAGTCAATCTAAAATAAAAATTAAAGAGAATTGATTGAGTCATGGGGCTGGGTATCCCCAGGACATGACTGAATTCAGAGTTTAAACCAAGACATTAGAATTCTCTTTCTCCATCTCTTGGGTTTGCATCCTTCTATATATTGACCTCATTACCTCTCACTGCAGCTGGACTTCCTCTAAGCAGATGGAGAAAAGAGCTGTTGAGAGCTCTAGCCTTACACTGAAGTAGAAAGAAGTATCTATGTCAGTGTATAAATCTCAGGGAAGCACTCTGATTGGTCCTGATGTGTCACATGCTCATCTTTTGGACCAATCACTGTTGCCAGAGGGAAGAGGTGCTACTGTTTGTCAGTCCTGTCCTGAGACTGACTGGCAGCCCCAGGCAAATCACACACAGTGAAGAACAGAGCTCCAAAGGGAGCAAAACTGAGCTAACAAAAACCACCATGGTCCTTTTCTCAGGCTGTCTATTGTAGGCAAATGATCCATGAAGAGTGTTTGTATTCATCCTAGTAACCTGGCGGGGGGCTAGGTCATTTAAGGAGAGAGTAATAATAATGTATAATTTTTAATGAGCTTTTGAAGACAGACATGGTCAATAATTTCCATATGACAAGATTAATTAAAGCTGTGGAGTTCTGCTTTCAGCAGCTGTCTCATTGCTCCTCCAAGGCCTTTCCATGCCAAAGGGTCAGTGGTTATGCTATTTTGGAGGAAGAGCCTTGGAGAGGGGTCAGGTGACCTGGGCTCTGGCTCTGGACCTGTTCTCAGCTCACTCTGTGATCTTAGATAAGTCCCTTCTTCTCCCTGGACCTCAGTTTACCGATCTTTACAATGAGAGGGATGATGTCTGCTAGGCCGAAAGGCTGACTGAGCAGTATCTGGTGACCCGTAGACACGGGATTACACCCAAGCCGGAGGACAGAAGCAGCAATGTCCTTGGCTGGGATGGGGCCGCCGGGAGGCAGCTTGGGAGAAGGAGCTAAGTTCGTTTGTAAATGTGGAGCATGTGTGATGGGGGCGGGGGGCGGGGGGAGCCATCTGGGGACTCTGGGGATAGCAGTGGAGGTGGGAGGCTCAGACCCATGCCTCAGATTCATGCCAGCCCTTGCAGGCCCCCACCTGGGGCCTCTGAGAGAAGCAGTCCACCTCCAGCCAGAGCCACCATTTCTGGGCAGGCATTCTGTTTGGGGCAGGGATTTCGCTGCTTTTCTTCTTGTGGGAGAGCTCTTGGTCACTGGGTTCTTGAGGGGTCCCTGACTCTTTGGGAACCCGGAAATGCCCCTGCAGTTTCTCCTTCTTCATGGCAGCTCCCGGGGCTTGGAAGGCGTGTGGACGTTGGGAAGAAGCAGGAGGGGGAGGCCAGGCAGGTGCACAGGTTGGGGGGGGAGGGGGCCGGCGGGGGGTGGGTGGGGGGGGCAGGGCTTGCACTAACACCATAAGTGAGTGTGTGTTCACTAAACACTAAACATTTCACTAAATAGTTCACTAAACGTTCCTGGTGAACCATTTCTCAGTCAGCAAGGGACCGCACAAGACGGTATTAGCATTCACCTTTGCTTAAACGTGGAGACTAGCTCCTTGGGCCTGACTTGAAAGAAACTTAGGATCAAGGCCATTTTAAAAGGCTTAGGAACTGCTGAGGAGGGAAAAGGGTGGATCAAAAGGCTGTAAAAATGAGTTAAGGTAAAAGAAAAAAAAGACACACGATTAGTATGCCAGCAATATGTGAGATTATATTTGTGAAACAGAAGGGGTAACGTGTACTAAAGAAAAGGAGAGTGTCGTTCCAGGCCTCGCCTCTTTCTTTTAGGCGGTGGGGGCTCGAAGGACAGGGCCCGGCCCGGCCTGGCTCCCCGTCCCTAGACGTGCTGCCCCGCGGGGCCGCGGGAGCGTGGGGGGCGGTAGGGCCGGGGAGGCGGGCCCTCTAGCTGCCGGCGGAGCCCGGGAGCTGAGCCCGCTCGGCGCCAGGCTCGGCCGGCGCCCCGCTCTGGCCTTGGCCGCCTCCTCTGGAAAATGGGGCGAGGCGCCTGCGGGGCCCGCAGCCGGGGGGCCGCGCTGCTGATGGGCGCGAGGCAGGGGACGCGGGAGCCGGCTGGAAGCTGGTAATTAATAAATGAACCGCCCTGGGACGGCTGCCGAGCCGCCGCAGATGACATATCTGTCGCGGGCTCGGCAAACCATTAAATGACCATTTTCTGACAGAACGACTTCTCCCGCTGCCTCTGCCGAGCTGCCTTGACTTTCGGGGGCATATTTTCTCCGCGCGCCCGCGTGGCTCCTGCGCCCCTCCCCCACCGCGGCTCTGCCGCCCTGCCGCGAGGCTGTCCCGGCGTCTCCTCGGTCCCTCCGCGTCTCCCCGCCTCTGCGCGCGAGCGTGTCTGTTTCTGCCCTCGCCGTGTCTCGCCGAGTCTCGCCGTCCCTGTCCGTCTCTGTGCGTCGCTGTCTCTCTCTCCCTCCCCTCCCACCCTGGCATCTCTCCCCTTTGTAGCCACCTCTCTTTTTCCCCGTCTCTGGCCCCCCTCTCGCTTCCCCCGAACCCCCAGTCCCTGGCCCACGCCACCCGCCCCCTCTCTCTGTTTCTCCCGTCCGCGTAAGGTAACTAGCACCCCCCCTTGTCTGGCTCAGTCGCCCCCCTCCCCGCCTCCCCCTCCCCGGCTGCCTGACGGCTCCAGTTCATTTCTGCCTGTTTAATTGGGCCCCGGATGAGTTTGGTCGACAGGGCCATTCATCATGTGGCCGCGGCTGGCGGCGGAGCCCGGGGGAGCGGGGCTGACAGCTCCGCCAGGCTGGGATGCGGCCTGCGTCGGGAAGTTCACATATTTGGGCATTAGTGCAGCTATTAGTTTAACAAGCTTCGTTTATCCTTGTCACTACCACTTCAGCTTCCCATGTAATCATTTGAAATGTAGATTACAGCCAGACAAATGGGACAGCGCGAGACTCGCAGGGTGGAGGCAGTGACACGCGCTCGTTAGGGCCGCCTTCCCAGCCCCATCCCTTCCCAGGAAAGCCTCTGATTAGCTTAATATTCCAATGATTTCGGTGGGAAGCACCAGTCACCTGGGCTGAGCCCCTGGTGCCGGGCGGAGGTGCCCGGGGCGCGCCCAGGTGAGGGTCCAGGCCCTGCCACGGTGGGGCCCCTCTGGTCCAAAGACCACCCAGCCTTGCAAGGAAACACGTGGGTGACCAGGGCCTCAGACCTGCCCCTGAAGCCCTACCAACGGAGTCTTCTCCCAGGAGGAGGCGGCTTCCGGCCCCTGGCTGCTCCCTCCGGCTCTGGCTGCCCTGGGTCACTATCTCCCTGTGTGACCTGAGCAGGGTCAGGCCTTCTCCGGGCCTCATGTCTCCCCCCCCCCCCGCCCCGCGCCCCCGCCCCCCGCGTCCGGAAAGTGGCGGGGCGGCGGGCGGGGGGTGGGGTGCGGTTTCAAATTACATCCTGTGAACTCACTTTTCTCCATTCCCCTGTCAAGGCCCCTCTCACCTTGGTTCCCAGCTTGGAGTCTCTCAGCTTCTAGTCATTTCTACCCTTCACCTGGTAGAATGGGGTCTGGTTTCAAAATGTAAATTTGGCTGTGCCTGTGGCCTGCTCCAAAGGCTCTGGCGGCCCTCAGAATAGAGTTAGGGCGCTGGGGCCAGTTAGGGGAGGGGCGGGAAGGGCAGGGCAGCGGGATCTACCTAAGCTCTCCCTCTGCTTTACCTCTGGCTGCCTGCCCCTCGTTCATGCTCTTCAGCTCCTCGTACCCTTGGCCATTGTCAAATGCCCCGCTGCCTGTCACCTCTGGCGTTTTCTGCCTGCTGTCTACTCAGCCAGGAACGCCACTCTCCCCGTGGCCCTCCTCCAACGCCTTCCCTCAGACATCTTTCTCATCCTTGGGATCCACAGTTTAGATGTTTGTTGCTCCGGGAAATCTTCCCTCCCCAGCCCCCCTGCGCCCTCCTCGGCCCGTGGTCTCCTAGGCGCATCCCAGAGCCCTGAGCCCCCTACAATAGCACTAATAGGCTCAAACGGGTTATTTGTGCTCCCCACTGGACTGTAAACTCCACAAGGGCAGGATCTCCTCAGCACAGAACCTGGGCCCTGGGAGCTTCCCAACCAATGTTTGTTGAGTGAGGAGAAAGGGGGCAAGCAGTGAGGTACCCGACAAGCCTCAGATGGAGAGGCTGCCACACGCCAATGCTCCTCACGTGACGACCGCGTTATGCCAAGGCGCCTTCTCCCTGGCTCCCTTCTCCCTATCCTGCTGACTCACCCTGACCCCCGCCCAATCCCCCCCCCGCCGCCCCCCCCCCCCCCCCGCCACTCCCAACTCACACAGCTCCAGGAGTCAGAGTCTGGTTTTCTGAAACAGAAGTCTCCTCTGAAACAGTCAGGGTCCCAGCAGAAAATGGTTGGCCACTCACCGAGTTCAACTGAGAGGAGTTTAACGATGAGACTGTCTGAGGAGGCGTGAGCAGCACTAGGAAGACCCCCATGGGATGGTGAGGTGTCAGTGGGGAGCCCTTACACCCCTGGGCTGAGGGGCAAAGGGGAGGGAGCGAGGCTGCCAGACTCATTCCTGCCAGGGGAGGAGAAAGAGCAGGAGCCGCGGAGGAGGGACTGCAGGGTGATGGACCCTCTCGAAGGCAGCCCCTGTGGAACTGGAATTGGGGTGCGGCAAGGAGGGGGTGGGGGAGGAACCCTCTAATCTCTCGCTCCCTCCCCCTCCTGTCTCCGGCTCCGGTCTCCAGAGGTGAGGGGTCTGGCTGAGGAGGTCCACAGAGATCAGCCTCCTGGGATCCACAGCAGGGCAGGGGAAAGGGATGGTCTGGTGGGGGGGGGGGGACAAGTGGAGAATACCCCCGCATACCTGCCCCCCACCAACTTTGCCTCAGACTGACCCCCCCCCAAGGGACCGAGGACCACCCCAGCGAACATATCCAAGTGGCTTTCCCCTAGAGAGGGCTCCACAAGGAGCGTGCACAATCGATCAGTTGTCAGTCGCCTTATATTGCACATCATCTTTTCACTGTCACGTCTCCCTGCCCGGCTCAGCTGGGCCCCGGCCCTCCTAAACTCTGTTTCTTTTTCCACCTCTCCCCCTGCTGCGGAGCTTGTCTGCGGTTTTCTTCCTGACACCTTCTGAATAATGACACCAGACCTTGAAGCCAACGAGTCGTGAATCAAAGTGGCTTCTCGATATCATAAAAGAGATGTTCTAAACCCCAAACATAAAGATCGTTTTATCTTTATTAATAGTTTAATGCATCTGAGAAAGCTATTTGACATTTTTTACACCTCCAACTCTTTCCTTCATGCATTGCTGGTCAGATTACACCAGGGTTCAGCCACTTAAATCCACTTAATAACTGACTAAATTCTACACTGAATTTACATTGAGCTACAAGCTGATTCTAGGATACAGATGAATTTTCTAGTGGGGGAAAAAAATCCCTCACCAATGCCCTGACTCCAAAGTTGTAAATCTGCTTTAATAATGAAAAAGAAATTAGTAAAAGTATTGGGATTGATGTCATGTTTAACGGAGCAGCACAGAGTGAAGGAATGTAACTTGATTAATAAGTGGGAGTATTTTCTTCACATATTCCATTAAAGCACCACACCTGCAAACACACTTGTGAAACTAATTGAAAACACATGCAAAGCAGTGGCACTCGTCCGCACTGCCGGCAAGCCCCATGCGCATCAATCAGTGCGCGATATGGGCGGGAAAAGGCTGCTTACTAGTGACCTCTGAATTGGAATAACATCTAATTGGTGAATTGCATCTACTGCAGATACGCATACAACACGACCACCACTTCACAAAAATATAGCCAAACACATATGACCGCATTTAACATATACGTTTACACACACTGCAGCCCAGCATACAACACACACACAGACGCACAACCCCACACAACAGGCACATTTATGCAAAAATTCTCTCAACAATGGACACACATGCATATGTCTGTAAATCGCACACAGATACTCCCAAGCTAGACTTAGTGGAGAAAGGGGAAAACCTGTTTTCCGCTTCTCCCTAACTTCCCAGAAAGAAAAAAAATAATGTAACTGTCAGAAATGTGATAGGACTGTCGAAGACATATGGAAAAAACTCAAACAAACCATGTAAGTTGTACGACATAAATCCCATTTCGATTTGTTCCGCGACAGTGTGTAAACCACACATTTTTCATCAAGATAGAAAATTAAAACCTTCCCCAGGTTTAAAATTGCTGGGGAAGTTGGATGGCAACCCTAGTGTCCTGGCAGCAGAAGCGGCTGCCGGCGGCCCCAGGCCGAAGGGCGCTGCGGGGCCTCCCTTCCTCTGCACCTCAGAGCTGCTGTGACTGTCCGCACACCAGGACTGCGATGAGCCAAACATTCCACGGGCATGTTCCTCAACACGTTTCTTGGTGAAGCATAAGATCAACTTCAGAGGAGCCCTCAGGCAGCCCTGATTGCCACCTACCTGCTGGGGCTGGGTCTTCCACTCCCCCAGGCTGTGGGCAGTGCTTTTGCTCCTAGAAGCTCATCTGAAACACCTCGAGCCTCCTCATAGCCCCGGAGCTCTTCCAGCGCTTTAGTTCTAAGGGGCTAACTTCTTCCTCATGAGGAATTCTGAATAATGCTCAAATATTAATTAAAGTCAGCTCATTCCATTCCCTAGAGAATTAGATAATGTTCCCATATTCCATTCATAGACATGTCTATTTATCCTGATACTTGTTTCTCCCTCCTAAGCCAGTTTGTTTATCATAAGGAAATGTCTTAAGACTTGAAAAGCGCAGTGTTTTTAGTGGGTTTGTTGTGGAACGTCTCCAAAGCCTTTTGAAGACAAAATAATAGCATCCTTTGGTTCGTTCTTATCCAGACATCATTCTTCTTCAAAAAGCCTCCTAGGGCAGGCAGGCAGGCTTCTCTTGGCTGAAGCCTCACTCCTCCTTCTCCATGGCTTGTCCCTCATGGACCCCCAAGCCACCATTTTTAATAGCAACCCCCGACACCTGCTGACAGGCAGTCTACTGCCAGGGGCAGCCTAACACTTCTTTGACTTGAGGGTAATTTCCAATGACAGGTGCCTCATTGTGGCCAGAGCTCTGCAATTTCATCTCCACTTTCTTCCCAGCAGTTGGGTGGATGCCAGTGTTGATATAGATCCAGCTCATTGGTCAAGCAGGATCAAGTGCCTGGGGCTTCCACCTGGGGTTTTTTTTGTTGTTGTTGTTGTTTATTATTATTTATTTATTTATTTTAGAATAAAGATCACCACAAGGAATGCCAGACGCAAAGAGCTCTCAGCATCTTTGATCTCTCCTCTTTAACTCTGAGTCCTCCTGGCCAATGTCTGGTCTCTTATCTTTGACTCGTTTAAGACCACAGACTCACTGAGCTTTTGAGATGGAAGCACTAGGGGGCATAGATTCGACCTGATGTCTCCTTCCCCACTGCACAGATGGAGAGATGGGGCCCCGGGGCAGGGGGGAGATCTGACAGGGGGGTGAGAGGAATCAGGCAGGAAGATGGCATTCTCTCTGGGAGTGGGGGTGGGGGTCTCAGCTGGTACCTCTTTTGAGTTTCTGAAGCAGAAACTCTGGGTCCTTTTCTATCTTCACCTAAATCTGTGCCCCTTCTCCCACCTCCTTTCAACTGAATTCAACAAGCATTTATCCAATAACAATCAGTTGAATAAATAGTGGAACGAGTGTCTACTCTGAAGCGGGCAGCGTGCCACAGGTGATGGAGACATGGCAGTGCGGCGGGGAGTATTGCTCGTGGTCCAATACCCACTCCCTCCTCTCCCCGTAGTAGTAAAATTTGTAGTTGGACACATTGGGCCACTTAACAGATAGGTCACTTCCTCAGTCTCTCCGCAGGTCAGAGTGGCCATGTGCTTCAGTTCTGGATGTAAGCAGAAGTGTTGCGGGCCAGCTTCCTGGAACCTTACTCGAGAGACAGCTGGTTGTCTTTCCTTTGTTTCCTCTGACCTGCTGCCTGAAATCCTCGTGCTGCCGCCTTAGACCTTGAGGCCGAGGCACAGGGCCTCTGGAGGGCCAAGGACAACTCAAAAATCTGGCCCTGGTGGGCCTCCTGCAGCTAAGTTGCCATTTCAGCCCAGGATCACTGACCTCCAGGCTCCATATATGGGAGAAAGGGTAATCTTCTCTCTTGTTTAAGCCATTGTCATTCTGGATTTTTTCCCATCATTTGTAGTTGATCTGTTTTATTATAGGCAGTAAAATAAATACTTGGCAAGCATTTGAAAAAAATTCCTATTCTTTCCAGGTTTGCAAAAAAGAAAAAGAAAAAGAAAGAAAAGAAAAGAAAAAAAGAAAGAAAGACAGACCCATTGGACTTCCTCAAAAGAAATTGTATTAAAAAACTAGGTTCTCTGGCTGAAAATACTTTAAATAAAGAGCTCTCTCTCTCTATATATACACAATCTCTCTATATGCATGTATGCTTATATGATATAAGCGTAAATTATCTTTGGAAGAATAAGGAGAGACAAGTCATGGGAAAGAGAACAGGGAGCGCTGGGCTTGGGATAGGAGTGAGACTCGCTGCCTACTTTATTCTGCTTGAATTTTTTAACCCCATGTATATGTTATCTTTTTTAATGCAAAAATTTTTAAGTGAATGAAACTCTATTTAACACCGTCAAGGCCCCCAGTCCAGTCACTCTTGTATGAGTCTTCCCAATGTTGCCAAATGGGCGCCCAGTTCCGCCTGGGCGTCTGACGAGAGGCCCGCCTCCTTCCCAGACAGCTTAATCTGTCCGTGGAAACGAAGAATAACAACAGGCCCCTCTATGCCGGTCTCTTCTTCTGGGGAAAACTGCCCTCCTCATGGGGCTCTGGTGACTGCCCCTGGCAAGCTGGGACATCCTAACTGCTCTGCAAAGGCGCTGATTACTGGCGTCACACCCCTGGGCTTGCCTGTCCTTCTGGCCGGTCCCCGCAGCACCGCCTAGATGCTGCTTGCTGGCTCGCTTGCTCGTATAGGAAGTCCTCATTTAATATGTCATTGGTAGGTTCTGTCACGTTCAGCAAAATGACTTTCACCATTATTAGGAAAGCAATTTTACCATAAGCAAGAGTTAAGTTCCCATGGCATTTCATCAACATTATAACGAAACAGTGTTATTCAACATGTAACTATTGTCCCGCTGGGCTTGCATCCCTGCCAGCAGTTGGGACACAGCCTGAGGGCAGGGACCATGCTCAGTGCACCTTGGTGCCCCCTGCCCCCAGCATGCCACCCAGACCCTGGCATGGAGCACAGATCAAGCACCACTGACTGGCTGAAGAAAGGAGAAAACAACTGGCAATTAATTTTAAAATACAGAGCCTGACAGCACACAGTTGATTGATGATTTTTATTGTAGTTTTAGTTTTTCCTGGTTTCAAATTCCAGCTGCCTCGAGGAGCGCCAAGGGGAGGCATGGGAGAAGGGCCCTGGGGACCCTGTCTGCAGGCGGTGCACAGCGAGTGCCTCTCTTAGGAGGAGGAAGATCCCCTTGACCTCTCCACCAGGACTCCACTGCCTGCTGCTGGGCCAGGAGCCAAGCCACAGCCAGAGGCAGCGACACCCGGGGACTCCGCTCCAGGCTCACACAGCCTGGCTGCGCCTCCCGGTCCCCCCTGTTTATCAGCCGTATGAGCTGGGGCAAGACATCAGAGCCCCCCAGGCTTAGTTTCCTCATCTGTAAACATGAGAATGATAATAACTGTACTGATCTCACTGGGTTTGTGTAAGGATTAAATGAGATAATGCATTTGAAATCAATTTATTAAGGAGTCACAACTCTATGAGGTATAAACATGACATGATTTAATTTTTCCAAAGCTCCTTCCAGCTTTGCTGTGTAGAACTATCCCCTCCTCCTCTTCTGGTAGGGAAGAAGGACCTTTATTAACCTCTTGGTTATATCTAGAACTGTCTAATAAATTTCCATTACATATTTAACAGTTGTGTGAGAGAAAAACAGAATTCCATTGTGGTAAGACATTGAAGTCATAGGTTATGCGTTACATCGGCTGGCATCGTCTTAACACATTCACCGGCTCACACAGTAAATGAGGAAATTAGTCTGCACCCACATCCTACATGCTTTAGGAACTTCTAGGGCTTTCAGGAGTTGGTCTGCTATGCTCTATAAAGTATGCACCATGTTTTAATTCCACTTTACGGAAAGGTTTTCTTTCCAATTCCTCTTCAGGGGCCTTCCCTATTAAAAAGGCCCACTTATAGAAACTACTACTTAGCATTTTTGGAACTTGTTATCCTATTCAGCAAAGTCTAAGTCAGGAGGCTTTGAACTCGGACAATTACTGCTCTTGATTAACAACAAGAACTGATGAGTTGGCCTTTCCAGTATGCTAAGCAAACTCAGCCAAGCAGAAAATATCACTGAAGGGGAAACAACGGGAAGTGATTTTCTTGGTTACATTACGAGCCGTCGCGATATTTACACATGTTTGTGGATAATGGGGGAACCTCTGCCGCTTGCGTGCCCTCCCAGATGACATGGTTGGGCTGGAAACGCCGTGTTTCCCACTTGACCTGGGCTGGAAATGTCATTCTGTGACTGCAGGCAGCCAGCCTAGCGGAAAAAAACACAGGCGCTGGGTGCAGCATCCCTACTGTGTCCCTCTGGAGCACCTGCTCCTTCAGGGGGCCCCGGGGCCAGCACCCCACCTAGGGACACCTGGGCAGCTTTGGCTACGCATTGTCAGAGGTAAGCGGCAACGCAGAGGGCGCTCAGTGCCTCCCATCCTCGCCAGAACTGGGTATTTTCAAAACATATCTTTATAAAGTTGAGTCATGTTGTTTTAAATCTTAAAAAGAAGTAGTTGAGTTAAAATGAGATCATTAGGGCAGGGCCCAATCCAATAGAACAGTAAGAGGAGACTGGACAAGGACAGAGGGAAGTTCATGTGAAAATGCAGGGAGAAGACAGCCATTTGTAAGCCAAGCAGAGAGGCCTCAGAAGAAACCAATTCTGCAGACACCTTGATCTTGGACATCCAGTTTTTGGAATTGTGAGAAAATCTACTTCTGTTGCTTAAGCTGGGGGGCTTAAAGAAGTGGGGGGCATCATTAATGGCAGCCCTAGCACACACAGGTGGGCTCTCAGGTAAATGCCCCCAGAGCTGGTCTGAAGTGGGACCTGCAAAAGCTCCCATCACAGTCTTCTGGTGAGACAATTCAAGACAACAACTTTAATTTTTTAAAGTTATTTTAAAATTGTGTGTAATACATTTTCTTTCTTTAAAAAAAATATTTTATTTATTTATTTTTAGAGAGAGAGAAAGGGAGGGAGAAAGAAAGGGAGAGAAACATCAATGTGTGGTTGCCACTGGTGCACACCCTCAACTGGAGACCTGGCCTGCGACCCAGGCACGTGCCCTGACTGGAATCGAACCGGCAATCTTTTGGTTCACAGGCCTGCACTCAATCCATTGAGCCACACCAGCCAGGGTTATAATGCATTTTCACTGAAGAAAAATCAGGACATAGAGATCAGCCAAAGAAATAAGATCATCTGGGGAGCGAATGCCTCCAATGGTTTTAACTTACAATGGCTGTGTGTACCTCCTCTTAATTTGCTCCCTGGGATGGCCACTTCCTTCTCCCTGGAGGGTGTGGACCACGTGCCTTTCCCAGAAACAGTCATTGTGGCATGTGTTGTGGCAGCTAGAATAGCCTCCTTACCCCATCCCCAAAGAGCTCGCCAGGAGGTCCAGAAGCCGCTTGATCTGTGGGGCTGGAAATCCATATACTGCCAGCCCCTCTGCAGCCTCCAAGAAGGATCTGCAGCTTCCGCTTGCACCTGCCGCTACCCCTTGCTCCTCAAGCAACCAACCCCATTTTCTAGGGAATGACTTGAGCCCAAGCCTGCCCTCATCTTGGACCCAGAGCCCCGGTTAGCCCTTACCTTTGATCCAGTGACACCCACAGAGCCTCAGAAGGCAGACTTAAGGAGAAGGCTGCAGTGTCTGGTTACGTCAGTAGTAAGCTGTCCATTGTATCCTCCTGACACAATCCTTTCCTCACCTCCGGAGCTTTCTGAACACTGTTCCCTCTGCCTGGAATGTCTTTCTGTCCTACTTTCTCTAAAATCTTCTAATAGAATCCTGACCATCCTTCATGGTCAAAAGCCACCTCTTCCAGGAAGACTTCCTGAATCATTCCTCCTCCAACTGAATGGAATCATCTCTGAGAGCCCACCTGTCTCTGTCTGCCCCACCGTAGGGCTCTGGTTATGGATTGCCTGGAATTAAAATATGTACTTCATCTGCCCCAGATGTAGGCTCCTTGTAGGTTCATTTCTGCATTCTAGCCTTACTTTGGTCTGTTTGGGCCACTGTAACAAAAATACCATAAACTGGGAGGCTTAAACAACGTACATTTATCTCTCACAGCTCTGGAGGCTGAGAAGTCCAAGATCAAGGCACCTGCAAATTCAGTGTCCGGAGAGATCCTGTGTCCTATTTCCTCACCTGGTGGAAGGCATGAGGGAGCTCTCTGGAGCCTCTTTTATCAGGACACTAATCCCACTCATGAGGGCTCCACCCTCGTGACCTAAGCACCTCCCAAGGCTCCACCTGCAAATATCACCGCATTGGGGATTCAGTTTCAATGTATGAATCCTGAAGGGACATAAACATTCTGCCCATAGCAACCATCCTCCTGCCCCTTACACTGAGCCCACCTCAGAGGAAGAGGGTCCAACTAGAGTTTGACCTTTGGATGTAAAATTTTGATTTCCTTACAGCAGGGGAAATATCTTGGCAAAACTCATTGTCATTTCAGAACACTTTCACACAATGCATAACATTTGTTCCTCAAAACACCTTCTAAGTATATGTTACGTGGTTTATACCCATTGTATAGATGAAGGAAACGAGGCTCCTGGAAGTTGATTGCTTGTATCAGCAAACTGGCCAGCAAGAGCCACAGCTGAGGCTCCCAGCCAAGGCTGTTAGGTGACTTTGTCCCTCTGCCTTTTTCACAGCCCTGGTACAGTCCATCCCCTCATGGGTCACCTCTGTACCCATGACCTAGCTTGGGGCCTGGCTCCAGCAAGAGTGTGAGGAAGGATGGGCCTGAAACCGAAGCCTCCCGTGGCAGGCCTCAGGCACCACCCTCCCCCCGCCGTGATGGCCACCGAGGGCAGGGTGCTGCTGGAGGCTGCCTGCATGTGTTCAAGGGTGGCATTTCCACGTCTTCTGGAGGACTCGCCCGTGGACTCCGATCTGCTGTCGCGCGGGAGCCGCACACACCCTGCTTACTGGTGCCCCCCGACCAGAAGAGAGCAGGCATGAGGCCCTTGTCCCGGGAGACCCAGGGACAAGAGCTGTAACATCAGATCAGGGGTGGAGGCACCGGCTCTGTCTCGTCAGTTCCCAAATGCCACCACTTCTCTTTGAAGTATGTGCCTTTAAGCCATGAGCCCTGGGAAGCAAGGGGCTTGGCCAGGGCTCCGCTGTGGCAGTATCTCTCTCTCTCTTTCCCTCAGGAATCACCTTCGTCACCATCCATTGCCAAAATGAATGGAGGCTGTGCAGCCAGCTTTATTAAATATGAATGAGTCGCAGCCCACGGCCCCCACACGGTCACTCGCCTACTCCATCTCTGGCAATTACGGCGTCGCACACACTGTGCCAAGGGGCGCAGCGGTCCCTGCCTGCCCTTGCAGACTGACACCACCCAGCAGGGGCAGGCCTCGGGTCTAGAGTTGCCCTGGCCCTGCTGGAAAGACACCTCTGGGCTCCTGTGCAGCCAAAATGCTCAGCTCTGAAGGCATAGGGACAGGGCACCTCCCACAGAAGGATCGTGGATTGTTGAGCTCTGAGCTCTGGCCAGATAAGGCCTGCAGCGTTGGAGCCCAAAGACAAGGTCTCCAGGCTTCTGAGCTCCGTCTGTGTTTTAGAGGCATGTGGGAGAACCCAGATTTTAAGATCCAGCCTAGATCAGGGCTAAGAGCTTGTGTGTGTGCACACACTATTACTGAGCACAGATTTGATGTGTGTTCACTTAAACCTCACAAGAAGCCCCTAGATTGTAAGCTTCCTGTTAGCAGGGTCCTTGTTAGCCCTGTTCACTGCTGTGCCTCCAGTGATGAGGACAGAGTAGATGTTCAGTCGCTATTTATTGAACAAATGAATGAATGAATGAATGAATGAATGAAGTGGATGTTACTGACCATTTAGAGCTAATGTTAATGTTAATTAACATTACACAATGTTAACAGAACGCAACCAAGGTTCCCCAGCCAGTAAGGGCCAGAGCCAGGGGTCAGATCCAGGGTGGGGGTTCCACCATGGCTCCGTTCGGCCGAGCCGGCTGGCAGCTTGCCTGGGGCTTCTCCAGGGCAAGGCTCTATCTCTCCCTCCCCTGCCCAGGCCACAGTCCGCCATTCTAGTTGTTTGGATTTGTTTTGACCCCAATTTCATCAGGAGAGCCACTAAAATCCCCCACAACTCCATGTGCCTTTGTCAAAGTTGCCAAAGACCATCTATGAGGCGATTAAAGCAAATGTGCTCAAACTCTTATTCTGAACTTAAAAAATTACTTTTATTTTAGGAACCAATAAAATTATGGCAAATATTTACAAATAATTATCTCACATAAAGGTTACATAAAACCAATTCTTCACAAGTTACAGTCACTCATGAAAAGACACACAGATATTGAAACTACCCAATCTTATTGCAAGTTTTTCCAACTAATCTAAAATAAAAGTCTTGCAGTTAACCATTTAACTTAGAATAAAATCACAAATTTCAGGTTTGACCAGAAAAAAAAAGTTAAAAAATTAAACCAAAATCACACCCATTTCCTCCCAAATCCCACCCCCAGCCCCTGCCCTCTTCCCAACAAAAGAAAAATATGTCCAACATCTTTGGCAAATTGGCACTGCTGTAATTACATTCAAATATTATTACGCACAAAAGCAACACACATCACTAAGAACCAATATTTCAGTTATTTTCTACTAGAAAAAAAATACAAAACATACGCATTTTTAAGAAGCATTTTTTTTTCAATCTGTTGGAGAAAGATCATCTCCTACTTTCAAAGGCAATTTAATTGTGGTTTTTTTTGTTGTTGGTTTTTTTTTGTACTTTTTTTTTCTTTTTTTACAAGTAAGCTTGTATGCAGGCATCACAAACTTTGGCGGGTACAGTAGATACATATTTCTTTGATGTCTTCCTGGCAAAGAGTTCCATGGCAATGTAACCTGCATTTCTACAAATACTCAATGTCCAAAGGCCACTAGAGGGTGAAACACCAGGGCAGCATCTTCCAGTAAGAGTCGGGGCAAAACCCTAATCGGATTTCTCCCCTCAGCCCGAACTTGGAGGCCCAGCGGCTGGGGCCAAGAACTGGGGCCCTCAGTGCCCACTACCCCACACTGTGCTGGTGGCCTGGGGGCGGGGGATGGGCCTGCCTCTTCCTGAGCCCCAGGACCAGCTGCTGCCAGGTCTGCTCGCCTTCTCTAACCAAAGGCAGAGGACAGCAGGCAAGAACCGGCAGGAGGAGACTCAGTGCTCTGAGTTTCAAGTACGTCTGAGATGTGGTGGGTGTGCACGCGTGCAGGTACACACGCTCATGTGCACGTATGGAGGGGAAGGCCAGATCTGGAGACTTGGAGCTTTGCAGGGAGTTTCAAATACACTCAGGACTTATTTATTTTATTTTTAGTTTTATAGCAATTAATTGGCTATTGATTGGTTGGAATATTCAACTCTCCATTTCCTTGAGTACAATAAAATAGTTTCATTAAAATGTACTCATGCTTGAAAATAAGGGAGCCATTAAATGGTTTCCTTTCTGTTCCACTCCAAGGGAAATGTGCCGTTTGTAAATCAAAAATCCATCATCCCAAATCACTTGTTCTTAATGGTGCTTTTGGAGACAATGAGGGACATGGTGACAAGTGTGATTTAGGAATCCCCAGTTGCGGGACGGAGTGAGCAGGACTGGGGAGACTGCAGCTTGGCCTCCTCCAGACAGGCCATGGAGTCAGGGAAGGGGCACAAAACTCCCCTGCTGTTCCCTGTGCTTCCCTACCTGGGCCTTGACCAGAGCTGTCCCAAAATGAAGGGCCGACTCCTGCCCTCTCCCTCCTGCCCAAAGGCTAAGCACACGGCCTGAGACCCGCATCGTTGTAGAACACATGGAGAGTCCCTCAGGAAACAGATAAACAGCTGTATTTTCTCCTTGAGCCTCTCAGGAGTCTAAGATGTGAGAAGAAGAATATCGAGACTCACTGAATGGTGGTGATTCTAACCCCCACTTGAGATGGACCCCTTGGGAACACATGGCCTGAAACTCTCAAACCCTGCGGTCCCCTTTGATTCTGGGGGGTGGTCTAGGACCAGGACCCCAATGCTGAGAAGTTACAGTAGATGAAAGGAAGTCTGGTGCCGGCCTGCTCCCAGTAAGCAGACATGTCAGAGAAGCAGAGCCCCCTGGTCAGGGAAGCAGGCAAGGGACTTGCTTCCAGCCCTCTGCCTCACCTCTGGGGACATGGCCACCACTCCGGAGGTGGGAGTTGACAGTGGGGAAGTGCAGATCAACACTGTGTCTCCACCGTGAATATGCAAGAGGGGATCCTGAGGTACGGGGACATAAGGGGACAAGGGGCTGCAGGGGCTGCAGGAGGTGCGGCAGGCCGCTGGCTAGGAGTCATGGCCTGACTGTCCAACTTTCCAATAATGCATTTTGTTACTTTTTAAGAAAAGCATTTGCCTTGGACCTCTCCCAGGCCAAAAGAACTAAAGGAATAAATGCTCCAGGAGCACTGCTGTGCGTGCCTGGAAACCATCAGGGGCAGGTTCCTTGATGGACGACAAGTCCGAGACTGCCAAGCTGGCCTCTTAGTAGGGCCCCCGGGGAGCTGGTCCAGCTCAGAGAGCGGTGGGAGCCACCCACTCCAGCCTGGGCCTGGATTTTCCTCTACCCCGGGGGCAGCTGTGCCTCGGACATGTCAGGAGTGCTTGGTTTGTTTAAGATTTGCTCCTCATGGCTAGGAGCTAAAGTCTAGCTGAAATGTCATCCAGAAGGGGGTGGCTGGTGCCAGGGGCTGCCAAAAGCAAGGCAGTTGCTCTGGGAGGTGACTTTTCATAAAGAGATTTCACCCCTCAGTGCCCCGTGGTCACATCTGGGGCTCTTCTCTGCACATGTGAAAGGCCCCAGCAGCACTGACCTACAATGTCAAAGTCAACAGTCCTCCTGCTCTGTCACCTCTGACATTTGACATCACCTACCTTCAAAGCCCAAACTGTCCACGAGAGCCCAGGATGGGGAAGGAGGAAGACAGGGACCAGGGGCTGGACAATCTGAAGTTCATCAATCTGGGTTCCCATCGCCCCCAAATTTGCAATGAAGGGTAAGGAGGCGAAGAAGAAAGGGGGCTTTGGACAAAGATCTAGGGTGAACAGCTAGTGACCAGTGGCCCATAGGCATATGATTTTTGGTGGACAGAGCATTTTAAAAGCTTTCACACTTGAATGCCATTGGAAGGGGCAAGCAGTCATTGAATCTCGACTCCCACTGCCCATGCTGCCCCGTGTCCTGCCCAAGTTGCAAGCTTACTCCACTTGCCTGGCCTGGGAAGCAGTTAACGCAGGGCCCTTGAGGTTCTGATCTGTTTCCCGGGACTGTGAGCATCCTGATGGCCCCGATGACTCTGCCTGGGGACTCCTGCATATTGTCACAGCCAGGCCTGGAGTCTGACCCACAGCAGAAAGGATAAAGAAAAGTAAGCAGACTTCTAATGACATTGGAGGCCTAGCCCCCTGGGAGCTAGAGCTGGGCCCATGCCCAGGCCCTGTCACGCCTGTGGTGCGGCCTTGGACAAGCTCTTGTCAATCCCTCTGAGCCCCGGGGCATGGTGGGAAAGGAGTCTGGATGAGTCCGCAGGGTTGGTGTGAATCTGGGCAAAGGCTTTTCGAGTTGGTTTTGGTGTCAGTGAGAATCAGGTTGAACTGGCAACACCTCCAACCCCCAGGCTCCTCCATCAGGCCAGCCTCTGGCTCCCTGTCCTTTCTTTGCTCGTTGAGGGTCCACAGGATTTCTAGGGGACTGAGGGAGTCCATACTCTCCCATAACAGGAGCACAATTCTGTTGAGAGAGAATGGGGCCCAGAGATCTAAGAATTCACTTTCCCTCTATTTTGCCCTATGAGCCCCGAAACGCACATTTCTCATCTGTAAAATGAGCACTGTCATGGCCCCAGGGGATGGTCAGAGATCTCAAAGCACCATACGAACGTCAGTTAAGAAAGGGCTAACCCCCACTAAGGCGCCTTGGGAAAGGGGTGCCGGGTTTGATATGTCATCAGAATTTTCCAAGTTGGAGCTAGACTAAGGTACGAAAAATTTTCATAAAATCCACGATGTCCTTTTCAAAAAGTCAGAGCTAGAACATGGGACTAAAGGCCTATGGAGAAACACCCCAGACCTCTTGCCATGATGCTGGTGAAAGCCCTGGCCTTGTGCTTTCCACCTAGAATCCTCTGGCGTCAACGACTCTGTCCTTTGGAACCCTCCTCTCCAAGCTCCCAGGCAGCTCCGCTGGGCAGCGCGGGAACTCCGTGGGTGAGAGCAGTGATGAGTGTAAGAGCATGTGTGTGCATCGTGTGCTCCTGTGCTTCTGCCTGGCAGCCAAGTAATAAGTGGCTGTCTAATAAATACAAATGCAATCTGAGGACCAGCAGAGCCTCAGGGGAGAGAGGAGAGGCGTGGAAGGAGCTCATCACAGAGCTGAGGGGGAACAGGGTGGGGAGAGGGGCACTGGTGGGGCCAGGGGGCTTTGCCGAGGAAGGGCAGCTGTGCCTTAGGCAGCGAGTTCAGGGAAATCTGATCTCCTATTAACAGGCTGAGACCACGGGAGGGACTAGAATCCAAGGAGGCAAGAGGTCAAGAGGTCTGCGCAGCAGACCCCTGACCCCAGCACTTCCTTCAGAAGGGAGGAGGAACAGGTAACATACTTTCTTCTATCTTGCCCGACAGGTGGAGGCTGCAGCTGTTTTATCTGGCAGCTTCCAAGGGGGGGGGGGGGTGCCTGCGCTGAGCTCAGGGGCTCCACCTCCACCCTGGGAGGCTAGGCCCTCCTCCCAGCAGTCCTAACAGCCCTAGCGCGCCCCACCCGGGGCAGCAGACTGAGAGCCATCTCCTACTGCCCTCGCCAGCAACTTCCTTCCCCAGGGATGGGAGGATCACCATGTGCCAGGGGTCAGGAGCCAAGTCCCAGCCCCACCTCTGCCAGTCACTGCCTGGGGACCCTACTTTACTGAGCCTCGATTTCCTCTGTCCCACCACTTTGCAGGGGAACTGGCGAGAAAGCACTTGTGGTGGCCAGAGGAGGTCTGCTCTGCCTCCTTGCATGGTCCCGGGCTTCCTCCTGCTGGGCCTCAGTTTCCCTTAGGGGAGCTGGACTAGCTCTTCCTCAACACTGATTTCCACCCCTCTGGGAGTTCTTGTTTTCCACTCGGTCTGAATATTGGTGGGACTCAGGTGCCTGCCTGTATGTGCTTGCTCAGTGTGAAGGGCCTGTCCCACCTCCCTACGAGAGAGGAAGGAAGGAGAGCGTTGTTTGAGGACCCTGCAAGCGAGGCTCAGAGAGGCGAAGAGTCTTGTATGAGGTCCCACAGCAAGGAGTGCAGCCAGGACAAGACCGCTGAGGGCCAATAACCTCAAGTGCGGATTCTCTCTGTCCCAGCTCTCTGCCAACCTGGTGACATGCAGACATTGGGGACACTATCCCATGACATGCAAAGTCTGCTGTCATTGCTATAATTCAGCCTAGACTTGGACAGAGCCTCCATCTGGCTGTTCTGAGTTGGCAGGGGAGACTATGCAAGGGACTAGGGCCCAGGGCAAAGAGCTTGTGCTTCCTGGCACCTCCATCTCAAAACCGTTCCCAGTCATCTGCCAGTTCCTCACTGCCCGTCTTGCCCCCCCCCCCGGAGGCCTTCCTCTGTACCCCTAACCCTCCCAGCTGCCTTTTTCTGACCACTCCAGCCCACAGTGAGTTCTTCAACTCCCCCTCCAAGTTCCCATGGCCCTTGGCCATGGCCCTGCCCATTATGGCACCTTGGATCAACAGGTAAATACCCACTCTTTGAAGGTAGGCACCTGCCCCGACCCCAGCTCCTTCAATCCCAGCAGCATGCTCGGCGGCACGAGGGCGAGGGAGAGCTGCTCAGGAAGTTGTGGCTGACTGCTGCAGGTGTTTGGGGTCTTCAGTGCAGGCAAAGTCCTTTTTCTTCATCATTGTTTATATGGCAGAACATGACTGGGGTCCTGGAGGGTGAGGGCAGTGTCCATGGTGGGTGTCCAAACTGATCGGAGCCTGGGAATGCCTCGGAAAACACATCCTAGTTCAGGTCGACGGTGCCAGGGGCTGGGGGGTCAGGAGCTGGGGCCTCAGGCCCCACCTTGGACCATGATCCCCTGGGTCCCCTCCAGCCCTAACTGTTAAGGTCCACAATGCAATCGGGACCTGGGGCACCTTACTTTAGAAGAATAGTTGAGGGATCTCCCAGATGGTTCTCCCAGACGGTTCTTTGAGTCGTTCGATATATGGAAAAGAGCTGTTCACACTGCACAGGCCCAGGGAAATGGAGCAGGAAGCCAGGGTATCTCCCCAAAGTGTGTTTCTCCTGGGGAGGGGTCGCAGCGGGGTGGGGGGCTTCGAGCATAACCAGTCTGACGAGACTCCTAGTCCAGACGTTAAAGAAGTAGAGATGGGTAGGAGGCTGGGGCCCCAGGGAGGGTGTCCTCAGTCTCAAGGACAGCTCCATGCCCACCCTGTGGGGGCACCCAAGGCAGAGGGGATGCTCTGCGCACAGGTCCAAGACATCCTGTGACGCACTGGGAACGCCGAATGCATAACAGCGGGCAGTCTGCTCAGGTGGACCCTTGGGCCCACATAAAAAGCGAGAAGGTATTTACACAGGTGCTGTTGAAATGACAAAAGCAAGCTCTCCTTCCCAGGCCTGGGGCAGGAAGACGGGCAGATGGTCAGACAGCTAGGGGGCTGGCAGGCTGGGCGGGGCTGCAGTAATGTGCGGAACAGTCTGTTGATTTGTGGAGATCTCATCTGATTTGTTGGGAGAAGCTCATCGATTGACTGTTAGAAATGGACAAGTGTCTAGAAGTCCGGTACCCATACCATAGAACCCCAAAGTCTTGGCAGGAAAAGAGGGGGCAGAGTTTCGGGACAGTGGGGGTTTGCTGGAGGATGGTCTCGCTGGGCCCCTCTGTCTGTCTTTGGAGGGGGCCGGGAGGTTCTCATCCTCAGTGATATGTGTCATAAGTGCTTGGCATGTGCCTGGCTCCGAGGGTCAGTGACGGTCGTAGGCAGTGGCGGCTGCCGGCGGGGCAGCTCCTCGGGCAGCAGCGCTGTAATAGTATGGGGAGCCTGGAAGAGAGAGAAGAGGGCGTGGAGGTTGGAGAGTGACCTTGTGTCTGCAGCCCCATGCCTGAGGCCGATGTTCAGAAGAAGGAAGGGGATCGAAGCTCTGAGAAAAGAACTCTGGGGAACGCAAGATAATCCTGTCAGGTCAGGCTTCCTGGAGGGAGCAAGTCAGGCTGGGCTTGGAGGACAAGAGAATTTGGACATGGGGAGACTGCCTGCCTCCTGTGATCTCAGGCAGGGCCAGGGTGAAGGCCCTGTACCCTCCCACCGTCTCTGTGGGTGGCGTTATTTGACTACGTGCTTTGGGTGAGGCTCCAGGAGCCCAGCTCTGTGTGCACACTGCTCCCCGGGGATGAAAGAGCACGAGGGGCTCTGGAGACCAGCAGATTCTTAGAACCACCGAGGTTAGAGAGTGAGGTCATCTCTTCCTTCTACAGATAGGGGAACTGAGGCTCAACAAACCGAAGTCATGCGCCCAAAGCCACAGGGCCTCTCGGTGCCAGAGCCTGGCCCGGAGTTCAGGCTGCCCGCGCCTGGCTCAGTTCATGGCCTGTGCCCCCTCTGCTGGACTGTTTATCAAAGTGGACAGCAGCTGGGAACCTGGGAGCCCCCCTAGACCACACGTCTGCTGGGGTGGGAATAGTAAGCTTCTTAATTTCCCAGGGGAGGTGACATGAATTGATTCTGAAATCTCACCCAAATCCAAACCAATCCTGGCAATTCTCCCAGATATCACAACTGGGCACCAGCGCCTGGAGGTTGCCAGTCAGGTCCTATCGCTCTTGCCTGAGGGACCCTGAGCACGTAGCTTCACTCCCCTGAGCCTCAGTGGCCTCATCTGTAAAAGGAGGTCACAGTAGTGCTGTTAGAGGGCACTATGAAATAAGGACATGAAAGCGCTTTTAGAAGGGCTCTATATCCATTAACTCTTTGAATTTCCACAATTCTATCAGGTAGAAACTAGTATTGTCCCCATTTAGCAGCAGAGGAAACTGAGGCACAGAGAGTAAGTAGCTTGCGCAGGGGTTATATAGCGGGTGACACTTTAGCACCTGCCACCACCACTCCAAACCCAGCCCTGATGAGCAGGGACACTACTCCCTCCCCCACCCCCGACAAAGGCAGGTGGTTCAGGCAGCAGTGACTGTGGAGGAGCGGGCAGTGCCTTGCTGTGCTCTTCCCAAAGGCATGGGCACCAATCCCATGCCTAGGTGTTCCCAGAGAGGGAGTATTTTGCTGCTTCCTCTGTCACCTCCCTGGCCAGAGCCCTGACTCAGGGACACCCATCGGCCTCCTCTGCTCTCTCATCATCTCTCTTCTGTGCAACGGGGACAGTGTTAGGACATGCGGGCCATCCCTACAGTCCTGGGCACCACCCAGGGGCGGGGGCCGCCCCCCACGAATGGGCCTTGGGGACAGGAAATGGAAGTAAGCCTGCTCAGAAGACCCTGACTCGCCCTCTGCGCCGCCCGCCCCCGGCCTCTCGCCTCCGCTCTGACTCACTCCGCTCTCACTCTTGGAGCCTAATCTCTCAGCCAGGCTGCCCGGAGCCCAGCATGAGGTTCGACGGCAAAATAAAAAACGCTTGCATTTACTGTGAGAAATGAAAACATCACTTCACAAAGCACTCTGTCTTCCTGGTGCCCATTAGACCTTCATCTAGAATAAACTTGTCCTTTCTTCTGTCATTTTTCCTCTCTAATTCACATTATCATCAATTTACTTCTTGACACAGTCATTCCAGGCTCCCACTCACTCTCTAATCCCTTTACATCGGCCACGGGCACTCCCATTCTAATCCTAATTGACCGCTGCTGCCCTTATTTCCACCTCCTGCCCTGCCTCCCTCGCCACCCCCCACCCGCTGGCCTAGCCTGCCTGGGGGCCCCCATGATGCTGGGTCACACTGCCCGGACTGGACATGCAGCTCCTGAGGAGAAGGCTCCGCAGAGAGGGAAGTCCTCCTGAGAAGTGAGCGTGCAACTTCATTAGGTGGCATTGCCCATCCTTACTTTGGTGGTGTTTCTGTGAAGGAGGCTTTGGCCAGGCCAGCCGAGGGGCGGGCTGTGTGCGTGAGGGCATGAGCACCTGGGAGTGTGTATGCGGAGGGTCTCACCTGTTTCCACAGCTCCCACTGATCTAGCAGGAGCACCAAGGAGCCTCAGAGCATCCATACCATGGCACCCTCCCTGGACAGCGGGAATCAGTCTACTTCCCCTGATAAAGCCCTGAAGATACTCCACGGGAAAGGCAGGCTGGTAGATGTGAACAGCCTGGGACTTATTTGCAAGACTATGGCAGAGGGAGCCTGGCACCTCACTCATCTTCAGGAAAGTGAGCCTCCAGAGCCATCGTGTTCAGCTCCTCCTTAAATAAAGCTGCCAGAGGTAATTATCCTTATTGCATACCTGAGGCCCAGCCTGGCTGATGACCTGGCCGCGATTTCCCAGGTTATAGACTTGGGCAGGGCAGCGGCCATTTCTCACATTTGCAACTGCTCAGCGTTGTTTGAACCTTTTCTGTTTTCCTGTAGTATGAGGCTCACCTCTTTGAGCTCCAGGTCAGGACTCACTCTCCCAGCTTCCCTTGTCGCTAGGGTACAGATGTGTCACCTGGGCTTTGCCAGTATGACCTCGATTGGAAAGGGAGCAACTTGAGGAAAAGGACTGAGAGACCCCATCTGCTGGGAGTGGGTGGAGAGGCATCTCAAGCGCCCCGGCAACTGTGTGGAGCGGGCAGCTTGGGGGTGCCAACCGGCAACAGCAGGTGTGTTTACACTAGAACAGCCCTGGTGGGGTGGCTAGGCGGGTCCCACGCCTGTCTCTTTGGTCCTCCCAGAGATTTTGAGGGCCCCCAATATCCCTTAATAGAGATGTTTTCTGCTTAAACCAGCCAAAGTGGATTGTGGTGTTTGCACCTGAAAGCCTGACAGATAAATACAATAACCTGGCTTCCAAAAAACAGACCAGAGCTGTTCTCATCATGTACATGGTTTGAGCATTTAGAATTCTCAAGGCTCCTTCCTGTGGAGGGATGAGGCCTCTCTTCCTGGCTGTAGCACTGTTCTGACTGAATTGGTCAGGGACAGAAAGAGTCCCATGTCACACACCGGTTACGAATATAGGCTTGGGAGTCAAGGTGACCTGAGTTTGGGCCCCCATTCTGCTGTCTGCATGCTGTGTGACCTCAGGTAAGTTAATTAACCTTTCTGAGTCTCACTTTCTTCTTCTGTATAATAGAGATAATAGCATATGCCTCATAGGGCTGTTGAAAGGATGAAGCGAGATAAGCCGCAGGAAGTGTCCTGCCCAGTGCCAGCACAACGAGCAAGTGCTCCTTTAGAGGAACAGAATTTTGATTCTTCTTCCTCTCCAGGTTGGCCCTCTTCAAGGCTCTGGGCACCTCCCAGGACAGACACACTTGCCCAAGGCTCCCTCACCCCCAGCCTGTGAGCTCCCTGGGACAGAGTCCACCTCTTCTACACCAGGCACGAGGCCCACGCGTAGCAACAGGATGTGAACTAGATTTCACTCCGGCTTGAGCAGCAAAGACCTCAGATGCCGACCTCTCCTCACCATCCCTTTGGGCTCCTTGCTGCCCACACAATCAGGTCAAGCCTCTCGGTCTCAGGGTACCCCACCCATGGCCCCACAGACCACCTACCTTCTACTCCATCCCTTTGCCGCACCTTCCTGACTCGCTCCTTTGCCACTCCTCTGCCTCTGGGACCCCCAGGCAAGTGAGCCTATGGGACACCTCATGAGGATTAGAAAAAGGTGCCCACTGGGCAGCTGTGGCCTTGCACCAGGACTTGGGGCTTTGTGTCATGTATGGGCTTGATTTCAGCTCTTGCTTGTCCCCGTGGGCAGGACATAGCCATATATAAATGTCCTAGGTCAACATGACCTTTTTGGGGTCACATCCCTATCACCAGGAGCCTCTCCCACAGTCTGGCGCAGGCCTCCTTCGCGCCACATCCCCTGCGGGTCTTAGAGCAGCTCTGGGAGCAGGACTCTGACTGAGGCTGCTTTGCAGGGAGGAGTTCCCAAGCTCAGGTCACCAGACCTGTCCCTGCACCCTCACCCCTGCTGGAAGACACTGGTTCAGGGAAATCATGGCCAGCCTTTGCCTCCTGAGACTGATGGCTGGGCCACCGCAAAGCTCAGGGTCTCTTGGCGAAGTAAGTTTAAGATAAAGCATTAAGTAAGTGATTCAATACTTAGAAGGAATTTTTACCAAAACCAAAAAGGAAGTCTGAGAGATCAGTCCATAAATTCAGCCTCTCTAGGAAGCCACCACTAGTAAGAGCCTAGTTGTCTATAAAACTGGAAATCTCTAGGCACAGGGACCTGGAGCACTAACTGGCGTTGTTCCTTATTTCACCAGCAATGGTGCAAAATACACCAAAATGCTTTGGGCAGCCCAAGGCCCAAGTGCATGGAAGGTGGTAGGCAGCAAATGATGGTGTGCATGTCATGTGTCTGTCCTAAGCAGCCCTGTTAAGCTGGACAGACAAACCTGGATGGTCTCAGAGGCACGTCCGTGTCTGGCCTTTTTTCCAAAAGGATCAGTGCTCTGCCTGCAGGGTGATCGGCTGGCCCTGCCCCGAGATGGTGAGTGACGTTTATGATCCCTGGGCTCCTGCTTCATGCTCCAGAACCTTCAGCTCCAGCTGGCACACTGGCTTTATGTAAGTTCATTTCAATGAAACAGAAGACCCTTTGAGGATCGAGCAGCCCAGCTTGGGCTCTGGGATGGCCAAGGTATCTCGATGATGTTCACAGAGCGGGCTGGCCCCAGCCACGGACAATCTGCCAGGCTGAGGACTGGGCAGAGGTTAGCCACCGGCTGAGCGTGGAATGGCATGCCTTGGAAGGTCTTCAGCCACAAGGTAACCAGTTTCCAATGGAGCTGGCTATGGTGATGGCCACAGCAGACATCACTAATCAATCTCTGGGCTTCAGAGTCCTCATCAAGATAGGTACCCATTAACGCTGCCTTTTTTGTCTTTGTTCCCATTTTGTGCCATTTTCCTTTATCCATCAAAACATCTGGGGAAGGCATCAGGGCCTAAGTAGGCCTGGAGTGGTATTTACTGTCCTAAGGCCCGACCATGAATCCCACATTGCATGTTTCTGGGTAAGCTACCCACCCCACCTCAGTGACCAGGCCTCAGGATGTTGAGGGATCTCGGCCCACCTAGAGGACCCAGTGGGGCAGCTGATGGCCCAAGGGCCTCACAGAGCCCCTCCGCCAGTACTCACCGAGCAGCCCTGGGTTGGGGAACCTCCAGGAGTCGTTGTAGGAGGGATACTGAGGGTGGCTGTAGGGGCTCCCGGAAAACTCACTCCCTGCATGTGGTCGGTGGGAGAGAAACAGAACCAAATGTCAGAACAAGTTCGGAAAATGCCAATGGCACTCATCTCGTACACAAATTGCAGGTATTTTCGTAACCAACAAAGGCAGGTCCAGTCCACGCCCTTTCGAAGAGGGCAGCTGTCGTTGGCATTGTCTAGATTGCCCCCTATAACTTTTTCCTATTAGCGGAAGTGACTATGAGCCTCTCACATAGGCACAATGAAACTACCACGTGCCAGGCGTTCGTTCCCTGGGGTTATCGGCTCATTTTGCAGGTGAGGAGACTGGTGCACAGGTCCTCTCACAGAATGGCCTCAATACACCAACCCAAGTCCAAATCCCCAGGCTGGCCCTCAGCCCTGCATGAGGCCACTCCAGGACACCCACGTCCTACGTGTTTCCTGAGTGGCTCCAGACTGAGAAAGCAAAGGTAACCTCAACTCTGGTCCAGCCTTCTGTGCTGAGAATCCAGAGGTGGCTGCCCACCGAGGCCTCAGCCAATGGGGAAGATGGGGCATAAAGTCAGGCCCTCTGCCAGGAGGAAGCAGATGGCACTTTGCTGAGATGACGAGACAAACCGAAAGTCTAGGGGAGCACAGAAGAAGGAGTAGGTGGGGGCTCCGGGCACTGGGGGAAGGACAGCTGCCAGTGGCTCAGGCAGGAACGGCAGCTGTGCCGGGGTGGGGACAGCATGGGGTGTGTGAGGAGGCGTGGTGGGGACTGGGCTCCCTCTTGCCCAGCCGCTCATGGCACCGTGAGGCTTGTGCTTGGTGCTTCCCCGGCCTCTCGCGCCCAGCCCGGGGAGAACCTCTATACCACCAGCCAGTCACAAGGAGAGGAGTTCAAAATTCCTTCCCTTACAGCCTTGCTGTCTGTCTCCTCCCTGTGGCTGGCGGCTCCCGGAGGGCAGGGTTTGGGCCTGGCTCACTGCAGAGTGCCCCAGTGCCTGGCCCAGGCTGTGTCGGAAGCTGGCTGCTGAGTGGCTTTGGAAGCCACTGGTTGCAGAACATGTGGGCCCCTCCCTGGCAGGGGCAACAGGGGTTATGCTACCCATGGGGCCACCCTCAACCCAAACAAGCTCCCACGGATTTTTCCTAAGGATGCCAAATGCTTAAAGGGCAGGAGCCCCCAGAAGGGACGAGCCAGATGCTGGAATAGGAGCACTGGTCTTGCTGTGCCAGCCTAGGCCCAAATGGAGGGCCTGTGGGACTTAGCCAGATGTGGCCGGAACAATAAAGCAGACCTGAGGGGCCAGCTGCTCCTGCCCCCTGGACCCAGCCGGCCTCCGCTCTCCCTCCCTGCTGGCACAGGAGGAGCGTGCACGCGCACGTGCACTCCTCCCGAGACCTCTCTGGGGGCCACTCCCAGCCTGACAGGCTGAGCCTTCCAATTCTCTGTTTTTTATGCCTCAGTGGTCAGGGTGTCAGGCTCCGGCGTACAGAGGGAGAGCATGGTGACAGGGCTGGGCTGCAGCAGCCCAGCCCCGGCGTGTCCATCAGAGCCACGGCACCTCCTCCTCCTCGTTAGGGGCTGGGTAGGGGGGCAGAGAGACAGAGCAGCCTGGAGACGGGGGACAGCCGCCCTCTCATCCAGGCTCCTGGCGCCCGTGACGCCACCCCATCAGAGGCACTTCCTGACAGCGCTGCACCTGGGCCCAGGGCATCGGGCTGCGTTGGCTGAGGCCGTCTCTCCACCTTCATCTGACAGCACTGTGCCTGTCTGCCAGGCCAGGCTCCAAGGCCACCTCTTTGAGGAAGCCTCCCTGATCTCCAGCCCCTGAAAGTGCATCTTGGGTCCATTTAGCTAAAGTTAATTAGTTAATCATGTCTGTGCTGTCCATCCCACATTCCCACCTTGTCCCCAAATTAGCAAAGAGCCATAATTGGCTCCCACTCCTATGGAAGATGTACTCAAGTGAGTGTTGTCCTCCACCCTCCACCCCTTCCCACCTGGTGGGCTTCTGGAGTGCTACGCAGACACCTCTTCCTCGGAGAAGTCCCCTGCTGCCCTCCCCAGGTGCACTCAGTCTCCCTCAGCGTCCCACAGCGTCCCACAGTGTCCCACAGCGCTGGCTGCGCCCTGACTGCACAGGAGCCTCCTAGGAGCCGGAGCGTCTGCCCTGCAGGTCAGTGTCTGACCCCTCTGTGCACCTGTGTGCTGCCCGCCCCCGGTGCACAGCGGACAGGTGGCACTTGGTAAAGCACCGACCGCCTGCCTGCCTCCGCCTCTAGCACGGCGCTCTAGCACAGATGCCCCTGGCACTCTCCCTCACCGCCCTCCCGGCTTTGCTCCCACACCGCCCTCGCTGTGAGGCTCTCCAGACCATCACATTTAAGATGGAATCTCCTTCCCCCACCGCTCTTTCCTGATTTGTTTTTCTCCATAGAACTGGTCACAATCTAACATATCTTGTTTACTGTCCTTAAATAGATTTCAGTGCCTGCCAGATGCCAGGCCCCGTGCTAGATGGGCATTGGGATAGAGACATTAACTCAACAGACAGAACTCCCTGCCTCCATGGACCTTACATCCTGGTGGAGGAGGCAGAATTAACAAGAGAAGCACAAGGCCCACCCTGGGCCTCTGTCTCCCACTTGTAAAAGGGCAGAGGAGACCAAATGGTGTCTACAGCCCTTCTTGTCTGCTGAGCCTGACACTCGCCTCCCAGGGGTCTTGCCGGGAGGGAGGTCCCCTCCTTGGGGCTCGGTGGGCTCCACCTCATGCTGACTTCGGTTGGGTCTGGAGCCTCCATTTCCCTGGCTGAATTCACCACCAGTGTGACACCCAAGGAACATTCACTGGCTTTCCTCAAAGCCTACAAAAGCAGCTTAGAAAAGTGAGTCTTGTCCAGCCAAGAAAAGGCCCTGGGAAAGCCCTGGGAATACTTTCAGCGTAGAGGGGAGGAATATGTGAGCCAAGATTGATAGGATTTGATAGGAAGAGGGAGGCAAGGCATCCCAGGCACAAGCAAAGGTCTGGGGGTGGACAGCCAGAGCACAAGCTCTGCTTGGCCGCTTCTTCATGAGGCCCCGGCACAGGCAAGCCACGGAGCGGACTGCGGCGGGACAGGGAGGGCAACCCTACGGTCAGGTCAGGGGGTCAGCCCGGGGGCTGCTGCCGCAGTGCAAGTGAAAGGGAGCCTGAGTCTACGTAGCTACAGTATCCAAAGACACAAAATGTGTTCCTCAAGTACAGCAATGATATTCTCAGGGCAAAAAATGGAAGCCCGCGCTTCTGGCTCTTTGTCGGGGCCCCTAGCGGTGCGGCCAGCCGATGCAGGGCAAAGGTCACACAAGAAACACCTTCTCTACGACTGCCCAGCACAAAGAACACCATGGTCCCTTTACCTCTTTCCACTAAGTCACCTGTGTTGGGCACTATAACCCCCCTTCCCCCACCTCCTATACATTTAGTAAAGCCTGCTACACGCTCAAATGCCCGCCTTGCACAACTGAGTTGGTGTTTTCTCCCCCCATGGAAATCGAGGAGAGTGGCTAAGTGCCATGTTTGGGTGGTCAGCGGGGCTGAGATGCAAGAATGTGGTCCAACAGCAGCGCAGATCAGAGCCCAAGAATTCAGTGACGTCTGGCAGCCTGAGACAGCGATGAGCAAGCGAAAGTGAGCCTCCCCTGGCAAATCCTAGAGATCTTGGGGAGGACATGGCACTCTTCCACGAGGTGGGGTATGGGGGTTTGAGCCAAGCTTGTCTTGATGTCGAGGTGCCAGAAGCCAGCCGGCCGGCCGGTGCTGGTATCCTTCGCCCAGAAAGGAGTGGTGGGGCCAGAGCGGGCAGCTGCACACGTAAAAGCAGGGAGGTGGGACCAGACAGAGGGTACACGATGGCACTCCGGACACTCGGGACTGACTCCCCCCCTTCAGCTGCCATCACCAGGACCAAGAAGAGAGGGCCGGTCCCCTCCCAGGCCCATGGCCCACAGGTGCGCCCTACGCCCAACTCCTGCCCAGAGCTGCCCACCCCGAAGGAGACGACAGAAAATGGCTCCAGACTGAGAACACCCCCGATGGCCGGCTTCTCCTGGCATCCTGACACCAAGACCAGCTCGGCTCAAACCCTCATTCTCCACCTCACAGAAGGGCCCCATGTCCTCCCCAAGATTTCTGCAACGTTTCTAGGGGAGGCTCACTTTCCAACTTACAGCCTGGGTGGCCTTGGGCACTTGAATTTACCTTTTGAGCCACAGTTTGCTCACCTGTAAGAAGGAGGGAAGGAACGTCCCTACTTCTTAAGCTGGTGGAAAAGATCAAATAACTTCATAGTTACAGAAGATCTGTGCACAGCCTTGTGTGGTGAGGCTTTGGTGTCTCCTCTTCATGGGTGGTAGGCGAAATCAGCCCAGCCACTCCCCCCAAACCCTCTGACCACAGCCCCAGATCCTCCCTGCCAGGACCCTGGGGAGGGTGAAGGGGGAGCTGAGGGACGGAGAGAACTACAGAGCTGCAGCAATGTCAGAGCAGGAAGGGGGCTGACGAGTCATCATACTCTGGTTTGACAGACGGAGAACCTGAGACTCAGAAAAGAGAAGGGATTTGGCGGAGGCCAGGCACTCTGAGGGCCCCGAGGTCAGGAAGGCAGCACCGAAGGGCTGTTTGTGAACTGTCTCTACTTGGTCTCTTGGAAGAAAAAAGAAAAAGAAGGGGAGAATAGAAGGAGCTAAAGAACACGCTCCACGGGTGTGGCACCCCATCTCACACACCCCATGGAAGGTGACAGAGCTGAAACTGCTGGGCCCACGGGACTTGGCTTCTCACTGGGCATCCAATGACCTGCAAGCACTCCCCTCATTCCCACGCAACCCCAAGCAACATGCTCCTTCCTGGAACTGACGGGAAGCAAAGTTGGCCCACCACCCTCCACACACAAAGTTGGCCCACCACCCTCCACACGCAATGTAAGTTACCTTACATTGAACCTCACCAGTGTCTGCTGTTACTCATAGTCCCAGGTTATTAGGACAGGGACAAATGTGAGAGATAATTTCCCTCAACCTCCCTTGCCCCCAGGCCACATAGCCAGGCAGGGACAGAGCAGGGCCATAATGCTCCAGCCCCGTTCCTGGGCCCTGGGGCTTTCACCAACCCAAGGAACGCTTCCTTGGACGGAGCCAGCGGGGTGGGGGCGGGGGAGGAAGTCCTCCCCTCCCGCCCCTTCCACATCTAGGCGGTTGGAGAATTTTCAAATACACAGCAAAGTTGAAAGAATTTGACAGTGAATACCTGCATAGCCACTACCTAATTCTACCACCAACATTTTCTTATACTTGCTTATCATATATCTCTCCATCTCTCCAGCTTTTCTTTCATCTCATTTTTATGCATTTAAAAGTAAATTGCGAACATCAGTACATATCCCCCCTATTTTAGCATGCATATCATTAAGTAAAATTCATTATTTGTTTGCACGTTTTTTGTTTGGGTGTAAAGTGTACACATAAGGAAATATGCACATTTTAAATGTACTCTTGCTGTGTTTTGACAAATATGCACACTTGTGTAACCCAACCCTCTACCAAGATATCAAACATTATCATCACCCCAGAGAAAGTCCTCCCATGCTGAGAAGGAGGACTTTGATCTCCTGAGAACCCAGTTGTCTGGGGATCTGATAGAGTTACCCCTGCGGACGTTGAGCTCTAAGCTCAGCACTGATGACCCAAGCCTTGCCCGTGGAAAGAGGCAAATCAAAAAACCTTCCAAAGCCACTTGAAAGAATAAAGCCAAGGAACGTGTGTTCCTTCCTCGAAGACACAGAAAGAAAGCAGAGGCTTAAGAAATTTAGGATACATCGTGGCTTTCCCCCAAACAGTACTATCTTTCAAACATAGAAAGGCTAGTTGTAAAACCAACGAGTTAACTAGAAAGGACTGATTAAAATGCCAGTTTATGGAGGGAGGCACAAAAAAAAACCAACAATGCACTTAATGTAGTTGTCCTGGAGAACCCAGGGCAGGAACATCACCAGAATCAGAGACGTTTTCCGTTTCCCCTTCACTAAAAGCTGAGAGATGGCAAGAAAGTCGAAGTTTCCTAAAATTCTCAAAAGTGACAGGTAAACAGGCTCAGCGTAGCTCTTAATTAACCCAAAACGACACCTGCCAGATGATGGGGATTTGCAGAGCACGCTGGGGGCCGACCCCATCTGCAGATGGTGGGCTCCCACCTCTGCTCGAGACCTTGGCCGGCTGTAATTAACATACGGAAAGACTTTCAAAGTGACTTCGCAGCCAAGTTCTATTTCCAAAGGATTGAAACTGGGCGTTGAGACAAACTCTGCAGAGGAGGAGGAAGAACGATTGTGAAAAGGGCCATAGATTTCTCCAGCTACTCCCCATGGTTTTGTAAAAACAGAAAAACGTATGTTGTCCTGTGACTCCGGGTCGGTGGGTGGTCGGTGCGCTGGCGTCTGCGGCTGCAGTGACCACAGCGCCCCGCGCAGGCAGGCAGCCTTTCAAGTATGTACCTTACATGGAGGGTCTAGCACAAAAAATGTCCCTTTTTTATTGCAAAACCGCTTATTACAAATCATAAGCACGTGATTCTGTAACATAACAATATCACACTCAAGCACACCATATGACGTTTTAGGTGAAACGTTCAAATTGCTGTCCATTTCGTGCGAGACATTCATGTACCCTACCAACCACACTCAGACAGGCCTTACTTCTGCCAGACTCTGTGTGTTATATAAAATAGTGAACATATTATATTACTACATTATGTATTATAGTACATGCATGCATATACACATAATGTGTACATATACATGTGTATAAATAATTGTATCACACATACACATATATACTCATGTATATAGGGTGGGCAAAAGTAGGCTTACAGTTGTCTGTGAAACATAGAACTTATGTTGAGTTCTTATTTATTAATTAATGTATTCTTTTCCATACAAACAACTGTTGCTTTTGCCCCACTCTGTGTATGGATATGTACACACACACACATACTGGATTCTGGGGCTCTGCCAAAGCTCTCTGAGTACTCTTGATCAAGTCCCTTCTCTCACCAAGCCTCAGTTTCCCCATCTGTAAAAGCTGTGTACATGGGAGAGATGTAAGTAACGGGCCTCAAAGGGTTTCAGCTCTAAGAGGCTCCCCTGTCTGTCTCCACTGTACCCAACCTGGCCCAGCCCCCTTGGAGGCCAAGGCTTCTGAGCCTCCCTCTCTCCAGAGCAAGGCCTTCCCGGGATCCCAGCAGGGAGAGGGGAGCCGCAGTAAACTCAGCAAAGGTCAGCTCTGTCAGCCCGGGCTGCCCGCACGCAGAACATCGATCCATTCGTGGGAAAAACCTCTTCTCTCACCAGCTGAGGCCGGGCAGGAAGGCCTTCAGAAAAACAGAGAGAAGAGAAAAACCGAGAGAGAGAGAGACAGAGAGAGAGAGACAGAGAGACAGAGAGAATGCAGAATGCATCTCATTTCTGTTTCGCTCAAAGAGCCCTTGACTTCGCCGTTGGATGGCGGTGCGGGGTGGGCCACAGCAGGACGGGGCTGGAGACCAGGGCTGAGCTCCAGCTCTGCCACTGACCAGCCACAAGGCGGATGAGTGGCATTGCTGGGCCTCAGTTTGGTCCTCTGGAGAGAGGAGGCTGTGGTGCCTTCAGCCTCTTTCTGTTGTCTACACCACAAAGACCTGAAATCAAGGACCCTTTGGGGACTCCAGGGAAACAACGCCACTGTCATACCACAGCATCCCTGCCATCACCGGGCTTGAGGACTGAACCTGTAAGTAACGCCCAGAAGCCCCGCGTTGGTGGTCAGGGCCTTGCAGGGTCTGTTTCCCGAGGTGTTCCCCAGCCATACCGCCCACTGCCCCCTGTCCTAAAGCCATGCTCCAGGCCACTGCCATTCCTCTCACGCTGTTCCCTTCCTGTGAAATGCCACCTTCCTCCCCTTCCTTGTGTCTAATCCCTCGACTTGTCAAGACCCAGCTCCAGTACTGCCTCCTCTAGGAAGCATTTCTGGGTTGATTGTCCCAGCTGAGAGAGAGCGTTCTCCTACTTTCCCCGGAGCCCTGGGTCCATCCCTGCCCAGACTCAGGGTGCCTGTGGCCATATCTCCCTTCCCTTCAGGGTGAGTCTGCGGCTCCTCCTTGAGGGCAGGAACCAGGACTGATCCTGAGAGAATGACAGATCCCCGCGGGCCTGTGACCCCCGCACAGGGCCCCCACCGCACAAACGCTGGCCGCGCGCTGCTTGCGCGGACAGATGTTCCTAGAGCCGGCCCCTTTCATCGTCACACAGAAACGGGTGCTACCAAGTGTTAGTGAAGCGCTGGTCCTTGACCTTTGAAAGAAGCATGAGAGAGACAGAGAAAGGCAGCAACACACACAGAAATGGGCAGAGGACTATGTTCGCTGCAGGGCCAGGGTGCAGGCCCTATGGGCAGAAAGGGACCCCGAATGGGTGCTCTCCTGAGGGACCAGGACCCGCACCGGGCCTCACTGGGACTCCCTGCCACATAATGACAGCACCAAGGTTAGCTCACTACAAAAGGGCAGAGAGGTGGCTTGTTTTTGTTTTTTAAAAAAGCAAAACCCACTGATAGGTACAGTTCAAAGAGAGTAGGACCAGACTGCATTGTGTGGGGCTACAGCTGGGCTGAAAAATGGGGGAGGTTTTCCCATAGGGCTCATCAAGTCATCGGTAGATGCTTGGTCTGGAAACCTAGAGACTTTGAGTGACTAGAGTGTTGCCAGATGCCACCATCCCGCCATCTAAGCTGCCAGGCAGGAGGTTCCAAGGGTTCCGTTGGAACAACACCACATTGTATTCCTGAGAACATCCAACTCACACATGTGTGATGGGTGTCTAATAAACTCAGGAGAGTTTTGGTCAGTCCATTCAATTCAGCATTCACAGTGGCCCTACCCCATTCAGAGCTTTGTGCTAGGCACCCCTGGGAACTCCCTGCATCTGAGGGGGTGCTTAGACCCAGAGCTAGACATCTGGGTACCAGCAAAGGGCAAGGTGGATTTATGAGCAGAGCTGAAGTTATCATCTGTTCTGGCTGCGATATCCAGGAAGGCGTCTTGTAGGAAGCGGCTGTGACCTGGGCCTTGAAGGACACTGAAGCTACATCATTTAAGGGGTTACCGAAATCTGTCACTCTGCACCTATCACCAGTCCTGGCTGCATTCTGAAAAATCAAAATGCAGTACCCCAGCCCCATGGAAAGGAGCCTGGGGTGAGGCCAGTCTCCAGCTCCCCAAAAACAGAAGGCAGTTCAGCAGGACACAATGCTTCCTAGAGCAGAACAAGCCACAGAGGCCCGACTCCTCTCCCTTTGAACCCCCGGACAAGACAGCTGTGAGCGAAGGACCTTGGCTAATAAACCCAGAAACGCTTAGACAGCTCCGAGCCATGTCATCATTTTTATAAATAACTGTAAAAAGGTGGCACTAATGTTCTGCACCGGGACGGAGAGCAGCAGCGACTGGCACTCCGCGTTGCTGGCTGAGGCAGTGGGAAGCCTGTGGGCTTGGAGTCGGCCGGTCCCTGTCAAAGCTTCTCGGCCATTTTGCTGCGTGGCCTCAGAGACATCACTTTGCCTCTCTGAACCCGAGCTCCTCGTTTGCAGTGTGGCATGACGGCACCCACAGGACTAAATCACATCGACATACTCCAAGTCTTCTGTGAATCAAAAAGTATGCGGGGTTATTTGATGTTTTCCTTTGTCCTTGGTACGTTGGGACTGTCCAAAAATAAGGTGCGTGGGGGCTTGTTTTCTAATGAAAATTATATTCCCAGATTTTGCCCTCATATTTCAACAAATGCCCCAAATTCTTGGTTGTAGGGGAAGTCTTGCCCGAGGAGCCACGACCCCCGACCTCATCCGTCTCCACCGCTGTGGTCTTGAGCACGTCGCTTCCGTGTTCACACAGCCTGGGTTCCGGCTGGGTAGGAGGAAGGCAAGACTGGTTTCCAGTCTTTTTGCCACCAGGAATACTTTTTCTCCCTGACTCCTGCCCAAAGGACCCTTTGCTTGCTTAGATGAGATCAACCCAATGCCCTTGTAAAGCGTTCTATGAGGGCTTTTTAGGAGCAAATCGGCAATTTCTGCCAGGCTGCGTCTTAAAGCTGAAACACGTCCCCAGCTCCCGTTACCAGCTCAGCTCCCAGACTCAAAAGATGGCCCCAGCCCCCTCCAGCTCTGAGGCCCTCCGACCTCCCGGCATACTCCCAGGGCCTCCAGGGACTCCTCTCAGCCCGACGTCAGCCCGAAGCTGAGCTACTTTTCTGTGGCCTAGACCTTGGCCTGTCCCTCAGAGCAGCCAGGGGTCCTCCTCTGAAGAAATCGCCTCCCCCTGGCTGGGCCTGGCTCGGCAAGCAGGCCAGAGCATCCCCACCACTGACTAATGAGAGGGAGGTGATGGTGTCATACCTTGCTGGGAAGTCACAGTGCTAGTCCCGACCTGTGCCGCCTGCCATCAAATTTTAATGCTGCTGCTGACATATTTATGGAATGCCTGACCAAGTGTTTGCGAGAAGACCAGACAAGATTTACCTCCACAATTACTACAACGATGCGCGGGCTCCGCTGTGCACCGGGAGCTCAGCAGCACAGAGGCCCCGAGCCCCAGTGCGCCCCGAAGAACGCACTCCATTCCACACACCTTTCCTGCCCCCCACCCTACACCCCCTCCCCTCCAGCGCCCAGGGCTTGGGGGAGGCAGAGATGAATCAGACACGGTCCCTGCCCACCAAGAGCCCGCAGTCTGCGGGAGGGGACAACACACACATAAATTACTCGGATCCTGGGTGGCTGGAGACCAGTGCACGGATACAGGTATGAGAGGCAGGCTGGGCAGAGGCGGGGATGGGGGAGTTATTTCTCTATCAAAGTCAGGGTGAAGAACGAAGCCAAAGACGGGGCTCTGCAGGGCCATCAGCTGCTTCAGCTCTGCTGGCCACTCCTCTGCCTGGAAGGGCTCCTAGCGCTCGCCACCCTCCCCTCTGCTAACCTCAGGGGCTCAGCAGCTCCTTCTCCTTCAGGGCCTGCAGCCCATGCCGTCCTTCGGGTGCCCTCTCCCCAGGCTGCCTTGGAAAGGATGTAGTCTCCCAGCTGCTCACCTTTCCTCACCATGTCAACAAACCCCTTTCTCTTTAAGTTGTATTGTTCTCCCACAGTGGAGGGCTCCAGAGAGGAGGGCTCAGGCCTGTGGTTCTTCAGACCAGGCTGTGCCTCAGACTAGTGAAGTCAGACTCTCTGGCTGGGGTCAGGGGGCAGTTTGTCCAAACTTTCGAGGTGCTTCCCCACGCAGTGAGTTTGAGGGCCGGCGGCAGCACTGAGGAGCTTGTTAGAAAGGCAGCATCCTGGGCCTCGCTCTAGGTTGGCCAAAGTTCTGAGAGACAATCCGTGGGTCGTTTGTGTACAGTCAAGTTGGAGATGCACTGATCCACGTTAAGGAGTTTCCCCGTGTTCTCAGAGGCACACTGAGGTCTAGACCCCAGGTCCTCTGAAAAGGAGGCCCTAAAAAGGCCAACCTGTAAGAAGGCTGACTGCCAAGAGGGGCTAGCTGGTGTGGGTGGACTCCAAGCAGGCCGCTGGCCGGCCGCCGCCATTACTCAGCTGCCTTGATAAGACACACGCTCTGCGGAGGGAGCTGATTCAGGATCACCCCTCAGGCTGGCTCTCACCACCGCCGCAGCTGGACCAGGAGGCAGGAGCCCCGAAGAAGTCCTGTCTGTACCACAAAGTCACTGGAGCAAGGCCCTTCCCCAATCCAGGCCTCAGTTTCCCCGAGATCAGTGAGTAAGTCAGCCCCAAAGTTGGCCGTGCTGATGGAGGTCGCTCTTTTCTTAAACTGACACTTTCATTCATGTTTCTGGGACCAGCCCACAGGACTGACTGTGAGGTGACTCTGTAGGGAGGGACCTGGGAGGAGACGAGGGGAGGTATCTTTGGAGGTCAAGGAAGGAAGAGTGAAGAGGTCTCCTAAGGGTGCAAATTTAGAGCTAGGTGGGACAGCCCCACCGGGGTGCTGGGGAGACCTGGGGTGTGCCTGCTTCTGTGCAAGGCACGCAAGGCCAATGTCTCACCCGCCTATTCATTGCCCAGATACTGCCTGAGGGCCAGACATTGTTCTAGACACTGCGGATAGAGTTTGAACAAAACAGACAAAAGTTCCTGACCTAATAGAGTTTATATTTTAATGGCACAGACAACGAACACAAATTAAAAATAAAGCATACAGGATGTCTTAGGGAGAAAACCATAAAGCAGTAAAATTTTAGATAGAGTGACTAAGGATGGTTTCACTGAAAAGGTGACTTCTGAATACAGAGCTGAAGGGAGTGAGTCAGCCCTGTGAATATCTGTAAGAAGAGCCCTCTAACCCGAGGGAACGGCAAGCGCAAAGGCCCTGAGGCAGGAGTGCGGGTGGTGTGTTGGAGGGGCATTGAGGACGTCTGTGTAGCTGGAGAGAAGGGAGGGGTGGGAGGCAGAAGACGAGGTCAAGGAGAGAAGTAGGAAGGGGGAGGTCATGTAAGGACTTTGGCCTCTACTCTGAGTGAGCAAAAGAGGGACATGATCTGACTCAGAGTGTAAGAGGCTCACTCTGGCTGCTGTGTTGAGAATGTGGGGGCAAGGGTGGGAGCAGAAAGACCCGTAAGGAAGCTACTGCAAATATTTATTGAAAGACTGATCTACCCACAGAGTGGGCACCTCTGGCCACTGGAGCCTATTGCCCTCGAGGCTGGGAAGGGCCAGGCTGCGTGGCCATGCGAGCAGACGGTCTGCTGACCAAAGCCAAGGACGCTCATGGAGTGAGGTCAGATGTGAGCTGCTGTGTGGAAGGGAAAGTGCCGTGGATTCTAGCCCGGCTCTGCGTGACCTTGGGACATCCCCTTCTCCTCACTGAACCTATAACAAAAGCGAAAACCACGGGTATCTACTAGGTTGTGGTGAGGATTCCATGAGAGTATGGAGATACCAACTGTTCCGAAACTGAGAAGGGGCCTAGCAACAGGCGGCCCTGTCCTGCCCTGCCCTGCCCCACACCAGGAACACAGGAGGGCGACGCATCCCAACTCTCCACTAGGGGGAGCCTGGGCAATTCCTCCTCGAGCAGAAATGCAGTTTGCAGGCACCAATCTGGTCTCATCCAGGGAACTTCAGCAGTCCCCTGCTCGGCCCTCTGGGGTGGGAATGAATGCGTCCCTGCGCTGTCCTCACAGCGCCCGCCTGGATCCTGTCATTGGCAGGGCTTATTCTCTCCAAGAGACGCTCCAAACAGCCCAGCAGCAGCTACTGAGAGGTTGGTACATGGAGACCTAAGGTTCCATCAGGCTTATGTCATGGGTCCCAACTAAACAAAACAAAGAGTATAAGGAAAGGAAAAGCCACAAGGAAATGACGAGTTACCCTGGCTCAAGGCGTTTGGTCTGAGGTAGGCAGGCTGAATGGCTTTTAGTTCATTCCTGCACGTGTGTGTGTTTATTTGCTGTCTTGGTCCACGTGCTATTCAGTGTGGCTTCTCAAACCTTCCCTGAGCGCCTGCTCTGTGCCAGGCTCCGTGCTGGGCCGTGGGTGGTGCTGTGATGCAGCAGAAATTCCAGCGCATGCACCCTCTCTCCTCCCCAGGCAGCCAGGGGCCAGCTGGGGTTCTGAATTTCTCAGGGTCTCTCTCACCTCTCCATTTATCTGAAAGCTAAAAGGCCCAGAAAAGGGGGACAGAGCAGCCATGTATGGGTGAGTAGGTTGTTCCCTGCACAAGAACCACCAGCTGATGGGGCATGTGGGGACTGAGATGCAGCCTGCTCTCCACTCACCAGCCCCCGAAGCCTGGCATGGGGCCACATCCCCTTCAGGAGGAGGAAGGAGTGGGGTCCTAGGAAACAACCTGGGGGACATTTTGAGTTCAACTCTTTGGCTTTACCTCTTTCTCCTGAAGTAGCTTCTTCACTGTACTGTCACACATGAGGAGGGGCACATAGGGATGGATACAGTGGGTCCCCAGAGGCAGTCATACCTGGGCTCTCTTCTTTCAACTCACATTTATGTCGTACTGAGGATGTGCTAAGCACTGGATGAGGCACAGGTTGCCTGCAAGGTGGCATCCTCATGCCTGTCACGGTCACGGAAGATGCATGATCTGGCTCTCAGGGTCCTGCATTATCTGTTGTTAAAAGGGCTCTGGAGCAAGCAAGCTTGGACTCCGTCGTGGTCCTGCTGCTTGGACAAGTTACTCTGTGAACTGAGGCTTCGGCCTCCTCCTCTCTGAAATGGCGTAACATCCACACTGGCTGGGCGGGGTTGTTGTGAAGAGTATGCAGCTTGGGAAATGGAAGGCACTTAGCACAGGGCCCAATGTATAGGAGTTCTCACTAGATGCCAGCTACTGCTACCGAGCAGCCTCTTCCTCCTCCTTTCCCTGGACAAGTCTGGCAGGACAACCTGAAGATGCTGCCACCATAAAAATTCAGTGACTGAGGTCCAGAGCGGGGAAGGTGACTTCCCCCGTAGGCCAGTAAACCTGGAGGCAGGACTGAGACCCAAAGGTGCTGAGCCCCAGTCCAAGCTGTCCTGCCTACACCACACACCTTCCCCGCTCCCCTTCCCCACCCCCGCCACTCTCCATTCCCACTGGAGGAATTCCATGCATAGATTTGGACAGCGATGTTCCCGGTTTGGGGGAAGAAGAGCAGGGATATGTTAGGGTCAGCCTTGGAATACAAAGAAGGGAGAGCAAGGCAGGACTTGAACTTGTTCTTCTTGGATGTGCAGGTGGAAGAAGGTGCCCCAGAGTTCCCATGGGGACCCTCTCAGAACCCATCAGCCATAAGGGTCCCTGTGTCCCACCTGGGCCCTGAGTCAGAGGCCACCCTTCCGCCCTCACTCTGCCCCTTGCCCCAGCCCAGCCAAGACTGGTAGACCTGAGCCCCGGCCAGCCTCCCCCACCAGCCCACCCGCCTGCCTGCCTCCTCAGTCTGGCCAGCATGGTGGCAGGCCCTGCCTGCTCCCCAGGGAGGCTGCCGCCAGGCCTGATGGCGCTGACGGAGGGAGGGCGGCCGCCAAGCTGTCAGTCTGGAGGTGCCCCTCCGAGCCCCTCCTGGCTGGAGCGAGGAGGGTGGGCCGGCGCTGGAGCTGGGCTGTCAGGGCCTTCACAGAGACAAGGCCAGAGAGGCGCTGCCTGACAGCTCGCCCACCGAATTAGGACCATTTGCATGCTAATTTCCAGCGCTCTAACGGGCTGGCAGGCTGGCTGGGGTGTGGAGAGTGTACAGAGAGAGGCACAGTGGCCTCCCCGCCCGCGATGGAACAATGCTTGACTGATCTAGCTGCGTTAACGAGCAAATTATGGTAATTTTGTTATTACAAATGCATAGAAATTTCCAAAGCAGGCAGCCATTCAGGGCAGCCTCCCTGCTCCTCCCCGCTCCTAAATACTGAGCCCCCTGTTTGTACACATGGGCTTGGCACCCGTTTCAGGGATGGAGATTCGCAGGGGCCAGGCTTCCCTCGGAGCCCTCGCTGGGAGACCCAGGGTGAGCTGGCCGTGGGCCAGGGCATCCCTTCCCAGCAGCGGTTGAGCCCTCAGTTCCTGCATCCCGCAAACCTCACCCTCTGTTGTCCCCCAGGAGTCCCTGTCTGGTCCCTGGGCCCAGCAATCCCACAAAACCACCATATTCAAGCTGGCTTCTTTCCATTCTGAGCAGGTAACGTGGGTGATTGTCCTCATAGATAAGCCTGGGTCTGGAGAAATTCAGTATTTCTGTGTCTACTCTGAACTGGTCAGCACTCAGGAGAAGCTCAGGGGTTGTCTGAAGAATGAATGAATCAATCAATGAATGAATGGTGAGTGAAGGAAGGAGGAAGGGAGGAAGGAAAGAGAGATGGGAATAGGGGAGGGAGGGGGAAAGCACTAGAGAGGGAGAGTGGGAAGGAAGCAAGGAAGGAAAGAGAAAAGGGAGACCAGAACTTATCCCACAAATGAGGACAATTAAGAGAGACCCCACTGGTCAGCTCACTGGTGGTGTAATTAATCCAAGACCTAAATAGAGGAGTCTATGTGCCACCTGGCAGCCCCTCCTGGAATGTGAAATTGTCCACTGTCAAAATCACAATTCATCCCCACTTTTCTAGTGATCTGCTTTTTGATTAAAAGTATGTTTTTGGAAGTGTGCTCTGGAAAGCACCCAGACAGGAACTATTTCCAAGAATGGGAGCTCCCTGCTCCCCACAGCGAAGCGTGGGTAGCTCCAGGCACAGGGCCATCCCAGAGCCCAGGCTCCACGGGGGGAGCATGATCAAAATGAGTCAGCGCGTGGGTGGGGCCAGCAGGTGACACCTGGGCCTCTCCGTGTGACCCATAGGCAGGCTTCCTATTTTATGAGAGGGATTTCAGGTTCAAGATGATGTCGTTGAAAGGTCAAGGAGCTGCCTCAAATCCATTCTGGAAGCCAATGGGGAATAAACCAGCAGTTGCGGAGAAGAACAACACCAGGGAAAGTCTGCTCCCGGTGCCGGGGAAGCCTGAGCCAGCCAGGCTCACAGACAGGCGTGGGAAGCAGAGCCCTAAATGCCAGCTGAGATTTTATATCCTCAGCCAGGTCGTGGCCAGATTTTTCTATTTGTCTAATTTTCTAATTAGGTCACAACTTCCAGAGGGAAACTGGACCCAGGAAAAGAAAACAAGCATTTCTCTCTGTCTAGCTGCCTGACTCCGGGACAGAAGCAGAGAGCAGAGGCACGGGGGCCTTGGTGTGGCCTGCAGGTCCCAGGCGGAACCTCTGATGGACCCTGGGGATAGACGGCATCAGCATCCCAGGAGATGCTTTTGCAGCTGGCCAGGTGCCAGGGCCTGGGGGAAGGATGTGGGCTCTGGAAGAACATGACAAAGTTGGGGTAGGTGGGGTATGAGGCCTGCTTTGAGTTGATCTAGAAGCCAGGTCACCCAGGGGCCACTCCAAGGGCTCTAGGCCTACATGCGGTCAGGAGAAAAAATTCTTCCTTTCCATTGCTTCAGTGGAAAACTAAAGCGTGTGTGCATGTGGCCGGCAAGGGGAGAGGTGGATGGTGTGGGTATTTCCCACTAGCCCAGTGGGGACAACAGGGCAGGCTGCTACCACAGCAAGAGGGCAGCCTGGCTCTCGCCCTGACATGCCGTGAGACCTTGAACAAGCCCCCTCCTGGACCTCATCGGCGCACTCCCAGGCTGAGTTCTAATCTATGGTGGCATCCAGCCCTGCCCATCCATGGCGGAAGGAGGAGTGGCTGCAGAATGTCCAAGGGCCATTTCCAGTCCCCTGTGAGGTGTGCGTTAGAACAGACCCCTCCACGCACCACACAGATGCACCCCCGCCTCTAGGCCTTCAATGCTTCTCCTTCAGGCAGATTCCCCCAAAGCCAAGGGCAGGGCTCTCAGCCTGGACCTCCGCCGAGTCATTGCCTATACCCTACATTCCCCCAACAAGGTCCTGGGTGCTAGTGTGCGGCATACAAGGGGTCTCCAGCTTCCAATTACCTTGCAGCCATTTTCCTAAGTGTCTCTGGCTCCTTCCGGGGGAGTTCTCTTTCCAGGAATTTCCCACTCAAAGTGTTCTCAAAAACTTTGCACGTTCACAGAGCCCTAATGGAAAGAAAGTTCCAGGGGCTGCGGGGATTTGCTTCTATTCAGGCCTCCTGTGGATAGACCCGGTGCCTCCTCTGACCTTTCTGACCTTCGCTGCTGTCTCACAGAGAAAGCAGTTTCTAGATTTTAATACAGCGTCTCTGAGAGTCAAACTCCAAACTGTCAAAGTCCTTCCCTTGTCATCTGGACTCGACCACCCACTAGCTGTGTGACCTTCAGCAACTCACTCTTCCTAAGCCTCAGTTTTCATCTCTGTGAAATGGGGCTAATAGCCACGCCCTCCTAACGCTACGGCGGGCATCCTCTGAGATCCTCGCGAGCGAGAGGCTGGCACATTGTAAAGATCCGTCCAGATGGCGGATCCCATCCTTCGCATTGTTGTGAACAAGACCTCGAAATGGCCACAACTGTCATGCATCCTGCTCTGGGAGGACAATGCCCAAGGCATTTGTGACCTGGGATTGCTCTTTAGACAAAAGGACATGATAACACAATTGTCATTTCAAAATTTCCTTTCGTCCCTCTTTTATCTCTCTGACTCCTTTCCATTCCTTCCTTCTTTTTTTTCTCTCTTTCTTCCACCCTGGATCTAAGTCTTCCCGATTCGGGTCCTTTATTTGTGCCATTGCACATAGACTCCTTATAAAGAAAATTCATTTGTTCAGGGTCACCGCGTGGTTTTTCATTAAAAACAAATTACCCGCATTCAGGGAGGACATCTGGGCTTCGCGGGTCCCATTAATGACTATATTTTCAGCCTCCCCGGCCCGGTTGGGCTCCCCTTGCCTGTCACCCTGCGTTCCCGGCCCCCGGGAGGACAATGAGAGTGACAGTCAAGTGAAAGGGGAAACATGAGGGATGAGGGCGAGAGGCGAGTCCCCCGAGAGGGGAAGGAGGGAAAAGTGAAAAAAATAAATAACTCAAGCAGAGGGTAACAAGGGCCATTGTCTCAGCATCTTCCAGAGAGGAGCCAGAGCAAATATTGGAAGAGCGAGTGGGGGTGTGGAAGTCGAGCCGAAGCTCTGTTTATTGCACAGTTGGACTCTAAGCCCCTGACTCTGCGCTGGATGAGACAGGGAGGGGCATGTCCACGTTCAGATAAATTCCACCTATGTGCATTGAGCGCCTGCTGTTTGCAGGGACTGGGCGAGTGGAGGGTTCCACCGGGAGGACCCAGGAGATGGGAGCACTTGGTCACTGCGGCTCTGACAGAGGCTGGTGGTGGGCAGCGCCCTGCACTATGCTCAAGGGAGAGATGAGGCCCCTGCGGCGGCAGGCGTCCTGTGGGAGAGATCATTTGATCGGGGCCTAATAGGATGGGTCACACATGGACAGGTGAGGAAGGGGAGCAGAAGGAATATACTAGAATCTGAGGTGTGGTTCCCTGGTGTCCCAGCTGGGAAGGATTTCTCCTGGGCCTTAAAAGGTCTCCGGGTCAGGAGGGCCATGCACAGCCCTGAGGGAGCCCCAGGGAACACAAGACCTTTCCCTGGCCCGGAGCCCATTCCCTCTCACTCTCATGGGCACCAGGAGCTGGGTGAACTTGAGACATGAGTTCCAGCTGCCAGGCCCTGCCGCACCCCTGATTGGCTGTGCCCCCTGGTAAGGCACGGCACCTCTCTGAACTCAGCCAGCAGGCCTCTGAGACGGGGGAAAACACTCAGCCTCACAAGGTGCTTCCAAATTGCAACTGGAGATAAGAGGTGCGGCTCCCTGGACAGACTATAAAGTACCGGGCAGGTCGGGGGAGGCTTATGGGCAGAGGCTATTTGGCTTCACTGGAAAGCCTTCTCCTGATCCCGAAGGCTCCGGGCATGGCCAGAAGTTCTCTGGAGAGAAATGTCCCGGGTGAGTGGCCCCCAGGCTCAGCCGCGGCGGTCGGCCCAGCTGAGGGCTGACAGCTGATGGGGTCCTGGAGACGGGGGCTGCAGATTCCAGTGAGGAAAAACCCAGATGACCCAGCAGATTCAATCTGGTTTTTGGAAGGGCTCCAGGGTGTGCAGAAGCAAGGCAGGTCTCAGAACCTTTATGTTCACTGCCTCTGCCCTGGAGGATATGCCCTGCTGGAATCCTTCCTCTTCTCCCTCCTCCCTCCACCCCCCACTGCTAACATGTGCTGCTCCCCGAATGACAAGCCAAGCCCAAGGCTTGTCTCCTCCAAGATTCCTCCCCCGACCAGGGCAGCACTGTGGTGACTTGGGATGCTATTGCTATGCCCCTAATTTGTCCCATTCTTTAGTGTGGACAGTGTTTCTTAATTTCAGTAAAACTCTGCAAAAGCAGCTTCAGGTATGCCCCTTCCCTGCCCCAGCTCTCCTATAGAGAAATTCTAGAGCCTTCTATGCCTGACACCCCCAGTCTAGGCTGGACGCCCCACCCTGTACTCCCAGGGTCCCTGAGCTTACCTGTTACCACTTCCATCCCCCAGGCCCTTACTGACTTGCCACCTGCACTGCAGACTGAGAACTTTTCATAGGCAAGGGCCACGGCTATCGCCCTGGCATCCCAAAGCTTATGCCTGGCACATGCAGGTGGTTCATAAATGGAGGCAAGGAAGGGTTGGAGGGAGAAAGGAGGAAAGAAAAGAAGAAATGATGGCCAGATGGAGTATAAATGGATAGTTATTGCACCCTCATCAGCTCAAATAACCTCCTCTAGGAAGTCTTCCCTGATTCCCCCCACCCCACCCACAGCCCCAGACGACTCAGCGGCCCCCTCCCATGCATTTCTTCAGCACGTACCTAGATTTTAGCTCTGCACATAGCATGCAAAGATGATTTTGTGTTTCCCCAACTAGACTGTGAGCTCCCTGAGGGCAGGGGCTGTGCTTGCAACACCACACCTAGCTCAGATATAGCACCCAGTGTCTCTCAGGAAATGTTTAAGGATTGAGTGAATAAACAAACAAATGGTCACCGGCCATTCCATCCTGTGCCTGGCATTCCCTGGGGTAAATGCCATGTTCCTGTTGTGGCAGAGTGGCTGGAGGCCACTAGAGGGCAGCAAAGAGCCAGAAACAATCAACAAGTGGGAGAGCTCTGCTCTAAGAAAGGTGCTGGAGAGCTTTGAAAATGCCCCAGGCCACAGGGCCACCTGGAGCCTAGGCCAGGGAGAAGTAAGAGCTAAGAACAGAGACCTTGAATCCCCTGAGCAAACACTCCCCCAGCCAATGCTTGGGCCAGGAAAACAGTTGAGGAGCACTGGTCCTTTCTCCCACCTGATGCTCCTGTCCCTCCCACCTCACTGGCTTCGGGGGGCCCCTCCCAAGCCTGCCCATGGGGAAGGGATTTATACAGGACTGAAAAATATGCCCCTTTGACTCCCATTCACTGGTCCTGACCACGCCTATGGAACTGCACAGAGAATGTTTCACCCCTCGTCCACTGGCGAAAGCAGGCCCAGAGAGTAGAAACGGCCTATCTGATCACACAGTGGGTTCCTGGCTGAGTGTGGCCACAATCCAGGCTTTCGCCTGCCTCCGCCTGGTACTGAGTCCCCCAGCCCCCAAGTCTGCTTGCCCAGCATTGGGAGGGACTTAAGGCAGACTAAAGACACCCACATCTCCTCCCCTCCAGAATTCAGCACCCTTCCTGCCTCGGCACGGCTGGCACCTCAGCAACTGCACAGCCATCATTTCAAATGATCTTCAAAAGCAGAAGGCAAGGCAGGCTCCGAGCGGCCCTGAGCCTGTGCGTAGTCACGTCGCTTAGCAGTGGTGAAACCACATTCCTCCCACGGTATCCCTCACTTCCCTCACTGTGGGCCAGCCCCGGCCCCCGTGCTCTTGACCTGCTTTACCACGTGTTTGCAGAGGGCCTCACTTGGGTGTCTGCTTGGCCTCCAAAAGTTGACAAGTTCAAAGCTGAACCGTGCTGGCCACCAGCCTCTTCAGTCAGCCCTCCTTCCGGCCAACCCATTTACCCAGACTCGGCCGGCAGGCCACACCCCCACCCATGTGAACCCGTCCAGCCACTGGGCTGGGCCCCTGCCCTCCTCTTCAGATGGCCAAGGATACACATGTCACCGCCTAGCTCACCGTCCCCCTTCACCAAGACATGTTTTCCAATTGGACCAAGCCCAGGTGCCTCTCAGCTTTCTCCAGGCCTGCTGCATTCAGCGTCTGCCCCCACTCCTGCCTGGAAACACCCTTGATTGTGGCTGGATTCTTCTCTCATTGGTGCTCCCATTGATCCATGGGGTATGAACTCTGCTGGGAGCTCTTGATTTAGCGCCCACTCAGCCAGGCCAGCTTTAGGCTGCCAGCCAGGCTTCCCCTCTCACCACCACGCCCGGCTCAGACCTCTGCCTAAACCGTCATTATCAGCAGCAGCATTGCAGTGAACACTTCTGTGGGACTCAATATGTGCCAAGCAAAGTTCTAAGGCTTTTTATATATACCATATTTTGCCATGTATAATGTGCACCATTTTGCCTAAAGTTTTGAGGGGAAAATAAGGATGTGCATTATACACGGGCAGTACTAATATGTTGGTGCGCATTATATACGGCAAAATACGGTATTGCATCATTTCACTCTCATTCTTATTACCATTATCCCCATTTTAGAGATGAGGAAGAAACTAGGGCAGAGAGAAGGTATATAACCTGCCTCGAGCCACACAGCTAGTGAGAGGCAGGTCGGTGATTCAAAACGAGGCAGTCTGACCGCAGAGGCCATGCTCCTCATCACCCAGCCTCCCTGTTCCACGATGCAGCTGCCCAGCACCCGTGGCTGCACTGCCTAAGCACTGGGCTGAGCCCTCACTGCAGCCCAGCCTGAAGCCCCCCTTCTTATTTTAACTAATATTTCCTGAGCGCTACTCTGGGCCAGGCACTCAGCCAGGAACTGGGGCACAGCGTGAACAGAACAGACATAGCCTTGTGACGGTGCAACTCTCGTGTATGGCACAGCCCTGAGGGGAAGGCCGACAAGGAAGGAGTAAAGCTCTGAGTAAATGCTTTCCATGTGCTTAGAATCACGAGTAAAAAGAACAGGATGCTTTAAGAGAGCTGTGGTGGGGGTCCTGGCCTAGATGGTGTGGTAGGCAGAATAAGAGACCCCCACCAAGCAGGTCCGTATCCTAATCCTGGAACCTGTGAGCAATGTAGGTTATCTGGCAAAGGGGAATTAAGGTTGCTAATTAGCTGACCTGAAGATAAGGAGATTATCCTGGATTATCTAAGTGGGTCCAATAACATCCCAAGGATTCATATAAGTGGAAGAGGAAGGCAGGAGAGAGAACCAACGAGATGGCATCATGATAAGGACTCAGCCCACGGCTGCCAGCTGTGAAGATGACGGGGAGGGAATTGGGCCCTGAGGCAAGGAATGCGGCCGCGGCGGCATCTACACGCTGGAGCAGCCAAGGAAACGCTTCTCCGCCGGAGCCTCCAGGGGGAACACAGGCCTGCCCACACCTGGACGTGAGCCCTGTGAGACCCATTTTGGACTCTGATCTCCAGAACTGTAAGATGGTAAATTTCTCTTGTTTTAAGTTACTTGTTTGTGGTAATGCATCATAGCAGCAATAGGAAACGTACATTTTGGGTCAAAGGGAAAGCCCCTCTGAGGAGGCGAAACCCACAGGGATGAGAGAGGTAGGGCTGGCGGGGCCGTCAGTGGGAGCCCTTGAAGCTGAGGAAATCACAGGTGTCTCTCATTCCTCCTGCCAGAGTCCAGCGCTGGGGAGGTGGGGAGGGGGCAGGGAAGGGGGCCGTGTCTGCTGGTCTCTTGCTGCTGTTCCAGGCCTCCTCAGCCTCCTACTTCGTCAAGAAAATAAAAGCCATCAGCTAAATGAGCGATTTAATTGAAAGGCAGCTAGAAATGATGTAAATACATGGCAAGGAGAGTGCCCAGGACTGAGGAACCCACCACACTCCTTCTAGGGCTTCCTATCAAACAGCATCATCTGTCACAGCCCTGGGAGGCAAACAGGACATGGTCAAGGTTTCCTGTCACTCTGCCCTAAAGCCCCCAAAGAGGAGTCAAGTAAGAGGCGTGTGGGGCCTGGGGGTACACGGGGGCCGGCTTTCCTTGTCTGGTTCTTCTTAAAGATGGTTTACCTTGCTCCTGGGACTCACTAAAGATAAAGGGCACTGAACGCCCCTTCCTCTTCCCCCAGCTCGGAATGCTTAAGAGTATCAAATGCCATGCCAATATATATTAGGTCATACAAATATCTTCAGGCGAGAACCAACTAGTCAAAGATTCTAGACACTATGGAATCTTTGGTGCAAACGTTTTGGCATTGGCTGGGATTTGAAAAAGATGAAATCTGAAAACTGTCTCCATTCTGAGCTGATAGGTTATGGCCGTGTTTGCTTTATTTAATGTAACTGATCAGCAAAGGGCTGCATGGGGTCCACAGAGCTGTAGACACGGAATCCGCAAGCACTGGAGAGGACCGAAGAGCCCAGTTTGCAGATGTGAGGATGCCCTCAAGCCAGAAAGGGCAGGCAACACCCTAATGGCAGAATCAGGATTCAAATAAACAAGAATCCAAGCCAACAGACTGGCATTTAATACGGGAAAATGTAATGTCCATTTTTTTCAGGCCCAGAAGTTTGGCTGCCCAAAGTATACCCTGTAGACAAGCTCCCTCCATTGTCCTAAAAGGAAACCATTGTAAATGGAAGCCGTGGCAGCCGAATGTCCCAAAAACCTAGCCTGGGAAAAGCAATTCAGAAGATTGCCAGTTTCTCTCTGGATCCCCTGGAGGCGGGGAGAGGGGGCCATTCTGTCCAGCGAAACAACCCATCACCCTGAAGCAGCCTCAGGGACAAGGGTATGATAAACCGGTCCCCCAATGCCTTGCTCTCAGCTCGTTTCTCCGAACTGTACCAACCTGCCCCTAGCGGTCTATGAAACGGAATCACCTTCAGCACCATTACAATCAACTAAAGGCTTCCCAGATCCAGCCCAAGAGGTTATGAATCAGAAATCTGAACATATACAAAGTCGAAATCCTCCGGCAGGTTGTGTTATATCCACATCCGAATCCCTGGGACCTGTGTGAATTCTATGGCCAATAAAGGCAGGGGGCAGGGGTTTCTTTATAGAAGTGATTAAGTTAAAGATCTGCAAATGGAAGGATCGTCCTCGTTTATCTGCATGGACCCTAAATTCAGTTGTGTGTATCCTTATAAGAGGCAGGGGGAGATCTGACACCCACAGAGGAGGGGAGCAGTAAAGATGGAGCAGAGGGAGATTGGAAGATTGCAGTGATGCAGCCAGAGCCCGGGAACGCCGGGGGCCACAGGAAGGTAGATGAGGCAAGCAGCGGATCTACCCAAGGCCTCCAGACCTTGCCAACACCTCGATTTTGGCCCAGTGATGCTGATGGCAGATTTCTGGGCTCCAGGACTAAGAGGGAATATATGTCTATTGCTTTAAGGCACTGAGTTTGTGGTAATTTTTTATAGCATCCACAGAAAACTAATTCATGGGTTCATGTTAATTTTCCCCGACTCCCTCCCTTAGCAGACATCCGTTAAAGGACCAGCTATGTGCTAGGGTCCTTAAAGAGTGCAGAAGACAAGTGAGGCAGAGGGCCTGGCCCTCAATGACATCACCTCCCAGGAGCATAGCTAAGTGGGCCACGAACACACTGGGCCACGTGGCATAACAAAGCCAGTGTAAAGCTTTATCCCCAGAGGAGGGCCGCACCAGAAGGCTTCATGAAGCAGGTGATAGGTGTGTTCAGCCCTGAAGGGCTGGATCCTAGCAGGCTAGGACGGGAAGTGGTCTAAGTTGAGGGCACAGAACCAAGAGGGCCCCTGACCGGGAAGAGTGAGTTGTTCTGGGAACCAGGGAGTGATCAGGGTCGGGGACAGGCTGGGACAGGGGGCCAGAAGGGCAAGTTGAGGCCAGACCACGGCGGAATCTGAATGGCAGGCCGAGGGCCTGCTCTGCTGAAAGGGGGGCCACCTCTGCTGTGGGCCAACCCTGGGGCAGCTCCAGCAACGCCCGTGCGCACGAGCCAGCACAGTCGCGTGAAGCCATCCAAGAAGCAGATTTGGAAATCATGTTGGAAACTGATTTGGACATTGAGGAACTGGAACTAAAGAGTGTGCCCACCAAGTGTGGACTCCCAACCCTGCCAGAGAGCCTGGCATTGAGTGAGTGCTGGGTGTATGAGAAGAGAAAAGAGGAGGAGGAGAAAGGGAGGGGAGAGACATGCACAGAAGGAGCACACTGTGTACCTCCCTCTATTTTGGGGACAGAGTCTCAGGGGAACCACGCCACTGTGGTGCTCCCTGCCCAGCCGCTGCCAGTAGGTTTGGTTAGGCTCGGCCTATGACCCCTGCTGCATTATAAACGGGCAAGGAGCTGCCATCAGTTCCTACCGGGGGCTCTGCCAGGCCCAGGGTTTCCCCGGACTCGGCCTCTTTGGGGTTTGCAGTGGGGACGCAGCAGGGCCAGCGGGGTGGCCTCAGCTTCACCTGCCAAACTACTGCCGCCCTCTTCTCTGGCATCACCAAGAAGCTTGCGCCAATAAACCCAGAGCACACACAGCAGCCCAGAACAGAGCAGGGAGCGCTGAGCTGGAGGGCAAAGACCCAGACTTGGAAAATTCCTGAACTGCTCTGAGTCTCAGCTTCTCCTTTTGGAAAGCAGGGACTATGCTCCAGACCAGCCCACCTCCCAGGGTTGTAACGTCAGAGGGCTCCTAGGAAAGCACTTTGCAATCTTTAAAATGCTACATGGATTTGAAGGGCCACTAATGGGCATGGCTCGCGATCCACCTCCTGAGGCTGCCCTAATTTGCTAATGGTCGGGAAATGAGGGGAGGTGGGGGCGGGAAGGGGGGTGTCCCCCCACCTGTTTGCCTTCTGCCTGATCTTTCCCTCTGCTCTGCATGGACCCACCCTTGCAGCAGAAAAGGCAAAGGCTTTGCAGGTGTGACCTTGGCAGGCATCTTTGGCATTGGCAAGGCCCAGGGCAAGAGTACACACGGAGGCCGCTTCCCATATGTCTCATATTTAAAAGCCATAAATCAAGCTAACAAACCGTTAAATGAAACATGCTCTGTCCTCCTACCTTGTTAAACACATCTTCGTAATAACCTGGAAAGCCAGGAGTGAATTTAGAATTCGGGGACTCCTTGGCATCTGCACCAGGACCTGGCTACACGGGGGGAACCCACGTGAGCTATGACCTGCTCTGCCCCCCTTCCCATCCCCCGCTCCACTCATCATCCTGCGAGGCCTCACGCACAGGTGTGGACACCCAGCCCTCACATCCAAGCTCTGTCCACACCCCCACAAAGAGCCAGTCCTTGGCCCCAGGGTGCACACGCCTGTGACATGGGTCCGAGAAGAGACCGGAAGCAGCTTGGGGTTATCTGGACAGCACCCCCCAGGGTGGGCTAGAAGGGCGGGCTCAGGTACCAGGTGGACGGATCCCTGTGGGGGCCAGAGTGGGTCTAAGGGTGACTCATGCTGGATCAGGGTTCCTATTTGCTGGGTGACTTAGACATGTCCCAACCCCTTTCTGGGTTCAGTTTCCTCCCTAAGAAAGCTGGTTGAATGATCACCCCACCTACTTCTCAGAGCTGTTGTGAGGCTCCAAAGAGAAACCCACCGGGTGAGGAGGGAGGAAATAACCAGCCTGGCTTTCTCACGCGCCCTGAGAGAGTCATCAGCCTGTGCTGGGAGAGGAGCGGCCGCCAGCCCCCAGCCCCCAGCCCCCAGCCCTGAATACGAGCTGTGGCCCCTGCAGACGACTCCAAACAAGGGGCGACACGAACCCTTCAGAGAAGTGTAACAACACTTCAACCTGATTTTCCACTGATTGTTTTTTAAAATATTTTTCTAAAAAATGATGCTTAGGGTATCCCTGCTGTGCTCATGCCCTTAGTACACAGCCGGTATCATGTGATGTGTTGTCCATGGGAGGACACGTGGCGACCTCCTTTCCAAATGTCTTGAAAGGAACTGACACATCGCTGGCCTGAGGGGATTAGGTTTCAATGGCCACAGGGTGTTCAGTTTAGAATCAAGTGACAAACCCACCAGACAACATGCTGTCTGTCCTGAGCACATGGTCTTCAATTCCAAGGAGTAAGGCCAGGCAGAGCACCTCAGGGGCGCTTCCTTGTGTTCATGTCACACAGCTTGGGTGGGAAAGGGAGGGTGGGAGGAGAGAGGATGGGGGAGGGCCCCCACTCCCCACAGGCTGGGCGACCTTCCACCAGGTCGTGCACCCCTCTGTGTTCAGACTTCCCGTGTGGCCAACGAGGGGATGTTTGAGTGACAGCCAATAGCCCCCCTGCTCTGATGTTTTCCCTGGTGCTGCCACCGGCTGGTCCCAGCCCCACTGCAGGCCAGCTGTAGAGGAGGCCGAGAGTGCAGACCTCTGCCTGATTTATTCAGGTCCACTTCTCAGAAGGAGAGAGGTCACCAGGGCGGTTTGGGGGGGATGCCCCCCGCCGAAACCCCATCCGCTGCGCTGCAGAGACGCCAACAATGCAAACTCACCAGGCACCATCCCTGTCAGCGTCGGTGCTGAGTAGCTGCCCTGTCCGGCGGGGGGCACGTGCGGAGGGTACCCAGGAAGGGTTGTGCTCGCCAAGTCTCGGCCTGAGGAATCAAAGCAACAAATCACAGGATGAGCATCTCCACAGCCAGTAGCCCATGTCCACAGCTCCCCGGATATCTGCACATTTGTCACGTCTGGACGCTGAACACCAACATGCCCCCAGCTCCTCATTCACATGGACACACACACACACACACACACACACACGCACGCACACTCCTCCAGCCACCCTGGCCCCACTCAGCGGGAGCCAGGGATGGCTCTGCTATGTCCCTGGGAAGCTGGAGCTGCAACCAGCTCAGCTGCTCTCTCCTCCCCAAGCAGCACCAGGACTTCTGTGCAGCCACACCTTCGCTTCTGCTGCGCCCGCTGCGTGAAGCCCTCGCCTCCAGGGGCACGCACCCAACGCCGCCTGCCTCCAAAAACATCTCAGACGCCTCCCTCCGCCTCAAACCCCTACAGCTCTGGTCCTCAATGAATCCTTCCTTTGGCCTTTCTGATACCAGACACTGTTCTGGGCACTGGGGCCTGGAGGTTGAGGCCTCAGCCTTTTCAGGCAGAGATCCTGGCGAGTGCGTGTCCCCCTCTTTGCGGGCTACGAGCTCTTGAGGAGCAGGGGTGGCTCCTCATTCGTAAACCACACAGCCTGCCTCCACCACATGGATGGTGCCTAGTAGGGCCTTGGGGAATAAATGCGTAGGCAAATGGCTCCTCCAAGCACTGAAGGAGCAGGGCTCTGGGGGAGATGCCTCTCAGGTACGTCTGCCTCTTAGGGAAAGAGTGGGGCTGCAGCCCTTTCCCACACTGCCCGTCACATGCATGTAACAAGGGGCTCATGGGTAAGACCTCTTCCCAAGGGAGAGCGCACCGTGCCACGGTTACCTGTGGGCCCCTGAAGATGAGACCCCACCCCGCTGGGTGGAACGGACAGTTGCTTCTGAAAGAAGGGGATGCCACTGGGAAGTGGGCAGGAAGTAAGGTGGCCTTGGGACGAGGGAGGGAGGGCAGAACCTCGGCCTTTTCTGGGTGTGGTCACTGAGGACTAAGGAGGTCAGAAGAGGTCCAGGCGTGTGGGGGAGCAGCCCCTGACGGCGCAGAGCCAGGCCGGGTCCCAGGAGCCTCTGCGAAGGCCCGGTGGAGCAGTGCAGGTAGTACACAGGCCCATGACTCTGAGCTCAGCCCCACTAGTAGGCGGCTCAGCAGGAAGGACCACTTCTAACCAACACACCCCCAAAAACTATGAGCCAGTGCATGGCATGAGACGTGAATGCTTCCCAGACAGAGGACGGCCCTCCCAGGGCCAGGCATTTGGACTGTCCGGCCAGCACCCAGAGGCTGCCTCGCTCCACACGGTTCTGCTTACTTTCCAGAACCTTATCAAACACCAGGAAGCTGCCAGACAGGAGGCTCCCTCCTTCCCTCTGCTCACTACCTTCCTAGTTTTGGGCTGGGCATTCTCGCTTGTGACAAGAATGGCTGGTGTCTCTTCACATGAGGCATTGTGACAGGGAAGCAAATGCCCTCAAGGGTCCTCAATTCCTCCCATATGATCTGCATATGACTTCCCATGAGAGCCGAGATTGAACAGATAATTGGAGTTGGCAGAACTGACCACACTTACAAGTGATTTAAGGGGATTCCCCCAGCTCCCAGCAGTCTTACGCTTCCCCCGCTCCTCCTCTTCCAGTTCTGCCCCCACACCCTCAGAAGCAGCTCCTCTCTCCAGAGTTAAACTCCAGGATCAAGTCTTTGTACCCCAAGTCAGAATGGCATAGGCCTACAGATATTTGTTGAGTAAATGAAAGAATTCGTCCTGCTAGCGAAGCAGGAATTTTCTGGAGTCCGTAATAGTCCTCTGTGTTCATGGTTAAGAGCCAGCGCAGCGTCAGACTGGTTAGTGCATGTCACAGTGCCAGGGCCAGGCTATGAGGTATGGAGAGAGGACAGCCGTGGCTGGGGCCGTTCCGGTGGGCGGGCACCCCCACCCACCCGGGCGGCAGCTCCCACCCGGGTCCCGCCCTCCGGTCACACCCTAATGATGACAGTGACAAACAAAAAACGCTAACCTAGGAAGGAACTCCTTTTTTTGTGACAACAGGGATGGAACTAGAGAATATTATGCTAAGTGAAATAAGCCAGTCAGTGAAATAGGATCTCATCTGTAAGTGGAATCTATTCAACAAAATAAACTAATGAACAAAATAAACGACAGGCATGGAAACATGGAGCAGACTGAAAGTGACCAGAGGGAATGGGGAAGGAGGACAATGGTGGAAAGAAGGGGAAGGGACTAGACAAAGAACATGTATGAGTGACCCACGGACACGGACAACAGTGTGGGACTTGACTGGGGCAGGGCGTGGGATGGGCGGAGGGGTGCAAAGGGGGAAAAATTGAGACAACTGTAATAGAATAAACATGATTTAAAAATAAAAATAAAATAAAAAACGCTAACCTAGAAATTACAAAACACCATGCTCTCTTCTTATTATTTTAAATTATTAACCCATCTAACCCTCAACCACTCTATGAGGTAAGGTGCTGATACTATCTCCAATTTACAGGATAATGAGACATAGAAAGGTTTAGTAATTTGTCCAAGGTTGCACAGTAAGGGCCAGGATTCAAACCTAAGCAATACAATGTCAAAGTCCCCATGTGTAGCCACTCCATTCCATTGCCTTGCACATATACCCGGCTGTGCTTCTGACCCAAAGTCCAGAGGCCCCCTGTGTCTCACCTGGGACACCCAGGCTGAGCCCTGTCTTCAGGCCAGACTGCCACCACTGCTTACTGGCTCCAACATGCAGAATGAAATTCAACTACACAGCTTTTGTGGATATATGCGTTGGGATGAGAGCCAGGAGCACACTGAGGGGAAGCCATGGCTGCGTCCTGGAAGATGAAGGGTGTTACCCTGCTGAGAGGCGGCCTGGGCCTGGCTCAGGGGAGCTCACGCGGCCAAGCCCCACAAGATCCACATCCCGCCTGGCTGCCTGAGGTGGACAAGAGAGTCCTGAGAGGGGAAGGGACATGCCTAGAGACTCTCAGCTGACTGGAGGCAAAGCTGGTACTGTAGTCCAGCTCTCCAGCCCCTAGGGCTGGGTTCTTTCTTCGCTGGGGGGCTGAACCCCAATAGTTTCTGTCACTGCTACACATGCTTTAAAACCTTGATGCTGAAAGGGTTCAGTGCCTCACCGAAGCCTCACTCAACTCAAGAAGCCAGCTAAAAAAAAATCAGTAAAAGGGACCTGGAGAAAGGAGAGAAAAAGAATGGAGAAAGAAAAAGCAGAAAATAACAAACTAGTAAACAGAAAAGCAGGCACAACAATAAGTAAACCAGGAATTGTTATTTTAAAAGACCAATAAGATAGACAAACCTAGGGAAAAACTCAAAAAAGACGCAAATATCAAGATAAGGAATTAGGAAAAGATATAACCAGAGATAGGGAAGAAATGATGTTAAAAAAAATAAGAAAATGGATGGCCTCTCTATTCTAATAAATGTGGAAATCTCAACAAAAGTAGAATTTTCTAGAAAAATATGAATTAGCAAAATTAACTCAAGAAGGGATAGAAATTATGAACAGCCCAATAACCTTAGAAGAAGCATAGTCATTTCTTAAGTTGTTTTTAAAAATAAGATGCCTTATCTATTTAGCTTCTTAAACAAGCTCTTTGTTTTTGTTTTGGGCAAGTTCTTTTTAACCTTCAAGGAACACAAATTTCTGTTACTAAACTGTTTCAGGATATATAAAAACTAAAATAACCTTTTCTGTTTATTTTATCAAGCTAGCATAATTCTGCTATAAAAACTTTAAAAATTTCCATCAAAATGAAAATTAAAGGCTAGTCTCACAATTTATTAATATACATGAAAAAAATCAATCTCACTGATCAAGCAATATTAGAAAAATAATACCATACCATGACCAAATAAGGCTTATTTGGGGTATGCAAGGATGATCAATATCAAAGCATTGGTTGGGAAATCATGTTAATGTATCAAAAAAGGAAAATCAAATGATTATATCAAAGCTATGGAAAGGGCATTGGCTAAAACTCAATACTAATTCCTTACAATACCTCTTAGCAAATATGAATTGGAGTATACACTTGTGATCTGATGTTGATCTTAAGTCTAGAGTCAACATCATACCTAACTGGTAAAATACTTGAAACATTCTTATTAAAGTCAAGAACATGTCAAGGAAAACTATTATTACTGAAAATTGTTCTGAAAGTTTTAGCAAGTATGAAAAGACAAGCTAGAGACATAAACATTGGGGGAGAGGGGACTCCAAAATTATCATCAGTTGGCTATATCTTGGATCTGAAAAATCACAAGCAAATCAGCTCATTTATGAGAACCAATAAAAAAGTTTGGTGAGACAGCCAGTTAATGGATGGCTAGAATCAACACCTTTCTAGATTCAGTAGCTCCCCACTGCCTATTCAGTTAAGTACGGATTTTTCAGTTTGGCTTCCAAGGCCCTCCTCCACCTGTCCTCCGCCTGTAACCTTTCCAGCCTCGTCAACCCCAGCTTCCCCAGCCATTCCCCAGACTGCCCTGGGCTTCTTTCTTGTCCCCACACCCTCGCTCATGCCATTCCCTTCCTAACTGCTCTTCTTTCATTCCCATCAGTTAAGCCTTTCACCCAAGCTCCAAATGTCACCCTCAAGAGCCAGCTCCTCTGTCAAGTCTTTCAAGGCCCGTTAAATATTTGCCTCTTCTGAGGGTCCCCCTGCTTCCTCACGCCATCCCTTCCAATGCAAAGGCAGCATCATGCCAGGGAACGGACAAGATGGAGGTGATGATGTTAGTAATGAGAGCACCTACTTGTGCCAGGCACTCTTACTCTTTTCCATACTTTAACTCATTTTATCATCCTAACAACTCTATGAGGTTTGAACAATGATCACATCCACTTTTTAAAAAGGGAACTGAGGGAAGACGAAGTTAAGTAACTTGCCTAAGATAACATGGCCAGTAGGAAGGAAAGCAGGGATTTGACTCCAGGTGGGGTGGGGCTCCAACAGGACCTTCTTGGGCGGGGTAAGAGGGGTGTGGGTGGGAGAAAACAAGTAAATCAGGAGGGCTGAGAACTAGGAGGTTCTGTTATCCAGGTTAGCAACTGGAAGCAGTGACCTGATTAAAGAAAGAGAAGGTATGGTCGCAGATGGGCTGTCATAGCCAGAACAGAGGGTGGGTGTCAATGCCTGTTTGGGAATAAACTCTTCAATATTTGTGTGCTCCACAGGGGCCAGGCTGCATGGAACCTGGTGCACAGCAAGTGCTGATGACTATTCATTGGAGAGCCAGAATGAGAAGGCCATCCAGGGCCTTTTAACTGACCTGAGTCCCAGTTTTGCTACTAAACTGCTGTGGGACTCTGAGCAAGCCATTTACTCTGAGCATCAGTCTTTGCCAATTTTTAAAAAGAGCTCTTAGCTCAATGATATCCAAGAGCCGGTGCTGGTCTGTGTGTACATATACCCAAAGGATAACTTAGCTGTGAGTAGATTTTTCTCTCTTAAAGTTCAACAGCACCTGCAGCTCTGGAACCTCCACAGTCATTCCTGTAATGTGAGCTGCTGCCTGGAGGGCTCATAAGTCCCCCTGGACAATGGGTGTGCTCCCAGCTTCCAGCATTGGCGGGGCTTGGTGTCCGCTCCAGCGGGGATTCCATCCCCAGTTCGGCCGCTCTGTGCGCACTGAGGAGCTGACGAATGGCCACTTACATCCTACAAACAACTCTGCCTCTGGGCTCCCTGTCACCAGGGAGCTCCTTGTATTGTCCATGGCTCCAATTTCATCCAGCAAATGTCCTTAGATCCAGAGCTTATGGCCTGAGGCTGCATGCACCTTCCTTGGACTGGCCACAAAATCAGATCTGAGTTACCACTTCTGGTGTGGTGGGCAAAGGAGGGAGAGGCTGGGAGCATCGGTGTCACCTCCACCTACCTGAACCTCTCCCAACTCTGCATCAGGCATGACGGTGGGTTGTTCATAAACACTATTCCATTAAATCCTCACAGCTTATAAAATTCCCAATAAACTTCATGAGACCCTGTGGGGAAGTCACAGGGAGGCTGACCACAGCTCAAAGTGGAAAAGGAAGGCAGCAGAGCACAGCACTGTGCCCGGGCTCGAATCCTTGCTTCACCGCTTACTGGTTGTGTGTCCTTGAGAGAGTTCCTTAATCATTCTGAGCCTCAGTTTCTTCATCTGTAAAATGGGGATAATAATAGCCAACACTTCTCTGGAACAAACAACAGCTAACACTTATAAGAGAAAAAACGATGATCCATTTATTCCTGCAATAACCCTATTAGAGAGCTACTATTATGCCCATTTTACTGATGGGAGACTAGGGCACGAAAAGTTTAAGTGACTTACTCACAGTCTCATAGCTAGTAAGTAAGAAAGCCAGGCAAGTCTGCACTCTGAACCCCTATGCTGTGGCCCCTTGGCGGCAACAACAACAGCTTGTCACTTTCATGGGGCACTGAGGAGGAGGGGTCAGTGAGAAGAAGCATGTAAACCCCAGTGAGCACTGATGGAAGATTAAATTGGCGGCTGCAGCCCTGAACCCTATCCTTATGCCCATCGTCTTGAAAAAGAAGTGGTAATCTGACACCAAGAATATAGGAAAAATATAATATTAAACTTTTTAAGTCAAATAAATTAAAAATAATAATTAAAAAAATAAGTAAAGCCCTGGCTCGTGTGGCTCAGTGGATTAAGTGCCAGCCTGTGAACCAAAGGGTGGCCAGTTCGATTCCCAGTCAGGGCACATGCCTGGGTTGCGGGCCGGGTCCCAAGTGGGGGGCTCTGGAGAGGCAACCACACATTGATGTTTTGCTTCCTCTCTTTCTCCCTCCCTTCCCCCTCTCTAAAAATAAATAAATAAAATCCTTTAAAAAAAAGAAAATATTCTTAAAAAATAAGAAACAAAAAAATTTTAATTTTATGAAAAACTAAAAAGGAACCCTTTGCAGTTCCTCCTACTGGGGGCAGTGTGCTTCTCCACCCCTGCAGCTGGAGCTCAGCCACGTGCCTTGCTTTGGCCAGTGGAATGTGAGCAGATATTCGGCGAACAGATACTCGGCAATCAGAAACTTGTGTAGGCTTGTGCAGCTGGGGGTGCCCTCTGTACCTCCGCCATCACCATGAGGGCAGGCCCAGGCCAGCCCTGCCACAAGGAGAAAGACAGACATGTGGGGCAGAGGCGGACCCAACCTACAACTGGAATCAAGTACAGCCCAGATCAGCCAACCTCCAACCAACCCCCAGGAGCATAAGCAAGAAGAGCTGATTATTGTTTTAAGCCCTGAGCTTTGGGGTGGTTTGCTAAGTATCAGTGTTGTGGCAATAGCTGATTGAAACAAAACTTCAGAAATGTTACCTGTTCTTGTTTTCATCATGCTGTCTGGGACTTTCTAAGGACACCTATCCTAATATGAGCAGAGACTGGACACCAGCTGGTGGGAAAACCCAGAGTGAATTCAAGCCTCAAATTTGCTTTGATGGCCTTTAAGGACTCTCCCGGCACTGAGCTGGGGATTCTATGACCTTGGAGTGTATGAGCACCTTCCCCTTCTCGGTCCCTTCTCTAACATGTTTCTGGCATGTCACCAAGGCTGGGGGTGTTTAACAATCAGTCAGTACGAGGCCCCTGCACTGGCTGGCACACAGTAGGTACTCAGAAATATCTATAAAGATGAAATTAAACAAGATTGGGCATGTTCAGGGTGTTATGGCCATAGACTGCCAAGAGGAAATTAATCAGACATTAGTTCTACCATCTGAAATGAACTTTGGTTCCCATCTCACCAATGTCTCAGAAAGCTTTTTTATCATGAACTTCAAGAAATTAAGTAGGCCTGATTTATCTGTTTTTTGCTTAGATGCAACTTTTTCTTTTTCAAACAGCTCATTTCTAGGTAGGTTCTCTCTATGTGCACTAATGGGGGGAAATGTGAATCCAATTAACTTCAAATTTAGCTCATAATGAACTTATCTCATTTTGCTACCAGCTCGCTTCTCATCGTGTGGCAGTAATTAACCACTGGGGGTTGTCACTCCTAGACACATGACATGGAGATCCTCCCAGCCCCTCTCTTCAAACCCTTACAGAATTCATTACCCTGACAGTGTGAAAACCCTTCACTTTGAATACCACAGGGCACCAACCGAACTCCCCCTGTATCTACCTGACTGTGCGTGTGAGCAAGGGGAGGAAGAAAGGAAGCCACTGAGAAGCCGGGAGTTATCATGAACAAGATGGGAGGTGGGGGCAGGATACTGGCGGTGGCCCGATGGCCGGAGAGGGTCTGCCGGCCTGGACAGCCCTGGGCTGGAGGTTCTGCCCAGAGAAGGACCAACTCCACACGCAAGGCCCAGACTCTGAGGGAATATGGTGGAGCTGGCTGGGAGAGGCGAAGTTTTTCACAAAAGAGCAATCATATCCACTGGGGACTTTGAATACCCAGGAAGCCTGCACATCCCTGGAAGGGGCATCAGTAAGTTGCTGTGTGACCTTAGGTAAGTTCCACCTCTCTCCAGGCCTTGGTTTTCCCACCTGATTGCTCAAGCACTGGGAATAGACAGCCTCTCAGAGTTTTTTCTGCTCCAACATTCCCGAAGTCAGAGGCCTCATCTTGTGTTGGTGGAACTGGGGGCTGGTGCTGGCTGCTACAGAGATGGGTACGGCGGTGCCTGCTCGCCTTGCCTCAGCACTAATGCCCGCAGCATCAGACCCGCGGGAGCCCCCGGATGAAACCCTAGTGAAAGGAGGGTAAGCATCGGCCTTATTTTCCTTTCTGGGGGGAAAGGAGCTCATAGAACCAGACGGGGGCTACCGACCCGCACCCTATTGCCTGGCCCTCTCACCACATGTCCGACTGGGAGACCAGGCTCCTGGCCCAGGAGAACAGCCCCCACTCAGCGCGGCTAGTTTGCAAAAGAAGCTAGAACTCTGGTTTCATTTCATTTGGGAATCTCCTGTCTGTGAATGTTGACACTAATCCAGTTTTTGAAGAATACACGGAGGGCCAAGAAAAACTTGTACAAAGACCATGTTTAGCTCTCCAACTGCCAATTTTCAGCCTTTATCCATCCCTCTAAGCCCTCAAGTCCTGTCATCTTTCTTGTTTTTGTGGGTGACAGCCCAAGCCTCCCAGCCATGCCATCTTCAAAGGTACCTCCTCCCTCATGTCCAGTCAGTCCCCAAGCCCCTTGTGACTTTCCACCGCACACCGAGTGCTCTCTTTTCCGTAGCCCCGATCTGCCCAGCTCAGACTGCTCCGCCCTTTCCCCTGCTTCCCTGTAACCTCCTGCCAGGCCGCCGGCCCCACCCTCTGTTCTGAGCTGCTGGTCAAGGCCGCTCTCCGAGCGCCCAGTCACAGAACAACTCTCCTCACCCGAAGGGAGATCTGGAACCATGAAGGAACTCAGTGAGGGCTCAAAGCCAAAGCTCTCATTCTTTCTCAGTGCAACCCTTTCCCCTGACCTGCAGGCACTTCTAGAACATTTTCCCAGAAAACCCATCCTTAGAGTCACAGAACCATGAGTAATTTTTTGAGTATAAAAAAATTTATTAAAACTTTTAAAAACAGGTCATAAAGGTGAGAAGCATAGCCTTTCCATGTAGAAGGCATTACTTAATAGGCACACTGAAGAATCCTACCTGTAAGAGAATATACCTGTGTTTGATGATTCTTTACTATTAAATTAGAGACCAGACATGGGGAAGTTACAAGTTAACATGTAGATTTCTATCAGGTAGAAAAGATAACCCTAAAAGTTTGGGTACATTGCTCTGTAGGACATTAACCAATTTTGTACCTAACTCAGCAATTTTATTCAACATTTTTTAAATGCCTTTCTTGATGGACAATATAAACCCCTGGTTTCTGAAAAGCTCTTCAACCCCTTTCATCTTTTTATAGGCTCCCTCATTGATTTATGAGTTGAATAAAACCTTCACAGGTGTTCCTTTTATATTTGTACATGGGTTATGTTCGTAACTTTTAAAAAACTATACTTTGACGCTTATTATAGAAAAAAAAAGTCAACTGTGCCTGAGTGACATGAGCTGAAGATTTTCAATCAACACCAAAGCAAATGACAGTAACCTGTCACCTGAAGGGAAGGGGAAAGAAACATCCGACACCAGTGATGCAGAGGTGGGGACTGATTGTGCTACACAAACGCTGGTGTATATGTTCAGGTTGTGTACGCATAGCGTATACCACCAAGCTCCTTCCTTCCAGCTGGCGTTCGAAACGTGTGACAATTTGAACAGGGGCTGCTCTGAGGTCTCCCTTTGTTCGGACCTGCCATGAGTAAAGAGTGCGCTGAGCCAGGCGGTGCACAGGGAGTATTACCCCTACTAGGGAAAGGCTGGCAGGGAAGTAACAGCCCCATTTGCCTGCACACAATGGACGTGCTAATTGCCGATGAGCTGCCTCCTGTCATTATAGCAGACCTGGCCGGCTCCTAATGACAGGTTTATTAGCTATTAGTTTAGGTGGTGTTATTTACTTAGATATAATGACCCTAAATTTCTTTTCTCAAAATTACTTAATCCCCACTTTTAAATAATTCTGACTGGCCTCCCTTTAATTATACTGGTTTGAGATCTAATCTGGATTTGTAGAGAAGGGAAGACAACTCTGACAACTCATTAATCAGGGCACTGATTACTTTGTAGACTCCACACTCCCAGTTCCTTCATTTGAACCAACCTCGTCTGCTTTCCTGGAATCACTAAGAACATCCAGACTCCAATCCTGTGTTTCAGTTTCTTGAGGGTGGAGGAATTTCATTTGCCTGGCACTTAAAGAGCAGACACTTGGGCTCAGTCAATATTTTCATGCACAGTTACAACATGATCTGCCTCAAACTAGCAACTGTTGGTCCAGCGTATCAAACTGACAAAGGCAGGGATTTAATGAGCAAGGCTGCAGAGAGCTCTGCCACACTCCTGGCTCTGGGCCTCCCTGTCAGGGCAGGCCCTGCCCCAGAGACAGAGGGAAGCTAGTGTTTACAGCAGGGGAATGCAGAGGACAGCAGTGGGCGAGCTCATGTCTTCATTCATTCACGCATGCACGCATGCGTTATCTGATACCTGCTAAATTCTAAGCACCTTCCTGAGTGCTCCGGAGGACCTGGGGATGATAATAATAATAGCAATAACAACAATAATAATAATGTCCACAACAGTAACAATTAGCATTTGTACAGCTCTTACCATGTGCCAAGCACCATTCTAAGTATTGTACACGTATTATCTCATTTAAGTATCATAGCCACCCTGGGAGATATAAATCTTTATAATCCTCAATTTGCAGATAAGGTACCCAGCTAGGAAGAGGTAGAGCTGGATGCAGACTGAGGCCATCTGATGCCAGAGTTGTCCCATTGCCACCTACCTCCCTGCACTACTCTGCTTCAATAGGTGAATTGCCAAATACAGAACCACCCCTCTCCTTTGACCAGCAATTCTGCTTCCAAGATTTTACCTATGGAAATATACAGAAAACTACATGAAGATGTACATTTTCTGGGAAGGAAGGGAGAGAGGGAAGGAGGGAGAGAGGGAGAAAGGGAGAGAGGGAAGAAGAGGATCAAAGTTATCTACCATAATGGCTGGATTAAATAAATTACGACACTTCCCTATGATGGAATATTACACAGTTTTGAAAAACAGAGAGGTCAATTTAAACATGTGGATTGTGGAAAGAGCACCAAGATACATTACTGAGTGAATAAAACAAAGTACAGAAGAGTACTATGTACAATACGATTCCATTTGTGCAAATAAAAAACAGACAAAATCTATATACTGAGAGACATAAAAATAAAAATGTTACTGAAAGGATACACAAAACATGGTTAACTTTGGGGTGAGGCACGAAGAATGGGAGGGCTGAGGTTGAGGGAAGGAGATTTACTTTTCATTTTATATTTTTCTGTATGATTTGAATATTTAACTACATGGATGTATTACTTTTTACTTGAAATTAACTTTTTGATTTAAAATTAACTTTATCTTAAGAACCAGACACTGTCTGTGCCCCCAGGGGGCTCACTCACAGTCTCAAAGGGAAAGTGATAATGAATACAAGATGCTCGCAGTGCGTGGCTCCTCCCTGCCCGCTGCTCCCACCTTTGCAGCTCCCGGGCCACAGCCGTCACAGCGCCGACTTCTTGTTTTCAAGGACAGCATCGTGATGCCAGAAGCACGTTGACCAAGTCACCCATTCACGGCTCACGGTGCCACTAGGCCTCCTCCAAGCCAGCACCCAGCCCTGACAGGGGCAGTAAGTACAGTGATGCCCCACCAATCCAGAACGGGCCATCAGGCCACCTCAGCCCCAACGCCCTGGCTGTGGATGGCCAAAAGGTGGGCACGAAGTCTGTCCCTCGAGCCCCTCTGGGCATCAGTTTGGGCGGGTCCAATCATCATTTGCACACAGTTCCAGTGAGCTCCGGGCTTGGTCTTCCAGCCCCCAATAGGTTGGAAACAGCAAGACAAGAAGGAGGAAAGAGACTTCCAGAGCCAGGCAAATTGACATTAGGACAAGTGATAGGTGACAGGTGAGCAGTTAGGATGGAGGCAGGAAAACAATATAATCAGGCCCCAAACATCCAAACCTCAGCAGTCTGTGGGTGGAAGAGCACGCCACTCACATACAGACCTCTGTATCTGGCCAGGTTCAGGAACACGAGAGATGACCCCAGGTGCTGTCACTGGAGGAGGGTGAACTTACGCCACTCCAGCACAATGATGTGTATCTTTTATGCGGGAAACCAGTGTTTTGGAAGTTGGCTTGGGACCTGTGTAATCATGAGTAGCAGACGGAAAACAGCTCAACTATCCATCTCAGTCCAGGATGTGCCCTTAGGAGCCCTCGTATGGTGCATGTCGATGGCAAAGGTCGCCGGGAGACCAGGCTGCTGATGGAGACCCACCAGGCCTCCACTCCTGGCCTCGGAGCGCCTCCGCCCAAGCTGGCTGGAGGATGTACAAAATGCCTCCTTGCCCATGGCATTTCAGAATCATGGAGTCCCATGGCCGGGCTGCAGTGTGGAGGTGAGCCAGTCCTCCCCCCTTCAACTCAGGACCAACAGTATTTCATCACACTTGCCCACCTTCAGGTTGCTAACACGGAACATACTCCCCAAACCTGCCGGTTGGGAAAGTCCTTCTTCCCGAGAATGGGAGTCTGCATAAACCACATGATCACTAAGTGGGAACTGGAAGGAATACAAGAACACACAAAGAGCATCAAGTTCCCCTGAAGCGGCCTTCCAGTTGGGGAACACTATATCTTTGTAAAAGAGGGCAGTGTGGAAAGACAGAGACAAGGACTGCAGGCTGGCAGCCTCCACCCAGACGCTGGCTCCACACCTGCAGGCTGTGTGATCTTGAGCAAGTGGCTTAGCCTCTCTGTGTCTCCATTTTCTCATCTATAAGTAAAGATAATCCTACCTGCCTTATACAATTGTTGCATGGATTCAATCAACAGATGCCTGTAAAGCTCCTAGCCCAGGGCTGGGCACAGAGAGGACACTCAGTAATGCCCCCCCCCCCCACCATGTGCCCACAGTATCACTGAATGTGCGTACAATGAATAAGTGAGAGTAGCTTTCTCTGTTGAGCAATTTCTATTTGCCAGGTGCTGTTCTAGGTGCTTTATGAACATTATCTCATTTAATCATCAAAACACTCCTAGGAGGTAGAAATTGTTATTGTTGCTGTAGTTGTTGTTGGAGCCCCGGTGGCGGTTACTGCAAGGCTGAGCCAGCCTAATGGTTACAAGCAAAGGCTCTGGGAGCAGACTCCCTGGATTCTAACCGCGGCTACATCACAATTGTTTTGTAACCTTCGGCAAGATTGTGCCTCAGTATATCATATCTATACATGATAACATCACCTTCTTAGACTATTTAAAAGGATTAAAGAGTTAAGACACGGAAAGCACTTGGAGAGGCTCCTGGCCCTTGCAAGAGCTCCCAAATGTTACCATGCCATTATCACCTCCAATACTCAGAGGAGGCCACTGAGGCTGCGAGAGGTTAAATAGCTTGGCCAAGTTTGCACACGCAGGAAATGGGGTGGCGTCGGGGGAGGATAGGTGCTCAGGCCGTTCCACACGTAGGATGGGTTTGAAATGAAGCATTCTAGGAGGGACCTTCTGGACCTTTTAAACTGAAGGGTAAGGTCAGGGCCGGGGGGCCAGGCGTGAAGGCCCACTGAGGCCCCGCCAGCCCTGGCCTTGGGGTCAGAAAGCTTTCCACCTCCTTACTGTGCCTTCAGGCAGGTCCCCTCCCCTCTGTGTGTACCAGCGTCTCAACCCCAGGCCTCTCACATGGGGGGCAATCAAACACTGCTGGAGACATGAGGAAAGCATAGTCCCCAGTTCTCTGCCCTACCACTTCTGTCTGGCTGACAGTCCATGTATTTAAGAAATAGTCAGCAGGTAAATGTCTAAGCCAGAAAAGCCTCAGACAGGCTTCTGTTGTCTTGTCAAAGGATGGAGGCATGCCGCAATTCCCAAAAGCGTGGCTCAGCCGATCCACTTTTGGTCCAGAGGGCAACCAGACCCAGAGAGCCAGACCCAGAACTGAGGAAGCCTCACCACTCCTCTGTTTGTTTTCCCCAACCACACATTGAGGTCACAGCTGGTTACTACCGAGGGGGCCCACATGACAGGCAGGCTGGGCAGGTGCGCTGTTTGCCAGGGAAAACCAAGCCCACCTGCAGAGGTGCCTCCCAGGGTGCACGGCAAATTAACGTGCTGCAGACAACATGCATCAGATTGCGCTGCTGGCTGGCGCTGCAGGCTGCCCACTTGCCAGCCCATGCCTCCCTGCCCCTCCCCTCCCAGGGAGGCTGAGTCAGGTGCAAGAGCTTCTGAGAGGCTCAGGGTAGCTCGGGCTCTTGCTTGTAAACCATTGCTAGTTCTGGCAGAACCCCCTGCCCTGACTCCCTCGTGGGCCATCGGGAGCCCCAAATGAGAAAACAGAATTGAGAGTGCTTCATGCAACCCGGGGTGGGGTTTCTACTGAGCAGGGGGCATCCTGTGGGGACAAGTGCCCAAGTCAGTCAGGCCTGGGCTCAGCTTGCCAGTTATTCACCGTCTCAATGACCACAGCTGGGGAAACTGAGGCTAAGAGAGAAGACATGTCCTGACCAAGATCGCACAATTAGCAAAGAGCAGACCTAAGACTCAACGCCAGCAGTCGGACTGCAGGCTTCCTGGAGCAGGCGGCCCCGGAACTGGATCTCAGTATGGAGGGTTCCTTCAGGGGGACCGGGAGCAGGGCTTGGGCAGGGTCGGGGCAGGGCTGGCAGGACAAGCGGGTCCCATCACACCAGCGGAAGAGCCGCGAGAGGCAGCGCGCTTGGGCCTTGGCCTAAGCTTCCTCAGGCACAGGTGGAGGCGGGGGCAAGGCAGGTGGGCACCTGGGGTGTAAGGTGTGAGGACCGGGGTTCCAGACGTGGGAATTGAAAGCCAGGCTGAGTACAATACACATATGTTCTGTGAGCAGCCTTCATAGTGGCTTGAAAACCACTTCAGAATCGGGGAGCACCAGAGACCAAAGGATGCTAAAAGTCATCCAGTGCAGGGGGCTTCTGGCTGTGTTCCCCTGGACCTCCTGGGGGACCCTGGAGGCTCTGAAACTGGTGACCCCAAAACCGCTGAACCTCAATTCTGACTGTTTGACATTAAAGATTTCCCAGGAAGGTTTTATGTGAATAAAAACTTTCTTGACAAAAGAACGTTTAAAAATTTAACAATTGTTGGAAAATCTCTAATTGCCCATACTGCTGGCGAGTGGAGAAGCCCCTCCAAGGGCCAGGCCTTGCCCAGAGAGGGCGCATAACCGGGCCTGGGCCCTAGAACCGCCACGGCCCCCAGTCCGCCTATCCTCCCCTTGATTTTTAAAATTCCTTTCTGCCTCTTCCTTCTCTCTTCACAGAATACCTCTCAAGTTCAAGAAACTGATTCCCAATATTCTTTTTCTTCCAGTAGTCAAGGGCACGCATGTCCCTGATGCAGCAAAAAGAGCGCTTTTCTCTGTGAGCTGATCTAGGGGTGCAGGCGTGCTCCTGGGCTCCGCACGCCTGGCTGGGGTCAGCCGTGGTCCTGGAGTCGAGAGAGGGCTGAGCCCTCGTGGGGGAGCAGGTGCTCAGAGTGGCCTGGGGCCAGGCAGGGTCAGGCACTGACAGAACCAGCTGGGCGCCTGCTGGGCCCAGAGACAGTTCTAAATGTGAGTGTGTGTGAGAGACGGAGAGCGTGATTTTTTTTTTTTTTTTTTTTTTTTTTTTTGGTTACATCTTTGTATTTATTGACCCTGCTCATCCAGGAAGGTAGGGGGATCACACACGGGAATCAGATTTCACAGAATTTGCTACTGGCTTCTGCCCTCCATGCTACCAACAAATGACTGTATCTCACTAAGCCTTACTTTCCAAATCTGCAAAATGGGAATACTCCCCTTGCACTGCCTTCCAGGGTTCCTGGGCTTTGGAAAGGGCAGAAGAAGAGAAGGAGGAAATGAGAAGGGGAAGGCAGAAAAAGGCAGAGCCTTTTGGTAAAAAGATGGAAACATTCAAATGTGCATCAGCATGAGTTTTAAAGTCCAGCAGGCCAGTGCTTGTCACCCCAGCCAACGGTGTGCTATTTCCGTGACCTCAACAACTTACCACGTGATTTCTGCCCTCAGTTTCCTTGTCTACAAAATGGGAACAATAACACCCCCTTCACAGGGCTGTTTGAGGTCTGAAGCAGGCGCCCCCTCTCCCCCGGAGATAAAGCCACATGGAGCCTAGACTCACAGCCACCACACAGTACAGGCCTCTGCTCTCCCCCCAGGTCCGGGCCCCTGGTCCCTGGCGTTCCCCTCCTTTCACCTTCTGCTCCAGCCATCCGGGCCAAAACGGGCCTACTGGGCAGGAGGACTCATAGAATTAAAACACGCAATCAAACAGCTTCTTGACGGGAAATGCTTTGGAAATTTTCGGCTCCATTTACTTCTCAATCTAATTTTGTCCTCGGATGCACATTATGCGCGAGATGGGATCTCATGTGGTTTGCCCAGCACTCAGCGCACCAGCAGGAGGCATCCGGCGTCTCGACTGCTGCTCTTGTCTCTCCCCGCCCTTCAGAGGCATAATGAGGCACCCAGCAGGCTCCAGGGCTCCCTGGACAAGAAGGCCCAGCCTGAACACCCCGGCACCCAACCACACAGCTTCTCCCACCAACGCCCCTGGAGTGGAGGTTGGGGGTGCCACCAAGTCACAGCCCCTCTATATCCACGGCCAACTCTGGCCACAGTTCAGACTCTCGCCACCACCCACCTCGAGCTGTCTCCCTGCCTGGCCCCAACCTCCTCCGGTACGCCTGTCCCTCTACAGAAGGACCCTGTACTCCTCAGCTCCCTCCCTGAATGGCTCTCCGCAGCTTCTGGATCAAGTCCAAACTTCTTGCTACCCTCCATTCCTACTGGAGTAGTGCCAGCTCCAGACTCTCACCCCTCTGGCCCTAACCTTGCCTCCAAGCCTTAGCAAATATTGCTGCCATGCCCTGACAGCACACAGCAAACTCCATCCATGTCACCCCCTTGGAAAAGCTTCCCAGACGCCCCACCCTGCCCTTCCCACACACAGCTATATGGTCCCTCCTCAGTGCTCGCAGAGCCCCTGGGCCCAGCTCCACGGCACAGCATCTGTTGGCTGTGGTAGAAGACACCAGATTGAAACTTTCCACAGCAGGGACCACGTCCCATTGGTCTGTTTCCCTGTGGTGCCAGCTCAATGCTTGGCATAGAGCAGAGGGCAGACTTATGTTTACTGCTTCATTCATTCCTTTGCTCAAAAAACCTTTCCAAAGCCACTTTTCTGGGCCCTATGGCCGGTGTTCAGGATTGCATGCCCTTAAGAGCAAGAGGCTTGCCTTGGGTGGTATGGCTTAGTTGGTTGGGGATCATCCCACAAACTGAAAAGTCACAGGTTTGATTCCCAGTCTGGGCACATGCCTGGGTTCAGGTTCGGTCCCCAGTTAGGGCATGTGCAATAGGCAACCAATCGATATTTCTATTTCACATAGATGATTCTCTCCTTCTCTTTCTCCCTCCCTTCCCCTCTCACTAGAATCAATTTTTTTTAAAAAAATTCTTTTATAGAAAAAAGAATGGGAGGCTTTCTTTTTGAGCCCAACAGGTGATACTTCCTATCCTCCCCACTGGAGAAAAGCAACCAGCCAAAGCTCAGCGGCTACCCAAGTTCTAGCAAAGGGAAAAAGCTCAGCAGCACCCCCAGCACCCCAAGGTCGGCCCAGGCCACTGGATCCTTGCTTCTTCCCCCAGGCCAGGCACTCACTAAGTCACTCAAATCCTGAAAACACAGCCCAACCCCACAGGCTTCCAGTCCAGCTGCCTCTCTTCACTGAGGCTTTCCTGGAATTGAGTGCAATCATTTCCCCCTTTGTTTCCATGGTTTCTGGCCTATGTGCATACGGCCTTGGGCTTGAACTTAAGGACGCTTCAAATCCAACGGAAGGGGTTGACTACAGTTAACAAGTGACTCAAAGAACAAGGTCCTCTTAACTGCCAAAGCCAACCGATGCTTCAGCCCTTGTTATCTTGGATCTCATTGCTCATTCCCCCATTCTTCAAATATTTTTGGCCACACTACACAATTGAACACCTTTCTTTTGTTTTGGGAAATTTCCACCTTAAGAGTTCAGGTTCTTGAAGGCAGAAGTCAGACGCTTGAGCTCCCAGCCTCTTTTGCAGTTAGGACACAGGCCCCTACTGGCTCCACCGAGAAGACATGCACACGCGAACCGTTAATTCAGAAAGCAGTGACGCAAAGAAGTGGGTGTCAGTGGAGTCCATCTGCCAAGGCAGAGGTTCTAGCCATGGCATCTGCTGTCCAATGGCAGCAGCAGGAGCGGACAGCTCCGTGTCCACAGGCCTGTGTGCGGCGTCTCCACAGGCGCAGGCCCGCAGTGCGCCGCAGTGGCCAAGGTGTGCTTCCCGGCTGTGAGGTCTCCAAGTCTGGCTCTGTGGTCCTCTTGAGTATCCGAATATACTTTAGAAAATCCCTTTTCTACTTAAACAGCCAGAGAGAATTCTGTTGTTCTCAACTGAGAGCTGTGACTACTTCAGGCTCCTAGCTGGTGGTGTGCTTTGTCTTCTGTCAGTCACCTTTCAGACTTCCTCACGTTTTCCTCCCTCCACCGCCCTTGTTCCCCAGAGTCCCTTCCTAGATCTCTGCTTCTCTCGACCCTTTTCGTCTCTACATGTTCACTGCGTGGCCCATCTCCTCCATGTCCATGACTTCCCTGTCCCCAGCCCCGACCCCTCCCCCACTGCCCTCTGGACGTTTCCACCTGGGCATCCTTTGGGCACCGTAAAGTCCAAGTATCCAAATCAGCTCCTCCTCCTGCTGCCTTTGTCTCGGCTAGTGGTCCACCCAGTGCCCCAAACTCCAACCAGGGGAGCCATCCGCAACTAGGGGAGACTTCCGCATCTCACCTAAACCTGATATTTGACTATTGCCAATTCTATCCCTCAAAATTTTCCCTCTACCCTCATTTCCGCTGCCTGGATCCAGGTCTTCTTTCTTTCTCTCCTGGACTTTTACAGCCACTTTCAATATGTTAGATCTTCTTACTGAGTCTCACCCTCATTACGTCCACCCTTTGTCAAGATCCCAGAGACATTCTTTGAAGGCGCCATTCCCTACTCAAAGTCCTCTGAGGCTCCCCAGCATCCGGAGGTTATGGTCCTAGGTCCTTGAGCCTCCATGATCTGACCCCCTCCCTCATCTCCTGTGCACACTGCCCCACTCCCGGAGTTGCTTGCATTTCCTCGTTCAGCCTGTGCTGTGGTTGCCTTTATCCTGTTGTTCGCTGGCCTGGTATGTCCTTTCTCACTTGTCTTCCCAGCCTGGCTAATCCTTACTTGTTCCAATGAGCACAGCATCACCTCCCACAGGAAGCTTTCCTCAGCCACCTCTCCCACACAACCTCAGGGGGGCCAGAGGTGGCCCTCCTCTTGCTTCTGTGACATCTACCACATGCTTCTCTCATTGTAGTTCCACCTTCTAAAAACATTTATCAAGCACTCTTGATGGGCCAGATAGCTTGCTAAGAATTTTCATGCATTATCTCAATTAATCCTTGTAACAACTCTATGAGGACAGTGTTATCCTCATACCTGGGGAAGAAAATTGAGGGTCAGAAAAATGAAGTGACCCTCCCAAGATCAGCAGCTGGACAGTGACGAGTCCAGGAGGGGAACCCAGGGCTGTCTGATCGCACACCCACAGTTCCTAACAGCGAGACTCTTGCTTCACCAGGGAAGTCATCCTCGGCATGTCCCCAGTTGTGTCATGACCTTGGTCAAGTCACTTCGCCAAGTTTCCTCCTCTGTAAAAGGGGGGATCAAGCCTCTCCCTGCCACCTACCTCAACAAAAATGGAAGGAAGCTCTGATAAAAGATATAAAATCATTTGGGTAACTGTAAAGGGTGGTGCACATGCAAGAAGATATTAGCATACTTTTAGGATTTGGTTTCACCAAACACTTTCCTTGCTCACTTAGAATCAAAGGACTGCCATCTGCTCCTTCCTTGAGCGTGGGGAGGGCTCCCACGTTCCTCCCTGGCCCAGGTTGCCCCTGGGATTTTTAAAGTCGCCATCCAGCTGTTCCATCTCCCTTCCCTAAACACAATTGTGACAGTCAAGGCAAGAAAGGAGAGAGGGGGAAATATCCATAAAGGCTTGGCAAAGCAGCGGCCAGCGGAATTCTCCAGCCCCTGACCACCAGTTAGTGACGTCAGGATTTATAACTGTATTAAATGGTGTGACAGGCAGCCTTGATATATCAGTTCCCCCTTCTTCCCAAATCACAGACAATAAAAGCTTTGTCAGTGAAAGTCATTCATCATCATAAAGACCTGAGACATCCCAGTCATCAATTTCACTCACATCCTTAATACACTGGAGAGAGTGCAGGAGTTGAGCACCTCGGAAAGGGGGAGGAAAAAAACACGAAGGAAGATTGAACAGGAATAATTACAAAGGTCAAAGAAGGGATTCCTCTGGGGGGGGGCGGTGCCACGGGCAGGGCCGGCCCCTGCCAGAGGTGCGCTCAGCCCGCAGAGAAACCCGGCAGCTGCCGGCTCTGCTCCCGGCAGCAGACAGGCTGGAGCAGACCCAGCGGGCAGCCCTGGGAAATGGGCTGCAGGACCAGAGGACGCGGTGTCGAGAGGACGGACAGCCCTGCCCTGGGCCCTGTGGCCCCATACTGGGTTCTAGAAGTTTTTTACTTCATCAGCCTCATTAGCACAGAAGAGATTTAAAGATAATAAGAAAAATACAGGTATCTTTTTGGACTCTACCCCTATATTGGCCAAGATGGCTGTATGTGCCAGCTGTGGTCTTCTTTCGGGCAACTCTTTGAGCAACTATCCAGACAGACACTGCTGGTCGTGAAATCTACCGTAAGACTGACAGGCCAACTGGGAAGGAGTCATTGTCCAGAGCCATTAAGCACACCCTCTGCCGCCCCTGCCCCTCCCCTGGGCCCTCTGGACACCTCCCTAAATCCAGCCACCTTGACCATAATGGAAGACAGGGATCCAAGCGAGGAGGAGATACACCCCAAGGCTCCATCTGATTAGGCGAGCCCTGCGTCCCAGTCTGCTCCCACGAGAGGGCCAGGGCCGCGCCCACTCCAGCATCCTCTCCAGCAGCCGGTGTGGGTCTCTGCAGCCTGCCCAAGGGCCTGGGCAGGGGCTCCCACCCTTCACCACCTGGACTGTTGCTTGGCATCTTTTTTTCCCTCTCAGGTGGGCAGGCCAATAAAGGATGAGATAGCAGGAAGCTGACTGGGTGTGGTGTGAAGAGCTTGGACTTTAACTGCCTTGTTCCTGCAGAGAACCAGGATTTAAATGGCATGACCCTTCCACCTGTGCCTGACCGGAGAAAGAGTAAGAAAGTTTATTTAACAAAGTGACGATTATTTTTCTTTTGCTTTCTTTCCTGAAAACTAGACAACAAAAGAGGCTTCGGTGGGGAGTTGCTGGAAGTGCTGGGGCCCCCGAGTTTGACAGAGGGTGACCTGGGGAAGGGGGTGGGCCCCGGGGGCTGAGAGCTCTGGGGCTGCCGGGGGGCTGCCAGGTGGCCTGTTCCAGGCAGGAACATGCAAGAAGGTACAACGTATTAAGTTTCCCAAGAAAGAAAGCACAATGATACCTATTGTTGCCTGCCCTTCCACTTCACAAGCCTTCGCTGAGGGCCTGTAGGGTGCTGAGGTCCAGTTAGGCTAGGCAGGTCTGCCTGGGTACATATGGGGTGTCAACTGTCAGAGAGTGAGTCAACCCAATGTCCTTCAACCAGGTACCACCCAAGATTAAGACAAGTCACATCAGGCAGAACCCCCAGCGTGTGGCCTTGATGCGCCTATCAGCTTTGTTTGTGATCTGTTCTCCATATCACGCTCTGCCCAACTCGAACCTCCTCTGGTCAGATTGCCTGCCTGCCACCAAGAGACCAGGTGAACGGCAGGCAGTTTGAAAACCTGTCTACACCAATTAGAAGCTATATGACCCTGAGCAAGTTTCTGTGCTCCTCTGTGCCTCAGTCACTGTATCTATAAAATGGGGATAATAAGACCAACTCCTTCATAGGGGTGTTATGCAGATTAGACAAGCTAACATATGCAAAGTGCTTAGAACAATCTCTGACGCCTAGTGAATGGAGGCAAGTGTTAGCTATCACTCCTGCTAATGACTCTGGGCTTACTGGGTCCTGTTCAGGATTGAGGTCAGCTCTAGGGGGAGAGCCCTTACCTTAGGCCCCACCCTAGATGCCAGCCCTCCATGTAGGTGGCTTGCCACCCTGTCCTTGAGTTGGGCATGTGACACCCTCCTGGACCTGGTTTAACAGAAGCTTACAAAAGGAACTAGTGGGTCTGGAAAGACAAACACTTCTCTGCATGGACAAGTCCAGACAGCAGCGGGTGCCCCTAAGGATTCATGCTGAAACCAGCCTTATCAAACATTCACAGAAGATCTAGGGATAGAAGCGGAAGTTCTACAGCCACTCAGGTAATGAAGATGAAGGCCAATAGAGACAAACTAGAGAGAGGGTTTTCCCCAGGCTGTGAACATTGCAGGGTAGGGGGTGAGGGAGGTAGCAGACCATGCATTGAGAGAGAAAAATAATAATTGTGATAGTATCTTGCATTCAAATGTCATCATGCTCATCAAAGCCGCATATGTGAGTGTGTGAATCATGCCAATAACCTTGACAATAACCTAGGGCAGTGACTTTCAACCTTTTTCATCTCATGGCACACATAAACTAATTACTAAAATTCTGCAGCACACCCAAAAATATATTTTTTGCCGATCTGACAAAAAAAATAGGTATAGTTTTGATTCATTCACACCAATAGCTATTGTTGTGTTCACTGTTGTCATTTTTTATCTGACAATCTAAGGGAAAAGAGGTCAGTGCATGTGACTAAATAGTCAGGGACTACATGTTTTAAAAATTCTTGTGGCACACCAGTTGAAAATCACTGACCTGGAAGGACAGGATTCGGGGAAATTAGTAACAACCAATCATAGTGGACAGCTCGTTTGTTCATCCATCCCTCCACCCAACAAACACTTCCTGAGTCCCTACTATGTTCCAAGCCCCTTGCTGGACTGTGCTGGGGAAGGCAGAGATCAGAACCTCATGGTCTAAAGAGAAAGCTAAGTTGGGCACAAAGAATTATAAATCAAGATACAATGAGATAACAGACAGGCTGATCCCAGGCCCAGATAAGGGGAACATCACCCTGAATATGAGGTCACTGGGCAAGACTTCCTAGAAGAGGTGGCACCTGGGGACTGCTCCCTGGACACATGTCCTAAAGGCACATGGCAAAGACTGATGCTTGCTGGTTCCTCAGTCCCTCAGCAGGTGTTGGAGAGCCTTTTACAGGCAAAGTCCTGCACCAGCTCACATTTGTCTTCCTGCTGGGAACACAGGACCTAAGTACCTAACACCATTAAGGTGGCACAGGCTCTGTGAACTCACAAGAAAGGGCACAGCTCCTTCCAGTTTCCAGCTCATGTGTACTTCACTACACTCCTGCAAGGAGAGACTCAGCCGGTACTATAACTCCCATTGGGCAGATGGGAAAACTGAGGCTCAGAGAGGGGAAGGCTCCGTTCCCAACGTCACCAGGGAGTTAGGGCAGAGCTGGGAGGAAGATCTGTGCTTCTGACACCAAGTCAGCCCAACGCTCTTCCTTTCACAGCAGACTGCTGCCACCTCTGGGCAAATGACAGAAGTCTTCTAAGCAGAGGAACCGGCAGAAACAAAGGCTTAGAGCCAAGACCCAACATGGCTGAGTTGGGAGGAGGTAAAAGGACAGGCCTGGATCAGCTTCCACAGACAGACTCCAGTCGCTGTCAGTCGGCTGTGCTGCAGGTGAACATGAGAGCTCTGCTTGGATGCCTCTGATGGCATGGAGCTTATTACCGACAAAAGCAATACAGTACAGGGGTTAGGAGAAAACCAGCTCTGCTACTCTCTGTTGTGTGAACTCGGGCAGTCTCTTTAAGTGTTAGTTGGGACAAAAATAGTATCTATGTTTCATAAAGGATTAAATGAACCAAAGCACATAACAAATGCTCAATAAACATTAGCTATCCTTGTTATTGTCTCCTGAGGCAGCCTATTCCACTTTCCAGGAGCTCAAACTATTAAAAAGTTCTTCTTTGTGCTCAACTAAAGCTTGCCTCCCTGTGGCTTCCCCTGATGCTCCCTCCTTCCCCACAGCCCCGAGCACTGGGCAGGCGGCAGCCAGGCCCCAGGTCAGCTGTCTTTAAGCCAGAGGCCCTGGGCCTGTGGATGACAAGGGCTCCTGCCCTCTCTCTCTCCTGGACCCCGTCCTCTCCTGTCTGCAGCCCCGAGTGTCAAATACCAAGCGGGATTCACCTCTTAGCCCCAAGGATATGGATTCTGTGGTCCATATTCCTCAAGGAAAGTTCATGACAGTTCATCCAGAACACTGGAGAAGGTGGGGGTTCTGCTGGGTGTCCATAAAACAAGCAATAAACATTTAAAAATTAAACAACAGTATGAAGAGTAAAAACCTATGTTTTTATGCATAGAAAAGGTTCTGGAAGGGCATAACATCAAACCATCAACTCTGACAACATCAGCAGGATGGGTTAAGAATGGGGTGAGGAGGTGCAGTCACAGGTTGCTATACTTACTTCCCAACCATTTGAATTTACATTTTACAATGAGCTTACATTACTTTGTGATTAAAAAGGAACTATAAAAGGGAAGTTGCAGGAGACTAATCCAAGCTTCAGAGCAGAGAAGCCAAGAGAGTGTGGCTCCCCCAGAGCAGCTCAGACACATCTTCCTCCCAAAATGTTCCCCAGACCCCACAGTCTAAGAAAAGCAATACTATGATTTTTATCTTTCTTTTTTTTTTTTTTTTGCTTGTTTTATTTTGTTTTGCTTTGCACATTTATCCACCTTTGCCTTCCCTATCAGACTATGGGTATGTTGAGGTCAGGACCCCACAGCTCTCAAGATCCGGCCTCGGCTATGGTCTGACATAAAGGAGGAGTTGGGTTTTGATGGAGAGATGAATGAATGAATGAATGAACAAACGCATGAATAATGAATGGCGGCAGCTCTGCTAACTGCCAGGCACTACAGTTTCGTGCATTTTCTCTTCCTGATAATGGCAAGGCAGTAGAGATCTCTGACCAGGAGAACAAGCAATTTCCAAATAATGAAATCGCTATTTTAGGAAGATGGATCACAGCAGGGCAGGCTGGGATGCTGGAGGCCCAGAAACCTGCTCGCAGGCTATTTGGAAAGGTCGGCTTCAGAGCTGCCCGCAAGTGTAAAAATCTATGAGTGTATTACCAGGATGGCCATCCAGCTTTGTTTATTTTTATCCTACAAAATACAAGGTCAGAAACAACCAAAGTACCTTCTGCTGAAATTATTTTTTTTAATTGACACTGCACTTTACACAAATATTAATTCATTTATTCAACAATAGTTTTAGGAACACTGTGCTAACCTGGAAGCAAACCATAATTTCCTTTGATGTGCATTTTAATTACAGAGGTGCTTGAATTTCATTGTGGCTTTCAAATGATCGGCTCTCCAGCTTCTCTGGACCTCTGAGTATCCTTCCAACCACTAAGGTTCCAAAACTCTAAGTTTCTGTAGAATCTATAACTGTGAGTCTATTTAATGATCCAAAGCCAAATACTTTAAACCCCAGTCAGATTCATCTTGACTCTTTCTGGGATACAAATAGCTTTTCATGTCTGGGAAAGTTTCCATCTTGGATGTTAAAGTTTTCCCTCTGGGCCGTGGTGCCCTGAAGCAGGCCACGACATTGTGTTTGGCCATCGCTGCAGAGGGATGAAATGGTGCATTTTTCAGGAGAAGCTGGCACTCAGTGCTCCAGGCCCTCTTGCTGGATAGCCACTGAACCTTGTGGGGGCGGAGGCCGTTCTGCTGGACAAGAGCAGAAATAAGAGGACACAGGAAGGACAGGGCTGGAGCAGGGTCAAAAACTCAAAAGCTCACAGGGGCCAGCAGGCAAAGTAAGAGCAACAAGTTGGCCAGGTGGAATCTGGGGCAAACAGGAGAGCACAGCAAGTCTAGAGAGAGCGACCACTGCTCAGCTCCATGTGAGTGTGGCCTCACGGGCATGTAGACCCAAGGTGGACAAGTCTTCTGCTTTTCCAAGAGAAGTTAGATTATTTGAATCTTTATGTTAAATTTCCTGATTTGTAAGGCACTTTTAAACAACTTTTAATAGTGACATATTGGCAAGGTTCAAAGAATTAAAAATGAAAATGATATTCAGTAAAAAGTCCTCTTCCCACAGTCCGTTCCCATGGTTAGCCTTCCGGAGTTCCTTTACGTGCGTGTACACAAATACAGATAGGCACCCCCACTGTGCCTCTCTTCTTTCCACAGAAGCTAGTATCTCTGCACACCATCCCGGCTTTTGTATGAATAATGTGTCTCAAAGGTCCTTCCCTATGAGGGCATAAAGAGCTTCCTATTCTTCCCTACAACTGTACAGGGCTCGGGTGTATGGATGAGCTGTTCTTCATTTAACCAGTCCCCTATGGACAGATATTTGGGTTGTTCGTCTCCAATCTTTAAAATGTTAGGACTACTTTTTTGTGTTTAAAAAACACTAATCAGACAAACCAACCTTTGGGTTGGATCATGGGGACACCAGATGCCAGCGGATGGACGTGTTGGGCAGGGCCCAGGTCTGAGTTCATAGGGTGAGTGCTGGCCTGGACTTTGCCAACACCTCAGCCTCTGGCTTGCCAGCAGGAAAGGAAATCATGTCAATGGAGAGCAGCTTCAGGTTAGTCCTGTTTAAATCTTCCTTGCCCTTGAGGTAGTGAAATCCCCATCACCAATGGGACCAATCCCTGATGCAGAACAGATCCCAGGGCTGGGTGAAGGCGGGGCTCCCTAATCTCCGAAGGTAGTTTCCACTGACTTTGAGAGTCCCCCAGGCCTGACTGTGGGCTGCACTCACCTGGCAGCGGAGAGAGAACAAAGAAATGGTCCCACCCTCTTGTCATCTCATCTATTTATATGCTTAAAAGGCATTTTCTGAGGCTGTGTTTTCATTTGGAAATGCCTTTCCCCCAAATCTTCAGAGGCTTCTCATGGTTGGGGTCATAAATCAAATGCCACCTCTCTAGAGAGGTCCTGCTTCACTCCCCGCCCCCCTGTCCACTCACCGCTGCCCCTCAACCCGAGTCTCTCTCTACTTTCTCCCCCAGTTTGTTATAAAATTACATTGCCCCATTTTTTCTGTTTGCTTTGAACTGTCTGGCTCTCCCCAGCAGGGAAGTCCAGTGAGGGCAGAGATGGTCCACCATGACCACCATTGTGCTCCCAGCGGGGCACAGCGTGACAGCCGGCTAAACAGTCACTGCTGACACTCTGCTTCCTTTTCAACGCGCGCGATAACACGGACACCCAGCACCTTCCATGGGATTCCTAGGAGAGCTCCCTGACTGACCGTGGTTTATGCTGATGGTAGCTGTTATTGTCACTTCCCCTGCACCTTTTGGCTGCCTGGATACATAAGGCATTTATTGTCTTTTTGCTTTTATTATTCATTATGATTTCATTCCTGGGGAAGAGTTATTTAGCTGGATCTGATTGAGCCTCCAATAGGGTCATGAGAAACAGGTCAGGGGAACTGTTTCCCAGGGAGAGATGAACACAGAGCTGTTCAGGGCAGCCTGGCTCCTGGCCAGACTTTTGGTACGGGAGCTCAGGAACATACTATTAACTACCATTACTGAGGGTTTTATGTGCCAGGCCCTGTGCTCAGACCCTGCGTGGACCACACGTGTAATCTTCAAAGAAAGACTGGGAGGAAGTTGGACTGTGGGCCCCACGTGGCAAATGGGGAATGTGGGCATGGAGGCTAGTAAGTTGCCCTGGGCCACCCAGCTAGAATTTGGTGAAGCTGGGCTTCCAGGGACAGCCTGGATTTCCTGTTGACTTTCTCAATTATATGCTAGAAAAAATGCCTTCTGGACATTTAAACTGGAATTTCTTAGTCCATCTGGTCAACAACAGCAGCCAGGGCCAGAGTGAGCCCCAGGTCCAGCTCTAACTCACTGGATATGGCCTTGAGATCACCTCCCCTCTCTGGACCTGGGCTTCTCCAGCTGTGAAGTGAGCGGTTGGACCTCGTGACCCTCCATCCTACCTGCCTCCTTCTCCTGCAGCTTCCCCCACGCACTCATTTGTCCCTTTGGTGTCTCTCAAACTCTCTTCCCCTACTATCTCATTCTATCCCCAAAATGGTCAAACGAGTCAACTGAGGTAGACATTACCGTGCCCATTTCACAGAAAAACTGAGGCTCAGAGAGAACAATCTATTTGCCAAAGGATAGGACAGTTCGGGTGGCAGAGAACAGACTTAAACCAATCCCTCCAACTCCTGGTCTAGAGCCTTTTCCTCCAGCCCTCAGCTGCAGCTGAGACAAAGAAGGCAGAGGAGGACGGACTTTCTTGTACACCCAAGTTTGGGGCCTGAGGTTCCAAACATCGAACCTCAGAGATACAGCAAATCAGATCTGGTGGCCTTAGAGACTTGGCAGTCATTCTGTTTGTCTTTGTGGGTGTTCACTTGCTGCCCATGTAAGGTCTCTGTTGCTTAGAGGGGACAGTGCCCAGGGGGAGCCTCAGACCCCCAGGGCCTGGGTCACCCACCAGGCCAGTGTTTCCCAAACTTTTTAACCAGAAGAAGTCTCTGCCCACCATTCAAATCTGCTGCTGCAGAGAGATGGTCCTCAGGGGAAGGGGCCTCAAGGACGCAGGCTGTCCCATTCCTTTGTTCCCTCAGGCAAAGGGTCGGGTGGGCACAGCTTGGCGCCCTACCCGCTGCCTCGCTAGGAGCTGGGCTCAGTAGCAGCCTGTGGCCCAAGGACACACCTTCAGATAATTAGTCCCAATCAGGATGGGCCCAAACTGCTGACGATGCAGGAACCGGTTGGCCATGTCACAGGTTTGCAAACGGTGAGCAGTTTCTGAACCGTGGCCCTGGCTGGTAGAGCAGGGGTTTAACTTAATATTTAATATGGCATATAAATGACGGAGAGAAATTGACTTCTTCTCTAATGAGATCTTCTCTAGGCAGCTCAGAGCGTGAGGGCTGGGATGGCGCAGCATCGAGGCTGCCTGCCCACCCCCTCCCCAGGCCCCAGGCGGCACGCCCGGGCTAGAGCCTGAGTTGGGCTCACAGTCCAGCTGTGGGAGAAGGTAAGGCCTGGGGCTGGGAGACTCAGGCTCCACCGTGATGAGTTCAGTTCAGCGGTGTGTCAGCACATGCGCTAACACAGGAGGAATTCGACTAAAGGCCATGTGGCAAGAGGGAGGCCCACCCTACCCTAACAGCTCTCGGGGGCTTTCCTTGAAGGCATTCAAACATTTTGCAGTGGGGTCAGCAACCGCCCCCTAGAAGGTGTTTTGAAAATTTGCGAGAGCTTTTACATGATTACAGGCATTACTGGTTTACAGAGGAACACTCCCACGCAACAGTTTTCCTTCATTCTGCACTATTGTCATGTCTTGCCAAACATTCATGTAGGTGAAAAATCTGTTTGTAATTATTTAAATCCAGAACTGAACTTCATTTACATATAAATATGAACTTGTAATTTCCGTGGTCTTACTATACACTGAATTTCCTAGGAGTGCAACTACCATATAAGCCGGCCAAAGTGTGTACCTTGTTTCACCTGGACCTATGCCGAGGGCGGCTCACCTACTGGCAAAGTCACATTCGCAGTCTGAGTCAGGATGAGTCCCTATGTCCACCCTCCTGCGTAAGTCTGTGTGCAGGGCTGTTGCATTCACAGTGATTCTGGGCACGGGGCAAGCCCCATGCCGCATTGTTAGCTCTCGCAGTTAGACACACAGTTATTTACTTTTCAAAGTACGTATCATTGAACTGTAAACAATTTCATTTTCTCTTTCATCTCATAGTAAGGCATTATTTTGATTTTATTTGAAATCAGATGTGAAGATAGGCTATATTTTTTATGAAGTTAATTTCAGGAGAGTAAAGAGACACTGTTAATATTTCCTAACCCAGGGGATGCTGGGTGGGACTGGGCAGAGAAGCCCAATTTGAGCTCAGCACCAAAATGCCCCATGTAGCGGGGAAGGGGCTGGGGATCTTCTCCCACTGAATCCTCACATACAAGCATCTGATCTGCACGTCTGTGTCTGTCCCTCTGCGTGTATGTCCTTTATAGTTTTTCACAACAATGGGATCATACTTAACATTATTCTATAAACTTTATTCACTTAAAAATACATCTTGGACATTTATTCATGTCAGCACAGATAGCTCTATTGAGTTCTTTTTAATGGTTGCATAGTACTTTGTACTTTGTTGTGTGAAGGAGCCAAGATTTATTTAATCAGCTCTTATTGATAGACACTGTGTTGTTTACCGTTATGATTAATTCTGTAATAATTTTACAGATGTAGGTATCACTGTGCATCTGTGCAAATAAATCTGTGAACCAAAGTCCTAAACATGCATATCAAAGTTCTAGGTTAGAAGGGTTAGAAGATAAGTATGTGAATTTAAAATTTTGATAGATACTGCCAAATTTTTCTCAAAAAAAGATTGCACTGATTTATACATCTATGGCAGTGTATGAAAATACCTGTCTCTACCCTCTCTAACCCTGGGCCTCAAGAAACATTTCAATTTTTTATAAGCTAATAGGTTTTTTTAAGTGCCTCATGATTGTCTTAATTTGTAGCTTTAAAATTACGGGTCAGGTACATATCTTTTCATATGTTATTGGACATCCACATTTTTCAATGAATTTCATATTTATATTCTTTACCTTTTTTTCCCAACAAATTATTTTCCTTACTCATTTCTAAGAGCTCTTTAGATATTAAGGAAGTTAGTTTTTTGTTAACTGTGTTCTCCTTTTTTCCCTCCAATTCTGTTCTTTGTATCTTTTTCCTAAATTCAAAACATTTCCATTTAAACAGTCATTTATATAACTTTTATTGTTTTTTGTATTTGGAACAGATTTTAAAAGGCCTTCCCCACTCTAAGATTATAAAAATTTTCCTCATTTGTTTTTTCGAGTTTTATTATGATTTTATTTTTTTTGCATTTAAAGTTTGATCAACCTGGAATTTGTTTTGATATAAAAAATGAGGTATGGATCCAAAAGGTCCAATTGTCCCAATGCCATTAACTGAATGACTTATTTTTTTCTCTGCTGATTTGAAAGGCTGCATTTATAAATGCCCACATGGTGGGGTGGGTGGAGGGGGGGAAGGGGGTAAAAACTGAGACAACTGTAATAGAATAAACATGATTTATAAATTTAAAAATACATACATACATACATAAAAATAAATGCCCACATATATTTGAATCGATTTCTGGACTCTCTATGCTTTTCTGTTTGTCTATTTACTTCAATTTCAGTAACAAGTAGTTTTAATTATTGTTACCTTATCATAATGTTTTTAAATATGCTGTTTTATTCATTTCTGTATTTCAGAATTTTTCTAGCTATCTCTGAGTGTTTATTTGTCCAGTATTCAGTACCATTTTGACAAGTTCCAAAAAATATCTGTTATTTTGATGAGATTGCTTTGAATTAATCTATTACTTAGGGAGAACATCTTTATAATATGGAGTCTTCCTATCCAAGAACAAACTATATCTCTCCATTTATTCTTTAACTTCCCTTAGTGGAGTTTTTACAGTTAAATTTATCCCTCAGCATTCTATTTTTCTTTTGGTGCTAGTACAACTGTCTAGCTAGCTATTATTTATTTATGTGAAAACTAATGATTACTTATAATGTATTTTAAGTGTATTATAATATATTTAAGTGTATTATATAGTTATATAAATTTATAATTAGAATACTTCTAAGTTTCTAAATTAAGCATAATTCTGAATTTGGTCTGTAATATTTATATTCTTTTTATGCTCTATAATGTAACTTTTAAGTGGATAAGTCAAAATACAAATAAGTCTTTGGTCAAAGGCTCCTTGAAAACCCAGCCCACACCCACCTGCCACTTGGGCCTGCTGAAGCCTCCTGCAGGCCGTGGATGCTAAACCCCCCAGCTGGCTTTTAGCACTGACTCTAGATGAATGTGTTCAACTCAAATTCCTTTTTAGGCAGCCTTGTAAGATAATGAGAGAGCAGCTGGGTGGGGGCCTGTCTTGAGAGGCTGCTGCCAGTAAACCCCCTGCCTACCACGATCGTGTGGGAATACGGCTCAGTGAGGCCAGACCTTCTGATTTTTCAAGGGAAGCCAGAAATTCAGATTTAAAATTTTTAAACATTGCCTCAGAATTCTAAAAAGTCCTATGTGGGCCCAACTAACCATATCTGTGGGCTAGATTATCCTTTGTCCAGCTGGCTGCCGGTTTACCACTCCAGTAGGCCAGAGTCTCAGAAGTGTGGCCACAGTCTCAACGTTTCCTGGCTTCTTTTCCATCTAAGTAAGCTTGTGCACAGATGGTAGAATACAGTCTTCTTGTGCTCTGGCTAAAGCCAAGCTTCCCATGAACCCTAACCCTTCTGCAGAGCAGTCCCCTTGGGGATCTTGCTTGATCCTCAAAGGGCTCTGAGAGAGCAGGACCATTTCACAGATGGAGAAATCGAGGCTCAGAGGTGCATCCAAAGCCAGACAGCAAGGAAGTGACAGCTCTGGGATTGGCCTCCAGATTATTTGTGTGGCAGAGTGGCTGGCTGTATAGGCCCTGGAATCCATCTCTAACTTCAGTGCTTACTAGCTGTGATTTCCGGCACGCTCTGTGAGTGCCCCAAAACCTTAGTTTCTTTGTTTAGGAAATGGAACTGAACATAACAGCACCCACGTCCCAGGTACCCCTGGGGGTAGCACGAGTCCCCCCAGCAGAGCACCTGGTGCTCAGTGACTACTCGATAAAGTGACAGCTGCTATTATAATCAACTAGCTTTCTTTCCACTCTACCTCCCCATCCCCTTATTATGTGTAGTCCCTTGGAAAAAAATAAGTACCAGGATCTAAGGACTGAGGGCCAGCTCCAATTTTTTCCCTCAGCCTTTATATAGAGCAAGTCACTGCCCCTTCCTGAGACTTGGTTTCTGCATACATAAAATGGGGAGACCATCAGAGGTCTTGTCACAGACCCTTGTGACGCCAAGGGAGAGGACCTCATGGGATATTGTTCTGACTGAAGCCCCCCATGCCCCCATCGTTTTCCCCTTGGAGACACCTGCCCACCTGTATGCTCAGCTGCATGTCAGGCAGACAGGGAACTAAGTCTCTCTTGCCACTTGACTGATTCCCACATGGTGCCCAAATCTGTAAACAGGGTCCCAGCTGCTTCTGCCTGGGCCCCATGCGCGCCAGTGCTAGCAAACCTATCGGCCCCGGCCTCAGAGCTGGGCCGTCCCTGCTTTGTGACCTTGTCTCTTCCTGCCCCTCCTCTAATGTTCTAACTTGAGTCGGCTCAGCCCCCAGCTTCCCTGGTAAAACCAAAGTCTACCTGCATTTCCAAGACCCCTGTCTCTGTCACTAATCACTGAGTTCTGCCTACCAGCCTACAAGGACATCCTGCTACCTCAGGCTGGACCCAAAGGCTCTGGTCCAAGTGCCACCATGAGTCCCCACTGCCTGTCTGTACAATATCCGAGACTGCCTCCTGCCTGCCAGGTTGGACAGCCTCCCAGAGCTGAGTCTGTCCCAGTGCTGCTGGAGCAGGGAGGGGGATCTGCCTGGGTCCTTCCCGTCCAGCCCCTTCTGCAGCAGCAATCCCAGCAGTGACCAGCCACCATGAGAGGTCTCTGAGAAATAACAGTGACATGTACTGGGGGCTTGCTGTAAGCTAGACAAATGCCTAAGCCCTTTACATGCATTAATGCATTAAGCCTTACAACACTGTGGGGTAGGTGCTGTTTCCATTCCCACTTTAGAGATAAAGAACCACAGCCCATAACTCTTACATAACTTACACAAGATTATACAGCTAGTCAATGTCAACTTCAAACCCAGCAATGGACCTCCAGGGGCCAAACTCTTTATCTTTACGCGGACATTAAAGAGACTGGCCCTGGGCCTCGCCGAAAGGCAGCTGCTTTGCATACACCGAGCACCTTCCAGCCCTTCTTGACTCGACCTCTGCCTGGAAATATGAAATACCAACAACAACCTGCCAGGAGGCCCAGGCATCCTTGAGGCTGGAGCCGACCAGGGCTGCCCGTCTCATGAGGAGGATAAATCCCAGACCTTTGACACTCGGGTCCACACACGGAGGATCCTGAAATCACTGGGCGCCCCCGACACGAGACTTTCCTGCTACCCCTCCCAGCCCACAGTCCGCGCGGCATTTGCTCTCCTCCAGCTTCATCAGAGCCGTGTCTTCTTCTACAGCCATGTCTCATCGCAGCCACAGCCCCTGACCCCAGCAGTCTCCTGCTTGACCTGTGCCAGAACCTTACAACCTCATTAAAACAAAAATGACCAGTCAAGTCCAAAAGCACCAGGAAGCCACTCTTCCCTGCACGCAGGCATTCTCAGTCTCTCCCCTTCTCTCTCTCTTTCTCTTTCTCTCCCTGCCACTCATCCTCCACTCCCCAGGTGCCCTCACCTGTCACAATGGGGTAGGTCTGCGGCCCAGGCACGCTGCTTCCGATATCAGCAGGGGTGGGGCTGGTCAGGTTGGCCTTCATGTCGTCCAGCCCTCCAGCCAGGGAGGCCATGGCGGAATACTCAGGGGTCTGAAAGGGAAAACAAAACAGAGACATCTGAGCATTGAGACTCCAAAGCACCCCAACCAAATGCCACTGCCACGTTCTGGGCTCAGCCACCTAGCTGAGCTGCCATGCCAGGGCCAAGGCCTCCAAGGGGCTCATGAACACCCAGGTGCTGAGAGGTGCTGACAGAACAAGACAGTACACAGAACTGACGATCCTACCCCGATAAAGAGGCGGGCAGAATTCAGTGCAGCTTCACAAGTACTCACACCCAGCATCTCTGGGGCCTGCAGGGTCCCCTCGCCCAGCCCCAGCTGCCAGAGACAACCATCATCTTCAGTGGCGGGGGGAGACATCAGCAACCAAAACCGAGGCAGAAATAAGAGCCTTGTTGCCAAGAGTTTGAGAAGAAAGGTTTCTGATTCTGTGCTCTTCGACCAACAGACCCAGAGTCACAGAAACAAGGTCAACAGAAATTTGAGACATCATCCAATCCAAACCCTCATTTCCCAGATGAGTAAATTGAGGCCCAAGGAGATGAGGGCTTTGCCTAAAGCTAACAGGGCCATGTCCCAGGGCAAGGGGTGGTTCACCATAACCTCTCACACCAAAATTAATACATCACGCTAGCTGACAGTCTGGCAAGTGTCTGGGAATTCTGGAAGCATGTAAATACCTGTAGGCTAAAAAATAGGAGGCGCATACATCTGATTTACCAAGTCCACACCAACCGTGTGCATTTGGCCCATGAGTCACGCTCCTTCCTTTAAGCCATTTCATGAAAACAGAGCTTGCCATGAGTCATTTTCTTGGCATCGAAGCCACTGTAAGAATGGTCCCCAGAGAAGGCTGCAAAGATGCCACCTGGGTCTTCCCATTCAAGGACAAACTAAATTGTAAGCATGTGTGACAGGTCTCTTCCTCCTACCCAACCAACCCTCAGGCCTGTTTTCAGGTAAAGCAAATATTTGCAAACACCTAAGCCAAAGAATTTAGTTGTGCAAGCCAAGCTCTGGGGTGGGGAGTTCCCTCCAGGACCCTGGCATCATCGTTGGAAGACACACCCTTGTTTGTGCAGGATTATGTCCTTGGCAGACAGGGACGAGGGAAGCAAGCAGTTTTCTGAAAGGAGTTGTAAGCACCCTGGGCAGGATGATGAGGACTGAGGCACAGGGAGGGAAACCGGAGGAGCCACTAGGCTAGTGGCAGGCAGAGGGGCCTGGCTCAGGCACATCCCTGGCGCTCTTCTCTGCAAATGAATTAGACAGTGCTCCCTGGGCTGCCCAAATGCCAACCAGGAAGGAAAGTGGCTGTGAGTCCAGGAGGTGCCGCAGGCACAGCCCCTGAGATGGAGTCTCACCGAGGACAGCTTGTCCAGAGCTCCCAGCATTCTTCACTCATCTCCAGCCCAGGCTGGTTCCGAAACGCAGGGAAGAGCACAGGCCTGAAGCCAGCCTAGGTGCTTCCAAGGGAGAAGGACAAGATAGGGACGCATGTACCTCCCCGACATCAAGAATCACTATAAAGCTGCAGTAATTAAGACAGCAGTGGATTGGCACAGGGACAGATAAATAGACCAATGAAACAGAAGCGAGTCCAGAAACTAATCTGTGCATATACGGAACCCTGATATATGAGAGAGGTGATGTACAAATCAGCAAAGGATGGCTCTAATAAACAGTGCAGGGTAACCCATTATCCATTCAGAAACAAGGGGAAAGAATTGGATCTTAACTTTATACCAGACACAAAAATCAATTCCAGATGGATTAGAGACCTAAATGGGAACAGCAAAAGCATCTAATGTGGTCAGCTCTAGGCCCGGCCAAATCTGGGGACAAGTTTGCCATTCATGAAAAGGAAACAAGTGGCCCTGGGATACTCACACAGGGTTCTCAGTCACTGTGAGGACAATAGTGGGTTCTGATCATCCTGCCACCCTGCTCCAATGCCCCCTCCACCAGGAAGTCCTTCCTGACTGCTATTTCCCCAAGAGGTGGGAGTCATGCCTTCTCACTGTTGACTCCAACAAGTGGTGCCAGGACATAATCTTTACAACCATGTCAAAAGCTCACATTTATCCATCACTTACTCTGTGTCAGGAGCTTTACCTGTACTGTCCCACTCAACCCGTATGATCACTTCATGCAGTAGGTTCTATGTTATCCCCATTTTACAAATTTAGAAACTGAGACTTCTCTTTTAGAGGGGAAGTGGCTTGCCTAAAGTCACACATCTATAGGTGCCAGAGCCAGGATTCAAACCCAGGTCTATCTGACTCTAAAGTCTTGACAATCGCCCTAATTATTTTCATACCACAGAGGTCCTGGCCCTTTAACAGATATGAAATCAATTTGCTAGTACGAACTTTTTTAAAAATGAAATTAGAATGGACTAGAACAGAATATATCCAAGTGTCTCACACATAGAAAGAGCAAGTTCTGTTTATGGATCTCTGTTTCACATATAGGTGGACATATATGTACGAGATGGAGATGAAAATATTTCTTGCAATAGGTTACAACCAGCAAAGTCTTCATTCCATGCAACAGGGACCTATTGGGGAAAAGTTTCTGTCTAGACTTCATCCCACATACATAGAACGGGACTTGGTCATGGTGTTGGCCTCCCAATTTACTAAGATGGAACTTGGAAGTCAAGCTCACTGGAAGCAGCTCTTTCAGTTCATTGCCATATGCAAAGGCGGGGAGATCAAAATGCCTATGATAATGCTCTCTTCCTACATGGCATCTCCTGGAGTTTCTGGGATTCTGGGACCCCTCCCCACTGTGTTCCCAAGTGCCCGAGGCCTCATGGAGGCCTGAACATAGTGGCTAGTTCAGCATTTATTGAGCCTCCCTTGTGCACAAGATGGCATGTGAAGACCAGACATGCTCTTTGACCTTCACCTGCAAACCTCAAGGGAAAAGACACATGGTCCCAGAAGCTCCATCCAAGAGGGATAAGAACACAAAGCCATTAGTTTACATGAGGTGGGAAGTGGTTGGGAAAGGTTTCTTGGGGCAGTCTGTATTTAACACAGGTCTGAGCAATCCCTGACCCGTAAAGCTGGGAAGAACTGAAAGGAGGGCTCAGAGGTAAGAGGACAGGAATGATTCAGAAACAGGGCATATGCTAATAGTTGGAGGAAGTGAAAACAGAGGAGGTAAAGATAGAGAAAGGTCACTAAGTTGGGATTCGATTGTGAAGGGCTTGTACAATGAACATGTGGATGAACAAATGAATGGGCGACCCTTTGGAGGGCCAGGCAGCATCTCAGCCAAGAGTCAGCATCCCTGAATCCCTCCCCACCTCACTACCAAGGCCTCTTCTCCCTAGACTCCAGTCTGGACAGCTGAGTCTGCAAGAGAAAGCTGCTATTTCCACCCCCCTGCACAAAAGCAGAGCCATCTGGGTTTAAGAAAACTACAAGAGGGTGGCCAATAGAGACCTCCTGCCTTTTAATTTCTTTAATGTCCGCATAGAAGGGCCTTTTTGCTATTTGATTTTGTTTTTGTCAACAAATTCACTATCAAGGTTTGTCTAGTCACTTCAACAGTTCAGTTTGGATCATCTTTTCAAGACGCAAAATGTTCAACTTGCATTATACAGGCAGTGGAAGGTCCTAAAATCCAGTCGTCCAACCCCCATGGGCTGCCAGAAGGTAAAGTGAACTTCCCTAAAGAGCCAGGACTCAGGGGGCAGCAGGACTTGGAGACCAGCCCTCGCTGCCCTTTTCCATCTGTGGCTCCCATCATGGTCACCTCACAGGGCTGGTCTGAGTCCAGTCTCTTTTTTGGCGGGATCCCTCAGCCCTCACTCTGCTCCTGCAAGAGTCAGGGGATGTTGACCTTTAGTTTCAGCACACGATTGTTCCCTAAGTCCTCATCCCTCTCCCTCTGAACTGCCTGTGATTTTCAAAGGTAACCGCATCCTCCTCAGTCTCCTGGGCTCCCTGGAACTCCAGGCACTCTCCTACCTCTGCCTGGACAGCACATCTCACTCATTCATTGAGTGAACTCCTACCTCGTCCACAAGACCCCCTCAAATGCCACTTCGTCCATGAAACCATTCCTGCTTCCCCGACTCCTACAAAGAAGTCATAACTTCCTTGTCTATGCTTCCCTGGTTGACTGCCTTTTGCAGAGACCTCCATTAGCCCATCATGCATAACATTCGTCTATCTCCCTCTCAGCTGCCTTGAAAGTATGGAACATGAAACATCCCTAGAGCCCCCTAAGTGCTTGTTTAATGAATGAAAGTATAGTCTATTAGCATGACATTAGCCACAACGTTAAAAAATTAACTAGGGAATACTTCCACAACAGCTCCAAGTGATACACTAAACTTCTGCCTCTACTTCTCATCAAGTCAGGTGACCAGAAAACAATGTCCCTTGTAGAGCATTAGTTAAAGCCCCAGGAGAAGTGCCTTCACTGGTCTGTGATGGAATATCAGGCATTCAACACTGCTTAGCAGCAATGAGAGAAAACAGCCATAGAAAGAACTTCTTTTTTTAACCCCTGGAGACATAGCCATTAGAATATTCAAATTCCATGTCCATCCCTCCTAAATTCATTACTGGGAAAAACTTTTTTCTCCTGATGGATGGTTAATTTGTCTCTGCTTGAACAACAGGGACATTGAAAATCACTACATATCCCTCTTTTCTTTGGCTGCCAGGAAGCTCAGTCAAATTCGGTGCTCAATTGCTACAACTACGTCATTGCTGGCACCTGGTGTAATGATCTTCCCTTTCCCTCTACATAATTTCTTAATTTTTTTTAGCTTTAACTAGCTTAGATACCTGTAATTGTTTATTTTGCAGGACATCTCAAGTCCTTTGTGAGAGTGGAGGCTGGGAGATATAGAAAGAATGACAGGAAAAGAAAGAAGATGAAAGATGAGAAGAAAGAAGGCATTACTGGTGCCTCTCTTTCTGGTTATAGAAAGCCACGGGCTGAACAGAGACCCTAGGGATGCACATGGCACACGTGTGTGTTGATGCGCCCATGAACTTGTGAACAAAGCCTCTTCTCCCCACCCCTGGCCACTGACAGTCACAGGAAATAGCTGTGCTCCACGTTCCTACTTCTCTGAGCTTTTGGAGTTCTTTCTTAGGATGTCATTTTGGGCTCCTGCCTCCTTCCCATCAGGGTCCCCTATTGCTGTCCTTGACTGTGACCCAGGAACAGAAACTGAGGTCAGCAATTCACAGACGGTCCCCTCCAAGGCAACCAGTTGGGATGAAACTTCTTTGCCGACTGCCGCAGACTCTGGTGAGACCTCAAGGTTAAGAACAGCATGCCCTCCTCAGAGACACCACACTCCAGATGTCTGAGCTAGAGGGGTACTCAGGGTCATGTTTCCCAACCAGGAAAAACTGAGGTGCAGTGGGGAATGGACTTCCTTAGCTCATTTTTATCTGTTGCATTTAGATCCTCGGACCCCATGGTAGAAAGAACAGACAACCAGGAGCGATAACACCGGGTTCCTGTCTCAGTTCTAACTCTTTGTCACCTGTGCAACCTTAGGCAAGCCAGCTGAGCTCTCTGCTTTTCCTCATTAATGAAATGAGATTTCAGTGTAACCCCTTGCTGTCTGCTGCCAGGGTGACTGTGAGGATCTGAAGGAGAAAGAGAAGGGTAGCACTTTGGAAACAAAGCAACATTAACGGTTAAGGAATCCTAGAAGGGACTCAAGGAGGCACGTGCCCCAGGAAAGTGTATGCTGGGTGTCATTTGGGTCCCTAGGAGATTACCTGGAAAAGGACTGCCTGGGGCTGCACCAAGTATTGTCTCATCAGCACGGGGCACCACTGCCATAGCATGGAGGAGAAAAGAAACACAGACACGTGAGAAGAAGGGCAGCAGGAAGGAGGGCAGCGCAGGGGGACAAGGCTGCAGGTGGGCCACGAGGCTTCCCCATCACCTACTGAGTCCCTTCGGGCTCTCTGCTGGGCCTCAGGTGGCCCTTGGGAGCTTGGCCAGAGCCAGGTCAACCACTCCCAGCCTGAAGGACCAGACACCTGCCAACCTGCACATCTACCCAGAGGAGGATGAAAGCTAGAGTATGAGAGGCATGTCCCCGGAGCCTGGCCTGATGACCTGAGATTGAGGAGGCAGACGGGGCTGGATGCCTGGGGCAGTCAGGGTGCGACAAGGCTCTGTGGGCAGGTCTTCCCCTTCGCTGACCTCTGCTTCCCCATCTGTCTGAGGACTTACTCTTGACCTCTCCGTCTCCTGCCACCCCTGATGCTCTCTGCCTCCATAACTGGCCACATGACAAAGTAGAGATTCCCTCTGGAACAGATGAGTACCAAGGCAAGAAAAGAGAGCTGGAGGAGGTCCTATAGGTTAGAGAAGACTTAGAGATGCATCAATCTATCACAGCGTGGACCCTGATTCCAGCAAACAAAGTGTAAAATTTACAACTGTAAAAAAAATTATGGTGTAAGGAAAACATTTGGAAATATAAACATTGATTGGGTATTTGATGACATTATAGAATTTGCTAACTTGTGAGGTGTAGTAACGGTATAATAGTTATGACTTTTAAGGCTTCCTCTTTCAAAGAGTCATTCTGAAATATTTACAAATGAAGTGATATGATATCTGGAGTTGGCTTCACAATGAAGTGGGGTTAACAAAATGTGGTATATCTATGCAATGGAATACTGGTCAACAATAAAAAGGAACAAGGTACTGATACAAGTTACATCATGGGTGAACCTCAAAAGCATGCTAAGTGAACGAAGCCAGATATGAACGGAATGTCCAAGACTGGTAAATCTACAGACAGACAGAAAGCAGAGCAGGGGTTGGCTGGAGCTGGGTCGGAGCAGGGGGCAAGCATAAATCCACACAAGGGATCTTTGTGGAGGAATAGAACTGCTCCAAAACTAGACTATGGTGCTGGTGTTGGTGTAAGTTGCTAGAAATCACTGACTTGTGTGCGTCACATGAGAGAATTTTATGGTATAAAAATTATACTTCCATAAGTTGTTAAAAACAAAGCAGAATGTGGGCAGTGTAGGAGTGTCAATGAAACAAGACCAGGGTGAGTCAATAATCGTTGGATCTGGGTAAAGGTGCACAGAGGGCGATTAGACTATTCCATCTACTTTTGAAATTCTCCATAATTGAAGTTAAAAAACCCAAACAGCATGCACTTGACTCATGGCACTACTTGCCGGCATCTATCCGCTGTCCAACAAGTACCTGTGGAATAATGAGAGGACCCAAGAGGCCAAGGGCAGCCAGGCATTTGCTCTTTTCAAGGCCATTATCCCTCCATCTTCAGGGACTCCACCGTTCCAAACACAGGAAGCATAAGTTCTCTCATCTGCCTAGCACTTCCCAGCCCGCAAAGCCCTTGCAGGGCCATTAGGTCCTTGGGAATCCTGGGTAAAGGCAGATGCAGAGACAGAGCTTGGAGAGGGGAGCCTAGGCGGGCCAGCTCCAAGCTCGGTGCCAGACGGTTGCCCCAGAAGTGAATCTGGAGAAGTGTTCACTACCAACCCGGAGGGTAAAGCTCACTTAGGGTGGGAGGGCAGCACGTCCTCTCTGTGAAGCTCCCTGGCCCCAGACTGAATTCTACTCCTCCAGCTAGGGAGAGAGCTCTGGATCGGAAGCAAGAAGGAAGAAGGTTCCATGCTTTTCAAACCTCTGTACACAAAACCTGCACCTGCAAAGCCTAGGTTAAGGAATAGCTCTGGCTCAATTACAATGGATTATACTGACTGGCAGGGAGCCTGGAGAGCCGGGCAGATGCCACCCCTCTCTAGGCCTCAGTGATACCATCTGTCAAGTGAGGGAGAGGGACCAGAACTGGCAGGGCCCTTCTGGTTCTGAGGCCTCACTGGGGAATGTGCCCCACACAGGTGGGGACCTCACTGTGTGGAATGGATTTCCGCCTTATATGGCCGAGGCTGGGCTTAGACTGCACTCTGTGGATTGGTGAAGATGCTGCCCATGTTACCCAGGCCCCTGAATCCAGGCTCCTGCAGCCACCAGCGGAGGAGTGTGGCTGAACAAGCCCACTGGCCCTGGGGTCAGGAGGGTAGGGTTCGACTCTGACATGGCCGAGTTCATGCTCCGTGGAACTAGGCCAGACATCTCACATTTCGAGCTCTCATTTGTAGCAAGAGGCTATATGACCTACCTCACCAAGGTGTGAGAAGGCACAGAGGGGCTGACAGGAATGTCAATGCCCACTTTTTGAGTTCTTGGGGCCAGACATTTAAAAAAGCACTTTTAAAGTGCTGAAAAGGGCAATAGGAGGGATCCTGTGGTGATGGAGCTGTTCTGTATCTTGAGTCTATCAACGCCAATATCCCAGTGTGAACTTGTACTATAACTTTGCAAGATGTCATCACTGGGGAAAATTGGTAAGAGTGTATAGGATCCCTCTGTATTACTTCTTACAACTGCATGTGAATCTACAATTATCTCAAAGTTGAAAGTTTAATTTTTAAAAAGAACAAAAAACAAGGTTTTAGCATTCTATCCCCATGAAACCTAATAAAGATTAATTAAACTTGAATAAAATGTTCGCTGAATGGAGAAAATATGTATGATGCTGGCAAAAGTACTCCATAATCTACAAAGTGCCACCGTTAGTTCTAACGGGGCAGCGAGGGGTGCGGGTGCGGCCTGCTAAAGATTCTGGATGGCCCCCCACTTCCAGGAAGCCTTCCCTGATTTCCTCTACCCTGTGTTCCTGGAACACCAAAGTGGCCGTATCTCTACCACTGCACTTCGTACTCTACATTGTATACTTAATTGTTTAGGGCCCTCATCCCCCAACTTGAGTGGAAACTTCATGAGGATGGGGTTGTGCCTCCCTCATCTTTGCTCAGCACTGAACACATGTGACATAAATGCCTGTTGATCCAAATGAACTGGGACAGGTATGATGGCCTGGCTCTGGCAACAGCACCAGAGGTGTTTCCCAGGGTCACTGAGAGGATAAGCGATCTCAAGGTGCTTTTATTCATCGGAAAGTACCATAAGCATGAAAGATATACCCCTCATTCATTGAGCTCTCCAGACCTGCTCATGTCTGGGTCAAATGGTCTACAGTGGAATCGAGGGGCTTCCAAGAAGAGATTTGCAAAGTTTACAGCCCGTCAGACACCCCTCCAGCAGGGCCCCAAACACACTCGCAGGTGGTGTGGAAGGGCAGGGGAGGCCCCAGAGAGGAGACTGAAATCAGACATTGCAGTTTCTGTGTAGGAGAAAATTTTCCAGCGATGACTAAACAGGAGCCCAAGCCCTACCCCACTCTACCCTCTATCACTAAGAAAATCTTAGTGAGCCCAAGTCTCAGAGTCCAAAGGAGCTCAGAGGTTACGGAGGCCGATCTTTATATAATGCTTGAAGCCCACCAGTGATGGGGAACTCATTACTTCCTGAGGCAGCCTCTCGCGGCTGCACAGCTCTGGCTTTGAGAAAGTGCTAAATCTGCTTCTTTAGGCCTCTCCATGCTAGTCTCAGGTGTGCTCTCCGGGATCCAGTTCTAACAAATGTCCTCCCGAGCCACAGATGTCGGTGCCGTCCCCACCTGAATCCAGTGCAAGGGTCTCAGTCCTCTATTCCTGCTTCCATACTCCCTAGCTGGGGCCTAAACCGCTTACTTCTCCTTTCCTTGTGGCCTCATCACCTGGCTGACTCATGCCATTCTCACAGTTAATGCAAAGCTCACTACAAATTCATTAGAAATGGAAAGTGATTTTGCATATGACTTTTTTTAAGCATTCATTTTCTCCCAACCCTAACCAATGTGCCCTTTGCAAACCAGAATGTTCTGTGCTCCTAAACTGTCCCTGCCTCCCCACCGCCTCTGAGTAACATCGGCCTGAGCCATACAGGCCCCAGTCCAAACCACAAGCTATTTTCCCACTTTAACTCAGATCTACCCTACTTCAAACGCTGCCTTCTTCTTGAGCCCCACCACACACACACATCATTCCCCATGTGCCAAGTTTCCTCCACTCGAAGCCTTTGCTCATGCTGCTTTCCCAACCTCACTCCAGTCTAAATCCTTGTCCTCTACGGCCCAGTTCGAATATCTTCTCTTCCTGGATGCTTTCCTAAGTGTCTTTGGTTGAAATAAATCATTTCCTTTTCTAAATTCCTATGACATTTCCCCCACACTCTGTTCAATGTTCAGGATATTTGTCCCATGCTACTTTATTCCAGTCGTTTGGCACCGTGTATGCTCTCCCCCTGAGCTGGGGAAGCTCCTATGGGCAGCATCCCTGCCTTGCTTGAAACCAGTTCCCACCAGCCGGCCTGGGCAGGACCTATGGGACTGAGGCTGGGCCAGGGAGAGAGACAAGGAGCGAAGGACTCCAGGGCCACCCTGAGCCTTCAGAAATCTGCAAGCAGAGCTGGAAGGGAGGAAGGCCCTGGGCTCAAAGCATGCTGGCTCTTGTATTTGTCTTCCCAAATACAGGAGAAGAAACATCAAGGCTTGGAGCACAAAGCTCCTCTTCTGGTTGACAAGAGCTGGGATCCACATGGCTCCTGAATGATAAGAAGATGCAATGAGGGGAAGTCATTGCGGGGAGAGGGAGGAGGGCTCCCTATCTGGGAGCTGAGGGTCTTCCCAGGCTGTGCCTGCTCCTGTGATGAGCAGCTGCAGATTCTGATGTGGAGAAGGGGAGGGGGAGTTTCAAAACAAAGCTCTATCTTGGGGAGCGAAATTCCACAGTCTTCTTCCAGGCAGTCCACGGTGTAGCCCGGCCGTCCCATCTTGCTACAGGGCTAGGAAGGGAGAAGCACAGGAAGGCCCCTTACCACTAAAGGAATGCAGGCCTCTTGGCTGCCATGGGGCCTGAATGGGGACGTACAAAGGGAGGACCTTCCCACCCTAACCTGGTAGAGGAGTGCAAGAGGCATCCAAAGATGCTCATGGTTCACTTTCTTTTGAACAGACTCCCCAGCTGTGGGAAGACAGAAAGGTTATCCTGGGGCCGTACATGTAAAGACCTTTGTTCTGTAAGAACAGTGGGGTGGGGGCAGAGAGTTGGGTCTGGCTGACCACACCACCCAGTCTGCTGCTGCTGAGTGGTGGCACACAGGTATTCTTTCTGTCTCTTTGTCTGTCTGTCTGTCTCTCTCTCTCTATCTCCCCTCAGATCAAAGGCCACCTCTCTGCCCCTTCTGCTCCCCATCAGAAAGAACATGCTAACAGGCAATGTTCTGCAAAGGCAAGCAGGCAGTCTTGAGAGGGAGTACCCACTTTGTCACCAAGGTTTGCTGGGACCAAACAGAAACTGTGCAAGAGAAGTATCAGAAAAAGAAGTCTGAGAAGGTCAGGCTTTCTATGGCTAATTTGGACTCCTTGGTTTGCAATTCAGAGGACTCTACCTGCTCTCACCTCAATGTTCACATACAAAATAAGAGTCAAAATCCTTTGCACTTCCTGGATGTTTACTCCTCACCAGCTACTGTTCTAGGTTAAAAACACATTATTTAATCCTTACAACAATTCTATGAGGTAAGTATTACGATTCCCCTTTTACAGATGATGAAAATAAGGCACAAGGGGCCAAATCACCCCCAGCAGTGCAACTTCAAGTCCAAGGTCTTGAACACCATTCTACATCAGTTCTCCGCCACTGTCATTATGCACCCGGTGTGAATGAGAACACTGAGTGCAGAGCGGCTGAGTAAGCCGTGGAGAGGGATGTTAGACTCGGGTATTGTCTGATCCCAAAGTCTACATTCTTCACTGACTCTCGAGCGCCTCATGTCGAGCCGCTGCAGGCCAGGCGCGCCTTCGCACGCCTCCTGATCTCTTCAGACACCTGCCTGCTCTGACCCATGACAAGGCCACCCCTCTGTTCTGAGTGCCCTTTCCCTTCCTTGTCTACCCAGCCCTGGCTCAGGAACAACTTTCCTGTAGAAAATGTTTACAGATGGGGTTGGTCGTAGATGTCAACTTTATCCTTTATTCTCCCCACTTCAACTCTGAGGAAGACCTATATGACAAACTCAGAGGACAGCCGTGCTCAGATTTTTGTCAACATTAGCAATTAATCTTAACATTTCTGGAAAATAACAGAAAAATAAATGAAAACATGTGACATCATTATGGGAAATTCAGGCATCGACTGTATGCTTGGTTCAGGCACTGTGTTCTTTACTGAAGGTAACATCCTAGCTATTTGAAAAATCAGAAATTAAAGAAAAGAGACCCTACACTTGGGTTTTAGCTATTAGTTGTAAACCCAAATTTTAGCTAATGTAAATAATAGGGAAAAAAACTAGCACAGTAACAACGTTTCTGTTTAACCACCTTTTTATCAAAGTTGACTTAAGAGCCCTTGCTTTTAATTACTGAAAATACATTTGCACTTTGCAGTTATATGTCAATTTCATGAATCTTGAATTTTGTACCTGGAAACAATGCATAAATAATATCATTTTTGTGCTAATACCTGTAATTTACTTAAACAACCAAGCCATTGGCCTTGAGATTGGACATATAAACAAGCACACTTGTGACAGTTTGGTTCGAGTTTGATTTTTAACAATTCCTTTTTCTCTCTCATACACACACACACACACACACACACACACACGCACGTTAAATTTAGTCTCCTAGTTTTATTTCCTTCACCTCCCTCCGACAAATCAAACCTCAGATAATATAAACCTGCTGGCTAGAAAGAGACTTCACACAAATAAACAAAAGCTTTCAAGCCAAAGGCAGAGAAGTTCACATCTCCCATCCAGCCTTCTCCACCGCCTCTGCCTGCTCCAACAAAACAGCCTCTTTCTAACCAACTGTCCAGGGAAACCCCAAAATATCTCATTTTCATTTCCAGGAGAGAAAGAGATTTGATCCCCAAATAAAAGAAAAGTTCAGTAATAATAGTAAGCTGGAAAAACCCAAGCAGACTTCTCCTTGCCACCCGTGTCAAGCTCACAAAGAGAAAAAATCGTACCATCCGACATGGTTGGGAGAGTTTAATCCACAGCAGTGCTAATTAATATCTCCGGCTTTCCAGAAGCCAGTGCCACATCCAGCTGCAAGGGCAACAAGGCTGTTCTCCCTTCAATTTTATGGGAAGAACATTTTCATTACAAAGCCTCCTCTCTCGGCCAGATTAGCCTGGAGAAGGAAGTGGATGATCCATATATCAGAACTCCTTCTCTCCCCATTAATTTTATTATTTATATCCCATTTTTAAAGTTTATGGATGCAACTCCCTGTGCACCTAGCCAGAGTCCTTCTGACAAGCCGTGGTACCTTCCCACGTCCCCTCCTCAGGGGCAGTTTTTGCATCGGTCCCCAGAATGTGTCAACTTTTTGAAATTTGCCTTGGAGAGAGGGCCGACTCAAGCGGTGTTTTCTGCCTCCCCAACACACACACACAACATTTTTTTTTTAAACAAATGTTGAAGGTTCTAAACTTACTCATTTGTGAAATAAGTGTGGACCCCCTATTTAGCATGAGCTCTGGGTGATCTCTAAAGACTCCTAAATCCTGGGGGATCCCCTAAAGCTCCCACCCAAATCAAGTACCCCCAGCTGTTCCAGTGTAGTCGACCCATTTCATACCCAAACTGCCAGACTAAGGGCGGGCCTGGTGGGGCCACGTTTCTCACCATTCTTTTCTGAATCCCTACGTGCTCAAGGCTGTCTCTTTCCAGCCTCCTAAAGGGACCCCAAATCCAATCTAAACCTCTCGAATTTACCTGTTTGCCTTTTATACATATAAATAGCTGCATTTCCATTCTCTCTTTGTTTCTCATTTTCATTTGGTTCTAATATCTGCATGTAAATGTCGGAAAATAGCATCTGTAATTGGAGATTATGAAGTATGGCCAGCTCCTGACAGGCCGCTAAGGAAGATGGATTATCCTCATTTTTCTGTAAATTTTGTCAATTTTGGAATTCATAAGCTATCAACACTGATCAAAATGGGACTTCACAGCTGTGTCAAAAAAAAAAAAAGAGAGAGCAAAAGAGAGCGAGCTCGGGAGCGAGAGTGAGAGCACAGGCTGGCGGCTGCGCACAGGGACCCGCGGCGGGCGGCCGTGGTGCTGGGCGCGGCAGAGTGGATGCCCAGTGTCACCAGCGGCCACCCCTCTCCCCAGCGCCCGCCCCTCCAGGCTGGCAGCTCCCTCAGCAGGGGCCGCCCTGGGACTGGGCTGCCTGGTCCCCTGACTAAATCAAATAGCTGAATCACACCACCGGACGGCCGGAAATCTCCAAGGCACCCACTCCAACGCGAGACTTAATATATTGCCGGTGCTGCCTTCCTTATTTATCCAGAGGAGTCTGCAGGCTCCCTCGGCGCGGGCCTCCAAGATGTCCTACTCCTTCCAGACCCTCACGGCGCACTGAGGCAATTGTGTTGGTCTCTCTCTCTCAATTTTCCCATTACTGGGAGTAAGTACTGTTGGGACTCTGTAATAGCCCAACTGCAGCCCATATCAATAACAGATGAGGTTTAATCGTCCAACACAAAAATTATTTAGGCGCAGTAAGGACATTCAATGTCATTTGCATAATGGCATTTCTATCGCACGCACCTAACCCGTCTTGCATAAACAAGGCCTTGGGACCATAAATAATAATAAATCATGACGTCTGCACGCCTCTCGCGGTAATAGGAACTACTCTTTGTGGAAATTATTTCAGCAGGAAATGGGCACTGTAATTTTAAAGACATGTGGCACGGTGAGGCGTGGTAAATCACGCAGACGGAGGTTCCCCGGGGGCAGCCCAGGGGCCAGCCCTGAGCCCGCGGCGCCGTTCCCAGGCCGCTGTGGGAGGAGGGCAGGGCCCGAGCGGGGAGACGCGGGACCTCTAGAACAGAGACCAGAATGTGCCCCTGGCCCAGCAAACAATAAGAGGGCAGGACCGTCAGAGCCCAGCGGAGGGACAGTCAGAACCGGACCCTGAGAAGGACCCAAGCCTCGGGTCAGAAACCGTCTTTGCTCCAGGAGAATGGAAGCTCCCTAAGGACAGCCATTTTCCATTTTTGTCTGCTCTGTACCCTGCTATCCTAGAGCGGGGCAATGAGAGGAGAGGACCCCGGGCCCAAGCAGTGAGAAGAGCCTGGAAAAAAAAAAAAGGGTTAAGGTGAGAAAGACAGACCCAGGGAGAATTAAGGCAAGAACAGAAGTGCTGGTACCGCTGATCTGTGAGTGACAGAGTGAAAATGCCCCGTACACTCTAAACCGGATTTCTCAGGAAACAGACGCAACTGGGTTCGAATCCCAGCTCCACCCGTCACAGACCAACCACCTCACCCAACTCCCTCATCTATGGAACAAGTCTAATAATAGTACTTAGTTCACAGAGTTGTTTTGAGGGCTAAATAAGATAATATACGACTAGTGCCTGATCAAGCTTTGCCATCAATATTGATACAACTGTTGTTATCCTTTAGGAAGCAACAGAAGTGAGTTCAGGTACAATTCTGCCTCTAGCTGTGTGATTTGGGACAAGTTACTCCACCCTTCTGGGCCTCAGCTTCCTTTCATCTGTCCAAGAAGAGCATTAATAAGATGCTCCCCTCCCACCCGGAGCTGCCTGGAAGCTGCTATGACTCAAATGATGTCATGCTGTGAAGCTCATTGTTAGTATAAAGTGCTGTCTGCATGGGAGGGACATGAACATCCTCAGGAGCCTGAGCAAAAAAAGAAGGGGAGAGCTTTCCAACACCTGCCGGATGTCATGTCCAGCTCCCCCCACCCCACATGGCTGCACCCTGAAAAATCTGTGCTCCCCAGAAATGGTCTGGCAGGATATATGCCAAAGCAGCCACAGCATTGCCCCGGGGAGGGAAAAGAAAGGACTGACACTGGCATTGTTAGTTTAAACCATCTCTGTAATGTGTTAATTTTACTAAAGTACTACTTGTGTCATCAAGATTTCTAAAGTTGCTGAAGTTTCATACCTCCGTGCCTTAGCACATGCCATTCCCTCTACTGGAAAACACAAAGCTGGGAAAATGCCGATGGGTCGGCAATAAAGAGCCTATAAGCATTTCTCTCCCAGAGGAACTAAGAGAAACAGCGATCACTGCTCCATCGAGGCTGTGCTGTGCTGGGAATGACGTCAACCACAGGCCCGCACAACCTCGTGGGAGGCCGTGGCGCCTGCAATGCCACCTGCAATGCCGCCTTACCTCACCCTCACCCAAATGTGAAAACTTGGCTCAAAAGCCAAATAAAGTCTGCAGTTTAGCTATTAGTATTGTACCAATGTCGATTTCTCAGTTTTGACAAATGAGCAGTTGTTACATAAGATGTTAACAGAGGAAACTGGGTGAGAGGCTTGTGAGAACTCTAGGCATTATCTTTACAACTTTTCTGCAATTTAAAATTATTTCCAAACAAAAAGTTTATACGGAAAAAATAAGAAGCTAGAGCTCACTCATATAAGAGAAAAGCAAATTAAACCCACCACACATCATTTTTCATCTATCTGATCTGCAACGAGTCAAGGGATTCATAATACATTGTGTGGGCAGTCTGGGGAACTAGGTCTTCCCACTTCCCGGGAGGAAGCTCTGTGGAGAGCAGGAGCCTGGCTTTCAAAATGCACAAGGCATATGGGCGCACCAAACCAGCCACTCCATTTCTGAGACTGTGTCCTGCAGGTATAATCCCATGTGTGCACAAACAAACATGGACAAGGATTCTCACTGCAGCCTTTTTTGAGGAAGAAAAAGATTGGAAGCAACTAATAGGAGACGTGGGCTCCTATTATTATACCCCATATAATGGAATGCTAGGTAGCTGTTGAAAAGAATGATATGGAACAATCACCAAGAAATATCTATTTTAGGAAAAGAGCAAAAATGGAACAATGCATACAGTATGCTACCATATGTGTTCAAAAGAGGGATATACATATATGGACATATATATGTGTGTATATATATACACACACCCCTATATACACACATACCTCATCCTCACCAAAGTATTGTATGTAAATCTCTAAGGAATACAGAAGAAACTGGTAATGGTGGTTGCCTCCCAGGAGGGGAACTGGGTGGCTGAGAGAAAGGAGTAAGGAGGAGACTTAGTTTTCCCTGTATACATTTGGTATTATGTAAAATTTCTACCATTTGCATTTGCTACCTATTAAAATTTTTTAATAAAAAAATAAAAGTGTTGCTCAGGTAAGCGGCAATGAGCATGTACTGCCTGCGCTTGAACAGGGCCAGAGCTATGCCCACGGGCCCCTCAGGACCCTGTCTGTTCTGAGGGCTGCCGTGCGCACCTCTGCATCACCCAGCACGTCTGGCACGCGTCTCCCAGGCAGTGGGCTCAGCGGCTGGCGGCTGGGTGTGTGGATGCGTGTATTCACCTGTCTAGGACTCTAGCCCACCCATCGGCTCAGGAGAAGGACTGAGACCCTCCTACACCAGAACCACAGGGCCAGGCAGCATCTGAGCTGGAAAGGATTTGGGGTATCTCCATTCACCAATTTTCGGATGGAAACTTGAGGCCTGGGGAGGGGAAAAGACTGACTCAAAGGGACGCCACAGGAAAACAGGTGGGTCCAAATCAGAGCTCAGGTCTCAGGAAAAGTGACATTTGCAGTTGAAAGGAGGGAAGGAACATACTTCATTTCCCTGGCTCTCAATTGCTTTCTGGCTTCACGCTCCCCAGGCACCCTCACTTCCACCTCATACAGCGCTGCAAAGCAAGCACTCATCACCACCATTTTGCAGAGGAAGAAACTGAGGCTTAGCAGGGCCGAGTAACCTGCCCAAAACCACGCAGCTGGTAGCCACAGAGTTAGGGCTGAGCCCAGGCAGTCTGGGTACAGAGCCCACACTCTCAAACACCATGCTCTCCACACCCTCCAAGCCAAGAAAGGGACAATGAACTTGCTACAGGAGAGACCGCATCTGGCCCTCCCCGCTGCAAGCTGGAGAAGAGACACCTGGTGTGTCACCTCACGGCATCCATGAGATGCAGACTGCCCGTTATTCAAAGGTCAGACCAGGCAGGGTTCCCCCAGGCCCTCCCCAAAGAGCAGGCCAAGAAATCATGACCATCCTTCAGACCCAGGGATATGGCCCCAGGTTGTTCCTCCTTGTGTTCCTCATGCAAGCTCAGTCATCATGCCCAAGTGCAACTCAGTAACAGTAACTCTAAGGGGATTATATAGGGGGTTACCCAATTAAATGACTTTATTTGGGAATAATTTTAGGATACATAGAAGATTTACAGGTTATAGTTCTCTAAGCAATCCTCCCTAACAGTTGCTTCTCTGAGCCAAACTAGTAACAGTGGGAAGCATTTTGATGCCTAATAAGTGGCAGGAGGGACACTACTCCGTGCCCTCAGTTAAATGCAGACCCAGCCGGAGCGGCACTGACACCCACTGAGGGCATCTGACAGGGACGGAGCCTGAAGCCTTTCACAGAGGAGTGGAGCAACTCCCCGCCAGCAGGGACAGCACCTCCTTAGGGAATTGTTTCGGATCCACGCCAACACACAGATCTCTGGATGACGGAGACCTGGAGTTCTCCTCCACTTAGCGCTGGTGTACTCACACTCCCAGCTCTGTCGTTAAAAAAGAAAAGAAATAAAACTCCCTTTGGACAACTAGCTTTGATCAATGCTACTTCTAGTACCTTCCAACATGAAATCTGTTAAGATAAGCAAATTGAGTAGCTGGTTAAAATGGTTTTTGCTATTTATTAATCTGCTCAAACCTGAAATGGGTCCTAAAACTAGGAATTATTTTTAGATTTTTAAATGTTTAGAATACTTGGCCCATGGCCATTCTTTCTGGCAAATTGGATCAGCTGGTCCAGTTGTTCGGGCTACACCTAGAATGAGATAGAGGAGCCAGTCTTCAAATCCCAGCACTAACACTCACCGGCCTCAGGACCTTGGGAAAGTTGCTTAGTCACTTTGTTCCTCGGTTTTCCTCATCTGTAAAATTAAGATACTAAAAGTCCCCACCTCGTAGGGCTGTGAAAGGGATAAATGAGTTAATCCACTCAGAGTACTCAGACCAGTACTTAGCACAATGCAAGCGCTCTATTATTATAAAACAGCATCGTCATGAACTGGAGAGTATCTAACTTCAAGTTCTCTATGCCCGGATGCAACACACACATCATTCCCAAAAAGAAGCAAATTTTTTAAAAAAGTGTGCCGGACACTTGCGCTGCTCTATCAGAAGGCTCACAGAGGCACCCCGCCCAGCCTCACCCGCCACCCCGAGCTCTGGGATCTCTGCAATGCTGGGGAGCGCTGCTCTGAGCGTTCCTGTGTCTCCCAGTGCACAGGCGGCCGGCTTGAGTTTTTAAATCAGGTAACTGTTACTGGGAACCAATTCAAGATCTAGAGAAATCCAAGCAGTTGACCTTAGTTCATAGAGCTTGGAAAACAAACTTCCCCAGAACCAGCCAGAACCAGCCAGAACCTGGGCCCACATTCACCAGGTTCAAACAGCTAGAGATTATGACCCCAAATCTGCCATATTATGGGATCTAGTGGCCAATGTCTAGGTACAGGAAAAATAAGATTTTCCTGTAGCTGAGCTTCTCCAGGGCAATGAGGGTTCATCTTTCAAGGTTGTATGTGAACATTTCTGAGTTGTTCTACCCACCCTCACCCCAGCACAGATGTAGGCCTCTGACTCCGGGCTCTGAAAGAGACAGCCAGGTGCTGGTGAGAGGTTGCAGGTTCACCTGGGCCCTTTGTGGTTCAAGTCCATCGTAGGATATTAGGATACAAAGGTGAGCACTGAGGTGTCTCCAGGGGACACTTGAGGCAACTTATGTATTGACAGGCAGGTGCCCAACAGAATTTGAAAGCCCGAAACCCACTTTCTGCTCCTTAGCTCCTAACTTCCCAAACCACAAGGAATAAATGAGTCAACCATGACCAGGACCAAAACAAGAGGGATAGTTGGGATTTTCCAAATTTGGAAAATTTGTTCTATCAGTTCTAAAGAGGATCCGAAGCCCAGAGAAAGGTCAGTAGCAAGAGAATCTACAAGTACAGCGCAGCCTCTAGGGCTCAGATAGCATAGGATGTCTCGAGATTTATTCCATATACTATAATTTGACACCCAAATTCTGTTCATAAATGAATTTGTTGAGAAAAATCTGTATAAAGTACTACACCTGTTCCTAAAAGTGTCCCCCAAGGAAGCAACCCTCCCCTCCCCAGCAGCTCCAGACACAGTCCTCACACTCCAGCAGCCAAAAGTGATGAGCACAGAGATTTAAAAGACAGAAAATGTCACACTGTGTAACCAAACCCACTGCACGTGTCTGGCCAGGCAAACATAATGTAAAAAAAATTTAAGCCTTGTTGAGTTTCAAATATGATCCTCCTAGTTTCCTCATCTTTTAAAAAAAAATTTGTATGGAATTTTTTCCATTACCATTTAGCCCCCTTATGCCTTTCCTCATCTTTTAAATGAGGAAAATAAACACCAACCTGGAAGCGCTTGTTATGAGGATTAAATGAATAATACAAATAAAATATTTAACTGTATGCACTGTGTAGCTATTATATTATGATATGTATGTTATATTACATTGCATTATATGGTATTGCGTGCGTGTGTGTGTGTGTGTATTTTTAAACAGACTTTCCGGAGTCATCAACCCCCACACTCTGGCCACCTGAAACTAACACCCCCTTCCCCAGATGATACATGCAACAGGTTTCCGAGCTTTAGCTCTCCCTCTTCTCCTACCAGCACCCTCTTATCCATCCTCCTCTCTATCCACTTCCTGTGCAGCCCCCGACACTCTAAGCTCTGTGGGGGCACAAGCCTGGTCTGCATCATTCAGGCATTCTCTGGGGGTGTAAATGATAAATGCATCTATCGAGTGTTCCCATGGGCCAAGAGCCTACACACATGAACCTCCCCTTCTGTCCGAGTTACACCAACTCGGAGAGGGCCATGCTAGCATCCCCATCTTCCTCTTGTGGATGGGGAGACTGAGGCCCAGTGAGGCTTGGTGACTCGATCAGATCACAAAGCCAATAGGCGCAGGCACCAGGTTTCAGGCAGGACCTGGAAACGTCAGAGCCCTTGCTCTGACCCACCTCGCCGTATGGCCAACGTGAGTGACCGGTGTACTGCCGCCTGAGTCCCCAGACAGGATGAGCATGAGGCAGGCATCCCTGAGAGCACAGTTACAGGCACTGGTAGTCTCAGCCCTTCCTCCCTGGAGGAATATTCACAAGCTCAGAAGTATAACAGCCTATGTTTGAATACCCACTTCTTCCTGCAAGACAAAATCTAGGAGACCAGAGAACTCCTGTTTTCTGTTGCACCAACACAGAAATATTAACTTGCTTCTTTGTAGGGGAAATTCTTATAATACAATCCAGAATTAATAATTTATTACAAAGATTTCTTAGCTCCTCAGGCACAAGTACTAAAAGTGGTACAAATTGTTGTTTTGATTACTTTAATGGGATTTCCCCGCTCCAAGCCTGAGCTCATCTGCCTGTGTACTCTGTAGCCAAGCAAATGGTAAAAACAGAGAAATCCTGGCCAGGACAAAGTCCCCAGCAACTCCACAGCTCAAATGGTCCACCAGTGCAGGTCAGACGCCTCTGGGCCATTTCTCCTCCCTCCCTCCCGACTACACCAGCCTGCCTCTCCGCTCCTCTGGAATTCCCGTCCTGTCCAACCATCCTGTCCGCTTTCCCACCATGGCCTCTTCTCTCTGCTCTGTGGAACCTCTGCTGCGGCAAAAATGCTCCCTGGTGCTAATGATCATAATAACAAGAGAAGTAACATTTATTAATTGCCTGTTATAGGCTGGACCCCCGGCTAAGCCTTTTTTATGTTTACCTCATTCAATCTGTACCACCAAAGTGACTCAATTGTCATTATCCCATTTCACGTAAGAGAAAACTGAGGCGAAAGCGGTGGGGAAACCAAATAGGTTTCAAATAATACTTTGCACACAAAGGAAGCTAATGTTTTTTAGAGAAGTGACAGTAACTACCATGCTCAAACCCAGGAACACACGAAATCACACAGGCTCTGAGGTAAGTCTGCAATCACTTTGTAAAATAATCTCCCAAGAAGCTCAGAAATAACCTAACAGGTATCAAAGTCACAAGCCGCTGCTTTGGAAGCCTGTGCTCTCAACCACGATGCTGTACTGCCTCCAGGAGTCCCTTCCTCATTGGTCCCTGACGACCACCTTAGTGGGAAGCGCGCCTTCTTCTCCGCCCTGTGACTTTCTGGGATGGACAGAAGAGTCTGCATACTCTCTGTCCCCAGCAACAATTCCAGGCACTGCTCCCCCATACCATTCTGCCACGTCTCCTCCTCAGTACCCCACAAGTCTTCCCAAGCCAGTTCTTTTGTACTCTTAGTAACTGCTATGTCCCTCCTGACAGACGCCCCCTTCTGGGGACCTCCCACTGTTACCGTCACCTGTCCTGGACCTCACTGAGCACACCTCTTTGACTCCATTGGTCTTGATCTCCATTCCTCAGTCCCAGCCCCATGGATGGCCACACGTAAGACTTTATTCTGTCATTTAGAAGTGGTCCACCTCTAAGACCTCAAGCCCCCACACTTGTTCTGAACATAGCCCTTCATCACCTTCCTTTCACACCCTCATCCTGATGAGTCAGCTCTTGCCAGGAATCCCTACCAGTTACAAGAGGTGGATAAAGTCATCTGCCCTGAAAAAATAACATCACCAATTCCATTATCCCAACCCTAGAATTGTCTGTATCCTCCAAAAGTATTAGATAGGACAAAGGTCTCAGGGTCTTGGCCATTCTTACTAAATGCTCTTCTTGCTAAATGTTAAAATGTAGCACAGTATTTTGCAGACGAGCTGTAAAGAGGATGAGCTTGACAGCAATCCAAGCCAGATAAGCTTCGCCACCTGAAATCAATGTGTCATTGACCAAACAGTGTATATGAGCAATGCCTAAGGCTCCCTTTGGGGAGGCAGAGCTTTGGATATGAATCCCCTGTCTCCTTTACTTGCTGCAAGTAAGTAAAACTACCTTGCAACAACCATGTCTCCTGCCCCTTCTGCCCCTCCCAGCCACTTGTGACATTGCTGTCACTCATTTCACTTACCCATATGTCATAATCACCCCATACACTGTTACTATTATAACTTTAAACAGTTACCTTTTAGATCAGTTAAGAAAAAGAAAAATCAAAGAATTTATTTACCTTCAGTTATTCTCTCTCTGATTCCTCTCCTTTCTTTTTGTAGACCTGAGTTACTGACATATTATTTTTCTTTTCCCTAAAGAACTATATTCTTAAACAATTCTTGCAAGGTAGTCTGCTGGTCATGAATTCAATCCATTTTTGTTTGACTGAGAAAGTCTTTATTTCTCCTTCACGTTTATAGGATAATTTCTCAAAATACAGATTTCTATTTAGGTTGGTGGCTTTTTCTTGAGTGCTTTAAGTATTTCACTTCACTCTCTTCTTTTTTTTTGTCAGAAACCATGAAATCCACTGCAATTCTTATTCTTCTTCCTCCATAAGTTGTTTTACCCGCCCCCCGCCTGGATTTTTTAAAGATTTCTCTATCTTTGGTTTTCTGATTTTTATAATAGCATAGGTGTAGATTTCAAAATATCTTGATGTTCTCTGAGTTCCTGCATTTGTGGTTTGGTATCTGTCATTAATTCTGGAAAGGTCTCAGCTACTTCAAATCTTTTTCTTCATTCTGTCTTCTCCTTCCAGTAGTCCACTTATGAATATGTTATTCCTTTTAAAATTATTCCACCATTCTTGAATATTCTGTCCTAGTGGTTTTGGGTTTTGTGGGGTTTTTTCATTCTTTTTTTCTTTTTACATTTCAGTTTAGGAAGTTTCTATTGACATATCTTCAAGCTCACTGATTCTTCTATGTCTAATCTGCTGATGGATCCCTCAAAGGCACTTGATTTGTTTCTATGCTTTTTATTTCTAGCACTTCCTTTTGGTTTTTCTTTGAGTCTCCATATCTCTGCTGACCATTACCCATCTTTTCTTTTATGTCATCTACTTTTTTTCCCCTTTTAGAACTCTATACCAATCACAATTATTTTAAATTCCCTGTCTAAAAATTCTAAAATGTGTGTCATAGCTGGGTCTGGTTCTAATGTTTACATTCTCTTTCGACTGCTTTTTCTTGTCTAACTTTTGTTGAAAGCTGGATGTGATGTACTGGATAGCAGACACTAAGGTAAATAGGTCTTTATTAGGAAGTTTTACGTTCATCTGACAGATCTCAGCTGTTAACGCCCAGTATTCTCCTGTCTCTCCAGATTTTGCAGTAGCTGTTTGTCCTGCAGCTTCACTTCCCTAAAGCGTCAAAACAAGTTGTTGATTTTTAGCTTGTTCAGCTTTTCAGCTTTATTTCCTGTTGTGAATGTGTGGGTGACAACTTCCAACCTCTTCATATGTCAGAACTGAAACTCAAAGTCTCTCAGATTCTTCTTCTTGAAATACGTTATTTAGCTGTTCAACACAAGTATGTAAGTAGTAAACTCCCTTCTTGTCTGAAAATTTCTTTATTTCACTTAACTATTAAATGATCATTTATCTGTCCTGGCTGATGTGGCTCAGTGGATTGAGCACCAGCCTGCAAACCGAGAGGTCATCGATTCCCAGTTCCCAGTTGGAGCTCATGCCTGGGTTGCGGGCCGGTCCCTGGTTAGGGACACATGTGAGAGGCAACTGCTTTGCTCTGGCACAACGATGTTTATCTCCCTCTCTGTCTCCTTCTCTTCCTGTCTCTCTAAAAGAAAATAAATAAAATCTTTTTTTTTTTTAAGTATTTATCTGGGTATAGGTTAATTGTTATCTCTTAACATTTAAAGATATTTTCTATTGTCTTCAGTAGATGCTTTAAAAAGTACCTGTCGATTTAAAAGTTTTACTTTCTCTCTGATTGCTTTTATAATTTTCTCTTTGTCTTTGATGTTCAGTTTCACTAGTTTTGCCTAGACATGCATTTATTTTTATGTAACTTGCTTGGGATTCAGAATGCTTGTTCAACATAATAATACACATCTTGCAACAATTGTGTTCTACAAATTCCTTAGCCATTATTTTTCAAATATTGTTTCACCTCTATTTTTCTATTTATTTTTCCAGAGCTACTATTAGATGTATGTTGGACCTTCACATGAAATTTTGTTTTATCTCTTACCCTCTCTTTCATATTTCTGAACTCTAGATTTCTGTGCTACATTCCTGGCAATCTCCTCAGTTCTGTCTCTCAAATCACTCATTTTCTCTCCAGCTGTGTCTTACCTGGTATTTTAAAAAAACCAATTGAATTTTTAATTTTGATGACAAAAATTTTTATTTCTAGAAATTTAATTTGGTTTTTCTAATCTGGCTACCCTTTTTCATGTTTTATTCTTTTGTAATGTTTCTGGTCCTTTTTTTATCTCGTTAGTCATTTGATAGTCTCTTTCTGATTCTTATTTAGGTTCTTAAAATACTAATTTTCTTGGTATATCTCCTGACTTGCCCTCATTTCCTTGTGTGGTTTGCAATTTTTTAATTGTGAGTTCATCTTCAGTAGTTATCATTTACTCTATAGGCATGTTGTTCATACTGAACTGTGGAAGGGTCCAGATGAAAGTTTTTCATGTGCTTCTGGTAGGCATCCGAAGAATTTCACTGATATGAGCCCAGTTTTTATATTTATTTCTCTTCTTGGGGTTCTTGTGAATGATATACAGGAAGGTACCCTGCCTGCGTATTGCACAAGCTTGAGATTTCAGCTTCCCATGGGAAACATTTGTTCCACTCTGAGTCCAACGCAGAATCAATCTTCCTTACTGCTTTCCTCAGCCTGCAGGTGAAATTTGCATAGCACTCATTCCATGCAAAGTTTAGTCTTTCCAGATTTCAAGTTTTTTTCCAGGAGCTCATGTTCCATCTCCCATATTACATAAGTCCAAGGCCATATCTTTTGTCTCAACACCAGCATCAAATCCCAGCCCCTGTACACAAGGAACTATATCCAGGACCAGGACCCTGGGCTATTAGAACAATAATTCATCCACTTAAACTTCTAACTCTGAGCTCCTTCTTAATTTCTAGATCCTCAGAATTTCCCTCTCATTATTTAAACCTCAGATATATGTCAAAAATAACTAATTGTTACATTTGATCCAGTATTTCTATTGTTTGAGATGGGAGGGGAGTCTGCAATAGTCCAGACCTTGTTATCAAAACCAGAAATCTATGTTCTTTCTTTGTGGGGGGGTAACATACAATAGAATAAAAGTTTGGGTGTTTTAAGAGCTTTGTGACTAGCCAAATTTTTAAAGCTAAACTTCCAGTGCACTCTCAGAACAAACAAGCTGCAGACCTGAAATTACCTGTTCTTTTGTCTCTTTTGTCTTTTGTTTATTGCAAATATTGGTTAGCATTGTGTAGGGGGAAATATCTCTACTCAAAACTCAAATTTCACACAATACCTTTGGCTGTATCTATTGCTCTTACTTTATGCCACATGGCACAGCACAGGTGGTCACTGTCACTGACATGACATATCTGTAGAAATTTCTTGGATGAATGAATGAATTAATGAATGAAAGAACATCCCGGCAAGGCACAGGCAGCTCTTTGACAATTTGCTTGTAATCTTTAAATCCTACATACACAGAATTTATCTGTCATCTAAAAGAGTGGAACAGACAGGAGGAAAAACTGTAAACAAGTCAAAATAAAAACAAGAGATGGAGTTCCAATTTGTTTTCTCTTACTGAACGTTTGAGCTGGAATGGATCTCAAGGATGACCCAATCTAGTCCCCTACCCCAAAGGCAGAAACTGTGACCCAGGAAAAGGTGACTATCCCAAGAGCCATAACGAAAGCCCAGGGGTCCATCCCATGCTTGTACACTGTGACAACTTGCTCAGTATTCCCTCAAATATGCCCCTGTCTTGCAAGTCTGGCACAGCGATTTTTTTTCTTGGGTAGACACTCTTCTGTATGATCCACAGGAAGACAAAAACACTCAGAATACTCAGTTGTTCAGAAAATATTTTAAGAGCTCTTTAGGAAGAAATAGGTATCTCCAGATGAGGTTCTAGTCAGCAGAGCAAGTGGAGAAGGCCAAGGCTCCTTGGGTCACTTTGAGATGAGGTCCGTAGAAGGGTAAGGCAGAGTATGGCTGAGAGACACCCAGTACCTCTAGAGATCTAGGGAGCAAGAATTCCAGCACAATCCTTGTCATTATCTCATTCCAAAGGCAAGATGACATCCAAGTTAAATGGTGCGTAAGCATCTCAGTTCAGAAAGAGGAGGTTTATATCCTCTCCCTCTTCACGCTGGGAAGAACTGGAAAAGAAATTCCTACCCTTCTCCCTGCTACTTAACCACCCTCTTGTAGCTCCTTCCATGGGAGAAGTCACTCATCTCACTGGTCAGAGCCCAGGACATTCACTAGGCCGTGTTCACCCTGGACAGCATCACTGCGCCTTGGGGTCAGAAGTCTTCCTCTGGTTTATCAGGCTTCCAGGTGGCAACTAGGTCAGACCCTGCCTGCTTCCCAGGGAAGGCCCCGTCATGACCTCTCTCAGTTCCATTTTCTTCATCTGTAAGTGGGTGGGTGAGCCATCTGCTTCCGTAATCTCTAAATTATGTGACTCTTCCCGCCTTCAATACCCACCAAGTTCCTGCACACCAAGCCCTCATCAGAGAAGTCAAATGTAAACCACTAAATTCTCCTTCTCATCAAGAGTTGAGCTGATGGTGACATACATTCCTACAGATAGAAGCTTCTCCAACTGCGATGCGGGGACATTTTCCTACAGGTACCTTGGGTGACAGGAAGTCACAAAGCCCCCAGGTAGAAGCACACCTTCCCGGAGCATCAAATTGGAAAGTCTAGGACTGGCTACCCAGAGTGAATGGGGTTTTTCTTAGTTTAAGCTGGGCTATTGGAAAGGCTGAGCTGTGCGGTCACAGCAACCCTGCCCCTGCAGAAATGCACTGACTAGCATGTGATCATTGCATTAACCCCCAGGACAGAGCCCCGTAAAACCTGCTGCAACGTCTCTATGGGTGAGTTGAAGACTGTGCCCACTGCCACTGCAGGGGCTCCCATCGGAACCCCATATGATAATTTCCTTTCTACGTAAGTGTCAGAAAAAAACATGTCTTCCTTTGGGAAACTGGCCTATTTTCTCCTGGTGGACGATGAGAAGCACACAACTTACTGTGTTTTACATTTTGCTTTGACCACCAGGAAGCTTGGAATCAAATGTGAGCGCCACTCAGTAACCCTAGGAGACTGGCTAGAAAGATGGACGTCCTGGGGGTAGGTGGGAAGAGGTAGGGGAGCAGAGGGGAGAGGAGAGACACAGTGAGTTCATCATAAGGCCACAATTCCTAGCCAGTGCCAAAAACTGGAGAGATGGCCTGCCCCACACAGGGCAGGCCACCATTTCCAGAGGTACAGTGACATCCAGGGGACAGCGACATGGTCTGCACCTTGGCAAAAGCCTCCTCCCCTACCCTCCAACTCTCCTCACAGCAGCCAGAATAATCTAATCTGTATTGGATTGAATCTTGATAATCTCTGGTTTAAAATCTTGCAGACGTTTCTCCTTGCTCAGATGAGGAGCAAGAAGAGGCAAGAAGAGCTCTTAGAACACAGCCAGGCACGTGGTGAGCAATGGAGACACAGTCGCTACGACAATAACTACGGTGATAATGAGAACCTGATGCCTTCGTGAGCTCTGACAAGAGGCAAGTTAGTGCAGGCTGAAGGGGGTCAGTGAAGGCCTCCAAGGGCAGCCAGGTCTCTTGCTGGGCCTGGACAGAGTAGATTTAAAGACAGATTGAAAGAATGTTCCTTGCAGGGAAATCCTGAGCAGGAGGTTGGAGTGAGAGCAACAACATTGAGAAAGTAATAACTGCAGTACCTGCCACCCTGCCTGCTCAGAGCCAACCCTGGTGTTCCCTTGCTCGTGCACATGCACACACACACATGCACACACACGTACATGCCAGCTCACGGTCTGTGGCCCCCTCAGACAGAGAAGGAGCCCAGCACACATCGGGAGCGAGGGGTCAGGCCCGGCCACAGTTACAGCATCTCATAAGCAGGCAGAGGGGCATGGGGGCAGGGAAGGGTCATGATGGGGACAAAAGGCTGAGGCTGGATTTTGCGCGATGGGAAACCATGAGGGGCTCTTATATGGGGATGGGCCTCTGGAACAGAGGTCCAACGGTAGCAGCAGGGACAGGCAGGAGGCAGGAGGCCGCAGTGAAGGTTGCTTCCAGGTGAGCAGAGCAGTCTAGGCCACAGAGTTAGGGTTCTTTGGGGCACACTGTTCGTAAAGCAAAGCCAAACCTCCTCACGTGCACATTCCAGCCCTCTGGGGCTCAGGTCCCCTCCTGCCTCTCCGGCCCCAGGCCCCTGGCTTCCTTTCACTCACCCTGCCTTCCGACCACCTAGGCCAGCTTGCAGTTCCCTGCCGCCCCTGCATTTCTGTGTAACTTTGCCCAGGCTGTTCCTTCTGCCGAGGATGCCCCCTCCAGACAACTCTACAATCTCCACAGCACTGGATTCTGCCCTCCTCTCAAGGCACAGCATTAATGACACCGCCTCCAGGAAGCCTTCCCCCCCTCTCAGCCTGCACACCTGTCTCTTCACCCCGTCCTCCGCTGGTGGGCACTGACCCGCTCTACACAGGAACCTGAGCTTCCTGAAGAGGGAAAGCATGTCTGGTACCTCATCTTTTTTCCCACAGTCCCAGACCTTTTTCTGACTCAGATCGGTAGGTGTTCAAGGCCATTCCCGATGACCAAACCCATCATGTTCAAAAACACAAACCAGCCCCTTCCCAGGAGTAGGATGCCCACAGGAGTGCGCAGTGCTCAGCCCCACACATACCAGCCTGGAGAAAAGCCACCACTCAGAGGGCAAGGCAGCATACGAGAGCAGGAGGCATTTCTGGTGGCTTTCTCTGTTAGACAAGGGACAGGCCTTCTCCCGATTTAACCCCCCGTGACCTTTGAACTTCCTGGGAGGTCAGCAGCATGTCCCCCTTCCCCAGCTGTCTTTCTGTCTCTGGCCCAATGGGAGGGAGGGCCCTGGGCCCGTTCCATTTTGTGCCCGTATTGATCTGTTGGCAGCAATGGGCTGGATAATTAGCCAGGAATTAGGGTTTCTATTACAGCCAGGAGGCTGCTCCAGCTGATTTATCACCTGAATAATTTACTGTGATTGAAAGGAAATTAAAATGAACTCCATTTGACAACTGTGAGCTTTTATGGGCTTTAGTGAAGGCTCAAAAGCCAGATTAATAGCTTGGTGTTGGTTAATAGTCTGCCGAGAGTAAATACGGCAGGCTGCGCTCGGTGGCAGCCTTCCTGCCGAGGCCGAAGGAGGGACCAGCTCCCACCAGGAGTACAGCGCCCACGACAGCGTCAGCTCGAGTTTTACTGAAATAGATTTCCCTGCTTGAAATAGAAACACGCATGTGTGTGCGCACACACGCCACCAGCAATTGTTATTTTTTTCGTTTCTACTCCAAGGTGATTTTTACTCACTCCACATGTAGAGAAAACAGAATTGCTTTTTCTATAGTCATTTTGAAAAGGAAGTGTTTCATTGCCCCAGGAGTATGTCTACATTAACCCCTTCCACCCAGGACTAAGGGTTTACTAAGTTTCCCTATAAAAGTAGGAAGTCTGGGCCCATCCACCCAGGGTAGATCTTGGCAGGAAAAGCAGCAAGGTGAGGGCGGGCCCTGGGCTCGCGGAAGTGGCTGGCAGGACCCCAACCTGGCCCTGAAGAAGGCTCTTCCCATGGGTGTTTATGTGGGTAACTGAGGACGGTTTGAGCACCCACGCTTACGGCAAGTCTCTGAGTCCTAGAATGACAGAAGGACTCTGGCAACAACAGGCCAGTTCTGTAAACCAGCCGGTCAGAAAGCTGGCTACTAGAATCTCTTGGGGACGTGAAGGCCCACGTAACCATCTTGTACAAGATGAAGATAGAAGATCCTGAGGTCAAGTTCTAGCTCTGTGGCCTCGACAAATCCCAGAAGCCCCCTGAGCCTGACATAGGGTGAGCAGTCTGAAAAGAAATGTTCCCATCTGTAAAATGGGGCTCACAAGTCTCGCCCAGTCTGCTTAGCAGTCATTTACACTGAAGTCCAGTGAGAGTACAGATGTGAAAGGTATTTGAAAATTGTACAGTATCATGGGTAAGTGGGAAAGATCACTGTTGTCATCGCTATTGCTGTTGTTGTCATTGTTATCAAAATCACAATTACTACTGCCTCATAAATGGAAACTGAGTCCCAGGAAAAAAGCAAATTGCCTAACAGGGCAGAGCCAGGACTCAAGTCAAACTCCCCCAACTCCAAGGCCAGCAAATGCTCTTTCTTCCCCATCAGGCTGCTCAATGAAACTGACAGCAAGGACCCCACCTAGGCCACTAGCCCTTGAAGTCACGGATCTGCTCACAATGGAAGAGGCACCAGCCTCCGTGGCCAGAGCTCCAGGCCCCTTCCTGGCGCCACCGTCACGTCCGCTCTGGGGCTCACAAGACAAGGCGAAAGCAAGCATGACGGGGCTCAAGGAACCTGTACCCTTGACGTGCCTGCCTTCCTGGCCTGCAGCCCCTCGTTTGGACCATCATTTGTCCAAAGTGATTGGGAATCGGGAGCGAGGGTATGTCATTCATAGTCCAGTGCCTGTGTGTGTGTGCCCAGAGGCCCCGCGGCCTCACCTTCCATCTCTCCTCATTACAGAACATTACGAGGAGGTGAAGCAAATTAACCAGAAAGCCCTGAGTCAGTCATTATCCCACCGCAAGGTTTGCCTGCAGGCCCCGCCTCAGCCACACAGTGAGAGACAGGCCCGCGGCCGTGTCCGCATCATCCTGAAGGGCACCGCACAGCGAGACTGCTCGAAACAGAGCCCTCATCGAGTCTGTGATTCAGGTCTCCATTCCATCAGGCCCCATCTCTACATGAGCCTATCAACCTGCCCCCCCACATTATCTCCGCCATAACATACCCCAGATGGAGCAGTGTCTCCATTCATCAGGGCTACAGAACCTTCCCCCTTGCCTTGCAGAATCTGAATCTATATCATACTGCCCCTGGGAGCTGGTGCCTGATTCATCTCTCCCTCCCCTGGGTGCCGGACAGCCAGTGTGCAAAAAACATGTTGGATAAATAAGCAAGTGAGTGTCTGAGCAAGTGAGTGAATGGATACACGGAGGGGCTTCTCCCAATTATGAAGCCTTGTAGTCTCTGCCCAGTCTTTCCAGGCATTCTAAGCTACATGAACTATGATTCGGATTCTGTAGATTCTGAGGGTCATGGGAAACACCGAGGGAACCACAGTCACTGATACTGAATGTCTGCACCAAGTAAATAAGGGCTTACTATAGAAATGCTGGATGCTTTGTGCCCGGGACCTTGCTCTTCACCCCTCACTTACTGGGTGACCCTCACACAAACCCTGTCCCCTCTCTGGGCCTCTTAAAGATGGAGGGTGGAGGCTTGCCTCTGTAGTCCCCACAAGTGCTGAAATCATATGATCTTGTCAATGGTTGGAAGATAAATTTTCTCCCAGATTCTGGAGGGAAGCTGACCTCATCTAAGGAAGTTTTCCTGACTAAATTCCTTTTCTTTCTGCTCCTGTGTCAGGTGAAATGTGGCTTTGACCATCTCTCAGAAGAGCTCTGAGCAGTAGAAAAGGCTGTTTGTGATACAAACAGACTCTTTTCCGTAAAACCCAGCAGCCTGTGCGTGCGGGGTCGGGTCTGTCCAGCCGATAGAGCTAGTCATTCCCGGGGGAGACTGCACTCCACCTGCAGGAGAAGGACCGAATCCTGACCACAGCCTACACGACCAGACCCATCTCCCCAACATCACCCCCACCCTTCTTGGCAGCCGTCCCCTGAAGCATGGCCACTAACTCTCTCTTCTTCCCTCCTGCCACTCTCCCTCCCACCTCAGGGCCTTTGCACTTGCTCTTCCCTCCGCCAGGCACATTCACCCACACCCGTGTCCCTTCTCCAGATTCAGCCCAACCCCTTCGGGCTCAGCAGAAATGCATTTCCCCTTCAAGCGGGCTCAGGCTCTGCTTTATGTTTTTGGAGAACCTCAGACAGGCGCTTCTCAGCACCTAGCACATCTGTAATCCACTACCCTTCGGGTTATTCTTATTTCTAGTGATTCTTCCACACATCTGTAGGCTCCCTGAGGGCAAGTTCAAGACTGTCTTGTTCACAAATGTACCTCTAGTATCTACCTTGTGTTGTGCACATAGTAGACACTCATCAATGCTGGTTAAATGAATACACAACTTGCTGCATGGCCTTAGGCAAGTCTCTTTACCTTTCTGGGCTTTGGTTTCCCCATCTGAAAACAAAGTGGATCAATGGTCTGTGAGAGTCCTCATAGGAAATGCTGAGAGGTGGCCAGACTGTCACAGGATGGTGGCCCCAAAGCATTGCACACTTTTCACCACCCAAGGTCCTCTCAGGCAACTCTTCTCTCCACAAGAGTTTGTGTATGCAGCATACACGGTTCTGAATTGCTCTTTCAGAACACGTCAGAAGCATCATCTAATTAGCATGCCAAAGAAGCTCAGCATGACCAGCCCTCCCCCCCAGCACCAGAGAGCAAAGTTCTGGGCAAGTCATTGCTCATAGGTCTCTCTGACCTATGGGAGCTCTCGGCAGGCAGAACCCATGTCTGAGCCGCTCGTGCCGGCAAGGAAGCCAGCCTGGGGTCTGGCACAGACTGAGCATCAGGAACTAGCGTCCTGAATTGAATCTGGACCTTACCCAGGCCCTGAAAGCCTCTCACTGGGCAGACCCTTTCTGGTTCCCACTCTGTGACCATAGGCAGTGACCGCTTCTCTCTCCAGGGAGGTGCAGGGGCTGCTCAGCAAGCGGCCCTCCTCCTACTTTCTTCCCTTTCTTGCCAATGACTCGGCTGGGTATTTGTCCAGTGAGACATTTATTCATTTCCAAACCCTTGGATTCAGTCTCTAAAAGCGGGACCAGGCGGCCTGACAAGAGGGCTGAAAGCAGTACCACCCTAGCATGGCTTATGGCCGTAGGCTGCTTACATATTCCCACCTTCCCCCTGACAGGATAATGACCCAAGGCCATCTCGAGTGGCCCAGAAGATCATTACACCCCTGTGCAAGAAGCCCTGGGAAAGGCTACCGTTCGGCATAGCAGAGCAGCCAGATAAGTCACATCCCCTTCTGGCTGGCAGAAGAGACAGAAGTCTCCAGAACCCCAAACAAGTCCTCCTGACCTCGTGGGATTCTGTGACCAGCCACATTTGTCCAAGAACAAGGAGAAGCCACCTCTGAGTAGAACTTGGCGCTCTCACCCACACCCAGCCACTGGCCGGGAGGACCGGGAGGACCAGCCAGGCTGCATTTGGGTAGAGGTGTGGCAGGCAGTGAGTCATGGAACGTACCTGTTCGGGCTTGATGGGCTCCGTGGTGGTGAAGATGTCCGAGTAGTGCTGCCTCTCAAACACGCGGTCCAGCACCTCCAGCTGCTGCTGTGTGAACAGGTCTCCCCGCATCTGCTTCCGGAGGAAATCTCTGCCCGGCAGCGAGTGACCATTTGGCACCGGAGACTCCTGAATACCTTTGATGAGCGTGAGAGAGGAAGGATGAGTGCGGCTTACCCAAGATGCTGAAGAAAGACACGTCAGACCCTGAGATTAGGGAGAGGGCCTGAGAGACCCACGAGCCCAGAAACAGACGTGTGGGTCCTGGCCAAAGTCACCCTGCTGGTTGGTGCAGAGCCAGCCTCCCATAGCCACATACCAGGCACTGTGCGCAGCCCTTTCCACGTGCACCACCTCATCTAATCCTCACAATGACCCCCCTGAAGATGATATTATTTTCCCATTTTTCAGATGAGAAAATTGAGGTCTAGAGATCAAGTGATTTGCCTGAGGACTGAAGCTAAGTTTGACTCAGAGGCTTAATCAGCAGTGGCCCCTGTCTCTCTTGCACTGACAATCCCCTTGTAGGGACAGTTTTGTCCCAGAGTTCATGCCCTTACCCAGGACATTTGCCGCCATATCATGTGACCAGTCAATAAAGTGCTGTTACAAAGGCTGTAGGGAAACAAGACACTCTCATACCATTCTGATGAAAGCCTATTGGTCACACACCTACAACAGACAATTTGACAAAATCTATGAAGATCACAAGTGCACATTCCCTCTGACAGAGCAACTGCACCTCTGGGAATTTATTTTATAGTTGGGCTTACACATATGGGAAGTGATACATGTTCAGGTTCCAGAAGCAAAAGACTGGAAACTACCCAAGAGTTTATGTTTCAGGGGCTGGATAAATAAGCTATGGTACGCCCACACCGTGGAGTACTGTGTGGCTGCAAAGAGGAAAGAGGATGTCCTCTGTGAATTGATATGGAAAGAACTTCAAGAGACATTATTATATGAAAAATAAATGAGCCAGGTAAAGCACAGAAGGTATAATTATAAGCTTTTGTGTAAAAAGAAAGAAAATAATGTATTTTATATAATGCACTATATGTTTATATAAAATATATTAATATAATATACCTATTAACACAATATATTGCAATTATATAATTATATAACACATACTTATGTGTATATATTACATGTATATATTATATAATGCACATACATATTAAAATGTATTTTATATAAAATGCATACACACACACACACACACACACAAGAACTCTGGAAGGAAGTGTGAGAAATATTAGATAATTCAGGCAGGTAGGAACCAAGTGGAGATAGGCAAAGGGGAGGGAGACTTTTCATAGCATGCTTGTTTTGTTTTGTTTTGTTGCAGAACTTTAAATGTATTGCCTATTCAAAAATGTACATTACCAAGAAAGTACAGGATTAAATTCTCTATGTGTTCTTTATTGTTAGCTCTTCACACTGTAATAGTCTCTGGTGATGATGCTTACATGTCAATGAAAATGTTATAAAATAAAAAAAGTGAATAGGATGGAATATCTTTTGTAAGTCCGGGGCGTGAACTATTCGAAATGAAAGGAAACAAGGAGGCCAAAAGTTTCCAGGTGGAAATAACCACAAGGGCGGTCATTCCCCAGGGCTCTCTAGGACCAAGTTGCTTGCAGAGCCGACTAGAGACACTGCTGGAAGCCAGGCCCAGAGACACAGCCTCTGCCTTGCCACTGGGAAGAAAGCGCAAGGGGAACCAGCACGCGTCAGATCCCTCACTAACAGGTGCCCATCACACAGGGCCCCGCCCACGCCCGCGCCCACACCCTGCTGACCTGGACTCCATTCACCATGTGAAACCCCACCCATATGAGGACGGAGGCCAAACCGAGGAGCCTGAAGCAGTGGGACATTGTGTCACTGAGATGCTGCCAAAAGTTGGTACTTCCCCAACTGTGCTATCTGGGGGCAAGTGTAATGCAGGGTCTGACATTTTGGGGTTCACATGAGTGTTGGCTGATGAAAGTCCCTGGGGTGGCTGACAGCTCAGAGCACTCCAGCATTTTCTACAAGAAGAGCCTTCAGAGGTGGCTCATGAGCACGCTGAGAAAATGGATCCCAGATGCATTCTGACCGCAGAGGATACCAGAGCCTTGGTCCCCGCCCTGCGCACAGGACATCATCCTCATCAACACCATGATGCCCCTTCTTCCATAATGGCTCATCCCATGCATCCCAAGACTAGCAGGCTGTGGGAGCTCACAGCCCAGCCCAGTATGTGTCTGCCCAGCATGCTCTTTCATTAGTTGGCATCCACCAAATAACCCTGTTATCAAAGGTCTCTCTCTCTCTCTCTCTCTCTCTCTCTCTCTCTCTCACACACACACACACACACACACACACACGGGAAGAAGGCTCAGCTTGCTCCTCCCCAGCTATTACCCTGGCCAGTCATCCTGGCCTCAGCCACGCCTGCCAAATGACCTTGGCCTTGGTCCAACAGTGTTCCCACCAAGTTTCTCTATGCCAGAGAGACCACATCCGCTCTCAGAGAACTTCCCTCTGTCCACCAGCTTCACTTACACTCCCCACTCTCTATCCTGCTAGCCAGGCCTAAAACTCCTGATGAAGGCTCCTTCCTTTTGGCTAGCTCCCGACCAGTCCCACCAAGGCCTCCGCTGCCCACCTCTTCTCTCCCCCTGCAGCTCCCCCGTCAGACATGCCCCAACTCTGCCCTTCCAGGAGGCCCCTCCCCACCCACCAGGCCATCCCGCAGACGTCTTCAGGCTCAATCCCTCTCCCACAGTGTTCACAGGCTGGGCTCTTTGCATAGCTCAGAGCTTAGGAAAGGCAGAGCTTTGCTTCCACAAAGGAAGCTCAGAAAGGGTGTCTCAGCTGTGTACAAGGTCACTTGGTTACTGAGTATGGCCCAACACAGAGTCAAGACTCAGGGCATAGGCGAACTCAAGTGCATGCACTGGAGGTCCTGGGGGTCCTGGAGGTCCATCCCCCCAAAGGACACTGCACATACTCCAAGCAGAGGCCACCTCGCTGGGACCTGCACTGGGTCGTCCAGGGAGACTTGCTATACCCTGCTCTGGCTCTCTGAAAGTCACCCCCGGACTCCACGGCTCGAGGGGTGTCTAGGCTGTCTTGCTAACCCAGACACTCCAAGCGGAGGGCTGTGCGTGGGAAGGGCCACCTCTCCAGGCACTCACCCTGACCGTGATGGCTCTTGCTGCTCCGCTCCGGCCAGCACCTCTACCTGCTTTCTCTTCTCGGAAGGTGGATGAAACCTACCCTGTCATGTGCTCTGATGCCTAAGGTCTGTCATTTCCTTAAGAAGACTTTGGACACTCCTAAACATATAGTCATTTATTCATTTAACAAATATTGATAACATTTCTTCTGTACCAGGAACTATGAAAAACGAAAACAGAGGATACAGTGCCGACCAAGGCGCCTCATTCCAGTCTCCGAAAGGCAGCCCACTTTAGTCAAGTGCTCACACAGGCCTGTGACTGCAAGCTGTGATTACTGCTAAGTAGAAAAGGTATCTAGAAATATTTACATTCGACTGTTTATAATTGGGGAAGAGTCAGGGAAGTCTTCCAAGGGGAACTCATGCTTGAACTGAAAGCGGAGGAAGGGTCGGCTGGGCACAGGGGGTTGGGGTGGAGAAAGTGCGCCAGGCAGGGAGACCCCTGTACAAAGGCCCAGAGAGGAAAGGAGATAAAAGGAACAGAGGGAGTGAGAGGAAAAGACCCCAGGAGGTTCTGGAGAGGCAGGCAGGGGCCTGGCCAGGCAGCCACGGAGGTCCCAGAGGGGATCCGAGGCCTTGCTGGGGTAACAGTGGGAGGCCACGAGAGAGGGCTAGGTACACAATCGGCCCTCGTACTATTGGTCCCCGGGCCTGAACTGCTAGTTCCTTTAGATAAGGCCATGTTTTCTAATCCCTGCTCCCAAGTCTCCTCTTTCGGAAAGGGTAAGAGCTGGCCACACAAATTTTGCCTTTGTGGGCATTTGAAGGTGACACATGGAGTCAGCCTGTCAGGTGCCGGTATCCTCCACGCCTGCATGAAAGGTATAGCGTCCCTCCCTGACGCACACAGTGTTGCCAGGACAGACACAGCCTGCAAGCATGCATGTGGCCTCCTCCAGGATGCCTCTCTTCATGTCCCAGCTGCTTTTCTCTCTAACCACTTTCTCCTGGGACCCTTCACTTTCACTCTGCATTATTAGCCACCATGGGGGAGGAGGGGCCACAGTTAATTCATCTCTGTCACCTCCACAGGGAGTATTTCTGGACTAAATGAACAAATTAGTAATACCTGTGACAACCACCTTCACTCCGCAGATCTGGTCTGCAAATGTAAGTATTGCTCTGTCCGACTTCATTCATTTATTCCTTCTTTCCTCAACCAATCTTAGTAAGCAGGCTCTGTGTAAACACCAGGCATACAGTGATGTGCAAAAGCTGGCCCTGCCCTCTGGTCGCCAGGGAGTTATGTCCAGTAGAAGAGGCAAATGTTCATTGGAAAATAATCAGACCAGTAAATGTAGATGTGTCAACCAATAAAGGCTCATGGTTCTCGGGCCAGGGACATAGCTGACCTGCTTCTGGGTGTCACACACAGTAGGTACACAAACAAGTAGATTATATGCTCATAGAAGACTACAGAAATGAAAACCAGAAAATCATCCACAGCATGAAGGCAGATCTGAACCTCCAGGCCTCCAAATGGAAGCTTCCATAGTTTTTCTCATCTGTGCTACAAAGATGCTGTCTGACCTCACTGGGGAATGTAGTCTCAGAGACAGGCTACAGAAACTCTTGGACCCCTTTTATTCCAGGGAGAAAAATCTGAACTCGCAATGTGAATGGTATGCTTAAATATATGGACAGACATGGGCAAAAGTACAAAGGTATACAGGGGCATGGTATCTTTAAATCTCTTTTTTTCTACTCCAAATCAAATAATATGTAATAGACCCAGTGCTGGGCTTAGTCAACCATGGCTGTCAGAATTAACATTCTGGAAGCTAGCTTCAGGGGAGCAAGGGGCAGGAAGCCCCGTCTCAGGGAGCAAAGAAATGCTGGCTTTAAATTTCAGGTTAAACCAATGTTATTCACAACCTGGCTTTGAAGCTAAAAGCTTTACACAATCAGGTCTGGTCACGCAAAGGGGGAGGAAGCAAAATAGCCTCAGATTCCCATCTGTCAGGAGAAAGCTGTCTCTTGTGTGTCTTAAAAGATCATAAACCCATTGCGTTTTCTTCAGAGCACAGCAGAATCAGGGGTTTTGCATTTTTCTTGGAGGGTTCTGGTTTGTTTCTTTAAAAATCATCATGTACTTTATGTCCGCAGATGCTCACTGGGAAGAAAATAATACAAACAGGAATCTCCATAATCCCTTCTGGCATCATGGTCTTCAGGTTGCAACCCCTGCCAGACGTGCAGGAGCCCCAGGAAAGAAGGTTGCAGCCACTGGGTAGGTCCCTACCTCTCTTGGAGTTCCATTTCTCTGCAAAGCCCAACCAAAGCCTGAACCCTTACAGAGCCTCCTTCACCCTCATAAGTGCTCCTCAGCATGGCAGGGCAGTGGCAGGGCCCAGAGGGAAAAGGGTTGGGAGCCAGGAGACCTGGGTTCTAGCCCCAGCTCTGCCCTTACTTGCTGTGTGAGCCCAAGCAAGTTCCTCTCCCTCTCTGGGCCTCAGGGGCCCTATCAATAAACTTAGGAGGCTGAACTGGTTATTACTCTTTTCTCCAAAATCTGCCTAGATGTTTATCTAACAAATAGTATCAAATAGGCATTAACTCGTTTTCCCATTTTGGTTGGTTGTGCAGTCTTTTTAGGGGACCCCCCTCCCAATATTTATCCCATCCTTACATGACAGCTCAAGCCTACCTTTGCTTATACTCGGTTTAGGAGTGGACATGTGAAGACAGTGAGGTTGTTGGGGGGCTTCTGAGGGGAAGTCAGAGACGGGAAGAAATCTCTTTTTTCTTCACTGGCACACCTTTACCATTAATTTTTTTTGAAATTGTGAAAATAACTCCCAGAACCCACCATTATTGCTTTTATGTACTACAACGTCCCCAATGCCCTTCCCCCAGGCTCCAAGTTCCCTTCTAGATCTCGCCTGCAGGATTCCATGGTAGCTGCCATCCCACCTATTTGCTGCTTCGTCCCCCAGGACTCTGGCACCCTCAATGCCCCCAGACCTGCCTCCCCCATTGAAAACAAGAAGAAAGAGCCAGGTCTTGGCAGGCCATCTGCCACAGCAGTCTAGAACTAGTGTGGTTGGAAAAATTGAACTGGTGTGACCTGGGACATTTCCAGCTTGAGCCAAGGGAGCCAGGGAGCTTGGGGTTGATCTTGAATTCAGGTGGCAGTAGTGGCTTAAAAGCAGTCTATAAAGAAGAGACCAACCAAGTTCAGACCAGTATAATTAGCAACTTTAAGAAGTTGTTTCAGTTGGTGCCCTGGCTGGTGTGGCTCAGTGAATTGAGTGCTGGCCTGCAAACCAACAGGGTTGCCGGTTTGATTCCCAATCAGGGCACATGCCTGGGTTGCGGGCCAGGGCTGGGTCCCCAGTGGGGTGCGTGCAAGAGGCAACCACACATTGATGTTTCTCTCCCTCTCTTTCTCCTTCCTTTCCCCTCTCTCTAAAAATAAATAAATAAAATTTTTAAAAAAAGAACACACACACACACACACAAATTGTTTCTGTTGGAACGGAAGCTTGTTAAGGGCAATAGCAGCTCTAGAATTTCTCCATAGGTGGGACTAGGCATGACTATTGGTTATAAAGGAAAGCGATGGAGTATTGTTCTGGAGCTATTTTAGCAAAATTCCTTGCATACAACTAAGAGGGTATCCTGTGTCTCTAGCAAAGAATGGAGGGGTACTGCCACAGATGACGGGGACACAGGCTTCTCCAAGTGCCCTTGACTTCGCCCTGGATGGAGCACTGCTCAGGGCCAGGCACTGAACCAACTTATTTTTGCATCATTAAATTTCACTGGTCCTCAGAATAACTGTGAGATATGTGTTATCCCATTTCACAGATAAGAACACTGAGGCTCAGAGAGGTGAGTAATGGAGCCACAGCTGGGACTCGTACCTAGGTCCCTTGCCTGAAGATCCTGTGCTCTCTCCACTTCCCTTTACTTTCAGGGTAGCCACTAAGTCCAAAGCCCTGTGCTTCCTCAACTGTAAATGAGGAACAGTGGTATGTGGGACAATCCCTGGAGCTTTTGTAAGGATTAAATGAGATAATCCCTGGGAGGTGCCTAGCAAGCTACCGGGCACGAAGGCAGTGAACAATGTTAGCTGTGATCATCATTGTTTTCACCAGAAAAGTCCTTCCAGCACTTCCCCGGGACACCGCCCAAGCCTTCAGGGCCTCCATGATCTGCCCTTCCAATCAGCGGCTCCCTTCTGGTCACCCCACAGCACCGCCCCAGCAGGCTGCTCTTCACTCCTCAATTGTCCCTTCCTATCACTCGCCGATACCACCATTTATTCCGTTGCCTCTGCTGGCTCCCCCTTCACCTCCACCCATCTAAGCTCAGCCTAAACTCCACCTCCTCTCTGAAGCCTGCCTCCAAGTCGAGGCGGAATGAACTGTCTCCTCTGTTCCTCAGCCAGCTACACAGGCCACCGTGATGACCTGCATCATACTCCTCACAACCCATCCTGTGAGACTGGTCCTCTCAGAATCCCCATTCTATAGCTGAGGAAATGGGTAGAGATAAGTAACTTGTCCAAGGTCACAGCAAATGCATGGCAGAGCATTTGCACATCTCTTAACATGTTGTAGAGTAAAGCTGAATGCTGTAATAGCACACTAGGGAAGCCTGGGGACCCCAAACTCAGACACACGCAGGTTCAAATGCTTGCTCAGTCTCTTACAAGCTTATGGTATTTGAGAAACTTCCTTAACCTCTCTAAGCCTTCATTTTTTCATCTAGAAAATGGAACAATAATGATATCTGCAATTGAAGAAAGAATTGAATGAAGATAATGGAAAATGCTTAGTATATTGCAACTGGCACATAGTATAAGTGCTCAATAAATGTGAGTTGTTTCTAGCAGTTTTATTTTCTTCCTTACCTACTAAGAGTATGAGCTCTCTGAGGACATAGCCCGGGCCTGTCTCCCCTCAAGCACAGGAGATGCTAATCAAGGTTTGTTGATTGAATGAGTGATCTTGAGGGGGTCACAGGCCTGAATGGTTTAGGGGAACTCAGCCGTAGAATGGTCTCTGGCATCATCAGAGAACTCAGAAAGTCTGGGGAGTAACCTCCATTTTATCAGTGATCCCAGGGGAGCAAACAACTAAGGGTTTATGTTCTACCGACTTTTAAGAAAGATTTGAGGCAGTTTATAAAATTTAAAGAAGAGAATGAGAAACTACCAAGACTCAGTTGAGCTCTAAGCTTCCTGGCAACACATGCAAAAAAGGAAAACACAGCAAATCATATATTGCTCAGAGTCCAACAACAACAAAATGCCATTACCCCTTTTACTCAACATCATGCACAGAGCTTCTGTTCTCTGCATGGTCTTGTTTGGATGCTTAGGGTAACCGAGAGGTGACTAACAGGCAGAGGGGGCCTGAAGGAGCGACCATCTGAGCCAGGCCTGAGAAAAGGGGAGGGAACAAGGTGCTGAGATAAGGGGATAGGATACCAGGCACAGAGAAAAAGAGCCAGTCGGCAAAATTCCCAGAGCCTCTACTATGAGCCAGGCCCTGTGCTGGGGACCAGGGTGGCTGGGCTAGAAATGTCCTGTGGCAGCCCCGAATCAAAGTCGATGTCCCGGGTGATTTTATAAATCCCATCCTAAACTGGACCGCAGACTGAGAAAAATCGAAGTGGCATGGAGGAAAATTCCATTGGAACTACCATTATTCAGCCATTAGTTTCACTCAATCTTTCTTCTTGGAGAAGGAAAATGCGCAATTGTAAAATTGCCAAGTATGTTCAGGTTCAACCAGAGTGAATCCGATTGTGTCATGTGTTAGTTACCCAATGAGTCGTGGGCTGTCAGGGAGAGAAAGACCCCAGGGGACCTATGATTGCACACTCAGGGATGGCAAAGGGATTTGCCTGGGGCCGGGAGCAGGTCTGAGGTGAGGTGGGTCTAGGAAAACACCAGGCCCCCGAATCCTGTTCCAGGCCTTCTGGATCCATTCATTCCTGAGCAACATGCATCAAACTCCTACTGGGTGTCTGGCCCTGCGCTTGGCACCTGAGCTACAGAGGGGCTTCAGTTCCAGCCCCCGCCCTCAAGTGGAGAACACAGACAAGTGGGTAATTCCAGCATAGTAAAGCAAGTTCTGGGAGCATGAGAGGTAGAGGCAGCCCCCAGAGCCAAACGGTAGTAGCCAACCCTATTCTGTGCTTCCTCTGTGCCAGACACTATTCCAAGCACCTTATCTATCTAATCCTCACAGCAACACAATGATGTCCAGTCTGTTACTGCCTCCTCCCATTCTGCAGATGAAGAAACTTAGGCACAGAGAGGTTAAGTGACTTGCCCGAGGTCACATAGCTAAGAGATGAAGGAGCTGGAATCCAAACCCAAACAGTCTGGCTCCAGAGTCTGTTCTTAACCCTATGCTAAACTACTCACTAAATCCAGACTTGGGGCAGGGTGATCTTGAAAGGTCCCCTGGAAAAGGTGAAGCCCTAGTCTTAAGAAAGAGTAGAAAGGAGTTAGCTAAAGAAGGGGAGAGAAGAGGAAGTGTATTTCAACCAGAGGGAATAGCATATGCAAAGGCCTAGAAGCACAAGAAAGCATGGTGCAGAAGAAAGGGTTATAATTCAGTAGAAGTAGAATTCAACAATTGGGGTATGGGAGGGTAGCAACATGCGCGAGGATCTCTCCTCTCTGTCGAGCTGCCCAGCACCACTATCCGCTATCCAGAGCCTAATATACACTCTGATGTACAAACAGTGCAAGTGCATTATCGAAGCTCTCACAGTGTTGGTATGAAGAGATAGAATTTTTTTATGCTTAAAGGAATCGAGATGACCTCAAAGAATAGGCAGAAAGGAAGCAATACCTTGTGCATTGCCACAGGACAAGTCTGTTCTCTCTAATATATACTGTCCAAGTTCATTACCTTGTACAGTAGTACCTAATTACTCCACCTTCCAGAGAGATATGCACACTAATTAGGAAGGATGTTAACCACCATGGTGAAAATATTCCAAAGCAAATGAAATATTACTAGGAGCAAAAGGGTGATTTGTTTCTGTGAATTGTGCTTTTAAATGAGATCGAAGAATGCTAAAGGCTTCATTTTAATTATACCTGGAAGGACTGTGCATGTATGCATCCCTTTTTCAGCTTTCACATACACAGCAGTCCGTCTCCCACCCCCTACTATGCAGAGATAAATAAATAAATAAATAAATGGGTTTAAAAATCATATTTACTCTGATATCTTTGCATTATCCTCATTTGAGGTTTTTAAATTACTCTTTATTTTTTTCCAAGGACAATATAACTAAAAAAAAAAAGGTTCATACTTCGAAGTGTATCTATCTGATCATTGCACAAATGTTTTCAGGAGAAATCACTATATTTCTCCAAGATGGGTATGGGTTTTGTCATAGATCAAAGTGAGTGGGAGGAAAAAAAGATAAATCATCAGAGATCCAAAAATACTTTTCATTTGGAGAAGATATCAGGCCATTTCAAGGGGGCTGATGGAGTCCCTGTTCTGTCTCCATTACCCTAGGCAGGCAGCCCCAGCCAGGAGCCAGCCACCAAGATTATATTCCCCATAAGATGGTCCCCAATATATATATATATATATGATCTTCAACCTCTATTGATTGACCAATTTCACAAGCAAAGACTGGTGAAATGAAGCTGAAATGAACATCATGCTTTAACTCATTGAACCTATCAGGCCTGAGTTAATCTCACTGTCCACTGTCTCTGATAGAATTCAATTGATCAATCATGTTTCGGTGATAGTACCATTTCACTGGCTTATTGCTTCTTCATTTCAGAGCTTGACCTGTTAGATATACTTGGACTGGCTCGACTCCTCTTGGATACACAGAGATCAGCCTCTGTCTGCCAACGTGTGTCATCTCCTGTCCCAGCTGAAAAGAACTGGAGAGGCTTTTGTGTATATCTGTGGTGTGTTTTTCACCAAACACACACATGTCAATGGTGGATTTATGATGGCGTGGAATGAAGCCAGCACAAATTAATAGGGGCTCTTCATTCTGTATAGAGGCACCATCATTCCCTTTTACACAGCTCAGCTGACTTGTTTGGGCTCTGTACTCAGTAGGAGCATATTGTTGTCTTACACTGGCAAGCATACGTGCCTCAACAGGGTAAGGTGTATGTGCAAATGGTAACAGCCAGAACAATAATAATCGCCACTCCCACCACTCCTCAAGAACATATTCACGCTGACCTTTTACATTCCTTAGCTGATCTGATTTTCAAGCAATCTCAGGACATGGGCAAGCAATAATCACTTCCATCTAACAGATGAGACAATGGGCTCAGAGAGGGGAAGTGACTTCCCCAAGGCCATACTGCAGAATTATCAGGCCAAGTGAGACTGGGAGCCCTGGTGTCTCGGCTTCTGAGTGTCCCTTACTTCGTTGAGGCCGACCTCCAGGCAGTTTTGGGATTTTAGAGCCATTCTGGGCACGCCATTCTGTCTCTGACTCCTGGATGAAGAAAACATTCTCAAAATTCAATTCAGAGAATTTCAGAGCTTCTCATGGATTCTAAGACTGCATGCAGGTTCTTGTTCAGCTTAAAAACTGAGGCCCAGAGAACAGTAAACAGTTGTCTAAAGTCAACAAGGCACTCAGCAAGCCAACTGGGACTCAAACTTGTATCCCAGGCCCAGGACTTTTTGCACTTTCTCTCAACACCACCCCTAATTTATGCCAGGCCATTGAGCTACTATCAACAGAGAGAACTTCATTCTCTACTGTCAACATGGGCCAATGTGCTGTTATGGTTCCTTTGTGGCATTTAATTTAATTTTCCCAACTGCAAGCCAAGAAGATGCACTTTGGGAAATCAGGGGATGGGCTCCACCCGGCTGTCTGCCTGGGGGAGGTGGCTCTTGGAGCCACAGGGCTGAGCCCAGCATGTAGGTCTCTGGAGAAAGCCAGGGCATTGACAGTTTGCAAATAAGCCTTGCATCTGCTCAGAGCTGCCTGTCTGCAAACACACTAATGGACTTTCCTCTGCCCGCGGGGACCTGGGGAGAAGCAATAAATAAAGCAGGCGCCTCTGGGGGGAGCCATCGCTGAGACCAGAGACGGATGAGGTTAGGGGTTTGTTGAGGGTCGGGGGAAGGGCTTTTGGGCCTCCAACTACAGCATGCTGCCTCTCTTCCCCACAAAATGACAGCCCACCTTCCAGGGACCTCAATCACCATATCCCAGATCCCCTGGTTGGGTCCTTGTCTGGTCATAATGATGCATTTGTAATTCACTCCCGGCGTGGAAAGGGTGTGGGGTGGAGAGGCTCAAGTGGTCTTATCTGGCCACAGTGAATAGACCCCACTGGAGGGAGATGAGACAGAGGCCCCTGGGCCAGATGGAGGCCCTCGCCCAGAAGAGAGCTGATGATGGGAATGGCTACCCGGGTTCAGGAGATAACAAGGGGGGAAAGGCTGCTGCAGTTAGTGACTCACTAGCAGGGGGAGACAGAACTTGCTGCTGAAGGTCTCTGTTAGACATTGTGGGCTGCCAGCCACTGGCGCCCCACACAGCGGATCAGGGCTTGCAAGGGATCAGGGCTTGCAAGGCTCTGCTGCCTCTGGGTCCCCGCCCTGCAGCCCCACCTTCCTGACCTCTCTCCTACTTCTGCTGCTGCAGTCACACTGGCCTCCCCGCTGTCCCTCAACCATGCCAAGGACACCCCTGCCTCCGGCCTTTGCATGTGCTGTTCCTTCTGTCTGGAACATTCCTCCCCACATACCCGTTTGGCTCACTCATCCCTCCCTCATCTCTCTCTGCTCACATGTCATCTCATCGTTATGACTACCCTTCCTAAACCCTACTTCTGTGCCTGCTTCATTCTCGACCTCCTTATCTAGCTTTGTTATCCTCCAGAGCATTTAACATGCTGTTATTTTCCTTATTTATTATCTCTTCCCTCATTAGAATGTCATCCGTGACAGTAAGTTTTTGTCTTTCTTGTTCATTGCTGTGTCCCCAGCATCAGAACAATGCCTGGCACATAGCGGGCACACAATAAATACTTGTGGTACGAATGGTTGAAAGTGGACATTTCATTCAAAGTGGAAAAAAAAAAAAAAAAAAAGGTACAAAGGAGACAGCCACTCCTTGGGAAAGTGTGGTCACTCCCTCCCCGGAGGGATTGGATGCTCCCTTTCTACGCCTGGGGTTTTGGAGATGAAACTTCCTAAGGAAAGATAAAGGGGGCCACCAGGCCTTGCCCACCACTGAGCCTACAGTGTCTAATATTGAGTGAGGAGCCAGTAAATGAATGAATAACTCCCCAGGGGAGAGGCCATCTCTTGGAAGAATTTAAATGACAAAGATGGTAACACACAGAGTGCCAGCTCTGGCCCTGCTTTTTGCCAGCTGTGGGATCTTACTCAGCTCAGCTCATCTGTGCAATGGGATCAATAAATCCTGCCAAACCTACAGCCCTTGGTCAGAGCAAGCAAGCCAGGGGACCCCAAATGAGACAGCACTGTCTGCAGAGCAGGCGTCTTGTGTCAGCCCATGAGGACAAGGAGTAAGGGCAGGGGAAGGGAAACCATTTGCTTAATTAAAAAGAAGACGTATACGGAGAGGGGCACCTGGCTACCTCCCTCGGTTCAAGCATTCATTCATCTTTTGCTGGTGCTCTGGCCCCAAGCCCAGCCCTGTAAGAGAACCTGGTCTCAGCCCTCAAGGATGCCTGTTCTCTGTCAGAGAGACGCGGCCGGGAGATGGAGTTATGATTCAAGCATGAGAAAGCACCCTAATGGACGCCCAAAGAGCAGGCATTAGGGGCCCAGAGACAGAGAGAACCTATCTGATGTTGGGGGTAAAAAGAGAGGGGTCAGGGAAGGCTTCCTGGAGGGAGGAGGTGGTATTTGAGCCAGGATTTGGACTTGGGTGTATTAGGAAGGAGGCAGAGGGTATCCTAGGCAGGAAGTAAGATGTGGGTGGGCTATACTCACTGACCGAGGCCCTTGGCAGCTTGGTACCCATGGACTAGGGTCAGAGAGCTTTCATAGCCTCACATACACATCAGACCATGCTTCTCTGCCTGCCTAGCACCAGGTCTTACACACAGTAGGTACACAGTAGATGCAGTCTTTGCTTTTTAACCAAGTCACAGAACTTTCCAAAGGAAGGGACCCCAAAGAGAAACTCAGTTGTTCCCATGGGTCTCAACAAGAACGATCAGATCAGAGGAGATTTTAGAAATCTGTAAGCTCTTGTGATTGGGGAAGGGTCATGGCCTTTTGTGGGCGGAGTCAGGGGTGCTACTCAGCCCCATCCCGGGAGCACAGTGAAGGACCCCCCTACATCCCTCACATCCTTGGCATCCCCATCATACATTCAGGTTGGTGAAAACCCCCTTTATAAATATTTGAGCCATGAAACTAACTCTGTTTTACCTATACACATAGACTCAGTGTTTTAATTTACAGAGTTTTCCAAGAATACAACCATCACATAAATTGAGGGAATATTACGTTTGCTTTGGTTGGAATTTTATCAAGACATGTTCACAATTTTAGAAAATCAGTTTGCTGATGGCAATACCACCAGAGGTTTTTGTATTGCCAAAAAACACAGCTGTCCACATTTGTAGCTGCTGCATTCATGGTAATTCTACACATAGTGCAAGCAACTGACTATTTTATTATGTCTTCTGGTGTAGTCATGCCTGAGCATTTACATAATGAAATACATCATTTTATTATGATTTTACTTTTCTTTCCTCTTTTTGTTACAATTGGGGCATTGTATTGACTTTTTAAATTATGTATGTGGGTAGGTTATATTTTCTCTAAATTTCACTTTAGGGTAGCAAATGAGGCACTACAAAGGGTTTGTTTTAAAGCAAAGACATTATGTCGACAGAATTAAAATCACTGTGTTTCCTTTCCAAAGCCCCTTCAGTTTTGCCAGTTGAGCCTATCCCATGTGTGAGACTATCTTTCTAATCTGTCTTCCTGAAAAAGGGATATCGCCCTGAAGAGAGGTTCTGCAGATCCATTTTGAGAGACAGGAAGGTGGGTGCCAAAAATGACTCTAAAATAAATGTACTTCTTCAAGCCATGAATAGTGAGACCTTGTTCCTACAAGACAGCACCTGGATTCCCCCTACCCTCTGCAGAATCCTATTTCCCAAAGACAATAATCCAGCTAGGACTAAACTGGAAGGGGCCCAGATTCTGCAGAAGCTTCTTTTTCATGCCTTTTCGCAGCCATCTGTATCAAAGTAAAGAGCAAAATGTCGGGGGTGGGGAGAAAAGACACCTTGAAAAATCAGTGCTCCTGCTGTCCTGCAAACATGCAGCATGCGCTCTGGAGCTCGGAGAGCAAGAAGGGTGAGGCTAAGGCTCGGGTGAGGTAGAAGAGCAGGGGAGGAGGCGGGAGGGGTCTCTGCACAGACATACCTCACTTTACTGCACTTCACTTTTATTGTGCTTCATAGATATTGCTTTTTTTTTTTTTTTAACGAATTGAAGATAAGACCTCCTACCAGCAAAAAGATTATGACTCACCGAAGGCTCAAATGATAGTTAGCATTTTTAGCAATAAAATATGTTTAATTAAGTTATACCCAGTGTTTTTTAGATATAATGATATTGCACACTTTCAGACTACAGTATAGGGTAAACATAACTTGTATATGCACTAGGAAACCCCAAAATTCATGCGATTCGCTTTATTGCAATATTTACTTTGCGGTGGGTCTGGAACCAAAGTTGCAGTATATCTGACTTCTGCCTGTGGTTAAGTGCACAGGCTCCGAAACTAGATTGCTTGACTTTAAATCCCAACCCTGCAACTTACTAGCTGTGTGACCCTGGACTGGTTATTTAACCTCTCATTTTTTTCTACCTGCAAAAGGGAAATAGTGGTAATACCTACACTTCTTAAGGCTGCTGTGAGCACAGTGCCTTTCACATAGTGAGAACTTCAGTTGCACTGCAGCCTCATAAAGCTGAAAACAAGAGCATCCTGCCCCATCACTGGTCACACTACAGAACCAGGGAGCACTGGGCTGAGAGCAGAGCCCGGGCTCTGGCTCCATCTCCCCTGTGGACCACTCACACTCAACTGGCCAGCAGAGAACATCAATTCCAATTGCAATTCCCCCATTTTACAGATGGAGATACTGAGGCCCGGAGAGGGGAAGAAAATGGACAGAGCTCACACAGCAAACTAGTGTTTGATTCCCAGCCTAGACGCCTCCCACAAGCATCACGCTGCTTCTTAAACTCTAAGCATCAGTTTATACATCTGTGAATGAAGGTGATTGTCAAGGGGTGGCACCAGAGATCACTGAATGCAATGACAACAGGAAAAGCCCTCAGCAAGCCCTTATGAAGTCTTCACCAACTCAAGAAATGTTGGCCATTAATCAGCACACAGTAGGTGCATGACACATATTTATTGCATGCATTGCATTATCATCTCTCAATGGTGGGTAAATTTCCCAAGGGCAGGGCCTGCTACATCAGAGTACCTGACATGGTTTGTTCTGTTCGTTGAGCGAATGAATGACAGCAAGCCTGAAAACAGAACTGGAAAAGAAAAATAAAAGGAAAAGGAACTCTGGTGTCTGTAACACAACGGAAAGCAAGAGATTGCAAAGAAAGAAAGAAGTCCCTTAAGGAGTGGAAAGAAGTCCACTCCCTTATCCATTCCTTCCATATCTGTGCCCTTTGTCAGGCCCCAAGCTGGGCACAGCCGGAATCACTGGGATGAAGCAGAGGAGCCCCCAGCCCCTGCAACCAACAGTCTGATGGAGGCTCAGAGGCAGTCTCATGGCTGAGCACATTCTCTGTGGGAACAGGGAGGGCTTCCTGTGGGAGGAACCATGCCAAAAAAGTATGAGGACCCAGACAGGGGATAGAGATGCAAGGAAGGTCATCTCTCCAGAGCAGAGGGCACAGAGATAATGCCCAAACATAGGAGAGGGTCTGAAATGCAACCCTGGATTTGTCAAGCCATGGCACACCAAGCAGGATGCCTTTGTGCCTTTTTCGACTTATTCCCTGTTGCAAGAGACAAAAATTGACGCTTCAGGGTATCCTTCAGCAAGGCCAGGCGCCTCCCACCCCAATTCCCGCTACGCCTGGACACCCGGGAGGATTAGCTAGTCCAAGAAGCAAGCAAGGAGTTTATGAATCCCTTGCCAATTCTGCACTGTGGTCCAAGGGGAGAGTGGCGTGCATCAAGCCGCCCCAGCACCTCGGTCCAAGGCGGCCTGGCCGCTAGCCTCTCCCTCCAGTGCTCGGGGACGCACAACGTCCCCCGTGTTCCTATCCGTCGGTGGGCCGGCTCCCCGCCGCCCGCGCCCCTCGCCTCGGCGCGCATCATCTGCTCCGCTGCCCAGCTCCCGGCTGCCGCCGCCGCGCTCCCCGGGGCCCGCAAAGCTGGCATCCGTTGTTACCATAACAAACTCAATTGTTCTCAGCAGGGCCCCGGCAAATAAAGTCATTCATTACGGGGCTCTCCCGGCTGCCGTGGGCTGCGCGGCAATCAGCGGGCCGCGGGCTGCCCCCTCACGGGCCGAGACACGCGCCCGCGCCATTACCTGCCGGCGCCGCGGCCGCCACGCTGTGCCCCGCGGCCCAGCCGCGCGGAGCCGGCGGGGGGAGCGCCGGCCTACGATTAGTTTTATCTCGGAACGTCAATTGACTTATACTGATTGGCTTCCTGCCGCCAAATGTCAATTAAATTGCAAATGCTTGGCGGAGGCCGGGCGGGAGGGCCGCCTCCCTCCCGAGGGCGCCGCGCTCTTCCTTCTTTTTGCTCCCTGTTCTGATGCGGTCCAATTTATTTCTCCTTCCATATCACGCACGAAAACCCTGATGCCCTCCTGGAAGGCTTTTGCCCTCGCTTCCGGGCCAAGGGGGCGCCAGGACAGCAGAGCCGAAGAGGAGGGTCTGGCCTCTTGTAGGGGCTTATCAGCAAGACGGCACCGCGGAAACCTTGGAAATTCCTCAAAGATCTTGGCAACGAGTCCCGGTGCGACCTTGAGCGAATCCCTCTCCTCTCAGCTCAGGCCTGGCTTTCTTTACCGGTCCAGGGACTTGAAGGAGGTGGCAGCTGAGGCTCTGTGTCTGGGCGTGGAAGGAACAAGGTCTGGCGGAATCACTAACATTCACCTGGCCCTGACGCAGTCCCCAGTCATTTAGGGGCACGGTTTATCTGCTCAACAACCCTCTGAAGCAGGTATTACTATCCTCCCTTTACAGGCAAGAGAACTGAAGCACAGGTTAGGAAAGTTGCCCGAGATCCCCCAGCCAAGAAGTAGCCCGTTGGATTTCAGGCTGGGTAGCCAGACTTCAGAAGCTTGTGGTTTAATTATTGTGCCCTGTAGTTACAGGCAGAGGTAGTGTGAAGAAATAAGGAAGAGAAAGGGACAACCTAGTCCTGAGCATCTGCCACTGCCAAGAACTGTGCCAGGCGTTTTACATTCATTATGAAATCCTCACAGCAACTGTATGACCTAAGGATTATAGTCCCCATTTTACAGATGGGAAAACTGACCCTTGGAGAAGTTAAGAAATCTGTCCAAGGTCAGAGAGCAGGCACATGAAATTAACTACAAGGATACCTTCACACCTCGATAGAGCTTTACAGTTTACAAAGCACTTTCCCACACATTACTCCTCACTGAATTTGCACAAGACTTTGAGGAAGACTCTCTGCTCTCTCTTTTGCTGCTAAGAAAACCGAGGCCCGGTATGTGTTGCCCAAGATCACCAGCGTGGGACTGCAAAGTCATCACTCTAACCCAGGATCCTGTGACTCCAAGTCCAGTGCTCCAAACTCTATTTCAAAGAGGCTTGAGACAAGGATGACTCGGGCATAGGCTCTGCTCTTGCCTGGCTCCTGCCCCCCTCATTCTGTGAGAAGGGACATTCTGTGAGCTAAGAAGGGACACAAGTCGTAACTGGAGTCAGGCTGGAAAATGCTTAGGGTCGTGGGAAGCGCAGGAAAAGGGGCTCCTGGAAAAGAAGACATTTGCTGGAAGGACTGACTGTACATCAGACCCCCAAAGAGATTTTGTTGCTTTTCCTCCATTGTCTCCCATAAACCTCTCCCTTTGCTGCTTCTGTCTCCTTAAGGCCATGTCTTGGGAGAGAGGTATGCAGGTTCTTAACTGATAAAATGTACTAGCATTTAAAAGATACAAACCTGACTGATCCTTCTTTTCAGAAAAGAGATGTTAGCGGAACAAAAGTACCATTCAAAAGTGCTGGATGGCATTTGTGTCTCAGACAGAAAGGAGATGAAGAGAGAGAAGATGGAGGAGGAGGGAGGGGGAACAGCAGGGAGCAGGGAGGAGGGAGGATCTGGAGCTGGAAGGGTTGTATGGGCTCATTGCATCCAAATCAAGGACCCAGAGGGCAGGGGCCTAACTGAGATCACACACAAGATAGGGGCCGAACTGGGACACGGGGCCCCATCACCCCAGGACCAGCTCTCCTGCCTCTGCAAGCTGCCCTCATCTACAGCTTAAATTATCAGCTTCTGAGACATGGAGCTAAAATTCTACCAGTCTTAATTCCGGTGGGTATGTCCTTTTTGTTCTGATCGTAGCCTGAATAATCCTATCATTAGACATAGCAGTGTAAATAAAATTACCATTAAAAAATAGAGAACGAGAAAACAAACAAAAAAACCTTGGAATTTAGAAAATTATTAACAAGGTCATCTTGAGGAATCTGGATTCAGGGTAAAACCTGCTCTGATGATAGAAATAATAGTAGCTGGTATTTTAAAACTTGCCATGTGCCAGTCCTAATCAAAATATTATAGGTAACGTTTTATAACTACCAGGAAGAGCAGGAATTATTTTCCCCTTTTGACAGGTGAGGGAACTGAAGCTTAAAGTAGATAAGGCCATTGTCAAAACTCGCACAACTAGTAACTGGGAGGGCAGGGCTCGAACTCCAGTCCACTGCCCTGCCTTGGTTTAAAGTCCACATGTGATCACCCAACTCTACTTGAACCTGACCAACTTGAAGGTCTGACAGAAAAGTGTACATAGCGGTGTCGGAGAAAGGCACAGAAATGGGGTACCTGAGTAAGAAAGTGGGGTCTGAGCCAAAGTCCCTCTCAGCTCAGCCTGGCAAGGCGATGAGGACCAGGCAGAACTGGGGGACGGGGGGGGGAGTGGAACTGAAGCCCTATATTGGAGAGAGGTGAGGCTATTCCCACTGGTGTCATCCTGTTGTGACTGCAAGAGGCAGACCAAGGTGGCAGGGAAAGCTACTCTGGAACCAGCCACCTGGAGGCCAGCCTCAACACTGCCTCTGTGGAGCTGTGTAACCTGGGGCAATTTCCTTGATCTCTATAAAATGGAATTTACAAGGGTATTTACCTGGTACAGTGGTGGTATTAAATGTATTAATAATTTAAAAAATATATATTAAACACTCAATAAGTGCTAGCCATTATAGATGCAGTTCTGTTTGTGGCCATGAGCTATATGCACCTGGAACATATGTTCAAGTAAGGCAGGCAGAACAAGGGCCGCAGGCCCCAGCATGCATGTCTGTGCATGTGTGTGCATATGTGCATTTAGACCATGGCAGAGCTCCCTCTAGAATAGTTATCATGAGATCCTTTCTATGGGGCCAGAGTCGGCAGGAGAATGGAGACTTTGAGGTCAGGCAGGAGTGGGAGGATGTTTGATGTGCAAGGCTCTGGGTTCGACTCAGCAGTCTGCGCCTACCAGATGGGCCCCAGGCTTCTATAACTTTCAGTCCTATTCAGTACACAGTTGCTACCATGAACCGGGCCCTGTGCTAGGCCCTAGATAAGAATGGTGACCACTATATTGTTCCGGCCCCCATGGGTCTCACAGTCTCACTGAGAAGACAGATAAGTGACAAATGGGAATTTCTGTCAACAGGCGGGTCCTGTGTGCTGCAGACAGAGCTAGAAGAGCTAATAGTAGAGAATCAGGGAAGGCTTCCCCTGGGAAGTGACATTTAAGCTGGATCCTGCGGTTTGGCCATGTCAGCTGGGTAAAAATGGTGGGCAGGCGAGGACAGTTTTTCAGGCAGTGGGGATGGCACCAGAATAACAGGCACCTTGAGCACATATCATGCATCAGGGGTCATCTTGGGCACTTTACATGCATTACCTCATTCAGGACACATAACAACCCAATCACAGGCACAATTGGTGCCCTTGTTTTACATGTGGGGAAACTGAGGCTCAGAGAAGTCAAATAACTTGCCCAAAGTCACACAAGCAGGCACTGGTGGAGTTAGCACCAGAACCCCGGTTGCCTCGCCCTACAACCTGTGCAAGTAACCTTTAGGCTATGAGCAGGAAAGAACGAGAGGTTATCAAGGCATGGGAAGAGGTTTGGTGTGCCTGCAGTGAGCATGAAAGGCGGGGGGTGGAGTGGGATGTGGCTTATGAGATGGGCAGGGTCTGAGCACGGAAGGCCTTGCAGCCTTGTGAAAAAGTTTGGCTGGCTTCTCAGAACAACAGGCAGATTTGAACGGTGAAAACCCTTCAGGCAAGTCACGGTTCAGAACTGTATTTCAGAGGTGCCACTGAGGCTGCTATGTAGAAGGTGGGCTATTTGGAGAAGTCAGGGACATAGCAGGTGGGGACCATTAGGAGGCCACGGCAATAGTCCAAACCAGTAGAGGACATGAGTCGACCAAGGCAGTAGCAGTGGAGACGGAGAAAAATGAACAGGTTCAAAAGATATTTAGGGTAGAGATGCAGTGACGTTGAGCAAACGCCTGCCACAAAGGCTTTTGTTGTGGCCACAGGCAGAGGCACAAACTTTCTGAACTGTGATGATGGCAGAATGCCTGCCCCTGGCTAGCTTAAACTCCAGGGAAAATAACAAATAGCAACCCCTCCCTCTCCTACAGCACCAGAAAAGATTTCAAAGCATTTCCCAACCTGCTGTTTTATACAAAAGTCTGTGAGGGAGATGTTAACTATCATCCCAACAGGTGGGAAGTGAGCTGCCCAAGGTCACAGCTGAAAGAGGATGAACCTGAAACAAACTCCAACTCCAGGGCTCTTTCTGCCATACCATGGAATGTCAGAACCCAAAGACCCTTAAAATCATCTGTTCAAATCTCCACATTTTACATGAGGAAAACAAGGCAGAGAGGAGTGACTTGCCCAAGGTCATACAGCAAGTAAAAGCTTAGAATAGGAACCAAGAACTGGACTTCCAGCGTGGTTTGTATCAGGACATCTGCACCTGATATCCTGCGAGGGGTGAGGAATGACCGTGTTGATCCCCAACGGCGATGGTCCCACCTCCCTGTGCCCTGACTAAATATTGGCAAATAAGTCAGACTCTGGCAAATGGTCTGCCTACCTGGGCCCCGCTGCCCCCCACCAAGTTACCAGCATACCACAAATGGCCAGTACACACTGCCCTGTTACCCCCTCTTGTCCTTAATCCTGGATGGCAACTAAGCTGTCTTGGGTCAATGGTGCCACCTGGTGGCTGGTGCTGGTAAGTGTCTGACCCCTTTGTCATAATCCTCCTTTCTAGTCTCTCTAGCCACACCTTCCTCTGTCTCCTCTCCTAGCCCAGGTCATCTCACTACAAGCAACCTCCTTCTCACACAAGTCTTCTCTAGCGCCTTTTATCCTCCCTCTCTCAATGCCTATCAAATTACCTTAAAACATTCTCTTTTTCTCCCTCACCTCCACTGTAATCCACTAGACCCAGGAAGGACTAATGCAAATGATAACGTTGTACCAGTGAAAATAAAAACTGGACATTTCAAAGTGAAAATACACACATACACACATGTATGCACACACACGAGTGACTAACCACCGGCATTCCAGAAAAACCTGGAGGTTCCTATGCAATCAGAACAAAGATCTCCCTTTCTCAACTGCTTTGCAAACCTGCTTTTCCTCAAATGCCAGGAGCCAAGATAAATACCAAACCCACTTTTTTATTTCATTTTATTGTTTCATTCCTAATCAATATCATTTGCTTCTTTTCCCCCACCAAAACTACACTCTAGGTGGGGGTCTCAGGAGTCATGCAGAGCTAAACTGAGAAGGAGAGGCGTGTTGGGGTCCCAAACGCCCACTCCCCAGCTCTTACGGAGCTCTAGATGGCTGCTGTTGTCACCCAAAGGAAGCCCGCTGGAGGGAGATCAGACCTCAAACCCTGCAGACATTGCAGTGGAACTGAAATGTAGCTGTGCCTCTCTTGTGGAAGCTCCATCTTGGGGGAGGATCAGGAAGCACTACATCCCCTACTCTGCTAGAAGACAAGCCCAGCAGGTCTTGTCACTCCCTCCCCAGCTCAAAGACCTGCCATGGCTCTCACTGCCTTCAGGAGCTAAGAACAGGGAAACTGGGCACCTTTCTGAAAACTAAAACCACTTCACCGCTCTTCCTATCTGTGTGAGTAATGATCTCAGAGTTTGCAGCAGCTTGAAGCAGAGATTCTCTAAGTCTCGTCCAGGGATCCTTGGGGGGGCCCCAAGGCTCTTTTAAGGGGTCTGGAGGTCAAACTATTTTCATAATTACACCAAGATGTTACTGGACTTCTTCCCTCTCACTCTTTTACGAGTATACAGTGGAGTTTTCCAGAGGCTCTAGGATGCATGACACCACAACAGATCAGGTACAGAAGACATGAGGATCCAACTGTCTTCTTTTAAGTCAGACACTAAAAAGATTTGCAAAATCATGAAGCAATGCCACTCTAACTAAATTTTTTTAATTTAGAAAATAGAGTTCTCTCTTCAAAAATACTATTTATGTCTTATTTATACTGTTATTTTTAATGAATTACTAATAATAAATTAATATTCAAATTTTTGTTCATTTTATTTTTTTTTTAAAGACAATGGAAGGAACCTAAGTTGAGAGGCATTTTCTTTTTTCTTTTTTTTTTTTTAAGATTTTATTTATACTTTTAGAGAGATAGAAAGGGGGGAAGAAAAAGAGGGTGAGAAACATCAATGTGTGAGAGCTATATTGATCAGTTGGCTCTCACACACCCCCTCCTGGGGACCTGGCCCGCAACCCCAGTATGTACCCTGACTGGGAATTGAACCATCGACCTTTCAGTTCACAGGCCAGCACTCAATCCACTGAGCCACACCAGCCAGGGCATAAATTTTCATTCATTTTAATTAAGCCATATGTACTAAAAAGCTCCTTGCAGTCCTTTATCACTTTTAATAGTTTAAAGGACTCTCAAAATAAAACGTTTGAGAACCCCTGGCCTAGAATAATGCCAAAGGACTTGAGATGGGGCCAGGAGAAGCTTAGAATCTTGGTACCAAAAAAAGCCTTAGGAGTTTATTAATCTTATATGGTAGATGAGAAAACTGAGGCCCAGAAAGAGGAAGGGGTTTCCCTAAGGTCACCAGCAAGGCAGCCACAGAGTCAAACAGGAACCCATAGCCCCCGGCTCCCTCCTCCCAAGCTCCTCCCCTGGCCTCACAAGTCTCCAGGAACCTGGAACACTGCAAAGTCCCCGAACCGCACACTCTGAGGCTGAGGATCAAACCATATTCCAAAGCCAGAGAGAAAGGACCACGGGACCTTCTGCCTCACAAGGCAGCAGGGCATAAGGGGTGCAAAGAAAAGCACTGCATTCCACTTTGAGTCCCAGACTGCCCTGGCAGGGGCCTGCTCACAGTAGATGAGACTCTATGCCTGCAGCGGACCCCACACCTCTTGTTCTCAGCGACCCCAGAGCTGACTCTTTGAACTGAGATCCTCACACTGTGCCACCTGCCCTTCACATCCCCTGGGGCTCACCGAACACCAGTGTGCATTCCCATGGGAAAAGGAGCTGGTGGGGGGAGGGGAGAAGGAGCCCCGGGCAAAGCAGGTGGGCAAACAGGTGGGGCTGGGGTGGAGGGGGTGTTCAGTGGTGATGGCTCTCTCACGCAGACTCTACTCAGTGAATCAAAGTGAAACTCAGGGACCCAGGGGGGCGAGAGGAACTGAAACCTGGCCCACCACACAGGGGACAGGCCCTGGGCACTAGGGAAAGGCCCAAGGAACCCCTCAGATTCACCACCTGGCCTCAAGCCCTCTGCTTTACCAAGGGAGCCTCTGAAATCTGGCTGCCTGGGGCTCAGCTGGGAGGCCAGTGTCTGCAAGGCTGGAAGAAGCGGCCAACCAGGCCCGGCGGGGTGGAGGCGGGGGTGGGGGGGGGTGAAAACCTGACTTCATCCTCTCTGCTGCTAACTAGGCCCCGCCCACCCCAGGCACGCCCACACCCATTGGGCCCCGACCACCCTGCCTGTAGGGTGCGGACTGAGTGGCTTCAAACTCACTGTTCTTCTGGGCAGCAAAAAGGTGTGGCACCTCGGCCCTGTCCTACTGCCTCCCTCACCCCACCCACTTCTGGCTTGAGAGCCTGACTCCCTTCCCCGCACACACCAGCACACATGGCTCCATCGGGTCAGGGCCCTGCCTCCCTTAGGCTTCCAGCTTCTGCAGATTGGACTCAACCAAACGTGTTCTCCAGAGTCCACACTAATACTCCAAACACTCAAAGGCGTGCGTATAGAGAAAAATAGAGCACCAAGGCTGTGAGCAAGCTGAGCGGGGAGCCGTTTGGAGACCGCAGCCCCAGCAGCCCCAGCAGCCCCAGACAACTGTTGCCGTGTAAGGAAGCCCACCAAGTGTTGCCAGATCTGATGTTTTCATTTCCCCAAGAAAAGCCAGACATCTATATATGAAAACTTCTGATTGTTAAATGTGGGTAACTAACTCAAAGTCACTTTAAATACAGGGCAAGCCAAATAGAGCATGACTGCTGGGCTGGCAACTGCCACGTGGGTTCTAAGTGATGCCTTCCCCACACGTACCTTGGTCCAGGTCTCTGTACCTGCATGGCCAGCCTGAGGGTACATCCAGGGGACACCTTATGGAGGACAAAGGGGTAAGGGAGAGCTGCCCTGGTGAAACCCCAGGTGAGACCAAGACAAAGTGGTGGCCACTTTCTTCCCTCTCTGCAGAGCATGTCTGGTCGCCAAAGCTCCGTGTTGGCCCCTGGTGAATCCGAGGGCCTTGGTCGGCTATGAAGGACCCCGGGCCCAGCACTGACTATCTCGCCAGGGATTGGGCTGGCTCTGGAAACCAGGCAAGGTCAACAGGCAAGCCTTAAGGACAGCATTCCAGGTAGAAGGCCCTGCATGGATAATGGCCCAGAGATAGGACAGCTCAGAGACTTCACAGGGACAGGAAGCACTGAAGGGATGAGCAGGAGGAATGGGAGGCCAAGGAGGGAGTGTCAGGGCTCACTGTCAAGAGTTGAGGTTACCCCTACGGGCTTAGTGGGTCGGCTGCCTCCCCACCAGCGTCTGGTCAGGGTCAGCGTCAGGCTAAGGGTCCCTGGTAGCTTTCAACAGGGGACAGATGGGCCTACAAGAAGGGAAGAAATGAGGGGAGGGAAAAAAATGAGATTTGTCATATCAAATGGCAGCAGGATACCAAGGATGTTCTGAGTCCATTCTCTCCTAGTTTTTCTGGGTTTTTTACTGTGTGACCTGGTCGGACCCTTTCTCTTTTCCAAGCCTGTTTTCCCGTCTGAATAATGACTGGGTAACATGTCCTAGATGTTCTCCAAGGCCTTCCAGCTCTCAGAGGGGAGACTGGAGGTCCAAGCTGGCACCCCCAGCTCCCAGATGCCCAGCCCTCCCAGGCCCAGGTGCCCTGCCTCCTGCCCTCAGTCCTGGGGGCCTCCACCACCTTGTGAACGCAGGGCCACTCTTCATGGGAAACTGAGGCTTGACCCTTTTATCCTTCCGTCAGGAGGGCTGGGAAACCAGGAAAGCGAGTGGCCCTCCGTTCTGTGGCTGACACCTGGGGGCACTGTTGTTCAGTCCCCATGCCCACAGCAGTAGACTGTTACAAACAGGAAGTAGGGGGTGGGGCAGATCAACTAATTTCAGCTGCCAAATAGAACTGTGGCTGGAGCCTGCTTGCCCTCAGCCTGTGACTGGCCTCAGGGACTCACAGCCTCAGGCATCACAGCCTCAAGCCCCGGGCTCCCTCAGTGGCCATTTATTAAGTGCCTACTACCTACCACCAGGCCCTGGGGCTAAATCCATGGGTGTGACTTTATTTTATCCTTACAGTAACCTATAAAACATGCAACCCCTCTGTTTTTCAGAAGACAAAAGAGAGGCTCAGAGAGATTAAGTAACCCGCCAAAGGTTCCATCACAGAAAGTCCTCCAACCAGTCTGTCCCTGGCTGTGAGTCTGTGTCCCTGTCTCAGTACCTCACCACTTTATTTTGGGCTCAAATAAATCAGAGGTCTGTCGAATCTTGGTGCCACGAGGGATGCTTACAACTCCTGACTCAGACTCGGGGAGCAGGAGGAAAAAAAGTAGGTAGAACCACTTCCAGACGGAAAGCACAAGCTGCCCAGATTGTAACAGCCCCCAGAAGGCATGGGGTCCAAACCCGAATGCCTTCCATGGTTCTTCGGCCCCTCCTTTGCGCAACCCCTGCTCACACCTCCAGTGACGGGGAGCTTTTCCACACACCCAGTCCCCTTCTAGGAAATATGAAAAGTGTCTCTGCACTTTTGCTCCAGCCTCTGACTTCAGTCCCGAGCCCAGGAGCAGCAGACAGGGTCTGAATGTCCAGCAAAGGGAGAGGGTCCTAAGAAAGGAAGACCAGGGCCTACCCGCAATCAGGAGGGCCCTGGGCCCTGCCTGGTCTGTGAGCTTCCGAAACTCTTCCCTCCCCTGGATCCCACAGAGGTCTGCAGGGCAGGGCTGAGGTTGGGCTCCCAGCCTGGAAGAGGGGAGTTGGTAAGAGAGAGCAAGAGTGATACAGGAAGAAAGCAAATGAACGAGTGTATGTGAGAGAGGAGAGAATGCTAGACAAGGAGACAGAAGCGGACACAGAGGAAGTCTCAATAAACAGGGCATAAACAGACCGGTAACACTGGATGAGGTGCACCCCTAGACAGAAGACATGAGAAGAGACAGAGAGAAGACAGACTCCTCCAGAAAGAAGGATGAAGAGTCATGAGAGGAGCCCCTGCTAAATGCCCCCAAACTTCCCCATGGGAGTCTTGCTGGACTCGGCATCTCTTGTAGAGGACAGACCACTTCTGGGTTTTGGCTGCCCTTCCTGCACCTCCTCAGGCAGAGGGCAGTCCAGAGCCCAAAAGGCCGGGAATTCCACCTGCAATGTGCCCTCCACTGCCTAAAAAGAAGCTTCTGGCCCCCAGAGTCCACACTGGCGCTGGAATGGGCGGCTTTCTGAGCTAGTGAAAGGGATTCGCACTCGGCTGACCTCGGTGTGTTCAGGGCCTTTCAAACTCTGGGGGGATGAGGGGAGGGGGAGGTCGAGGGGACCTGAATGGGGGCGGAAGGGGGCCCCACCAGAGATCAAAGGCCCAGGAAGGAACAGAGGGTCTGGGGCTGCCCTTTCACCCATGGCCGCTATTCACAGCCCTGCCTGCTCTGCCAAGTCCAACTGCGCCACCACCTCCTCTGAGCCTTCCAGGGAGGGAGGCACTGCCTCGGGCTCTGTCCCCCTAGCCCAGCTGGATTCCTGAGGCCAACCCCCACCACCTTCTCCATGAAAGCTCTCAGGTCAGCCCAACTAAGAAATAAGAGGCTGCAAGCCACAGCTGGGCAGCACCCTAACCTGGCTCTCAGTGCCACCCACAAGCTTCCTGAGTAGCTCTGCGCTCTGGCCCTGTGCCAAGGGGCTGGGCTGGGACTAGAAACACCCCTATGTGATATGGCCGCTGGCCAGACAAGTCTATGTGAATGGCAGACTCAGAGTCAGGTTGAGGGGGGAGAAACAAGGAGGCAGAACCACTTCCAGACACAGGGAAGTTATTGAGACACTCCCCAGACTGTAACAGCCCTCAGAAGTCACGGAGTCCGAACCGGAATGCATTCTTGGCTCTTCTGCCCCTCCTTTGTCCAGCCCCTGCTCACATCTCCAAAGATGAGGAGCTCACTACTTTTCCAAAATAACACTTCTATCCTTGGTATAGGGTGGCTATTGCCTGAAAGCTGTTCCTTGCACGGAGCCATACTCTGCCTCCCTGTAGCTTCCTTTAACTTGCCCCAGTTGCCCTCGGGGTCCCCAGGGACCTAATCTGTTGCCTCTTCCACAGAACAGTTCATCTGAGACTTGGACACAGTGGCCACATCCCCAAGGCTTGTCTTGGAGGCAAACGTCCTGGGGGGAATCCTAGGATCTCTAGACTGAAAGAGCACTCGGCAATCCCGTGGTCTAACAGTGTTCTCATTTTTTTGTTTTTGCTACAGAACTCTTTACTCAGAGTTTTCTGTGGAAGCCCCAAATATCAAACAGAAGCACTCCCAGTTAAGACTCGCTACGCATACACCCTCCTCACTAATTGTGAACCCTCTACAGACATGTGGCTTATCCATCACACCAAGGAGCATTTATTGAGCACCTCCTATGTGCCATAACACTTGTATTCAAGCCATGTTATCCAATACAGTATCCACTAGCCACATGTGTCTATTGAGCACTTAAAATGTGGTTAGTGCAATTGAGTAATTAAATTTCTAATTTAACCATAGAATCACTGGAAAATATTTCTCTCTCAATAAAGTGCCACTTCCTCTAAGAAGCATTTCCAGATCTTTTTGATCACAGTCAGCCCCTCCTGCCTTGCGCTCCCCTCTGATGCCACCCTCCCCTCACATATCACCTTACACACTGCCCACTGAAGGGACCTGGGGCTTGCCAGTCAAGCACACCAACCTGTGAGCTCTAGAGGGCAGGCCCTCTATTAGTGGACTCTATAATCACCCACCCCTGCCCTGAAGCCTGGGCAGAAGAATGGCACCAGGAAATGCCCACAGGACAAAACCCAAATCCAAGTTAGAGATGCCTTTGAGTCAGAGCTGAACCAGTGACTCTGCTTTGCCCAGCCCCAGTCACCCCATCTGAGAAATGAGGGTGAGAACACTCAGTAGTCTTCCTCTTGCCCTCTAATGCCTCTTTTACCCCATCACCCTTCCCCCAGTCTGCTGAGGTCTCCTGAGAAAAATGGTGCCATAGTCTGCTGTCCCAATGGGCCAGCCTTCCAGGGCACCCGGAAATTCCCCTGTGTTTCCCCAGTGGCTGGTTCTTACTTGCTCACTGCACTCTGACCATGCCCTTCTGCTGGCAACTCTAGGTAGCGTTCCTTCCAGACAGCCTCTTGATGTAAGCAAGGGTGCTTCTGCCCCACCCCTCTACTCCACCAGAAACACTCTCTGTTACGCAGGGCAGGGAGGCGGTGCTCTGGTTGCTGCTTGGGTTTCCCATTTTTCCCAATCCTTAAGCTTCTGAGACCATCAATCATTCTCCCTTAGCCCCCAGACCACAGACTGGATCACCTCCCAAGTCTTCCTGGGGATCAGGGCTCAGTTACGAATTTCAAAACTGGGAGGATCTCAAAGATCATCCAATCCGGCACCTGAGTCCTAATACTGTTGTACAGCAACCCAGCAAGTAGCCACCTAGGCCTAGGCTCTACTTACATAGCTCTAGTGACAGGGTACTCACTATCTCTCTAGACCTGCCCTAGACCATTCTCATATTTACAAAGTCCTTTTTTATATTATACTGAGTGGAAATCTCTTCTGCATCTGCCCCACACTGGCCTCGGAGGCCACACAGCAGTCTCATTGCTCTTGCCCCCACGCCAACCCTCCAAATATCTGAAGGAAGCAATCCAGTTCTGCTCATTCTCCTCTTTGTCCCAAAATATCATTCAAGCTTTGAGGCATTTTCCAGATCCCCCTTCATCCAGGCTACACCCATCTGGACACATCCTAATTTGTCATTGTCCCTATTAAAGGTCAATACCCCAAACGGGCCACAGTCCTCAGGAATGATCCGACCGGCACAGAGCAGTCTACACTAACCACAAGCTGACCATTCAACATCTTTTCAAGCAGCTTGAGAGGCTGCTTGAAAACAGCGACCACTGGTCAGAGACTGAAAGTCAGTACAGCCCTCCACAAACACCATAAAGCAATCCCCCTCAAGACCTGTCTATTTGGCAGTAAACGTCAAACTAGATTTTTTTTTTTCTTTCTCTAAAAACCTCTGCCTGGCTCCCTCAGCCTCCAAGGGAGCTGTACCCTCTGGCCACTCCATTGTGATCAAACGCAGCCAAGCCCCAGCTTGGGCACTTCTGCTTCCAGTCCAGGGGACAAAAGGAGAAAAGGTGACACCACCAGCCCCATAAACCTGCAGAGATGGTAGGCCCACTGCCTCCTGCACAGCCACTCGCTGAGTTAAAGACCCCTGCCATTGGCTCTGAGTGTCAGGAACAGGGCAAAGAGGTGAGGCAGGTTCCCAAAGCTGTGCCTCATCCCCATGCACCCCACAGCTCCCAACGGAGGCCACGGGCCCAGCTTCTTCAACACCCGGGACACACAGACCACAGGCCAATCCACTGCCGGGCGGACTCAATTTTCTAGTTACAGATCTTAAGTACTCAGGCCTGTGCTCACCAGAACATACATCCCTTACAGGGAGCTGAGAATGGGAATTGTGCCGAGGAACAGAATAATTGAATCAAGATTTCTGTCACGCTGCTCTCAGGCCCTCGACCAAGGCCTTTTTTTTTTTTTTTTTTTTTTTCTTTCCTGACTAAGGTTTTACAGACTCCCAGGAGGTCACTTTTCCTCTCAAACTCATTAATGTCAGAGGCACTGGCAGCCCATCCAGGGGAAAGGAGCACCGGGTTAAGGTGGGCCAGTGTCCAGGATGGGGCAGCCAGCTCTAGAAGCCCCAGCTGGAACCACTGAGGGGTTGAGAAACACCAACAAGAAGATTGTCATCTTTGTAATCCCCAGAAGGCCCCTGCATGCCTTTCTTCCAGGCCCCAGGGCAGAGATGAGATGATTATTAACTTCCTCAGCCCCCACCATCACCCCCTCTGGAGACCTTTTCCTGAGAGAGATGTGCACAGCCCGCCCCCTGACCCCCCCACCGCAGGGGTGCCCCGCTCAATGCAGGACACCCAGCCCGTCCCTCTCCTCCAGGGCTCCTTCACAAAGGGGACACCGGTGTTGAGCTCATACGCTCCACACCCTGCATTGTGTCTGTATGCACATGGTCTTCTTACAGGCCCTAAAGCTCAGGCCAAATACACCTTTCTCCACTCAAGGGGTAAAGATGGGGGAGGCCAGAGAAGAGTCCACAGCCCCAGCCAGCTCCGTGTCTGCTCCTCCCCATGTCTCCTTGTCCAGGGAAGGGAATGGGCCTGGGTGGGGGACCTTCGGTGCTCTGCAGGTAAGGGGGTGCTCAGCGAGCATCTCTGCTTCCACCCCTGAGTGAGCGCCCTGAAGCAGGTCCCGTCAGGTCCGTCCCAGACCGGACTGTGCCCACATCTCTTACCTTCATCTCTCTTACGCTTGTTGGTGTCAGCGCTGGGAGAGGTGATGCCCAGGATGCCGCTGATGGAGTACGAAGAGCCAGCGGAGTCCGTGCTCACCGAGGACACCTGCGTCACGGAGCCCGTGGACACTGCGCAGAGGGAAAGGGGCTGTCAGGGCCCGGCAGGAGGCTGGGGGGATGCGCCCCCATACAGAGGGAGCGGAAGCAGAGGGCCAGCACAAAGGCATTCGCTCTGCACTGGGCTGGGTGTGACGACTGAGCAAGGGAGTAGAAGTGCAGGGACGGGAAAGAGAGTATGTGCCGAAGCCATTTGTCCTATAGCAGTGGCCACACCTGGGTGACTAAGGCAGGCGGCCTTTGGGCCACTTGCCCAGGTTCTGTGCTGCTGGGGAAGGTGACGGGGGAAGGTAGGCAGTGAGGAGGGCTGACAGTGCAGAAAGGAGCAAGGGACAGTGTAAGAAGGGCACTAGCTCAAATCCCAGTCTGTCCAAGGATACAGGGAGCAGGGAGACGGGAAAGAGGGGAGCTGGGGCTCACCGCCAGCCAGTGCTAAAAAAGACCCAGGCTTTCTCATTAGGCAGGATCACTCCCTGCTTACATACCCGCCCATCCATGCAGACACAAGTACCTGCACACTCACACACAGAGCCAACAAAGCTCCAAATGGCAGGCTATCCCTTCTTTTTAAAGTTCCTCACTGTCTTTTCTCCTTCCGGTTTACCTGGATTTCAATATTAATTACATAATATTGATATAGTATTATAAATAATATATAATGATATAGATACATATAATAACGATAACTAACATTAACTAACATAACTAACATAAGAAGCCCTTGAGAACTTACTCTGTGCCAGGCATTGAGGCATTTTCTCATTTAATTCTGAGAATAATCTTAGAGGCTAGCTCATTTATTATCTCATTGAAAAGGTAAAGGAACCAAGGCTCAGAGAAAGGAAGTGACTTGCCCAAGGTCACACATCTAATAAGAGGCAGAGCAGTGACTGGAACCCAGAAAGTAGTCTTAACCCCTAAAGTAATCTGCTGTTCGCTAATTAATAATGAAAATCAATAATATGCTTCATATAATACAGTGCTTTTCATTTGATACTTGCAACAACCTAAAGTGCTATTATTTATCCCTATTTAGCAAGTGAAGAAACTGAGGCTTCACAAATGTGAAGTGATTTGCTCCAAGTCACCTAGCCAACATGCAGTAGCACCATGACTCAGCCGTGCATCTACTGACTGAAAGTCTAGATCTCTCCCACCCAGAAATGTAGGCAGAAGTCAGCAACTTGTTGAGACTGAAGCCAGATCTCTGAGTTCTTGAGGATAAGAATGGAGGAGGGGAGGTTTTATGCAAGTTTTGCATTAACTCCTGGCCCCAGAGTCCAAGAGAGAGGCCAGCCAGTCAGTCACCAGGGTCCTCTCAAGCTGTACAGCTGAATTTCCATTTCTGGGCTGTGGGAATTCTTTCTTGGTTCATTAAAACCTACAAACCAATCTCAGACACATTTCCTTGGGCTATAACTAGCTGGAGGCAGGTGGAGCTGCCTTTGACTGGACCGGGTAGGAAATTACTAGAAATGGTGGCGATTGTGTGAGAAGCTGTTTGTTGCTTTCCTTGGAGCACATCCAGCTCTCACTCCTGCAGACCTAGAGGGAACAGCGCCTTTCTTCTCTGATTTTGATTTTAGATCTTCTTTAGGAGACACAGAAGTAGAAATCGTTAACTTCTCTTTTCTTTCCCCAGAATAAGCTACTCAGAATAGATTTATGCAAATCTCACAACCTTTTCTGTATTAAGGTGCAAAGAACAGAGGAAGAAGGAAGACCACAAGTCATTTGGTACTTTAAACAACAACTACATATAACCAAGGCTCACCATGTTGCTAACAGAGCCGATGAGATTAGTTCCAATATTTTGTGATTACACTAGACTCAAAAGACCCAGGTTCCGATTCTTGCACCACCACTTACTGGCAATGTGACCTTGGGCTGGTTATTTATTCTCTCTAAGCCTCCCTTTCCTCACTCCTCATTAAGTTTATAAACTATAAGGGGCTGTACACATATAAGATACAGTTTCTACAAAAATTTTGGACACAATACAAAGCATTCTGCTAACCTACAAGTACTATAGAATTATTCCTCTAACACAATTGAAAGAATATTATCAGTTACTCTTAGTTTGACATTCATTGCTGTGACCCGAAATAATTAAAAAGCCACACAAGTGAAATCTCAGCCACAAACATTTCCCCAAGAGCTTTTTTCAGTTTTCTTGGTCCCAGCTCAACAAAGCTGGTGGCTCCCTCCCTTTGGACACAACACCCTGAACTTTCTTCTTGAGTTGCATCTCAGTGCTCTGCAAACTTCTCTTTGTCACATTTCCCCGTTAGACTGAGAAGCCCCTGAGAATGGGGATTCTGTCCTGCCTCCTAATTAAAAAAGCAGTCTCCAGTGCCAAGGTCTGCATAGCAGGCGCTTATGCTTATGCTTTTTGAATTGATTAGTAAATGAAGAATGACTTTATGGCAGGGAGGAACTCTGTCTTACCTCCATCCAAAGAGGCAACCATGGAGGATCAGAGACCTCAAAGAGCACCTGCTTTGTGCAACTCAGTCCACAAATGGGGAAACTAAGACTCCAAAAAGTGAAGGGACTTACACAGTTTGCTGGGTGAGTTCACGACAGAGCTGGAACTCTAAGCCAGGCCTCTGCCTGTCCCCCATGACCACAGGGAGTTCAAATTTTCAGTTAAAGAAGGACAAAGGTGTGGAAGCAGTACAGAATCTGAGGTATGATTAAGCATAATTGGCAGGGACTGTGGCAACCCGAACTGTCAGAGGCTTGCTGAATGGTTGCCCACTTTCTAACAGTAGAATAACCTTCCCCCAGCTAACCAGAGGGGTCTCCTTTATCCCAAGTGGGGAAATAGTATGCATTAATTAGACGCATGTCTTTGCAGAGGAGGGAAGGCCAAAGGAAACTTCTGAACTCTTGAGTATAGTTGACCTGAGAACAGCATGAGCTTGAACAGTGCATGTCCACTTAAACATGGATTTTTTTCAATAGATATACAGACAGCCCGCCGCATCCCCTGGTTTTACATCTACAGATTCCACCAACTAACCACAGCTGGGAGCCTGTGGATGCATAGGACCTACTATATGCATTGTTCTGTGCCATTTTATATAAGGGGCTTGAGCATCGCAGATTTTGGTATCTGTAGGGGTCCCGGAACCAACCCACTGTGGATGTTGAAGGACAGTGAAGTTTGGGGGCAGTCAAAAGTTATACTCAGATTTTTTACCGTGGAAGGGGGGTGGGGAGGTAGTATGCCTCCCCTAACCCCCATGTTGTTCAAAGGTCAACTAGTAGGAAATATGACTCCCATTCTTACGAGTCATGGTCACTGTTAGACTTCACCCATGAGTGTCAGAAACTTCACTGACAGCCTTCGAAAGTTTACAGAGTTCCTGAGATCAAAGCGAGAGAGAGGTAAAGTTTGAGAAGTTTTGCCACATTTTCACTCAAGACTGCAAGTGCACAAAGAATTGTAGAAGGGCTCGTTGATAGAAGAAAAAACACATTCAAAACTACTTACTGACTAATGATGCAGAAAATGTTATGAATAAGTACCCCTTTCTTGATTTATTACTTTAATTATCTGACATTCTATAGACCCCCATTAGTGGATTTTTTTTTTTTTGGCTTAGATTTCAATTTTCTGTCTCATGCTGAAAGCTATTTATCATAATAATCAGTAAAATTCAAAACCTTTTAGCAGTATTTATAAAATTCATTTACCGGGTTCAGCCCTTGGAGAATGACAAAGAAGGCGCATTAGTACGTGTGCCGAAGTGTTTTATGCAGAATTATCTGTCCATAAGAATGATTAAAAGTTCTTTAGAATATTTGGAGCCCATTTGATTTTTAAATTTTTTTAAAGTTCTTACCAATGCTGTGACTGGAAGCTGGGACTGGCTGGTTGGGTGGCTGCTGTACTTTTGTCCGGATGATCCTGTGGGCAGTGGGAAAAAATTAATAGCTATTTACCATAACAGAAAAGATATCTCAACTAGCTATACACGGACAACCAGAAAACCCATATCAAGCTGGGTCATAGCTCAAGCTGGGGCAGAGGGGAGGGGAGATTATAAACCCAGGTTAGAAGTTAGGGGTTTGGAAGAATAATGGACTAGTCCCAACTCAGCCCCCACCTCCCTGGGTGTCTTTGGGTAACTTGTACCATTCTCTGGGCCTCAAGTGCCTCTTGTATAGAAAAGGACAGTGTGCTAATGTTATGAAGGCATCCCTTTCTGGAAACAGCTCTAGCTCCATAAATTCACTGAGAGACATTAGGGAGTTCCTTCCCTTCCCTGGACCTCAGCCCCCTGTCTGCAGAATGAAGGGACTGGCCAAGGTGACCTCTCTGTCTCATGGAAGCCTTCAAGCTCTTGTTTCTCTACTTTAGAGAGCCACAGAAGTAACATCCCCACCCATCAAAAGAGGATGTGAGTTGCTCTGAAACTAGAAAGGGTTAAAGTGCTGGCAAGAGAAGCTTGGCTTGGTTTGGCTTCGCTAAGTCCGCAAAAACCTGGTGGAAAAGCTTCTTCATGGAGCTGGGAGCCAGGGGTATACTGCCTTTTCTTTCCAGGAACTTTGATTTAGTTCTAATAGGAACCTGATTATGACCCTGGGCAAGTCGGTTCCATCATGGGCCTCAATGCAGTGAAGGAGCTAGAATACAGCACTCTGCTTACTTGAAGTAATTGAATCCTTCTCTCTCTCTCTCTCTCTCTCTCTCTCTCACGCACACACACGCACACACACACACAAACTGCTATGGGAAAGTCCAGTGTAGAAAAGGGATAATAGCGGTTCGGTCTTTCCTTTGCCACCTGGCAACTCTGATATCCTTATGCAGAACCTTGGGCTCTGGGAAGCTTACTTTGCAAATTTCCAGCTGGGACAACACATGGGGCCTCCATGAGACCCCAAGCTCTTTGTGTCAACCAGGGCCAAGCTAAAAAGTTCCTTTGGGGTCCGCAAGGAAGTTCCATGTGGGAGAAAACATGGATGGTAATAAAATGTTCAGCTTCTTTGGGAAAAGTTCTATTTGAGTCTCCAAGTACTCTCTTTTAAAAGAACATTAATTAGAGTTTTTCTTAATCATAAAAGTACTTTGCGCTCACTGTAGACCATTCGGACAACTTTAAAGAAGACAGCTAAAACCACATTTTGGTGTACAGTTGACCCTTAAACAACATGGGTTTTTGTTCAAGTGGAAATGTATATGTCCACTTACACAAAAATTTTTTCAATAACTATATGGTCAACCCTCAGTATCTCCACTTGGCATCCACAGATTCAACCAACTGCCAATCAAAAACGGTATTTTCATTCTGAGGTTGGGAATCTGCAGACTATTGCATTGTTCTATCCCATCTTATATGAGGGAATTGGGCACTCAGGATTTTGGTATCCACAGAGGTCCTAGAACCAATCTTTTGTTGACACCGAGGGACAACTATAGTTAAGTTTCTAGAGAATTAAAAGTTATATACAGATTTTCGACTGCTCAGGGGTCAGCACCCATAATTCCTGCATTGTTCAGAGGCCATCTATATTTCCTATACGCAAGCACTCCTGTGCGTATTTGGAAATATCCATTTTTTCATAAGAGAATCAAGATTAAATCATGTATGCAGTTTTGTGTCCTTCTCTTTTCAGTCAACATTATAGGAAAAAACTTTTTCACATTCCAGACCATTATTTCCGGAGGTTCGTTTCAAGCTGCACTGGGTCCCCATCTTGAGCAAATGGAAAGGAAAGACAGAAGTGGGAGGTGCCTCCACTTAACCTCCCCGAGCTGTTGCCACCGTCTGTGGTCTCACAGCCCAGCACTGGGCACCAAGGGTGCTCGGCATCCTCGGCTGGGAGCCTGGACTGAACGTTTCTGTTCACGCTGCAGCCCAACCACAAGCCCTCTGGAGCGCAGGCCACGTGAGCCTCCATAGCCTTCAGCCCTTTTTTAACAAGTCAGCATGAGTATTGCCTCAAATATATTCAGAGTGTTTGTTTTGTTTTCTTCAATATTTAAACCACTTATTTTCACTAAGCAAACATGCAACATATTGACAAAAACCTGGAAGGGAAGTAGTCTTTTTGATCCGCTGGAATTAAGCTAGCATCTGATCTAATCTTTACATTTTGTCTATGTCATCTTCTGTGTGTGTGTGTGTGTGTGTGTGTGTGTGTGTTTAAAGAGATATTGCTATGTGAACATATGACTATACCAGATGGAAATAGAGTTTATCTATATACAAATATATGGTAAAATACATCATAACCATTTCACATTGAAATCTAGCATAAAGTTTGAACTCTAAAGCATTGGCTAGCCATTAAATTTGTACATATGCAAGGAAAAGAAAATTATGATTTTCTTATTTTTTTAAATATGTATAAATCATTCATGAAATATTATCCATTGTTATAAACCATTGAGAGGCAGCTACAACATAATGATTAAGTATACAGGTTCCAGAACCAGACTGGAGTTTGAATCCTAGTCTTGCCATTTGCCAGGTGCATGACTCTGGATAAATAACTTAATCCTTCTATACCTCAGTTTCTTCATCTGTAAAATGGAACCAAGATTCATTCCTACCTCAAAAGGTTATTATGAGGATTAAGTTAATAATTAAGTACTTAGTGCTGAGGCTTTTGCATAGTTAAGTGCTCAATAAATGTTAGCTTGTATTATTAGTAGATCTTCATAAAGATTAATGACCAGCTTCAACCTTAAAAGGTTCATATTTCCAAAAATGATTTAAAAACACATGGGATCCCAATGGGAGCTGGGGAGGAAGATAAAGCAGCCATCCCCATAGCTGAGCAAGGTTGAAACAGGGCTCTCCTCTACGGGCAAGACCCGAATTGTAGGAAACCCTCCAAAAGTGTCCCCAGGGGTAGAAGTTGTGCCCATCTGCTTGCAGCAGCTGCCAAGAAAAGGACAAAGAGCATCGTCTCCACTGAGAAGAAATAACAGGGGCAACAACAAGACTAATTGAATCATAGCAATTCTAAAAAAATAAAAAATAAAAAAATAACAAGCAACATTCAGTCTTGTCACAATAAGAGCCACCCTCAGGACCTTTTCTAAACAAGAGACAGTGAGGGCTAATTGGCAGCTCATACTGACAGGTACAGCCTTCACTTTGCTGAGCGTGAGCATGATCCTGGGTGCCACGTGAATATCCTGCAATACAGGATCCAACAGAGGAGAGGGCTCAGCAATCAACTAGTCCTGAGGAGTGAGAAAGCCAGGATCCAGAGTGCGCAAGTGACTTGCCCAGAATTACACAGCTAGTCAGTTCCCATGCCTGAACACTTTCTGTTTTTGTTTTTGTTTTTGTTTTTAGTCACATTCAAAGGAAGTGTTGCCTCTGCTAAATACTTGCTGTATGAAGCATAAAACCTATTTGGAGTCAAAATCCATTTAGAATCTGAGAATTAAAAGCCCGAGGAACTTTAGATATTACAGGTATTTGTAAGGATACCATTTCAACGTCACCCCTACTCTTCTGAAATGCTAGGCCTTCTCATCACCGCCAACCCCTCACCCCCTCCCCGCCCACATACACACACAAAACTACATTGAAAGAAAAAGTCATGACTCCTTAAAAAAGGGCACAGGGAGAGAGAAATAAAATACTCATGTCTACTGCACTGATCAAACTGCCATTGGCACAGTAAAAATATTTGGCCATTAGTTGTGCTAAGAAACCAAAAGCCAGGGTCCACTGGCCAGGTTGGGAGAGGGCCCACAGGTGACATGCAGGCCTGTGACTGACGTGGACAGGAAGAGGGAGGGAGTGGGTGAACAGTCTCGGAAGCTTGCTGCGCAAGTTAAGATTAAGAGCAGGCTTTACAAACTGTTATCCTCAGGCCACATCTCCGACTGGACAATTTTTGTTTGGTCTGTACAATATATTTATTTTTATTTGAATTAGTTGCCAATGTTTCTAAGTTAGGAGCTTTTACACAAATACATGGATTTCTAGCTTCTTTTGAAAAAAACAGAACCCCTGGCAATGCTGGCCCCACATTCTCACATGGCAACAACCAGTTGGTGTTAACGGAGCTGCCCCTCTAAACTGGGAACGCCATCCAAGGTTCCCCACCACGTGGCCCCTGACTCAGAACCACGGGACTGGAATAGAAGATGGAAGAGTCCATTTCTCCCAACATCTGGGCCACCTCTGGGACAGTCAGCTCCCCTGGACACTCAGGCTGAATTCTAAGACGCCATCAAGCAGCTTGTGAAGCAGCTCAGCATGCATTTGTCCTTAAGGAGCAACATCAACATGATCGTTTGTGTTCTGGGAAATCTCCCATAAGCTTAGCAGAGCTGGTTCAGTGCTGTTTAACCCCATGCCAGTCATGGTTCCCCAGGCTGGTTCCCCAGAAGACAGAGGGAAAGCACACACTTCTAGGGGTGGACAGTGAAAATGACCCTGTGGCCACCAGAAGAGCTCAAAATCCAGCCACCACTCCCTCCCTAGCTGTCTGAAGTGTGGGAATAGTGAGAAGCTGCCTCCAACGGAGGCAGGGGTTGAGAGAGGGAGGACTCTTTTACACAAAGACATTTGCAAGACAGTTATTTAGAAGTTGTATCCGTTTGAGTGCAGTGGGAGCTTTGCCTTCCTAGAGAGAGTAAAACCATGCTGGCACGGCTCAGGCTTTCTTGGCGGAGGGAGGACAGAGCGCAGCAATAGGAGATTGTCCCACACTTAATTTGCATTGCAGGGTCAATTGTAAAAAACACCAGAGAACTCTCGCTGACGAATGTGGTGAGGAGCAGAGAGTGCTCTTGGAGAGGAGCCCCCATTGAGGAGCACAAGGGAAGGGGCCACGAATAGCAGAAGAAGCCTGCACACAGGCAGCAAAACATGCAGGCTGCCAGGCTCAGAGAGGAAGGAGGAATGGCTTTGTACCCCTCGCCTCTCTCTCATAGATCCTCAGTTCTGTCACTGGCAGAGTCCAACAGAGCAGTGGTGGAAAGAGACAAACCCTCCTCTTACCATCGGGGGCCCAGGCCCAGTTCCCTTCTCTATGTCAAAATCACTGTTCTTCTGCATTCCCCTTTTGGGCCTCAGTTTTTATGCCTGTCACAGGATCGATTTAGGTTTTGAGAGCTGTAGAAGACCACACATGTGAAAGCACCTTAGAGGCACAACGAGCTGGGTCACCAGTTTGGATTAGGACACTCAGGCGGCCCCTGAGACTAGCTGAGGTGCCAGCACCCAGCAGCCAGAGCCCCGCCCCCACCCCAGCGCAACACAGCTCTAGGCACAAATCATCAGCTGAACCATGATTTCTGTAAACACCCAATCAAGTACCCCCTTCCTAGCGTCTGCCACATCTGTATCATCGTTCTCTACTTTGTGTGTTTCCTTCAAATAACTTACTTCTTCACTTTAATAGGTAATATTCATTCTTTACTATAAATGGCGCAGGGGAGTTCATGAAGTTCACACTCACTGGTTTGGTGTGCTAGTTATGTATTTCTAAAATACATTCAAACCAATTCATCACAAAACGGTTTTCCTCCTCGTGTTACAGAGGATAGAAGCTGGAGCCCTGCAACTAAGTTATGCTTGTCCTGCAAGGCATTTTTTGCATGGAAATTAGTTACCACTGTTTAAAAATAGAGAGATTTCATATATACAAGCATACGTATGCACACGTACACGCAAGTCCTAGTTTCTAGCTTCCCTTTAAGAATGGAAAAAGGTTGGCAAACACTGGGCTCACGTTTCTGGCAGCGCTCAGCTGGAGCTGAGAAGCAACAGCCCCTCCGTAGGCCTCGTCCTGTCTAGTTTGCCGCAGACCCAATGTTTCCCTATCATTTCATGCCCGTCCTGCTTCGCTTGTTACATTATCTGTCTGGCCTACATAGGCGTTAGAGTTTAGGACCCCCACAAGCAACCTAGAGTTATTTTTCGATCCACCAATTTCACTTCTACCCTACACTGGGAAATCTTTGGGCCCCCAAAGCCTGATCACGGGTTTAGCAGGGTTCATCTGCACAGCAGGCTGACTGCTCCTTCACTGCTCTGGGCAGTATGTGCCTCATTTCACGTTAGGGCTTTTGGAAACCCAGAAAAAAACATCATGTTGCTTTGTGTCATGGAAATCCTGCAACAAGCCAAAAGCAGGGGACTCACAAAGCACCTTGAAGCCCCTCATAATCCAGAAAAAGAACAGGAGTTGTTCTTCCTGAGCCCACCACGATAGCTGTCATATTGTACATAACTCAGGCTGCCCAGACTTCTACGTACACGCCAGAATCCCAGTCTGAACAAGGAGCCCCTCTAGAACAAAGACTAAGAAACTGTGTTTCTGATTCCCCTCTCTCTTCTCAGTACCTTGTATGATGTCAGGGCCAAGGTTTACTGAGAAAAGAAAAATAGGGTAATGGTTTATGAAATACCAGGGCTCAAAACATTAGTACACATTCACACAGCGGTTCTGTGACTTGAGTCACTACAGGAGGAATAGTGGTCAGATCAGAGAGAATCTCAGAGACATTCTAGTAAGATCGCTCTTTCTCGTGGGTGTGAAGGGTTCCCTGGTCCACACAGGTTCAGCATTGACAAGGGTAGGGCATAACCTTGAAGAAACAGGAACTGCTCGAGTTTTCAGTCTGCTGCTTCCTTTCTTTTTTTCTTTTTCTTTTTTTTTTTTTTTTTTTTTGTGTGTGTGTGGAGTTTATAGAACAGTCATTTCTGTTTATCTCACAACTTCATCCCTGACTCTGTGGGTTTAAGTAGAGTTCAGACTGTACCACCTACAGTGGAAAACTTTCTTTCAGGAATTTATTTTTAAAGCTCTGAGAGCTCTGCTAGGTATAGCCTGGATCCGACTGGAGAGGAGAAGGAGCCACTGTGGCTCCCAGGAAGATCCAGAGCACAGCACTCACGGTGTTTCTCTGCTTCTTACTGTTGGTGGGTAAGATTTGGGGCACCTGGGGAGAGAGCAACTCTCTAACTCCACAGCATCTTAGCACCCAGAATATTACTCTTGGAGATCACAGACCCACATTGGAACCACCAGGGCCCTGGGCTCAAAGAGAGGAAGGGCCCTGTCAAGCTCACACTTTGAGTTTGGGGCAGACTGAGACAAGGAATTAAATCTCCCAACTCCAAGTCAAGGCTCTGTTCCCTATACTCAATGGCTCAACCTCTGCCCGAACCAGATGCAGGGATTTTCTTCCTGGGAAATTCTGAAACGAGCCAAGGCTAAGACTTTCAGCCTGGGCTTACAAGGATGAGTGAGACATTTGAAGGCTTAATCAGGACAATTCACTGTTAAGTGCTTCATACACAGAGCAGGGTAGTAAAGAGAATGATAGAAATCACTCTAGACTCAGAAGAATCTCAGAGAGCCAGAGGGTTGGCATGGCCTTCTCTTCTTGAGGCTAGAACTCCTGCCCACTTTGGAGAGGAAAGGGCACTCGAGAGACCCACCTGGCCCCACGAGCATCTCTCTGGTCTAAGGGCCCCTAAGGGGCCTCGGCGAGAGGAAAGACCAGATCTTCAGAAAAGGTACACGCAGAGCTCCCAGAATGCCCCACTCCACCCAGCTCCCTAGCCCCCCACAGGCAGCAGCCTCTCACCTGTTGATGGAACTGACGCTGGGCACCGTGTCATTGTCACACACTCGTTCTGACAGCAGTCGGTCCCTGATCTCCCAGGCAAACATAGTGGGATTTTGGCGTTTATATTCAGCTATTTTTTCCACCACTTTGGGGGTGGCAACCTTTGGTTTGGATCCTCCAATTACCCCAGGCTTGATGCTCCCCGTCTCATAATACCTAAGACCAAGGAGAAAGGAGCTTAGCCATGAGGAACAGCAAAATTTCGGCAACAAAAAAACAGGCTACTCTGTCCAGAAAAGGTTCAGATCTGTGCTGTCCAATGAAGTAGTCACTAGCCATACGTGGCTTCTGAACATCTGCAATGTGGTTCATTGGTACATGCTGTAAACTTAATACATACCAGATTTTCAAAGTACAAAAAATGTAAACTATCTTATTAATAATTTTTATATTAGTTTTATTTTGAAATGATTTTTTTAATACACTGGGTTAAATAAAATATATAATTAAAGTTAGTTGTATCTGGTTTTTTTCTTTTTTAAATGTGTTATTAGAAAATTTTTAATTTCATATGTGACATTATATTTCTATTGGACAGTGTTGCTCAGGATACTATGCATTCATTTATTCCTTTATATTTATCTACCATTTTATGGTTTACGGAACACTTTCAAGTCAATTTTCCCATTTGATCCCTACAACAGTTCTAAAGCACATGAATGTTTTGAATAAGTGAATAAATAAGTGAATGGGTCCCTATCTATAGTATAAAACAGAGATCCAGAGAGGTTAAATGGATTGCTCATGGTCACAAAAAACCCATTGGCCAAACCAGTACTGTGGCCCAGCCTCCTGAGCTACAATTTCCCCAGAGAGTGGCTTGTGCCTTTAATCTACCACCTTTCCCATCCCCCTAGGAGATTCGTCTGTCTTCTGTAAAACTGTCCCCTAAAATGCAACTTATTTTTTCAAAAGAAAAAAAAAACCCACAATAACCCTGGTGTAAAATGCAAGGGAGTGTTGGATTTCAGAATTAACTGGAAATATAGGTCAAAACCCAAGCAATCAAAAAAACACCATCCACAAGTCACGGCAGCTCTTTCAGGCACCTCCCCTGAGGTAAATCGCTGTTTCTAAGGGCATTTCCATGCTATCAGCTCTTCCTCGTTAACGCAAATAGGATGTCAGGGCTTTACAGTAAAACCGAGACCAGGGAGAAGAGTGCCATGAAAGATCATTTCAGGGTGACAAAATGACTTGATTCCTTTCCTGAATCTGAGCCTTCACTGGATGTCTCTCTCAACATTCACAGAGGAATTCTTGACTTCCTCGTGCAAAGGAGATTATCCTACAGTTGAAATTTCTTTTTAACCAGAAAGGCATTTTAGAAATGATGGGTAATTTTCAAACCTCACAGGAGTGTATAATTGGAAAAGGGAAGAGATGATCTTTTCATGGGATGGGTAGGAAAGGTTACTCAGAACAACGAGTGCTTATATTTAAAGCGATGTTGAAATTCTCAGCCTGGGTAAGTCTGGTTAGGGCCGAGTTAGTGAGTACTCTAGAAACAGATGAGATAGTTTGGGAGTGGTGATATGGAATTGGAAATTCTATTTTTCATTGACAAGAGTGAGTCACGTACAAATTTGGACCATAAGACAAAACTCAACCTATCCTCCTTTTTTCTGTAATTGCTGGAAAAGCGTTATTGATCATAAAAAGCGTTTTAGAAATACTTAAGAAAATACTCTTTTTTTTTTTTGCCAGACATCTAGAAAAGTACCAAAATCAAGGCACACAGCAATCTCTATTGCCTCCAATTATCCCTTCAATTTTACAATAGAAAGTCATTTGTTAATATCAGCACAACAAGCTCTAATTTAGGCACCGTGCTCTAAGGTTTACAGAACTCTTGCTTGAATTATCTCGATCCTCACACCAATCCTGCGAGGCCAGGAGGGTCTTACAGAAAGGAAAACCAATGATCAGAAGACTAAGTGACTTGTGCAACCCCTTTCTGGAAGTTAGGGACAGCCTCAGCTTTTAAACCTAACTCTGAATCTGGAGTTCTTCCTACTAGAGCAAACTGCTGCTTTGGTTGTAAAATTTTAAATAATAATAATTCATAGTAATAATAATCCCTTGCAACTGTAGAAAGCTTTACTGTTTACCAGGAATTTTAACATGCATTTTTTTCTTTCATTCACTCACTCAATAGTCACCGAGTGCCCACGAGGACACGCACTGTGGTGCAGGAAGGGTCAGAGACAGACAACCTTGTGCTGGGCACTCAGCATATGTTAGTTGCATGGAACTGCAATATTCAGGCAGCAACTCTGAAAAGGTGGCAGGATGAAGCTCCCCCCACCTTCAGCACCTGTCCTGCTTGTATGGCTGGGTGGCAGTGCTCGGGCTCTCCACCCATCCCACCTGAGCAGTGCCAACATAGGAGGCTATGCTCTTGACGCGAGAAGGCTCTGTCTTCCTTTTGACTGACACATAGGCCAGACACTTAGAAGGCAACCCTAACACTCCACGAAACCCCACCTGGCAACTGTGTCAAGTGAGGATTCAGACTAAATAACCTCCCTTACTTCTCAGCAAAACAGTCACGCGTCCCTTTGGCTTACACACAGCAGTCAAACAGCAGCCGTCAACACACAGTGCAGTTCAGTGCAAAGGGCATTAGTTTGGGAGCAAAGGGGTGTAGATGCTAATCAGTGGCTTTCATACTAACTCGCTGTGCGCCCTTGGCCAACTCACTTAGCCTCTCTGGGCCTCAGCTGTCCCATTTGTATAATAAGAGGAAGATGTTGGCCCTGCCTCCCTTGCAGCGCTGTTGTGAAGATAGAAATGCAGAATGATTAAGAAAAACTTTGTAGAACATAAAGAGCACGTGTTGCGGATTAAAATCCTTTGGGTGTTTATTACTATGTAACATACCACCAAATTCCAAATGGCCTGAACCTCCCAGACAGGCTCTAGAAAAAGAAGATAACAGCTGGGCTTTCTGGGTGGATTTAAATGGGGCTTACATGCCACCAGGCTGTGCCTCTCAAGTCCCTCTGGGACCTTGAACTTTGTGAACTGAAGGCCCACACTCCTGGTACACCGCCGCCTTCTAGAGATGATGGGGGTCTCACCAGCCCCAGGCACTCTGCCTGCCTTGCCATACAGCCGCTGAAAACGATGGCCACCACACACCATACACTCTCTACAATCTGTCACCCTGTGTGCGCCCATCAAATTCTTCAGTGACCAAAAAAAAAAAAAAAAAAATTCAGTGGATGGAACAGCCCCAGTTCAGAAATTCCCAGTCACACTGTTTTAGGGCTGAACTTGTTTCTTAAAAGGCAGTTCTAATTAGAGTGACATTTTGTCCACTGTGGTTCTTAGTTATGAAAATAATGAGCTATGAAATTCCAATTTATTGTTGACAACTTAAACGGCCAGGCACCGGAGCGGCGCGTAACTTCCGAGTGCCACTCTACCTAGTGACAAATCTATTCTGGGTCGTGGGAGGCTGCCGGCTGGGCCTGGGAGGATCCCTGTCCCCTTCAGTCTCCAGGGGCAATCTGGAGGGCTCACAGGCACTAGACTATGAGGACCAGGCATCTAGACATCTCCTCTGAGAAGGGCTCAGCACCTTGCCCTGAGAAGATTTCAAATAGCAAGCAAAATGTCGGCTCAGCAAAGATGTCTCAACAAAAACAAAGGAATGGCCTTCTTTTTCTCTCTCTCTCCCTCCATACAATGAAGAGGTTTCCCAAGGAGATATCTAAGATCCATCTGGCGCTCAGAGTCTGATACTGAGATAGTCTAAAATATTTTCCTTCTTTCGTTTTTTTCTTCATTTTCTTCCTATTTTTTTCTTCATTTCTCTATTTCTCTTTTTTAAGTCAATCTTTCTCTTTTCTCTATCTCCTTTCCCCTCTTTTCTTCTACTCTCGCTCTGATTCTCCATCCAAGAAAACCACCGTCTAACAAGAATACCACACCGATGTCGTGCCTTCCTCCTTGAACTCTGCCTGGGGCTCGTTTGTTGCCAAGTACTAACCAGGAGTGGAGCCCATGGCGTCCACGGCTTGCGGTGACCCAAGATAGGCAGGGGAACGAGGAATGACGCAGGGATCAAGATCCCTAAAGGGGCTGCCAGACCTCTGGCCCTGAAACTTCTTCCTTGGCCTCCAGCAAGGCTTCGCAAGGTTAAAAACTGTCGTTCCCTTCCATCTGAGAGAATTTCTTAAATTCCAGCAGATGGAAGGGAAAGAGCAAGCAGAATGTCACAATGTCACTGACAAACTTCAAAATATTTATTTCCTATTCAGGCATCTGTTCTCAAACCATAATGCAAGCTACAGGACAAAGGTTGTTCTCTGACCCGAGGAGAGAAATCCTGAGGGAGCATCGAACAGCTAAAATCCGAGACTGCTCCTGGCTGCTGGGGCAGACCTCTAACAACTTCACATGCCTGGAAATAAACCTGTGGCTTTGGTTTTGGGATATGGTGAGATGCGCATTGTCTGAGGGTCCTTAAGTCCTCTTCCCCACCCGGGAACTGACTGGCTGGCTGGACCTGGGTCAGCCACTATGCCGCTGTAGGCTTGTTTCCTCATCTCAAAACTGCTTTCCTCACCCGATTCAATGGGAATGCTAAAGGCTGTACAGCCCTCTGGGAGAATCAGCATTGTTAGCATTTTGCTTGCAGCAAATTGCTGGGTCAAGTGGCAACTTTCAAATGTCAAACTTGAGAGTTAGTGTTTGTTTGGATTTTTCCCCCTCTAATTTAATGTATACTTACGATGCCTGTCACAAGAAGGAAACAAAACATAGAAGGAAAATCCTGTAGCCCAACATAAGGATGATGATAACTCAAAACTGGAAATGACAGCCGACTTTATAAAATGGAATGTGCTTTTTGGAACCACTAAAATGAAGCACTGAACTCTGGTAATTTTGGTGATTTTTAACTTGTGGATTTCCTACCCAGCCCTGCTCAAGCCCTGGTCTCACCTAAGATGTGCAGGGGAAATTCCCAAGAACCTCTTACTCTTGGGTTCTTTGGAATAATTAACCAGGCTTTCAGAAAACATATCACCCCTCCTGCCTGAGTCCTCGTTCCACATGTCGCTGGGGTTTCCCAGGACTACTGTGAGTGGAATAGCCTCGAAAGGGCTTTGCAAACTCTAAAGTGCTGTGCATGTGGGTGTAAGTGATTCTCACTGTGACACAGGCACACTGGACAGCTGCTGGGTCATGTTTTAGGCTGTTATTTGAAAAATCAAGGGAAGCCTGGAGCTCCTGCCTTTACCTGCCAAGGATTTTGCTGACACAACCATGGCTGACCCGAAGCTGCCTGGAGATGTCGCAGGGCCTGACACCTTGATGAGCAAGTTCCACTATCCTTTGGCGGACTACATCCGGGAGTGGCCGTCCGTTCACAAAAACCCCCCCAAGCTGATTCACTCCTCCATGTCCTGAAATAGATCAGAAACAGAAAGCAAGGGAAAGGGTAGTTAGAACCAGTCACATAGAAGGTGAAATGCCGTAGCGACCACCCAGAGCCCCTCAGGCAGAAATGGCTGCAGACTGGATGTCTCAAGCCTGGGGTCTGACCATGCAGACTACATAAACACTTTAAATTGCTTTGTAAAATTAACCTTAACCTTTGTCAATCTTCAGCCAGTCAGTTGGGCTACTGAGGGCAATCATCTCCATACTATTTTTCCTTTAGTTACTAGCATTTTCCTTGTAATTCTTTTTTTAACAATGGAATATGTGAAGACCTCAGTCTATACTAGCAACACAACTTACTACATCCATGATGCTGAGGTCTAAGGAAAGCCTTGGGAGAAAATACATTTTAAAATACAGCAAATTTAAAGAGATTTTTAAAAATGAAACGCTTCTATTTAAAAAATGTCTTCAAAAGCAACAGGGACTACCCCATTAAACCTAGATATCAGGAGAAAAAAACGTTTTTTAGATCAGCAACCTGATTAAGGGCTACGTAGTTTTTAAAATTTTTAAATAGTATCTGCGTGGTACTGAGACAAAACCCAACCGCTGTCTTGACAAAAACACTTTCTTTAAGAAGGTGAGTCACATATCACAATAAAGCTGAAAAAAAAATAAACAAACAGAAAAGATGAGGCTGACGTGCAGATTTCACCGCTGCTCCCTCTAAGAGCACACAAAAGAAATGGAGCAGAAGATCACATGCCACTTTATTGCACTAGGATTTGCTATAGAGTTTTCCTAAAATTTTTCAAGTGTTTTGCAATTGACAAGCAGCTCTAAGTTTGTGCAGGGGAAATAAGAAGCTGAACAAGGCTTTTGAGTCCCAGGTTTTACAAAGGCTCTGTGACAAATTTTTTAAGTAAAAACAGTCTGGGAAAGAATCTCCTCTGCCCAATAAGCTTACTTCTCTTACATGTAGATCCATCTGGAGGGAAACAGTAAACACAGGGGGTAGCAACATTATTGACTTTGTAGCTATGAATCAGCCACTGACAACACTGAAGACTGTCAAAAGCCAAAAGCCAAGTTCAAGCATTTACCAGTGCTGTTGGCAGCTCAGAGGCTGGGAGGGGGGTGATAATCTACACTGGGACTTGCCTGGGACTAGACTGTACCATGGAAGCCAGGGCATCTCAGAGGTCACACACACACACACACACACACACACACACACACACACACATCTCTCTCTCTCTCTCTCTCATCTCTCTCTCTAACTCTAAAACATAAAATCGCCACCTCATCTCAGTTCTCCACCCCTTCCCCAGCTCTCAACTACTATCCAGGTTCATGCACATCTGACATGGAGGAGGGAAAGGTCCCCATCACATAACTTATATCCTAAAAACTGCCAAACCAATTCATAAAGTTTCCTAGGAGAGTCCAAATTGAACGTATCCCCAAATTTCCAACATCAGGCTCATTTCAAGGAAAAAACACAATGTTATAGATAACAACAGTACTTCTCGTTCTAAGCTGAATTTCTCTCTGATTTTCAAAATGAGCATTAATTGGTTTTGATTGTTCTAAAATTCTTCACGCATAAGAAAAGGAAAACCATCCCAAACAAGATTTTGCAATTAGAAACATGATTGCATAGTTCACCTAAAACTGAAGGGCTGCAGCCACCCTTGGTCACAGGCCTTAAGAAGGCTTTGTTCTGGGGTTGAGAGCACCTAATAAAAAAAAAGCCTGTATTGATCTTTCAAGAGCAGGCTGGATTTAAGAAGAAAGTAAATTCAAAATTGGTACAAGCTCATCTGAAAGGACAAAAAGGAAGCTAAAAGCACCCAGCATACTTCTTGAGATAACCTGTTAGTCCAGGCATTGTAGCCCATCTGCAAGGGCCTGTTCCCTGTATCACTGGCAATTTAAACTTTCTGCCCAAAACACAATGCCAACCTTCAGAGGACTCAAATTTCAAGAGCAGTCCTCTAGGACATATGTGAGCTTCGGGGACCATTTGTATCATGGACATTCTAGGTGACAGCAAGCCATCCTATATTTTTGCCCACAAAGACTAGGCTACCAATACTCTTCCAGGGTCTGAGGCACATGTCCATAGCTGACAGAAGACCCAGAGTGACCAGGCACCCCCTGGAAAGGCCCCCAAACCCACTTGGCGCTCTTTGCCTCAGTCACAGTCTTATCCAATAAAGCATTTTGAAGCTGGTAGGGAGGTGATTTACAACTGTGATCTGAGAGGGCAATGTCTGCCACTTACCCTGAGACTAAAAAGAAGTAAAACTAGATGGCTGAGAGAGGAGAGGCAGAATGGGAGAAGAAAAAAAGGAAAGTGAGGTGTAAGGGTAAGCATGCAAAGAGTGGGACAAAATGAGACAAACAGCAAAAAAAGAGAGACAAGACTGGAAGGGAAGCCTCAAGTTAGAAAGGCAGAGGAGGGAAAAAAGGAATGGATTAGCCAGAACAGGTGAAGAACAGAAAGGTGAGTGTGGGGCGCAGAGGAAGGCCAGGAGACCAGAAGAGAAAATGGAGGAAGCCCAGTATGGGCGAAGCTGGAGGTCAGGGGACTGGTGGAGGGGACCTTTGTTTTCTGGAGCCTCAGGCCGAGCCCTGCAGGTCCTCAGAGAACGTAAGTCCAGCCTCCACTTCCTGTGGATTCCAGCTGGGTAACGGGTTTATCCCGTGGGGGTGCTGCGGGGAGAGACATACTCAGCTACACTTTTCAGGGCCAACTAGAATTTACAGAGAGACTGACACAAAGATAGATGGAAACAAATTAAGGCAAAGACCAGGAAACAGACACACAGATAGGAGGGAAACAGCCCTGCCCCCACAGGACTGACAGAAAAGGGTTTGGGTGGGGGTGGTGGCAGAGGGAGAAAGGCTGAATTGCAGATGCCCCTGGGGCCTTTGTGGCTCTGGTCTGGGAGGGCCAGCCTCCACAGATGCTCCTCAAGCCCTGATAAGAACATGCTGCCCACATGGCTGGCCAGAGGGTCTTAGAGAGAGGGTCTCTGCTCAGTCGCAGTTTGAATTCCAGGGCTTTCAGGGTCATTGAAATTTCTCCTAGTGATACCCAAGAGGATGAATGAAGAGACACACAGACATGCCAAAAGGGACACAGGGAAGAGTAGAGAGGAAATTTCGTTAATGCATTCTCTAAATGCCAGGCAGATTCTGACACACATTGACAGTCAGGCTATAGATACAGATATAGTTAAATCAGGCCCAGCACCTTGCACGTGTGTATACCCACCCAGGCAGTCCACTCTCCTCTTTCTGGAACCTAACTCCCTCTCCCTCTTCCTCTGTGAATCCTTGAAGACCCAAGAACCAGCTCCAGGTTTGCTCACGTGAACTTCCTGTCAATCCTTTTGTCTCTCTGACCTCAGTATCATACTCCATAAAATGGGTGTAACTAAAGGTTTAGACAAACCTCAGGTAGGAAACTGGTTATAAAAGTGCTTTATACATGGTAGCCATACTTGAGGGAGGGAAACATCTGGAGAGGGAGGCAGGAGACATTGTGCTGAACAAAGTGATGAGTCTGGAATAGGGGGTGGGAGCAGGGAAACTCAGAAGCCCATTTCCTGGCAGTGCCTGGCCCTGCCCCGTCCCCCACAGAAAGCTGCCCTGTTCCAATGGGGGAAGGGGAGTAAGAGCATGAAACTCACTTGGCCAAAAAGGGTGATGAGGAGGTGAGACTTGGTTTGAGCCCCTACTACTCCAGAGACCTCTAACGATCTACTGAGCACCCTACTCCCCACCTCCAATCACCAAGAAACCGAGGCCCCATAGTGGGCCTACACTGTGCAAGCAAATAGCGTTGGACGTCAGAACCAAGGGCACTTTCAGAGAAGCCAGCTCGGGAAGCTACGCTGGCTGGGGCCCAACCCCCACCGTGCTGCCCAGAGGCTGCAAACAGGAGAAGGGAGTACTTCTCGAGGAGGGGGCAGATGAAGGCCAGGACAAGAAGGGACAGAGACACGGTCATTAGCGGTTGGCTAACAGCACCTGTAAGTAGCTGCCTCCTCCATCCTCATGCACAGCTGAGAGACCACCGGGTCTGACGCTGTCTCCCCAGGGCTTTGCAAGACCTCTGGGGCGCCCCTCTGCGCAAAAGGAAGCAGTGAGGGTCTGTTGATTCCTCCCCCACGGCGAGAAGAGAAGCGCTGGGGCCAGCCCGCCCCATTCTGTCCCCGAATAGCTCCTTGGCTGAGCTATGAGCTTGCCTACCTCTCAGAGTATTGACCCCAACTCGTTTGTGTTCTGGCTCACTCTGCGAGATCAGAGCCTCCCTCGAGCTTGGCTCAAGTGTGCGCAGGAGCCGGCTGTGGGGGCGCTGGGGTCACCACAGACTGGAAACCTTTTTGGCACAGGCCCCAAACGATGAGGAATCGTTCGGGCTGGGACCGGAGCAAGCGGCTTCTCTGTACAAACCTCCGCACGGCTTGAGTGGATTACCTCCGACTCAGGAAATTGACACAAAGAGAAACTGACCTGCGGGCAGTCAGCCCCAGCCGCCTAGATCAGCATTTCTCTTCCTACCAGGCCACTCGGCCCTCCGGGTAAAAAAGGACAAATTAGCCCAGGGAAGCTCGCCTTCTCTCCAGCCGGGTCTCCGCTGCCTTTGTTAAATAGGGGACCCACGGCTGGTAAGCAGGATTCTGGGCTGTCTGAGAAGCTGGCTTGGGGGCGGCTCCCGCCCAGGGAGCAACCCTAAGACCCAAGACTGGTGGGGATCCAAGCTGGGCACCCGGCTGGGTGCCGCCAAAGCCTGGCGCCTTGTTCCGGCCCAGCTCTGCAGCGCGCAGAGGGGAAACGCGATTCGTTCCACTTGGTATTTCCTTGAAATCTCCGAATCTAATCCGGCGCTAACTCACCGTGAGAGGAACGCGCATCTCACAGGAGGCTGTGCTAAAGAGGGAACTGGCAGATCCGGGCGGGTCAGGCCGCGGGTCCCTGCCCGCGTCGCTCGCGCCCAAAATGACCCTTCCCGTCTCCTACACACGCGGCGTCTTTCAGAAGGCGGGGACGCCTGTATGGTGACTAATTGGCTTCGTCTTCTTGATTTTTTTTAGGGTATAAGCCATCATAAGGCAAGCATCCTGCAGGGAAGGACTTGAAGGTGTCTTTAAGGGTATGTGTACGAACTGGCGGCTTCTACGCAGAAGCTCAGCTCAGGGACCTCTACTTGGTTGATTTTTCAAATCCCACTCCTCAACTCCAGACGCTTCGGGAGCTCTGGACACGGTGTCTCACTTATCTTTCAACCTCCTCCTTCACACACAGAAGCACAAAGGCACTGGCTGGGGACCCACTTTCCCTCCAAGCCCTTGTCTTGATTAGCCCCACTGCTGAAAAAGGCGCTATCGGGGTTTGGGTGTGGGGCGCTGAGCCTCAGACTGACCTTTCACTACAACTTCGTGCCCTCCAACTAGTCCAGTCGGAGCCCTCTCCAGGTCCCAGTCTGGCTTCTCCCGGCACGCTGAGATGTCGCTGCCAGAGCCCCCGAAAGGCTGCAGGAAAGGCTGCAGCTTGCTGCCTACGTTACGCGTTGGTGGAGGCGGGATTCCCGATGCCAGGTACTCCGAGCCCAAGCGACCAGGCACTTTGTTCCACATCCCTGCCTGGGAGCCCTGCACTTTGCAAACTTGACTGCACAGCTGCAGAAGTCCTGAGTCCTACCGGCCTTAATACCTGCCCCGCAGTCCGGCACCCCCAACCCCGTCCCGGCCGGAGAGTGAGAGAAGCGAGCTCGCCGCCTACTTACTATGCATGGATGCAAACGGGTCGTGCTTACAGTGTATTTCCATCGGGGCGCTCCAGACTGCAGGCCGGCCCACGCCGCCGCCTCCCGGCGCCAAGGGGCAGCCCAGCGCGGCTAAGGAGCCGCGCTGCCAGGCCGGGCACCGTGCGAGCTGGGCTCAGAAAACACTGCTGGAGCCTCGGGGCTTCTCTCAGAGCCGCCCTGCCGGAGATCGCCGAGATCTGCGCCTACAGGCGGGAAACCGCGCTAGTGCAGTCCGGCTGGATGCCGGGCGCCCAACTCCTGGTGGCTTCTCTCCCGGGCTGGCTCAGGCGGCGGCTCCGGACACGACTCGGAGTAGCTTCTGCCAAGGCGCCTGTAGCCTCGGGGGCATAGCTCAGGGGCCCGCCTCCGGGACGGCTAGGCGCCCCTGACCTCCGGTAGGAGCGGCTTTGAGGAGGCCTGCCGGACACCCGGCCCTTGGCTTTACTCAGGGGGTGGCGAGGCCCGCGTGCTGCCAGGCTGGTTCCGCGGCCTCGCTGCCTCTTGGAGTCTCTCCTCGACTTCTCGGTCTCCACCGGATCCTTTTCCTCTCCGCTTCTCTGAGTCTCTGGGACTCGGACTTTTGTTGCTTCAGCCTCTTTCTAGCCGGCTCTCCGACGTCTCGGACGAAGTTGCAAAGAACTTCCTCTCTGGCGGTGCTGGGGCCCAGGCGACTTCGCAGACGTTCCCGCCACGGACGTTGGGGCTGAGACTCCGGAGTCCCCGGGAGCTTGTAGCCTTCATACCCTGGGACCCGCTCGCTGCCTTCAAAGTTCCCGCGGCTCCCGCTGCTCCCCCATCGCTGGGGCCAGGAAAAGGGACAACAGCGACAGTGTCCTACACGCCTGAGTATCTGCCTCACGCCCACCAACTCTTGGAGCCCCGCCGCCCTCTCTCGGAGGTCTGGTTCTACTGTCTTTCAGTTGCCTCTTCCGGGACGGCCGCCGTGCTTGCCCCAGGCATGGAGGGAGGGACAGAAGAGAGAAAAAGGTCCCCTCCACCAAGGCCGCCGGGACTACTGGTGCTGAAATGGAGCCGCTGTCGGCTTTGCCGGCGCTTCCGCCGCCGGCGCTAGCCCTCCGCCTGCTCGGCGCGCACAGTGCGCCACCGCGCCACCCCGGAGCCGCTTTCAGGACCCGCTGCGTGTGGACAGCGCCGCCCGGGGCTCAGCCTCCCTCCGGGCGGGGGCGGGGGCGGGGCGGGGGCTAACATGCCAATCACGTTTCATCGAGCCAATCAGAGCGGTGGCTGCCAGCCCTGGACCGAAACACCAACCCATTGGCTGAACAACCAGCGGGCTCCGCCTAATTAGCGGATACCTGGGCAATGGGAGAGAATAGGAGGCGGGGCCCTGACGGCGGCGCCACGTTCATTGACAAACCCGCGGCGCGAAGGCCTAGTGAAGCAAGGGTGGACGGAGGGGGGAGGGGATCCACCTAGTGCCCGGAGCGTCCCGCGGCACATCCCCAGGGAGCCTGGCCTATCCGCTGCGGCGATGAGACCCTGGGATGTCCTGAAGGACTGGCGACAGCCAATGCAAAGGTGGGGAGTGAAGGTGGAAGACACAGTCTCCAGAAAACACACACACAACGAATGTTGGAGAAAGACAAGAAGAGCAATAGAGACCCAGCTTTCAATCTTGCTAAGGACTCGTAGTGTGTGCACATCTGCCCCCTTCTCAGTTTCTTCATCTGTAAAATGGGCAGAGTTGGCTTATTTAGTCTTTAATGAAGGCTCCTTCCAGTGTAAATATTTCATAATTGTATCAAACCCCTGCTAAGCTGCGGTCTCTTCGTCCACCCCTCTCCCTCTTTTTACCCCACGGTCCCCAATTCTGAGATAACCGAGAGGCAGAGACTTTGAGGTGAAAGAAATCTCACATGCTTTTAAGGTTGGTAGCCAGGGTGCTCCTGAGGGAAGGAGGCTATCTGAGGCTTTGGATCAGATCGCCCGACCACTGAGCCCTGAATACGTCTTTCCGGCCTCAGACCAAGAGCTGCCAGACACTTCGGGGGCTAGCGAAATGCGGAGCTCGAGGTTTCTCTCCAGAGGGGCAATTCCGCATCGGGTGCAAGTCCTCTTGTGAACTGAATGAACCCAGTCCTGACCAGTGCTAATGAAGGTCCCTGAAATGGGTCAGCGTGTTCTATCTGCAAGGGCCGTACCAAACCATGTCAGACGTGCTACCATGCTGTGGCTATTAGCTGTTGAGAAAACCTGACCTTCCCTCTCCTGGGGAAGTTCTTGTTGCTTTTAAGATAAAATGGGTGGAATTTGTAACAAAACCCTCCTGGTCCAGAAGGGCAGGCCTTTGACCAACGAGTCTCAGTTTCTCAGTGGTGTGTGAGAACCTGGGACCAAAATCTAAGGAACTAGACTTTCAAAAAAAAAAAAAAAAAAAAAAAAAAAAAAGCATGTGACAACCAGTCTATTCCCACGAGGCAATAGTTCTGTGAGCACTTATGTCTGCCAGGGTCCTAGCAGAGACGATGAAGACTCTCGTTCTCAAGGGAGAGGCTTCAAGTCCCACTATTTTCAATTCATAAGCCATGACCCTCTAATATTAAAAATAAACCCACCAGAACAAGGACTCTGAGATGCCCTCTGTAGAACTCGGCCACTAGGGAGGACAGAGCACATGCTGACCTGGGAAGGCTCCCAGGTCATTCTCTGCTTCAGTCCTCCCTCTCTCTACCTTTGCCTCATTTCTCACACCCCTACACTGGGTCGGTCCCCTGGCCCACTTTCTTTCTGTTCCTGGCCCAGACCCAGCTGCCCCTGAACGAGTAGTTAAGTTTCCGGCGCTGACCCGTCCCCACCCCCTCCAGGGCACAGCTGCGGAAAACGGCCTCAGGCGAGCCTCTGGGGCCCCAGAGATGGGGTAGCGGCGTGATCTCTTCTTTGTCTGGAACCGTGCCTGTCCGAAACGCCCCCCCACCCCCGGCCCCGCCTTGTAGCAGTAAGATCGCAACAGGGAAGAGAGACCAGGATGAGTTAGGGTTTCCGCTTTCGCTCCACCGGTGGCGCGCGGTGGATCGAAAGGGACTAGATTTCAACCAGGCGGCTCTGCATTCCCATCTGAGGGGGGAGGGCGCGGGCTGGGGTCTTCTGGAGATACGCAGCAAGTGACAGATCCACCTCCAGCCTCGCTCATTGAGTTCGGGCTTGGAATCTCATATTGTAAGGTTTTTGAGCTACAAGGGCCCTGAGGCTATGCTTTCCCCATTTTACAGATGTGCCAAGTGAGGCTGAGTCGGAATGAAACTTGTCCAAGGTCACATAGCAAGTCCAGGCTAGAGTAAAGGCCGTGGGCCGGGGACCTCTTTCTCAGAAGGGTCTCTCCAGAGTCGCTCTCGGGATGACAAGGCGTCTGGGGATGGGAGTGCGGGTACCATACCAAAAAAAAAAAAAAAAAAAAAAAAAAAAACCCTGGCAAACGGTGTTCCATCCCATACTTGTGAGGCTTGGACAGAGTCCCCGGAGCGCTGCCGGGGTAGGATGGGAGTGCGGGTACCATACCAAAAAAAAAAAAAAAAAAAAAAAAAAAAAGAACCCTGGCAAACGGTGTTCCATCCCATACTTGTGAGGCTTGGACAGAGTCCCCGGAGCGCTGCCGGGGTAGGATGGAACTGCAGATGCTAACGGAACAAAAATAGTTCAGATTCCCATTTCACACAGGTGTTCTGCTTCAGGACCGTGTCTTAGGCGAGAGCATCCCTCTCCGCACTGTGCGCTGCGCAGGTCGGAGGGAGCCTCCCTCTGGCTCGGGGGTAATTCACCGCCTTGGAATGGGCGGGCATCCGGGAACTTCTAACGCCAGACCTGGCATCCTGGCCACCATGCCCAACCTTACAGGCCACTGAACGGCGGCCCAGAGAGGTTGCGAAACCGTTCTCAGATAACACAGGATTTCATGCCCAAGCCAGGCTTCCGCGCCTCAGTCCGGCCTCCGAAAACTCAGGAGCCCAGGAGTCTGGATACAGGAGAGGGACAAGTAGGGAGTTGGTCTCAACGCTGAAGGTGTTAGGGCCTTGCTCTGCACAATTGTCTCGTGGTTTCGTTCCCTCGGCAGGAGGACTTGGGCCCAGCTCTGTGCTAAGTGCTGGAGGCAGAAGGCCAGGGAACGAAACCTTCCAGGAAGAAACCCAATTTATGTAAATCGAATTGCCTTTGAAAGTTTTGCTATTGAAAGAAAGCCCATTGGGAATAATTGGAGAAGCCGACACACCTTCAGAGAAACGTCCACCTGGGTCCTCAGCTAGAAAACTTGGCTTCACTCAAACACACTCTCTCCCTCCTCCCCTCTCTCTCTCCCACTGCCAGCCCCTCCAGCGCCCGGCGGCGTCGGGAGATTGGGGCCGCTATAGCGCTCGATGGGCCTGAGATTGACTCACGCAGCCCTAGTCCTACCCGTTTCCCTGCTCTTGCTTCCGGCAAAGCGACGCCCACGGGACTCGAATTGGTTGCTCACTTGGGGAAAGTGAGAGATGATGCGGTCATCGCTGTCCTAACTTGGTGTGTCCTCTCTAACCCTCGTTTTAAAAACATCGAAGAGGGAGAGCAACGGACCCAAGGTTACACAGGTAGTGAGGTTAGAGCTGAGTCCAGCTTCTGTGTCAGGAGTCTGCTCTGCCTGGCACAGATCTGTCTGTAGGAATTGTTGAAGTGAGTGAAAAAAGGGGGAGAATTTAACCAGATTTTTCAAGAACAATGCCAAGTGTCTTCATCAGGGTTTGTTTTCATTATTAGCACAACTCAGAGGGCAAGGTCTCTGGGGCTATCTTCCTCTCTGTCTAAAGAATTTAGGCAGGGGGGTCCTTCTCCTAGGACTCAGCTTCCCCACCTGTCTAATAGGGAAAAGAACTCCTGAGATGAGGACTCCCAAGGTTCTGAGAGAGAAAGATCGATGGGTAGAGAATATTGTCATCATTCTGCCAGGCTCATTCTAGAGCTGAGGATCTGGATGCCATTGCCTGGTCAGACAGTGTTCAGCCCATCTTGGTCTCCCTGGCCTCGGGGAACCTTAACTCACACAGCAGCTTGTTTGCCCAATTGTAGTTTTTCTCCAAGGGGATCCATGAGGGTGGGGTTCTATCTCCTCTCCCAGCAGGAATGAGAGAGGTCTAAGGGCAGAGAAGGGCCCACAAGTCCCTGCCCCTCTCTGGACCTCAGTTTTTCCTTTTTGGTAGCACAAGGGAAAAACTAGACCCCCCCCCCCAAAAAAAAATCCTAAATGCCTCCCTCCTCAGAACTGACTTCATCCAATCTTGGGCTTAGAGCTATAAGGGTGTATAGACTCCTTCCCAATTGTACAGATGGGGAAACTGAGGTCAAGAGACAGAATGGAATACAGTTCTGAAGAAAGGAATGGGAGGTCAAGAGGCCCATAAAAATCCTCAAAGTTAGAAGAGGGAAGAAGACCTGGATGCCCCCAGCTATCCAGCTTCTCAGCTCTCCTCTTCCCCAGCTGGGGCCCAGGCTAGGTCAGACAGGCGGAAGTGCAGTGTTGCCAGAGATGCTCAGTTACCTAAGCAGGCAGACCTTACCCTAACTCGTCTTGAAGAGGGGGCGTGGCTCTTCAGATTTTAAAACTCTGACCAGCCTAGGCACCCCTCCCAACCCCACCCAGGTCCATCTCGCTGAAGACTGAAATGCTTTATTGATTAAACGATTATTCAGGCGATTGAACTAATCAAAGAGCCCATCGACCACCATGAATTACATTCTTCGTAGACAGCTTGTCGGCAAAGGCAGCAGGGACCAGCCACACAGACTCTCCCCCTAATGTTTACCAGCCTCTAACCCATTCCCAACACACACACAACCCCCTAGTCCCAGCACAGGCACCTCTGGGAGTTCCACAGACTAAGGGACCCACCCGAGAAGTGAGGAGGGAGATTGGGCAGAGGGTGTTTCCAGGTTACCTTCCCTGCATGCTCAACCTGGGGAATCCTCTTCAATTCTGCCTCTTTGATTTCTGCCCTAACTTCTCTTCAGTCACAATTTTGGAAACACATCTCAGACCTGGGGATTGTCCTGGGTTTGGAATATAAGTTCATCCCTTCTCTTTCTGCTTTCTGACCTACATTTGGGGCTGGGGTACAGATGGGGGGTGGTGCTCAGGGATCCACAGGAATGGGGAAAGGGGAGCTCTTGCCAGGGCCAGGAGTGTGTTTGATTGTGGGTTAGCACACTTGGCCTAATGAGTAGAAAAGGCTCCTGTGCTCAGCTTTTCCCTCAGAGGCTTCCTGCTGCCTGCTCTCAGATACAAACACACCCTGCTACTCACTGCCTGGGCCTGCGGGAGGCACACCTGGTCCTCTACTAGAAAGGCCTGTGTGCATGCAGGCACCAGAACTCAATGCCCAGGAGAGGCACACATGTCCACCCCGCTTGTGCTTTCCTCCATTGGAGGGCACCCACAAGATGAAACCCGAACGCACAATACACACACACACAACAGAGTCAGAGGCTTGTCTAGGTGAAAGCAAAGGCAGGCTAGGGGTCCCTAGAAATGTCTCAGCTAGCCTATAGGCTACCTGCTCTCACCTGCTAAGGTTGTGCCTGCCACTGGAGACCCTTTTATATAAGCTGTAGGTCCAACAGTGCCCACAGAGAGAAGTAATGCACACTACACATTGAGGGTCTGCAAACTGAATTCACGCACACCCTGAATTTGCCCCTCCATTCCTGGATTTCCCAGTAGAGTGGGACCTGAGCCTGACTGTTCACAGGCTCAGCACAACAGACACCCACAGGCCCGGCACAACAGACCCACAGGCCCTAGACCAATCTCTGTGCCTAAAAGCCTGCACTTTTGTGTATACTGGCATGTACACAGTAAACAGCTATTGACATGTACACATTTTTCTCACTTCCAAAATTATTTGGGATATGGCAGGCAAACACAGGTCCTTTAAGAAGTAGATATACACTTATACACTCATCCAAATTATATCTATGGCACACATTTTGATTACAAAACAACAGTACCCAGGAACACCAACTCATAAACAGATATGACACATCCATGAATATAAAGACACACAGGCACATAAACTCTTGGACACACACTCAGACATTTGAAAATACAGGACACACATACTCATTATCACTCATGCACATTCTGAATCCCTATGTAAACTCGCAGACCCAAACTTTCAGACTCCCAGCTAGACAACTACATAAACATTCAGAAATAGAGAAGAAAAAAAAAACAAACAAACAAACAGGCAAACTCTCAAACACTTGGGCTGATGCAGAGGTCCGTGAATAGAATGGTGAAAAAAACACACAAACGCGCCACAAACAGACAGGCAATCAATCCCGGCGAAAATGAAGTTCGCTCCCTCCCCCAGGGCCGACGCGCTTGTGGACCAGCACCCGGTTGGGTCCAGGTTGGGTCCAAGCTGCGTCCCGTAGTTAGCGCGCCTAGACACGGTATCGAGGTCCTACCTGTCCTGCCGGTCCGAGGAGTTGGGTAATTTTTCTCTAAATCCATTTTGATTTTTCAGAACTTGATGGAATGGACAGGGGGGAAAAAGTTTCCACTTTTTTTGTGCTTCTTTTTTTTTTTTTTTTCTGGTGTCAGGGGCCGCTCACAGGTCGAAATAATTCAAGCCTTCCGCTCCCCCGCCGAGCTGGGGTAGCTGATCACTGAGCTGAAACTAAACGTTTTAGGTGGAAAAAAAGCGTCCGAAGGCACCGTGAAATGATTAAGGAACTAAAGAGCTTCTCGCCATGTGAGATCATGTCCTGTTCTCGCCAACATCACAAGATGTCCCCTGACACACCGCGCCCCCAGCGTGCGGCCCCGCACTGCCGGCCCAGAGCTGGGCAAGGGTGTCCGCGCTGTGCAACTGGGCCTGTTCAGCTCGCCAGACGGGGCGGGCCAGGCCGGGCCGGGCCGGGCCGGGCCGGGCCAGGCCGTAGCAATGCTGGAAGCCGGGAGCGTAGCAGTGTCGCAGCCGCACCGCCCTGGACTTTTATAGGGGGCTGGGGGGGAGGGAAGGAAGGCTTCAGGCAGCCGGAGCTAGCCCGCGCACTTACGGGAAGGGGCCGACCAAAGGCTAGCCTGGAGCCCTGACTTCGCGGCAGCACCTTCAGCAAACCCCTGCGCCCTGATGTCGCAGCCCTCTTCTCGGTGTGCCCGGCCTGTGACCCCTCTAGATGTAAACTCCGCCGTGTAGGCGGGTACAGGACAGGTTTTTTGTTTTTAAAGAAATAAACCAGTCTGCCAAGCAGGTGCTTCTGAAGGGGGTGCAAGGCAAGATGTTGCCAGACATCCCGTTTCCTTAGATTCACCCCTAGGGCGGCGCCCGTCCCCAGAGCTCCCGGCTACCCCACCCCCACCCCAGTTTGCAGCTCTAGTACTATTGCTGGGTCCCTAACTCGGGCAGTGCCAGAATCCCGAAGACCCCAGGTCCCACTCAGCCCCCTGGTCGCCGTTCTCCCTACACCCCGTCTCATTCTGGCCCAGTGCACGGGGGTTAAGCTGTGAAATGCTGGAGATAAAAGCCGGGCCTCTGCTTTGGAGCACCCGAGCTGAGCAGAACCATCTCAGAAGGTCCTGGAGATTGGCGGTAGTCCCGGACACCTTACCCCGACCCATAAATGGAATCCCTTTGCCCTCAAGTCCCGAGACGTTGCGGCGTCCCCGAGCCCCTGGACTTGATTCCTGAGGGGAAATCATCCTGAGAAAGACAGGGCAGAGGAGTGGCATGTCCAACCCGCTCTCTTCGGCCCAGTCTCAAGATTTCCCTCCCCTTACCCCTCCCCAGTCCCGAGTCCAGCTGCTCGGCTTGGCCACTGGAAGCCGGTGGGGCCCCGCTGCGGGGTGGTCGAAGGGGCACGGTTCACCGGGGCGGGGGAGCGCTCCACAGGAGGACTCTTGGCCCGCCGGACAATGGCAGTTTCGGAAAGTGAATCGTCCTCAGCGAGGGTGTTGTTTGTTTTTTGGAGGGGGTGGTCACGAGGCTGGGCCTCAACCTAAGGGGAAGCGCCCAGAGCTCGCGAAAAGGGGTGGGGGCCGCGGTGGAAACGGACATCGCTTATCCATTGAGCGGATTTTGCCACAATCGGAAACCTGGCTGTGGATTCCCGGGCGGCCCCCCCACCAAGTAGTCTGCGCGGTCCCCCTTGCGCCGCCTCCTTCCAGCAACCTGCGGGTCGGGGATCCCTGCCCGGCGATTTGATTTTTGGCCAATTCGGAGCGCTCGACTCTTCCCCTCTGCAGCCAGGCCCCAGCCCCTGCTTCCCGCCCTCCGGCTTAGCCCGCGCGGGGAGGCTGCGCCAAAGAGAGGCCTGTCCGCACCTTGAGATCAAAAGCTCTCCCGGAATTGACATTTCACCCCGGACGGGAGGCGGGAGTCGTTTGGGTTTTGTTTTGTTTTTCTATTTAGAGGGTTTGTTTGGTTTTGTTTTCTGTGAGGTTTTCTTTTTTCATTATCTAAGAGAGAGTCTTTTGTTTCGGTGTTTTGCGTGTTGGTTTGGGTTTTGGTTGTTTTTTTTTTCGTGGATTTCATTTTAGCGGGTTTTGCTCTGTGAGACTTGATCTTTTGTGTGGGTTTTGTTGTCCCTCTTGTGTGTTTCGGTTTTGTGTGTGTTTTATACTTTGTCCTTGTAGGTTGTCTTTTTGTGTGTCGTTTGAAATCTGTTCCTTCTGCATGGTGCTTTGATGTGTTTTGATTTTATATTAATGTGTGCCATTTATGTGTTTTGTGTTAGGTGAATTTTGTGTTTGTATGTATTTTGTTTTCTTCGATTTTGATTTTGTTTTTATAAGCTGTGCGTTTGGATGGGGATTTTGGTTTACGTTTTTGAGTACTGGCTTTAATTTTTGTGTCTGCCGAGTGCGTTGGGTCTTTGGGCGGCTTTTGGATTAAGGAGGGGACGCCGGCCACTACTTTGTTCCTGTCTGCACGCAGGCAGGGCAAAGAATTAGGCCAAGCATCACGAATGGTGGGCTCTCCGGTTGCCGAAATACTTGACCCCGCACCGCTGTGTCCTGCGCTGCACATTCCAGACCAAGGCAAAATAATTGTGCGTTCGCGATGGGGCACCCGCCCCTAGTGCTAACCCTGCGCGAGTCCTGTGGCTTCAGTGCCCAGGTCCGAATTCACAGAGCCCGCCCCGCCCCTCGGGAGGTACTCAGGCCCTGCCGCCGTCCTGTGGCCCACCCTGTCCGCTGTGGGTCCATCTCGTCTTGTGCCTGGCCAGTGAGCTTCCGACCTCCCCGACTTCCGCAGCGTTAGACCGAGGGCCGGCTCCCCGCCGCGGAGCAGGTGGCAAGCCTCTTCGGAGAACGCGGAATTGATGCTGCGGCCCTAGAGATACTGGGCGAGGGGTTACGGATGAGTGTAGTCTAGGAGGAGATCGGCGTCGAGACCTCCGAACACCCCCCCCCCCCCGCCCCATCTCACTTGTCCGCAGCCCTAGAATCCTAGAAACCCAACTCTGCTCAGCTTTCGGTTTTGTAGAGCCTGCTCTGGTTTACAGCCATAAACAGATAAATCCATACTCGAACATACGCATGCACAGCTAGGGGAGAGAAAGAGAGAGAGAGAGAGAGAGAGAGAGAGTCGGCGCCTTGGTAGCAACGGCCTGCAGGGAGGATCCAGCGCTGGCACCACCTCAAGGTGAAGCCAAACTGTAGTGTCCGGAAATGTTCCGAGGACAGAAAAGGCATTCTTTCTGTCCACATTGCTGGAACTTCAACCGTGTTATAGGTGAATTTGTTAAATGCTGCACCAGGGAGAAAAGGAGAGGCAAATTTAGAGGCAGAAAGACATGCAAACTAAACCGGCAAGGGAATGAAAGGAGAATCTATAGGGGTGGGGGGCGGACAGGGAGAGACAACTGTGGGGAAAGGTCGGCTGGAGGCCCAGGAAAGGGACTGGTGAGGAAGCTCCTCTGGCCCCCGCGCGCTGTGGCGTTTTCGAGAGGGAGAAAGCAGAAACCGAGAACAGAGAGACGGGGGTGGGGCGGGGGGGCGGGAAAGAGTCGCAGAAGGGGTTGGCCTAGGCATGGCGCGAGCTTCCTTCCAGCTAGGACACTGCAATCTAGGGAGGGGGAGGCCGACGTCGCGAAGCGAGAAGCCTAGGTCAGGCTATTCTCGGCCAGGAGACACCTGAGGACTCCAGGGCTTTTGGAGCCGGGAACAGGACCCAGTTCCGGCTGGGCTCCCCCACCTTCCCATCTCTAAACGCCCAGCCCGGAATCCAGCAAGGGCTGAGCCACCGCGGTCCGCTTCTGGGCCTCCCTCAGTGCGAGCCCTGGGAGAAGCCGTGGTAAACGACTCTGGCCTCAGGGCTCTGGGTTGAGACTGGGTAGAAGCTGTTGTCCAGGCAGGAGGCCGGGAGGAAGCCCCGCCCTAAATCTGGGAACCTACTTCTGGGAGCGGCTGAGGCCGCAGCTGGACTCGCAGGATTCGGGGTCCGGGTAGTGACTGCGCACGTGGCACCGAACCTTGGGCAGTCGGCACCCCTAAAACCCAGCCCCGCCCCGCTTCGTTTGCCAGGGCTGGACGGTGTCAAGATTGAGGGTGGAGGACAAGTCGCGACGAGTAGATCCATCTCAGTACAGGCTCGGGGCTTGCTTAGGGGTACGCCCAGGAGCCTCTCCCCGAGCGCACAGCGCAAAAAGTGCGCAGCGCAAGCCAGTTGCCGCCTCAGGTTTTAAAGTGGCGCCCGCGGCGGAAAGGGCCTGAGAAGTAGTTTGGGTCAAAGCACCCATTTCTGCAGCCAATGAGGTCCTCTGCGCGTAAAGGACCTCGAGCGAGGGCTGCTGGCTCGCTGGGGCACCATGTGCTAGCGGATCGCTACCCAGAAATACTCTAGTACCAATGGAAAATACGATGGGGCTGTATTTGGGGAATCTGTGCTCATGCTGGGCTATTGCTATTGTTGTTTTACTTTACTGCTTCCCTTGCTTTAATTAAAAGTGATATTGAGAGAAGCCTCAAAGAACGCGGAGTTGGGTCGTTTGGATGGGTTCATTTCAACTCAAATCCAGTAATTCAATTCAGTTCCACGACTGGTTTCCAGCGCACAGGTACACATGGCAGACGTCAAGTGTATGCTGTATACATATGCGCAGAGACGATTTGAAGGCAACTCTTGAAGAATTTTGAGATAAAATTCACTCTCTTGGAGTTACATTCAAAATATATGAATATAGAATACAGGTAGTCGGTTATATTTAAAATTTGCCAACACGTCCCAGCAATCCACTATTACCTAAGAATCCAAAACGAAGCCTTGAAAAGATTTACTGGCACTCTCAATTGTTTAACATTGAAAACAAGTGTAAATCAGTTTATTTCTTCTTATATTTCCTTTTAAAGTTAACAATGCCATAATTTGTAAGTAATAAAACCATATGTTGCAAAAGAAAGTTTATATTTATACAATGAACTGTTAGCTATCTCCACCCTTTTTCTTCTGTGTAGTGTGGGCTTTAAATATTCATGTGCCAGCCCAGACTTGCATTTATTTTTTGTGTTTTAAACTAATAACATTTTAATGTGATATAATTTGATTCCATGAAGTAGGGGAGCAAAAAGGAGCCTACTTTCAAGCGATTTTCAGTGAGTGCTCAGGTTAAACAGTTCTTTAAGTTTTTTGACACAAATCAGAATGTTAAACGGAAGTGAAGCCCGCCTGTGAGTAGGCCCTTTAATGTTCTCACTTACTACATTCTCTATTTTTCTGTAATAACTTCAGAGCTATAGCAGAGGATCACAGCAGGATTGGGGTGCTTTCCCTGAACCCTGTAGTGTGACCTTGCAGATACCTCAGTCTGCTGGCAAGTTGTGGACTGATTTTTATGGCTTTTTTTTTTTTCTTTTGAGGGGAAGTTTGATAGGGTATCGAGGGGACTGTGGGATGTAGAGCCTGATTTGAAAACATGCCTAAAATAAAATTGTACTCTAAAATGCTTTCAGATTTACTGTTGATTAGGTACCTAATTTTAGCAACCTGATGGGCTATTTGCTGGTAACTTTCTCCAGGGTTCAGCCCAGAGGGAGGTGGAAAAGTGGAGCTGGGCAGGGTTCCAAGAGGCCTTTAAGGTGAGCCCTGCAACCAGCCCCATTGTCTAAGGATCACAAGAGACACCTCCCAACATGCCTAACTCCTCCTTCACTTTGGACTGGAGGTGGGGGCCAGGCCTTCAGACATTAAATGTCTGATAGACTCTAGCCAATAGACTAAAAAAATTCTCTAAAAGAAGAAAAATTAAAGATGGCCCCAAGCTGATATGAGAAACTTCTGAATCTAGAATGAGAAAGTCATTTCCCTTCTAAATGATGAAAATATTTCTAATGGAAAGTCATGACACTATAGTCTCTTTATAAATGTGCACCTTCCTATCGCACAAGGAAACTAAAAATCTGCTATTATACAACTATCCAAAATGGGCCATTGGAAAGATTGGAGGTCTAAAACAAAATATTTATACTGAAAGAACCATACTAAATTATTTATACTAAAATGTTGCTAAAAATCTCAATAAAGGCAATTTTTAGGACAACTGTTTGTAATTTTCTGGAGAGATATTTATAAATTCTCCCATAAAAAAGAATTAAGGAATATTTCTTCAGGCTTTGTATTATATATAACATGTAGAAGGTTCTGTGCATAGGCAGTTTGAGAGCTCTCAGATGGGCTTCTTGTTAGGCACAAATTCTTACAAATAAGGTATGAGATGAAAATAGTTTGGTGAATTGAAAGGGAGCAATTTTTTCCTACTTTGGTACAGCAATTCGTGTCTCATTTTTCATGCAATTTGCATGTAAACTCGTGTACTCCATGAAGTGACAAAAGAGAATTAGGCTGGGATGAAAACCTGCCGGTGTCTGCATGTGGTGCCTCAAAGCGCTCCTTGGGATACACGTTCCGGGTGGTGGTGGGGAGTTAGCTGCCTCCAAACCAGGCCTGACCTTTTGTCTTTTGACCTCTGATGCATGAAATTAGGTAGCAAAAGAAAATGTGAAGAAAAGGATACAAAAACATGGAAAAACAGCCCTCCTCGACAATAGTCATTGTATCAGATCATAGCGGAGCTGCCCTGCACAGCCCAAAGTGCTTGTTTATAAGGCTTCGGGTCTTCCTGGCCACTGACAGTCCTGGTCTCCTTTGTGGTTGATCTACATTTGTTGGGGGAGGGATTAAGCACTCTTTTTAATTAAGCTCAGAGCTGGGTTTTGTCCTGGTTTCTTTTACCAAAACCTGGTTTCTGAGCGCTTGGTTTGGTTCCTCCATTTCCTTTGAGGCCCTCCGTGCAGGCCAGGTGCTTGGGTTTGGGCAGCCCAGGGAGCTTTGGAGACTCTAAAGTCCTTCTGGCCACCCAGGCAGAAGCTGTTTCCCAGCTGGCATGGGGGAGGAGGAGAGGTGTGCTTCCTGGTCGAGAAGGGCCACATACCCCTTGTGGATAGCCCTCCACTCTTTCTCCAGGCACAGTGGGAGAATGTGATGCCTGAGGTACTAAGGACCCCTGCCCCCTTGGCCTCATGGGCCAGCCCGGTCTCCTTCACTGTCATGAGTGCCAGAGAAGGGGGCAAGAACACTTGCAGAGGAGCCCTTAGGGAGTCTCAACACAGTGGTCATTTGATCCTCACTGGGAAGGGGTGCACAGCCTTGTGTCAAGTGCAAGGGTATAATGTCACTTGATCCAGGCCCTGTCCAGAGGAGACAGACCTCGACTTAGCTCCTAAGAGTGTTAGGATGGGTATAAACAAAAGGGGCTGAGGGAAAACCAAGCAGGGTTGTCAAGCCAGACTCTGGAAAAAGGAAGGTCAGAGAAGACCTTTCTGGGGGGAGTGACCTAAATGAGTGTTGAAAGGGGAGTACAACTTTGCTAGATAAGTAGGATGTGGAGAGCATGATAAATATTACCATTTTGCAGATGAGGCTACTAGATATCAACATATAAGCAAAATGATATGAAAAGAGCTGACCGAGAACATAGGGGTTGGGAAGAAAAGGAAATGCTTCTGAGGGAAGGAATTTAAAGCGGTTTGCGGGGCAAAGGAAGGAAGATGGATAGGGTGGGCAAGCCCCTTAAGATTGCCAGAGCAGGAGCTACAGATGTTCTCCCCTTACCGGATGGAGCCGGGACCAGGACAAAGGAAGAGAGGTAAGGAAAAGGCTCTGGGACCAAAGGAGAGAAACACCCAGAAGCTATTGATGTTCTACCTTCAGCTTTGAGAAGTTTGCAAAGATCATCATAAACCTCAGTCTAGGAAATTAAACAAAACAAAACAAAAAACTCAGCCTGGAATGTTCCCCATGACATTACTTAATCCTCCCAGGCTGTAGGAGACCCAACCAGAGCTAGAGCTGTTTTGGCCACACAGCCCTGAGCACTCTCTTTCCTACTTGCCTGTGCATTGGCGTGACAAAGCGTGTATAGTCCTCACCATTCCTCCTAGACTGTGGGTTCCAATGGGCAGGGTTCCACCTGGGGCCCAGGCTCTTCCAGCAGTAAGTCATTCTTTTCCCTTGGAACAGTAGCTTCTAAACTTCAGGGTGAGAAGAATCACATGCAGATCCCTGGACTCCAAATCCAGAGAGCTTGATATAGTGGTATAGGAAAGAGCTTGGAATCTGAATGTTTAATAATGTCTCCAGGTTACTCAGATGCACAAGGTATCTGACCATCCACTGAGAAACACTGGTTTAAAACTCTTCAAGGTAAGGACTAAACCCCTATGATCCATTAACTCCTGCCTCCCTTACCAGGTTTACGTCTGTCCAAATATTGAGAAATTGCAGTTTATCAGGGGGAGAGCACCCATATTCCAAAAGTACTAGTGACTCTATTTGCAAACAACTCTCAATGAGCCTCCAAAGGACCAAAGAACCACCTGTCCTCTGCTCCCATTTTTAATTCAATGCCATTCAACAAAGAGTTCAGTGCTTAGTACTAAAGGGAGATGAGACTCTCCTGCCCTTGGGTTGCTTGAAGACAGAGGAATAAATCTATGCTATAAGGAAAAATCTGACCAGGCTTTTAATTAAATACAGTTAGAAAAATGAAGGCAGAATCCTTTTCTGTGAGGGGGAATTTATGAAGAGTTCTTGAAGGAGGTAATCTCAGACCTAAGCCTGGAAGAATGAGTTGGAAAAGATGGGCAGAAGGGTGATAGAGGCCAACAGTTCAAGAGGAGCAATGGCTTAAAGACAGAAAATGCTTGGCCTATTTAGGAACTGGCAGAGCAGGAGGATGGCCAGTGTTCTCTAGTGATGAAGCTGAGTCCAGCTGAGGAAATGGAGTCCCCAACGAGGTATAGTAAGAATTGCATTAGAGCAATCTCACAGTTTGAACCACTTAACCACCATTTCCAGGTGGTACCCATGGGAACATCTGAACTTCCTTTTGAGTTTTGCAAGACCCTCTTTCCTGCTGAGCCCCCCTGGCCTAGGAGAGGTCACTGTTGCCTGCTTTTGGGGCTTTTGTGTCTGCTTTATGTCTAGGGTCACTCTGCGTGAGCACATCAAGTTCCCTCTGAGTCCCACACTTCTACTAATGTCTTTGTCACACTATCGTAGCAATGCTTGTCTTTCTCTCCTCTCATGAGAGCAGGGAGAGTGTCTGATCCCCCACTGCAACCCCAGTACAACATAGGACTTGCACATGAAAGACGTTCACTTGAGTGTCTGATGAAAGGAAACATGTGGTGAAGGGAACGCTGAAGTTCATGACTCATGCTTTGTGCTTTACCAAGTCCTAGCACTTTACCCCCCTGCCTCTCAGTGTGCTAACCTGCATAATGAGATTAATTGCCACCCACTCAACCTACCTCTCAGGGCTCTTGTAAAGACCAAATCATATAATGGCCTGGCACTTGCTTCATGGAATATGGTTACCATGGGCTTAGATTTCCCAATGAGGTTTTAAGAAAATCTTTTTTCAGTTGACTCTATATATTTCTCCTTTGGTAGAAGAGCCAATGGCACATTTGACAGGAGCTATGAGTGAAGGTCTAAGAAGAGGCTGACGGTATTCATGTGTTGAAAAATCATGTGGTATCCTTTGCCAACACTGCAAGAGAGAAAGCAAAGAACAAAAAATTCAACTCAAGCACATCTGAGAGCCATAGGTTAACAGCTGTCATGATACTGCTGCTAAATTTCTGAAAAGACAGTGTGGGTCTAGAATTGCTGGGGGAAAAAACACAGTTGGCCAGAGCTGAAAGAAGATGAAAACCTCAGGTCCTAGAGGGCAAATGAAAAGACATAAATGCAGTCAACAGTGCATTAATGAGGTGAACTCTACTATACACATGCATATTTTATACATTGTAGAAAGAATGTCACTGTGGGAAAGAAGGCTCAGAAAGATGAATCATAAGTTATGTGTTCTGTCTGATTCTCTACCTACCCCTAACCCCAGGAGGCTTCCAGTGGGCATTTTCTTCAGAGAGAAATTAGAGTAGGCCAGAGCCTTAAGATGGTACAAAAAGCAGTTTATCAATCATTGTATTGCTAAAGTAATAATAAATCAGTAAATAGTTCATTAATAGCACAGCAACTTGGGACAGTGAGACTCATTAAATTGTATAAGCTGTATCTAGGCTGGTTTTTCTACAGCATCCCTTTGAATAGTTACTCAGCCTGAGCTTGATTACCTCCAGGGACAGTGAGCTTACTAGTCCCTCTTGGAATTGGTATTATGGAGTGGCTGCCAGGAAGTTCTTTCCCTCATTGAGCATACATTGACTTCCATGTAACTTCTATCCACCGGTTCTAGCTCTGCCATTTTAGGCTCATTGTCCTCAGGATAGAACAAACCAGGTGGCACAGTGAAGGTTCCTGTGAAGATATCTGCTCAGGCAGTGTGAGGTGGGTTCCAACATCTTCCCTATGTCGTTGAACACATAATCCCAGCTGGAGGAAGGGATCTTGGAATGTCACCTGGGGGAAGCACATTCAAGCATAAAACAGGAACAGGATTATGGGGCTGAGATTCCAATCTGCAGAAAGTTTCTGGATCCCCATTCCCGTGGTTGTATCACCACAGGCTACAGATTCCCATATAAACCTATCTTTTAAAGGACATTGTTACAACCACCATTGTGAAACCATTGTCCTTAAAATAGTGCTGGAAAGTCATTGAATCCAGTTCTTTACCTGGTTTGACAGATAGAGACACTGAGGCCCAGAGAAGGAATTAGAATTGCCAAAGATTCCACAGCAAGTTAGAGAGGCAAGGCTAATTGGAATAACTGACATTTCTTGCGTGATTGTTATTTACTAGGCACTATGTTTTATATGCGTTATCACCATGAGCTGAGTGAATCCTCACCACTGAGGTTCTATGGCAGAGCTGGAATTTGAAAGTCAGTTCTGACTTCACAATCAAATTTTTAAAAAATGTTGACTTATTAATTTTAGAGAGAGAGAGGAAGAGAGAAAAACATCAATTTGTCATTCCACTTATTTATGCATTCATTGGTTGATTCTTGAATGTGCCCTGACCGGGAGATCGAACCCACAACCTCGGCATGCCAGGACAATGCTCTAAATAACTGAGCTGCCTGGCCAGGGCTTGAATTTACTGCTTCCCTAAAACCCAGTCCTCCTCTCCCCCAGACGCTCACTCTCACCCAGATTCTCTCCCTGTGTGTCCACTATTATGCCACACTGACTCCTAGAGAAAGAAGATCCACTAGATGCAGTTCTGGAGGACTTGCACTTTCCGGTCTTCATACATATTATTTCAGGAGATCCTGACAACAGACTTAGGGGGCAGCCTGGGCAGAAATTAGTATGCTCATTCCTCAAAACAGGACCAGTTGGGGTCCCTTCGATTTGCCTGGAGCTCTTCCACCACTGTCTATGGATCTGAGTGAAGGTCCTGCAGGTTGAGAAATGTATAATGTAGGGATGGGGCCCATGCCCCACCGATAGAGAAGGACATATGGAACTTGGCTGAAAAAATGTTTAACCCAAAGGAAAAAAAAGTGCGTATTTTATTTCTTTATATGTTTTAAACAGAATAATGAGATAATCCTGGATATTAAAAAATCAACTTTGGTGTTTACACTTTAATTTATTCTCAGAAGGGTAGGAGGGTCTGAAGGAAATGCAGTATGTGGGTCTTATTTTATGATTTGCTCTGGTAAGCCACAGTTAATCCTTTTCTTTAGTGAAAGGATTTACAAAGGATACAACAAAATATACCTGTCATTTTCATTGTATTTTCGCCATATTTTCACTTTTATTTATTTTGCAATGTCATAATAATAAAGGAAATTAAAAGGAAAAAATTGTCCATGATCTTACCGTCTTAACAAATGAAAAATTCAGTGTTCCTCTTCTGTCCTTATGTCCAGCAAAATTTGCATAGGTAATTTATTAGTGTAGTTACAGCTCTGTATTCAGCTTTCTCACTTAACAGTTTATCATTATAATTCCACTCGGTCTTTACAATTGTCATTTTAAAATAAATGTTTTAATATTATCTTAATGGTTGCTTAATACTCTTTTAAGTAGATATGGCATTCCCCAGTATACTGCATATTTAGAAGGACTCAATTTATAACAGATAATCCCAAAGTACAGTTTCTATACCTCTCACTTTTTCTTTTTTCTTTTCTTTTCTTTTTTGTTATTTCCTAAAATCCTCAGATCTAGCTCTGAATTCTTTTATGGCTCTTGATATACATGGACAAGTCACTTTGTAAAAAGCTTTTATAAATTTATTGTGCCTCTAATAACAGATGAGTATGATAATTTCATACCACTCTCTTGCCCCATCCTAGGGCCTTCTACTGTTAAATAAAAGATAACTTGATAAGCAACATTTTTACTTGGTTTGACAAACCTGCCATCTGCTTTCTACCCTCTTATCTCTGTTGCCATCATGAATTGAATGCTTTTACCAAGAATTTGAGGAAAGCAGCAAAGCAATTGTTATACCCACTTTATAGTTGAGCAGGTTGAATCTCAACTCAGGGCTTTGCCCAAGGACACATAAGTGATTAAGTGGAAGTGCTGAGACCTGGCAGCGTCAGCAGCTGCAGTGAATCCAAGATGATTACATTGATTTCTTGTAACCTTCTGAAATATGTATTTGTTTGTTTGTTTATTATGTGTTTGTTTGTTTTCAATCCCTGAGGTTTTTGAAGAAGCTAGGAAAATACGTCACACAGATTTGTAACTCCTTTCAACAAGCATCACAGACCTCCTTGCCTCCAACGATTACTCAAAGAAGGGCCTCATTGCGGAGATCTATAATATATGCTTGCCAGAGCTCCAGAGCTGAAAGGAACTTCAGAGATTATCTCATACAACTGGCTTACTTTAGAGAGGACAAAACTGAGGTTCAGAGTAGAAAAGACTTGACCAGGTTCATTCATGAAGTTGGCAGCAGAAAAAATATCTCCCTTTTCCCCCTCCCTCTCTGGTGTAAAATGTTGCCTGCAGCACATTAGTTGGTAACTTGTGTTTTGTGAGATAGTAATGTGTGAATATTTTTATAAAGGATTTCAGGGTCAAAACCTTTGGGAAACACTGGATACCTTGCGTTTCTTTTGGAGCTCCCTGGTAAAAATAAGTCTGGTAACACTGAGTTAAAATAAAACAGGTTTATTTATTAAAGGACTTACCAAAGTCTGTAACACACCAAATGACATTTATTTTTTGTGTTTTTAAATTTTGAACAAATATCTCCTTCTTGCCAGATTTTATTTTTAAATTTAATGTTTTCTTTCTTCCTTTTTCTTTTTTTGACTTGGTAACACACATGTATGACTCAAATTCAAAAAATACAAAAAGAACCCAAACCTGAGGAAAAGCCTCTTTCTGCCTCCGTCCCTCAGCCACAGGTCCCTTTCCTGGTAATCTGGGAATCCATGTTACCAGTATACTTCCAGAGGAAGTCCACAGGTGTGCACTTAACGATATATCTTGGTGATCATTCTGCATTGGTGCATAAAGAGCTCTTTCATTCTTTGTATTTTTTTTTTTTTTTGTCGCATTGCATTTTGATCGGTATTTGAATCTCCAGTTGAAAAATATGAGGTCTGTCCAGAGAAAGTCCAACCATTGTTAATGTAACGAGAATGATTTGAGTGACATTAATGTAAACTGGCAGCCAAGGAGAGTGAACTGAAATGCACATGCATGAACAATGACTACTTCACTGTACTTGTCAGTGGGGGTAGTAGATGCAGTAGATCATACTTGATCTACTTGATCTACTGATCTACTTGATCTACTTGATCTACTGATCTACTTGATGATACTTGAGTAAGCATGTGTACTGTGTTGTTGTCACATTAAAAAAGACTACGTGAGTAGAGCAATGAATCTGCATCAAATTTTGCGTTAAGCTTGAACATTCCTCAGTGGAAACTATTTGGATGATTCAGAAGGCTGCAGCAATGGGCAACTGGTGACTGGCAGCTTCAGCATGACAACATGTCTGCTCCTGCATCATGTCTTGTGCAGTTTTTTGGTGAAACACCAAATCACTCAGGTGACTCAACCCCCCTACAGCCCAGATTTAGTGCTCTGCAACTTCTGGCTTTCCCAAAACTAAAATCACCTTTGAAAGGGAAGAGATTTCAGACCATCGATGAGATTCAGGAAAATAAGGTGGGGCAGCTGATAGTGATTGGGAGAACTGTGTGAGGTCCCAAGGTGCTTACTTGGAAGGGACTGAGGCGTCATTGTCCTGTGTACAATGTTTCTTGTATCTTCTTTAATGAATTCTCTATATTTCATAGCAAATGGATGGATACTTTCTGGACATGCCTCATATTCTCCATCTTCAGGGATCACACAGTCCCTTGGAAAAATGAGGTGTGTTTATGATGGCCACTAAATAAAGCTAGAAAGTGCTCAAGGAAGAGCATATAAAATGTGGTGGTCATGTATCAGTAGAAGAGAGAGAAGGTCACTCTCAGCTGGCTACGGTTGGGGTAGGAGCTGGTCCCTGAGAAGGAGTCTACAGCAGGTGAGTCTCAGCTAAGGGATAGTGACAAGCAGTTATTTATCACATGGCCTTTGTTTTAAAACCAAAAAAAGGCCAGCATGTCTGTATCTGGTCAATCCCAACATTTAGATGCTGATCACAAAAGCTTGATTTTTATTAGCGATATTTGTTGCCCATATAATGGAACTGATCTTAAAGTGGAAGTCAGACGTGTATATCGGATATCATTTGGAGTAATGAGTGTATTTACCTAATCTTTCCAACACCAACCTTACGACTCATTTCCAAAAGCATGCATACTAATTAATTTGTTTTCCATATAGTAATAAGATTAACAACCTCACATTTACACGGGGTACTGAGTCATGTTCAAATAAAACAAGTTCTAATGAGAAAAATTGGATGTGGCAGCAAATTACGTCCCACTTGGCAATCCAGGTTTATGTGTGTTTGTCTGTCTCTGCTACATGTATTTTTGTCAGGAGCTGACTGTAAACAAGATGATTCCTTTCATGTTGGGTTAGTCTGGGTAAATTTGTTTAATGAACAACAAAGTCATTGTAAACATTGCACAAATCTGAATGCCTTGCAGAGTAGCTAGGAATCTTTTAAGCTGCTTCAAAAAATAAAATGTGTTAACCACAGAAACAATATTGGGGAAAAATTATTAATATATCAAGGCTTTTAGATATGCAGGTTGGCTCTGATCTCTTCTGCAATTGAGTTTATGGTAAAAATACAGATTCTGGTACCCCAGGCCCCAGAGATTGGAACTCAAGTAGGACTGGGATTTAGTAGAACAGCTTGGCCATTTATATATATTTAAAGCCCCCCAACTGATTCTGGTGGGATGTTCATAAGGCTAGATAACTCTGTCTTGTTGACAGAGTAAGAAACACACGTGTAGGATTAAGCAAAGAATTTAGTCACTTTGCCTAAACATCGAGTCGGTCAGTTTTCTAATTCCATGAACGGGATCATAGTGGATGTATTCTCTGTGTCTTGCATCTTTCACCCAACATTATACTCTATTTCCTGACTGGAGTGGAGATTACCAGTGTTCACTTTTAATTACTCATTAAACTAAACACAGATGCTTTATGCATTTTTCAGCATGTGCACTATATTTCACAATAAAAGGGAAAGAAAAAACACCTGAGGGAGTCCAAGGCAGTTACTGTTCAATTTTGTCCTCAAGAAACATTCTAGAATGGGTGCTCTCTTCTAGTCTTAAGAAAAGTGACCTGGGATCCTGCAAGAATTTTTAGAAAAGGTAAAGCCCTTGGGGAAATTACCTCAGAATTCCCCAGTTACCTGCCTTTTTCCCCACCCTTTAGTGAGCATTCACTCAAGTGCAGCACTGCCCTTACTTCCTACATCACGCACAACTCCTTGTGCCTTCCCCTAGCAAGTTCCCTAATGTGTTTGAACTTTGGTTTCTTCATATGCAAAATGATGGTGTTGGCTGCAGCATGGGAGCGGGTCACATAAATAAGGTATTGGACCCAACTTGCCGTACCTCTGATTCGGTCTGAATCTACATAGGTCACGAAGTAACAGTGTGGAAAATGGGAGTTACAGGTTTTGTGTTTATAAACCCCAGAAAGAGTGAGGGGAAATCATTTTCCATTAGGAGACCCAGTTCAGCAACACATCAGTATTACCTGCCTGGGCTGCCTTACGTGTGCTCTGTGGGGAGTCAGGGTTTAATGAAGTAGGATAAACCACACATGCATAGTAGTTAGCCTCAGCACAGGCAGGATTAACTTTACACTCCATTTGCAAGAGCAAAGCTCCTCTCCACGACTTTGTTATAAAGGGATTTAGAATCACAGAATGATAGAGCTGGAAGAGAGCCCCTAAGACATCATCATAATCCTTCCCTGTCATTTTACAGAGGGTCAAACTGAAGTCCAGAGGGCGGAAGGGACATGCCCAAGGTCACCTACGGAATTAGCAGCAGATGTCAGGTCAGAACCCACGTCTCCTGGTTCTGAGCCTGTGTCCTCTCCATTTTGTCATGGATTAGTTTATGGTTGCCTTGGAACAAAGGGGAGGTAATGTGTTTTTCTTGATGGCTTTGCTCTACACCCCTTTGTACACACATACCCTATATTGAGGTTTCATAGGTGTATGAGCAGGCCAGCTCATGCTGGGGAAGAGGAATCTGTGTTGCACCGGTTGCATTCGAAACATGAGATCTTGGGTCACATTCTAAGAGCTGTACCCAAATGCAGGGGCTAAAATTAAGTAGCCCTCATAATGAGGGCCACCACCACAAGCAGCAGCAGCAGCTAACATTTATATAGCACTTGCTACGTGTCAGGCTCTGTTCTAAGCACTTTCTATGTTTTAATTCATTGTATCTTCACAACAACCTTACAGGGTTTGTACTAACCTGTTCATATGGAATTAGCCACACTTTACAAAGGAGGAAACTGAAGCACATGGGTTAAGTAACATGCTCAGAATCACAGGTTGTAAATTGCCCAGCTGGGATTCGAAGCTTGCACTCTAGCTCCAGAGCCTCAGCTCTCCTAATCTTGTTTCATCTACCTTACTTCCTAGGCTGCCTTTCTTCTGGATGCTACTCTCTAATATACATATAACCCTACCCTTCTTTTGTGCATTGCCTTTGCTCACACTCTTTCCTTTTCCCAGAAGGTCCTTTCCTATTTGTACCTGTTAAAGATTTTCAAGGCCCAGTTCAAATGTTCCTCCTCCAAGAGGCTTTCATACCTAGAATTCATCTTAGGATTTTTTTAAAAGATGCATTTATTTATTTTTAGAGAGAGTGGAAGGGAAAGGGAAAGTGAGGGACAGAAACATCAATGTGTGAGAGAAACATTGGTCCCCTCTCACACACCCTCAACCAGGGGACCTGGCCTGCAACCCACACTTGTGCCATGACAGGGAATCGAACCAGCAACAATTTGTTTTGCAAGACGACGCCCAACCCACTGAGCCACACCAGTCAGGTATAATTCTTAACTTTTCAAGGAAGGTGCTGAATGTTTTCAAGAGAAACAGATGCTCTTCCAGACCTACTTTCTACCCTGCTCCCCTCTGCTTAGTTCCCAGGCCATCTTACTTCCTATATGGTGCCAATGGGAAGCACCAGATAGAAAGCAGAGGATGGGAAAAGAGAGAAGTCAGAATATTTATTCCCTTGGTGCTGTGAAAAGAACCTAGCTGACGATGCAGGATTAAAATGATGAAAAGTAAAATGCTGCCTAAAACTCTTCTGTGGCTCTCTGATCCTTTGGAGTAAGGTGCAGACTCCTTAGCATGATGTTTAAAGCCCTTTGTGATATGATCCCTGTTCAGCTTTCAGTTGCATCTTTCCCCACAGGCCTCCCTGCCCACCATAACAAAGGCTTTGCATTTACTCAGCTGAGCCAAGCTTCCTCATATCAGTGTAGCTTTGTACTTGCTCTTCCCTTTGTCCAAACTGCCCTTCCCTCTCTATTCCTTCCATAAAAATTCTGCTCAGTGCCACTTCCCCTAGGAAGGCTTCTCTCAGTCATGACTTCTCCAACCCTACTAGACTGTGAGCTCCTCTAGAGGAAGAACCACTTCTTACTTGTCTTTGAATCCCCACTGTCTAGCAGAGGAACTGCCATACAGAAGACACAGAGTAACGCTTTTTGAATGAATAAATGGCCATATGAAATAATTAATCAATAATTAAAAGTATGCATGAAGAAAGAAAGGAAGGAAGAAAAGAAGGAAAGAAGGGAGAGAGGGAGGAAGGAAGAAAGGAAGGAAGGAAGAAGCCAAGGGAAGAGAGGGAATTTATTTGTTATACACAAGTGATGGAAGAAGTATGGAAGCCTTCCTTAGAATAGTGAAGCAACTCAGATATTACCAACAATGAGGGGCCAATGCTATTCCTAAATTGGAGGGGTTCAGAGAGATGGTAGTGTTGCTATGGTCATCCAGGGGAAGTTAGAACCATGATGGATCTGTCCAGGGTAACTTGAAGCCGAGCACGGAAGAATTGCAGCTACAGTACAGGAATCTGGCACCCCTTCCCTTTCTAGAGAGGGGGAGAAATACCTTGGCCTCTCCTTTCCCTCACCCTCCAGCCTCCTGCCAGTGCCTCCCACTGGGCAGACCCACCAAAACTCCGCCGACATGGGAGCCTGAGACTGAGGGCCTGTGGGGGTCAGCACCCTGTCCCTGCAACCCAGGAAAGGGCAGGGGAAAGACAGGGAATGGATGTAAGGGCAAACAGGCCAGGAGGCAGCATGCCACCACGTGTCCTTGCAGAAACCACAAGGAATGAAGAAGTAGCAGTTCCCTAAGGGAAGTTGGAACTGTTTCTAGAAGGGGGAAAGAATGCTGGACAGTATTTGCCAACTGTCCAAGTATGAAATGGTTGCTTCATGAGGCAGAGAGATGTCCATCACTGAAGGTGTTCAAATAGAGATTGGATGCTCATCTGTCAGGGATCCTATTAAGGAAGGTACTGCTGAAAACATGGAAAGATGGATGGGGCTGACTCTAAATACCTCCTGGTTCTCCTTGTGTATTTTCTACAAGGTTATGATTTTTACACATGTCGCTCTTCCCGTAAACATAAGCCACTCATTTCTGTGATTAACACAGAATAACAAACTTGTAAACTGCAAGCAGATTTGATTTGGAACATGCTAAGGAATCTGGCACCATCAAGTGGGTCGTTGATTGTGTTTCCATATTGCAGCTGGTCCTTCTTGTTTCATGTTTGCTCCTGTGCCTGAAGGAGAGTTGCCAAAAATGGTCAGAGATGTAAAAGTTTCCTTTTACCTTTTGGCAGAATCAGTAAGCTAGATCATTCAAGTTTTGCCTTCCCTCTTTGAAACTCCCAAAAGAAAAGAAATCAGATCTTGGCATAGAAAGAAAATGAGACAAAGAATGTATCGTCATACTAGTGAATGGTTTTCAGACTGACATCTGTACATTAAGAATATGTAAATATACCAATTTCATGCTCTGACAACTTATTCTGCATCAAGGGTGGGGTAATGCCTTGGGAATGCCAAATGTCAAAGCATTACATAATGTCAACTATTCATGTGCTCCTTTGATGAGATATCACTGGGAATTGGAATTCCTTAAGGGAGAGATGTCTTAAAAAGAGGGAGGGGAGAGCAGAAGCATAAGGAAAGGGAATAAAGGAAGGAAAAAGAGACAAAGGAAGAGAGAAGCTGTCAAATAAGAATAAAAAAATGATTGTGCAAAGAAAAGTTTTATACACACACACATACACATACACATACACATACAAAACAGTACATACAATCCCAAATCTAAGCTACCATATGTAGTGGTTACTTATGTCTGTTTTGGTTTTCCAGTTAGAATATCCATGTTTGATTTCTTTTCTTTCATATGTGTAACAGTGTCATTTTTTGCCTGAACTTTTGTAACATTGGCAGAAATCTAAATGTAAAAATTCATCCATGATCTTATTGTTTCAACACATCAAAGCTGCTTTTCCTGTTTCACTCTAGTTTTTGTCCAAATGCATAATTTCACACAGTGGCACTCCTAATATTGTAAGTAAAAACTCACATGCTTTCTAAAATGCTGTCATAGGAATTTTTCCCTTATTATCATATGGACTTCACAATGACCAGCTTAATTACTTAAGAATATTCCAAAATATATTTATACTCAAATTAACTTATCCATTCTTGTGTTATTGGACTTTTAGGGTTCCTTCTCATTTTTCACAGTTGTAGATAATGCTAAATACACATCTCCATATATTCAATATATTCAACAGACCTTCTTTATATGACAGGTACAGTATAAGACAATAGAAATTATCTGGAAGAATTCTCCTTTAAGGTCTAGAGAGGGAGACAGACAAATGAACACACGATTACCATTCAGAGCTCTAGCATCCTGCTCCTCAAAGTGTGGTTCCCGTGGTTCACTGACCAGCAGCATCAGCTTCACTTGAGAGCATTTTATAGGAATGCAGAATTCCTGTCCCCATCTTAGACCTGCTGAATCAGAATATGAATTTTAAGAAGATCCTCAGGTAACTCAGGAATTGGAAGTTTAAGAAACTGCCGATTCGAGTCCTCTCCTGTGTTCCTTGTCAGGTCTCTCGTTTGATCATTTCTAGTCTTTCCTTTCCAAACTTTTCTCTACTTTCCCACAGCAACAAACATGCTCAGGTCTCTCTTATCTTAAAAAAAAAAACAACAACCCACTAACCCCTCCTCCCCAAACTCTGGTGTTGCTCCCTTTCTAGTACAGCCCTCAAAAGACTTGCACATGTTTGTCCATAACCTCATCTCCTACTTCCTCTTCAGTCAGAGCACACTGGCTTCTGCTTCTCCCACTTCACTTAGTCTGCATTGAAAGTGGCTTCTGGGACTCTTGGCTGCTGCATCCAGTGGATGCTCCAGTTTTCACCTGGTATTGTTATCTGACACCACGATCAATCCTGTCTCCCAGAGTCTCTTCTGGAAGTCACCATTCCCTCCTTGTTTTCTCCTACTTCTCCTCCCATGTTTTTCCAGTATCTAATCTCTCTCCCATCTTCATCCTTTGCTGCTAGCTCCTTGGCCCACCTCTTCACCTTGGGCTCCAACTCCCAGGGTTCTGTCCTTGATTTTCTTCTCATTCTACACATTGTCCTTGAATAAGCTCATTTCCATCCAAGGTTTCTATTGTCATTTCTCAGCTGAAGATTCCCAAATATACAACATGTTTATATGCAGAGTTCTCTCTTTTGAGCACCTTTCCTCTACATTTAACTGCCTATCAGACTTTACCACTGGATGTCCAGAGACACCTCAAATTCAGTAAGCCTAAAAGTGGTTCTTCTAAAAAAAAAATCTGCTCTTTGTCTGGTCTCTTTGTCTCAATAAACAGTTTCAGCAGCCACCTAGAGACTCTTCCCCTTCCCCACACTCAACCAGTCACTATGTATGGTTAATTCTACCTCTTCCACATTTCTCGGGTCCATCCCCATTGCCATTTTCCTGGTTCAGTTCTTGTCACCTTTCCCAGGGATGACTGCAACAATTGCTTGGCTGGTCTCCAGCTCTGCGACCACCCTCTTTCCTTCATCCTTTTGCAAACTAAAATGATGCTATTATTTGTACTATGAAAATATGATCTTGTCCTACCCCTGCTAAACCTTTCCAATGATGTCCATACCTATTCAATCAAAGCCTCGGGGAAGTGGGGTAAAAACGCAGTTTTGGGGGTTTTTTTTGAAATTCTATTCTCCCTTTGTTGCCAATTATTGGCCAGCAAAATATTATATCCTTGGCCATGCAGAATCAGTAGAATCTTTGCTTCCTCTTGCAAAGTCCCTGAGATGGCTCAGTGTCATCTCAGTGGAAGGCCACTGAAAATAAGGGATTTTTGAAAAACTAGCATATTGACTCTGTCTGTCCAGGTAGTAACCAGAAGATCCTACTACTTCCCGTTTGTCTGAGTGCATCCCTCCAGCCATCTCTGAGTGGAAACCTCATCTAGTGGTGTGCTATAAATGCTGGATAGCTGGCACTCAGGGAGGTGGGGAGTGGGGAAGTCCTGATTTAAAGCAGCTGCTGATTTTCATGGTATAAATATTCCCACCATCGCTGATTTCAAGTTACCAATGTGATGTCATTCATTGACTACGTTGTTGGGAAGAGGTGAGAAGTAGCATGCCATTAGCTAGCATTTTCACCATACAGATAGAAAGATATAAATATAGAGAAAAAGAATAGTATAATAATTAGGAATAAGTGAAATCTGAGTATTTATTATCATTTAAATATATAATTTATTTAATTATAAGTTTGTATAATTAAATTTTGAACAATGACTGTGTTTAACAATAGGCTTGCAAAATTCCTGGAAACTTGAAAACTGGCTCTCATGAGCGAGTATGAGCTGGCTCCATTTCACCATGATGTGTTTGTTACCCCTTCACCGGCTGGCCTCTTTCCTCTAGTCCTGCCCGCTCCACTAGAGAGACTGGTTAAAGCACACTGCCTAAAACCTTGCATGGGCCTTGATTGTCCTTGGGATAAACCCACATTTCCTACCTAGCATGCTCAGCATGCTCCTCTCCCATTCTGGTTTCACCTCAGAGGACACTAAGTCCTCTTCAGGAGACTTCTCATTTTCTCAGTTACATAGGAACACCAAAGTGCTACTGCTTTGTCCCCATGAACTCCAAAAACACTTCTATCTTAGAAGCTGGGAGTGCCTTATTCCACATTTATTTGCAGAATCTATTTCTTTTTATTAGATTATAAACACCCAGGATAGGGCTGGGGCAGAGTGGGAGATCAAGCAGGTATCTGTTAAATAAATGAAGGAATGAGGGCCAAAGTATCTCTAAAGCTGAGGTCCCAAAAGCCTGGTTGCAAAAACAGTGTGGTGAAGGCCAGGAAGCTGGATCAGCCCTATCCTTGATTAATCAAAGAAGCTGCCTCTTCCTACAGCGTTAGAGGATCCCAATATGGGAAGGGAATTGAAAGATTCAGATGTTCTCAAGAAGGCAGTGTTCCCAATTCTGATGCATTCTACAATAACAATGAACTTGAAGACACTATGCTAAAAGAGAACATTATACTAAGCCCTTCACAAAAAGACAAATACTATAAAAGACAAATACCCCTTATATTAGGTACCTAGAGTCTCAAATTCATAGAGGCAGAAATAGAATGGTGGTTGCCAGGGGTTGAGAGGAGGAAAAAATGGAGAATTACTGTTTAATGGATACAGAGTTTTGGTTTGGGAAGATGAAAATTCTGAAAATGGGTGATGGTAGTGGTCGCACAACCATGTTAATGTATTGTATTTAATGTCACTGAACTATATACTTATAAATAGTCAAAATGGTTCATTTTTATGTTATGTATATTTTCCCATGATTAAAAATAAAAAGGAGAGTCAGCCCTGATCGGTGTGGCTCAGTTGATCGGACATCATCCCACAAAGCGAAAGGTCACTGGTTCAATCCCCAGGCAGGGTACATGCCTGGGTTGCAGGCTCAGTCCTGGTCGGGGGTGTGTAGGAGAGGCAAACAACCAATGTTTCTCTCTTGCATTGCTGTTTCTCTCCCTCTCTTTCTCCCTCCTTTCCCCTCTGTCTAAAATATATATAAATAAAATCTTCAAAAAAAGTGGAGGGAGAGTCAGTTCCTAGATCTGATGGGGGTCAGAGAAAGTGATGGGGTGAAAACAGAACAGTGATAAATCTTGTCACATGACTGATCTCTTTTCCTTTCTTCCTTCCTGTCTCCAACACTGGCTGTGGGAAGTTCTTGTTTTGGGGGCTAATGCATGTGTGTGGGGGATTCAGAGGTGAATAAAATAGAATACCTGCCTTGGAGGAGTCCCTTCTGCAGATAACTGGAGACAGAAATGTATGGGGGCCAACTGTACAGGTGGGATGATGAGGGAGACCATACAGCGTGACCCTAAATCTTCCCACTCTCCTCTTTCCCCCTCTTACTCCAGTCACATTCTTCTGAGCCTCCCTGAGAGGAAGCCCCACACTCTTCCTGCAACCAAGATTACATAAGAGGATTTAATAGCATTAGGAGAAACATCTGGCTCTAATTATGGAGCTTTAAATAGGGCCTTTATATTTGACGCTTGGAATTAAGGCTAGTGAATCCTCCAGATGTTTTCAAAATAAACCAAACTATCTCACAGTCAATGGGACAGTAATTGCAATGAGCCCAGAGAGACATTTGGCATAAGAAGTCTGAGGAAACAGTTTACACAGGCCCATGCTACTATTTGCAAAATATCTATTAGCACTGAATGCAGATGGTAAAGAATCTTAGAAGTTGGGAGCCCAAAGGGACCTGCCTTTGCAATTATGAAGTCTAGATTCTCATTTTATAAATGAGGAAATTGTGGTGCACAAAGGTAAAGTGGCTTGGAAGTTCACATAGTAAAGTTATGCCACACCTAGGACTATAAACCTGTGCTTTGATTTCCAGTTAAGGGTTATTTTCTGCTCACCTATTGCTTTCCTTGAATAAAATGTTCTAAAGTTTTTTAAAATATGTGAGATTTTTCTCTTCCAGGACTGCAATTAATTAGTGAACTAGATGTAAGTCCTTCAAAATTATGAATATATGTTTTTACAGGTTGATTTGTGTCCCCCATCGAGATATGTTGAAGTACTAACCTCCAGTATCTCCAAATGTGACCTTATCTGGACATAGGGTCATTGCAGATATTAGTTAAGATATGGTCATACTGACACTGGCCAAGTAGCTCAGCTGGCTGGAGCGTTGTCTTGATGCACCAAGGTTGCAAGTTCAATCCCCAGTCAGGTCACATACAAAAATCAACCAATGAACGCATGGATGTGTGGAACTCAACTCAATGTTTCTCTATCTTCCTCTCTCTCTAAAATCAAAAAATAAAATTTTAAAAAGATGTTGTTGTACTGGAGTAGGGTGGGCCCCTACTCCAATGTAGTACAGCTAGTGGCCTTATAAGAGCAGAAGAGAGACTCATGGGGAGAATATTGCCATGTGGCAACAGAGGCTGAGATTAAAGTGATATTTCTACTGGCTGTGGAATGCCAAGGATTGCTAAGACCCTCAGAAGCCAGGGAGAGGCACCAAAGGATTCTGTCCTAGAGCTGTCAGAGAGAGCATGGCCCTGCTGAATCTTGATCTCACGCTTTTAGCTTCCAGAACTGTGAGAAAATAAATTCCTGTTTTAAGCCATTGGTTTTTGGTAATTTGTTGCAGCAGCTGCTGGAAACTAATACATATATGTTGCCAGCATATATGTTTCCTTGGACCAAGAAGGGTATTGTTGAATCCATTAAGGCCTTTGTGATGGAGGCAGTTATGAATCAAGAATTGGGCTAGGCTCAGCTCCTTGAAAGCCCCAAAATTCAAGTATTGAGCATGCTGTTGTCAGATGCTAACTCAGTATATTGGCAATAGATGATGAACAGAATCAGGAGTAAGGGTAAAAAGAATATTTTTGTTTCTACTTAAAGAAGCTGCAGTCCCAAATCTTAAATTCAATAATTCTGATTGGGATCCAGAGTCTCGTGGTTTGGGTAAGTCTCATCTCTCATATGTGTATATCTGACATAGAAAGCAGCAAGCTCTTTTCCTTGCTCTCACCAAATTCCTCCTATCCCTATACCCAATCAAGGACTTATGTACATTGAAAAGCCAGAAAAGACTGCAAAGTGAATGCTGGACTGTTGCAGGCTGAGTCCAGTCCAGAGAGATATACCCATTTAATGAGTAGTGGATCAATGAATTAGATCCAGAAGGAAAGAGATGGTGCATTCTAAATAAGTAATTGAGGAAAGTTCAATAAAGGGATCATATGCAAAGGGGTAGGGCAGGACTTAGGGAAACCGATAAGGATGGCACTGTGCTCTAGAGTTAGCAATTATAGGGAACATCACCAACCCTACACCTAAAGGGGCAAGGAAAGGGAGAAGTGGCTGTGTGGGGAAGACAGCCACCTGACAGAACTGTGGTCTTTTAAGAGGAAAGTAGCCAACTTACAGAGACCCAGCTAGCAGACTGGAACCTGTCCTCACTTCTCTTCTGCCTCCTAAATCCTCCACATGCCTCCTATTGTTCAAACACAAAGTCCAGAAAACAAGGAAGCAATTGAGGAAGTCTGTGGAGACCAGCCCCCCAGGGCATTAGAGCGAGGTGGAGAAGACTGAATCTGGAGATGTAGAGAAGATACACAATCTAGGGTTCAAACCCAAGATTTCTGATATCTTAACGTGAACTGTAAGGCTCCAGAGAACAAAAATACTAGTAATGGTGATTTTTGTACTCCATATAAAGACTTAAAATGTCAAGTTAATTTAAAAATAGGTATTGACTTTTCAAAGTTACAATGATATTTCAAAGTTGCAACATGAATACACACTTGTAACAAGGTATAACAGTTCAAAAATGTATTAGGTTAAAAAATTAAAGTCCAACTTTTCACTATCCTTTCTCTCCTCTTCAACCTACTTTGTGAGTGAACTACCTTTCCAGATATTTTCTATCACTATACCATATGTATATATGAGATCCAGGAATTAGCAGGATTGGTTCCTTCTGCAAATTGTAAGAGATAATCTATTGCATGTCTATCATCTAGTTTCTGGTGGTTTGTTGGCAATGATTAGTGGAGAAGCATCACCCCAATCTCTGCCTTTATCTTTAAAAGAGTTTTCTCAGTGTGCGTGTCTCTGTGCCCAAATTTTCCCTTTTGATAAGGATACCAGTCATATTGGATGAGGTGTCCTTAAGAACTTCATCTTACCAAGTACATCTTCAACTACCCTATTTCCAAATAAGGTCACATTCTGAGGTACTAGAGGTTAGGAATTCAACATGTGAATTTTTGGAGGACACAATTTACTCCATAATACTAGACAAAGACTTTAAATAAACTGCCTTAAATACAGCCAAAGAGATAAAGGAAACCATCACAAAGAACTAAAAGCAACCAGGAGAAAAATGCATGTACAATAAATAAAAAGATAAAAACTACAAAATGAACCAAATGTAAATTCTGGGACTGAAAAATACAAAAGCTGGGGGGGGGGGAGGGGAAACTCACTAGAGGAGCTCAACAGCAGATTTCATTAGGTAGAAGGAACAATCAGTGAACTTGAAGATAAAGTCAATTGAAATTATCCAGTCTGAGGAGTGGAAATTAAAAAGATTAAAAAAATTGAAGAGAGCTAGGGGACCTATGGGACACAAGCAAACATATCAAAGCACACATTCAGGACTCACAGAAGGAGAAGAGAGAAAGGGTCAGGAAGAATATTTGAAAGAATAATAGATGAAAACTTCCAAAATCTGAAGAAATATGTAGACATGCATATCCAAGAAGCATAACAAATTACAAGCAAAATAAATTCAAAGAGATCTATACTGAGACAGATTATAATTAGACTGTTGAAAGCCAAAGACAAGGAGAAAATCTTGAAATCAGCAAAAGAGGAGAAATTTGTCACAAACAAAATATCCTCAGTATAGTTCTCAGACAATTTCTCATCATAAATCACAGAGGTCAAAAGGCAATGGGATAATATATTTTTTTTTTTTTTAAAGAAAACTTGCCTAACTTTTAAAAAATATTTTATTTATTTATTTTTAGACAGAGGGGAAGGGAGGGAGAAAAATAGGGGGAGAAACATCAATGTGCAGTTGCTTCTCGCATGCCCCCACACTGGGGACCTGGCCCACAACCCAGGCATGTGCCCTGACTAGGAATCGAACCAGCAACCCTTTGGTTTGCAGGTCAGCACTCAATCCACTGAGCCATACAAGCCTGGCAAAGGGATACTATATTTCAAGTGCTGAAAGAAAAACAACCCTGTTACCTAAGAATTGTATAACTGGCAAAGCAATGCTTCAAAAATGAAGAAATTAAGATACTCCCAGATAAACAAAGCTAATGGAGTTTGTCTCTAGCAGAACTGCCCTTCAAGAAAGGCTGAAAAAAATCCTTCAGGTTGTAATGAAAGGATACTAGATGGTAACTCAAACCATATAAAAAAATAAAGATCTCTGGCAAAGATAACTACAAAAGTAAATATAAAGCTACTATTACTCTATTTCTTTTTTGTAAATCCTCTTTTGGTTCTTTTATGATTTAAAAGACTGACACATAAGACAATAATTATAAATTTATGTATAAAGATGTAATTTGTGACAACAACATAAACGGGGAGCAGCGGGATTCTGCTGAATGGCAGCAGAGTTAAGGTATGCTATTGAAGCTAAGTTGGTATCAATTTAAACTAGATTCCTATAAACTTAGCATGTCATCCATCATACCCACAGAAATCAATAAGAAAATAACTAAAAGACACAGAAAAGAAAAACAAGGAATCAAAATGGTACACTAGAATAACTCAAAAAACAAAGAAGACAGTGGAGGAATTGAGGAACAAAAAAGATATCAGGCATATAGAAAACAAATACCAAAATGGCACACATAATTCCTGCATTATCAATGATCAGTTTAAATATAAATGGATTAAATGCACCAATTAAGAGAAGAGATTGGCAGAATGGATAAAAAATAATCCAATTATATGCTGTTTACAAGAGACCCATTTTTTGCCCAAAAATATAAATGCAGGGATTGGGTCTGATATACTCATCATTTTCTATGCCTGACATGTAGTAGGCACTCATTAAGTATTTGAATGAATAAAACAATGATGGTTACTATCAATCTTTAAAAATCTGTCAATCTGATTTATAAAAGAATTGTATTGCTTCAATTTCCATTTATCTTACTATTAGGAAGATTGATCATCTCATGTTATTCAACTGTTTTTAGTTCTCTGTCTATAACTTTCTGTTCAAACACTTCTCTCTTTTTCTGCAGTGGCACTTGTTTTTCTAATTGACTATGAGAACCCTTTATATATTATGGGTGATAACTTTTGGGGCATGTAAGTGAAATAATCTCTCCCCCTCTGTGGTTTGTCCTTTAATTTTGTTTATGATATCTTTCTCTTTAAAGTACAATGTTAAATTTTTCCTAAGTTATTTATAATTTGACTTATTAGGAATTTATTTTTTTAATGGTATGACATAGGTTTTAACTGCCTGTTTGCAGTTCTTTCAGCACCATAAATCAGACATTTCATCTTTTCTTTCGATTCGAAATGCTATTTTTATTTTGCACCAAAATGCCTGAGTTCGTTGTTTCTCACTTTTTGATGTTTTTTCCTGTTGCAGTGCCACATGAGATCCCTTTTAGTCCTGATAGTCTGCGGTTACCCTGCTGGTCAATTGGTGGCCTGCTGTTACTTTCTTATTTTCATAGACAACATGCCATTTACTTTCTGCCACCCAGTGCAGCTCCTAGCAATTCCTGCCCATTGCTTTCCTGGTCTAATTTCACAAAATTCTATCCTGTCCTAATTTGGTCAAGGTTTGCCCAGATGGCCTGTGAAGATAGGAAACAGGAGCCTTTGATAATGCTACCTAAACAGAACCAGAGTGTGTGTCTTCTAAGCAGATTGAAGCTTTCTTTGGATAATATTCAGTCAGATAAACAGACTCCCTCTCTTGCCAAGAAACCAAGGCAGACAATTAAAGCTCTTACTGCTCCTGCACAGCCAAGCACAGGCACAGAAGAGAGAAAGTAGAAAGTAAGTTCTGAGAGCAACAACAGCACAGCAGAGGCGGGCTGGGGGTGGGGGGGGAGCCATTCTTGAGAAACATTGAACATTCTTAAGAAAATGTGCAGTAGTTCAAGACTTTAATATACCTGTCTAGTAGCAAAGCAAGAACAGGGATTGCTAGGGCCATGGAAAAATAGTTGTTGAAGACTGTACAGGAAGTGTGAAGTTTAAGTATGGCAGGTAGGAAAACAGAATCTTCTGCAATTACTAGCTCTGATACAAAAAATACATCACACAGATGCAGACTGGTATCAGTTATAGAAGAATATCAGATTTAGAATAGAGGCAGAGGAAGAATATATTGACTCTGTCAGAGTAGAGACAGACCTTTGAAGCCCCACTTTGTTAATGGTTTCACCAATTTAGTAAAAAAAAAAAAAGGATATTAACAACTAAAACACAAAGCATAACATCTATAATTCACTGTGTATAATTGTGTTTAAGTTGATGCTGTAAACTGTATAGAAAACTCACTTGGTAGGGTTTAAAAATTGATTATTTTCAATTTTTATTTGTTTTCAGTTTTCAGTCCTCAGAAAATAATTCATGCAAATGCTGTTACAAAGGCATGTCTGGACTGAAAATTACATGACTCTGGAGTCTGAGACAGGTAGGTGAAGAAAGTTGCTCCCTTCATAGAATGAGACCTGAATAAGTTCTATCCCTGTTTACGTACACGTGTCCCTTCATGGGTTAAGAATCTGTGGGATCCAGGGTTCATGGACATTTAAAATAAAGACATGCCTTCTGGAGCGTGCATATTATGTCAACACATTACTGATGACATGCTTTGAGGTTTCCTGTATGGAATCTAATGATTCTTAAATACATTAGAATCTCAATAGTTTTGCTAGTCAATGTTCATTATATAGTCACTTAGATGGAAGCTTTGAGGAATACAATTCCAACTAAGAATGATGACAAATGAGAACAGAGTACTTAAATACTGACTCCTTATCTCTTGGATTTTATTGTAATTAGAATATTATACAATTTAATTTACAGGACATATATTTTAAATTTCATAATTTTATAAGGAAAAGCTGTCTCTAAAAAAATTAAAAGCCATCTATGTGAATGGCCAAGTTTTCAAGAATGATTTCATAGCCTGGATGAAAATTGCGTGCTCTCTCCATCACCTTGCAATTTGAAGAACCACAGAATCATGAATAATAAAAAAGGATGTTAAACTTTTCAAGAAATCCAGATGGGTACCAATGTCATTGAGAATTCCTGAGAATAACCTTGATTGCTGCTTCAGACTAGGAGCCTGAATTGAACAGCACATATCAGTTGCAATGTATGGGCTTTAAGTGACAACCATTTCTATAATTACATTTTTAAATTGTACAGATGTTAAGTCCGTATTTGTGGCAAATGAAAAACATCCAAACTTTAAAGGGTAGCATTTGGTCATTTCACTTGCCAGCCCCCATTTCTGCCTCAATCTTTAAGACTTTGGTGCCACAGCAGGAATGATGGATGGTGAACTGGAAGCCAGTGTTAACACTAACTTTTGCCGGGACTTGGCAAGTACCTTCTTTATTTGGGGCCTTAGATTTTTTTCCTCTCTGAAAAATGAAGGAGTTGTGCCAGATGCCTCTTCAGTCATTATTCTATAGTCAATGATAAAGAGAAACTACCAGTGAAATCATTGGGCAGCCAGAACGCAAGTTTTTTTTCTTGTAGGGTTTGAGGCTGGATATAAAGAAGCCTTTAAATCTTCCTTTGCAGTACCAGGTAGCAGGGACATGTGTCCATTTTGTGAATTGGGTTGCTCATCATTTCTCCTCATCTCCCTTTCTCCCCACACCATGCTATGTTCTTGACACTCAGAGCCACTGGTTGTTGTCATTTTCCTTTGCTTCTCTTGTTCTTTGGCCAGAAGATTCTTTTGCTCTTTCTGTCTGGAAAACTCATACTCATTTAAAAAAATTTTTCCTTTGAATTTTATATTTTAACATAATTTCAGATTTAGAGAAAATTGCAAAATTGGTATAAAGAATTCTCATATGCCTTGATCCAGATTCCCCAAATGTTCACTTTTTAACCGCATTTATGTTATCTTCTTCCTCTCCTTCTCCTTTCCTCCAACACATTTTTTCCCCCCTGAGCCCACTGAGAATAAGTTTCAAATGATGTCCTTTCACTCCAAGTACTTTGGTGTGTATAGCCTTAAAAAAGCACACTCTCTTACATAACTGTAATATAAAAATCAGGAAAGTGACATCAATACAGCACTAGATTTATTTGTATTTTGCCAATTGTCCCAATAATATCCTTTATGACAAAAGAAAACCCCAGGTTATGCATAGCATGGATTACGTATCATGTCTCTTTTACTGTTGTCCTTTAGCAGGGAAAAATTCCCCAGTCTTCCTTTGTGTTTTATGACACTGACATTTTTGAAGCAATAGGGTTTTTCAATTGTGTTTGTCTGATAGTTACCCCAGGTTATGAGCTTTTGGTAGAAATATCACATCAGCGATGCAGTATTCTTCTCAATGAATTACATCTCACTTTTTGTTTAAGTGAAAGTCCTTTTTCATCCCCCTCCAATTCCACTCCCTCCTCAGAGGTTATCGATTGGTATCCAGCCAGTATTTCCTCTATGCATTTATATCTGAACACATATGTATATGGACACACACGTATCCTTTAGAATTATAACAAAAATGAGTACATAATATGTTATTGCTCTACAATTTTTCACTTAACTGTTATATCTTGGAATTTGTTCTCCACTAATACATACAGATTCATGTCATTCTTTTAAAAGCAGTTTTTAAAAATAGTATAGATGTATCCGTATTTATTTTATTCCCAATTAATATTTATGATGTTTCCATTTGTCTATCACAAACTAAATTTGTATATACACATAGAACATAGGTCATTTACAATTTTGATAGACACTACCAAAAAGCTCCCCTAAAAGGCTTTTCCAATTTGTATTCCTTTGATCACCATGTATGAGATCATTTGCATTTTTCTGTGTATTTGCGACATTGAACACCTCTTTATCATAGTTGACAGCCTTTTGGGTTTCTTCTGTGAATTGCCTGTTGGTGTTCTTTGCTGTTAGAATGCCAGCTTGTTAGTTTTTTTCTTTCTGACTACTTATTTGGCCTCCTCCTCGACAGAAGGGAGTTTTTCCACTTCCCCTTCGCAGCCAGCTGCTCCCTCCTCTGCTTTCCCACAACACTGTTCATATGGCATGCAGGCCTTCATTGGACAGACATTTCATACTGAATCCACTCATTCCACAGTGTCCTCTGTGAATTCATGATGGGTTGACCTTGAGCTAGGTGATGGGTGTAGAGGTAGGAACAGGTCGTCATAGTTCCCACCCTCCAAGAGGCACTCGGACCAAGGACGGAACCCGCAACCTAGGTATGTGCCCTGACTGGGAATTGAACCTGCAACCTTTTGGTGTATAGAACAATGCTCCAACTAACTGAGCCAATCAGCCAGGGTTCAAGGAGTTTAGTTTTGATAGGCAGCTTTGGGCTTGGAAAAGAACATGGGTTTTGGATTCAGACAATATTTGGGTTTAAATATGTGTGATTTAGAAGAACTCACATGACCTCGTCAAATAGCAACTTCTGTACTAGTGGAATGGGTTAATATCTCCCTTACAGAGTTATTTTGAGGTCGGGAAAGAGACAATATATCTCAAGTGACTAGCAAGAACCTGTCACATAGCTATCCCTCAGTGAACCAATAGTAATTGAAAAGCAACTCTTAAGAGGTGAAAATGATTACTTAGTTCTGAGGTTCTAGGTACTACTAATAAATTGGAATAAAAGAAAGGAGGTAGCTCCTCTCTCTGTAGTGGAAGGGTAAGGAATGAGCACTGCTGTGTGCCACTTGCCTAGACCCTGCTACAGGACACCCTCCATCTTGTCTGCCCTCTGTAGTAAGGCAAGCCACTTTGTCCTGGCCTTCACCCCAATTCACCGTTGACGTAGTACTACCACTGCCCTGGGGAAAGCAGGTGCTTCCTTCCTCAAATAAATGGGCTCATTAGAACATTCTCTGTAAGGCAGGACTCAAGACAGCTGTGCATGCTGCCACCCATGATCTCAAGAAGTGCGGACCGGAGACAGCATGAGGTGGAAAGAGAAATACTGTGTGTGTGGCAACCTCAAAGGGAGAGACTTGACCTAGATTGCAGACACAGTTCTGCCTCTGCTCGGACTCTGCCTCTGCTCGGTGACTTATGGCACATCTTCCCTTCTGGGCCTCAGTTTCCCTGGTCACTGCAATAGGAGACTGGATCTTAGGATTTCTAAAAGCCATTTAAATGAGAATTCACCATGCAAAGGCAGGGCGTGCATGTATGTACCTTGGAAATCTCTTTACCTTTGGGACTCTTACAGCTCTTTATGCCCACCTTAATGTCATGAAGCACTACACTGCGTTAGTTTTGGGGGTTAGGACATGGTTTCCACACTGAACTCACATTTGGTTCTTGGTTTCCTACAGCCTACATGGAGTTAGAGTGCCTTCATTCTTTTAATACTTTTGTTGAGTCCTCACTGTCTGCCAAGCACTGTATTAGCTGTGGAAGATGCAAAGATTAAAAATGCCAAAGTTTCTGCCATCAGGGAGTCCACAATCTAGCTGGGAGACAACTGTAACATAAACACTATATAATTGCCTTAATGGAGGTTTGCCCAAAGGGTAGGAGAGCCTAGGGGAAGAAATGCCTGTTCTGTTGGAAAGTTTCCCTTGAAGACCCAGGGCTTAGGTAGTAAGGTAAGTAGTGTGAATAGTGTATGTTAGATGGCCAGGGAGAAGGACTTCACAGGGAGCGGGAATGCTTTCTGCAAAGGTACAGATGTGGGAGAGCATAGTGTGTTCTGGAAACTCCCATGATTTAGCATGGTGGGGAACAGGAAGGCAGCTTCAGCTCATGAATTGCCCTTTATGCCATCCAAAGGCTTTATGAAATAATCTAAAGGGGGACGACTGAAGTAGTCCGAACATGGGAATGTAGTAAACCTTGGTTGAATGCATGAGTAAGTGGGAGGATTGGGCACAATAATTTGGAGCATTTTCTAACCTGTGGCCTTGGACAACTTAACTTCTCTGTTCTATTTCTTTTTCAAGAAATAGGAATTAAAAAAAAATCAACCTGACACTTGGTAAAAGCTCAAAAAAGTATCTTATTTATGTAACATTTGTTCTACACAATATACACTACTTAAGCAGTCATCTGCGACCCATTTTTTAGTTGTTTCTGCCTCTGCAAAATGTGTCTTTCAGTTTTACCTTTTCATTGTACCTGTCCTTCTTCCTAGCACTTACCATAATTTTAATTAAAATTTCTAATTATTTTTCTGGCCAAACTCTTAGACTTATAACCAAATTATCTGTATATTGTGTTCCCAGCTAGACTCTTAGGTCTATGAGATCAGAGACTTTAAAAATTTGCCGCTATATCCACAGTTGCTAGCACTGTCTGCCTCTTAACAGATGTTCAATACATGGCCAAAAGAACCAATGTCGAACTTGTCTTTCCTGACTGTTGTCAGGGGCCAGGGGGTTGATAAAGTACTTCATTATTCGTGAAGTTGTACAGATGGGTTTACAGATGCGTTTACTATTACTAAGTATTAAAATAAAGTGTGAGAAGAGGAACCGAAGCTAGAGTCTACCAATACAATCATGTAGCCTCTGAAAGCTTCCAAAGAACCAGTATTCACTTCATTCTTTAGCCAATAGTACAGCTCTTCAAGGTTCACTAAGAGTTACACTTGTGGCCTTGTAAGAAAAACAGAGCCGGAAGCACCCCAGTGTGAACTAAGTAAGTTCAACTTCAAACTAGAGGCGAAAGGTACCTGCCTAAGGTCACCTAGCGCACAGGAGAAATTAAATGCAAGGCGCCCTAGATGAGGCTTCTCGCTTGCTGGATGTCTCTGAGTCTGCCAGGTAAGCCGCCCGCCGCTTGGGCCCTTGACCATAGCCAGCCTCGGTTGAGATCCCATGCCAGAAGATACAGGTTGACCCGTGAGATCGAGAGAGGAGGAGGCGGAGCCCGTTCTGAAACCCGCTCCGCAGCATCACGGGAGGTGTAGTTTTTCTCGCGCGCACATAAGGATGCAAGCTCCTGCCAGATTTTGCCAGGTAAGTACCATCACTTCCGCGCAAGTCTTTCAAACAAAGTGTCCGCTATTATAGATGCAGACTACGTATCTTTGAAAGAAGCAGTGAAGGGAAAAGGGGAAAAGCAAGGAAAGCAAACCAAACGATTATTAGCGGGGAAAGAAAGGGTTAATAGGTGTTACGCATGCGTACAGAGAGCCCGCAGGGTGGGCGGGGACGGAAGACCACTCCCGGGAGCTGTGTTTTCCCCGGAAGTGCCTTCCCTCCTCCCGGGTCTGCGCGGACGCGTTTTCCTTACCTCATTTGTTCTCGCCCCTCCCCGTCCCTCTACGCGTTTTGGTTCCTGGTTGGTGCTTCCCGGTCGCAGCCGCGGCAGTGAGTATGTGTGTGACGGACCCCGAGCCGCCCGTGACTCGGGACCCCTGCCCGCCCTCCGCCTCGCCCGCCGGGCTGTGGAACTAGTGTGTGTTCCCTCGCCGGCCTCGGCGTTCCCCGTCTGTCCCCCACTCGTAGAGGGCGCGCGGTTCGTGGCCCCTCAGTGCGATTCTGCCCCACGCGGCTCAGCTGACCAGCTGGGATGTCCGTCTTTCCTTGCCGGGCCAAAGGCTGAGGTCGTTCGAAAAGGGCTGGGCGCCCGTGGCCTCGGTGGGGGTGGCCGTTTTGCCTGTTTTACCTCCACTACTCCCAAGATTCCCGTCTTTGGGAAAGCCGGTCAGTCAGTTGAACGCGGAGGTGCCGCCGCACCTTGATGGGGCCTGGCCAGTGAGAATCTAAGTCTTGGGCCAACTTTAGCATCTGTTGTTAGAAGCAGTACCTGCAGGGCCAGAAAAATTTTCGGAGATGTACCCCTTATGTAAAACGGGGAGATGTGGATTGTTCGCTAAGATTCCCTTTATCCCTCACATCTCGTGAGCTTGCAGTGAACTTCAACTTTAAGGAAGAGCTGCTGGTGCAGTTGGAAAACTGGCTGGGACTCAGCATGCATGAGGTGTAGCTGCGGCGGCTCTACCGCAGATTAGCTGGTGACTCTAGAAATCTCATCTTTGGACCCAATTTGCTCTTATTTCAGGGGACAGGGTTGAATTAGATCGTTCAGGCTCAAAGAATAAGTAAGTTTCCCAGGCCCCAGAGAAATAAGTTTCTCTGTTTAGAAAAGGAGAGCCTTCAATTTAGTAACTCAAGTCCCTTCCAAAACCCGACTTTCTGTTTTGAATACTTAGGCCATCACATCCAAAGAGTTTTATGTGGGCTGACTGTGTGTCTACTTCCGACACCGTTATGCTTTTGGCACATTCATTATTGCAGTTTTCTAGAGGGTCTTGAGGGTACGCAACGAACCGAGGAAGAAATGGAAGTGAGCATTGTTGTTAAGGTAGTTACAAGGGTAGTACTGCATTGCAAAAGGAAAAAGAGATGAAGGAAAGGTGAAGGAAGTGCTTTGTGACAGGATTAGTTATATCATGAGGACTTTATGTATCCCAAGAACAGCTGGGCTTGTCTGAATAAAGTTAGCATAATTTTTTCCATCAATATCTTGTATTCTCCCTCTTTTTGTGACTCGTTTCACACATTTGGATCCTCTACTCCAGTCAGATTTGTTTCAAGTGAAAGTGACATCTGAAGAATGGAGAGATACCTTAACACTAGAGTCAACTTAGTAGTTTTTAAAATCTGTCACTGTCAGGAGAGCTTACTGAAAATAAGTCAGATTTTGAAGTTGAAGATAAACTCTATTAAGTCACTTTCCAATGAAACCTGGGTTTAAAAATCAAGTTGCAGATTTAAATCTTAGGATAGATACCTCTGCTACCAAGAAGAAATATGTAGGCTAAAAGTTCTTTGAAAGGAAATAAGAGCAGAATGATCAGCTGGTAGATTGTTAGAACAGAACTATTAGTTTTAAAGATTGTGTAGTAAAATTCAAAAACTTATTTAAGTCTTCAATTGTTTAGTTTAAAAATTCAGTGAGTGAATACTTCTCCCACTTTTGTTATTTTTTATATTTGCTCCCTCTTTTGAATGTTCAGTCTTTGCAGTTATTCTCTTTGACTGTTTTATGTTTGTTAAGCCATTTTAATTGCTTAGGTGGGTTTCATTCCCAAACTAATATTTTGGTTCCTTAACATAACCTAAATCTTTTTTGGTCATGGAATTGCAATACTCTTTTTAGCACCAACTTGAGAGGCCTCCTGGGTGGTAAACTGACAAACTCATATCTATGCTTTGCCCTCCAATTAAAATGCTTCTTTCATGGTTTTTATACTCCACTGGGAAGTAAAGTGGATATTCATGAAGTAAATTTAGGTGTTAGAACCAATTCAAATATAGCGCTGAAGGAAGTTTTTTGGTTTTTTTTTTAAGTCTTGGCGGTTATTAAAAAAAGTCTTAGTGAACACTGTTGTGTCCGAAATGTGAATTGGTCCTAGTTATGTTCTTAACTAGCTACAAAACCTTGGGTAGGGCTCTTTATCTCTTTGGACCTCAGTTTCCTTATATGGAAATTGAGGATCTTGTGTGAGATAATCTGAAAGGCCTCTACCAGATTTAAAATTTTGTGATTCTTATAGGGACCTTATATTATCTAGTTAAGTATGCTTGGCATCAAAAAGCTGAGAAAGCCTTCTGAATCAAGACATATTTCATATTAATCTTTTGAGTATTCACTTTTTAAAAAAAAAAGTAAATGCATTTGAATGTAATTAAAGTAGTAACACAAACCAGAATAGCCTCAGGCAAACCTTAACCCCGGCATATATAAACTATGTGATTAGAAGAGCAAGTTATGCTGAACACAATTTTCAAGTGCAGAAGATACAAAATCCTCTTAAAGGCCATAGGGGCTAAATTGTTAAATTCATTTTTCTACATTTCAGGGAAAGAGATAAACCCTTAGACCCAAGGAAGTCAGTTTTTATTATATTTATGTAGTTTATTTTTGGCGTACATTCACAGGTGTGCCTATGGCTCTATTCTTAATCCCTTTCCTTTGGGATGACTCCAAGAGTAGTACACATTTGCAACTCTGTAATTTAGCTCTTTAATTTTTTCTGTGCTGCACCAGAATTATGTTTTATCTTAAGTCCACACTGGATCCTCAGGATGGATCCAGTGAGGATTTTGAAGGAAACATAATTCCTTTGACTTCTCTTAGAATTAATTTACCTATTAAATAAAAAGGAAAGGATTCATCTTTTATTTGAATTCCTCTGAGCTAACATTTCAATATAAACTGATAAATGCTATGAGCATTATTATTCAGACAGCTACATTCAACTAATACGACAACAGGATAGCAACCTGAAGGACAGTGCAAGGAGGAAACAGGTAAAAATGTACCTTTTGAAAAAAAAAAAGAGATTAAAAGTTTCTCTTCCCCCTCATCTTTATTGACATATAATTGACAAATAACATTGTGTAAGTTTAAGTTGTACAACATGATTTGATATACAAATATATGATTATCATATTAAGATTAGTTAAGACAGTATTAACTCACATGTTTCCTTTTATTTTTTTTCAGTAATAACATTTAGGATCTACTTTCTTAGCAGATTTCAAGTATATAGTACAGTATTAATTCAGAATTTAATCATCTTTTTCTTAAAATCTAGCTGTATTGAGGTATAATTGACATACAACCTTGTGTAAGTTTAAGATATACAACAAAAGTTGCTTTCTTTATTTCTGTAAAAAATATCCATTAATTGCAGTAATACCATTATTGGCTCTTATTTATTTGATTCTTGGAGTCAGCTGGTTTTGCCCCCAAACCTACCATCAAAACACCCTGCCATTTTGGACAGAGACTTGGTAAACTGAGAAAATGTGTAGTCTTTCTAAATTACATCTGTATAGCTAAAAGGGGAGTAAAAATAATAAATTGTTACTGTTATTGTTGTATAGGCTGTCCCTGTTTTTGAACAAATGAATTGTTTTTGCAGTATTCCATCAGTACCTAATTGAAACATCTACTGTATAGATTTTTGGTTGATGATATGAGAATAGTTATGGAATAGCTAGAGACGACAGCAAAATCTGTCCCATCGTAATTTCCATATTTTAGGCACATATTAGATTTATCAGGGCTGAAGAACAAATGCCTGATGATTTATTCATTTATTGATTCTTTATTAATTCAACAGACATTTATAGACCTGCTTAATAGGAGTTACTCCTCTGGGATCCATTGTTTAACCAAATGCATATAGTTCTTGTCTTCCTCCTGTATGTGATCTGTGCTTTTGGGAGATTTACTTTAAACTAGTAATTAGAAATATGGTGAGTGTTTTGAAAGAGCTATGGAAACCTACAAAAGGGGACATTTAATTTAGTCTGGTGGGTCAAGGAAAGCTTCCCTGAGAAAGTGATGTTTAAGCCTAGTTGAAGGATGATAGGATTTAATATGCACAGTTGGAAAATAAGGGGGGGACCCCCAAACCCCCCAGAATTATCTTCTTGTAGTACAAGCTTCCCCCGCCGGGTGAGTGTTCAGTGTACCAGCTGGCATTGTTGTGAGAGGCCGCGTTTGGCTTCAGTGAAATTCTTTTGAAGACTTTCACCATCTTTGCCCATTTCATGATGGGTGATTTATCAGTGCACCTGCCCGTACTGTACTGAGTGTTCAGCAGTTTTTGACCAAAAAACCAGCATGACCCTGAGCACCATGCTCTCTATTCACCAGATCTCGCACTCACTGACTTTTTATTGTTTCCCTGGATGAAAAAAGTCCTCAAAGGGGGGAAACAAAAAACAGCAGGAGCACTAAAAGACATCAGAATCAGTGAGTTCAAAAACTGTTTTGAGCAGTGAAAAAAAGCATCTTGATAGGTGTCTTGTATCAAATAGAGAGTAGTTTGAAGGTGACTGAAGTTTAAACATATCACAAATACACAATTTTTTATAAATTCCATTTTTTTGGGGGGTCCTCTTGTGTAAAGTTCTCCCAAAGCTAAGAGTTTTGCCTCAATTTAGGTCCTTAGTAAGTTTATATTTTATACATATCTTTTATAGCTTTCACAGAAGTAAACCAGGTTTATCAGCTATTTTAATTTATTTTTGGTCAAGGATTAGAAAACCATGATACTAATTTTTTACTTTTACGAGAATAAAAGTCTACACAAAAATAGTAGGTATAATTATTACCCATTGGAGATTTTAGTCATAGTTGAAGTAATATTCCTGTATGAGAATGTGTACCTGGAAAGGTGAGATCCAGAACCAAAGAGAAGATGAAGAATGAATGGAATAGTAAGAATTAGCTAAAATATATTTGTAATGTTTAACATTTTGGTGAAAAAGTATTTGTTGTCTGAAGCAGTGCATCACAACTTGTTTTTCCTTTCTAACATATGCAAAATACGACATTTCCTTTAAAAACTATAACTCATTTGTTGGTAGTAATTTTCATTTGGGAGAGGTGGCATTATTAGAGTAGGTCATAATTGGATTTAGAAATCCTTGGAAAAAAAGGTGCTATAAGAGAAAAAGTTATTTTTGAGAAAAGTGATGGCTTTTGTATAAAAGTTCACACTAAACAGGCATGATATGAGCTTTTAAAATACATTCTTTGTATGACTTCTCTTTTACAGCAGCATCACAGTTACCGACCTTCCATGATGTTTGGTGGTTATGAGAGTATAGAAGCATATGAAGATGACCTTTATCGTGAAGAGTCATCCAGTGAACTGAGTGTTGATAGTGAAGTGGAATTTCAGCTCTACAGCCAAGTTCATTATGCCCAGGATCTTAACAATGTCATCACGGAGGAAGAACATGAAGAAAAGAACTCTGGGGATTCTGAATCATCTAGTAGTAAGCCAAATCAGAAGAACTTAATTATCCTTTCAGATAGTGAGGTCATCCAGCTATCTGATGGGTCAGAGGTCATCACTTTGTCTGATGAAGATAGTATTTATAGATGTAGAAGAAAGAATTTTAGAGTCCAAGCGAAAGAAAAGACCCGAGGTTCTCCTGCTTCTCTTCATTCTAATGAGTTGGATGATAAGAAATACAAGAGGGATATTGAGAAACCTCAACCTGAAGAGAGATCGGGTATGATCCGAGAAGTTATGATTATAGAGGTCAGTTCAAGTGAAGAGGAAGAGAGCACCATTTCAGAAAGTGACAACGTGGAAAGCTGGATGCTCCTGGGATGTGAAGTTGATGATAAAGATGATGATATCCTTCTCAATCTTGTGGGATGTGATAACTCTGTTAATGAAGGTTAGTATCATATTGGCCATTTTGAAAAATAGTATCATCTTTAGAAGACTGCTTTTCTAGACAAAAGGGGTCTGCTCCATTTAATTCCTCACTTTTGGTCTTGTTTTTTGCCTTGTTTCTCATGAGACTCTCTTACTAATGGCTCTCTAATGGTGATCTGTCTGAACATCAGAAAGAGTATGTCAGAATATCAAAGACACTCTGCTTCTGCTGTAAGCAATTTCATAGCTGCTTCTTCCTGTTTGGCTAGAGCCATTTCTGGACCTGAAATATTATTTCCCCTCTCTCTCTGCTTGATACCACAGGTGAGTACTTCATCCACTTCTGACATTGGTCCTGTGCTCTTATTCAGCCAACTCTGTTGGGACTGTTTCTTCCTAAGTGACTTGGCTTACCCCGGAGGTAGCCAGGTAGCAAGCATAGGGAATGACTGGTACACAGAGGATATGGAATTAATATTAAGATTTTAGGAACTACATTGTAAGGTAGGAAACAGAAAAGCTGTATGTCTATAGTTGACTGTAGGAGACAGTGCAAATTCTGAGAGCTCTATCATTGAGGATTGAAATTTTGGTGTTAGTTTTGTCTCCTCTGTCACATGTCATCTAGATCTGATGCTTAAAGTCCCTTTCATTTCTCACATTTAATGTCTAATACCTGGTCTCTTGCAGTAGTTTCCTAAATGATTTTTTGAAATATATCTTCCCTACACAGTATTGTTAGACTGGTGATCCTGAAATTCATGGTACTTTACTGTTGCTCCAGAACCTTTCATGGTGCTCATTTGTCCTCAGATGAAATGATGATATTGAATGTATATCATGCTTTGGAGCTCCAGAGATTAATGAACCTTTTAAATAAGGAGCCAGATAGGAAATATTTTAGGTTTCCGGGCATTAGGATCTCCTAACTACTTAACTTTGCCCTTATTGTGGGCCTAATGCCTAATAAATGGATAGTTATTTCAACAAAATCTTATTTGTAAAAACATGTGGCTGCCTCAGGTTCTAGTAAGCCAACCCTGAGAATTTGACAGCGAAAGGAAAAAAAGAAATAGAATAGTGCATAGAAAAGAAATAGAATAGAACAGAGCAAAATCAAGTAAAGTTTTGTCAGAATAGGGTAGATCTGATAATGTTTTTAGGTAGAAGGAAAAAACTTTTGGTAGATTAGGGTGAGGGGCCAAGAAAGAGATGGAGTCAGGTGTGGGTGTTTGAATTAGTCTTAAAAGGGAAGAAACATACCATTAATTGCTACATTATCAACTATTGGTAGACTAGAGAAGAACTGCATTGTTTTGGGGGGATATTTGTATTTATTTTTATTGAGGTGAAATTAACATGACATAAAATTAACCATTTTAAGGTGTTCAATTTAGTGGCACTTAGTTCATTTGAAATGTTATAGAATCATTACCTCTGTGTATTTCCAAATCATTTTCACTACATCCAAAGTAAACTCTAAAACATTTTCATCACATCCAAAGGAAACCCTGCCTGCATCGAAGTCATTTTCATTCTTTTCTCCTCTAGACCCTGGCAATCACTAATCTGTTTTCTGTCTCTGTGGATTTACCTGTTCAGGATATTTTATGTCAATAGAATCATGCAATATGTGTGACCTTTCGTGTCTGGTGTTCACTTAGCATAATATTTTGGAGATTTATGCATGTTGAAGTTTATATCAGTATTTCATTCCTTTTTAAGGCTGAATAATACTCCATTCTGTGAATATACCACATTTTGTTTATCTATTCAATTTGTTGATGAACATATAGGTTATTTTTATTTTTTTGGCTATTGTGAATAGTGCTGCTGTGAATATTCATATTTAGGTATTTATTTGAATATTTGTTTTGGGTATTCTTTTGGTTATATACCTAGGAATGGAATTATTGGTATTTCTGTGTTTTACTTTGTGAGGAATTGCCAAACTATTTTTCACAGTGGCTACACCATTATGCATAGCTACCAGTAATGTACGAGGATTCCACTTAACTGCGTTGTTTTTTATGATAATCTGTGTTGCACGTTTCTGTGTGATCTGTACATATCTATTTGGTAGGCTCTTTGTTATTTCCTAGTCTTTTCTCCTAGTATTCTGTTTTTTATAGCTGTTGCTTATGTTGGCCTATGTTTTTCTAGAATAACTTTTTTTTTGCATAAATTTTCCTTCTATGTTTTCATTTATTTATAGATTTTAAAGAAACTTATAGGTATGTATTCCTTTAAGGTTTAGTGTGTGTGTATTAGAAAATTATGTTTGATATAAGACCTAAGTAATTCCAAGTAATTCTTGATTTTAGACATTAGATGTATGCTCCTGTTATCCATACTGAAATTTATCCCTACTCTTTGCTATTTGTGTTTTGTTTTTTCGATCCCCCTCTTTTTTTTTTTTTTTTTGGTTCCAGCTAAATTAAAACAAATTCTGCAATTCTGCAAATTAACTTGCTTGACCATGTATAAACTTTACAGATATTTAAATATATATCCCTATTTTATTTCCTTGATCTGCTAATTCCATAATCCTATTTCTTTCCAATTAATAAGCAGTATATTCAGTACTGATGCCTGTTTGAGTATGTTGTTATCTCTAATCATTACCTCATTCATAAATAGATCTAGGTATATTTCCCTAATATAAAATAGAAATAGGTCCGGTTCAGTTTATACAATAGCCTTTAGAGAAAAATTTTTTTTCATGTCAGTGGAAGTTTGTGGAAATTCTGGCATATTTTTGAAATGATTGTTAAACAGCAACAATAGCTATTTTTGTACAGCTCTCCCTCCCCTTAATCCCACCCTCCCCCCGAACTATGGCATTTTAAAGATATTAATAAGATTTAAGAGAAGGCATTATAAACTCCCTGAGGGCATATCTTTTCCATACGCAGAAGCCGCTTTATTATATTTAGAGTATTTTCTTGGCATTATATATTCCTTTGTTTTTCTTTAATTGCTAAATGAACAAACATTTATTGAGCATCTACTCTATGTAGAATACGTAGAGAGGATTTAAAGTGGTAAAAAAATTGTTTTAGCCTTAAGTGGCTTGTGTTTCACTGAAGAGACAAAATATAATAAGAAGCTAAGTAATTTATGGAAGTCACTTCTTAACCATGGGCATTAAGTCTCTACAAAAAATAGGATTAGTGAATTTGAGGTAGTACATTTGAGAATGTGTGAAGGACTGTGTAAATACATACATATTTCCCATTTATTATTGTTAAATTTGTAGTAATGAGTGCAACACTACCCTTGCTTTGTGGAAAATTTAGGCTCTTCACTAATACTTCAGTTTCAGTGAGATGTTTACATTTGTTTTATTTTAATACACAATTAGAGATAATACACAATCAGGCAGATAATACAAAATTAAGAGTCATTATTTTTCCCTTTCTGTTCTTCCTCCAGTGTTCAGTACTTTTCTGATTTTCTGATTCGAATTTGTTGAATAGTTTCCTGAGATTCCATTGAGGCCTTGGGAATGTAACATTTATGTAATGTGTTCAGCCTAGCCTTCCTCAGTATATAGTTTTATGATGAGGGCTTTGTTTATAATAAATTCATGCCAAAACATAAGCCTGCAGTGCCTGTTAAATCTGGCTCTCAGCTTTCTCTGTTGAGGGATGTAAGAGTTTATTTCTAAGGTCTAGCTAGGCTTCATTTCCTTCTCTTTCTTTACTCTTTCCTAACAATGCCTGCTCTATCATTTGTTTTCTTTTTAAAATTCTTACTTTTTATTTTCTTTCTTTTATTATCCCCAGTAGGATTGACTTGCATATATTTTCTGGTGGAAGATAGGATGCACCAGGGAAAAATCATCATATTTTTATTTGTGAGGGTGATAGCAAGTTTGAGAAGGATAATTGTATAAGATAGCTAAAGATGGGGAGAGACAATAAATGCTGAAGAATTACAGAGGAATAATCAGCAACTTACTTTCCTGCATAGGGAAGTATTGTTTTTAGTTCTAGAAGTGGTTGCTAACTCTTTTTAATTTTGGAAATTTTGAAGTTTACAAAAATAGAATGTTTTAATGGACTCTGTCCCATAAACCACCTTCAGCAAATTATCAACTTATGACCAATCTTTCTGTCTGTAACTCCATGCCCTTGTATTATTTGGAAGCAAATCACAGACATTTCATTCATTCATATATGTATATACATACACATAGACATTTTAATGTGTTTCTGAAAGGTAAAGATTCTTCCTGAGAAGCACAATCATATCATTATCACACCTAAACAAATCACCAATAATTCTTTTTATCATTAAATAAGAAATCAATGTTCAGATTTCCCCATTTGGTTCTTAAATTTTTTTCTTAGATTTTATTTGAATTAAATTTGTTTATTGTAATTGGTTGATAACTTTTGTCCTTTATAGGTTCCTCTTCTATCTGTTTCTGTGTTTTTGTTTTCTTTCTTATAATTTAATTGTACTAACTGGGTTGTCCTCTAGAATTTCACGTAGTCTGAATTTTGTGGTATTTTTTAACATACTCCACTGTCCCCTCTATTTCCTGTGTATTGGTAGTTAGATCCAGAAGTTTGAATATATTCAGGTTTCTCTTCAGGTGATTAAGTTATCAATTAGCTACATAGATAGGTTCACTTTTTCATTTTGCTCTTGATATGTTTATTTTTCATTATTACCTTTTGAACATTTATTTCATTTTACATGTATATAAAATGTTTATGTTTCCAAATTCAAATGAACAAGACAAGGTAAAATATATTAGGGAAAATCTACCTGCTACCCATTCTTCACCTTGTTCCTGCCCTTCCCTTAAGGGTTAAGACAAAATTGACAATTTGCCCTTACATTTAAAAAAAATAAAAGCAAATATGTATATATCTTTTGCAGTCTCTCTCCGCATTCTTAAACATAGCATACTGTCCACACATTGCTCTGCCATATTTTTTTCTGTTAACAGTATATATCCTCAAGATCAGTCCATAGTACTATGTGAAGATATTTCTCATTTCTAGGACTATGGACAGATTTGTGTCTTCTACACTAATCTGAGCTGGATATATTAGGCATGTAACAAATACTTTTTGAAGTGAATGAATAGTAATTTAAAATAGTTGATGATTCATATACTTATTTTAATTTTAAAATGTATTTTAAGCAAATGTGTCATAGTCTAATTCTACTTCAGAAGACTGCTTTAATACTTATTCCTGGTCTTAATGTTTCCTTCTCATTTAATAATTTTCAAAGACTTAGATTTAGCAAAAAATTAAATAGGCTCAGATTATTAAAAAGAAAATACCTTTTGAAAAATGAAGAATATAGCATTTTTAAGAGTTGGAGAAGCCATACTAGTTCCTAGTATGTAACTGTTACGGTGCAGAATTTGACATTAATGTAGTATGTACAATTTGGCACATTTCCCCTTCAGTTTGTCAGCACAAGGTAGGTCCTTAGCAAATCTTAGGTGAATTTAGTTGAAGTTCTTTCTACCTTTGTATATAGAGTAGTGCTCTTTACATAGTACGTGTAGTTGAAGTGAACGCATGGCTTTTAAAATTGAAGTTATACTTTTAACCATTTAGGGAAGTAAGTCTTTTAACTGTTTTCATGTCACATCTCTTTCTGCCCTAAAAAATATGCACTTAAGACTTTTGGGTACAGTTTCTGAGGATGAAGAACTCATTTAGAGGCAGTTGCTGTATCCCTGGCATTTATTAGGCATTCAACCAAGACCTGATAACTAATTAAAATTTGAGTAGAGTGGGTTACCTATTTGAATTTCAGTTTTTAAAAATATGTCATTTTATTTGATCTGGATCTTTACGTATCCCTTTTATTTTGTTTCGTTTTAACCTGGATCAGTTTCTACCTTGTTTGGCTGATCCCTACTTCAGGTCTCAGTTTAAAGTGTACTTCTGAGTGAGGTAACAGACATACACACTCAATTAGTGCTAGTTATTATTTCACAGCTCCATAGTTGCCTAGCTGTGACTTTGGGTAATTTAATTTCTTTATTGGTAAAACAATAAACTTAATTTTGTTAAGGTTATAAAGCTAAAATTAGACAGTAGACTAAAGTAATGTAATAGGGAAATAGTTTGACAAAACTTTTTTAACTACAAAATGGGTGGTAAGCATAGGCATATAAATTCCACTTTTTTTTTGAATTATAAGTTCTCAGGTTTTTTTTGTGAATTCAAGTTGCTTTTGAACATGTTTCTGGTATGGCATTTTCCATGACTAAATTTTATTTGATTTGGTGTCATTTTATTATGTACTAATTAAAACTAAATCTGAAGTTTTAAAGTCATTTCAACACTTACTTACTGGATGCTTCCAGTGTACAAGACACTATACCATTAAGATGCTGGGATTCAAGAATTGCTGTATATATATAATTACTACCTTTAGAAACTTTAAAATGCATAACTATATGGAAATTTCACTGTAATACCAGAGTTAAATATATTTCTACAAACATAAGAGATACCCTGGCATAGTACATAATCATTCCCAGATGAACCTAATTTAAAAAAAAAGATTACTGTGCATAGGCAAAGTATAAGACTGAATTGAAAAGTAGACCTTTGAGCTGAGCCTTAAAGGATTTAGCCCTGGCCGGGTGGTCCAGTTGGTTGGAACGTTGCCCCATACACCAAAAGGTTGCAGGTCCCATTCTCATTCAGGGCACATACCTAGGTTGTGGGTTCGATCCCTGGTCAGCAACCAATTGATCTTTCTTTCTTTCTTTTTTTCTTTCTTTCTTTCTTTCTTTCTTTCTTTCTTTCTTTCTTTCTTTCTTTCTTTCTTTCTTTCTTTCTTTCTCTCTCTCTCTCTCTCTCTCTCTCTCTCTCTCTCTCTCTCTCACATCAATATCCTCAGGTGAGGATTAAAAAAAAATGGATAGGACTTAAAGTTCAGGATAAGTGCAAAGAGGAAGAATAGAGGCTGAAAACCCTAATAGAAGCTTAAGACTGTGTGGTACCATTACTGTTTAATTAATGATTTAACATGTGGTTAATATGATTAAACATTTTAATAGTATGTTTTCTTAGATGCCGCGTCAGCCTAAATGTAAATGAGAAAGCATTTATGTTTTGTGTATGTTCAGAATGCTGACCAGGATTTCTTGGTCATTATTTTGTTCCAATGTTTCCTACCTGTTTCTTGCTTATGTATCTTCTTTTTCTTTTACTTAAAAAAAAATTGGATATTTTATGTAACTTTGTGGTAGATAGAAAAATTCTCTCAAGGACCAGGTGCTGTAAGGTAGCCAAAGGAGAGCTTTTTAGAGTGTCTATTTTATGCAGGGCTGTTCCAAGTAGAACATGTCTTAAACTATAACTTTGCTTGTGTTCTTCCTTATCTTCTTTTACATATCAATTTTAATTAAATTTTGTTTTTAATACTCCTCAAATCTTTAATAGTATTCCCTTTCTCTTTTTGCTTTCATCCACTAAGTAGTCAGCTTAATGTCAATAAACAGAGTTTTTTTTTTGAGAGATTTAATGACCTAATAGGTCATAAGAGTGGGTTGCTGTTTGACATTCTCATTGATGTATAGTTTAATTTCTGCCTTATAATTGAAAAATAGCCATATTGTAGAGTTCCAGTGACCAAGAGCATCAAGGAGCTCCCTCCCTGATGTTTTCAGCTTTTGTAAGCCTGTACTACACAATTCCTAAAGCTGCTTTTGAACTGTGTCTCTAGTTGTAGCATGTCACCTTACACTTAACTATTGTAAGGGCATCTTTTTATTTAATTTCTAATTAGCATAATGACTTGAACTGTTTTATTCACTGTTCCATGGTGAAGTCATGGAGAGAGAAGAAATAAAAATGTTCAATTTCAACTTTACTTGTGAATGAAGTTTGAAAGCCTTTTATGGCCATTGTTCAGCTGACTGAAAATCTCATTAGAAATCCCAGAAATGCTAAGGCAGCTTTGGGTTGGATTTTAATAACATTTTGGAAAGTTGATATTGTATGCTGTTAATTTTTGTGATTTCAATATTGATCAGCAAGTTAGGTATGTGTTCTTGCATAGTCAGTTTGTGACTCTTAGTCTAAATTCATTTACAGTAGCTGTTCAACAGTGATAAGTACCTATGGAGAGGATTAAATTTTACTTTTTTTTTTAATAGACATTTCTTTTAAAAACTGATTTGGTTTTCAGGTAAGATACACTAAATTTGTTGAAAACTGCTTAATAAAAAAATACCGTAGTGCATATTTATTGAACTAATGACTTAGTTTAGTTGCCATTACAGATTATTTACTCATCTACAGATATACTTTTGTTTTTGAATGGAGAAGCATAAAATTAGGTGGGCAACATTTTTCATTTTTACTTACTTGTCATAGGAACTTGAATACTGATGTCTGGGTAAAGAGTTTTTAAATGTAATTTTCTTATAACTTTGCTATAAAAGTAATGATTGCATTTTGTGATCACTTGTTTAAAAAGATAAGCATATTTCATAGACAGTATATTTTTATGGTCAGAAGGTAAATTTGATGGGAACTACGTATGATTAGACTATAAAACATTTTTTACAAGAAATACAGAATAGATACTATTTACCCTTTTTGTCCTTGTAATAGTAATAGTTGTTCAGATAGTTCATGTCTTTAAGTAGGAGGCCCTTACTAAATTTTTTAAAACCTTAAAAACTAAGGTTTTTAAGACCTTGCTAAATTTTTATTTAATTTTCAAGTGATTTACTGATCTTTTGCTAACACTCCCCTGGTTGTTAACACTTAAGGAAAACTATTGACTTAACGGAAGTTATCCCACCAAAAGTTTTACTCTCAATCATTGTTTATCTTTTTTTTGTTATAAATTAAAGTTATTGATTGTGATGGTTAAGTTTTTGGCATTTTGAGTTATTTGCCAGGTTGTTGTTGATTCTGCTTATAATACATAAATATTTTAATTGAGCATCCACCATGTGTACAGTCATTTTTTTAATTACATAGATAATACTGTACTTAAGAATATCAAAAGGAATAGATTGGATTTGTTTTTTAGTTTCTGAATCTTGATCTGATAGCATAAACTATCAGATATAATTCAGGGGATGAAAATTATTTTCGTAATCCAGATTTGGATTCAAATGTAAGTGAAATGTAATACTAATTATTATTTTAAAAGTGGATCTTGTCTGCTAAATTACAGTTTTTATTTCTGTGATGTTTTTACCTTAGAATTTCAGCTTTTGTCCTAGCTTTGAAAATTGTTAGTGGTGGACTTGAGAGCATTTGCTCTTACTTTTGCAAATTCATTTTAAGAGAAGACCGCACAATTCTGTAATGGGAAAATAATTTGTACCCTCCTCCCCTGCTTTTGCCCAAATATATAGTTAATTTATAATTACCTCAATATGAAAGTTTGGCTGTTTAGAGCTACTTATTGAGAGAAAGTGTTTTTATTGGTAGTTCCTTTGAAGTGTGTAGGTCACATTTGATTTTGCTTTGTAACTGAATAGAGCCTCTAACAGCATTTTTCAGGAAGGGAAAGCCCTAATTTCTAGAAAACTTTTCAATACTCTTTCCATATTTGTAGTTTATGAGAAATTTTAAAGATGTAGAGAAGAGACTGCTTATAGCTGATAAATGAGATTACTAAGTAATTGAAAAATTATGCTTTGATAAGTCAGGTGAGAGGAATTCAGGACATAGAGGAAAGTGGCAAACATTTAACTAAAGAAAGTAGGTTTTATTTAAAGAAAAGGTGTGCAATTACATTAATTCTGTAAGTTACTCTTTATATTGCTCTATTCTTTTTTTTTTTTTTTAAGTGTGGAATGGTCTGATTTAAACAAAAGTGAACTTTTGTCAGTGGTTTTACTTAGAAATAGTATTACAATATATCCACTTTTAGGGAAGATTTTTAATTGCTAGTAAAATTTCATTGTTGTTCTATGTATTTGAAAATGACCTCACTCCCCTATAATTAGTATTTTGCTTTTCATTCAGTACCCTGTATCTAGTTCAGCTATTTCGGTTTGTTTTAAAAATACTAGAAATTTTGTGGGAGGATAAAAGTAACTTAAATATTGCTGAAAATATGTTCTTACTTTAGTATGATTGATTTTATGTGTATGAAATATTTTTCTTAAAAGGTTCATAATATTCAAAATTTTTTAGATAGGTGAGTTACTGGTAAAATTATCAGGTCCTAAGTTGTAGAATATTTATATTGGTTTTTAACAGCATGACTGTTTTGGTCGTTGTGTAAGTCCCTTTATTCTTCTATTTGAGATGCTCTAGTTTGGGAAATTTCCTTTATCAGATTTAACAGATGAAATGTAATGGTTGTATCATTGATCATCTAATTTTTAAGATGTTTTGGTTAATTTAACTTCAGTGTGTAGTTCTTTATGGGATAGTCAAAGAGGAGCTGTGTGATTGTGCCTCCACTTAGGTTAACATCAGGAGTGAAGGGTCTGATCTCTGACTTTTCTTTCTTTTAAAATTTTCAATTACTTTAACATTATTTAAGGATGGAAAGAGATAGACTTATGAAGCAAGTTTCTGATTTGCTGATTCTCAGTATAAAGCAATGGGAATCCTTTCTCTTCCTTTAGATATGTCACATACATATGTATATTTTGATTTAAGGGGGAAAATCTAATCTTTATGATATTGAGTGGATAATTATTATTTTTTTAAAATTAATAAAACTAATAAAGTTTGTTTGGAAATCTCAAAAGATCTTTAGTGGTATACCTGCAACCTCAGCAGTCCCTTTTTATCTATACAGATTTCCCTGCCTATTGTGGCTGTTTGCTCTAATTTAAATTTCCCATGGCTTTGGGTTGCAGACTTGGTTTTCTGCAAGAGTGCCCATGCTTACATGGTCATATATTCTGGGTGACTTTTCCACTTTTTCTTTTTTGTTATTTTGTTGATTGCTAAAGGGAAAGAGGATTTTTTAAAAAAACTTGTTTCTTTGTTTTGATCTTTCTTCCTTAGCCCATCTATTTGTGTGTTTTGTTTTGTTTTGCAGATTGGGAAGAATTATTGTGTGGATTTAGATCCATGGGGACTAGCAGGGAAGAACTAAACTAATTTTGTTCTTGGTTTTGTTTTCTTAATAACAGTAGCAATTTAATTTTTGAGCCGTTGAGAAGCTCAAAAGATGTGTTAGCTTTATGCATGAAATTGATAGAAAATTATTAATCCCCAAATTTTCTATTCATGATTGCTCTACTGTTGGAATAAAATTTTATGTTATAGTTGAATTAAGTAAATAGCAGAAATACTAATTAGCAGTAAGTAGTACTGTTATAAGTTTTTAATTTAAATATTACTGTATATTCAAAAGATATTCGTAGGAAATCAGTTGTAATCTGATATGTGATATCTCTTACATTCAGTTTTTCTTGTCATGGTGCGTATATATTCAGATAGACATGAATATACATTTGATTTGAAATGGTACATTTTAAATCTGACCAGATCTTAAAAATTTGCCTGTTCCTACAAAATATGCATATTTTTCAAATGTGAAGAATTTTGTTTTATAAAACAACTTCATGCTTCTAAATGTTGTCATTGGAGACATGGTATGGCAATTTAAATATTGAGTAATTTGTTACTGTTGTCAGGGAAAAGTAGAGAGTCCTCTGATCCTTACATCTCCTTAAAATATTTTTTTCATTAATATCTAAGGACTTTAAAATATCAAATTATTGTGATTAAAGCTACTTCTATCTTACATTTGTTTTGTGAGGATGCCATCATATTAATAGCATTAAGTGAATTTTGTATTAATATAAAATAATAAAATCTTTTTAGCATTTAAAAAATTGTAATAATTTCCAACTATACCATGAAAAATGATGTTGCGATATACTGTTAACAGGCTAAGTAAGAGAACTTCATAATGTTGATAAATAGGATGAAAAAGAATCAATTTTGATATGCATAATTTTAGGGTTTTTTGTTTGTTCAAATGATTATACACCATGGCAGTGAATTATCTAAAATTATCTTTCTGGATGTCTGTTAAGTACATTGGGAATTGGAGTAAGGGCAAGCCTTTTTTTATGCCTGCTAATTGTAGGCTTTTTCTTGTAGATTTTAGTGCTCCTAGACTATGAAATTGATTTATAGAATATGTTATTACCAAGAAACAAATGGCATTATTGAATTTTTGTTTTCTTTAACTATTACTTTTTAGTTATTATGTATTTCACATTTTGATTTCTATCTAATGATGTCTCAGGAAGCAATTTCTCTTAAAACCAGTATGTTTCAAACTAAGAAGAAAATGTATCCTAAGTCTAATTAGCTATTGTATTATCCATGGCAGTTAAAATAATCTTAAGAATTTTTACTTTTCTTCATTGTTATAGATATTTCATAAGTATGTAAAATTATTCTCCCTAATTCTGATTAGTATTTTTAAAGATATTTTGTGTACATTTGATAATTCATATGTAATTATTGAGAAACACTAACCTAAAAAACATTTTTAGTATTCCCATCAAATGAGTGTGTAATGTGTGACATGAAAACTGATTTAACTGTAACAGTATACAGCTTTAAAAATAACAAAATTTGTCTGTTAGCCCATTTCATTAAAAGTTTGTGTAAAATATTACTAGTTCTTAAAGCTTATGGCACAGATTTGTTGTGTGTGGCTATAGTAGGAGAGCACTGTAGAGCCGTTTATTTATTAAGGAAATTATTAAAGAGCCGTTGCATTTTATTAAGGAAAGGACAAACTTTCCTGAGGTGTTCATGAAGTGTTTCATGAAAACACTTCATAATTGTCAGACTATTTTTTTTAAGGTCATGATTGCTTGATTCCTTTTCCAGTCTTTATTTGAAACTCTAGTTTTGTAGGATTTCCTTTTTAGCGCTCCCTCCCTTTTGGCAGTGGGTGGAAGATTCTCTTAAAACTGAATGGCTAAACACATACAGTAACTACTAAAGTGTTATGGAAATACTTTTATTCTTGATATTTTTTAGATCAGAAAATTCCTTGAAGGTAAGCTGATGAGGGTAAAATTCATTGTGTGGTGGGGAAACCTTTTGGAGTTTTCCATTTTAAAAAGTAGGCTCTGCATTAAAGCTTGAAACGGTTTGTGAAATATTTTACAATTCTCTTACTGCTTGGTAAGTTTGAGGTGTTTTTATGTTTCACTGTTCTAGTTGATTCTATTTCTTGAAAAATATTAAACTGTGTATGAGAGAAGATGGGGGTGAGAACATACCAAGTACTTGGGGGAAAGAAAAGCTCATTCCCCAAATGTTGCCACTTGACAGGTAGAGATTTATATGCCATTATAGATTTTCAAAAAGAGTGCTTGAACTCTCTTTTTTCTGAGTTCACTTAAACTTTGACATATTTCACAAAGTTTGGTTGTGGTGAGTTTTAAAATTTTGACTCTGGCCTTCATCCTAAAATAATTTAAACCTTTACAAAATTAAAGCAAACAATCTCTGATGGTAATTGCTGATACTCAGTTCAGTTACTGTGTTCAGTTAAGTAATAGTTCTTTGACTATGGTATTTTTCCATCTTATTAATAAGATAAGCTAAAATTACAAAAAGTCCATAAGAATGCAAAAATCAAATTATGTAAAATTTTTATATTTTGCTGTAGACACAAAGTATGTTTTGGTATATTATAATTTTACTTCTTAGCGTTAGAAGGACATCTGTTGGCTTCCAGTATATAGAAAATTTAGAACTTTTAATTTTAGATATTGTTGAGAATTAACTGGAGTCATACGTTTTTTAAAATGCAAAAACTTGAAGCAAATGCGTAATATATGCTAGTGTTGGTTTATTTAGATTTTCAGCAATTAAACTTTGTGAAATAGGAATAAGACTCGGGGCTTTATTTTATTTAAGAAAACAATTTAAAAATACTAATAATAGAACTAGAAAAATCTTGTCAAGTGTAGTAAATCCATTTCCATAATTATTTTAAATCATTAGGAAGGTATGAGACGCTAACATCATCTTTGTTGGAAGTCATAAACTGTTTTGAAAAGGATGAAAGGGGAAAAGTAACCTGATTTCAGGTAGATTTATATCATTTTGGCATTGTTCGTTGTTGATAGGTTCATGTCACAAAAGCTTGCAAAACTTCACAGAAATATTAGATATGTTTTAATTCAGTAGTCTTGCTGAAAACTTTCATGATACATCTAGAAAAATTTATATATGGAATTTTTCTATTTTAAAATTCAGTGATTTTAGGTGACAAATAGATGATAAATTATCTTGGTGCTTTGTCTCAATTTCAGTCTGTCTTGTTAATTTAGACATTTTCTTATTATCTTTTTAAATTTACTTACAGTAATATGTTATTGCTGGGATACAGTCTTGCTGTTCCAATTACATTTCATCCGTCTGTGACATTTTATCAGCCACCTATCATTTAGTTTATTGTTCTTTTTGTATTGTTGTTGTTAGGTACAGACTCCAAGTTTATAGTAAGAGGTAGTGTATATTACAGTACATGTAACCATTTCTAATTTGACTTGTTACTGTAAAGAAGGCTAACAAGTGTATATGACTAGCCCACCCCTTCTGGAGCAGTTGAGAACAGGCCTCAGAAGACTCAAAGGAATTCTTTTAACTCCTAGCAGGGCCACGGGGTCAATGTCAGATTTAGTCATGCTGTTATTTTAGCCCAGTGGTCCAGAGAGATGACTGAAAAGTGAGTCTTTTATTTCTTTTTTTGTGTGGTTATTAACAGGATTAAATGTAAGCCATTGTGTACTTAGTACCAATTAGTTTCTCATCTGAGAGGTTCATTATGATTTTTTGTCAGCCTTCGTCTTGTAATATTTGTTTCATTGTTTGATTAGTTAAGGGGCTGAATGGATTAAAGAAAAGTTTTATAGCATTGCTTTTAAATTCATTGAGAATTTTAATACATAGTCAACTTTTCAGATATGTAGACCTTGATTGAAAAATGGACCACATTGAAAATTGGCATGGAAGATGGTGGAGTTAAGTAAATTATTTAAAAATTTCCTTTTATGTGTATTTTCTTCAGTCTTAAAAAGACTGTCTTTATCATATCACATGATACTTTTATATTTGTAGAAGTCTGCTTCATGTTCTTATGTATACTTTTAAAAATTATGTTCAGTTTGCTGTGAATATGTAATTATTGTCTGGGAGGTATGCAGACCAAAAAGGTCCAAAATTAAAAAAAACTCTTTCCAATTTCTAGATGAGAAACACAGATTGTGCTATTAAAAACAGAACATAACAGTTCTAGAATAAAGATGATTATCAAGTATAAAAAAAGCCTTAATTTAAAGGGAAGCAGCCTGAAAGGTGATTCTTTATGCTATTGTAAATAAGTAAAAATGCTTATTATTGGTGGGGGTTTTTGGTTTTTTTCTTTGACCCTTGATTTAAAAAAATTCTTACTAAAGTGTTTCATTCACTAACATTTCTCAATTAAAACATTGAGATATTTCAGTGCATTTTTGGACAAAAATTGTTCTCGTAAATTGGATCAGGGATGCTGCTTCCAATTAAAAGCAGGGAATATAACCCAGAATTAAAATAGAAGAATTATTTTGTTAGTAGATAATCGTCTGGGACAGTAGGTATTATGTCCTGTTGTTGGAGTATATAACACACATTTTCACATGTAGTCCCCTTGAAATGAAAATGCCTGTAGGCTTATTCAGGATTAACATTAAGTTCCTTTTGGTACATTAAAAAAGGAAAATATTAATTTAAGCAAGTACAATTACTATTTTAACTCATTCTTTTAGAAGAGTTGCTTGATTTGTCTCACATTGTTTGACGAACCGTATGTAAATACTATACCCTGTACTAAGTCTTTTGCTTATTGCCATAGTTTTTAAAGTACCTAGGTTCCTTTATTATGGAGTTGGTTATTTAAGATTTTATAATCCAAATAATTACAAAGCATATAAAGTCTGACATACAGGTTTGGTTGTGTTTGTTTTTTAACTAGTTTCAGGCGTAGTGAATTTATAGTCTTTGCTTTTTAGTATTTATGTATCTAATTTCTGAGAAACACATAGATGTATGTTGTTTGTCTTACTTTTCTCTTTAATTCTAATTTGGAAAGAATTTAGATCCTCTAAGTGATAAACCTTATTTCTGACATTACTACATTACCAAATTACACCTGTTTTGTTTTGTTTAGCAGTCGGTTTCTCTTTCTCTCCCCACCTCTGTTTTTAAAACAAAATGTGTAGTAGCTGTATTAAGTTGCTGGAAGATTTTTAATTAACAGGATGTAAATTAATAGTAACTTCCTCTTGTGATTTGTTATCAAATAGGAAAGTAGTTTTTTTGAGAGAGAAATTCAGTTTTTGCTACTCAACATTTCCATAACATCTTTGGGAAGTTAGAGGGAAGTCTTTAGTATGATGGCCTATCCTAAAGTTGAATCAGCTTTAGGTGTCCAGTAGAGTTGGTCCAGAAATTAACATTCAGATAACTGTAGGAAATGTAAAGTTGAAGGACAGGCTATTCTAAAGATAATTCATTAGGACTTCTGTTTCTTTAGCATCTTAAATAGTGACTACTATAAGCAATTGAATCATATATTACCAATTTAGTAAATAATCACACCCTTAATAACATTCAGCCACATTCCTTATTGCTACCGAAACATCTTCAAACTATGCTGCTTTACAAACAGTACAGTGGAAATTTGGGAACTTAGAGTAATACTATTCTCATTATGACTACTACAGAATATTCTTTTTTTGATAAAGGTCTAGGAATAATTGACTTTGCAATGTAATTGAAAAATGTTGCGTCCCATAAAACTTTTATTTTATACTTCTTTTTTGTCTAACCAGGTGAGGCCTAACAAGTATGCAAGACAACAAAAACGAACCCTTTAAAAAAATGTCTACTATTGTTAAATGTAGAGATATAGGTGTGTTACCTTATATATTCCATAAAATTAAAATACAAAGTTAGAAGGAAAAGAAAAACCTCAAATATCTAAGTCCCAAGAACATAAATGGAAGTTGAGTGAAGACTAGAACAAAGATTTAGTTTTTGAGTCTTAAATTTTATGTCCAAAGCTTTATCCTTTTGGGCTTTTACATTTCCTACCATGAGAACGACTTTCTTTTGTAAAAGGCATGACAATAATGGTAGGATTAAAAGCTATAACTCAAATAGTGCTTTTTATTAACATCTAAGGAACCATCTATATTTGAGTATATAGTAACTTAGAATTGACTTTCTTATGGCTTTGTAACGCAGAACAAACCTTTGTGGCTTTTGGAAAAAAAGTATTTTTAAAATAATTAATAATAAAAATTATTAAAAATAATTTTTAATAATTTTTAAATATTTACTGTATTTGATGATTAATACTTCATTTTGCCTGGAAGGTGTTATAGATGCTAACTACAAAGTAATCATTTATATACCATGATTTCATTGGTTCAGCCAGGCCTGTTAACCACTTAAAAACATGTAGGTTTTAAAATCACTACTGTTTTAATTAGCTAATTTTTAATACGTTATAACATATCAGTATTAGATTGTAAAGGAGTTTTTGCCTCTATAGAAATGTTTTATGAAAGCACTGATGGTGGTAATGTTTCTATCTGTATCTTTTGCTTACTTTTAATTGGTATCTTAAATTATTGGTAATGTTTTGTTATATTAAGTAAGAAAAAAAAAAAGACTGGACTTGCCGCTGTTGTTTTTTTGACCTTATAAGGCATATTGTAGAAATTGAGTTGAAAAGTCTGTAAACTTTTGATTATCTATGATACTGGTTTGGAACACAGACTTAAATAATCTGAGACAGTAAATCATAGCCAAGGAAATACATTCTCTGTCCATTCACTCAGCCAATAAATATTCAGGGCCTATTATGATTCACTGTGTGCAGCGTGCTGCTCTGTACAGAGATGAAACAGGCATAGACCCTGACCTCAAAGATCCTATAGTTTAAGAGAAAGACAGAGATCAGTGGTATAAGAAAGCTGTTGAGGTACAAAGAGGAAAGATTGCTTTCATAGATGTGTGTGATTTCTATTTTGAATAGAACACTGCTTCTTAAACTGGTTTCCTCAGACTCTTAGGGTCCATTTTGAGGGGATGGTCTTTGAGTTCTATAAGAACTGTTAAAATTTGTATTTTTATTTCGATGTTTACAAAAGGTATTGTACCAGAAATAAAGACAACACTTCATAGTGGTAATTCACAATTGAAAGACATTTGTTATAGAATGAGACCTGTTTCTTAAGACATTGTTTCTTAGTTTGGGATTCATATAGTTATTTGATATTCAAGAAAACTTGTCTTTTTTAAAAGGGTTCATATATTTCTTAAGATTGAAAAACAAAGGCTTAGGTTAATATTTTGTATTCTGTGGACCTTATTCAAATTGATGGCAGGCAGTAGGTGGTCCAGAAGGGAATCTATTTTGGGATTTAAATTTTTGGGGTGAGACAAGGCAATTCAGAAAGGTAGCTGAGAAAGTTCACTGTAAATCCCAAAATTCTGTGGGTTTTTGGTAAGTCATTACGATTTAGGATTTAAATTGGTGACAGTGCTGATGTATGAGCACAGCTTATGTGATTTTAAACAGTAATGAACTGTGAATTTATTAAATGGAGGATAAAATTCCTAAATATATTCTGAACATAAACTAGACCTGTTAAAATGGCTCTGTTATAAACCTTATACTCTAGTTCTGAATAGTATACGATAGTCAAAGCCTTTATGTAATTAATTATAACAATAAATGAACGGTTTAATTTTATTGAAGTTAATTAAACCTAGATTATTTTGTAGAGCATAGTCTAGAATTTTGTTTCGTAAATTAGGGGGAAACTCATAAGGGATAAACAATTACTTTAATTTACAGTTTATAGTCTAAAGAAATTTCGGTTTCACAATTGGTAAATTGAATATGGTAAATTTAAAAATACCTGTACCAAATATCTCAAAATTGGAAAAATTTGGGAAAAACCACTGAAGAATTTTTCCCATTGTTTTCTTCCTTCTTTCCCTCTTAAAATTTTTTAGGGATAAAAATAACTGCCCTCCCCTATTCCACCAAACAAACAAAACTGACTAAAATAAGAATTACATGAACACTTTCAGTTTCTTACATTTTTCTGAGATTTCTCCAGGATTTTAGAATGGGGAATTCCCAGGAAGACTGTTTTGATAATGGAGAGAAAGCTAGGGTGACCTTATTTGCTCACATTATCTATAGAATAATTTTGGTTCATACGTAGATTCTTACTTTCTTATAGTGTTTTGCATGTAATATATGCTACTTTGAGGATATTTTATTACCGTTTGAGGTTCTTAATAGTTAATGTGTCAGATTGCTTTATAATAAAATATATTTAAGTTGTTTTGACAGATACTTTAAATAGCAAATGGGAAACACATGAATTTAACATTGCCATATTCTCTTGTTTTTGCCTTTCTCATTTTTTTTTAAACCTGGAGTGATTGTAAGCATTTCTCATAATTTCCTGTGCACAGAAATTCCCTGAAACATTAAGGAGCTGCTAAAAGACAAGCTCTGAAAGAAGTCCCAAAGATACATCACTGCTTGACTGCAAACATTTTTAAGAAGTCACTGATTATAATGAACACAGCCTTTAATGGCAGTTTTTCCTCTCCTTTTCAGGAGAATGTGACAGAGTGTCATTAAGGTTTTAGAAATGAATGCTCCTGAGGAAAGGAGGATCACTAGGACTACAATGATGCCCAGTATGTGGCCGTGGGATTCTCAGTTGGGTTCTTTTTAGGTTTTTAATCAGGTTGGAGAAGGGGGATGTAGAGAAAGGGAATGGGTATAGACAGGAGCTTTGGGACACCTGTATACCAGAGCATTTTACTTTCTCATTGATCTCTTTTAATGTTGAATTTGTAGGGTTTAATGTAGAAAGGTAAACCAGATTCTAAATATTTTGAGGACCAATAACCATAATCACCCCGTAACTGTTTACATTTAGAAGCACATAATTCTTTTTTGCATTTAACTTAAACTGTTTGGATATATTAAATCTGAAATTTCATTTAAATTGTAATTCCACTTCTGCTCTAAGGATATTGTTTTAACCCATTGTTCTTTTGTATGATGACAGTAATTGCCCTTGATGTATGCTGCAGGTCAGTCAGACTTTTATCACAAAAGAGGCAAAGAATAAATGTGTGCGAGAAAGAGCTATGTCTCAGTACAAGAACAGAAAAGCATAGCTTTGCATCAGGATTGGAATAACATGTAGAAGGCATTGCATCATATGTATATACAGATCTTTTTAGTGTTTAGGGATGAAAGGAAGAGTTACTTTTTAAGTGTCAGCCATGATTTCCCCCTTTAGATTTCTTAAGAACAAACATTATAAACCTTATATTTAATATATAATATTTAATATCTATGGTTTGATGATTTTTTTTAGTATTACAGTATATATACAGGGCTGGAGAAGTTATTTTTTCTGTTTAATAAGCCTTAAAAGTGTTTCTAAGCAGGTTTTTTTTTTCTTTTTGTGCGAATCATTGTAGCATTGGAATTTATAAAGACATGATTATTCACTTTTTTTCCAGCTGAAGTCATAAATTTCTAGAATCCCTCAAGTGTGTTTCTCAGTAAGAGTAAATATTTTTTCTACCTAAAATGATCCTTATGTCCTTAATTTTACTTGACATTTTTTTGACATTAAAGCTGATACTAGAAAAGGTAGCTTTTATTTTTCCATCTTAGCTACTTAGGTTTTATGAGAAATTGTAAAATAATCCCCATATGTTAAATTTTTTTAAAATTCTTTTTTTTTTTTTTTTTTTTTTTTTGACTCTAGGGTGATGTTGGGGCTTTTTTGAGTTCCGAATATAAATTTAACTCCTGTGGATTATTTCTAGACAGGCATATGTTAGCAATTCTCTATTTTGGCAATGTTTATCCCCACACAAAATAATAACCCCTATGAGCCCCATCCCTTTTTCCTCCTTGATTCCAGAGAGAGAGGAAAGGAGGGAGAGAAACATCAATGAGAGGGAAACACTAATTGGTTGCCTCCTGCATGTGCTGTAACCATGGATCGAACCTGCAACCCAGGCATGTGCCCTGACTGGGAATTTAACCCGTTGACCATTCAGGTTGTGGGAATGATGTCCAACCAACTGAGCCACACTGACCAGGGCCTCTCTTTTTTAAAATAGCGAATAGAGACCAGCAGTATTCCAATTTCTTCTGAAAACCTAGGCTTAAGTTAGAGCATGCTAACAGTGATAGTAGTATATACTAGGAAATATTTGAGAATTCCTTTCCTTTGAGAGTGTTAAAGATTTCCAAGTATCTACCTCAGTGTAAATAACCTACCTTGACTTATGTAGGAAGTCCTACTATGTGGAAAGTAGTGAGATCTGAACTTCCTCCTTTCTTGGTCCTGTTTGCCTTGACTTTTTTTTTTTTTAAATTTCTTATTTTAGAACAATTTTAGGTTTACAGAAAAATGGCAAAGATAGGACAGAGAATTCTCATACGTCCAACACCTAATATCCCCTTATTAGTACCATCTTACATTAAAATGATACATTTGTCAAAATTAATTAACTGATATTGATTACTTGTTATTAACTGAAGTCTTTATTCGTATTTCTTTATTTTTGCCTAATATTCTTTTCTCCTGTTTCTGGACCCCATCTAGGATAGCACATTACATTTAGTTGTCATGTCTCTTTAGGCTCCTCTTGGCTGTGACAGTTTCTCAGACTTTCCTTGTTTTTGATGATCTTGTCAGCTTTGGGAAGTACTGGTAAGGTATTTTGTAGAATGTCACACAATTGGGGTTTGTCTGTTTTCCTCATGGTTAGGCTGGGATTATGGCTTTTTGGGAGGAAGACCACAGAGATAAAGTGCCATTCTCATCACATCAAGTGTAAATGCTGTCACCATGACTTGTCATTGATGATGATAGCCATGATCACCTGGCCAAGGTAGTTTTTATTTGGTTTCTCTACTGTAAAGGTACTCCCCCCTGCCCACTTTTCCAGACTGTACTTTTTGGAAGTCACTATGTATATAGTCCACACTTAAGTAGCAGGAAGTTAATGTTCTACATCCTTGATGATGGGTATATACATAAATTATTTGGATTTCTTCTGCTTGAGGGATTTATCTCTTCCTCATTCATTTATATCAGTATGTACTCATGGATATTTTTATACTTTGGATTATGATTCCTTACTACTATATTTTGTTTAAATTGTTTCAGCTTGGCCTTTGAGAGCTCTTTTAGTTGGCTCCTTTATCTTTTTTTACCTGATCTCATTATTTATTTAGTTGGTTAATTATTTAATTATTTTTAAGCACTGCCTTACTTTCTGGCACTATGTAAGATGCCACAGGTTCATCTTGTATATTTCTTTTAGCACACCTAGAATCAGCTATTTCTCAAAGGAGCCCTCATTCCTTTTGTTGGAGGAGGACATTAGAAACCAGTATATGAGCATTCAGTGTTTGTACTTTTAATGTAAGTTAAAATGGACTGAGTCAGATCAGACATATTTGAATAATCTACTCCTTGATAATATTGCCTGAAATTCAGTGGCTGATTCATTCTGTAGCCATGTCCCCAATGGTTCATAAGACACATTTGATTTATTTAGAAGTTAATCTAGATATTTCTATTGCTGATACCAGTGTAAAACTCTGTCTATTTGGTTGGTTTGTCTTAGTTCTTTTCCAAAGGTCTTATATTTTGGAAAGATACATATTTTTATATTTTGGTCCCAAGGAAACTTATTCCCTAAATTTATTGGGGTTTTTTTGTATCTTTAAAACTCATTAATGTTTTTATAAACCCTTTTGTAATTCAGGTATCACTTCTGAGAACTTGAGATGTATGTTTTTCGCCTTTGAGTGTTCTTGGACTCTGGATGGTTTTTAATAGGGCAGGTTACCAAACCTTTGGCATGATTCCTTCTTCAATTATTGCAAGGGTTTTTTCTTTTGTTTTTTGTTTTTTTTAAAGATTTTATTTATTTATTTTTAGAGGGGGGAAGGGAGGGAGAAAGAGAGGGAGAGAAACATCAGTGCGTGGTTACCTCATGCATGCCCCCTACTGTGAATCTGGCCTGCAGCCCAGGCATGTGCCCTGACTGGGAATTGAACTGGCGACCCTTTAGTTTGCAGGCCAGCACTCAATCCACTGAGTCACACCAGCCAGGGCTTTTTGCAAGGTTTTTAAGCAGTCATAGTATATTCAATATGCATTGTGTAGTAGGATTATATGGAACATGTTAATGGACTTTATTGAACTTACTTTTTAAGAGAAACTGTCACAAAAAGGAAAGTTATTAGTAGCTAAGCTTTTTTAGGGCAGGGTGATGGTATGAAAATAAGTCCTGTGTGTTAACTAGGTAGAAAATATTGCTGACTTGTCATAAGAACCTTTGGAGATCTTGATCACTTTTGAGAGTGGCAGGAAGGGGCAGGCATGTCTGTTTTCTTTACTTTTTAATACTAGCCTTTTTCTTTCCCACCCCTCCCTCTTGCTGTTTTTTCCTATTTTGTGGCTACATAGGATTTCTCTCTCCCTCTTCCCATCCCTATCCAATCACAATGGCAGCCCATTTTGGTAGGCAGCCAGTGTGTAGTGGTTAAGAGTGCAGGTTTTGAAATTGAGATCCAGGTTTGATTTTGCCACTTACTACTACCCATCTAATTTGGGGCGTTATTTCTTGCATTTTCTAAGTCTCCTTTTTCCTCATCTGTAATGAAGATTGCAGAGCCTACCCTTTTGGGTTTGTTGTGATGATTAAATGCAATAATCTACGTGGAACACATACAGCAGTCCTTGGAACATTGTAAGAACTAAATAAATGTTAGTAACTGGATCGACCATATCACTAATCCACTTTGAGAGAAAAACACTTTGAAATGTTAGGGTGCCATGTAGGCAAGGATATAGGTATAAATATTTATGGTATAAATAGATATAGAACTGTATGTCTTTAATTGCATGGTATAGAACAACCTAATCTCAGTTGATGTTTTTAAAAGTTAAAATGAAGATCATAATATTTTGTAAAATAATCTTAATGAGTTTTGACTTATATTTAACCTCTTCAGATTTAATTATAGAGAATTTAGAATTAAAAAATAATGTAATGTCTGAATGGCTCTTGGGAACAAATGAAATTTATGTAATTTTAAGACATCAGGTGGTATTCAATATTCTGAGGATCCACCTTTGTTAGGGTTCTAACTATACTGAATATAGGAAGATGTATAAAAATGGCAATTAAGGTGATATTTATGTAGTTCACTTAGCAATAACTAAGTCAATCAAACTGATTTTATTACTCTGCAGTAGCAATGCTTTTATAGTTTTATTAGTTTTAATAGTAGTTTTACTATTAATAATAGTTTTACTATTGAATGTATTCTAGTAAATAGTTTTTAATTTAAAATATTTTTTCCATACAAATACATATAAATTCAAGTTTAGTGATTAGATATCTCATGTAATCAATTAAGAACTTTTAATTCTTGTAAACCAGTCATTGGTGTTCTGAGAAGCTGGATATTAGAGAGCTTTAATTTTAAGAAGTCCTTGGTCTCATAGTGCAGCCTGGTAAATTTCACCAAATTTCATAGTTCTAACTGCCTAAAATATACTGTCTTTGTTCTCTTTTTTAAGTTCTGAATAATCTTATCAACTGGTAATGGTTAAAGATGTGAATATAAGGAATATTCCATTTTGGCACTGCCTGTAATGTAGTATAGGTGCACCACGAGCTCATATTTATTGATGGCTTTCTTTGTCAGTAAACACTAATGGTGTTTGCAAAGGTGAATAAGACTAATTTCTGACCAGTCAAGAATATGACCATCTGGTCTACCCTCCATCTATAGCAGAGTGACTTCAACTTTGCTAAGTTCAAACTCTCTTTATTGGCAGTTGAAAATGGGAGTTTTTCCTAGCTGTTGTTTTATTTTTGTGGGATACATGCTAATATTAAATATCTTAGGTAACAAAACACCAGGTCTGGTCGGCTTTATCTTTAGATCTCTTGATGGGTTTCTTTGCTTCAAGCCATGACTGACTTACCTTTCCTGTTATCTTTCTCCCTTCTTTCCATAGTAAAGCTACATTTACTTGAATTAAACTTCCTTTGTCTTTTGGTTTAAGCCATTTAAATTGATTTTCTCCAAATTCATACTTTAACATTAGATACCTCATTTCTTTTTTTAATGGCTATTGTGGTTCAATATATTTTGGCTGTAAAATGGCTATTTTAGGTTTTCTTGATCTTCTCTCCTGACCTACATGTTAGTTCCCAAAGGAAGAGATTACATTTTATCCTTCCTTATAAACCCCAAGGCCTAGTATGTGGCAGGTCTTCAATAAATGTTGAATGCATTCTCTAAATAAAGTGAAACAATTTTTGAAATTCTTTTTCATAGAATGAGTAATCCAAGTGACCATAAAAAGTTTAAAAATATCTTGTATAAACATTTTTGGCTTTTGCTTAATCTGTTAAATTCTATATAAAAAAGATCATTGTTAAAAAGATGGGCACAGCTACAATAAGCCATGTTCTGTTACTTTGGTAACTGAAAGTTTATGAACTTTTCAGTTGATTAGTGGGAATGTTTAGATAGATATGCGTTAATTGTCACCTTTATTCTGTGCGGTTGTTAAAATGGTAATACTGTCACTTTCTTCAGCCTCCAGATTGGTTGATATTTATTTACACATGCCACCAATATTTCTTTCTTTAAAAAAATTTTTTTATTTATTTTTAGAGAGACAGGAAGGGAAGGAGAGAAACATTAATGTGTGAGAGATACATCCACTGGTTGCCTCTCGCACATCCCAGCCGCGGACCTGGCCCGCAACCCAGGCATGAGTCCTGACCAGGAACTGAACTGGCGACCTTTTGGTTCGCGGGTGGGTGCTCAATCCACTGAGCCACACCAGCCAAGGCTCACCAATATTCTTTCATTAAAGCATTTATTTGTTCATTCATTTGTTCATTTAGATTTAACAGCTTTATTGTGGCAAGGCATTGTGACAAGTAAATGAATTTCCTGGCCCAAGAAATTTGTAATCTAGTGCAGTGTCTCTCAAGATGTGGGGTATGGGCCCTTGTGGTTCCTGCAAGGCCAGAACTCTTTTTGTCATCCTAAGATACTCATATTTTCCTTTTTAATTGTATTGGTATTTGCTCTTTTAGTGCAGAAGCAGTGGTAGGTAAAATTGCTGATACCTTAGCATGAATCAGTGCTATAGCACAAACTGTACTAGTAGTCATGGTATTCCTCTCCACTACAAACTTGGTTTAAAAAAAAAGCTAGTTTTGCTTAATATTGATGAAGCAGTAAAAATTGTTTATTAAATCTCTACCCTTGTAACCACTTTCCCAGTATTCTGTATGACAAAATGGGAAATACACATAAAGCACTTGTGTTATTTTCTGAAGTATGATTGTTATCTCAAGGAAAAGCATTTTTTCAGTTTTGCAGTTTTGTGAGCTGAAGTAGCCCCTTTTGCATGGACCATTTTTACTTCAAAGAACAACTGACAAGCTGCAGCTATGAGAATGAGGTATTTTGCCGACATTTTCTTAAAAATGAACCAAGTAAACATGTCACATCTGGAAAATAACTGCCAACATTTATTTCCAATGATAAAGTTTGAGCTTTCAAGCAAAAATTAGAATTTTGAAAAACTTATGTCTGTCATGGTGAGTTTGACAAAGCTTCCTGATTCTCAGAGACTTTTTGATGCGATCAGTTGTCATATTAACAAATGTGATTGTTTTTTGGATTATTGTATAATGAAATATATATGAGCATTGGGAAGCTTTTATAAATCAATGAAGCAGTATTTTCCATATGACCAATGAATGCATGATGTTACAAAATTGTACATGGGTTAAAAGATCCTTTCAAGGTGTAAGATGGACCAATAGATTTTAATGTTAACGGACTACTTGAAAGTTCATTGCTATAGTTTCATATTCTGTATTGCAACTAAGTTTTGTTTGAGTATCAAAGAGGGACATTGGTAATTATCTGAATAGGCTATTAAAATACTCTCCTTTCAGCTATGTATCTATCAAACCTGATTTTCTTCACAATATTTCAACCAAAACAGCATATCACAACAGATTGAATGTAGAAGCAGATAGGAGAATCAACTACATTTTAATAGGCCAAATATTAAATAGTTTTGCAAAACACTGCCACGCTTACTACTATTTTGGGGGAAATATAGTTATTTTTTATAAATATGTTATTTATATTAACATGAATTTATTGTCATGCTAAATTAATATTTGTTTTAAAAATTACTCAGATTTAGTTTCTTATGCTGTAAGTACTGATTAAAAAACCCATATTAAAGAAGGCTTTTGGAGTACTCAGTAATTTTTAAGGGTACAAAAGGGCACATACTCAAATATAGGATGTTTGAATACAATGATAATTTGAATATGATGATAACTAAGAATGATATAAAGTTTTTTGTGTTGAGAGAAGGAAGGAAGGTTCTCTCCTACTTAGAACCAAGAAGACTTAATAAAGGAAGTACGGATTAATCTGGAGATAGGGGCAGGATGAAAGAAGAGGAGGATATTTAAGGTAGCATCAAATAAACACTGTTCTTATAAAAATTATGTAGAGCCCTAACTGGTGTGGCTCAGTTGGTTGGAGCTGTTCTGCACAGTTGGCAAGTCGCTGTTTAAGTTCTCAATTGGGACACATACTGGTTTGCGGGTTTGGTCCTGGTTGGGATGCGTAGAAGAGGCAACCAATCACTGTTTCTCACATAGACATTTCTCTCCCTCTCTTTCTCCTTTCCCCTCTCTCTAAAACTAAGTAAGTGGAATCTTAAAAACATTATGTAGATAAAGGTATACCTATATAAGTTAGGCATATATACAATGTTGTTACAGCATTTGTCTTCGTCACTGACTTGGTGACTGAGGGACTGAGGGTTGACCATTTTCAGAGAATCAGACTTCTTTGTAATTTTTTTTTCATTGCCCATCATTTATCCATGCAAATGAGGCTTGGGAAATCATTGACTAAATGCAAAAAGCTAATATTTCTGTTTGTATCTGTAGTTGCAAATAGTTAACATGAACATTGTTTTTATTGGCTCTATGTTATATAAAATCTCATGTTGGAGTTTTTCCAAAATAAGTTTCTTGTGTTTGTCTATCCCTGTGTGCATTTATGGGCTTCTGTCTTCTTTCTTTTTCCTTTTTCATTCTGGTTGTATTTCTTTCTATTTGAATTTTGTATCGGCCTTGCTTATTGTGCCTATAGTTGATTCTCTGATTCTCTCCTTTAAAAAAAAAATTTTTTTTTAATGTCGTTCAAGTGCAGTTTTCTCCATTTTTCCCCCATCACTCCAGTCACCCCACCCATCCCCACCTCCCACCCTCAATCCTACCCCCTTTTGGCTTTGTCCATGTGTCCTTTATATATGTTCCTTGGTGACTCTTCCCCCTTCTCCCTTCTGTTAGCCCTTCCCCCTTGTCCTCTGGCTAGTATCAGTTTGTTCTTTATTTCAATGCCTCTGGTTATATTTTGCTTGCTTGTTTGTTTTGTCGATTAGATTCCACTTATAGGTGAAGTCATATAATATTTGTCTTTCACCACCTGGCTTATTTCACTTAGCATAATGCTCTCCAGATCCATCCATGCTATCATGAAGGATAGGAGCCTCTTCTTTCTTTCTGCTGCATAGTATTCCAACATAGTACATTCACACAATGTACCATAGCGTAAGTGTACCATAGTTTTTTATCCACTCATTTCCTGATGGGCAGTTAGGTTGCTTCCAGCACTTGGCTATTATAAATTGTGCTGCTATGAACATTGGGGTGCATCTGATTCTCTCCTTTTCTTATTTTTGTTTTTTTTTGTCCTTTCATATAGAACTAGACTAGTCAACTTACTTATTATAAATATATTAGATGGGCTGTTTTCCCCTTTTTCTTAACATAAAAACTGTAACAATGTATTTTTACATCTATTTTAATAAGTATTCCCAGAGGAAAAAAATGACACTTTTCATTTATTTTCAACAAACCTTGATTTATGTGTATTGCATGTATGTACATGCCCCCCCCCCCCTTTTCCATTAGGGCTAGAAGCTTGAAATTTTTCTCAGAACTAAAGTGCTCATTTAGGGAGTCCACTCAGGTTCCTTAATGTTTTATTGGGTTGGCCAAAAAGTCCGTTTGGTTTTTCCTGTAAAATAAAAGACACGTTTTTCATTTTCACTAATAACTTTATTGATGTGGATATTTTGAGTAAGTCATCTATCTCCCACTATTGGATTCTAGTGGGTAGAGGTCGGGGTACTGCTAAACTTCTTCCAGTGCATAAGACAGCTCCGCAGCAAAGAATTAGTTGGCCAAAACGTCAATAGTACCAAGAAACTTTGCAAACCACTTTTGAACCATTTGATCAGTCACAGCACCTCCATACACTGCACAAATCTTCTTTTGTTTTTCAGGTGCATTTTTACCTTTCTTGAAATAATAACGCATAATACGCCAAAAATGTATGTCTTCTTCCATCTTCAATATTAAAATGACTGTACAAAAATTCACCAATTGATAAGTTTTTTTAAAAAATGCATGCTGGTATGACAGCTGTCACAATACAATCTAACAAAATTGTTTTGAATGAAGTTAAAGAGAACTAAGCACTACTAGAGCCTTTGTATGGAAAAAACTAAATGAACTTTTTGGCTAATCCAGTATACACTTAGCAGATCTCTTTTGAGGGTTGTCTTACTAGAAGTTGAGTGTGATGTTTGGATTCATTAAGAAAATATAGACATTGCTTTTTTGATTTTAGTAGAAACCCCTTTTCGTCTGGTGCTATTAGGATCTGTAGTCTATCTGATTAAATTGGAGAAGCATGAAAAGAGATGTATATGAACATTAAACATTTTAATGTAAATCATGTTTTAAGTTTTATGTGCATATACTCTTTTGCCAATATTTTGGTAGAAGATCAGGACTCTTTTTTTATCACTTATCATTCTGCAGATTGAAGTATTTCATCATCTTTCTTTAATAAGGCAGTGTTATGGAACAATATGAATTGTAGAATCCTTCCCCCTATTCCTGGTGTTAGTCTTACATAGTTGACTTGCCTACACCTAATTTGGCAACAGCTTTTATCAACTCAACTTAAGCCACAGCTCTATCTTTTCAGATCACTTCAATGGTTTACTTAATACTTAATGATATCAAATATCACAATAGGAAGTACAACCGGCAAAATTAGCTTTGGAATATATATAATATATATTTCAACTGATTAAAGCAGAAGTGAGTGGTTGAACTTGAGAGTGGCCTACTACTCATGAGCATTTAGTATTCTATAACATCACCACATTTTACAAAACAAATTGAAAGCCTTGGTCATTTTAGTTAGAGAGTTAAATAAAGATTTGTTAAAATTTTGAATACAAACGATGTTCCTGGACAGAAAATTAAAATGCTGAAAGGGGTGAATAAATAAGTGGTATCTTTTCCCCTTTTCTATTTTCCTTAGGGCTGCTAAAATCCCAAGGAAATTTTTTGGTTTTAAGCACTTAGACCCACATTGAACAAGAACATGTAGGCAGGGCAAATTTGATGAGTGAGACAAAAGGGAAGAAACAAAACCAAAAATGATTTTGATTATGGGAGGCGGTGGTCAAGGAAAAAAGGATGTAGGAGAGGTGTGTAAGGACTATCTGGAGGGAATATGGGGGAGAATCAGTGTTTATATGACTTTCCTCCCTTGAGACCTTTTATCACAAATTTTATATTGATGAACATAATAAGTGCATATATTTACCTAATGTGGAAACAATTGTTTCTCTTTCTGGAGTGGATTGACTAACATGTTTAGTACAAACATAAATAAATTATAAAATTACAGTGGTAGCCATCTTATTTTATACTTCCCTTTAAAATCTGTTGTTAAAAGAATGATTTTGTACAAAATGTCTGAAAGATCAAGCAATATGGAGCAACTAACGGTTGTTTACAATTTGATTTGCAAATAGCAACAAAATTTATTAGTTTGCTGAATAGAATTGAGCCTATTTTTCTTTCTGTAGCATATTAATTGTATTATAGTATGCCACAGCCATTTTCAGTACAATCCTCCTAGACTTAGAACAGCAGCCAATTCTAGGAATTAAGAGAATTAAGTTACTTTGCCTGGTGGCATAAAACATACCCAAGGTATTAAATCATTGGCTTGTCTGTTTGGGACACAATCAGAAATAAAGTTTAGAGATAAAGTTGATTTGCATACTGTTCATATTTATTCATACTTTACCAGGTATATTTTTCTGTTCTTTCTGATTCATATAATCCTTTTTGAAACAGATTTTCAATTGCAGTTATGTCCAGAGGTATAGAATTTTAATAAAGTTTTAGGATAGAGACTAAATTCAGGATTCAACTTGATGCTATTGGCTATGAAAATACACTGTTTAAGCAAAAATTAAAAACATTGTGTTACCTTAACAGATGACTATGGAGTATAAAATTTTTTGAAGAATTTATTAATCTGTTGTGTCAAGTAATACAAGAAACCAGTTTGGAAGGAGGACAAATGATTATTTGAACTTCAGTATTTAAAAAATGATTTTTTTGTACTCAAAATAATAAAAACCGAGATAAGGTGATAATATGAGAACCTTTTGATTGTGTTTGAGTGGAATTTGGTCATCCATTATTGATGACATTAGTATTGTATTACTATAGTTTTATGAGATTTTTAGAAAAATTGTTTTAACTTTTCATTCATAAGCTCCAAAGGTCTTACAGAAATTTTTGCCTCTCTGTTCCTATCATTGCTATGAAGCTGCAAGAGTGTGGGACAACGTCTTTGGCTCTGTAGAATCTCTCATCTAAAATATGCCAAGAATTAGGGTAAGAGAATTGCTCTAAAATACATAGAAATACACTGGAGAACTAACAGTCCTTAGGGTCTCTGGCAAGTACGAAAAGGAGTAAAGATAAAGAATGCAATGATTAACTAGCAGCAACTTATTTATAAGCATGGAACAGGCTTGATACGAATCTTCAAAAAATAAATATATTTCTTCCAAATCAGTAGAATTTGAAGAGATTCCTTTGAGCATTAAATTAGCACCTTTTGTGGTATACCTTTAGAGTACCACTGTGTTATACTTGTTGTGACCCTTGCTTGAAAGATCTCATTGCAGCCTTTGAGAATAATGCTTAAAGACTGCAACTGGAAGGACCTAAAAGATTATATAGGCCAGAATTTTCCAAATTTGGTGTTATGGTAGGATTCGACAATATGTCCTCAGGCTCTGCTCCAGACCTATTGAATTAGAATCTGTGTGGGTGAGAACTAGGATTCTGTATTTTAATACGTCCTCCTGTGGTAGGCTGGTGGAGATTGATTGGAAATCACTGCTTCAAGGCCATTGCTCTCATTTTCTAGATGAAAAATCTCAGGCCCAAAGGAGAAAAATGACACATCAATCTATATTCAGTTTGGCCCTCTTCTCTGTATGGCAGCCACAATTACCCAGTACTTTGAGGTCAAATCATCATAGCTATAGAACTTAGTTTGTGGACCATTCTCATACGTGTTAAGACTAGCATTTCTGCATGTGACTCTTGAAGACATTTTTATGGCACCCACTGTTTCTTGAGCTATAGCAGACAGACATTGAATCCTTTGCAGGAGAATGATCCAAGAATCTCCTCCGTCGCATTAATATCCTGTGAGTGAGCACAGTTAGATACTTTGGGGAGTTGTAGAGATATCTTCAGAAACTAGCTCTGAATGACAACTTGTGAATTGTGAGTGAAGTATCTTATAGATGACTGTTAGCAAGTGGTACTTTTGTTTTAAAAAAAGAAAAACTTTGTTAAGGCAAAATGGACATTTAAAATATACAATTTGATAAATTTTTATACTAGTATACACAAAGAAAGACATCAACATAATATAGTGAACATATCCAAAAGCTTCAGGAGTTTCCTCATACCATTTTGTAATCCTTATCTCTTGCCTCTCAGTACCCTTCCTTCTTCATCCCCAAGGAGCAACTGCCTTCTGTCTTGGTAGGTTAGTTTTGCATTTTCTAAAATTAGTCAATTTTATTGATCTTCTCAAAGGACCTGCTTTTTTTCTGGGGGGTGTTCTTTGATTATTTTTAAATTTTTATTTATGTATTTTTGGAGAGAGGGGAAGGAAGGGAGAAAGAGGGGGAGAAACCTCGATGTGTGAGAGAAACATCATTGGTTGCCTCTCACACACCCCCAGCAGGGGACTTGGCTCTCAACCTAGGCATGTGCCTTGACTGGGAAGTGAGCCAGCAGTGTTTCCGTCCATTTGTAAGGCCGAATCCACTGAACCATACCGGCCAAGGCTGATTTTTTTCCTAATTTGTTTTTGTTTTTAGTTGTGATCTGTATTATTTTCTTTTTTCTATTATAATGGACATTATTTGCTTTTATTGATCTAATTTCCTAAGGTGGAATTTAAGGTTGTTCATTTGAAACTATTCTTTTAATGCTATTAATTAGTTTCCCCTGAGTACTGTTTTAGCAGCATCCTGTCAGTTTTGGTAAGTTGTGTCTTCATTTGCTCTCTCTGTTCAAAATATATTCTAATTTACTTTGTGATTTCTTCTTTGACCCATGGGTTATTTAGAAGTGTGTTAGTTGATTTCCATACATTTTGGGGCTTTTCAGAGAGCTCTCTGTTATTGATTTCTAATTTAATGCATGTGTTCAAATAATAGAGCTTGTATGGCTTGAGTCCTTTTAAGTTTATTGAAACTTGTTTTATAGCCCAGAATATAGTCTCTCTTGGTAAATGTTCTAAAAAAAAATTGTCATTTATGTTGAATTTGGAAACATTTTAGCCATTATTCAATTTTTTGGTCTCTCACCTCTCTTTGGATACTCCAATTACATATGTTAAATTACTTGAAATTGTCCCACAGCTTACTGATGCTGTTTTTATGACTTTTTTTTTCTTTCTATGTTTTTAGATAGTTCTCCTTGCTGTCTCTTCAGGTTCAGTGGACTTTTCCTCTGCAACATCTAATCTGCCATTAATTCTACCCAGTGTATTTGTAATCAGAAATGTTACAGCTTTCATCTGTAGAAGTTCGATGTGGGTGTTTTTAAAAAATATCTTTTATGTCTACTTAATTTTTTGTAAATAGGGAATACAATGATTATAATTGTCTTAATGTTTTTGTCTCCTAATTTTAACATCTCTGTCAAGTCTGGGTTGGTTTCAGATGACTGATTTTTCTCATTATGAGTCATATTTTCCTGCTTCTTTGCATACCTTCCAGTCTTTGATTAGATTCCACACATTAATTTTAACTTGTTTGGTGCTGATTATTTTTATATTTCTATAAATACTCTTGACCTTCATTCTGGGACAAAATTAAATTAGCAATTGTTTGATCCTTTTGGGTCTTGCTTTTAAGATTTGTTAGGTGGGAGCAGGGCAGTGTTTTGTTTGGGGCTGATAATTCCTTACCACTGAGGCAAGTCCCCTCTGAGTGCCCTACCTAATATGCCATCAAGTATGAGATTTTTGCAGCCTAACTGTGGAAACAGGTACTATTCCCATTCCTGGATGATTTCTATCTAATCCTTATGGATGATTCTTTATCTGGCCTAAGGTAGTTTTCTTACACTTGTGCTGGATTCTCTGCTAAATATGCAGTGAGTTAGACCCTCTGAAGATCTGTGTGATTCTTTCTACCCCTTTTGTTTTTATATCTTTCAAATTTATCTGCCTTGGTGTCCCTGGGCTCTCAGCTCTTTTGAACTACTGACATTCGTCAGGATCTGCCTGGGCTCCTACTCCCTCTGCTGTGGTCTGGAAACTGGCAATAAGCTGGGGCAATGCTAGCGCTCACCTGCTGGTCTCTCAGGGATTTATTGTCCTTTGTTACTTGATATCCAGTGCCTTAAACAACATTGGTATGTTCTGTCTGGTTTTTTTTTCGGGGCGGGGGGCGGTTTCGGTGGTTTTAGGTGGATTGGTAAGTCAGATTCCTGTTACTTTAACTTAGTTGGAAGTAGAAGTCTGATACTCTTGATTTGTGTTTAATAAATAGGTTTTTGAGGTTTGACTTTGTGTTACAGAGCACATTAGACGATTTTGTCTGTATCCCTAAAAGTTTATGTATTTGGATGCCAAAAAGCTTTGCTTTAAGTTTGCTTATTTGGAAAATGAGTTCACTTTACATTTGGAATTTCCTTGTATTTTGTCATATTCTAGCATGTGTAGTATGTCCTACATGATGCGTAGCTAGTAAAATGAATTGCATAAACCAAGTACTTGACATGTATTTGTGAACTCAGTTCGTTAATAAATTAATTTTAAAGGGCCAGGACCCTTCCTGCATCCTTAGACATCGTTCTAATCCTGTGCACTTTATGTAGTAATTCTTTGAACTGTTGAAAGATCTCCTAACGTAAATTCATGTAGTTGTGTTAAGCAGTCATCTTAACAGTAAATGAACAGCAAAGTCTAATGGTACGTTCCTCTGTTCATCAGGAAACAGAATACAGGCTATAGTCAGGATCCTGCCTAAGGTAGTCTTAAAAAGGATATAATGTTCTCATCCTCTTTTTGAGATTTGATGTCAACTCAAGGGAACCATCCTATTGATGTCAGGGAGGCAGTTATTTGTTCACTAAAATTCTAGCATAAGTTCTCTCTGAAAATAGCCAAATATTTTGTTAGATAATGGGATCAGCCATTTTACTAGGGGACCTACGTGCTGGGGTGAATTGTCATCCTGAGAGATGCTTGGAAGACTGAGAGACTCTTACCTATTTTGCCAGCTAGATGTCTGCCAGACCCTCTGACCTTAGATGGAGCACCAGTGGGGTTTGACTGTGGAAGCTCGATCTTAACTCTAATTCCTGTGGTGATCCAGCCTTGCTGGTTCTGTAATTTAATAGTATTCCAGAAATTCTTTAATATAAATTTAGTACTTTCTTTATCATTGTCTAATAACATGGGGTTATTGTTTCCAAAGAATATGTTTTTATTGTGTGTATGTACTAGCATCCCTTTGGATACAAAAAACAATATAAAGAAAACTTCCAGATTCTGTATCCCATCTCTTATTAATTTTAATTATTGCTGTATTACTTTTAAAACTTTCTGAGGCAATGGAATATGGCACAGAAGTCATTGTGGCCCTGATCCCTTTTGCCTTCTTGGTACCCTATTAACTTTACCTTTCTTGCCAAGTTTAACAAATTTATTGGTGGTTGCAGTTTCTCCCTTGATGTTTGTTTGTCGGCCTAATATGTAAATTTGTAATGTTGAGCAATTGGTAAATTAAGAATTAATTTATTGTGCTTATTAGCTAAATAAAAAAGGCTATAAATTTAAAATTTTTAATTGAATTTTCCAAATTAAATCACATTATGTGCATATAACTTTGCCAGTTCTTTTTGATTACCGTCTATTTTTACCAGAAGTGAGAATAATCTGGCCAATCACCCTTGTCAAGAAGCAAGCATGTATTTTTGACCTGTTGTCTTATACATGTGTCTTTGATAGAGGTTTGTGGACCTTTTAAAAAAATTAAAGCTAAGAGGTGCCTACCATTTTTTTCTCAAGCAAAAATAAAATCTCCAAAACAAAAACATACTTAAGAGGAAGAGGAGATACTTAATTCTAAAATTTAAGAAATAAATGTTAACCGGTGTCACATAGGTCTGATTTTATTATGGAGTGAAATGTTCATTAAAAATGAATTTCTGAGATTATAGAATCTCAGGAATGGAAAACATTTAGAAATTATCTAATGCTATAATGATGATATTAAAAGTAGATGTGATATTACTGCGATGGTATTTAGGAAACAATCTGTCTTTTTAAAAGGTGTATGCTAAAATACTTCATATGTAGTCCTTGTTAGAAATGGAGTGGAGGCTGATTGTTGGTAGTGGAGAGAATCAGGTGGCAGAATGCATTTCTATTGCTGCTGTGTTGTGAGCATGTTTGTAAAGGCCGCTGCATTGAAGTGGTATGTAATTCAGTAATACACAAAATTGTGAAGCTAATGCAAGTCTCTTTATGGCAGCTTCCTGAGAGTACTTTTTTTTTTTTTTTTTTTTTTTTTTTTTGCCTGATTTGGTGCCTCAATCAGACGACCTTGAGTTAGTAAGTTCTACCAGTGTCATAGTTTATAATAGTTACCTTTTCCTATATTATTTATATTTTACTCACAGGAATGAATTTTTTTACGTTGGAAAAAAACTATTTTGGGATAGATACCTTTCTATTATCTTTTAAATAATACCTGTAAGTTGTCATTTAGTCTGTGGGTGAGGCTCATCTGATTGTTTACCAAATTTACTAAATAAAAGACATTTGTGCAGTTACTTAATGATAAGTGATACTTGCACTTTATAAGCCTTATGCCTTAAGTCCTAATGTGCCTTCCCTATCTATTCACATTCTCAACTGAAAAACAAAATGAAGATTAGAGGCAAAATACACAGAAAACAAGGGATATGTGTACCTGTGGTTTTCACTGGTTTGCTTCTCTCTTTCTTATTCTCAGTAAGTATAATTTCTATACAGATGATTTTAAAGTTTGAATTACCAGTCATGACCCTCCAGTCAGGCCTTTGGAATTGTCCCAATTTGAATGTCTTATAGTCTTCACAAACTCAGCTCAACTTACTGTCTTTCCCCTTAAAGTGGTCTTACAGTGTAGTGTCCTAAATGTGTCAGTGATGTATTTCCCTAGTCACTCAGGAAAATCATAACAGTTGTTATACACCTTAATGAAAATGTTTTAATAGTATTTATTAATTCAGAAACCATTTACTGAAAAACTACTAAATACAAGAACAGGAGGTATACAGATAAAGAAGATATCTTTTTTGTCAAGGAATTTATAATCATGTTAGATAGAGACAAGTGAAAAATAGTATAACTGAGTGCTATGGCTAATAAACCCAGCATGCATAGGGTGTTGTGAAGACAGAGAAGGAGGCACATTCCTGAGGATGCAGTGCAGGGAGGAAAAAAGGGGAAGTTTGAGTTATGATTTTGAAGATGACACAACAGTAAAATAACGTAAACTTGGGAGAAATGCTGAAAGGCATGACTTTTTCAGGAAATAATTTGGCAATATATGAAAACTGAAGAATGATCCTTTTGATCCAGCAATCTAAGGGAATTATTGAAATAAGAGAAAAATTTTTATATGTAAAGGATTTTTAAAAATAAATCTCTTTTAATTTTCTTGTAGTTTTAAGAAATAACAGAGATCTTGCATACCATTTACCCAGTTTCCCCAAATGGTAACCTCTTGGAAAACTGCAGTGCAGTATCACAACCAGGATTTTGATATTGATACAATCATCAATACAGAACAGTTTTGTTACCACAAAGATCCCTCATCATGTTGCCCTTTTATAGTCCTTTAACCCTCCATCAGTGACTCTTGGCAACCACTAATAATTTCTCCATTTCTATAATTTTGTAAGTTCAAGAACATTAAATAAATGTAATCATACTGTGTTTGACCTTTTAGGATTGGCTTTTTCCTATCTTTGGAGATTCATCCAAGTTGTGTGTAATATTAGTTTGTTCCTTTTTATTGCTGAGTTGTATCACATGATATGGATGAACACAGTTTGTTTAACCATCCTTCTGTTGGAGGACAGCTGGATTGTTTCTGGTTTTGGGCTATTATGAATAAAGTTGCAAGAATATTCATGCATAGGTTTGTATGAACATAAGTTTTCATTTTTCTGGGATAAATAAAATGCCAGGGGTTCAGTATCAGGGTTGTATAGTAGTTGTATATTTAATTTAAAGAAATTGCCAAACTTTTCCATAGTAGCTATACTGTTTGACATTCCCACCACTTAATACAGTACAAAGGATGTGGTTTTTTCTTTTTTAATTTTTAAATTTATTTTTAATCCTCTCTGGGGATACGTTTATTGATTTTAGAGAGAGAGGGGAAGAGACAGGTAGAGAGAGAGAAACACCAGTGTGAGAGAGAAACATCAATCAGTGCCTCTTGTACTCCCCTCAGGCAGGGCTCAAACCCTCAACCTAGGTATGTGCTCTGACCGAGAATCGAACCCACAGACTTTTGGTGTACAGGATGATGCTCCAACTAACCAAACCACCAGGCCCGGGTAGGATGTGCTTACTATTTTTTAGGAAAGAAAATAACATAACCATCCAGCAAAAGTGGAGTAATTAGGTATTGATTATGTACCTATTTCATGGAATACTGTGTGGGTCAACAGAAATGTTTATACATTGAATTTTTTTTGGTTAATAATGGGAAATGGTTATCTTAAGTAGAAAAGCAGAATCTAATACTGTCACCTCCATGAGTCATGCGTATATATTCTTTGGCTACTCTATTCCTTATGCTGTACTTTATATCCCCATGACTATTCTGTAACTACCAATTTGTACTTCTTAATCCCTTCACCTTCTTTGCCCATCCTTCTGACGCCCTTCCCATCTGGCAACCATCAAAACGATATATGATTCTGTTTCTGTTCTGCTTGTTTGTTTTGTTTTTTAGAATCAATTGTTGATAGATATATATTGCCATGTTATTGTTTACATATTTGATCTTCTTAAAGATTTTATTTATTTATTTCTAGAGAGAGGGGAAGGGAGGGAGAAAGAGGGAGAGAAACATCAGTGTGTGGTTGCCTCTCACATGCCCCATCCTGAAGACCTGGCCCACAACCCAGGCATGTGCCCTGACTGGGAATGGAACCAGCAACCCTTTGGTTCTCAGGCTGGCATTCAGTCCACTGTGCCACACTAGCCAGGGCTGATCTTTTTCTTAAAGAAGACCCTTTAACATTTCATATAATACTGGTTTGGTGGTGATGAACTCCTTTACCTTTTTCTTGTTTGGGAAGCTCTTTATCTGTCCTTTAATTCTAAATGATAGCTTTGCTGGGTAGAGTAATCTTGGTTGTAGGTACTTGCTTTTCATGACTTTGGACAACGTTGTGGGGATTCCTTGAGGGAGTGGTGGGACAACTGTAATAGCATAAACAATCAAATATAATTTAAAAATTAATTAAAATAAAACACCATCACTTCAAGTGGTACATCCATAGAAAATAGAGAAATGGTTCATCGTTGATAATTTTGATCAAGAATGTTTATGACAAGTATATGTTGAAAGATATTTATTTTTATTTTTTTAAAAGATTTTATTTATTTATTTTTAGAGAAAGGGAGGGAGAAAGAGATGGAGAGAAACATCAATGTGTGATTGCCTCTCACACACCCCCTACTGGGGACCTGCTCTGTAACTCAGGCATGTGCCCTGACAGGGAATCGAACCAACGACCCTTTGGTTCATAGGTAGGCACTCAGTCCACTGAGCCACACCAGCCAAGGCGGATATTTATATTTAACTTGGTTCTTACTCCTAACCTTCAAAGAAAAACGAGAGAGAGAATATATCCTCTAATCCTTGTTATTGACACTGCTGAAGGGCTTGGGATATGCTCTATCTAGGAAAACAAATTACTTTTTATGAGAGTCAATATAATAGCTTTAAGAATACCTGATCTTGCAGTTTAGTGGATACAGTCAGGATACCTGATCCTGCCTGTTTTTCTTATCATTCCACAATGGGAATATATAAATGTTCTCATTCTTTAAAGTTCTTATCTTCTCTCCTTAAACATATTCATATCTGATACGCAACTGCATCTTTGAACTAAGGACTCTTTTTCATTTTTCTTCGACAGCTCTAGGTTTCATTTCCTGTGATTCCCAACTACGTCTCTGCTTCTAGTAGTTCAGCCCCTCTCCTAGAAGTTCTTTTGCCTCTCTCACAAAACTACTTGGTCCTGTTCATTATGGGTTAATTGAATTGTCATCTTGACAGACCATATCATCTAGACAGCCTTTTCACCAGGTGCTAATGTTTAATATTAAACAAATTTTTTGAAAAATATTCTTTTAGTTCTATTTAAATACTGTTGTTGAAATCACTATTTTTTTAAATTTAAAATGTTAAATACTAGGTTGAATCACATGAAATTGTTGTAGTGGTTGAAAATGGCAATTTCATATTCAGATGAATATTACTTTAGCTTTATGGGTTAAACACCATTTTATTAAGTTATGGGTTAAACACCATTTTATTAAGTTAGCCTGAAAATTCAGTCACCCCATAGGCTGCTTCAGTGCAGAAATGAGCACTAGGTTTTAAACAACAGTCTATCGTTGTGTTTTGGGGAATTTAGAATTTTTTAAAAAGATTTTATTCATTCATTCATTCATTCATTCATTCATTCATTCATTTATTTATTTATAGAGATAGGGGAAGGGATAGAGAAACAGAGGGAGAGAAACATCTCTCAGTTGCCTCTCATACGTGCCGCAACTGGGGACTGGGCCTGCAACCCAGGCATGTAACCTGACTGGGAATCAAACCAATGACCTTCCACTTTGTGAGCTGACACTAAACCAAGTGAGCCATGCTGGTCACGGCAGAATTTAGAATGTTTTTATGTTGGTTTACTATCTAGCCTTTTGAAGTTTTCACCATGGAGTATGCATATCATCAGTAATATTTCTAAGTGACAGTCACTGCCTTCTGGTTCTGACTATGTTTAATCTACCAGTATTTAAATAACCTTGCAGTGTCCTTGAGTTATGTAATTCTTTTAAGCCCAAGCCATTTTACAGGAAGAATTGAAGAGACGTAAGAAACGTAAACCCCAAATGGTATAGCATAGCTATGAATGCTGTAACTGGGAAGACACATCAGCTTTCATTGCTGCAGTCAATACAGAGCTAAGGCCTTGGGCCAGTGGTTTTCTACCCAGGTTCTATATCAGGTGCCCAAGAATTCTGATTAAACTGGGACCTGGGTAACAGTACTTTTAAAATCCCCTCCATATGATTCTAATGGTTAACCCAAATTGAGTGCCTCTGTTTTAGACCAACTTTGAAAGCAAAGAGGCCAGAAATATCTACAGACTTGGAAAATATCACTGTAGTGACTCAAACTAATCTTTGTGCATTATGGGACGCACAGCTGGATTTTTTTTCTCCCTGTGGGTCACATTAAAGAGAGAAGTTGTTAAAAGAGTCATCTTCAACAGGGAGGAATAGTAGTATATAATTATGGAGTTTAGGAAAGTATAAATGCAGTTTTTGTGAAAACTAAGGCTAAATTAAAACACAATGATAAGACAGATAATCAAGGCTATCATTATCATCGATAAGTTGATAGCATTTACACTTGAGATAATGTGATGGGAATGTCATTTTATCTCTGGGTTCTTCCTCCCCAAAACCCAGAACTCCAGCCTAACCACGAGAAAAGCAGACAGATCCCAACTGTAGGACATACTGTAAAACACCTTACCAGTACTTCCCAAAACTGACATGGTCATCAAACACAAGGAGAGTCTGAGAAACTGTCACAGCCAAGAGGAGCTTAAGGAGACTTGACAACTAAATGTAATGTGCTATCCTAGATGGGGTCTAGAAACAGGAAAAGAACATTAGGTAAAAATAAAGAAGTATGAATAAAGTATGCATTTTAGTTATTAATAAAGAGTCAATAATAGTTCATTAATGTTAACAAAGATACTAATGTAAGTTAATTACATTATACAATAATTATGGAAATAATGGAAAATTATACAGTAATTAATAAATAACAATACAAAATAAACTTTTGCGTATTCACAACTATAAACCTACTTTTGCCCCATATTTCTAAAGTTGTGAGAATGAGCCCTGCCTGGGTGGCTCAGCTGGAGTATTGTTCATACAACAAAAGGTTTTAGGTTCAATTTCTCATCAGGGCGCATATTAAGGTTGTGGTTTCAATCCCCAGTTGGGGTGTGTACAGGAGGCAACTGATCAGTGTTTCTCTTACATCGATGTTTCTCTCTCTCTTTTCCCCTCTTTAAAATCAGTGAACATATCCTCCAGTAAGGATTAAAAAAAAAAAGTTGTGAGGATGAAACTGTTTTATACATAAAATGTAAAAGCTATAACTTGGTATTGGTACATGATGTTGAAATAATTCACAGTGTTATAAGCAGTGATACTGAGTTCAGCTATTGAAGCAAAAGTATTTAAGTTTATAGATATTAAGCAGCAAAAGTAAATGTTGGGTTTCAGTGGAAACAACTGAAATAGCCATTAGTATCTGTGAAAGTAGATTTTGAAGACTTGTTAGAAATGTTAACATTACAATTGTATAGGGACTACAAGCGACTAAAATGGACTGGGCTCTTTATAAATAAGGTAAATTGACAAGTTTTAAATGTGGTACATTTATTGTGTATGAAATTAATGATCTATACTAATTTGTGAAGTCCTGGTCATTTGATTTTGCAAAGCAGTGTAATATTGCTAGTTGTATCTACTTTTTCTTGATAAAGTGGTGTTTTTTTTAACCTGTCTTGTGTTTGACCATCATATTCTTCTTGATAGTATATGATCATGGTTTCTTTACCTTTTGCTGTGCTATAATGTTTACTCATATAATGAGTTTACTCATATAAACATATAATGTCAAGATATAATATTATCTTGATCTTCTAAATAACCAGACATGCTATTTACATGCAACAGATAGGCATAGCCATGTAAATCTTCATTGATTCCCTGAGAGTTGGTTTGTTTATTTCCTTTTTAAAAAAATATCTATTTTTATATATATATATATATTTTTTTTTTTTTTTTTTTTTGCTGGCAGCCTTAATAATGTTTTCATAAAATATGATGGATTTATAAGTCTGTTTAACATGCCTTTCCCTTTTTGTCTTAATGCTTTGCTTCCAAGTTGCAGATGCAGTGGTTGAACAATATGCTGTGTGGTGTGACAGGTAAATTTCCCAATTTACCTGCCGTAATAGTGTGCTATGTAATGCCATTCAATCATCTCTGAATTTTACTTGCCTGATTAGTTGAGTGAAGCAGATTTTCAATTTAAATGTAACTTCATCTGCTTGATTAAAAATGTAACAGAACATTATCTGCTGCAAATAAATTTCAGTGGAAGAGATGATTTTGCCTGTTTAAAAATAACATCTGTTTATATTGGCTGGAAGCAGACGATTAATACTTCTCTAATTTCGAGGTTTACCAGTCCAGCTCACCTGTCTCTTTGCATGGATAGTTGAAATTGATGGCTGTCGAGTATAAACATTTACCTGTTGATGTTTAGTTGATGGATTTCTTTTTTAAGGATAATACAGAATCCCATCATTGGGCATTCATTTATTTGCTGCTCATCAAGATGATTGACAGTTTTGCCAACAACATGGAAAAAGGATCTTTCTCCATGATGCATACGAGAAAAATTTTACCCCTCAGTGATGAGTGCCCTACAAAACCCCCCGCCCCCCAAAAATGAGATTCTTGTGAATTCTTTTTTATAGTCGATATTTATTTGAATTCTGAATTTAGAGTCTATGGGTATAAATTTAAGTCAAGTGTGCAGTAAATGAGTGTAGGTAGTACTCTACTGTTGGCATCTTTCGTCAAGTGATTATATGTATAGGCTGTAAGGATTGTGGCAGAGAAAGATAGGAAAAACCAAAATGGTTAGTTTTCCCCCCAGCACTGAGCATAATGTTAGGCAAATAGTCAACCACTCAATAAATATTTATTGAATTTGAATTAAATTTTAGATCCAGGGTGTATTTGATATTCCACAAATGCAACAAATTAGGTTTAATTGGTTTAAATACGTAGTTAAAAATTGTAGCAAAGAGATTATAGAATACTATTTTGTCTCTTTTTTAAATGAAAACTTCACTTCAGGAGTTTATTAGAAGTATATTTTTAAATGGAGATTTCTTCTATAAATGTCCTCTAAGAAAAAAAAAGTCATTATTTAACTGTTAATATTCCTAACTGGTAGGTAACATTGAATTTAAATAATAGATGTAAAGAAAAAAGGCAACACTAGTAAAACAGCAGTACAGTCCAGTGGTTTTTAGTATATTTAGCATATAGTAAAGCAGTATTTGTTTTTAAAAAATTGGTATAACTCCATAATCTCAAAAATAACTGCCTGTAAAAATTTTTTTTGTCAGGGAATAAGAAACATAATTGGTAGGTACAAAATAGATAGGGCGAGGTTAAGAATAATATAGGAAATGGAGAAGCCAAAGAACTTACATGTATGACCCATGGACATGAACTAAGGGGAGGGGGATGCTGGAGGAAGGGGGGGTATAGGGTGAAGGGGGATGCAGGAGAGAAAAAAATGGTACAAGTGTAATAGTATAATCAATAAAACATACTAAAAATTAAAATTTTTTTCTTGAATGCTCTGTTTATTTTGGTAGAGTATTCTGAACATGTCACTTATTTGTAGAGGAATAATTTTGCATTATTTTGATAATATTTTTGTTCTTCATAGAGCAAACAAAATCATCATTGACTTGAAAGTTACTGAATTGATGTGCTATAAATTCTTTTTCCCAGTTTATAAAATTTGAGGTTCTTGGCCACATCTTATGTAATTTAAATAAAAATGTAGCCTGTATTTTTCAGACAGATATTCGAAGAGGTCTGTATCAAATACTTTTAATCAACTAATTAAGAAAATTTATCATTCCTTTGTTTCCAGATGTAAGGACTGAAGGAGAATCTCTGATCAGTTTTGCCAGTTTGGACATTTTTGGATGATTTTGTTTTTCTGTTTGCAAAAAGTAGATATTTGGAGGTTGAATGTTTTTAAATCCATCATATTAACCTGAATATTTTGCAGAAATTTTTACCATAATGCTTTAGGACAATAGCCCAAATAGTAAAAATGTACAGATAAATAAATATAATCATATATTTGGTATGTTCTTCAGTTACACATTTGTAATTTTATCATTGTAACAAATAACTTTAATCTTATTTAAATATTTAAGTCAAATGTGAGATATGTAGGGTTTTTTTATTAAAAATTTTTTTTCAATGTTATTCTTTATGGGTTTCAGGTATACAGCATAGTAGTTAGACAATCATATTAAAAGTTACGGGGTTTTTTTGCAACAACCATTTTATTTCCTTTTTATTTTTTAAATATATTTTATTGATTATGCTATTATAGTTGTCCCATTTTTTTCCTCCCTTTTCTTCTCCTCCACCTTGTACCCCCACACCCACCAGCATTCCCTCCCTGCCCCATTAGTACATGTCCATGGGTTATACATAACTTCTTTGGTTTCTCTTTTTCCTATACTATTCTTAACCTCCCCCTGTCTATTTTGTACCTACCAATTTATACTTCTTATTCCCAGTACCTTTTTCCCGTTCTTCCCCCGCCCCCTTCCCTCTGATCTCCATTTCTGAGATTCTGTTTCTGTTGTAGCTATGTTTGCTTACTTTGCTTTTGTCTTTTTTTAGGTTCAGTTGTTGCTAGTTGTGAGTTTGTTGTCGTTTTACTGTTCATAGTTTTTGATCTTATTTTTCTTAGATAAGTCCATTTACCATTTCATATAATAAGGGCTTGGTGATGATGAACTCCTTTAACTTGACTTTATCTGGGAAGCACTTTATCTACCCTTCCATTCTAAATGATATATCGCTTTGCTGGATAGAGTAATCTTGGATATGCGCCCTTGCCTTTTATGACTTTGAATACTTCTTTCCAGCCCCTTCTTGCCTGCAGGGTTTGTTTTTGAGAAATCAGCTGATAGTCTTATGGGAACTCCTTTGTAGGTAACTGTCTCCTTTTCTCTTGCTGCTTTTAAGATTCTCTCCGTATCTTTAATCTTGAGTAATGTAATTATGATGTGCCATGGTGCGTGCTTCCTTGGGTTCAACTTTTTTGGGGCTCTCTGAGCTTCCTGGATCTCCTGGAAGTCTATTTCCTTCACCAGATTAGGAAAGTTTTCCTTCATTATTTTTTCAAGTAACTTTTCAATGTCTTGCTCTTCCTCTTCTCCCTCTGGCCCCCCTATAATTCAGATGTTGGAGTGTTTTAAGTTGTCCCAGAGGTTCCTAAGCCGGTCCTCATTTTCTTGAGTTCTTGTTTCTTCATTCTTTTCTGGTTGAATATTTATCTCTTCCTTCTGCTCCAGATCATTGATTTGAGTCCTGGTTTCCTTCCTTTCACTGTTGGTTCCCTGTATATTTTTCTTTCTTTCACTTTGCATAGCCTTCACTTTTTCCTCCATTTTGTGACCATACTCAACCAATTAAGTGAGCATCCAGATTATGAGTGTTTTGAACTATGTACCTGATATGTTGTCTATCTCTTCATCACTTAGTTCTGTTTTTGGAGCTTTGATCTGTTCTTTCACTTGGGACATATTTCTTTGTCTTGGCATACCTATAACATTGTAAGTGGCAGAGCCTTAGGTATTCACCAGGGTGGGACTACCCAGGTTGCTGTGTTTTGGTGCTGTATGTGGGGGAGGGGTCTGAGAGGGAACAGTGCTGCTTGCTCGGTTCTCTGCTGGCTTGCAGTCACTTCCCTTGCTCCCCACAAGCAAATTGGGCCCTTCTGGTGCTGATTCCCAGGTGTGTGGATTTATGTACATCCTAGGACCCCGTGGGTCTCTCCAACAAAATCTCCCGTGAGGCTGGGAGTTTCTCCCACTGCTGCATGCTGCACAGGTTTTTACAGTCAGGTTTTGAGGCTTTCTTTTCCCACACTGGAACCCTGTATTGCGTGGTCTGTCACACTCCCCAGCTGTTCCTCCTGGTTATTCTACACGAAAATGTGGGACCGCCTAGTCCTCCAGCCTCTGCCTTGCTGCGCATCCCCTCTGCCTAGCCTCTCTGCCCGGCTGCCTGTCTCCACCCTTTCTACTGATCTGGATGAATGGTTCCTCTTTAACTCCTTCGTTGTTGGACTTCCATACAGTTTGATTTTCTGGCAGTTCTGGTTATTTTTTGTTTTTAAATTTGTTTTCTTTTTGGTTGTGCAAGGAGGCAAAGTGTATCTATCTACACGTCCATCTTTGCTGGAAGTCCTAAAACTTTTTTTTTAAAGATGTTATTTATTTTTAGAGCGGAAGGGAAGGAGAAAAAGAGGAAGAGAAACATCCACAAGATCTATTGGTTACCTCTAACACACTCTCAGCTAGGGACCTGGCCCACAACCCAGGCATGTACCCTGACTAGGAATTGAACCTGTGACCTTCCAGTTCACAGACTGGGGCTTGATCCACTGAGCCACACCAGCCAGGGGAAGTTTTTTGTTTGTTTGTTTTTGTTTTAAACCAGATAAGGTCAACAGGAGAAACTTAGTTTTTTTATGTTGTAACTTTTTTTTGTTATTACCTTGTCCTTTCTGTTTACTTATGGTTTGCAAAAAGTAAATGAGGTTTTCTATGTCACTTGTTCACATGATATTTAATGAAAAAGAATGAACTTGGAACAGCAGTCTATAGTTAAAGGAGAAGATGCTACTATTTGAAATTGTATCAAGGTGTTTAGGGTCTTCAGAGACCTGCTAGTGCCTTTGTGATTTGCTTTAACTTAAAACTTTGTCATGTATCTTAAAAAGGGGTGAAATGATAATAAATGTTCATAGCAGCATTGTCTATAATAGTAAAAATGGAGAAATAACCCAAATGTCCAACAATCAATGAATGGATACATAAAATACAATACAGTAGTCCCCCCTTATCCATGATTTTGTTTTGAAGCTACTGTCATCCACAGTCAACCACGGTCCAAAAATATTAAATAGAAAATTTCAGAAATAAACAATTCGTGAGTTTTAAACTGCGCACTGTTCTGAGTAGCACGATGAAATTTTGTACTGTCTCTTTCCATTCTGCCTGGGACATGAGTCATCCCTTTGTCCAGCATATTCAGGCTGTACTACCTACCTAACTGTACTACTGGCCAGTTAGTCACTTAGTAGCCATCTTAATTATCAGAGAGAGACTGAGAGAGACTACATTCATGTAACTTTTATTGCAGTATATTGTTATAATTCTTCTATTTTATTAGTAGTTATTGTTGCTAATATCTTACTGTGCCTAATTTATAAATAAAACATATAAAAACATGGTATATACAGGGTTAGGAACTGCCTGCGGTTTCAGTCATAATCTGGGGGTCTTGAACATATCCTCCATGTGTAAAGGGTGGGGAATACTGAATTTCCTTACGGTAGAATATTTTTCACCCATAAAGAAGCATGAAGTATTGGTATGTGCTGTAGCATACATAAACCTCCAAAACATTATGCCAAGTGCAAGGAGCCAGGCACAAAAGTCTACAGATTTATGGTTCTATTTATGTGAAATATCCAAAAGAGGCAAATCCTTAGAGACAGTAAATAGATATTAGTTACCTGGGTCTGGGAGAAGGCAAGAATAGGGAGTGACTATTGTGTATGGGGCTTATGAAGGATGTGCTAGAATTAGATAATGACCATGGTATGTTAAAAAAACCACTGAATTGTACACTTTAAAAGGGTGATTTTTAGGGTATGTGAATTATGGTCAGCTGAAAAAGAGTGGAGTGAAATATATATATAAATTGCTGGTTCATAGAGAGGTTGTTACCAGAAGAGTTGGCCTTTTTTCATTCTTCTTTGATATATAAGACTATAATCTGAGGTATTAATCACAGAGGTATATTTTATCTATATGCTTTACCTTTATATTATCATTATTTTTACTCATACATTTTTACATATCATTTAAAGATCCATAGTTAGGTTGTAGAAATTTAAAAAATGAATGGGAACATAAGATAGCCTTGTGTAGTATCAGGGTCTCTTGAAATTGTGCTGTCATCTTTTGAGGTTTTAGCATACTTGTTTCAGTTCAACAGACTGACAAGCCATAAGGTAGATTGTAGATACTATGGTAAATTGTAGAAATTTATACTATCAGAAATATTTAGGAAAATAAATGATTTTATATTAAAATCGAGGTAGATATTTATAAATTATAATATATCCTAATAATAAATTATGCTCATTAAAAAGTTTCATCCCTTTTTGCATCAAAAAACCTTACAAATGAGCATTAGTTTTATAAATGCTCATATAATAAAAATTAGGCATTTTTAAAAATTTAATAATAACTATACATGTTCCTTTTGAAATTGTGAGAACATTCATTTTGTAACTTAGGGGAGAGCGACTAGATACTTGAATATAAAATACTAGTTCAGCTTTCAAAATCCATCCACTCTAAAATACTGATTGCTTTAGAGGCCAGTCATACTGAGTTGTATGCTTTATTATTTGAAATGTAGTTTGTTTTAAACTCACTGCAGAAATTCCTTTCCTTCAGTTATATTTTAGAACTGCTATGTGAATACATTGCTGGGTTGTCTCTAGTTTTTTAGGGCTGGGGTCCCCCAGATATTCTTAGCAACTTGTTTTCATACCTCTTTTTTTTATATTCATTTAAACTATTAAAAAATTGTAGCTATTCAAATTGTTTTTACCTACAGAAATAGCAATTTTATTGATTCAACCCAACAATAATTTACTGCAGGTTACTGGGCAAGTGTGAGTACAATTTCAATAATAAATAAATATCATGCTTTTCTGAGCACTGTATGTGGATTAATTCATCTCATCCTCCTAACAACCCAATGAATTGGTACTATTATCATCTCTCATTTATAGATGAGCATATAGGTCCAAGAAGGTAATGTCCCAAAGTTAGTGGGAGTACTTAGGATTTTAATACAGGCAGCCTTGCTCCAGAGCCCACATGCTTAACCGCAAGTGCTCTGTGGCCCCCTTTTCACTCTCTGGGTGTTTTATAAATTTAAGCCTAATTCTTTCTCTTGCCTTGAGAGCCTCTTCTTTCCCTACCCAATGTAAGTTAGGTGTTAGGCTTTTATTGCATTGTATTTGCATTATAATTGTATGTTATTCCAGATGTATTTTCAAACTACAGGAATAGATACTTACATGAGTCTTTCAGTAGAATGTATTACACTGACATCCACACTTGTGTTGCACATGTTATTTTATAAATTTCAGAAGTCTTCTATAGTTCATATCATCAGTTCAGCTAACACTGAGTGCTTTTGTGTCATATCTTCTGTAGCAACTTAATGTGTGTGATAACATTAACTGAATTGATAAATGTAGGAATCAACTTAGTCTTTGTCATCTGAAGATTCAGACATTGTTTTGCATCACTGATAAAATAAGTTGTTTCCTGTTTTATTCAGCCCTTAATGGCAGTTTTCCAAATTCCCATTATTCGCTTCCTTCAAGGAAACAAGCATTTTAAAAAATATGCCAGAGCTAAGAGAACAAGAAGTATTTCATTTTTTACTGGTAGGGCTTGACAGGATCCTGTTCTTGCTCATCCTGAATTCTCTGACACCTCTCTCTCTGCAGTTCTTCTCTTTTGTACTTGGTGTTAGAAGGGAAATAATATAAATACTCTAAAGAAGGCAGTTAGATTTAACATATTTAATTCACCATAGTATATTCAGATATGTTTAAAATTGTACAGTTCATTGCAGTGATGTATGAATCTGGTTTACTAAAGGTGCAGTTTGTATATACTGCATATACAAGTAACAGATTCTTGGAATGTTAAATATCTGAGTCGTTTTGTGGGTTTCTTACATCGAAAGGAATGACCTTGGAGTAGACTTCTTGGCCCCAAACAACCTGAAATTCTGCCTTAAGGAAATAAACTAAAGCTGAAGGGTTCATTTCAAAATATTAAAAAGATGAAGCCAAGTTGAGCAGTATTTGACTTTGAGAATGAAATGACCATTCTTTTTTGAATTACTGTTATAATGACTTTTTAGCATATAAAACTAATTTGTCTAGTGTTAGATTATTAGTAGTTTTATATTAGGGATGCATTGAAGTAGTAAAGGGATGGGAGGGAAATTCTCATGTTATTTTTGATAAGCCAGAGCATGAGGAAGCAGACATCTTATAAATAAATTTAGTGCTGATTTTGTTATTGTTTACTCTTGCCATGAGATGTTTTTATTATATATAGCTCAATAAATCTAAGTAGAGAAGTTGATAATAAATATATCTAGGCAGAAATTTCTATCATGATGTGGTAATGATGAAATAATGATAGAGAAGTAATAAAATGGGATAAACTTGGTGAAAATTGAAGTTAGAGTGACCTATGCATTAAGAGTTTTAAACTGGTTGGGTAAGTGAGTATATGTTTTAGATTTGGTATTTCCAAATCAGGACATATTCACAGATACTGGGAGTTAGGACTTGAACATGTCATTTTTGAAGGAGATAACCATTTAATGCACTACAAGGAGTAAGTATCCATTTGTGTATGTAATTTTTCATAATTGCATTCAATGTGGTTAATATTTCATACAGTAAATCTGTTGCATATTTTTTCTGACATATTTTTGGAGTACTCTGCGTCCCCACCCCCACCCCCACTCCACGCCATTAGTCAGAAAAATGAACTCCTTCACTTTCATGGTGGGATTTTTGGGTGAGGAGGAACATTTTTTGTTAAACCCACTTTGCTTTCTGTTTTTTTCAGGGTATTAAAAATGTGTTACAAACATTGTATGATATATGCTTAGTTTAATGTTTGTTTATTTTTAGATGTTTACCCCTTTTACTTTCTGTCCCATCTCTTGTGGATAGCATATAAATCTTGAAATTTGGGGCAGGAGAAGTGGAAAAAGTTAATCCACTTCTAAGGCTGACATAATTTTCAAGGTAACTGATTCCAAGGATGAGCAGCAGAATATATTTTATTTAATAGCTATGAGAGATGCATTTTCATAAACTTTTACTCAAAGTAGCTAGATTCACACATTCATTATAAAGGGTGTTATGAAAATGTAAAGTTCATTAAAATGCTGTATATTTTTATCCCTCTGAATGTAATTTAGAGATTATATACTGTAATAGGATTTATGACATTATACTGTTTAATCTTAAGGGTGTTATAACACATCAAGGACAGTTGGCAGTAACTGAAGTTTGCCTGAATTTTATGAATGTATTAGTATTACAGAATATCATGAGCTTTACTTAACACTAAACAAAGTTTATACTCAGACTATTTACAGATTCAAAAGAATTTTTTCTCCAGGCCAAAAATAAAATCTTTAGGAACTAAGAAGATGAGTTAAACATGAAATGATTTATTTCTAAGGTTAGGCTTTAATTAAGACATGGGAGAGGGTTATGACATTTCTTCAAAGTATTTGTTTCTGTTTATCTGAATTTGCTCCTCCTCAGTAAGCTAACTGCGGTTTATAAAATGGAACAATCTTTTCCCTCCAATTTGACACTTAAAAGCAGCTCTGACTTAGAAAAGGTAAGTGTATTTTTCTATCAGGAATAGCTGGCCATTCTAAAATATAAGATAAGCAAAAACAGTGGCCTACTAAACTTTCCTCTTTGCTTTTTAAAAGTTTGTGTACAACAAATACATGGAAATTTTACTGGCACCAAATGTGTATTTTATTTTGAGTCTTTCCATCATTGTTCATTTTTTAAATTCCATTGATTATTTCTTTTATGTTGGATTTAAATAGTTTAGATTATTAACTTCTAAAAGGGCAAGGTGTCTATATTTTCAGCTTGTGACTTGACAATATTATATACAAGTAGGTACTTACAAGCTGTTTGATGTTATTGTTTCTACTTTGGAAAAAGAGAGGATAAATGGAAAGAAATGAGGAAAATGGCTGTTGTGTTAAAGATCTATGGAAATTAGACTTTTCATATAGTTGCCCTTTAAAAGATGCAATTTTTAGTAGTAGTTTTACTATCTTTTTACCCTATTTTTAATTGGGAGTTGCTTCATATATTTGTCTTATGTATTATATCTAGATACATTGAAAACCCCATCAGACATTGTTACTCATTTTGCTTTCTTTTTTTCAAACAAATTTTAAAGATCTTAAGAAGGACTGTTAACATTTCTGTCGCTCCTCTCTCATTCCTAATGTTCAAGTTTTCATTTTGATGTCATATTTCTTCTCTTTGAAGAACTTCTTTTTAGAGGGTCTTTTAGAGAAGATCCACTGGCAGTGAATTCTTTTATTTTTCTGTCATCTGAAAATATCTTTATTCCACCTTTATTCCTGAAGGAAATTTTCCTTGAATATAGGATTCTGGGTTAACAGCTCTTTTCTGTCAGTGCTTAAAACTGTCATTCCACTTCCTTCTAACCTCTGTGGTTTCTGGTGAGAAACTCGGTCGTTCGAATTTTGTTACCCTGTAAGTATGCAAGTTGAGAATCTGAGTTTTCAGCTATTATTTCCTCAAGTACTTCGTTCTGTACCACACTTGCTCTTTTCCTGCTTGGACTCCAGTGAAATGAATATTAGATCTCTTTTTATTTTCTCACAAGTCCTTGAGGGTTGGTTTTTTTAAAATATATTTTTTCATTCTGTTCAAAATAGATATTCTTTATTAATCTATCTTCAAGGTTACTGGCTATTTCCTCTGTCATATCCACTTGGCCTTCGAGCTCATCTTGGTGGATTTTTACTTTATCTTTCAGTTTCTAAATTTTCCTTTTGGTTCTTTATATTTTTTATTTCTTTGAGAAGATTTTCCATCTTTCTATTCATTCTGTGAGCGTTTGCTCTTGTTGGGACATTTTCATAGTAGCTTCTTTTGAAAGGTCTTGTCAGATAAATTCATCATTTGAGCTATTTCAGTGTTAGCATCTGTTGTCATCTCTTATAAGTTGAGGTTTTCCTGATTCTTAATGTGTCAAATTATTTGACTATATACTGGATAATTTAAGTATTACATTGTGAGGCTGTCTTGTTTAAATCCTATGGTAAATGTTAGTATTTTTGTTTTAGCTGGGAATCAGTCTGGTTGGGTGCAGGCTACCAGTTCTAACCAGCCTCCTGTGCATTGTGTTTTTAACAATCAGTTCCTATTACAAAACCTTTTCCGTACAATTTGAATCTGGCCTACATGTGTGCCAAACAGTGGACGGTCTAGAAACTGAGTGGTTGTCTGACTCATGGTTTATTTCTCAAAGTCCATGGTATCCTGTTTAAATAAGCATCAGCACCATGTGTGCACTGCTTAGAGGTGAGCTCAGAAGTTCATAATCAACTTAATGGTATTGCTTTTCCTGAGCTTCTCCTTCTTTAAAATTTCCCTGGTACTTTTTGGTTATCTGGACCTCCCTCTTTGGTCCTCCAACCACAGAGTTGGGGCAGAATTGCTACATTCTGCTGCATACTTCTCACAACTGTGCCTACATGTAGGGTGAAGTAGCAGGTAGATAGAAAAAAAAAAGTAAGCAACAGGAGTGCATGCCATCATCCTCTTGAAGGTTTCCTTTCCCAAGGTTTAGACCCCTTTGCTGCTGCTGTCTCTGCCTCCACTGCATCACAAGATTGCTTGGAGTCTGGGATACAAAAGAATGTCGAAAAGAACACAAATCTGAGGAATTTCCTCTGCTCTGAGCGCTGAGACTCCTGATTCTCAAGCTACAACTAGAAGGCGTGTGCCTGGAGTTCTCTCTGTCTCCCCAAGTGCCCCCTTGTAAATTTCTCTGTGTTGAGTCTAGGCCAGAGGATACAAGAGGGAGGAAGTAATCAATTTACCACCAGTTTGGTGATAATTACGATACTGATTTTCCCAAATCTGGCTGCTAATGTTTAACCTTCAGAGCCCTTAAATAGCTGCTTTATGCATTCTCTCCAGGTTTTATACTTACATTCAGTGGGAAAGACAGAGTAGAGAGTGCTTATTCCATCTTATCTGGGACTGGATGGAACTCCTGATATATTTTTGAAATGCCCCCCAAAATATAGAACATGTGATGCAGTTGTAACTCTAGGGTGTGAGTTTTCTCTCACTCTGATTTCATGCCTCATGTTGTTTAAGAATACGTGTGTTAGAACCCACATGTGGAAACTAGCCTATTTATGAGTATGTTAAAGTGCAAATTTGCAAAATATTTTGAGTACTGGAAGCCATTGGGATTTTTGCATTTTCAGAGTAGCACGATACGTAAATCTTTTCCTGTGTAAAGAGTAATTTTATCTTATTTTTATGTCTTTATAATTTGTCATAAGATTCCAGTTCAGATACCTAACAGCTATTGTCTAGCAAGTTTCCTTTTTGTTGATTAGAAATACATTTGATTTTTTTTTTATCACCAGTGCATTTTTAAAAAGTATATTAAAGTTTTTTCTTTCTCATAGGTGTTTTTTCTTCTCTCTTCCTTATTTCATATGTTTCATCTACCTTTCTTTTCTGACCTTTATGTTTTTATTACTCTATTGAGACTTCTGCCTCCCCCATCTTAATGCTAAAAGGGATGGATAGGAATTTAATAGGAGTGCTTCTCTGAAAGTTTAAACTCTGGGAAAAGAATCTTTCCCATAGTCCTCCAAATATTGTCTGCCTCAGCTGTCCTCCTGGCTAATTAGAATTCCAAAGGGCATTATAACCATTTTAATTAATCGGATTATACCTGCAGTTGCTAAAGGTGAGGTTCAGGCTGTTTAACCCTCTATTGGTGAACTTAAACACCAGTCAAAACTGGGTAGAAATTCAACATTTTATTTTCATTTCTGCGCCATGGAAGAAAACCTGAAAACTCCATGACGAAGGTTATATAGACCACTCTACCTGCTCACTTGGAGTAATCTAGTTTCCAGCAATGCAAGGAAGCCCTGCCATTATTTCAGCCTTCTTTAGGAGACAAAAGCTAAATTGCTTGATCTTGTGAAAATACATTTGCATTGTTTGTGAAAGTCCTTTGGGGCAGAGCTGTAGAAAACCTCGTAACAGTAAATAACCCTTTAGTCAAAGGCAAAAGTGTAATAAAAAGCTAAAAATTCTCCTAGCAACTGGTGTTGCAACAATAATTTGACTATAGAAGTCTCCTTAGGGACATTAAGCAGGTGGAAAAACAGCTTTAATTTTAAAACTTTTGGTGAAAAGGAATAGAAACTGAATGACCAGTCTTAAGGGTCAGAAGAAACCATGGTGGAGGTGAGGGGGATGAAAGGGAGAATAAGAAACCCTGCAAGGTATCTAGTTCAGACTCCCTCAAATAGGTGTTCTCTCTCCAACACACTATACACAGCCACCTAGTCTGTCTACAGCAAGTATTAAAAAGATAGCCTATCTTGCAGTCAGATGACTTGTCAGTGTCAGAATCCTGGTCTGAGATTAATAACTATTTGTTTTCTTTCATTACCCCTTCAGTCATAGAGCATTATTTATTTGACTATAGCTGCATGTTTGCCTATTTTCCCTACGCTTCCATCCCTGACCCTGCCACTAGATCAGATGCTTATTTTTGAAATTTAAAAATATGTTGGAGAATAAAATGTTTAGTAAGAATGGCTGTAAGCATTCTTCATACATGGTTGAAGTTCAAAAATTTTAAAGCAAGAATAGGATCAGATGAAATCTATATATCTCTTTCCATGTAATAGGCCATTTCTCAGTTTTTTTTCACTGCTAATGTGTGTGCCAACTGTGGAAAAGTCTAGGTTAAGGAACTGAGTAAGAAAAATTAGTTGGTTTGAGAAAAAGACATTTACTGGAATCTGCACAGTACTCTTTCAACAAAGATATCTATTAGTCAATAGATGTCATCCCCTACACCTGTCTAAAGTGACTCATTTCTTTTCCTGATTACCACTTATAGATTTTTCCCTTTTTAAAAAAACTTTACACAAAATGTAAACTTCATACATTGGGATTATTCTTTGGTCCGGATCTTTTCTTTGAATGAAATAAGCTTTGGGATGCTTATTTAGATGTTCAATGGAACAGTGTGGAGAACAGTAATTGTGTTTGGGCTAAAGAATTAATCCACTTAGTCATGGGCAGCATTACTTCGCTTTTCCTTAGCAGCTGAATTGTGGTGCAACTTAGGCGCTATTTTAGGATTTTAGCTTCAAATAGAAACTTTTAGGAATGAAAGTTTATTTGTATTGATGAACATATGCTTTTGAATAATGAGCCGTTGAATTGATTTCAATGAAAGTGAAATTGTTTTTTAATTTGCAGTTCTTATTTTATGTTTAACCATGAATTGAAAGCTATATCTTTGTATTGTCCAAATTAAAAAAAAAAAAAATCAGGATCTTGAGTCAGTAAAGTACATTCTAACAGAAAGAGTGGTTTAATAAGAAGAAATTAGGGTGGCTTCAGAAAGGAGCTGTAACTGCAGAATTTTCTCATGGTTACTACTACACTTGTGTGTCAATCAGGCATTCTAATAAAATTAATTTATCAACTGTAATTAATTATTTTAATACAGAAAAATTTACTTAATTTTGATATCTAACAGGCAGAAAAAGAGTTTTTGGAAAGTTATTTTCATCTCAGAATACTAATTGTTTCATATGTTATGTAAAACACTTTTTTAAATTGTTAGTTTAAATGATTGGGTAAAAGGGAATTTCCTGACTGATACAAGCTTGCCTACATATGTGCACCTGTACTGTACTCTGCCAAGGTCTGCAGCCTGAAGAAAAATCAAATGAGTATTTTTTAACTTTGTACTTATCGTAGCCTGTTTATTATGTAGGATTCTCCCTGATTTCTTACTACATTTTATATGCACTACCTATTAACATATATTTACTGAGCATCTACTATCTGCCTAGTGCAGAGTTTAACTGTACTGAGATGGATGTTTACATAGTGAGACAAAGAAACAAGTTCTGTTTCAGCCCAAACTTTCAAAACAGGACATTAAGGCTGTTTAGTTCACATTCAAACTTCTTTATTAGCTTCCCTCAAAGAATTAGCCGTGTGTGTGTGTGTGTGTGTGTGTGTGTACATGTTTACGTGTGTGAGGCGTGGTACTAAACTTTTTACACTCTGCAGATAGAGTTTTCTTTTTTAACACATGCTTTAGTGAGATATAATTCACATACCATATAATTTACTCATTTAAAGTGTACAATTCAGTGTTCTTTTTTAGCTTATTCAGAATTGGGCAACCGTTACTGTGTTACTGTTAAAGCATTTTCATTACTCCAAAAAGGAATCCATTGTCCATTGTCATCATTCCTCTTATTCCCAAAACTCTCAGCCCAAGGCAACCACTAATCTACTTTCTGTCTCTCTAGATTTGCCTATCCTGAACATTTTATATAAATAGTCATACAATATGTAGTTCTTATGACTGGTTCTTACAGTCTTTTCAAGGTTCATCCTTATTATATAGCATGTATCAAAACTTAGTAATGCCTTTTTATGACTGAATGATATTCCACTGTATGGATATACTATATTTTGTTTATTCATCCGTTGATGGACATTCGGATTGTTTTCAGTTATGGCTACTAGAAAAAAATGCTGCTATGAACATCTGTGTACAAGTTTTCCATGGAAACATCTCTTTAATTGATTAAGGATATCTTAGGAATGGAATTGCTGGCTCCGTTAATTAAAAAGAGAAAATTACTCATTTTCTTTTTTTAAGAATGCATACTTTGCTGTTATCTTAGTGTCTGTTTCCTCCCTTCCAGCTTCACTGGGTGTATCCAAATCAGGCCCTATACTTCTCTGACCATCTCTCTGTCTCAACCTGAGGAAATTGTATTTATCTTTAAAGGCATGGCTCAAATGTATCCCCTTTGTAAGATAATTTCCAGTCCTACCCATCAAATAATTATTTTTGTATAAATCTTTAGTACTTGACTTATATTGCTATTAAATTTTGTGATAGTTAACATAATGTGATTATGCATATGTCTCACTAGATTTTAAATTCTTGAGTACAGGGATTGCTGGGATTTGTGTGTGCGGGTGTGTGTTTGTATATAGCAAAATGCCTGGCACATAGCACTTAGTAAAGATTGTTGGATTAACTTTTGGAGCCTTCTTGCCCAGTTTCTCCATAATGTAAATCCATCTTACATGCTACTGATTTTCCTATTTCTCACACCGGCATTCAAGACTTTCTGGTTTTGCCCTGGCTGGTGTGGCTCAGTGAATTGAATGCTGCTGTGAACCAAAGAGTCACTGGTTCGATTCCCAGTCAGGGCACATAGCTGGGTTTTTGGGCTAGATCCCCAGTTGGGGCATGTAAGAGGCAGCCAATCCATTAATTACAACACATTGATATTTCTTTCCCTCTCTTTCTCCCTTCCTTACCCTCTCTCTAAAAATAAATAAAAAAAATATTTTTTAAAAATTTAAAAAAAGACTTTCTGGTTTCAACCAAAGTATTCGTTGTTTCCCCACATTTTCTTGTTTTCTAGCTTTCTCATTTCTTCCTGCTTTTCCCCTGTGCAGAATATTTCTTTCTATCCCATCTTTACCTTTGGATAGCCTTCTTGCCATTCAGGCGTGATTTGTAAATCAGGTCATCAGACATGTATTCCTAAGTGACATTTAAGAATGTTCACTTATATTCCTATAATCCGCCTAAACTTTACAATGTGTGTTGTGCATTTATCTGGTTTTCTTAGTTTTAGACCAAGGAACAGAACCTATTTTACAAATTAGGTACAAATGAAAGACCACCAACACCTGTATGTGTAACTCCATACCCTAGCCAACCAAAACAATTCTTCCCTCCTTTCCATTCCCCCATACTGCTTTTCTTTTTTTATTCTTATTAAGCTGCCCTTCTTTTTCCTTGGTAGGTATATACCCAGCTTTTCTGGTAAGAAAAGGACAGGATAGCTACCTCATTCTTTGCTGAGGATAGGCCATTGATGAGTTCTTTTATTGAAGGCACTTACTTGAATAATTGTATGTTTGCCAGAAGAGGTACCCAGGTAACTCAGTACCTGTTAGTGCCAAATGTTTCCTGGGCATGTCATATTGGATTTCAGTTTTTCTGGGGGTTATATATTTATTTATGACAGTTTAAAGGTACATTTTAGCTCTAGCTGGGTAGCTCTGTTGGTTAGAGCATCATCATCCTCATACGCCAAGGTTGCAAGTTTGATTCCGGGTCAGGGTGCATACAAGAAGCAACCAATGAATGCATAAATAAGTGGAACAACAAATCAGTGTTTCTCACTCTCTATCAAAATCAATAAAAATACAAAGGTACATTTTATTTTGCATTGATAGAAGCAGTATTTGCTAGGAGTAAATAGATGACAGTGTGATGCTAAAACCAGCTCTTTAAAAAAGGATGGTTGTTTCATGTAAACCTATGCCAGAAATATCAAAATTAACTTATCTTGGGTTGATAGCTTCTAATTTATTTTTGATAGCCCAGTTCTAGAAGAATGATAGTGATAAAGCATTAGAATTGAATTATTGTCTAGGAGGCCAGAGACAGCTTAAGAAAGTTTTAAAGGTTGAAGAGACACTGAGTGTTGTGTAAAAAATAGGTACAGAAATACACTATGGTAAAAGAATGTAGGACCATACATTCAGGCTTTGGGTTCAGATAGATGAGGGGTTATTTTTCAGTTTGGACACTTTGAGCCTCAGAGTTTCTCTCCTATTAAAAATGGAGATGGTAAAACAAAGCTTATTTGTTAGAAGTGAATGAGAACCTGTGAAATGTACTGAGCACTGTACCTACCACACAGTAGCTTCATATAGATATTAATTCTTTCTTCCTGTGAATATCTATTGAATCAAATTGCTTCTATTCTTTTGTTTTTCTCTGCTTTCGAGAATTTCCTTCTCCCTCCTTCCTGGTCAGTCTATTGAAATTTCATCTTTATTGAAGCTTTTCCTGTGTGACTTTTGTGACTTGATTTTCCTCATCTTTAAAATGCAAGAATTGAATTGTCTTCATTATGATTCTTAGAATCAGACTCAGATATTGATACTGCCCTTTGAACTCCTCTGACACCTATACTATGCAATTAAATACACCGATTGATCTTGTACTTGGTGTTAAGTTTTCATATGAATGTTGATGGATATATTGAGGACAGGCTCTAAAAATTGGACAAACGCTATTCTCTCTATTTATTGCTCTACTGTAGAGGCATTTGAATATATAGAAGAGTATTATTATTGTTTTGTTGGGTCAGTATTTTCCCAAGGAAAATTGGATGATGGTTGGAACCCAGATTGGAGTACCTGATTTCACTGTGATTTAAGAGATAATACAGAGGTCCTATGAGAGATTTTAGAGCCTACTTAGTAAGTGGGTAGGGTATAATTAACTAGAGCCTGGGAACTCAAGAGCAAGAATCTTGGATTATACAGGTAGGGAATTAAGCAGAGTGAAAACTGGGAATTTCATATAGGGAATTGAATTATTTGGAGTAATGGTACTCAGGAAACATCTGAATAAGTTAACAGAGAATGTGTATGGTTAGATTAATACAGAGATGCTAGAGACATTTGGAGGATAGGGTGGAGCTTGGGTTTGCACATCATGCTTTAAGTTTAAATGATGTATTCATTATTTTCATCAAGTATTTAGTCTTCTCAAAGGGAAGATTTATTTTGGGTGTTGTCCTGGTTAGCTTCAAGAAGGCTTCTGTGTGAAATTATGCTGGAATTGGTTTTAAGGATGTAAATCCCATAAATCCACAGCTTGAGTAACAAATTGAATCTGTAACAAATACAAGGAATTTAAACAGAAAAATTCCACTTATAAAAGAATACCTAATATTATATTACAAGTGGTTATTGTATATACAGGTTCCGTACCCAAAGGATATCTTTGTATACCATTGGATCCTTGTCATTGACTACTTTCACTTAGGCATTGGAGAATTACAACCCAGATTTCTTGAATTTTGTTATCTTTCATTAGGGCAAAGACCTTATAAAGCATACTGCATTGCATACCTAAATACCTAAATGATTTTGTTGAAAAATTCAGTCAGTATATATCTGTTATTGTATAAGCCACTGTAGGCACAGCAGAAAAAAATATATAATACAGTTTTTGTTGTTTATTCTCCTCCCGTCCTCTTCAGATTGATGAAAAATACCACCAAGAAGTAACATTTGTAATGCAGTCATGCAAACCAGTGTGTTTTATGTCTAATGTAGCAGTTCAGCAAGGGGGAAGATGACGCTGTTCTGGGGTAAATATGTAATGTTGCACGGAGAAAGACAACTGAGCTTGAGTCCTGGATATTCAAACTTCGACTGTGTGCAAAAAAAGGCAAAGGCATTTTAAAACCAGAAGTGGTGGTGATTGTGACTAGATAGGGGAGACACTACCTATAAAACTGTTAGTTTAGTACAGAGTTTGAGGAGGGGTAACTTATACTAGGTTGGTAATAGTAGTATTGAAGTAAATAAAATATTGTCAAAATAATTTTGAAATAAAAGTCAGCAGGGCTTGATGACTTACAAGGATTAATGATGAGAGAAATAAAAGTTTTGCGATTGCAGGGTTGGGGGATTTTTTTAAATGATTCTGCTACTGACAGAAATAAGGAAGTTGAGAGAAAGAACCATTTTAGAGATAAGATTGTAAGTTTAGTTTTAGACATGTTGAGTTTGAGTTATCTGTATTTGATTGAGGTGAAGAAATTATGAAGTCACTTCAAAAAGCAGGACTAGAATGTTTGTGTCAGGCCTGGCAATATAAGGCTGTGTAGATATTTGGACACGAAAGTTATTTTAGAAATTATGTAATCCACCAATTTTATGGTTTTGGCACACCCAAACCTTCTGCCTTTTGTATATCTGGGTCACACTGTCCACTACAGAAATATGTTTGTTACATATTTTGAATTAACAGTGGAATTTAATCTACAGGCGTTACCTCTTTGCCAGATCTCTGATGTGACTAACCGTAGTATTGTCTAATTTAAGAAGTCCTTTGCCAAAGGATATTGAAATGAACAAATGTACCTTAAGATTCTATAGCAGGTAAAAGATTTGATTGAAAAGCAACCCAGTTTTAAGAAATAAGCATATTTTTAGTGGTGCAGTGATCTTGAGACTTATTAGAGTAGAACTTATACCTTTTAGAAATTTGTTTCACATTTCCTGTTGTTTTTCTTTAATCACTCTTTATTTCATTGTGATCAATTTTAGTACCACAAAAGTTAAATATATTCATCAGTTTTAGCAGAATACTGTTTACTTAGTATTTAAAATAAACTTCTCCCCCAGTGCGTTCATTTTTGAGCTCCCTGTTTTTATATAAATATTTAATTTATAAATGTTATAAATATTTGCTTTCTGTTTAATAAAGTTTAATGTTGTGATTATCTTTATGTCATTTGAGAACATTAAAAAATTCTCCCAAAATAGCCTTGGCTGGTGAGGCTCAGTGGATTCAGTGCTGGCCTGAGAACTAAAGGGTCACTAGTTTGGTTCCCAGTCAGCGCACAGGCCTGGGTTGTGGGCCAGGTCCCCAGCATGGGGTGTGCGAGAGGCAACCATACATTGATGTGTGTCTCTCTCTCTTTTTCTCCCTCCCTTCCCCTCTCTCAAAAAATAAATATATAAATAAGTCTTTAACACAGTTCTCCCAAAATAGTCTGGGATGTTGTTAAATGGTTAATACAACATCTATAGCACTTTTGTTTAAGTGAAAAATTTAAAATTTGTACTATACATTTTTTTAAGGATTAAGCTTTTATTAATGATATCAGGTAATTGTTAAAATATTAACATTCATATTGTTAATAGTGTAACGTCTTAAGAAAATCTCAGTGCATGATGTGTTTGTTATCTGAATACATAGCACTTTTAAATTGGTTGTGTTTTATTAAGAGAAGGTCACTTTGTTGTATTTTATTCTTGTAAGGGAAGGGGGGGAAAAGGCAATCCAGAACAATAGTTAAAGCCAAGGTGGAGCAAGTTGTTAAACACTTTACAATCAGACATTTTTTCCTTCTTCTTGTGTGATACTTTGAAGGCAGCTGCTACAGATAAACTCTAGAGCCCCAGATGGTGGTTGCCTAATCCTCATGAGAATTCATGTCCTGGAAGCGGCTCTTATCTCTCCAGACCTGACATTGTCTGTGAGCTTTTGCTAAGGAGGGAATAATATAAACATGCTATGCATGAGTTTCACTTCTTGAATATGTCAAAGACACAGGAAGTTATAGTAAATAAAGTACAGCAAGAACAGAGTTCATATTATTGAAAGCGTTATTTAAAGCACTTGATGCTAAGTTGTGATGAGTGGTGGAGTGTGGTTTGGGAAGAAAAACAGTGAACATTTTTATAAAACAAAAATGCTACTCTTCCCAAAATTATGAAATCAGACGTAGAGTTGTCATTAAGTGTGTAATAACCAAAAGAATTCACTGTTATGTGATTTGCTCTCACAATTTAAAACAATTCATCCTATAAATGAATATTCTGATTTTTATTTACCGTCCACTAGCCAGTCCTCTTTGTTTAGAAAGTCAAAATAACAGTTCCACTATTTTGGGTTTACTGTTAAAAAAAATTCCAAGTATCTTAGCTGTGAGATTTGGGTTTGTGACAACTAAAAAGGTTTGTCTCTTTAACATAGCAACCAAATGTTCTGAAGTGGGCTTGTAAGGACTTTATCTACTGCAGGCAGTGAGTGTCTCATTGAATATGTGAACAGGATGTCATCATGAATAATGTTGAATCAACCATCATTTGATGGTATGACTCTGTGTAGGCTTTGGGAGGGCTTTTTCTCTGAAAATTAGAAAATTTGTAATCAAAGGAGAAACTATAATGTCCCTAGCCTTAGCCTGTCTTTGAAGTCCTTTATATTCCTTTCCTCTAAATACTCTGTTCTCTAGCCACTCTGGACCTCACAGAAGATCCAGATCTCTCAAGACTAGAATCTTTTGTGCCCTTTTATATTACCATATGATTTCTCATTTAATTTCATCTTCCTAAAAACCCTTTCCCTTTCTCAGAGGGGCTTTATGAGACACAGCTCAGATTACCACTTCCTCAGTGAATCTTTTCCGCACATCGAATCATTTCATTTTCTTTTCTCCCATAGTGTTACAACAAGAGTAACCTTTCTAAAATACTAATGTGTCTCAAAAAAGTTTAAACTGTAATTGCATTTTATATCAAAACCAGTGTATCAGCCTAGTGGTCTGTCTTTTTCAGGTTCATTTTAGTCAGTCTCATCTTTTTCCTCTTAGCTACTGCCCTGTCACAAAATGACTTACTGTTACTGCTTCCCCTGAGCCTACTTTACACTCCTTCTTTGCAGTGGAGTGCCCCTGTATGTCTCTTTTAGTCTTTCTCATATTTTAAGACCTTTCCAAATACTGCTTTCTCCATGAGGCCCCACATTCCAAGTTAGAAATCACAGCATTGGTGAGCACATATTATGTATAAGACATGTTAGATTTGGTTGAGTATAAACTCTAGTCAGAAAAGGAAAATCCTGATTTTTAAAGAGCTTATAGTTTAAAAGGGATGACTGTTATACAAGCTAGAAAGTATTAGGTGCCATAAGAGAAAAAGCATTCAGTTTCAAGAGAGGCGACGTTCAACTGGAGTACTCACAAAAGGCATATTTTAAGTAATTTGTATTAACCTGCTCCACTTTGCAGTTGGGACCTCCTGATGGTAGAGCCAGCTCATTCAAACTTTGCATATTCTGCAGTATCTAGCATGGTGCCTGAGGGAGGTAGGAGAGAGGAAATGAATTTGAAAGATTAGTGAGAAAGAATGGAGTAAAACCTGAGCTTGGGTTCCTAGATAGGACAGGTGATAGGGTGATGGAAGAAGCATCAAAGACCCACGTTCAATAAAGTTTTTATATTGGATTAATTGATGGTCAACCTCTGGTGTGTTTGTCATGTTTCCCTTGATTTATGAAATTCACTTCCCTACCTAGCGTGAGAGTAGTCTGAAATGTCCTGCTTACCACCTGTATCCTTTCCTGGTCTACACATTGAGCTCATTTTCCATTGCTTCCTGTTGCTGTCACATTTGCCTCACTCCCCCCTTCCCACCCACATTCTCTTTTGGGGGTTGTGTTTCCTGCAGTACATTAAAAGGCCAATGAAAACATGCCCCAGATGGTGCTGTTCTTTATCATGATCTCTCGCCACTTTGTGTTCCTATTTAAAAGAACAAACAAAAAGCAAAACAAAAAGACACATGCTGCTGGTTTGTATCCCAGCTGGCTCCAGTTTCTCTTGTTCTTGTCTTTGCTGTTCTCTCTCATTCTTGGTTTCTACTCTTTTTGTTAGTTCACTTTGCTCCCATATCTGCTTTCCTGGTTGTGTGCCAACATTATAAAATCCTTTATATTCTCTCTCTCTGACTGTATTATACATTCCTTTTTTTTCAATTACAGTTGACATATAATATATTTGTTTCAGTTGTATGACTCAGTGATTGGACTTTATATAATTTGCTAAGTGATCACCATGATAAATCTAGTATCCATCTGACACTATACATAGTTACTACCATATTACTGACTATAATCCCTATGCTGTACTTTATATTCCTGTGACTATTCTGTAACTACCACTTTGGACCGTACATCCTTCTTTTTTTTTAAATTTATTATTTTATTGTTCTTATACAGTTGTCCCCTATTTTCCCACCACTACTTTCTCCTGCCCCACCCACCCCCATCTCCTACCCTCAAGGACCATACATTCTTATTCTTGCTTCCTATTCTGAATCCTCTCCTTTTCTCTGTTTTCTATGTTTCTAATTCCATATCTGTTCATCATCTTTTCTCTGTTTTCTTCATTGCCACTTCTGCCTTTATTATCCTCAACTCTACTTTTTCCATTTTTCACCCTGTAATCATTTTTAAAAAGTAAACAAACAGAAACCTCCAAACAAATCTGAAAACAAAACCTACACTTCCCAGCTGTATCCAGACCTCATTTTATACTTCATTTCTATATTCTCTGTTGCTTTTTCATTTGGGCTGACTGACTCCATGCTTTCTGTCCCTTTATTACTTTTCATTCTTGTTTTCCATACTTCCCCCATAAATTGTTTTTTTTTTTAAATTTTATAAAAAGATTTTATTTGTTTATTTCCAGGGAGAGGGGAAGGGAAGGAGAAAGTGGGAGAGAAACATCCAAGTATGAGAGAAACATGAATTAGTTACCTCTTGCTGGGGGCTTGGCCTGCAACCCAGGCATGTGCCCTGACCAGGAATTGAACCAGCAGCCTTTGGGTTCACAGGCCGGTGCTCAATCTACTGAGCCACACCAGCCAGAGCTCCCCATAATAAATTTTAAAAACCAATAATTCCAGCTGTTATTAATCATTTCACTTTCCCATTCCATGGTCTCCCTCTTTCCATTATTTTTCCGGCGGGAGGGGGGGCAGAAGGGGGTGAGGTGTGTGTGTGTGTGTGTGTGTATTTTCCCCGGGGGCGGGGAGCGGAAGGGAGCGCGCGCGCGCGCACGTGTGTGTGGGGGGGGGGCGAATTCATAGCTACAATACTGAGTCCTGCAATATTGGCTACTTTACCTCTTAGAACTAGCCTCGGTGGTGAGAGCAGAAGCAGGAGCCAAATCAAAAAGGGAGAATAGAGTCAAATTAAGAAATTGGAGGGTGGTCCTGGCCAGGTAGCTCAGTTGGTTAGAGCATTATCTCAATGCACCAGGGTTGTGGGTTGATCCCTAGTTAGGACACATTCAAGGGGCAACCAATGAATGCGTGAATGAGTGGAACAAATTGATATTTCTCTCCCCCCACCCCCTTCCTCCTCCTCTCTCTAAATAAATAAAAAAATTGAAAAAAAAGGAAATTGGTGGGTGTTTATAGCTCTTTTTGTGAATTATGCTTTGTGGAAAATGGAGTTGAAAGTATAATTGAGGAGCAAGAAAGGATAAGTCGGCCAAAAGTAGACCATTGGGAGGCTCCCTGCTCAAAGATAGATGTATATCTTTTCTTCCCTCCCCCTCTGACTGTACCTACCACCAAGTTCTGTTCATTAGAAATGCATGTGGTTTAACTGGTCATTTTAAAAATGCAAATGTCTTAGGATACTAAGTCTCATTTAGACCTTGTGTGAATTACTCCTAATCAGATTGTGAATAGGAATGTTAATTTTATTGAAGAGTGCAGGAAGCCAGTAAGAGGAAGGCAAGCTCTAATGGGTATTAGAAAGGACTATGGGGGATGCGAGTATTGCTGTGTTCTTTTAAGTTTTACCTTGAATTCATTGCATTTTTAAACTGAAGGAGTTATTACTGAAGCTTTAGCTGAATTTATTTTATAGGTTAAAAAAAAAATTCCAGAGAGAGGTTGACTTGTTTAGGTCTTCTAGCTTTTTAGTGATGGAAAAAGGACAACTCTGCCTATTGTCCTTGTGATAGCACATCATTTTTGTGTTCCAGTGGCTATCTAGACATTCTTTGACTTGAATTGGGAGGAACAAGATTAAAGAGAAAAAGGGACAAAAGGTAATAATATGTGTATGTGCTCTACCACCTCCTCTTTCCTTTTTCCCTTTATTGTTAACATGTTGTAATAGTCTTGATTTCCTATTTGGAGTAGAGATCACACTTGAATAACTAAGGATCTGTTGTATTGCCAGTAGAAGAAAACATACAAAAATATTACATCTTTATTAAAGAGAAAAGCTAATAATAGATATATTTTAAAGTCTTTCTCTGCTGTTTATTTATGTTCATCAAAAACACAACTGAGATAATAGGGACACTTTTTGCCTAAAAATTCTGAATGATTTGAGAGGGAAGCCAAAACTAACTGGAGAATCAAGTGGTCCAGCATTACTTGAAAATGAATGTGTTTAAATCAGCAGGTCCCGGTGACATGCATCATAGGGCACTTAAAGATTTGGCAGATATCATTGCAGAGGCACTAGCAGATTACCATGCATGGGATGTGAAAAAGGCAGAGAAATGATAGTCCTTCTAAGCCACTACTCTTGTTAGTCTAGTGCTCTTCACCACACCGCCCCCCACCCCAAAGGCTATAGAAACAGAGAAGCTATACAAAACTCACATTATTTGCATTGCATTGACCCTTGAAAACACCACTTACCGAGCCATACTGCATTTTCATTTGTCATTTTCCCAACTTATGAATTCTAAATATAAATCCAGTATGGGTTATAAGAGCTCATATAATGTCTAGAAAAAAATAGTACATCCATTCTCTAGTGTTTCTAGAATTCCAGTTTTCAGAGTTGTAACAGACTGTCTCATTTCATCCTCCAAACAACATAGAACATTTCTGATGTACTGTGTAACGATGGAAAGGTTTGCGTTTATTGGATTCCATTTGTCATTATTAATCCAGACGTTCTTTACTTGTTTGTTTTTATATTATATATTCTTCCTTCTTCCACAAAAGGACTTGAAATAGATTGAGATGTGATGCATATACACTAGGACAGTTAAACGTAAAGTTAGAATTAAAGAGCAGATAAATTTCTCTTCTAGGAACCCAAAGTGAAAGAGAACTGCACTTAAACCTTAACTTTAGCTTTCAGCTTTGGTGGCCAAAGCAAAGGGAAATACAATGAGTTATATGGTTTTTTGTTTTTAATTAAAGGGAAGCACATTACTCTGTAGTTATTTCATGGTTATTTATACACACATTGTATTATGTTTATAAACTGCTTAGAGTAGGGACTGTATGGATCCATGTTTCTACTCACGACAGTGTTAAGCATTAGTAAACAAGTGGTTAAATTTGATTTCTTTTGAAGAAAATACTTCTTTTGACACTGAAATCTAAGAGAAAATTTGTCATTTGAATTCTTATGAAAGAACACTGGATAATATAAATTATAGACAACTATCAGCCAAGGTTTTATAAAGGGTGCAGGATAGTTCTGTACATAGCCCTTGCATTTACTGAAACACCTCTCCCACCCCAACATAGGAAATGACTGGGAAGAACAGGGTCATGTCTTGAACAAATCAGCCTCAGAATCAGGTGGATTCCATTTAATTCTAGATCTACTCCTTTGGGCTCTGTGATCTTGGACAAGCTGTGTAACATTGCTGAGCTTTAGTTTCTTCATTTGTAAAATAGAGCTATTAATATTTTTCTCAAAGGGGTTTTGGGTTGATTAAATGAAGTCATCCAGGTTCTATTTCAAGGAAATAATATTCTTTTTCCGAGATGTTTTTGTTGGATGTACGCATGCTCTCAGACACATGTACAAACATGCATATGTGCTCAAGAATGAAAAAAGAAACAATTATATATGATAATAAGAATGAGAGCAAGACTTTGAGAATATTTTAATACAGTTTTTACTGTTGAAGCATGTAAATTTTAGATATTTGATTTTAAAAATTTTAAAAAAATGCATTAGCCCTTTAATAGCTTTCTGCATCTCTAGCCGTCCAACTCTGGCAGAGAGAAACCCTGCTGCTTTTTGCAGCTGGATGTTATCTGTGTACTTTTCGGGCTCAGGTGCTGTAGGCTAGGGAGCCCAGCCAGGGGTTTAGGACCCATACTTTTCAGGAGAAATCCCCCCAGCTGCTGAAATATCGCTCTGGCAGTTCATCTGCCGCCTGTGGGAGCCCAGCCAGCTTTCTCATTCTCCTCCACACTTCCTACCACTCACATTGTGCTGAAGCTTTTTCCTCTGTCTGTCCATGGTTATAGGCTTCTCTCCGGCTGTTGTTCAGATGTTTATTCCGGATGACTTCTCCTCAATTGGGTTGTAATTCCAGATTGGTTCTGGGAGGAGGTCAGTGTAATTTCCACTCATTCCCCTGCCGCCTTGGATCTCCACCTATCATTACTCTTTCTCAGCCACACTGCTGACTCTTGAAAGTGCCTAACACATTCCTGCCTTAGGGTTTTTGCACTTAATATGCCCTCTCTTGGCTATGCTTTATCCTTAATATTTGCAGGGGTGGCTCCCTCACCTTTATTTTTAAATTTTTTTAATTTATTTTTTATTTTACTCTATTTTTTCTATTACTATTTATCCCCCTGATACCCTTTTCCACCTCCACTCACCTCCCTCCACCTGACAATCACCACACTTTTGTCCATGTCCATGAATTCTTTCTTTTTTTTCTTTTTTGCTTGATTCCCCCCACCACTGCCCCCATAGCTGTCGTCCTGCTCTCCATGAGTCTGTCTCTGTTTTGCTTCTTAGTTCAGTTTGTTCATTAGATTCCACATATGAGTGAAATCGTGTGGTATTTATTTATAATCTTACTGGCTTATTTCATTTAGCATAATGTACTCCATGTCCATCCATACTGTTGCAAAGGTTAAAATTTTCTTCTTTTTTACAGCTGAGTAATAGTCCATTGTGTAAATGTACTGTAGCTGTTTTATCCTCTCATCTACTGATGGACATGCTTCCAAATGTTGGCTATTGTAAACAGTGCTGCAATGAACATGAGAGTACATAATTCCTTCAAATTAGTGTTCTGGGTTTCTTTGGATGAATTCTCAGAAGTGGAATTTCTGGATCGTGAGGCAGTTCCAGTTTTAATTTTTTGAGGTAACTCCATACTGCTTTCCACAGTGGCTGCACCAGTCTGCATTCCCACCCACAGATTTCTTTTAGATATCTGCTCAATGTCATCTTACCAGAAAGGCTTTCTTTGACTGTCTTATATAAAATATCATCTGCTCTTTACCCCATCATTCTCTAGTCCATTTCCCTATTTTATTTTTCCTGGTAGATTATACTGCTATCATATATATAATATGCATATATAAATGTGTATACATATGTATGCATTTAATAGTTTTACCCTACCTGCTAAAGCAGAAACCTTTTGGTTCATTACTTTATTCTCCACGACCTAGAAGGGTACCTTCCTAGACACTAAAGAAATACTTTTTTGAATGCATGATTTAATATATCAGATGGAATGGACAAGAAACAATTGTGTTTATAAAGGAAACTAATGGGCATATTACAAACAGTGTTTAGAACTCTGTAGAGGTGTGGAGAGTGGTTAGGTAGGAATGACCTCAGGAAAGAAGGGACTAGAGTGAAATATTTGTTCTGAAGTGGGTTGATTACTTAGGCAGATAGTAAACGTGAAGTCAGAAGGTTTTCTGAATTGTCAGTCACTTTTATCCACCAAGGATAGTTCTTTTCTATTTGCTTATTTAACCCTATACTGTATAAGCAGCTCGTGTGTGTGTGTGTGTGTATGTGCATGTATGTTGTTATTGGTAGTGTTTTGTTTTAGTTGTTTTGGGGGTTTTTTTGCCTTACAGCATGAGTATGCTTTTTTTTACCCTGTCCTGGCTCCCTGGTTTCTTGTGGCCAGTTTCCATTAAATCCTTTCCTGCCAGCTTCTCTTCCCTCTAGTGGCTGGACCTCATCTCCCTGGCTTCTTTTTTGTCAGGGAGGGTATTTTATAGGTGCACTCTATTCCTGAATGCTGAGAGAGTACTTGTCAGACTGACAGGTGGGGTGACTACTGATTGCCACTTGACATGTAGAACGACACCTAAAAGTCAGCATTTGAAGCCATGGGCCTTCAAGAGACTCGGTGTAAGAGGCTGTACTTTATCAAGTAGAAATAACCATATTGATAAACGTTTAGTGTTTATTATATTAAAATGTGTCTTTTCTATAAACTTATATATTTTTCCCTCATACTGTCCATGCTAGTCTTATATCATAGATCTTTTTCATAAGATGAGAGAGAGAATATAGAAAACACCAGGAGTTTTGAAGACCGGTGCCTAATATTGAACTAAGTATATTATTTTATTCATTTATTCCATGTATCACATTATTTACTTCCCTCTCCTGTTTTGACACTTGACTTGCAGTGGATCCATAATATTCACTAATATATAACTCTTAAAACCAACATTTCAGGCAATTCATAATATACTTTCTAACCTACCTTTTTTTTTTTTTTTATTTCTTAGCTCACTCTCATATTCCTTCTAGTCCACTGGTTTTCAGAGTTCTTCACAGCTTCTGAAGGATTCCCTTGGACAGATGGGGATCTAGTTGACAGGATTCTGTTTCTCTTTGACCAGAGCCTCTAGGGTTTCATCTCTTTTGCACATTTAACTTTCTTTAAGATAGTTTTGTAACTAAAAGAATGTTTGAAAGTCACCCCATTTATTAGTCTGTATGTTTCATAGTCTCTGATACAAATACACATCCTTAAAGTCCTAACTCACACTTTGTTATAGCTTTCCTATTTTTTCTGTAGTTCCCTCTGCTTGGAATGCTAATGTCTACAGTTGATCATTTATATAGTGAGTTTTGCTGGTTACTTGAAGCAGTATGATAGTTTTAATAAGCATTTTAGTTTAAAGAACTTGTAGAGAACTGGGATATAACTATATGATTAAAATCTTAAGGGTTAACATATGTTTTGTTAACTTTTGGCATTGTATGCATGATGGACAAAAGATACTTCTCCTAAAGGTTAGAAATACTATCTTGAGTTTGAGCCAAATTTTTTTTCAATAAGTTCATGCTTTTAAATTGTTTATGAAGTTTAGTGGGAGAGTGTGATTTTAGCATACATATAGTTGTTTTCCCTCCAGGTCTTGTTATTGTTTTAATGTACAGTGTAAATAAAGCCATGACAGATTACATTTGCCTTTGAAAAAAATTTTTTTCTGGTTTATTATTCGAAATTTCACAGAGCAGTTAAAAAAAAAAAAAATCAAATGCTTTTCTGCAATCCTAGCCCTTCCTCCTTAACTCCTTGCTGAAATGGTGACTTAGAGTTTCCTTTTCTTAACAATTACGGAAAACTTACGGTGTTATACAGTTTTAAAAAGTATACAGTATTTTCCTTCCATTTTATTCATTATATACTAAACTTTCTAAAGCTGCTTTGATTCACACTAGAGATGTTTTCTCTGCATTAACCTAGTAGGTAAGAAGTATATTGTGCAATGGCAGTTCTTTTATTCCCACATACTTGTAAAATTTCAATTTTTATGTCTTGGAAATATGTTAATAACGTGATATCAATTGTTTTATATTTAACACTTTCATTGTAGAATGTTAATATATAATTGTTATCTAATAGTCTGTAAAGGATAGTTGTTGCCATTGTAAAACATTCAGAATCATTTCTCCCAGAAAACCTGTAGCCAAAGAAGTGGTTCTCAGTTGGGGGTCCTTTTGTCCCCAGGAGTCATTTTGATAATATCTGGAGACATTTTTGGTTGTCACAACTGAGGGGAGACACTATGGGCATCCAGGGGGTGGAAGTTGAGTATATTGCTAAATATTCTAAAATGCACAAGGTAGCCTCCCACAAACAAAGAATTTTCTACTAGCTCAGAATGTCAATAGTACCAACATTGAGAAGTCCTGAGCTAAAGACAAATACCACTTTTCCACTTCACCTAAAACATGTTTATTTTAATTACAAGAGAAATATTTTTGTTTTTGTCTTTCTGTACAGGCATACAGATTTAATCAGCCATTAACTTAAAAATGATTAGTATAATCTTATTTTAGAGAAGAGCAGATCTTTAAAAAAATTATTGGTTTTTTTTTCCCCTAAAAGAAAGCTATGATTGTGAAATAACAGTCTTTTGATTTTTTGTTTGTTTGTTTTTGGAAGTTAGCTATTGGTATCATTGTAATGAAATGAAAATTAGAGATATGTAGGAAATATTCCTGCCAACAGTGGAACTCTATGTCCTATCTGTCAGTTTAAGGCAGCTCAGCCTTACATCAGGGTCCCCATCTAACAGATAGAGCAGGTCACCTTATTGGAGGAATCGCTTTCCCCTATTGATTAATAAAGAAAATGTTAATAATTTTCACTCTCTCCATACCACCTTGTCCCTCAACACAGTGTTAAATAGTTTTTATACTTGAACACTATACCAGTGTTAACTGCTTCTTTGTTATTCTGTACCTTTCTCCATGCCCTATAAAGAACATTTTTAATTATATTTTATTAATTATGCTATTACGGTTGTCCCAGTTTCCCTCCCTTCCCCCTCCTCCACCCAGCATGCCCTTGCCCCAGGCAGTCCCCACACAATTGTTCATGTTCGCAGGTAGTGTATGTAAGTTCTTTGGCTACTCCATTTCCTGTACTGTATCTTACATCCTCATGACTATTCTGTAACTACCTATTTGTACTTCTTAATGCCCTCACCTCTTTAGTCATTTCCCGACATGCCCCTGCCATCTGGGAACCATTAAAACGTTCTCTGTATCCATGATTCTGTCTGTGTCCTTCTTCTTTGCTTTTTTCCCCAGATTGAATTATTGACAGATACGTATTTATTGTCATTTTTATTGTTCATGGTTTTGATCTTCTTCTTCTGCTTAAATAAGTCCCTTTAACATTTCATATAATAATGGTTTAGTGATGATGAACTCCTTTGCAGGGGTCGGGGGGAAGGGAGTGTGTGTGTTTGTTTGGGAATCTCTTTATCTGCCCTTTGATTCTATGATAGCTTTGCTGGATAGAGCAAGCAATGTTGGCTTTAGGTCCCTGCTTTTCATGACTTTGAATATTTCTTGCCAATCCTTTCTAGTCTGCGAAGTTTCTTTTGAGAAATCAAATGACAGTCTTATGGGAACTCCTCTGTAGGTAACACCACTTTTTTCTTGGTGCTTTTAATATTCTCTCTTTATCTTTAACCTTTGGCATTTTAATTATGATGTGTCTTAGAGTGGGCCTCTTTGCATCCACCTTGTTTGGGACTCTGTGCTTCTTGGACTTGCATGTCTGTTTCCTTCACACAATTAGGGAAGTTTTCTTTCATTATTTTTTCAGATAGATTTCCAATCCCTTGCTCTTTTTTCTCTTCTCCTTCTGGCACCCCTATCATGTATGTGAATGTTGGAATGCTTGAAGTTGTCTCAGAGGCTGCTTACACTATCCTCATTTTTTTGGATTCTTTTTTCTTCTTGTTGTTCTGATTGGTTGTTTTTGGTTCCTTATGTTCCAAATCATTAATTTGATTCTTGGCTTCATCTACTCTACTGTTGTTTCCCTGTAAATTGTTCTTTATTTCAGTTCTTGTAGCCTTGTTTTCTGACTGGATCTTTTTTATGCTGTTGAGGTCCTCACTAAGTTCCTTGAGCATCCTTCTAACCATTTGACCTCTACATCTGATAGAATGCTTATCTTCATTTTGTTTAGTTCTTTTTCTGAAGTTTTGATCTGTTCTTTCATTTGGGCCATATTTCTTTGTCTCCTGAGTTTGGCAGCTTCCCTGTGTTTGTTTCTGTGTATTAAGTAGAGCGGCTTTGACTTTGTGTCTTCATAGTGTTTTCTAATGTAATAGGTGTCCTGTAGGATCCAGTGGCACAGCCTCACCTATCCCCCAAGCTGGGTACTCACACATCAAGGTGTGCCCTTCATGTTGGCTGAGTACATCCTCTTGTAGCTGAGCCTTGATGGCTGTTGGCAGATCATGGGTGGGATTTACCCAGGCCTGTCAGCTGGAAGGACTGGCTGTGACCACTGACCACCAATCTCTGCCCTCTGTGGAGGATCGGCAATGTAGGGGCAGGATGGGGGTGCTCCTATATGATATTCTATACAATATGCAGAGTGGTGTTTCAGAGTTTATTGAACTCTTGGGAATTTAATTATTTTCAGGTTTGTTTCTTTTTACCACTTTAAACAATAATCCAAGTACATATAAATTTTTGTTCTGATTTTTAAAAAAATGAAATTGGTTTACTAATATTCAGTGCAAAGAATAATAATGAGGATAATCACAAATTGTTTATTTGACTTTTGGAATTTGCATTTAACCAAAAATTAGTTTCAAAATGTGTGATAACTTTAATTAAACCACAGAGGATCCTGCCTCCATGCCATTTTGAAGAGAAATATCATTATTGCTCACCCTGGCTAATGCCTTTTCCGTGTTTAAGGGAGTTAAGCAACTCTTTAAGTTAAAATAGCAAAATACGCCCTGACTGGCATGGCTCAGTGGGTTGAGCATCATCCCGTAAACCAATGGGTCGCTGGTTTCATTCCCAGTCAGGGCACTTACCAAGGTTGCAGGTTCAATACCCAGTCCGGGCGTTTATGAGAGACAACGAGTCAATTTTTCTCTTCCTTTTTCCCTTCTTTCCTCTATCTCTAAAAATAAATAACATTTTTTTTAAAAAAAGGAAACTACAACAAGAAACATGTAGGTCCAGAGGATTTGGAAAGAAATGCTTAGAAATTATCTGAGTAAATATATTAAGAAGTACTAGTTAAAATTTTAGAAGCAGATTGTTCAAGGAAAAGGGAACCTTTTTGTTAATTACTTTACTTATGCAAGGATCATAATACTGTCTGGAAAGTCTTACCGAGCTGTCAAATTAAGACTGTGCTTTTTTATTGTTGTAAGTATGTTTATCTGATGACTATACCTGTCTGGATACTGAAAATATTTTAGGTCTTTGATCTGCAAAGGAGGATCGTAATAATGAGAGGCTGGATACATAGATTATAGTCTAAGCTGTGCTGTTGTTGACCTCCTGTACAAATATGCCAAGTTTTCACCTCCTGAGATATCTTTTCCTTCCCTAATGGAAACTTGATTGTTTTTAAATTTTTTCAGTTCAAAATGATTTATTTTCTTGGATATCCTTTTAAAGAACTATATGATGCAATCATACATTTATTTAGTAACACTCTGTCTTCAGACTTAAGGTTTTTCTGACTCAGTGTAGACTAAATTAGTAGCATTGAAAAGCCAGGAGAGAACTGGAGATGATCAACATTTTTACGTAAAAGTACTTTTAAAGTTTTTAGGTCTTTAGCGAATATTTAGTATATTTGCTCAGTAATATTTGTGAGTGTGTGTATGTGATAGAATCCATCAGCCAACAAAATTATATCAGTAGATATTTTATAAAGAATGATTTATTATTTTTGCCCCCCAAAGACATTTGAAACCCCAATTTGCATATAAAAGTGGCAAATCTTTAAACTAAGATTATCCAGTAGTCTAATACAAAAAAATCATAGTGAAACACTCATTAGCATGATTTAGTACACAAAGTTCAGAATATGAATTACCTAGTAGTGAGCAATGCTGCACTAAGTTAATCTTTGTGTTATCAGGTTGTTCTTATGTTAAGAACACATTTTCAAAGAAGATACTGTTTTTAGATGTCTAGAAAGGGAAATAGTAAATGCTTTATTATGTTGAATGAGCTGTGCACTTTGAAACTGCTATATTTTTGACAGTTTAGCCTTTCAACTGATTTCATTATGCTGTATCCATTCTAAGTCTGTTCAAAGTATTTTCATCTTCACTAAGAGAATACAATTTTGAGCTGTATTTCTGAGTCATGTGCTGTTCTCCTGATCAATATATGAATGGAATCAATTATCTGGTAGCAGAATGCCTCTATGTCCCCTACCATCCGAAGATTCTTGTTTTAACTTCTGGCGTTAGCTTTTCAAGCCAACATTTGTTTTCATAATTATGTCTGATAATTGTATATAGTAATTGCTAGAGGGATGTAGTTAGTGAAAACAAATTTAAGGTGGTGAAGATCATCCCCAACATGAGCAATAAAGAAGCTGAATTTCATGTCATACGCTCTTTTGTGTTTTCTTGGGGGTTTGAATCATCAAAGACTCTGTGAAGCTAATATTGCAACCTAGGCAGTTCAAGAAAGAGTTTATTTCTGATATAATCTTAGAAAATATGGTGCAGGAAAATAAAAACTTTATTTTGTAGATTAAAGCTCTTCCTGTGTTATATTAAATTTTAATAACATTGATATTCTGCTTACTTTATGAGACCTTTTATTACACACAGTTATGAATATGAACATCTCATTTGACTACTGATGAACAGAGGGAAAAATCTAAATTAAAACTTTAAATACCACTATTTAATTACCCAAATGGCTTTGACTGTGTTAAAGAGTGCCTGGGATTATTCTGTTTTTCAATTTGTTTTAATGCTTCCCTGGTAAAAGCTGATGGATTCCCAGGCCCATTGCTGTCACTGATGAACTATATAAAGATAAATGACATTATGGTAAATTCCACTTAATGACACATTTTTAATTTTCAGAACACAGGCATTTTCAGGCCAGTGAATGAAGGCTAATTACCTCAAGATCAGAACAAAATAACTCCTCATTTCGAAAGATAATAGAAAAGAAATGTTGCAGATTAATGATGCTATTTATCTTTAAAGGAAAAAAATTTTATCTTTATCCAGATAGCATAGTTCCCTGAGGAGCATGGTTATAAAATGAATCTGAAGTCGCAACTTAATAGGTTATTAAAATTGTTTGAGTGCAGGCTCTCTTGCTTTAGTCTTTCCATAAATTTAAATTGAAGGTCTGCTGTATTCAAAAAGGAGCAGCTTGTTTATGAGGCCAGAGGGAGCAACATACGTTACTGACAAAAGATGCACTTAACCTCATTCTAGTATCTTGCTCTTTTATTTCTCTGAATGAAACTGAACTATTTGAGAAAGTATTTTCAAATTCGTTACCTCTCGATGAATACCTAAATGGAAGGACCACACTTGGACTTAAGATTAAAATAAAGATGAAATCAGTAAATGCACAAAAGCTTTACTAAATACATATAAATCAATTTGTAATTTGATTGAATTGCTCACGTGTATATATACATATGTATATTTTTACACATTTTAATTTTGTTATCTAAGTGAGACGAAAATATCTTGGCCTATGAGGGTGTGATTTTGTGGTCACAGTTGGAATTTATGTAGGAATTGTTCAATAAATCATTATTCACAGTTAAAGGATTAGCAATAATCCTTTTGCTACACTCCCACACAAGTAACAAAGTAGTGACTCACAAAATATTACTTGATCATAGAGGCTTTGAACTGTTCCTGACATCCTAAACTGCTGTCTTTTGCTCTAGGTAATATAACTGTTATTTCTTTACTAACAAGTACATAAAGCATTTTCTATAATTTTCATTCTTATCTCTTAGGTAATTCATGATTTACCTGTATGTTGATCATATTTCTGAGCCACAGAAATATATTTGTGACTGTGAAAGGAAATCAGTGTTTCTTGCACCTGAGAGAAATTTCAGTATATTATTGTGAGGTATTATTTTACTCCTTTGCAATTTTATCTGTTCTAACTAATTAGAAAACATATTTTATCTTTTAGGAACAATGTACTTATAGCCCACAGCATCATTTTGACATGAAATTTTCTGTTTTTTACTTTAGAAAAGTCAAGAAAAGAATTATATACATTATAATTACAGTATACATTTGATTTTATGTTAACTTATAAAAAACCTCTTCTTTATTTTTAAAGTATTCTTTTTTAAATAGTTTTGGCTCTGTAGGTTGGGTTAATTTACTAACAAAAATAATTTAAAATCACTGACTCTGATATCAGTTAGTCATATTGACTAAAAACTGAGGGAAAGTATGAAAAAATGTACTTTGCATCTAATCCTCTGTTCTAATATTAGTACTTAATTATTACTATTTGTTTGAAATTTCCAACAATATTCCTACCAGGCTTTCTTTATTCCTTATTTGCTATAGGTATATCCATCTTACAGTGACTTTGGGAGACAGACTGATAAAAATTCTGTAAGTTAATTCTTAGACAATCCTACTATGAAAAAAAAAATAAATGTTTTCCTTAATATTAAAATAATTTTCTTACAAAATGATCTTATTTATGGTTCTTAAAAACAATATTTGCAAGTGTGAAAAGAATTGTGTATTTCTTACATATGAGAGAAATTTCAGCAATTCATCATGTATGTTCTCTTAAACCATTTTCAGTGTGGCAGGCAATTTGTGCTATAAACCTGTGTGTTATTTCACATTGATTGTTTGAGGGTTTCCTCATTTACTCTGTCTCAGTCATTTAAAAATACAAAAATTTTAGGAATTCAAACACTTTTAATTAAGCATGTAGCTAATCATCACAGTAATATTAAAACAGGAACTGCAGTACTTGGGCACATTATAAAACTTGGATTTTACAAAATTTAATTGGTTAAAATGGATACTTAGAAATTCACTATGTGGTTCTTAGGCTTAAATTAAAAAAAAAAACAAAACCTTGTAATTACTGTTATAATAATATACACCAAAAAATTTTAAAGTGTTAGTAATACTGTGTTTATGGTTATGTCATTTTTCCCAATGACTGATGTTTTTAAAAGATTTCCAACACTATCTCCCAACTAGCCTCCTTCAGTAAAGATGGTTTCATTCTAAAGACATTTATTTACATGCAGCAAAGAGAAAATGTAAAAAATTGTCAGGGTTATATTTTAGAGTCAAAAATAATCCTATGTATATGAAAATGTCATTTTTCTAAATACACATGTTTTTGTATCCAATGATAATGATTTTGAATGAATATTCTATTTGGAAAATCTCTGTTTATGGGCTCTCAACATTTATTCCTTTGATGTGCACTTTGAAAATTCTGCTCTAAAGCAAGTCAATGATTCTTTAGACTTAACCCTCTTCTAGTTTTTTCCTGACATATTTTGATATTGCAGCATGGCAGTGACCCGTAAAAATCATATGGAAAAGGGACAAATTTTAGGGCCATTGAATTAAAGATCATAGCTTCATAGCAAGGATCATGAGCTAGTTACTGTTATACTTCCTTCAAAATTCTGGAATTTTGTTTGGTTCTGTTCGTGATGGGTAATAAATGGATCTAAGTATAAAGAGTCTTGACAAAAAAAGAAATCACTGTGGGTTTAAACACTCAAATCCAATCAGAATAATAAGGCTCTATCAGAAGTGACATCATAATAATGTGCTTTACCACTTTATTGGTAACCTACTCCCCATGTTAACTATCATGCTTTAATGGTTAGGGCATACAGTCAGAAATCGAAATCTAGATCTTAATTTTTGCACTAGCTATATAGCTTCCTTTGTGATTATACATAAATTCTTTCCCCCGTATGAGTCTTACTTTTTTACCTGTATAAATGAGGGGTTTAAACACAATCAAATTGTACAGTTTTAGAGGAAAGAAGAGTGGGTATTAGATAAGGGGCAGTAGGATGTGCCTCTGTATTCTATATCCCACTTGGCCACCATATCTGCCTAACCAGAGGAACTCTAGTTTTTTGTTTGCTTGGTTTTTTGTTTTGTTTTTCTTTTCTTTTCTTTTTTTTAATAGATTGGGACGACTCTGCTTAAAGTTAGACTGAGAAAAAGGCACTAATTTCTTTTTCTTTTTATTTTTTTTAATTACCATTCCCCTTTCTCTATCCCTCAACACACACCCCATACCATCAGGGCACTTCTTAAAAAACAAAAACTAGTCCTGGGTGGTGTGGTTCGCAGGATTGAGTGCTGGCCTGCAAACTAGAGGGTTGCAAGTTCTATTCTCAATTCCCTATCAGGGCACATGCCTGGGTGGTGGGCCAGGTCCACAGTTGGGGGTGTACGAGAGGCACCCATACCTTGATGTTTCCCTCTCTTTCTCCCTCCTTTCCCCTCTCTCTAAGAATAAATAATTAAAATCTAATACATATTTTTAAAACAACAAAAACAGTTTTAAAACTACTCTAGCCTAGGTCAGAGATTGGCAAACTATGGTCCATTGTCCAAATCTGGCTCAACACCTGTTTTTGTGAAGAAAGTTTTATTGGAACACTCACACTCGTTTGTTTACATATTGTTTATGTTTGATTTTGTGGCATAGTGGAGTAGCTATAACTGAGGCTGTATAGCACACAAAGCTCAAGAAATTTATCTGGCACTTGACAAAAAAGTTTGCTGACTCCTGGAGTAGGGACTCACCAGTCTTCTTTTATAAGCAGTTGCCCTTCCCAGACTGTGCACTAATTCTTGGCTAATTCCTCCTGTTTTAAAGCATTATTTAGGACTAATTTTTTATGAAACTATGCCTAACCATTCAGGCCCTGTATTTCATAGCACTCTTTGAAGACCAGTCAGTTATTTTGTGGTTATTATTATTTTTCCTAAAGGATATAAAAGGAAATATTGTTATAGGAAAATGCTCCATAGCCCCAGTGTAATTGGGTAGGCATTGTTAATACATCTGAAATAATTATAGGACATTTAAGACATAATCTGGTAAGTTTTCAGATTATATGACTCTAAAACAATTAGTAGAAGTTTAGGGAAAGTCAACATGACAGAAATTGTCCGTTAAGGTTTTTTTGTTTTTCTGTATTTTTTTGAAGAAATGTGACTTGAAAAGTGGTCTCTAAAGGCTAGACAGAATTTGAATAGAAATCAAGGAAGTCAAGGGTATAGTTCGGGTGAGGAAGGTATAAGAATGGAATGAGCCCTATCTGCTGTGGCTCAATTGATTGAGCACTGGCCAGCGAACCAAACGGTTGCTGATTCGATTCCCAGTCTAGGGCACGTGACTGGGTTGTGGGCCGGGTCCCCAGTAGGGGGCATGCGAGAGTCAATCACACATTAATGTTTCTCGCCCTCTCTTTCTCCTCCCCTTCCCCTCTCTAAAAATAAATTAATAAAATCTTGAAAAAGAAAATGGAATGAACCTTTGGCCATAAAAGCCATTGAGCTCATTGGGGCAGTGGAAATGAAGCTGTCAGTAAGGATGGAAAAGATAGACTACTAGATGGCAAGTGATGTGGTAGACACTTTTAAATAATGTTACGTTCTTAAGGAATATAAAATATAGAGAAATCATTACATGTAAAAGTAACCAGTCAGACCAGTTAGGCAGCTATTGATCAGAGAGCTGGATTAAGTGCTTCAGAAACTATGTAGGGTCTACAATATGATTACATATTTTTAAGGAACTTAATGTTCTGGATAGATGATTGATTGTCTTTTGGGGAAGGATATCACATAGTTGGGTCCATTGTGAGTTACTGAGTAGTGTCGGAGTTTGAAGAAGGGAAAAATTACAATTGTGTGGCTAGCATTTGTTCTGAGCCTTTAAGGGTAAGGAGTACTTGGGTTGTAGAATCATATAGGTAAAGTGAAGGGTATTGTTGGGAGGGAAAAGGAAGTGAAACAACAATATAGAAATAAACATTGTTTTGTATGAAGAACAAAAAGGAGAGAAATCTCAATTAAATTGAAATACGATTACGAGGTAAGTAATGAAGTTGGGAAAATAAGGAACTTGACATGGTTTTGTGAAGACTGTGAATGCACATTGAACAAGGTGAAATTATTTTTCTCTGAAACTTTTTCAAGCTTTTCTCCCTACACAAGTAGTGGAGCATTTCTTTAAGCAGAATGTTGCTAATAACCTCAATGTGTAAAAGAGATTAAAGCATAATTGCATTGATTGACTCAGTTTGAAGAACATGGAGACTGACTTACCAAGTCCCACCAAAGTAACCATAGGAGCACATCAGTGGAATCCTTACTTCTCTGTAGAACACAGTTTGAAAAATAGCCTTCTCAGCCTTGCAGATCTGTGAAGTATTTTTGAATGAGCCTAGTAAGATTTTGACAACTTGAGTTCCAGCCAAATTGGAGGCATAAGTAGATATACTTCGCCTCCTTGCCCAACCAGAAGAAGGAAACAACCAATTTAAAAACAAAATTGAACTGCCCAACCAGAAAAAGTCCAACTACCAAGGAGTTAAAGAAGAAACAATCATCCAGATTTGTAGGAGGGGCTGAGACTGGCAACCAGGGTGGAGAGGACGTTTGGCAAGGCAGCAGTTGGCAGACTGGGCAGGTGAGGCACAGCGGCTGGCAGACCAGGCAGTCCACATTCACATGAATATAAACCGGGAGGAAACACTGGGGAGTGACACAGACTGTGCAACCCAGGGTTCCAGCAGAGACAAAGTAAAGTCTCAGAACCTCTAGCTGTAGTGGGAGAAACTGCCAGTCTCTTGAAAGCAGGGCAAGAGCTGAGCAACCAACATTGTTCCCTCCCCAGCCCCTTGCTCACAACACAGTAAAATGAGTTGCCCTGCCTTGGAGAATACCTAAGGCTCCACCCCTTACGACAAAACAGGTGTGCTGCGACAAAGAAATACAGCCCAAATGAAAGAACAGATCAAAATTCCAGAGAAAGAACAAAGCAACAAAGAAATAGCCAACCGATGAGATGCAGAATTCAAAACACTGGTCATCAGGATGCTCACAGAAATTATTATGGCCACAAAATAAAGGAGGAAGTGAAGACTATACAAAGTGAAATAAATCAAAATATACAGGGAACCAACAGTGAAAGGAAGGAAACTGGGACTCAAATCAACAAATTGGAACAAAAGGAAGAAATAAACATTCAACTGGAACAGAATGAATAAACAAGAATTCAGAAAAACGAGGACCAGTTTAGGAACCTCCAAGACAACTTCAAACATTCCAACATCCGAATCATAGGGGTGCCAGAAGGAAAAGAGGAAGAGCAAGAAATTGAAAACTTACTTGAACAAATAATGAAAGAAAACTTCCCCAATTTGGCAAAGGAAATAGACATACAACCCCAGGAAGCTCAGAGACTCCCAAAGAATTTGGACCCAAAGAGGAACACGTCAAGCAAGACACATTATAATTAAGTTAACCAAGATTGAAGATAAAGAGAGACTCTTAAAAGCAGCAAGAGGAAAGGAGAGAGTTACCTACAAAGGAGTTCCCATAAAAATATCAGCTGATTTCTCGAAAAAACAAAAATAACCCCAAAAACCTTATAGACAAGAAGGGGCTGTTTATTTATGTTAGAATGTAACATATTCATCTCTTGATAAATTTTATGAAACATCTAAAAAAAAAGAAGAGGCTGGAAGGAAGTATTTAAAGTCATGAAGAGCAAGGACTTACATCCAAGATTACTTTATCCAGTAAAGCTATCATTTAGAATGGAAGGGCTGATAAAGTACTTCCCAGATAAGGTAAAGTTATAGGAGTTCATCATCACCAGGCCCTTATTATACGAATTGTTAAAGGGAATTATCTAAGAAAAAGAAGAAGATCAAACCTATGAACAGTAAAATGGCAACAAACAACTATCAACTACTGAACCTAAAAGAAAAAAAAAACAAAAAAATGAAGCAAACAACTAGAACAGGAACAGAATCACAGAAATGGAGATCGCATGGAGGGTTATGAGTGGGGAGGGGAAGGGGGAACAATGGAGGAAAAGGTAGAGGGAATAAGAAGCATAAATGCTAAGTACAAAATAAATGGGGAGGGTAAGAATAGTTTAGGAAATGGAGAAGCCAAAGAATTTACATGTATGACCCATGGACGTGACCTAAGGGGAGCAATGCTGGAGGGAATTGGAGTACTGGGAGGAGGGGGATAAAGAGGAGGAAAAAAAGAGTGGGACAACTGTAATTACTTAATCAGTAAAATATACTTTTAAAAATGTTGACAATGTGATTAACCTACTGGCATGCAGGATAGAGTGGGGGAAACCTGAGATAAGAAGATGATTATAGTAGTAAAGATCTAAGGACCTGAGCGAGGATGGTGGTAGTCAGAAAGGGAGGGAAGAAAAATGAGATTTTCACAGCAAAACCATCTGTAGTGCGGCAGTTATGATTATGAATGAGATCACCAAGATCAAATATGTGAATAAGGAATGGCTGAGGAAAACCATTAAGATACTGAAAGGAGAGAAAATAGCAAAGCTCATGTAAACAGGAAAGGATAAAATAGAGAAAGTATGGACCATTTTAAGGCATGGATAGTTAATATTGAACTCTACAGGGAACATGGAACCTTGAAGTGAGTCATTGGTTGGTGAGCACATAGTTCTTAATTAAAAATATTAAAGTACGGTTCCTGTGAATAGAGATCATGATAATAAGTAACTAGAGTAACATGAGTAAGAGTAGAACAGAGAGTAAACTTGAGAAAAAAATGAAAGAAAAAATGGTAAAGGAAATGAATGGAAGGATATTGAAACATGACTCCTAGAAATGATCTCAGTGGGGTTTTTAAAAAATTTTTGGCTTATTGTAAACTACAAGTTTAGAAATTAGTATAAAAGGTAAGTGTGAAGCAATAGTCATTCATGTACTTATTAACAAATATGATGAGTTTGCTCAGTATAAGTCATTATACTAAGTTCTGTGAAGGATACAAAAGTGAATCAGATGTGAACATCTTTCAAAATATGTATCATTTTTAACAGCAAGGCAAATAAACAAAAAGAACCTCAAAATAAAAAAGAGGAAATTTATGGAATCTATGAAAAACATTATAAAAATCAACTGAGAAATGTAAAATAATAGAGAAGCCTACCTAATTTCTAGATGAAAGATCCTATTATTAAGATGCCAGTTATCCACAAATTCATCTATAATTATAATAACCTTTGAGCATAGTTACAAAAGGATGAATTTTTTGCTGAGTATTGATCTGTGCATGTGTTGGGACAAAATTATTTGGGGCTGAAGAAGGACTTAACTAGAGGATCATGCGAAGCATTTACAGCTCTAAATTTCCCTCTCAGTCCTGCTTTTGCTGCATCTCATGAGTTTTGGTATGTGGCGTTTTGTTTTCATTCTTTTCAAAGTATTTTCTAAAATCCCTCACTGATTTCTTTTTTGGTCTGTTGGTTGTTTAAAAGTATGTTGTTTAATTTCCACTAATGTTGGTACTTTTCAAATTTTATTTTGTCATTGATTTCTGGTTTCCGTTTTGCTCAAAGATATCTTGTATAAGTCAGTCTTTTAAACTTTATTGAAACATATTTTGTGGCATAACATGTAGCCTGTGGCCTGTGGGTCTGTTCTGGAGAATAGTTCACGTGCACTTGAGGTTTGTGCGTTCTGCTGTCATTTGACAGAATGTCCTACATTTATGTCTGTTAGCTCTTGTTGGTTTATAGGGTTCTTCAAGTGCTCTACATCCTTGTCGAACTTAGATCTTGTTATTCTGTCCATTACTGAAAGCGAAGTATTGAAAGGTCTCCAGCCATTATTGCTGAATGCTGTGATTCTGTTAATTTATTTTTCCTGCATATGGACCATATTTCTTGATTTCTTGTGTGCCTCATAATCTTTTTATTGGAAACTGGATGTTTGATATGGCAACTTCAAAATTCAATTTTTTTTCCTCACCAGGATTGGTTGTTGCTGCTTGTAGCTGTTACTTGCTTGCTTAGTGACTTTTTTGAACTAATTTTCTCAAGTTTGTATACATTGTTATATGTGGCCACTAAAGTTACTGTTCTGTTAATGTAGTTATCAACTAGCTATTTGACAGATATCTTCTTAAATACCTGGAAACCTCCTCTTACCACCACCACCACCAGTAAACCCTACCTTTCCTAGTCTTTGCAGATGGACTCAGTATGTACATTGTGCATACCTTTAACATTCAGCCAGGCAATTTACAGCTCTTCTTTAGCCTTCACTTCATTCTTGTGTGGGGCATGAAGGTCAGCCAGTGGTGAGCACTTAGGGTCTTTATAGATCTTTTTGGGCATGTGCCTAGCACTGGGCATGTGTGTGGCTTTCTGCATTCCCTGGAATATGCAGGAGTTTTCAAATCTCTTATCCTCCAAAACATCTAATTCCCTAGCCTTTTTGATTTGTATATTGTTTTCCCCAACTATTATCCCTTGCCTAGCATGCCAGCAGCTACATTTACCTTTAAATACTTTTTAAAAGCATCTTTTCCCTATGCCTAGCACACACACACACTCCTCACCACTTCAGACATGGGAAAGTTCTAGGTTAGGTGAAATAAAAGCAAAACACCAGACATCTCAGAACAAAAACCTACACTTATTTAAGAGAAAGTTTACATTACTCCCTCTGGCACTTGTAATCCAAACCAAGAATGTGGACTGTTGCCCGTGGCCTGTGGTTCAGTTGGTTGGAGCATTGTCCTGTAAACAAAAGTGTTGTGGGTTCGATTCCTGGTCAGCACACATACCTAGGTTGTGGGTTTGATCCCCAGCCAGGGCGCGTAAGGGAGGCAACTGATCAACATTTCTCACATTGATATTTCTCTCTCTGTCACCACCCTCTTCTCTCTCGAAAATTAATAAACATACCCTCAGGTGGTGATTTAAAAAAAGAACGGGACATAATCATTGAGTGATTTAAAAAAAGAGTGGGACATAATGGGTGTAATCATTGAGCTGAGGAAGTAGCAAATGATATCTTGTTAAGTTAAAATGACTTCGAAACTCTGTTACCAAAATTCAGCTTTTTTTTTTTTTTTCCTGTTAAGCATTCTTCTGGTGGTGGTTAGTTTTTTAAGTCTGATTCTATAGTTTTGAAAAAGTTAATTCTGACAGTTTTGTCAGCTTCTTTCTTGCTTTTGTGGAGGTATGAACTTTTGGAGTTTTCTACTCCACTTTTGACATCATTTGTACTCTTATGGAAGGAAATTTATAGCAGTATATACTAATTGAAGAAAGAAATATGGATCACAAATCAGTGCTCTAATCTCCCATGTTAAGAAACAAGAAAAAGGAAAAGTAAATTAAACCCAGAGTTAAACAACTAGAAAACAGAAAAACCATAAAGAAAATTTGTGAAATCAAAAGCAAATCCTTCACAAAAATGCCAATAATACTGAAAAACATCTAGGCAGACTAATCGGGGTGGGGGGGTAATAAAAACACAAGAGGTGACATAAATTACCATTATTGGTAAGGAAAGAAGGGATATCACAGATTCAACAGTTGTTAAAAGGCTAAAGGGGTGTGATGAAGGATCTTAATCAATAAAATTCAACTATGTAGATGAAAAGAACAAATTTCTTGAAAGACACAGGCTAAGTTTAGTTAAGAAGAAAGAGATAACCTGAATAACCTTGTTACAGAAGTTGAATTTGTAATTACTAAGTTAAAAACCTTCCCATAGAGAAACCTCCAATGGTTCAGGTGGCATTCAGATGGTAGATGATACCAAACTTTAAAGAAGAAATAATACCAATTCTATACAAATTCTTCCAAAATATAGAAGATGAGGTAATACTTCCCAACTCATTTTATAAGGCTTGCATTACGACAACACAAAAACTTGACAAGACATAATATCCTTCATGCACATAGACACAAAAATCCTTAACAGAATATTAGGAAATGAATTCTGTAATACATAAAACACTTAGTATGTCATGACCGAGTGAAATTTATTTTAGGATCATAAGGTTGGTTTTACATGTGAAAATTAATCAGTGTTATTCAATATATTAACAGACTAATGGGAAAAAATCATATCTCAGTAAATGCAGATAAAGCATTTTACAAAATTGAACATTCATTCATGACAGATTTAAAAAAAAACAAAACTTGGCCTTACTAAGAATAAAAGGGGAACTTTCTCAATCCCATACAGGACATTTTTAAAAATACCTACAACTGAATGCTTTCCACTCCACAATTAGGAACAAGACAGGATTTTCTCTTCTCAGCAGTTCTGTTCAACATTGTACTGGAAGTTGTGCCATAAGCAAGAAAAAGAAACAGAACACCTTCAGATTGGAAAGCATTGTCTCTAATTGCAGCTGACATGAGAATTTACTTAGAAAGCCATAAGGAATCCATAAAATAGTTACTGGAACTACTAAACTTAGCGAAGTTGCAGGAAACAATCGTATTATATTCATGTACTAGCAACAAACAACTAGAATTTGAATTTTTTAAAAATGACATTTACCATAGTATCAAAAAATGTGAAATACATAGTGACAATTGTAACAAAAATGTGTAAACCTTTACACTGAAAACTATAAGTCAGTGAAGAGAAAAATTAAGATCTAAATGAATGAAGAGCTGTACCATGTTCATGGTCAGAAAATTCAATATTTTTAAAATGTCAGTTCTTCCCAGTTATGTATAGATTCAACTCAATATCAATCAAAATCACAAGAAACTTTATTTTAGGTGAAATTTTCTAAATTGATTTTATAATGTATTTAGAAATGCAAAGGCCCTAGTGATCAAGGCAGTACAATGTTGTTGTAAAAACAGATACGAGGATAGATTAAGACAGAATAGCGTCTGGAAATAGGCTCACATATAGGCACCAAACATTTCATTAGGGAAAAGGATAGGCTTTTTAAAAAATTGATGCTGTACCAGTTGACTTTCTGTATACCAAAAATGAATTATAATTATTATATCACGTGATATATAACAGTTACCTCATATATCATAAATTTAAATGTAAGAACTGAACCTATGAAAGGTCTAAAAGAAAACAGGAGGCAATCTGAGTAAACCTGGATTAACCAAATACTTTAAAAATAATCATAAAGCACAAACTATTTAAAAAATAGAAATATTGGACTTCATCAGAATTTAAAATAATCTTCAGAAGATACTTTAAAGAACAAAAATGACATAGGTATATCATATTCATATGTATATGAATATATATACACACACACACACACATCTATAATCACTGAAAATGCAAGCACAGGCCTGGAGAAAATATTTGCAAAGGACAACTGTCCAGAATATGTAATAAATTTACAACTCAATAATAAGAAGATAGACAACCCAAATAAAAATTGTCAAAAGATTTATAGATATTTACTAATGGAGATACACAAATGGTAAATGTGTTCATTAAAAGAGCAAAATCATTAGTCGTTCGGAAAATGAAACTTAAAACCGTAAGATAGTACTACCATCCACTAAAATAAGCTGTGAAAAGACTGGAATTCCAAATATGTGTATATGGAGAATGTGAAGTAACGAGAACTCATGTACATTGCTGGTCAGAAATAAAAATACACACTTGTTTGGAAGAGTTTGAAAGAGTCTTGCCTTGAGAGGACTTAAATATATACCACACCATCGGACTACCACACCATCTGACACAGCAGTTCTACTCCCAGGTATTTAACCAAGAGAGATGAGAGATGAATACATGTCCACAAAGTGACTTGTATTTAAATATTCTTAGTAGCTGTATTCATAAGGGACAAAAACTTGAAATAACCTGAATACCCATTACTTGGTGATTGATAAGCAACTTGTGGTATATTTGTTCAAAAGAACAAATTACTGATAACAGTCCACAATGTGGAAGAGTCTCCAACGCTTTATGCTAAGTCTTAGAAGTGAGATACAATGGACTGAATTACTCTATTGATAGAGTATTACTTTATTCTTATGTCATTTTGTAAAAGACAAAACTAGACAAAAAACAGATCATTGGTTGTTAGGGTGTAAGTAGAAGGGATTTATTATGAAAAAGTATGAGGGAAATTTTGTGAGCATGGCAATATTGTGTATCTTAATTGTGGTGGATATTACAGGAATTTATAATTGATTTTTAAGTTGAAATATAAATAAATTGTGAATTTTATTTTATGTAAATTATAAAACTTCAAAAAACAGAGAAGGAACAAAAATTATAGAATATTTATGTTTGTGCATACTTAAACCTACTTTGATGATTGTCCAGTTATTATAAATGAAAAACTTGTAATTTAATACTGCATTGATAGATGACTATATAAAGAGCCTAAATAATCAATGATAGGGTAATGGTTAATTAAAGCACAAACAATAAAATTTTATTCAACAATTATATTCAATCAAGGTCTAGCAGAATACTCAATAAAATAGGAAAATGTTTATAATATATTGAATGGGGCAAAAAGAACTTAGAGCAGAATTTCAGGATTTGTGGGTTTTTTGTTTTTCTTGGCGGGAGGATGAGGGGATCATTATTTTATGAATGTGCAGGGAAAAAAACCATCATATATTAACAGTGGTTATTGCTGAGTGTTAGGATGGTACCAACTTCTGTTTCTTTTATTTAAAAAAAGTTCCAAATTTTGTACTTAATTTATTTTTTTTTTCTCTCCATTAGCATGTAATCACCATGAGGACAGGGATTTTTTCCTTTTTCTCCCCTACCACCCCCGGTGCTGTATCCCCAGAGCCAAAGGCTGGTGTTCTATAAATGGTTATTGAATGAGTAAATTAATTTACTAAGCTTTTATAGCTATTAGGGCCTCAGTCTAAATTTTTTTCATTGATTTATTTCATTTGTTTTTCTTTTCATTGCATAGTTGTGAGTACTGTAGCTTTATGGTATATTTTAGGATCTGGTGGGACATGTCCTCTTTATTATTCATATTCAAATTTTTCTACATTTCTGTTACACTACTCATAAAATCATATTAGGGTCTGGTTGAAATTTTACTAGTTTTATAGATTAATTCAGTGGAAAATTGCTTCTTTAATTGAGGAGTAGGACATTTAGGATAACAATGAATTGTTTAGATAGGTATTCCTTCATGTTCTAAAGTAAACTTTATGGTTTCCTTAATATGTTAGTTGGCATATTACATACTAAATATATTTCTAGATATGTTTTAATCTTTTTGGTATTTTGGGGGGGATCTGGTTTCCTTTAAGCTTTTTTTCCTGATGGATATGTAAGTTATTTAGTTTCATATATTTATCTTTTATTAAGCACCTTACTAAAAATTATACATAGTACTTTTAATAATTGTAATTCAAAATTAAATTGATTAATGAAGACCAAAACTTTTTTTCCAGCTTTCTAAAAATTATGTAATTTTTGTGGTTGAGGAGGTAGCTGCCTGTATTTTCTCACCCTAGTTGTTTAGACCTTCTTAAAACAATAATAGTCAAGTATTCTTTATTTAAACTGAACAGACCTTAACTTAAATAGCTGTATAATAATACCTCTGGGGAAATTTCACCTATGGCAAGGCATATGGCAGAAGTCCTGGAGAGGCTTGAAGGATCAATACTGTGGTCTTTGTCAGACAGTGAGGGAGATTGTCTCAATGTTACGGGCCTTGTATCAAACTGGTAATTTACACTTAGCATCTTCCCACTTTCTGCTATCCTAGAATATAATTCTTAGAGTCCTTTTTGTTTTTGTTTTGTAGTCACATTTCTGAAAACAACAGTGTATTGTGTTAATTGTTATTTTGTTACACATATTTATTTCATTCAGTTTTCTTATATTCATGCCTTACCCTTTTAATAAATTGTAAGGTTTTTGTTAACTATTTACTTTATTTTATTTTATCTTTTTATTTTAAAGATTTTATTTATTTTAGAGAGGGGAGGAAAGGAGAAAGGGAGAGAAACATCAACGTGTAGTTGTCTCTTGCACACCCCATATTAGGGACCTGGCCTGCAACCCAGGCATGTGCCCTGTCTGGGAATCGAACTATTGAACCTTTGGTTCACAGGCCAGTACTCAATCCACTGAGCCACACCAGCCAGAACTATTTTATTATTCTAAAAAAATTTATTGGGATGACATTGGTTAATAAAATTCTATGATACATCATCTGTATATTGAAATTTGCAGGTTTTTTAAAGGCTAGAAATGTCATTGTGAAAAATTCTTTTAATCAGACTTGTACTGAGCAATTAGTATGTACTGGGCAGCATGGAAAGGGAGAGATAAAACTGAGAACTATGTACCAGTTTTGAATGATGCATAGATGTATGGTAGAAACCAAGAATCCAGAAAAATAGGTGTCTTACCAAAATTAAGACAGTTATAAAATCTCTTATTTTTATCTTATTTTCCACTCACACCATGGCCATACAATTGATTTTTAGAGGTAGTCATCTAGGTGTGGCAGAGACATAGAACGTCTTTTAATCTCTCAGGTGATTCTAATATGGTGATTCTTGGTTAAGAGCAAAAGTCAGCAAACTATGGCAAGCATGCCAAATCCAATCCAGCTCTCATTTTTGACTGCCTGGGAGCTAAAAATGGTTATAAGTTGTAAATGGCTTAAAAAAAAAATCAAAACCAGTATAGGTCATAACACATGAAAATTATATGAAATTCAAATTTCATAAAGTTTGATTGAAACCAAAGCCGGATGGTAAATTTTTATTGATGTGTCAAGAAGTAATTGTTGAGTGACTTCTTCATAGACATACTTAAAATGTTCTTTCTAATATAACTGCATTTTCTAGCAAACTAAAGAGGATAAACTTAGAGATAAAAAATAAAAATAGCAAGGCAATTTCAAGTCATTTCTTCTCTTTTCATCCATTTTTTAAATAAAAGTATTAGTGCATTTTTTTAGTGCTTTAGCTGTTAAGATTGGGAGAGGAGAAATGCTAGGTCAAATTCAGTAATCATTTGCTGATAACGTGAGGTACTACTGGTTTGTGCTTTAAGTTTTATACTGACCAGTATTAATTTACATAACACAGTATTCTCAACTTCATGATGTTAGTTTAGGGATTTAAAGTACTTCTCCATTTCTGTTTTGTTTCCAAATTAAATGTAAAAAAAAAAAAGGATTACTGTGATGAACTTTCTCAAGGAAATACCTGCCTTAAAAACAATGTCATCTCAGATGTTAAAATACATTGCTTTGTGAATCATTTTAAAATTGAAGGGTATTTTTATATTTGTTATTTCATAAAACATTGTTCTTGGGAGAAGAGTTTGATTTCTGTCACTAGACCTACTACCAATTAGTAAGTTAGGCAGTGAAGTTCCCATTATGTACACAGGATTTCTCCAGGTACAGTGGGAGGTACAAAACTAACTCACAAAGACTGCCTCTTTTTGAAAGCTTTACAGGTTACTTATGATACCATGTTGTCCATCCTGCAAAGTGTTTTCGTCTGTATTTTATTCCGGTATCCTTGGTTTTAAGATCTGGACAGAATTCAGCTGACCAAGAAATATATCTTGATTTAGCCCAGCTGATCTTCAGAGACCGTCTTGACCTCATGGTACTCAAGAAGGAATTGATTTAGGTATATAGGCAACTATATTGTTCTAAGCTATATAATATTTTGTAAAACTGATAAATTATAGGTATAATAGTGATTCAGCATTCTTAACAGGGAAACAAAGACTAACAAATCAAGTTTTTTTATCATATTTAAATGAAATCAATCTTTTAAAATATTTCTTTTATTGTACTTTGTTAAACCTGTGAAGGCAGAGCTTTTTATCATTGCAGCCTAATATTTAGAGTATATGTAGATTTTTCAGAAATGAGTTTATACAATTTTTTGATATATATTTAGACTATTACATATTTGCAGAGAATGCTTTTTATTCAGACATTTCCTTGTAGTCCTTGCTTTTTATTTCATTTTGCTGCCTGTTTTGTTCTGTTGTGTTAAAGAAAAAGCCACTTGAGAGTACTGTGTTTACCTATTCAAGGTAAATTAACTTCTGTGAATTAAGTACAAGTAATTAAGTTTGAGATCAGTCTGTTTTCAAATTTGTATGATAGAAAATGGTGAGATTTTAAAATTAGATGATATTTTTGTAATTTGAATCAAATTGGATATGAGCAAATTCATTCTAATTTTTGACATTTTATATAATTATTTCATGTTTTTAGAAATAAATTTAACATGAATTCATTTTCATTATTAAATATATTAATATAATCCTGTGATGTCAACTAAATTGCAAAGAAAGGCATGCAAGAAAATAATATCTTTATCAGATATTCTAAGCAGTGTTTAGAAGTGGCATTTTCTAACATTGGTAATTTTTTTTTTGTTCTTTGATGATTACTGAATATGCAGTGTTAATGACATACAATACTTATATTAGATTTAAAGGTAGATTGTTCTATACCTTGGTCTCCCATAAAATGAAATGTCCAATCCACCTAGGTTTTTAAAAAATATTTTATGAAATATTTTAAATACAGTGGACCCCATTATACCATTCACCTAGATATTTAATAATTGTTAACACTTTTGTCACAATTGCTTTCTCTCTTACCTCCCTCCTTCCTCCCCTTCTCTTCTGTGTGCACACGCTTGCGCACACACACACACAATTTATCATTATTACATTTTGAGGATTAATTAGTTGAGAATAACTTGCAAACATCACACATTTTTATCCCTAAGTATTTCAGACCTTAACATCCTGTCTTACATTGCCATAGTATAGTTAGCAAACTCAAGAAATTTAATATTGATAAAGTTATTTTATCTAATGTAGAATCCAAATTAAAATTTCATCAATTACGTTTTTTGCTACAGTCTGTTTCCAGCCCTCTGCCTCCCTTCAGACCATGATCTGTTCCAGGATCTTTTAGTAGTCTCTTGAGTTTCCTTTAATCTTGAACAGTTTGTCATTTTTTGTTTTTCATGTTATTGATGCTGTTGACATTTTTATGGTGAGTTGCTTTGTAGAATGCCCTTTAATTTGGGCTTGTCGTGAGCATATTCGGGTTATTTACTTATTTATTTATCTGCAGTAATACTATGTAAGTGATAATGTGTTCTCATTGCATCACATCAGGGAGTTCATGTCTCCATTTGCCCTTTTATTGGTGTATCATTTGATTAAGGTGGTTTCACCAGACTTCTCCATATTAAGGGTATGTTTTTTCCTCTGTAAGCAGTCTGTGGAAAACAGGATGTTCACATCATTTCAGATTTGGTATGGTGTGAATATTCTGTTTTCCAGCTATCTGTAACTTAGTGCTTTTAACATCCATTGATGATTTGTGCCTAAATCAGTTACTGCTGTTGTAGTTTAATTCACCAAACTTTGCATGCATGATTATTCTTAAGGACTTAAATTAAAAAAACAATGTTTGCATATGTAAATATAACAATCAAATGCTTTTAAAGTTAAGAATATCTATTAACATGGTATGTGTACTAGTTTCCTGTTGCTGCTGTAACAAATGACCACAAACTTGGTGGCTTAAAACAATAGAAATTTATTGTCATAGTTTTGGAGGCCAGAAGTTCAAAATAAGTATTACTAGGCAAAAATCAAGGTGTTAACAGGGCTGCACTCCTTCTGGACACTCTAGGGGAGGATCTGTTCCTTGCTGCTTCCAGTTCTAATGGCTGTTGGTGTTCCTTGGCTTTTGATTGCATCACTCCAATCTTCAAAAGCAGCATTATCAAATCTCTCTCTGTTCTGTCTTCTCTTCTGTCTCAACTTTCCTTCAGCCTTGCTCTTATAAGGATACATGTAATTGCACTTACTTATTTCTTCCAAATGCTAGATTTCCCCTTATGCAACCCCAAAAGCTCGTTGTGTTTTTGTTTAGATTATCTCATTTTACTGTAACCTCTAAGGATAAGAATTAAACAATTTTGAATGCTGTCATTTTCCTCAACATATTTTAAACAGATATTCTGGGGTAAATGTAAACTCTACCAGTACTTTCTTCTTTTTTGCTTTTGGACTTCCTATTGGATTTAGTGATATAATATGCTTATAAAGGTTGCTTTTTATTAATTATGATTGGGCTTATTACTAAGGGGACTGTCTGAAAATGTTTTTTTCTTAATTGTAGACAAGTGTCAAGTGGGAAATAATGACTGTTTGAATTTTTAGAGATTATGATCTCTTTAAGAACTTATTCTATAGTCTTTGTCTATACATCCTGCATTCCTTACCTTGTTTTGTGTCCAGGTCAAGTAACAATAAAATAGAAATATCCCCAACTCAGGCATTCATCCACCATCTTTTGATACTGCAGTGGAGGAAGAGAATTGCTGAGAGTAGCAGAGAGTGATGGTATGTAAAGGAATGACATGAAACTGACAGGATTAAGAGGTGCCGGGCTTTTAATAATCTGGGCTCTTGGTTGCAAATAGCAGAAATCAGATCCGGAAGAAAATAAAGGAAAGGAAGGACAGGTAGGAGAAGGAAATGGGGAGGGTGGGAGAAGATAAATCTATGTATATATATCTGGCATTAGTATAGCTGGATTATTCTAGATCCATTCTAAAGACCTAAGCATTTAACGCTCTCTCTCTCTTTCATTTCTGCTTTCCTCTGTGCTGGCTTCATTTAGGTTAGCTCTGGTTGGAGAAAAATGGCTTTGGCAGCTTCAAACTTACATGGTCCTTAACACCTATGTCTCATACAGAGACAGTGCCTGTTTTCTGATAATTCTGGTAAAAGCTCTGCAAAATTCTTTTTTTGGCTCAGCTTGGATTATTCCTGATCTAATCAATGAGATCTTATGCTAGAGTTGGTCACCTTTGCATTGGTCACATTTGAATCATATACTTACATCTCTAATCGGGGGGTGAAGATGGATAAATGGGGAGGAGTGATCATCACTCACTAGCACCCAAACTGTACAGAATGATTTTCCAAAAGGGGACACTGCTCTGTTACCAGAGAACGGGAATGAATATTAAAGAAGTAAAATAGTATCTGTTTCAAGGTCAAAATCTAGCACATGTGGCATCTGATGCAGAATCCTGTATTCATTGTCCACGCAATAATTTTTTAATAAAATATGGTTAAATGGTCTTTTAGAAAACTTTAGTGATTCTTTCAGGGCTCTTCTGTCTGTTATTTAAATTTCTCAGGGTAACTAGATGGAAATATTTCAGGATTTCTTTCAACAGTTATTTATCGAATACCTGCCACACTTATTTTATTTGCAGTATCACTTAATCTTTTCCAAGGTTATGTATAATTTTTAAAATAACTTTTATGTATAGAACTAGATTTCAAGACAATTTTAAAGTGATGTTTTTCATATTTTATCTGTCAGCTAATCAGGTTAAAAGATTTATGCGAGCCAAGGAACCCCACGTTATATTTTAAAATATATTTTAACCAAGGATCACAGGCTATCTCCTTACCTTTTATTTATCTAAAGTGCTATGGGATTTTTAATGCCTACGCAAAGCATACAGTAAGCCTCATCTGGAAGACCCATGCACAGCACAGTGCAGCTACTCAATTTATCTACCTTGGAAGGATGAAAGGCTAAGTTGAAAAATCATTTATCAGTTCCACTTCAGTTGTTACATTTTTGCTTCAGAAACATCCTTCATCTCCTGAGTCTCATAATCTTTTGCCTTTGAGGTTGTTTCATAGACATGCTTTCACTCAAATGCCTTCAATTTGAACTTCTTCAAGAGAGGTGCCTATCTCCCAGAAGTTGCCTGCAGGGACTAGTTTACAGCTGTTATTTCAGCTCCTCCCACCTAGCTTGTTGAAGAAAGTTCTTTTACCAAAGGCATTTCTAACAAGAAGCCAGTACTAGTCAGTCATGTGGCAGCTTTTTGAAGACTGAGCACCAAAGCTGGAGTTCCTTAAAAAGAAGATAACAACAACAAAACCAGTAAGAATGTCCAAGACACATTTTAGTCTTTCAAAATGAGCTTCACGTGCCCCTACTTTCAGGTTTTGATTGTGAGTGAATGTATTCCACTAGATTGAGATTACACGTTTGGCTTACATAATAAAAATTCTCGGAAATGTGTTCTTTGGTCATATTCCTTTCAGATTCACAAGCCTAATTGGAATTACTCTCTGTGCTTATATTTCTAGCTAGATTTAAGTTTTCATGAATAGGTAGTGATTCTGTCTGCATGTTCAGGGTTCTGTTTTCCAGTTATATTCTCCTTCCTTTTCTCCAACTTCTTTCACCTTGACTGTATCACTTAAGAAGGTATTCTTTAAATTAATGTTATATTGCTTTTTATTTAAGTTCCATCTCCTTAACTATACTGAACCTCTCAGAGTCAGGAACTCTGTGCCCTGTGTTTATTTCGTGTTTTAACACAAAGCTCAGTATTATTTGGGAATATGATATTTAGTAAAATAATTCATAGCATCCAAGTATGATGGCAGACACAAAGATAAATAAGATATAGTTCCTGCCTTTAAGGAACTTTTTAACCTTATAGAAGAGATAGGATATGCATACCAGTTCAATATAAAAGAATCATCAAAGCATGAGCAATCACTTTCTCCTCAGGAAACCAGGGCAGGCGTCATGAAAGAGTTGGTATTTGAGACAGCATCAGATTATGGGGATGTTTTAATTTAATCATTGATTTGCTGGATTATAGCATTCTGGCAGAGACATTTAAAGGGAAATAATTGTGGTCATCACCCATCATGTGTGTAATTTTGGGGGTTTAACGAAAGCTTTTTCACATTAATTTCTCATTTGTGCTTTATAATCTTATGAGTCTATAGAGATTATATTTATTACTAACATAAAATTCTTACTTATTTAACTTTCAGAGTTTATTTTGTTTTCTGGTTGCCTTGATCATCAGAAAACAGCGTGATCACTCTTGACTACTTCTGCCATAGTCTTTTGTTCTTGAGATTAGTCCTCTAGAAGAAAGAGATTATTTCTTGTTCTAGTATCTGCATTGAAAAGTCAGTACTGATCTTGTCCTCCTTAACCAGATTTGTCTGTGACCTTATAATACTGTTCTACCATTATTTTTGTGAAAAAAAGGGGGGAGGATGAAGTAGGAACTTTTACCTGTTCGTTTGAAGCATTCTTGAGTTTTTTAAGTATCTCTTACCTGTTCATACATTTCTATGAGGTGTTTCTGGACAATATACCTGTTAAGATCATGTAAAATGTTTAGATTGTGCTATACTTTGCTAAATAATTTTTCTTTTCTTTCACAGAAGTATATTTTAATTATTTGGCTCCTTTTTTCTTTGTGTTCATGTGGTCTGTGAAGAGTAGGGAAAATGGAAGAGGAAATCTTAGCTTAGTGAAATAAGCATTGTTTTCATTACCAGAAAACTGCTTAATGATAAACTTTACCTTAACCACCTGATATCTACCTGTTTTTAAAATGGTTTTTATCGAAGGCAAAATTTGGTTTTGATTTTGCCCAAATCAAATTTCATTCTTTTGCTATTATTCAGAAGCCTGTGTCTCACCTGATTGAGCATTCCAACTATTTCACTCAGTGCTTCAAATCATCAAAATCCCATTTGCCCCACTGCGGGGTTGGCATAAGAATGAATGTGATGGCAGCAATCAACATTATGACTGCAGTGAAGACTTGAAAAGGAAATAGCTGCCTCATTCATATCTAGCGCTTTCCCTGCCCCCCACCCACAGTTATATCATTAGTAAGTAGTAATTGGGAAAACAAAAGCAGGAGAAGCTGCTTTTTATAACTAATTATTAAATTATTTTTATTCATCCTTTACCAGGTTGAAAAGTAAGCAAATTTAGTGGTTATTTTCCATTGTTTCTTCCATGTGACAGGGTTCTTTTTATAGTTGTGGTTAATTTCGCTTTTAAACTTTAGGAACAACAACAAATTGGAGAAGTCAGTGTTATACATAGATTAAAAGAAATTCATTATTAATTAGGAAAAGCCAAAGGACTTACGAGTCCACCCTTACTCAGATTTAGGCATAATATTTCCTAGTTAATAGATCACTGTGTTATTACATGCACTGCAGGACTTACCTCATTTGAATTTAAAAATAATTATTTAATGTCCTGGGTTTCAATTCTTATTAAAAAAGAACATTATCTGAGTATTTATATAAACCAAAGCAGCCATTCTTGGCAATCACCAGTGTTTATTACTTCTTGTAATTACGACTTTTATAAATACTTTTCTTTTTGTTATAATTAGATTCTTACTGTAATGCCTTTGCTCTTTGCCCTGTGATGTTGCTTTGTTGGTTTGTTCATCTACCTTGTAGACCTTGATGACCCTCATGTTCTAGTCCTTTGCCTTTTTACTAGGCTGAACCAGAAGAAAGCACTTGGTTGCTAGCAAAAGAGCTGAACAAAGGCAGAAAGGGAGGGTTTTAAGCATGAGATACTGCCATAGAAAACAGCAAATATATTTCAGCTCGGTCTATGAAAACCAGCTTCTGTAAGGCTAGGCACTGTCATTTTTATTATTGGCCATGCATTAGCCTCTGTACACTTGAAAAAGTTAAATTTCATCACAGGAAGATTTGACAGAATTGGCCTGTTTGAACCCTTTAAAGTTGGGGAAGTTGGTTTTCTACGTCATATAACCATAATGGGGGCTTTTAACTGCATGTGCTTCATCTGTACATTTAGTTCAGGGTGAGATTTATTCATAGAGCTTTTAAGTAAAGACTTTTTATTTTTACTGTTTTTTCTTTTAATATCAATATTGAAGGAAAATATATGAGAACCATTAAAACATGATCGGTAGACATTAAAATAAAGAGGAAAACATTTGATAATTTCTTTGAGTACCAAAGCAGAAAGAGATGTACACCATATTTAAGTACATTACTGACATTATGGAATGGTAGTAGTGAGTTTTTCAGTACTCTTTTTAAGATTGAAGGAACTGGCAGGTTTAAACTAATAATTGCTTACAAATATAAGCTGTCCAGATATTTATATAGTGAAAGGATATATTAAAAGCCAATTATTAGAATAACGGTAAACACTATACTTATATTTAAATTTTTGTATCATTTGAAGACAGTAAGTTGCTGGTGAAGTTATGGTGTCTTAAGATCATTAATATGTCTTCAGTATACATGTGAGTCTATAAATGTTACTGGTTGTATATAAGTGACTCATTATGTAAAGAAAACAAATGTAGAAAAATCTTTTAAAACTCTTCTTACCTTTTTCCATGATTGGGTTTTTGTTTTATTTTTGTTTTTGAAGGCCAGTCCAGGCCCTGATTGCTTTCTCGTAATAAAGTAATTCATTATATTTTTTGTTTCAGATTGTTACAAATTTAATCTTGTTTCCAAGAATATTAAATTTCTGTATTTAAAGGTGTGTGTACCATTTAAGTATTGTTAGGGAGTTTGTTTTGTACAAGTTAAATTAGGGCAATTACCCAAGTTCTAACTATGTTAACCTGATTTTTAAGTTAGTTGTGTTAAAAGACAGATAAATAAAATGGCATTTGTACCTACTAATAATGGTTTACAGAAGAATTATTTAAAGTGTTATATAAAGGTCAGATAAAGTACTGATGTTTTACAAGGTTTGTGAATAAAAAATATTTTAAATTATTATTGTGTCGAGAATAAACCAAAGGATAATATGTTTTACATTTACCAAATAAATAATTTAAAACAGTCTCTACACTGGGGGGAAAATAAAACTATATCCCATATTCACGATTCACGAAAATAAAGGACAAGAAGCTGTAGGAGTAGCAAAGGTAGGGATTAGGATGGGTAGATAACATAATTTCTTCTATTTAGATGGAATTGAACAAGATTGGTGTTTCTTGTTAACAGGCTCTCATTTTTTTTGTTTAATATTTTTAAGAAATAGCAAACCAACTAGGATTAAACACGTTTAATATAAAATGAAATGTTTGTTGATGCAAATAGCCAATAGATATATATTCATCAACAATTTAGGTATGTTTTCAGATTTTTAATATTAATACTGTTATAGAAATACTGCAGTTATAAAATCATGTAAAATTTCACATTTTAAAAACAACCAATTTATTTACTAGAATAATTTCTGAAATTTAAGCTTCTTAACACATTTAGACTTCTCATTCATTTTATTAAAGAATTTATACACATAATAATTATATATACATGACAGTAACGTATATGGATTAAAGATGTTTTACTTGTTTTTGATTTTAAGGTTCATTTAGGAATTTTGATTCTAAATATGCCAAGTGTTTAGCTGTTTAGTTATGTTCCAGTGACAGCTAAAATTTCTACGGTACAACTGAGTGTTTGGTATGGTATGGGCCTGGCTAATGAGCGTATAACAAAATCCTGTAAATGGAAAGCTATTTCTGACTTAAACTCTTGATTCTTTTACATTAGTGCTAGTAAAATTGATGTATTCTTAGTTCCAAGTAGTGGTATTTTATAATGCCATAGCAAAAGCATGGTTGGAAATGAGAAGTGCTGTCTCTTAGAAGTTCTCTCATATTTCAGCTAAAACATACTCAGCAAAAAAAGATATGTAAATTAAAAGAAAATCTCCAATTTCCTATTCTGAGTAAAGCTTTGATTTTTGCTGATTCAGGAAGTAAGGTTGACATTGGAGCTTCTCATTTCATCTGGAATAATCACTTTTTCCTTTTGAAAAGTCTTTCATTTTAGCAGCAATATCTTCTAAAACAGTCCATTTTGCATGGATGAACCTGTTTTTCTCTAGATAACACAGAAAATACAACTATCATAAACGGTAACCTGCTTTCTATAGTATTGCTTTCCTGGGTGCTCAGTGAGATACTAAAGTGCCAGGCTGTTCATTCTGGAGATTTCACTGATTTTTTTAGCTACATCCCTACTCCCACCCCCCAAATAACAACCCCAACAGAAGAATTTTATAACTTCCAAATTGACTTGGGCAATAAAATATTTAACCCCAGGGTTAGATAAATAAGATGCTGACTACCTGATGAAGGTGGTTAATATCAATAGAGCCTCTCCTAAGCCACTGGCTCATCAGCTTAGGATCATTCAGAATATATAATTCCAGTTTTTTAAACATGGCACTGCTTTTTTTTCTGTTAAAGTAGATGTTGGATTATTATCTTACTGATTCGGATATTTTCTCAGATTTTTCTAGTAGAATTTTTTTCTCCCATGTATTAAGATGTGCTTAAAATCCGAATAAATAATAATGAACTTGCTTTTGTTATGGGGTATCCACCTCCATTCCAAATATTTGGTAGCTAAAATAAGAAAAGGTTAAACTGCTTATTTGTTTAAATTAGTATTAGGCAAAATGATTAGCATTTAAAAATACATTCTGGTGTAACATACATATAATTCATTAAAATGTCCAAAGAAAGATCAAATTCTGTATTGGTTGGATTTCTGCCAAATGATGCTAAAAGCAAATTGAGTTTTTCTTTAGCATCTACAGTAAATGGAAATGTATATGTGATGTTTTTACTATTTACTAGAGAGTTATAAATAGATACATTGTGTTTCAGGTATACAGTTTCTGTACTGTATATATTGGGGGTATTTTCTTGCTTCCCACGGTACTTGACAGTACTCTCAAAGGAGTACATGCATGCTTATTTTATTGTAGACACAATATATATTTTTTCTTGCTATTTGACTGTAAGTGCTCTGTTATACAAAGTACTTACATGAAATATTGTGTTCTATGTGCTCAGTGCTTTTTAAACTTCCTGAGAGCACCTTCTTTTGTGTTAATGCAATAAAGCCAAAATGACAGTATAACATAGTGAGGCACTTATTAAAAACATGTTCTAATTGTTGCAGAGATATTAATGGAAATCTAGAGCTTGCTGCCTCGAGTTATTTCAAATTGTGTATTTTATATTTACAGTTTACATTTACATATTAATTTTATCTATTAAGAATTGCTTTCAAATTAAAAGATTTACATATGCTTAAACAAAAGCATAAAATTAGATTTCAACTCCAAAAACCAGTTTATTGTGTCAGCACACTAAATGATTTTGCATTAAGGAAAGCCAGATTCAGTGACGGGTTTGGCCCTCACACTTGAAAATACCATGAAGGAAAATCATGGGAGTCATATGTGTGTATCTATTGTATAAAAAACCATTTATTTTTAAGAGGTAAAATGCTCAAATTATTATGATTACCATTTAAGCTTTTCAGCCAAACAGAATGGAGAATTATGGTGGGAAATTTTGGATTATTTCTGAGAGAAGTTCGTTACATATAAATAATACAGCCTTTAAATGTATTGATGAGTAATCCATTTGAAATTTATATATATTAATTTTCATCTTGAAGTCATAGGTCTACCTCAAAAAATGTAAACATATTGTGAGAACAGAATTTAAGGTTTTAGTATGGCCTTCCTTTGAAAATTCTAAACCTTTGTGTAAGATTGGCAGATCATCTGACCAGTCTCACCCTATGAAATTATTTTAGCATTGTATGTTGCTGGCTATAAGTGCTTTGGAAACTCTTTAATCCAACTAATTCTTTTTTGGCAAAGAGCACTTTTTTAAAAGGGCTTATTTTAAAGGGGACGTCAGCATTGCTTCCTCCTTTGCTCAGTTTTTAAAACTTCACCATTTTATCTTTCATTGGTACATAAATTATAAGTGCCATAGAAAACACGGTGCACCTTTCAAGATCCATGCTTTCACAGTTAAAACTGAGTTTATATACACACATACTGCCTACTTTTAAAGCCATGGAATAGCTATTCAGACTGCATTGTGGACTTTGCTAGAGGAGTTAGCTTGCTTTCTTTTCAGACATGGTTGATTGGAAAACAACAACAACAAAAAAATTGTCCAGACTGGCTACTGAAATGCTTTTCAGTCTTTACTGTACAACTATATCAGCAAAGTGTTGGTCAAAGTTCAAATGGAAACATTAACAAGTCTAGCTAGGCTTACAGTGTTTTCATTAGTTAATGCACAGAGAGAATCATACAATAGACTGGATTTTCTCATAGTGTGAACATTTGTCATAAAATTGTCTGATGTAAGGACATGCCTATAGAGTGTGTCTTGTGTGTCTAAACTTTCTGTCCTGCACATCTTGACTGTCATTGAATTCATTTTGTAATCTATTAACCAATAAGAATTTACCTTGAATTTAGCATTTTTAGGTATGCCTATTGTCTGCCATATGGTCGCTGCTCAGCTTGACTTACAATCATAGTCTTTTTGTTTCTTATACTAGCATTTTGCAAAGATAGCCTGAACTTCTTCGTGTAGTACAGGTCGCGTATACTTGTGGAGTGACTTATAAGGAAGCAAACTTCCATTGTGCTGGAATGTCTTCGTAAAAAAACTACTACTGCGCATTGATTTTCAAAAGATGCATTTATTTGGAACCCCCACTTTATTTTAGGCAGAGTGGCTTCTTTAAAAAGTAGCTCAATTTATAAATGAGTATTTAATAAAAAGATTACTTTTAAAAAAGCTGATCAATATGAGTTCTTTAAATAGGTTCTTAATGTAATTAAACCCAATTTGATTTATAATAAACTTCTCGAAGAGGGAAGAAGACATTTAATCTTCATGTATTAATAGGTGATGAATGATAGTGAATTATTTTTGCCAGGAATGTTTTCCTTTGTAAAACCTAACTAATCTTATCATTTTCACTTTTCTCTTTTCTTTTAAAAAAAAGTGTGACAGAAGTTTTCCTCGGCTTGTTAACTGTGACTGCCATGAGTTCTGCCATGATTATCAGTGAGGGCCACCGTTTGTTTTTTTTCACATATATTCACTATGGAATAGAATCCGCAGTTGGATTTTTCTGTTTTTCTTTTAGTGAATAGTGAAGAATGGAGGTAAAACATTTGTTCCATTGAATAATTTATAATAGCTAATTTCCTTGTAAGAACTCACCAAAAGCATAATAGATATATCTCTCTCAGGAAAAAGTTGTCTATAAAGTGAATCAAACTCTATTTTGATACGTCAAATTGGTATATCAAATTCTTGGTATATCAAACCCTATTTTCCCAATTACTTCACAATATAAACTTGGGGAGGCATTATTCCAAAAAACAAATTGGCTTTTAAGACAAAAAAAGAAAAAGAAAAAAAACCCCAAAACTAAGATCTTTAGAAGAAACACTTCCACACATAACAATACTGAATGCAAGGTAGAAAAATTTGTTTTCTATTTGGCACAGTAATTTAAATATAAATATAAGCAACATAGTTAAATAAATCTGGTCTTCAGATCCTCATCCTCACCTTGAAATGCTCTAACAGGATACATTTCTCTTTCATGTTCAGTATTTTACATACTAATATTTTAGATAAATAGGAATTTTTAGGAATTGGAGTGAAATAAGCAAAAGAGAGGATTTGACATGTAAATAGTTGAAACAATAGTTTAAAATACAATAGTAAATTATTAAATAAGCAGATAATTTCTTAGAAGACATAACAGTAAGCCAAATTCAGTTGAACAAATTAATGCTGAGCACCTACTGGTGCAGTGGACACTGTTAAGCTCTGATACTACCTTCAAGTAGCTAGCTCATTTCTTGACAGGGAGTTCAATACATAAATGGGTATTCACAATACAAAGATGTAAGTGCCTTGATATATGTAAATACAAGGTATCATGGGGGCACATAGGAAGAATTTCTAATTCAGTTTTAGGAGATTCCTGGAAGAAAACTGAAGCAAGATCTGAGGAATAAATAAAAAGTAAGTTAAACAGAGGTGGACATGGAATGGAGAGAGAGCAGTTTTAGGGAACAGCAAATATATAGCCCAACTGCTATTGGTTTGTCAAAGGTTTATGTAAAATTAGATGTGGCTGGGGCATAGGTTGTGAAGATGATGGAAAATAGTGAGTGCTTGGTCTAGAGTGGTAAATTAGGACCAGATTATGAAGGGCCTTATAAGTGTGGTCAGAAAACTTAGGGATTTCTAGAAGGGGTTTTTAGATTGTGACATGGTCCAATTTGCCATGAGGAAAGTGAATTTGGCAGAAGTGTGCAGAAAAACAGAAAGTAGGGCAGGCGAGAGTAAGATCAGATGTAAAGAGACTGGTAGCTTTTGAGAATAGGTGAGAGGTAATGAAACCATTCTTCTAGATACTAGAGGAGCATCACATTTGAGAAAGGCAAGAATAAAAGTACAGTGGTAGAAATTGTGCTTTATACAGAATCAGGAGATGTAAAATGTTATTTTGGCTCTGTTGCTCATGCGCCATATGATAATGTAAGGTGATGATAATGTAATATCACTTACTCTCTCAAGTACCTAGTTTCTTCGTCTTTGGCATCAACATAAAACATTTTTGTGCCCAATTTATTGCATTTCTGTGGCCATGTAGAAGACTGATGTTAATATATGATGAAATATTTACCACACTATACAAATATAGAATATTATTTAATGTAACGGAGAGTACATTTATTAAGTACATTGTCGTGGTGTTACAAAACTAATGTAGTGAACTCTGGACCAATGTGGACCATCATTTGGGGCAGGCAAGTAATTTGTTACAGTGACCCTTTTGCTATAATGCTGTTTTTTAATAATAAAATTTGATCTAATTCCTTTGTTAGTGTTTTAAGAAGAAGGTAGGGAAAAGATCTACCTATTCTGTACTAGACACTGTATTTTATATCTATTTTATTTACTTATATGTACTTTATGTATGATAAAGTTTTTTAGCTCACTTAATTCTTTACACCTCATTTCACAACCTTGTGATGGTAGGTAGGTACTTTTGTGGCTTTTTTCCAATTAAGAAAATAAGTAATGTCAGATAACTTTCTCAAAGTCTTATTGCTCACTGTTGAGTGTCAAATGAAAATTTTGAAAAGGGACCCACATTAAGAGAAGTGAGCAGAAAAACATCCCCATGAAGGAGAGGTGACATTTCTGATTTAAGTATACTTAGGAATTAAAACATTTCAAATTTACTCAATTTATTGGAAACTTGAATGTCTGTTTTGTGCCTGACTCTGTTCTAGGTGCAGTAGTATCTATACCAATATGTTGTTTTATTTCTGAAAATTATTCCCAAGGTAGCAGTTAAGGGCATTAAGACGTTAGAGGCATTGGCCTAATTTTGATTAAAAAAATAAGGTTGGAAACAAAACATTTTATATTTTCTTCATTATTTCACTTGACAGAAAGAAAGTCATAGGGCTGAGGAATACTGCAATTTTATGAGAAAACAAAAACTTGTTTCTCAACTCTTTTCTCTAGGTATGAATCTATGAAGGAGTAGTGTTTACTGTTCTGATCTACATAAGCCAACAGAAATGATAGAATATATTTGTAATGTTTTAAATCTTAAGATACAGGTTTTACACATTTTTTCATATAATTCTCACAGTTCTTAGAGGACGTAGTCAGTTTTATGTTTGAGGAAATGGGTTCCACAAGGTGAAGTTTCAGATCTAGAGCTTTTCCTATCATACCATGCTGTCTTTAGATGTGCAGTCATTTTACAAATTAAAATAATTTAAAATTAAAATAATATTCCTGCAGCTTTTTTATTTTCCTACCTGGAGTGTTTTGATAGAGATTCCCATATTGTTTGGGAAGTTAACCAGATGTCTTTTTGTACTCTCAGACTTTGCAACTGCAGTTAATCCAGATTTCCCACCCAATAACAGTGTCGAGGAACAAGGGCTCTCTGGTTAGTGGAACCTTTTCAAGGACTTTAGGCATATGGAGGGAATGTTCAGTGAAAGGGAGGGAGGAAACAGCCCTTTACTGGATACCTGCTGCATAATAATTACACAGTCAGATGCCTTCCTTCATGTGACTCCACCAAGACACCACGATGGGAACAGGCTTGTTATAATTCAAGTAAAAGCTTGCTGTTACGTATAACCATGTACTGAATGCTTTTCAAATTTTATTGCTTTGGCTTTTGTTCATATTTCTCTACCTGGAATTCTTTGCCTCATTTCAATCTGCCAGAATTCAACCAGCCTTCAAAACTAGCTCAACTGATACCTCCTTTGTAAATGCTTTCTCTACTTCAGCTAGTAATGATCTAAATTTTTATAGCAGTTTATAATATTCTTAATGCAGATGACACTTGTAACTTTATTATAGTTATTTATGTATATGTTATACCTCCTATAGTTTCTTTGTTAAAGAACATAGTCTACCCAGAACTTTGTATATTATCCTTTCCCTTAGATTTCTTGGTCAGTTCCTTCTACTAAAGTCCCTGTCCCCAATCTCTTATAAATCTGCCTTTTGTGGGGAGGGTGTTCGGAGAGAAACAGAAAGATTGTCACACCAACAGAATTTCTGCTTCTTGTGGGCTGTGGTTAATGTAAGTGTTCTATGACATGGCCTTTTGGGGGGAGCATGGCCAGACTTATATTGGGATTATGGCAAGGTTCTTACTATTCGATTTTAGCCAAATTATTTTCATAACTTTGGATTATATAGCTAATAAGTAGTGGAGCCATTTTTTACCTCCAGTGTTTACTTGGATTAATTCTCTGAGTGTTTTGGATAGAATGTAAGAATCAGAGGTTCAAAAAGAAATTTGTTACAGATTTTTGAGAAACAACTTTGTAAGTACAGTCTATTACATGTACTTTTGCTCTGGTTCTACATAGCCAAATTAAATTGTTAAAACTTTTATCATAGCCAAGTTAATTTTTAAAACACTGCCTGCATGCATTTTCCCGTACTCTTAAAAATCTTAAGTGAGTCACTGTTGCCTAAAGAATAAATTTTATATCTGATTTGTTTAATCCCTGAGTACTTCTCTATACTCTAGTTAGACTATTCACTAGTTTACTTTCCACTCATCTAGATTGTTCTTCCCCGTTCCTTCTCTAGTTAACTGAGTTCTGTTCTTCTTTCAGGTTCTGTTGAACACCTCAACTCCCACTCCCAGTTTTTCTGTTCACTGAGCTCATGTAACTTTTATGTTATATGTGCTTTTTTTTTTTCTTATTGTTTCTGACTTTTTATGTTTCTAAAACCTAGTGCCGCTTCTGTAGTACAAAGCTTCAGTGATGGAGCCATGTTTTACTCTGCCTCTCCAGGGCACATAGAAAGCAAGTGCTCATTAAGAACCAACTGCAATAATGAGGAGCAGGAGGATTGTGGGTTTCCTTTCTTTTGCCTATCTGAACATTTGCAACTTGACCTAGATATTGGACTGCCTGAGTGGCTTGTTTCTTTCCTACACTTTACCAGAAGACTGCCCTGACAAATGTGATAGGGCGAGGAGAGCAGTCTGTGGACCTTTGAGCCAGGTTGGTACTAGGATCCCATTGATTGTAGTAATGGTAGTATGTTGGGTATCTTGGTAGTGGAAACTATTGGGGACATCAAAGGACCTTAGAAAGGGAAAGTGGTATCCTCCTTTTCAGTATAGTACCTGAATCTTGCTCTGGAGCACATTACTGATCATTCTCTACCCGCGACTTTATCCCCTGTACCAAGCATACAATTTACCTTGTTCTCTATAGGAACCAATTCCCATGCCCAATAAACCAGAAATTCTAGCAATAAGAAGTTATTCCCAGCAGAGTAGGAATATTTTTATCTATAGGTTTTTGATTATCAGCTTACATGCCATCCTTTACTCATATGATTGATAAAACATTATTTTTTTGTAGCTTTCTTTGACTGCAGTATAGTCAAGGACATGTAGAATATGGGCTTGCTAGGTTTACCAAGTCCTGTTCCTTCTGAAGGAAAAATAATTGCTCCACCCACTCTTCTGCTTAACTCCTGGAGACAGCATGGTGTTATCAGAGAATCTTGGGCTTTGGATACAGGCAGACAGATTCAGATTTCTACTCTTCTAACAGTGCGGCCTTATTAAGGTTACTTATCCTCAGAGTTAACTAGACTTTTCATTTTAAAAATTCTTTCCTTATAGTGCTATTGTGAAGATTAAATAAGTTCTGTGAAAGAATCCGGTACAGTGTTTAGTACAAAATAGTTCCTCAGTATATGTGGCTTCCCTAGGGTGACCAACTTGTCCCTGTTTGTCCAGGACCTTCCCAGTTTTATCAGTGAAAGTCTCACATGTCCTAGGAACCTTCCCCACTCCTAACCCCTGACACTACCTCCCTCTCACACCCATCTCTCTCACACCCATTTGATGTTTCTAGGCTTATTGGCCATTCTTTGAATAAGTGAAGTCAAGTTTTACTTTATAGTGGATCTGAATAAAGTTCCTTAGGTTGTATGTGTGTGTGTGTTTGTTTCATGGTGTTATGACGTTGCATTATTCAATTGCTTTGTTGATTGAGCCAACCAGACCCTTTATTTATTGGTTGGCCCAACCTGGAGGGTAGGGAAGCTTATGAGTTGGTAAAGATTGAAAGTGGTGATTTTGATCTGCACCCCCATGGATGGATTCTGACAGCTTTAAGGAATTGTACATCATATTCACAAGCCTCCATCTGCCTAGAAATTTTAGAATTATTTCTTCATATTAAAGTATTTCATCATGTGAAACGAGTACTTTTAGATTGAAGGTCTCTCAGCCTAAACATGATAATTTACAAAATTATTCTTTGTAGACTGTTGTAATTTTCCACCTTTATTTAAATACTGATTTAAATATTTGAATAACTATTCTAATGTCAGTTTAATGCATTTAACAAGCAAAGCTACCTTGTTTTCTAATGAGAATAAATTACAATTACGATTTATTTACATTTTCTCTTTGTTTCTAATTTTTGCTCCATCTTTCCTGTCTTCAACTCTTAAGTTTTTCTTTTTAATTAAAAAAATCAAATAGAAAACAAATATCTGGTGTTTTTGTCAATGTCATGGCCCTATGTCAAGATGTTGAAAGGTATCTCTCCAAATTATTGTTCTGCTATAGTTACTTCTTTCAAAGAAGGCCTCTTGTATAGCTATTTGTTGAATTGTGTACCTACTGAATTAGTCAAAGCTCTAGCTAAAACTATTTTTTTCTTTGCCTCTCCCCTCCCCCCAAACTTGCTTTTGTTATGTATTGGCTTGCTAATCCTTGTGTTGAGCAGTATCAGACATCACCTTTCTTGGGGGCAGTTAGTCCACTCTTCCGCTTTCTTTGTCAAAGGGCTCCCTTAATAGGAGAAGTCAACAGGGAGGACAAAAAGGATTGAAAGTTGTATTTAATCAGGGTCAGAGAGGTGGTGTTCAGAGTGACGGGCCCACAGGCAGGCTGGCCTTTTATGCTTGCCGACGCAGATGGTCCCAGAGCATTCAGCTAAGTGAAGAGAAAGCTGCCCAGTGAAAGCTATTGTAGGGTAGCATCGTTACAGTTGAGAAAGGTTGCCAGGGGTAACTAGAGAGTATCACCAGTATCGTGTGATCACTAGTCTGTGCCATTGAAAATCTTAGACTGAGGATTGTATTGGGTCCCTTGGCATCTTGATGTTCATATGTAAGCAGTATTAGCTTACATTAGTGTTTTTAATTTAATTTTTCTGTTTCCTCTCTTTGTTCTTGCCTTGCCTTTTTTAGTACATAAAATGTAGATTTATTTATATTTGTTATTTTAACAAACCTTCTAAAAGCATATAGTTATTTAATATGTTTATTATAATTTGTTAAAAATTGCGCCAAATAGTTTAAAATTTTGCAAGTATATTGGATTTATGAAAATAGGAACTAATGTTTTTCATTTGAAGAACTTTAAGTTGATTTTCTATTGCTCTCAAACTACCCCACTATATCCAAGGTGGATAGGTTTTTATTTTCTCTATGTGGTTTTAAGAAACTTATAAAAGAATATGTTGAGTTATTTATCTAAAAACAGGAGCTATGACTTTGAGTGAAAAGTTGTAACCAAGAGTCCCAGATATTTATGAAATTTATCTTTAATTTTTTGCCAAAGGCAGAAGTTAAAATATGCGTACCGAATGAGCCAGAGCCAAGTAGTGAAACAATCATTGGTCTTAATTTAATATACTCTGAATATGATTTTAATAGTCAATTTTGGAATTTTTAAATTTTACCCTTTCTTGTCATCTGAATACTTTTAAGAAATTACTTATAGTCACATGCAAAATGTAAAACCAATAGTCTTCTGCATTGACTAGAGGAAAATGCATAGAGATTTCTGTTTAGTGTAAAAGTGAAATTTGAAGTGTATCTAAAATTAAGATGAAGTGGTAATAGCCTTGCAAAGTTTTAATTTAGATTACTAGTCAACCCAAAGTAAGTTAGCCTTATGCTAGCCAGATCTAATTTTGGCTTAATATCGCTTACCTTCCTGTTGGTATAACATTGAGTGAGACAAACCTAATACCATATTGTAATATGAACATTGGTGTTTGAGAGCTAATAATCATCAATAAAATTATTTTGTGTAAAAGGTAACATTGTTTTTAATTAGTCTGTAACAAGTGGAGTCAGAGTTATAGAAAAATCTCAAGTTGATATTAACATGAGCTAGTTTCGTTTTTCATATTAAAATATGGCTGAGTCATTTTTATTCTAGACAATTTATAGTTACTTTTATAAGTAAAAGCATTTGTCACAAAAAAAATGAGTGAATCTGGTGAAATTTAGAAATTTAGACTAAGCATTCCAATGTCCAAGTTTCAGTATTCCAGGAAGTCCACAGATGGGTGACAAAGCACTTCATTAGTAATTTCAGCTATTATATTCTTAAAAATCAACAATGTGATTTCCCTTTATTTCCTGAAAAACAAGTGAAAATTAGCAACTAGTTTGTGCTGTCTTTTTATTATCAGAGTTGGTGTTTTGTTTTAAAGAATGACTTTGAGTCTAATGAAAAAAATGATGTCTGTTAGTTTGTATCACCTATAGTTCATGATGGCTTTCCAGGATTTATGAATAAAGATGGCAGTGTCAAAGCAAATTTTAATTATATTGCTGCTTTAATGAACCTTGGTGAGTCAGACATTAATGTTATTGCAGTTTATTGCTGTTGTTTTTATTCTATTGATCAGTTTTTTAATTCTTTATATACATGATGCAGATTTGTCTAAATGAGGTAAACTGAATGAGCTTGAAGAATAAAAGAGAATGAATTTTAAATATACATTCCGTGTATTTTCATTTAAACTGACCATGTGATATGAACGTCTATATAGTTGGACTAGTGGGATTGACATCAAAGATTTACATTAAACTCCAACAGAGATTTCTTATTACTTTGGTCTCTGAATCATGAATCATGGCAGGTGACATGAATATGAAAGGAAATATAAAATAAGTATCTTTTGGTAATCTCAGCAAAGATTAAAAAACAAAATTGCTTTTAAGATTCACAGGTACAGCCATAAATATCCTACTTCCATGATACAGCTTAAAGTTGGCTTTTTAAAGGCAAACTGTTTATGAAGTTAAACTATTTATCTATATATTTTTAAAAGTGTGAATTGAGTTATTGTATGTCCATTTACATGTTTTTGACTGGAAATCAGGGGCCAGAAACTGGCAAGCTTATTTAATCTGAACAGTTTCATACCAACTACTATACATAATAGATACTCAAATGCTTGCTGGATAAATAATTTTTTGATTTGCCCTGGCCATTATAGCTCAGTTTGTCGGAGTGTCATCCCAGGGTTTAATTCCTGGTGAGGGCACATACCCAGGCTATGGGTTCTATCCCTGGTCAGGGCACATAAGAGAAGGCAACCAATCGATGTTCCTCGCCTCCTCCCTCCCTCTCTAAAAATAAAAGAAAAGAAAAATGAAAAAGAAACTTTGGTTTAAGAGAATAATTTTGAAAGTTGGCTGACATAGTTAAGTTAAAAGGGTTGTGTTTAATGGGAAATTACTGCTTTTGCAGTCAAGGTAAAAGAATTGTGAAATTTAAAAATGCTTTTAACATTTTGTTTGTTTTAATGTTATCTGGGAAAATTCAGAAGACTCTGGAATTTTGAGGATCCCAGGTTCACTATTATGAATATCAGTTGTTTGTTTGTTTGTTTTTAATGGGAATGGAAGAGAGAATGATCATGACTAGAGAGTTTTAAATGATAGAATCTAAGGTAAAAGCAGTAAAAGGAGTCAAAGGTTTGGGGTTAAACCCATTAATATATGTGTTTATTATCTATAAAAAGATGCTAATATCTACCTATTTCAAGATTTAGTGTATACTTGAAATTAGATAAATGACTTGAAAGTACTTCTAAAACTGTAAACAATGGTATACAAATGAATGTTGGCTCTAATATTGGTGATTACTCACACTGTGGCTACTGCTGCTCTGTAACTAGTGTCTAAACAACCTGTTGGTGGATTTATAGTTTGATATTTGCCAACATTGGGTGTTTGAATTCAGCTATGTCAGGAAAACGAGATTATAAGTAATTGAATAGATATTAATGGATGAACATGGTAGTAGTACTCTGTTCAGCTCTTTGGGAATCCGTATTGGTTACATATCATATGGATTTAACTATTTGACTTGATTTACTTTATCAGAATGGTTGGTTCTGTTCAATATAATGCAAGTAATGGAAGACAATGAGTGAGCTTCTTTGCTTAGCCAAATATTCTTAACGGTGATGAGGAAAAGATCCTGAGATCTTTGTAAAATCCTAAGTTAAGATATACCACTGTAACGTATGTATTTTTTATATTTTCTTATAACATACTTTCTTACTTAATTCCACATGACATATATTCTCTTCCAGCAAATTTTAATTGACCTGTTCAGATCAACTCTAGCAGGTGATTTTTTAGTAAGGGATATGTTTTTTATGAAGAAGCAACATTTTATATGATAAAACATGGTAAGGTGCAAATACTGATTAAGTTAACTCAGTCGCTTTCGAGCAGCAGCCTTGTCAAACATGCCACTCAGATTCATGAGTGCAGAATTTAGAAATTATTATAGGTCATAGATCTTTGTTTTTCTTCCCAAATTTTAAAAACATTAAGTACCTATTGGCTTTATATACTCTTTCTTTGTATTAGCCAATGGCCTACCACAGTGGTTCTTAAAGTGTGGTCTGTGGACCTCTGGGAGCCCCTGAGTCCTTTCAGAGGGTCTTTGAGGTCAAATCTATCTTCATAATAATACTAAGAAGTTATTTGCATTTTTTACTATGTTGATATTTGCACTGATGGTGCAAAAGCAGTGATGAGTAAAATTGCTAGCTCCTTAGCACGAATCAAGGCAATTGCACTAAACCATAATAAATTATATTCTTCATTTCTACACATCCATAGCCTTTTTTTTTTTAAAGGCTAGTTTCACTTAAGAATGTTCTTGATGAATGAATAAAAAGAATTTTATTAAATCTGAATGCTTTGGTACATGTCTTCTAAATATTCTGTATGATGAAATGGAAAGTGCACACACCGAGTATATCAATGAACCAGTATTTTCCATGTGACCAATGCATGATGTTATAAAATCATACATGGATGAAAAATCCACTCAAGGTGCAAATTTCAGATTTCACATTGTAACTAACCTGAAGAAACTACCACTTGTTAAGCTTGGTGTAATATTAAGGAACAGTCTCCACAATTATCTTAAATAACTTGAAATACAATTCCTTTTCCCAAAATGCACATCAGTGTGAGGCCAGATTATCTTCATTTTCTTCAACCAGAACAACATATCACAACAGATTGGATACAGAACTAGATAGGACAATCCAGCTATTTGCTGTTAAGCCCTGTCTTATAATTATCAGTTTATATGTGTATCTCTCCAATGCCTTCAATGGCTTAATTATTTTTTTAATGATTATCAGGTTATACTTGCACATAGTTTAAAAAGTCAGTGGTTTCCAGATTTTGTTACGAAAGAACGGCATTCTGTCACCACCCACCACCACCACCACTGCCATTTCATCCTTTCCTAAAGTCAGTATGATCAGTTATTTTAGCTTGGTTTTTATCTGTGTTCCTCTTAGTTGTATTCTTGTAATTCTTGATTTTTCAGTTTTAGAATTTTCTGTAGATTTCCCATTATAGAACATAAGACTCATCTTTACCTTCTTCTGTTCTCACTCCGTGCAGGCACTCTTTCCATCTTCCCTATATAATTACATCGTTCTTTTGGTTAGGTTAGTAGTCAGTGTTTTACATTATTATGACTATATAAATGTTGTTAAATAGCGGAATCATTAGATAAAATCATGAATTTTCCTTTACTTACTGTTCCTATCTCCCCCTTCCCCAACGTTATTGTCTTTTTGTTGTTTACTTAGTTTTCCATGTGCTTATTCCTAGATCAACTCAAAATTCTTTTAAAATTATCTAATCTTCTTCCAGTGTACTCTGATATGTTGAGGTTCCCATCAATTTTCATCTTTTTGGAGAAATTCTGAATGCTTCATCCTGGTCTGGTTGCTCTATATACCACCTGCTGCCCACTGTCATTCCCGGATGTCCTTCACTCTCATCCTAGGAATTCCTTTGGCTTTTCTCCTGTGGTGCAGCTTCTATTACCTATATCCCATTTCATCATCTTCCTTGGTTTGAGTACTCATTTTGGAAGTTCATCTCTATAATGTCCCAAGAAAGGATGAATAGAGGTAGAACTCCTACACTGAAAATGATGGCATTGTTACATTGCTTGCTAATTTTAAGTCTTGCTGGGATGTCTAAAGCTATTCTGATTTCTGATCCTTTGAATGTGACGTGCTTTTGTTTTGTTTTGTTTTGAATCTCTGGAAGTATATGATTCTCTTTGTTCATTAGTTTGGATTTCCTTTCATTTACTATGCAGGGTGCTTGGTAGGCCCTTTCAATCTGGAAATGCATGTCCTTCCTGTCTGAGAAATGGTTTCTAATTATTTTTTTGATGATATTCTCCCCTCCTTTTTTTATTTTGTTGTTGTTCTCTCTCTCTCTCTCTCTCTCTCTCTCTCTCTCTCTCACTTGGTTTTCATTTGTTGGACCTCCTAAATTGGTGCTCTAATTTTCTCACTTTTTTTGTCCTATTATGTATCTCTGTCTTCTTGCTCTACTTTGTGGGAGATGTCCTCTATTTTATTTCCCCATGTATCTATTGAGTTTCGTATTTTTGCTGCTGTTTTTTATTTTCCAAGGATGAGTGATTATGTTTATGTGTCTGCTTGTCTGTCTGTCTTTCTCTTATCTAAATGTTCTTCAAAGTATATTTGCGTCTGTATGTTGGGAGAAAATTTAATGAAAAAGATTTTGGGTCGATTTAGTGATAAGTCTAGAGAAAACTAAATTTTAAAAAACTTGGACTTATAACTTATGGATACAATGTTTTACATTGGAGAATATTTTTTTATAATTTTACTTTAAGTTTTCTTATTTCTGAGTAGTGTGTTCCTTCCAAGTTGTCGATCCTGTTTTTTGTTTCTGTTGGTCTTAGCTTTCACTGCAGGTGATTATCAAATATTTAATAATTCTTAATTGTTTGCTCATGATTAAAAGTGGGAAACTTAACAGATTGAATCCTCAGAATTTGTGTTGGGTGTTTGTCAGCATAACCTTCATCTAGGGAAATTTAGCTGATTCATTTTTTGGAAAAACCCCTTATGTGAACATTTGCAAGACTTTCTCCTAGGCTAGTTAGAATTCCTGGAAAAGAGACAGAGTATTGGGTCATTGCTCTCAAGAGTAAAGGCCTGGTTGACAGTGTTCTAAAAGCATAGTTGGGAAAGAGTGCTTGGGACCTCATAATCCAATTGAGCATATATTCAGTTAATCTTTTTGTTTCTGTTTGTTATCCCTGCCCTGATCCAGATGCCTTCTTTTTCTTCTTCTTCTTTTTTTTTTTTTTTACTTATTATCTCTAGAATATAAGCATTTAGTCATTTGCTGAGGTGCAGATAAGGTAGTTGCATGAAGTAGGAAGAGGAATTTGGAAGTCATTTGATGCTTTAAATCCCTTTAGTGTCATTGTAGTAGGGTTTGAGGAAGGATCAGCTATGTATGTATGTGTAATTCTGCTTCATTATCTGGAGTCCTTGGGCTTCATATATATGCCTCCACAACGATCAGCAGGGTACCAGCACATGGTAAGTAATAAACGTTTGAATGAACGGTGAGACTAGCTAACTGTGTCCTGAAGACTAAAAGAGGTATTGATTCATTGCTAAACCTCATGGTGCTATAGAAATGAGTCTTTGTGGAACCTCCTGTCAAGGTAGGATGTGGCATATTGCATACATAAAAACTTCAGTAGAAAGTCAAAGTAATAAAAGACTATTTCTTGGGAAAAATCAAGGAAGGGATCATGAGGAAAGTGTCATTTGACTGAGTTGGACCTTAAGCCATGGACAGAAATAGGTTAGCAAAGCAGATGAAAGACTGAAGTATAAAGCAGTGTTAGAGTAGTAGGAGATAGCGTTTAAAGTACAAATTAAAACCTAATATGAGGAGGTTGGGTTGGTGGTCCTAAAATTTTAAGCTTAGGAGCTTGCTTTTTCTTTTAGGCAGTAGTTGCATAAGGGTCTTAGATGAGAAATTGATCTGATGAAAGTTTTATTGCAAATAGAAGTACCCAGAAGACCAGATATCATAAGGTGATGAAGGATGTCATCTGATTAGAGATCCCCACTCCATAGCTTAAGCAGTTTGCCTCATATGACTTTGACCAGTGTGCTTTACTTCTCTGTTCCTCAATTTCTACAGTTGCAAAATAGAATGATTTTTACATCACATCCTGCTCTACTGGTCATTCAGGGGTTTATGAGGTTTAGGTGATAAAGATGCTGGGGGGTGGAGGGGGAACATGCTGAGTGAGATAAGGTTTCTCTTCCCAGTAGGCTGGGAGGACTTTCTCTAGGATGATCACAGTGAGTATGGGATTCAAGAGTCAAATCAATGGAGATCTCCTAAGATTTAGGGAATTTAGGGAATCAAAGGAAATTATTGTTCAATATTATGATGGTAACAAATTGGAGGGATTGGGGAGAAAAGTATAAAATGGGTAAAATCCGGGCCTTTAAGATCAAGATTACAGCACAGAAGGTAGAATAGAGCAGCGGTGGCCAAGATGCAGTCAAGACAAAACATGTTAAGGAAGGACATAGATAATCTGTTGAAGGTTGCCTTCTAGAAGGAGAAGAGTTTTGCCAGACAGTAACCAAGCACTGAGAAGAACTATTGGATTAGCCCTGGATCAGAGCTGGTTACCTATTTTGTGGGACTGAGAACAAAATGAAAATGCAGGGTTCTTATTCAAAAAACAGGAAGAAAGTGCAGTTCAAGGTACTAACAGTTAATTAACACTTCTTTTTTTAAAAAATATGCTCTTATAAAACAATAGAAGTAATAGCAGTGCATGAGAAATAGCATAAAGCTACAAAGTACAAAAAATAATATTGGAGGATATGATTTTATACAATACTAGAAATTATAATACTTTATCAGTGTGACATCTTGATTCAATATTTGATTTTCTAATTTGATTTTCTGTCATTTCTTAGGTCAAAACTTATACTTCTAACAACTTCATTTTTTAATGGACATAGTTCAAAATAATGTTAGTCACTCTTGGCAAATGCCAGATTGTAAATAATTTTTGACAATTTTTAATTTTAAGAAGGGTCTTCCTGATGATCTAGTTTTACTGGAGCTGTTATGAACTTTTGATAAGCTTTGAAAACATTAGAATAAATTTCTGATAAATTACTTCAAAATATAAACTTGGGTACATCTAGAGCTGATAATTTTTAAGGAAAGATTTTTCTAAAAATGTATAACTTCATGTGAATTGGTTTTGTGTGAATTTTGAATGCATATTTATACAATGGCATTTAACTAGTCCTTCTGCCATTTCTTATAGCTTGTAGAGGCTGTGCAAGAAACCAAAAGTGGCTTCATGGCTTATATATAATTCAAAATACCTGGTTATGCATTCTATCGCTACATCTCTAATTATAAAGAAAAATTGATTTTAAAATTGTCTTTCTCATTAATAATTGGTTCATCCAAAGCTTCATATGAAAATAGTGTTGTTTTTCATCAGTTGTGACAATCTTTAATTCTCTTTCTAAGCCTGTGGGTATTGCTTTGCAGTGTTAAAAGTTCTCAAACTAGAAATTCTAAATTCTTTTAAAACTTCTAATAATTCCTTAACATGCTAATGTCATGTGTATGCTTTTACTTTGCAATACTTTGTTGACCAAGTTTACTGTCTGAGCGCTGGCACACCCTGTCCTGACTCTCAGGCTGAAGAGTTAATATTTGTGCATGTACCACTGGGACAGGTTCCAGGGACAGATGGATAAGCTGGCTTTCCATTTCATATTCCCATCCAGAGAGCTCCTCCTTTTTCCTGTAGCCACTGCCATTATTGCCACCATCTGTGGGCTCAGTCCTGGCTGACCCTTCAGTGCATTATGGGATCCCAGACTGCCCCAGGTGTACACATTTATTTGGGCAGCCAAGGCCAACTGCTTGGTGCATATGCTGACCCTTGGCATATTTCCTTTGCTGGTGTCCATTTTCTTATTGGTCTTCACTTACCACAAGTTCAAAAATAAAACTAAGAAATTCAAGAAGGCAACAACAGAGTATTAAATCTAACACAGGCTCCTTCTGAGAACATGCCCTTGTGTGACTGTCAAGTTGCATACCCAGTAAACTGTCCCTGTCTAGTTTTAAGAAAACGTTTGCTGCCAAACTGCTTTTAAATTGAGCCATTCAGGACTTCCCTAAGATGAACTATTTGGGGCTTCTACAGTCTTTAGGGACAGAGGCATGGTAGTTTCCATGCATGTGTTTGCTGAGTTTATTTTAAAAATTTAAGAGTTCTTAGTGGAGACTTGCTTCTCTTTGAGGGGCCTTCTGGAAGCTGAACTCCCCAGCAGCCAGACTATAGCTATGAATCAGGCTGGAGTTTTAAGAGGCAGGCTTTTGCAATGGATTTCAGACAAATTATACTGTCACTTAGTTTGCTGTGTTTTATTACTTATCTTTCTTTTAATTACCACATTAATTTTATTCCTGTTGATCTCCTTTCTTTTTTTGTTAAAGGGCAGGGGACTGTGGATTATTTAGTTTTGACTCATGGTGAATTGATTAAGTATGTGTTCATATGTAGCCTCAATGCTAGAAACCAGTTGCTGCAGCAGTAGTTTTCCCCCTTAATCTTGTACCCATCTGAGAGAGATTTTTAAAGAAAAAAATATCAAGAAAACAGTCCCCTGTAGAGCTCATTTATTTTTTTCCTTTTTTAAAACTGCAATAATGTTTTTAGAGGGAGTTCCTCTAACAGTGCTTTTAAAGCTTGTTAAAATGGACAAGGGTTGAAACAATCAGTGTATATGAAAGGTAAAGGAGTCAAAGTCAACACACAGACCCCAATTTATACACTTGTTATTTCGCTTTCCATAATGCACTTTCTATATTGTACAATAGTATCTTCAGTGAACTAGTATTATGGCTGCTGCTTTTTTTCCCCTTTTATTCCCTTGCATTTGGCCAAAAATACTTATATTAGAATTTTCTACCTAATGTGCCACAGCCATTGCTATGACAGGAATAAGTTACAGGTGAGCAGTATATTGAGTCCCTCTCTTCGGCCTGGCAGGGTCTGGGACATTTGGAATTTTGGGGGAGGTTGTCTCTGACTAAAAGCACCCTCCTCCATTTACCTTGGTGTGCTGTATAAACATCATTTTCTTTGGACACTGTGACATGAAAAAGGCTTGGACGTAATGCCTTTAAACTTCAAATTAGAAACTCACAAAGAAATAAAATTCCATATTTAAAGAATTACTTTTTAACCATTTATGTACTCAGTATTGTCTTTGTTCTTTTCATTACTTCTCCTAATTTTATTTAAGGTATATCATCTTAGCAGCAGGTAATGTATTGATAAAAATAAATATTAAAAGATTGATTGTCTACTTTTCTTCCAATTATTTTGTTAATAGGAACCAAAGGTGTTTTTTGTTTTGTAATTTTTAAGTTAATAAGAGTTACAACCCTTGATAAAGAAATTACCATGTTCTGTGTGTTCAGTTTGTTTCAGCCTCATACTCTTTGAGTATAAGTATGCCAGTTTATACAGTCTTCTAACATTAGAAAAGTTTCAACTGTTTATCATACTTTTGATGGAAAACAAGGCAGGTCTAAATGATGATTAGGGTCCTTTTTTTTGACAATAAAAATCTTCGTGTTTATATTAGTAACTTGCAGCTCATAAACAGAGCCTATTTCAAAGATATGTGTAATCCAAGAGAAAGTACTGTTAGTACAAGGAGGTAATTTTTTTCAAATCCTTTGATGTATTAGATATCACATTTAATTATTCATTGTGGTTTTTGTAAATTTATTTTGGTAAAAGTTTTGATACTGAAAATTTATATAAATTGTAAGAAAGTAGTTATTTACAAAAGTGCATAGTGTATAAAAAGATAGCCTACAGTAGTAGTCATTATGACTGTAATTGCCAGCTGTATGTATTCTGTTCACCTGAGAGGGCCAGGAACTTTAGCCTTATTTTATGAGCTCCAGTTTGCACCTCAGGAATTTTCCTTACTAGCTACTTGTTGTAAGGACTGTTACACTTTATTTGTTTAGAATTTTTAATAGCAATATCTTTATTTCTTCATTATTTCAATATGGAAAGTGTAAATAAGGTGTAGAGTATCCCCTGGATGGCAGATAAAGGAATTCACATCTTTACTCACAGCTGCAGTGGTGAGCTGCCCTCTCCTGGTCATCTGCGCCATCTAGAACTCCCAGTGGGTCACAAGGAAAATCATTTTTTGCCAAATAAATAGATGTTTCAAGTGTGCCTTTGATACCAACATTATCATAGTCTGTGACTATGCAATGTAAAACTCTGTTGTAGCTTCTTTCTTTTCATTTTTTAGAGAAAGACACTGTTGACAGAAAAGATGAGGTTATTTTCTCTTTCACATATTCTTGTAGGCATTCTTCCCACCTGAGATTCTAGCCCATTACTTCAGTCTTAATGAGTATGGTCTGTGCTGTTCCTTTGTTTACTAAATTTTTATGATTTACTTTGATGATGTTTCTTAGTGTGTGTTCATCTCCCCCTGGGAGAAATGATTTTCAAAACTACTTATCACATGGATTTAACCAAGATATTTCTTTTCATGAAAGATACTTCTTATATATTTTCTTAAAGATGGGCATCAGATTATCCCCATTCTATTTAATAATTTCATATTAGAGATAATTTTACTAATTATGAAAACCAGTGCTTCTGGTTTTTAGTTTTTAATTCTATATTCTTCACATCTTACTTCTTATAGCCTGTTCTTACTTATTTTATACTCTGGCCTTGTGGACCTGTGGGCTTAGCATTAGCTTTGGTGCTTACCAGAATTATAAAGCCAGAATTACTTTCTCAAGAATACATTTTAGAATTTCACTTCCTTGTTGAAACATAGCAGTTTATACCTGCTCCCCTCCCCCTTTTTAACCAGGAGATCGGTCTATGTACTCTTGTATTTTAAAAAGGGAAAGGGAAAAAAAATGCTCTGCTTTTTATTATATTTCCGACTTAAATATATAGCTTGCTACTGGTTGATATGTCTATTAAAGATACATGTAAGACTTTTGATGTTATTTCTAAGGTTCATATATATTTTAATAATTCTCATCCTTTTTTAAAAGATTTTGTTTATTTTTAGACAGAGGGGAAGGGATAGAGAAAGAGAGGGAGAGAAACATCAGTGTGTGGTTGCCTCTCCTGCGCCTCCTACTGGGGACCTGGCCCACAACCCAGGCATGTGCCCTGACTGGGAATCGTACCAGCTACCCTTTGGTTTGCAGGTCAGTGCTCAAACCACTGAGCCACACTAGCAAGGGCGATAATGACTCTCATTCTTTACAAAGAAAAGATAATATATATCCTCCTAAAAATCCTGCTGTTGAGATCAAAAGACTAAAAGTGGAAATCTTTAAACTTTTCCATGTATTAGTCATTTTACTTTTCAGATAATTTCATGTCATTTTTTTATTTGACCGATTTCATTGTGTATTATAAATATACATTTGGAAAAGGTTATAGTACAAAGGCTAATTTGGGTAGTTGGAGGTTTCTTCCAAAATTAGCTAGAATTTGTTTTCATTTTCACGTAAGAACAAAAAACCCAGCCAGTTAATTCAGATCTGAAAGATTTTAAAACCTAATCAATACTTTAAAAACTTTTTTAAGAAGTAAAATATTAAATATTGAAAACTTGAAAATAAAGTCAAAATTGTAGGAAGTAATTATTTACAACAGGAACAGATCAAGTGCTACTTTATCCCCTACCCAGTCTGTTTTGTGTTACTAAAGATTTATGGATAGCTAAGACTTGACCTGAATTTGTTGACCATGGATAAATAAGTAAACAGGATTCTTTAATTTGAAATATGCCTTACATTTATAAAATCTTAAAACTTATCAAGCCTCTCTGTTTATCATGTATGATATTTAAAGGTTTTAACACCGATTTTTGAGCCCCTACTATGTCACTTATTATTTGTATGACTAACTTGCCTAGTTTCCTTTGTAAAATGGAAATACTAATTCCCATAATGGATGCTTGTGAAGATAAAAAGTTTTTAAGAGCATTTGGTAAACTGTTACATGGCACACAAAGGTACAGTGGTATTACTTATAAAATGAAAATGCACATAAAAAATTTTAATCCATACTACCAAAGGAGAGAAAAGGTATTGTAGAGCATGCCAACCTAGACTTAATGGAGGACTTAATTTTTCTTCTCATAATTACTTAATTGCATTTCTGTGTCAAACTTGTGCAGTGATAAAAATTTTCAACTTTTTCGTGTGTATGTGTGAAGGGCACTGAATTGTGTAACTTTAATGCTACTCACTTCTATTGTGCTGCATGCAGATCAAAATAGGATTTACATATTTAAATAATTTTTTCCTCATTAAATCTAACCTCCAGACTGCCAACGGCTAGAAATAGACATTTCATATATCAGTCTTTATTTTACCAGATTTTTTGGGGGGGAGGCGGGGTTTGTTTTGTTTTGTTACCTGAGATTCAAATGATAGTTTTTAGACGTATCTCCTCATAAAGGTACAGAGTTAGCAACATAAATTTCAAGCGGCAACTAGATTTTTGTCTCACTTTCTATTGCTTAGGAACCTTTCAATACGCTCTTTCTCTAGACCTCTTCATGGCAGTTAGAGTTGAACTCTCATCAGAGAAGAAGAAATTGCTCATGAAAAGAGGTGTTAAAATTCATATTTTTGAGGTACAGGACTAGGCTCTCCTAATGTTTAGTAGTTAACTTTTAAGAAAACAAGCTTTGATCTGCATTTGAGTTTGTATTTCTGAATTTATGTATGTGTGTGACAGTGTAGAGTATAGGATAAATTTGGTAGCCTAGGAAACCTGTATCCCATCAGGAGAGAAAACAGATGTTCTCCCTCCTGATAAAGAACTGCAGCTATCCATTTAGCAATTATGAATCTTTTCCCTAGATAATACTCTTGAGAAAGGAGTCTTTCAGCAGGCAGGATCAAGAAGCACATGACATTTTTTTGCTGTATGGAACTGAATCTTTTTACATTTGCCCCCTTCATGCTTCAGTTTTTTAAAAGGTTGGTAAAGAGTCCAATTTGAATCACATGACTACCTTACAGGACTGAAATATTTACTTCCTAGGGATCAGTGCATAGACGGCATTAGAAAGTTTCTCATCCCCTCCCCCACATCCCCAAATCAGTTCAGTCAGTTGTTTGTAGAGGTGGTTTGTTTTTTACCATCTTCTGATTTTGAGTTGTTTTGATTGAAGTGGTATTATCTAAGTCTTGTTTGTGTTTCTCTGGAAAAGGCCAAATAATCTTGATTCTACTTGGTAATGCCCTTCCATCTTTTTCCTTCCCCATGCTACTATAATGGTTTAAAACCTTTATGTCTTACCTGGACTACTATAATAATCTGACACTTTGTCGCTTTCACTCTCTTTCTTTCAGTTCCTTCACATTGCTGTTGGACTTGTCTTCCTAAAATAGACATTTCATCATGACTTTCCCTTTTTCAAAAATCTTTAGTAGCTCCCATTGCCTATAAAATTAAGCATAGTTTGTTTAGCCTAGAATTTAAACACCTCAGTGATCTGGCCCTAGTCCCATTTTTCCAGCCTATTTGCCATGGCACTCTTTACTGAATGATTCAGTCTTCCATACTTTGCTACCTCTTTGCCCATTCTCAAATCAGACTCTTTCTGGGGTGTCTATCCTTTTGTTTCTTCATCTTCTCCCCATATCCCTGCATGTTGAAATCCTACTTCATCCTCAGGATCCTGCCATAATACCATGTTTCCTTCTTAAGGTCTAACTGGAAGAAGAGAGTAGGAACTGTATTTTCCATAACAGTATGTTAAAAATAATATTTAATTCCTTTTTTGAACTAAAATGATTTAACCTACTTTATTTATACAGTTTACCTAAGGAAATAGGCATGACCTTCCCAAATGCAAATGCCTACTATGTAAAGTTTTGTAATCATATTTAAGAACTTTTGTCGAGGCGGGGGGCATGTTAGAATAAACCTTTATTATAATGAAATAAAATCAGTGCTTTCTCTTTTTTTTAAATTATTTATTTTTAGAGAAAGGGAGAGATATGTCAGTGTGTGGTTGCCTCTCACACACCCCCTGCTGGGGACCTCGCCTGCAACCCAGGTAATGTGTGGTTACTGGGAATCGAACTAGCGACCCTTTGGTTTGCAGGCCAACACTCAATCCACTGAGCCACACCAGCCAGGGCTAAAATCAGTGTTTCTATGATTGAATTATATTTACAGAAAAAGTACAAAACCATAGATTAACAGGGGTTAGGTAAAGCATACATTAGAAATTATATCCCCAAATTATGATTAATATTGAGTAATTTAAATTTCCCACCTTAGAGAATTTGTAAATTCCAAATAATAAAATTAGAGAACTTTAAGTATGATATGGGTAGATTATCTTTCCTATTACAGTTGTCCTTTCCTTATCCATGGTTTTCTTTTATGGTTTCAGTTACTTGTGGTCAGCTGCAGTCTGAAAATATTAAATGGAAAACTCCAGAAATAAATAATTTATAAGGTTTATTCTTTTAAATTTTCATTGACTTTATTGGGGTGACGTTGGTTAATAAAATTATATTGGTTTCAGGTATACAATCCTATAATACATCATAAGTTTTCAATTTCATGCTCTTCTGAGTAGCATGATGATATTTTGCATCATCCCACTTTGTCCTATCCAGGACATGAATCATCCATTTGTCCAGCTTATCCATGCTGTATATGGTACCTCCCTGTTAGTTACATAGTAGCCACTTCGGTTATCAGATTGACCATTTTGGTATCACAGTGCTTGTGTTCAGGTAACCCTTATTTTAATTAATAATAACCCCAAAGAGTAAGAGTGGTAATACTATCAATTCAGATATGCCAAAGGGAAGCCATTAAATTTAGGTATGTTCATATATATCATGAAAAAACGTAATATATATATGTATAGGGTTCAGTACTATCCACAGTATCGGACATCTGCTGGGGGTCTTGGAACACATCTCCCAGAGCTAAGGGAAACTACTGTACATGGAATGAAATAAAACTACTAACTGATGGCACTCATTTTCTAAGGGCAGATTCTCCCTATCAAGCTGCTTAGGTATAATAGAAAAGGTTGATGCCAAAAGCTTACATTCAAAGCAGAATCCAAAGCCAACTAAGGTTGTACTATTGCACAACTCTAAGAGGCGCTATTACCTTGTAGTTTATGTAAATATCCATAGAGCAGCATGTACCCTGTTTAAACAGGAAACTTTTCCAGCTCAGGTTAGAGTCTCTGAATTAATAAAGACCTATGCTATGGGTTCTTTATTTTGGGAAGCTTCTGATTTGGAAGATAGATGATTCTGAACCTTACGCACACTTTAAATTTCCCATGCATCTACACACATTTTTAGTAATCACCAGCCATAGGAACCATAGAATTTCCCAACAGGGCAACCAATCTCAAATAAGACTAAAAAAGAGTAACTAGCCACACACATATTTTGCAAGGGCAAATGTTTACAACTCTCAGTAGAGAGGAGAAAACTCTCCATCAAAAGCCTTCATGGAACAATTTGTAATTGGGAAATTGGGATTCCAAGGATGCCTTTTTTCTCCGTTAAGTGCTTACATTTTATTTATAAATATCCAGCCCAACCCTTTCACATTTTGTGGCCTGGCTTTATTTATTTTTATTTATCAATTACAGTTTACATTCAATATTATTTTGTATTATTTAAGACTTAGAAAGAATTCTAGTATGCCATTCACCCAGCTTCCCCAACTGTTACCATCTTACCCCTATAATACAATTCTCAAAATCAGGAAATTAATGATAAACTATTAACTAATCAGAATTTATCCAAATTTCATCAGTTCTTCAACTAACATTCTCTTTCTGGGTCAAGATCTAAATAGATTACACATTATATTTAGTTGTAATAAATTCATAGTCTTTTTATATTTAGGACAACTTCTTAGTCTTTCTTTGTCTTTAATAACCTTGACTCTTTAAAAGAGTACTACTAGCCAGTAATTTTGTAGAATATCTTTCTGTTTAGATTTCTCTTATATTTCCTCATGATTAAATTCTAGTTGTACTGTTTTTTGCCGTATGACATTTATTGTCTTACTACAGAAATTTTTTTCTAAATACCAAGAAACAAAAAGCTTAAAGTCAGTAAGCCTTAAGTATATAAAAAGTGTATCCTAAAAATACTTGGGCTGTATAATTGTTTCTGAGATCAGATTGTATAAGAAATATATTTGATTTTATTGCTTTCTGTTCATAAAAAAAGGCCATCTACCTTTTTTCCCCCATAGCACAGGCAGTGGAAATTTTCTCATTTGTTATTTAGAAGATGTGATAGGAATATATTGGAAAAATAAGATTTGTAATTAATAAAAGCTAATATCTTGAGAAGGACTTCAACTCATTAAAAAAAGGTTTCATTGACTTTTTGAAGCTATATGAACTGGCAAATCAGTTACTGATAGTTCTTCTAGAAGTATCTGGTTTAAAAAAAAGAATAATTATTTTGTCTTCAGAAAATGACTGACTGTTCATTTGTTCTTTTTACCTAGCATGTAAAATGGATGGACAACATATTTTAATTCTCAGTCCACATCAGATTTAGAAAGAATTATATCACATTTGAAGAAAAGTACCCTTATGTCTACTAATTTCTTTGAAGGAGGATTTTAATCTTTAGTTTACCTAGGCTCTACTAAATATAAGCATTTCTAATCCTAAATAGGAAAAATTTTAATGCATTGCACACCCACCAAGAGCCCTCAAGTCAATTTCCTAAAATGTAACTAGAACATAGTAAAATGCCTATATCTCTGAAATCATTTCAGGAAAAAAAATGCAAAAATGGGCATCCTTATCATAAAGCATTTAATACACTTAACAAATGGCATGTATAATTTGCTTTTCATACATAATATCCATAGATAGTATCTTTACACTCCATACTATAATCCATAGATATGGATTGTATCTTTACAATCTATAGATCTAATATCCATAGATACTATCTTTACAATCCATATGTCAGATAACACAGAAATAAATAAATTTGTTAGAAAAAAATACAGATAGAAGTTTGCCGTGAAAAAACAAAGAAACTTTCTTCAATGAATTTTCACTCAGTGAGGTGCAGCTTGAAGAAAGTTAAGGAGAAGAAGAGTGTTGAATTAGCCAGTTTCACTTGTACAAGAAATGATGGTATAGCAAAATGTACAAAGAAGGGGAAATTTATTTCAGACAAACTCTGAAATACAGGCAAGCTAATAGTACAACTGCCTTCTGAATAGGAAGATTTTGATAAATCATTGTGGGGAGGTAGGTAGTGCTTTCGGGTAAAAATTGCAAAATAGAACTTTACCTTCCTGTTACTTTCATGAATCTCTTTATGGTGTTCTTAATGTTTAGCCAGTTATGTTTGGAAGGTAACTTGAGACTTTAAAAAATAAAGTTTACTATTATAAAATGAGTGTTTACTTACTACCCATATTTCTCTACCTGGTCAAAAGGTGTATATAAGCTCCAGACCTATCAAGTATTTATTTGCAAAGAAACAGAAAGTAGAGCGAGGGAAACAAACAAACAAATAAATAAATGGGACTATATCAAACTAAAAAGCTTTTGCACAGCAAGGAAAACTATCAGCAAAGTGAAAAGACAACCCACTGAATGGGAGAACATATTCTCTGATGATAGATCTGATAAGAGGTTAATATCCAAAATTTATAAAGAACTTATACAACTCACTACCCCCCCAAAAAAACAATACAATTTTAAAAATGGGCAAAGACCCTGAATAGACATTTCTCTAAAGAGGACATACAGATGGCCAATAGATATATGAGAAGATACTCAATGTCACTAATAATTCAGAGAAATGCAAATTAAAATCTCAATGAGATACCACCTCCCACCTGTCAGAAAGACTATCATCAATAAATCAACAAACAACAAGTGTTAGCAAGGATGCAGAGAAAAGGGAACCCTCGTGCACTGTTAGTGGGAATGCAGATTGGTGCAACTGCTGGGGAAAACAGTATGGAGTTTCCTCAAAAAATTAGAAATGGAACTACGTTATGACCCAGCAATTCCACTTTTGGGACTATATCCAAACAAACCTGAAACACTAATTTAAAAGAATATGTACACCCCTATATTCATAGCAGCATTATTTACAATAGCCAAGATTTGGAAGCAGCCCAAGTGCCTATCAGTAGATGAATGGATAAAAAAGCTGTGGTACATTCATACAATGGAATACTACCCAGCCATAAAAAAGAAATCTTTTGCAACAGCATGAAAGTAACTGAGAGCATTATGCTAAGTGAAACGAGCCAGTCAGAGAAAGACAATGACATATGAGTTCACTTTTATGTGGAATCTAATGAACAAAATAAACAAAATAGAAATAGACTCATAGATACAGAAAACACACTGACAGCAGTTAGAAGGGAGAGTTTTGGGGACTGGGTGAAAAAGATGAAGAGATTAAGCAAAAACAAACAAAACAACTCAGACAGGCAATAGTGTGGTGGTTACCAGAGGGGGAAGCGGTGATGGGAGGTAGAAAAGTGTAAAAGGTAGATAAATGGTGATATGACTGAAGGAGAATTGACTTCAGGTGTGAAAACACAGTACAATTTATGGATGATGTATTATAGAATTGTACACTTGAAATCTATATAATTTTATTAGGCAATGTCATCCTAATAAATTCGATTAAAGAAAAAAGAAACAGAATGTAGTAAACTTCAAAAATCATGACTGCCGTCCTAAGTCATCTCTTCCTCACATCAAAAAATTAACAGAATTTCTGATGTTAATCCTGTCCTCTTAATCATAGAACTCTGTAGTTGTCAATTTTGGCATCACCATGAGTACCCTATTCATTGATATTTCAACAAAGGTATTGAATACTACTATGTACTAGTCTGGGAATGCCAAATGAACCCAACTGCTATGAAAGAAAAATAAAACAGTGCTTTGAGAATCTACGATGGAGACTCCAACCAAGTATGGGGGCCAAGAAGGGCTTTCATGGATGATATTTAAGCTGAAATCCAAAAGATGAATAACCATCACCTAGTTTTAGAAAGAGGGCATTGAGCCCTTGGCCCCCTGGTGACTTAGTTGGAGCATAGTCCCCGTATACCAAAAGGCTGCAGGTTCAGTTCCCATTTAGGGCACATACTTAGGTTGAGGGTTTGATCCCTGGTTAGGGCACTTACAGGCGGCAACCAATGGATGTTTCTCTCTCTCTCTCTCTCTCTCTCTCTACCTCCTCTACTCTCTCCATCTTCTTCCCCTCCCACTGCCCCCAAATCAATAAACATATCCTCAAGTGAGGATTTAATAAAAAAACAAACGAGTATCCCTGACACATGTCATCCTCTATCATATTCATCTTTCCCCTCCCCCATAGATATACTCATTACCTAGATACCGACAGTAATCACTTCCTTGCTTTTGTTTTTTTAACTTCTTTAATAATATAGTTTATCTTTGCCCCATGCATTCTTTATACTTACATATTTACATTACTTTGCATGTATTCAAACTTTATATAATTGACAATACCCTTTATAAATATATTTCTGAACTTCTCTTTAGTCAGCATTACATTCGTAAGATTCATTCATGTTGATATTTTAGCTCTAGTTCATTTGTTTTTAATTGTATCTCCCTTCTCTAATTGACAGTTTGTTGGAATTTTTTGCATTTACAAATAAAGCTGCTATGGTTATTTTTATGTATGTCTCTTGGTACACATGTATAAGGGTTTCTCTAGAGCAGGGGTTGGCAAACTATGACCCACAGGCCAATTTCCTGTTTTTGTAAATTAAACTTTAATAAAACAGCCATACTCATGGGTGTATGTATTGTCTGTGTTGGCTTTCAGCCTGTAGTGGCAGAGTTGACTAGTTGAGAGACTGTATGTCCCACAAGCCTAAAATATTTACAATCTGTCCTTTTAAGAAAAAGTTCACTGATGCGTGATCTTAGACTATGTAGCCAGGAATAGAATTACTGGTACTGTTGTAAACTTCAGCTTTACTAGATTTTGCAAAGCATCCTGCAGGCATGTTTATATGAGATCTTGTTCACCTACCTCCTAGTCAATATTTGGTATTGTCAGTTTTCTGTTTTGTATTTGTATCTCATTGCTTACATTGTTCATTTCATGTGTTTATTGAGTCTTGCCTCATTCTTCCATTTTGCTGTTAATTGCCTATTCATATCTTTTGCCCATTTTTCCTATTGGCTATTTGTCTTTTTTATCCCCATAGTGTTTTGGGGGGACTATTTTATATCTTCTGGATATGAACCTTCTGTTGATTTTATGAATTAACAATATCTCTCCCCAGTCTGTGGCTTATCTTTTAATTCTTCATGGTGTCTTAAAAAACTTTTTATTTGAAAATAATTTTAAAAAGTCAAAAAAATAAAACAAGTACAATGAATATCTGTATATCTTTTATCCAGATTCACTAATTATTTACATTTTACTTCATTCGCTTTATTATTCATTTGTGTGCTCCATGTATGTATGTGTATATGCAAATACACACATTGTTCTAAACCATATGAGATAAATACATGATGCCTGTCTTTTAACACCTGAATGCTTTTGTGTGTATTTTCTAACATTAGAGATACTCTGTTATGTAACCGTAGTACAACCGTTAACTTCATAAGTTTATATTGACAGTTTTTTCTAAACTACTGACTATAATTCTTTTTTTTTTTTAAAGATTTTATTTATTTATTTTTAGAGAGAGGGGAAGGGAGAAAGGGAGAGAAACGTCAATGTGCAAGAGAAACATCAATTGATTGCTTTTTGCATGCCCCCAGCCAGGGGCCTGGCCCACAACTGAGGCCTGTGCCCTGACTAGAAATCAAACCAGCAACCTTTTTGGTTTGCAGGGCAGCACCCAGCCAGGTGCTATATTAGTATAGCACCAGTCAGGGCTATACTAATTTCTTAATGTCTTTTGATGTATAAAAGTTTCATGTTTTAATGTTGTTATTTTATCTATCTTTTCCTTGATAGTCTGTGTCTTTAAAAATTCTTCCCATCTCTGAGATTTTAAAATATATTATGTATTTCCTCCTATAATTTTAAACATTTCACTTACCATATTTAGAACTTTAATTCTTGAACTTGGAAATCATTTTTGTATAGAGTGAGAAATGAGTTCTAATTTGTTTTGCCGTATTATTTCCAGGACCATTTATTGAATAAACTGTCCTTTTTCTATGGAATGGTGGAACCTATGTCTTAATGTCATATATCAAGTTCATGAATGCAAGTCTTTCCTTGGGCTACATGTCTATTCATGTACCTGGAACTACAAAGTATTAGCACTTTATACTAATTACTGGTATCTGGCAGGACTAAGCCTCTTCAGCGTGTTCTTCTCAAATTTGGTGAATGGTTGTTTGGCATACAATTCATATAATCACCACCTAGTGAAAATATAGGACATTACCAGCACAATGATGAAGCCCTTTGTATGCTCCTTCCTGGTCATAACCTTCACCTCTCCCAAGAGGTAGCCTGACTTTTATGATAATACGTTCCTTGGCTTTGTTTATAGTTTTGTCACTGATATATGCCCTAAACCATTGTTTTGCCTGTTTTTAAGGGTTATAGTCATGGACCTGTATAGGATATATATTTTTGTATGTGTCTGCCTTTTTATAACACTATGTAGCTTAGCTTCATTTTCTTTGTTTTTTAATTGATGTAGGGTACTTTATTTTATGACTATACCAGAGTTTATCCATTTTACTATTAATGGCCATTTTGATTATTGGCTAACAGTGTTGTTTTTAATGTTATGTTTTGCATTTCTTTCAGGTATATACCTAAGACTGTAATTGCTTTGTCCTGTTGTATGCATATCGTGCACTTTAGTAGTTAATAGCAAACTCTTTTTCCAAAATGGTTGGTTATACCAGTGTACATTCAAACAGCATCGTATGAAAGTTTCCATTGTCTACATCTTTACCAACACTTGATTAAGTGTTCTTTAATTCTATCTAATTTGATAGGTGAGTAGTAGTGGCTACATTTAGTAGAAGCCACATTTTATTGTGACTTCAATATATATTTACCTGATAACTAAATGCCTTTAAATACCTTTCATATTTCATGTTGAATTTACTGGTCACTTAGATATCCTCTTTTATGAAGGGCCTATTTTAAGTCTTTTGCTAGTTTTTTTATTTGTCTTAATGACTTCCGGAGAGTTGTATCTTCTGGACATGAATACTTTATATGTTGGGAGAAATATCTCCTCCTACTCTGGTTTTTGCCATTTTACTCTCTATTTAATAAGATGTTTTGTTTTTAGATGAACAGAAGTGCTTGATTCAGTGTAGTCAAAAGTTACCAAATCTGAATTCATGTTCTATCACTTACCTACTTTGTGACCTTGATCAGCTTTGAACTTTAGTTTACTTATCTTTGAACAGTTGGTAATAATATCCATGTCATAGGGTAATTGAGAAGATTAAATGAGATAAAGCACTTATTATAGAGCTTTTCACCTAGCAGTCCTCAAAAAATGCTAATTGCCTTCCCCATAATTTAGGGTGCTCATTTTCATGCAGTCTTTTGGGAAATTGGGTAGTATTCATGAGCTATTTGCAAATGAATGTTTTGGAAATTAGAATCTCATATAATTATCCCAGGAATTTAGAAGGTAGGCTAAAATAGTAAATCTAATTAATTTACCCAGAGAACTAAAATATAACATTTTCTTTGTTGAAAAGGATTTATACTCAATATGGGACCCTCGAATAATAAAATTCATGACTGGGGTTTCTTAAGCAGAAAATGAAAAACTGTAGTTTAAAAATATCTAAACCCTATATATAATGCACCATATATTGAAACTAAGGGAAGATCTCTTTAAGAAGAAAGCAAGGTTTCTTAAATGAGAAATTGCTAATTAGTCCAGTTCAAAGTACCTTCCACCTCCTTAGAGCTTTCTGATGCTTACTGGTGATTTTTATTTTGTCCTGTCCCATCTTTCATTCATTCATTCAAGAAATATTTACAGAGCCCTGGCTGTTGTGGCTCGGTTGGAGCATCATCACGTAAACCAAAAGGTTGTGGGTTTGATTCCCCGTCAGGGCTCATGCCTAGGTTGTGGGTTCATTCCCCAATCTGGACGCAAACAAGAAGTGACCAATAGATGTTTCTCTCTCACATTGATGTTTCTCTCCCTCCCTTCCTCTCTCTAAAAGCAATAAGCACGTCTTTGGGTAAGGATTTAAAAAAGAAAGAAAGAAATATTTATAGAATACTTCTATGTATCAAGCCCTATGCCATGTGAAAGGGACAGAGCAGTTAATATAATAGACTCAATCTTTGCCTGAACAGAGCTTAGAAAGAAGAATGGAAGATATTTTTAATGGTTTTGATACTATGTTTAAAAAGCATTCTCAGAGTTCAGCTTCTGGTAATGGCAGGAATGTTTATAATGGACCAGCCTCCACACAGATATTGTACTCTGGACAAAATACTATGTTATAAATGTGCACACAAATATCACTTTAAAGTGTACTTTAATACTTAGAAACACAAAACAATATCAGAACATGTTAGAGGTCAACCAAAAGCAGGTAGAAATTGGTAGCGAGTCAATACTTGTAATAAAGGAATGTCAATGGAATGAGTTTCCTGTTTTTGCAACTCTTTGACTGAGGGCCGTCACTAATTGGTACAGCCTGGGGATGGCTGGAACTCAGAAATCTCCAGTCTTACTGGCTTTGGAAATCAGAAAAGAGGGCTACTACTGCAGCTGGAAAGTGAAAGACAATTCACAGAAGAGAAAGCCCAAATTATACATCTAAGTATTTTCCAGAGTTTTGATTTTTGAACAAAACATCAACACTCTTTAAAGGAACATAACAGAACCCATACTCTTCAAAGTATCATTCACAAAGTCCAAGTTACCACATATATTAAGAAACTGGAAATTCTGATGTACACTCAAGAAAAGGCAATCAATGGGCACACTCTGAGATGACCCAAATGTTGGAATTAGCAGACAAGAATTTTAAAGCAGTTAATTTGACTATGTTCATGCATGTAATAAACTAATACACATGAAATCTCAGTAGAGAAATGAAACTGTAAAAGAGAAGTAAATGGAAATTCTAGAACTGAAAAATATACTATCTGAAATAAAAGTTAACTGAATGAGCTTAGTAGCAGATTGAAAATGTCAGTGAGCTTGAAGACCAAAATTATCCAATCTGAAGAATATAGAAAAAATATTCTAAAAATCAATTTAAAAGAGCAAAGCCACAGTGACTCATGGAACAAAATTGAAAGACCTACTATGTATCATTAGCATTCCAGAGGAGAGGAGAAAGGAAATAAGAGAATATGGGCAAGATCTTTCCAAATTTAGTGAAAGATGTAATTGTATTCAAGAGACTCATAGTCAAATTGATAAAAACCAAAGATGAGAAAAATTTTGTAAAAGGATGGAAAAAGATGTAATATGCTAAGAGTAAGCATGTGAAAACTAGAGTAGTCATACTAATACCAGGTAAGTAGACTTTGAGACAAGGAATAGTACAGCAATTGCCACCACTACCCTCCTTATCCATGGTTTTGCTTTAAGCAGTTTCAGCTACCATAGTCAACCAGGGTCTGAAAATATTAAACGGAAAGTTCCAGAAATAAACAATTTATAGTTTTTAAGTTACGCACCATTCTGAATAGTGTGATGAAATCTTGTGCCGCCCCACTTTGTCCCGCCTAGGACATGAATCATCCCTTTGTCTAGTATATCCATACTGTATATGTTACATGCCCCTTAGTCCTTTGTAGCTCTCTCCAGTTATCAGAGAGAAAAACCACATTCACATAAACTTTATTTCAGTATATTATTATAATGGTTCTATTTTATTATTACTGTTATTAATCTCTTATTGGGCCTAATTTATAAATTAAACTTTATCATAGGTATGTACATGTAGGAAAAAGCATAGTATTCAATGTATATAAGATTCATTACCACCCAGTTACAGGTCTCCACTGGAGGTCTTGGAGCATGTCCCCCACAGACAAGGGGGGACCACTATAATTCCTCAAGAATGTGGTACTGCTGCTCCTTTGACTCCTTTGACATGACCTACATCTTAAGCCTGGCTACTTTAGTAAAAATGTCTGTGTCAGAGGTAAATAAGGGCACTTCAGAAAGATTAAAGGATAAAGTTATCTGGAAAGGCACACCTTAGATCCAAACAGCCCTTAAATAAAGCAAAATTTGGTGGGATTAAAGGAAGAAATAGAGAAGTCCACAATTATAATTGGAGATTTTAATACCTACTCCTCTTTTAGTAATTGATAGAAGTACTAGATAAAAAATATCAATAAGGACATAATACTATCAGAATAATACTACCATTCACCTTGACCTAGTTGACATTTGTAGAACACAAACCCCAACAAATACAGAATATGCGTTCTTTTCCAGCATACATGGAACATTCAGCAAGATAAACCATGTGCTGGGCCATAAAATAAGCTTCAGTAAATTTCAAAAAATTGAAACCTTAATTAAATTAGAAGTCAAAAAGGTCTGAAAAATTTCCACAGGATATTTGAAAATTAAAAGTATTTTTAAATTTTGTTTTATTACTGCTTGATTAACTAATTGCTGCAGTTGGTTATCTAGCATCCCTTGGTTTTCACCATTTTGTTATTAAGGAAGAAAAAAGGTGAAATTCCTTTTTCTTAGTTTTGCATAGGTTTTCTTTAGGCTTTTTCTTCGCCCATATTTAGGATGAAATACGAGGTTAAAAACCTTTTAAAATGACATCTTTCCTCTTGGGAGGATAGGGTCAGCATTTAATATTCCTGTTTTTATCTAAGAAGCTGCTGTAAGTATTTATGGTCTTTGTGAAATATTCTTAGAAGTCCTTCTGGTCCTTCCCTGTGCTGAGTGCTTTCTCGCTGGCACCACCCTTCGGCACCACCCCACCACCAACAGCCACCTCCGTCTCACCCGCCTTCAGTCTCATTCCACCCGGCTCAAGAATCTGTTTGATTTGAGTTCTCTCTTGAATTTTTATCAGCTGTTTATTTGGTCAGACTTTACAATTCATAGTGCTCAAAGTGTTGTTACTTCTGTTTATGGCTCTGTTATTCATTTGGTCTTCTCTATGGATAATTTTGGGATCTTTTGTCACTGGAACTGTCTTTTATGGGTTCCTGCCGATTTTAACCCACGTACTTTTTATGTTGGTGTTTCTTATAATAATTTTTCCATATTATTTTATCTATTTTCAGTGTTTTTGATGGGTTAATTGTATAAAGGAATTCCAATGAGAAATACTGTCCTAAAAACAAGAAACAGAGCAGATCATATTTTCGTTTTTATAGAGCAGGAACTAGAATCAGAATATATAGGGGGATAAGTGAAGGGGCAGTCTCTTTTTTTGTGTATGGTGTCAAGCTTGTACAGAAAACAGATTTTTGGAAAATAGTCCCCAGGTCTTTAAATACTTCTTTTACTACATGTAATTAATTGTACCTAATCAGTCTCATTTTGAGAGCCATGCTTCTTTTCACGCTATTTGGTATGGGATTTTGCAGTATGGAAATGCTTTTGAGGACTAGGATTTGCCAAGGGAGAGAAATATTTAAGCTTACATATAAACACTAACTTGTCATGTATACATTTAATAATTTAACACCCTGAGGTCCCAGTAACCAACCTAGTTACCTGGCAGGTTCCATTTCCTTGGCTAAGGATGTCCAGAGAGCTCAATCACAGGAGAGCTGAATTATGACTTCCTTTGATTATTAAAATGCAAAAATGGGTAAATGTTTTTTAATTTTCTGCATTTAAAGCCTTGTTTTTAACAAAGATATGCACTTTTTCCCTACTCTGGAGTATGGTTCTTAAGGTCACTGGGTTCCAACTCCCAACTTTCAAACCTTTTTGTCTGTCTTAAGTCTTTTGACCAAGCTGTGTAATAAGCATCTCATTTCCAACCTCTTCAGAATAAAGTATGATACTGCCAGCATCAGCTTCTCTCTCAGGGCTTTGAGACCTTGTCAGAACAAGAGCATACCTTCCAAGTACTGCATCAGAAGCTGGTAAAATATTGTTTAATAGGTACAAAGTTTCAGCTTTGCAAGATAAAAGTACTAGAGATAGATGATGGTGATGTTTGCATAACAATATGAATTTAATACCACTAAACTGTATAGTTAAATATGGTTCTAATGGTAAATATTACATCATGTGTATTTTACTACAAAAAAATGTTTTTTAAAAAGTTGGTAAGAAAATTTAAGCAGGAGAGCTTTGACACATTCTTTTCTCTTATGAAAATGACATTGGTCCCAGATTTTTAAGAGCTGTCCTAACTGCTTGCAGTCAATATATAGGAATTGTAATATGAAAATATGTATGCAAAGTATGATAGTGCAATGCTTTTTCTGTTCCATACAGTTTAGAAATCATTTGGGAGAAGTAAAGACTAGGTAGCCAAAGTGTATCCACCATATCCCAAAGTTTATAATCATTCTTTGAAAATTGTATATTATCTAAATTTCCTTAATATCAGGGGAAACAAATTTTAAATTGGTTTTCTTGTTTTTACTCCTCATACCAAGATAATCATATGTCCAAAATTAACTGTAGCCTCTCCAAATATTCCCATTGCTTGAAAACAGAGAACTCTGTCATGGAAAAGTGGACTCCTTTTATCCCTTCCCACTTGAATTTTTATTTTAAGGCGAATAGCAGAGAGAAATTAACAAGGCTCTGATTTAGCCTATCCCTCTTTTCCCCCTCTTCATTACTACTTTAATATTTTGCTTTTTTTTTGTAAAATACTTTTGTTTTACTATTTTTAACAGGATTGAGGAACAATTTTGTTGTAAATACCTCAATCAGACTTTAGTAGTAATGGTGATGTTAGAGAAAAACAATTCTGCCTACTACAAAATTATCAAAAGGGGGATTTTTTAAAAAGTGTATTAAGCAGAAAGGACAGCTGATTTGGTTTAGTGCTCAAAATAAACTGTGATCTACTAGATTCCCAAGTTCTATATTGTGCTTGAATTTTCCACTAGGAATGAAACATTCCACTGTCCCTTTTTACTGTTTAACTTAAGCTGCAGTGAACACTTGAAGAATGGCCCTGTGGCTGAGCTGTTTCTTTTCCTTTTTTTTTTTTTTTTTTTTTTTTAATCTATTCATTTTATACTTTCAGACAGATTTTTCCCTGGGGTGAAACAAAGGTTAACTGAAATTTCCTCTGTTGTATACCTGAACGAATCAGCAGTTTGAGAAGGAAATCCCATTGATGGGCCTAGAGAGTGACAGGCTCTATTTAAAGAATTCCCCCGACTGTGTGGTAGACCAGCCATGCCATGAATTTAACTGTTCCTGTGGTCCCCATACTTGTACCCACCAAAAAAGAGAGAGGGAGAGAGAGAAAGCGACTTTGTTCTACAATCACAGCCCTAAGCTTTGAAAACCACGAGCCATTGAGTTTTGTGAATTCAAGTTAGACAGCAACAGAGGCAAAGACTCTAGGGGAACAATATCTGAAAGGGAATACACAAAAACAGGTAGAAACTGTTTAACTATTTTATTTTTCCGTGTGTATACAGATTTATGTATGTTTGTACACACACCCAAAAAACCTATACCTTTTTCTCATTTTATGTAACTAGTCCTAATTATATTTAGCCAATATATTTATTAAATTTTTTAATTCGTTAAATGTTTATTTTTATAGCTTTTTTGCACCATAAAATATTCTGGTTCTTGCAGGACATGTTATATGTATTGGAAATGAGAATAAACAGAGTAGGAGTATTAAATGGTTAAAAAGATGGACCTTTATATTACCTCTGCTGGAGCTTTACTGTCAGGGCAGCTCATGTATTTTGTATTTTTCCTGTTTAAGGGAAGCTGCTTTAAATATGAAAAGATGGTATCTTGAGTTGGATTAAACATCCTTAATTCATGTGTATTTAACCTCAGGACTTGTGAGCCTTGTTGAAAATCCAGCTTTAACACTGCCTGGTAGACCTCAATATTGCATACTGCATAGGGATTATAAATAGTCCTTTTCTGAGGTGAAGGGTAGTATGTATTCCCAGGGGGCATAAACTGTTTATGTTTCTAACAAATATTTCACATATATTGATAATTCATATTTCTGTTTATAAACAGGATTTAATTTTTTTTAAAAACCCTTTGTTATTTGAAGCTTTTGTTATCAAAAGTTTCTGAAGTATATTCTTTCTAGTGTGGCCCGGAATTTACAGAGATTTTATAAGACACTAGAATTCATAAAGAAAATAATACAGTGTGATTGGTTTCTGTCTGGGGAGTATTAAAAAAGCAAGTACCTTTTGATTTGGTTCCTGAGGGTGGGGGGGAAATAGGAATTTACCTTGGAGATTATGTAGGGGCTAGATTCGTGCACACTTCTGAGAACTTGAGTCCAGAGAGATTATAATGTACAAAATTAATTATTCAATATGTTTTAGAAGAACCTAGGTCTCGATTCCTATCTGGTGTTTACTTACACAATAAACTGCCCCTCTTTTATTATGCAATGATATTTTAAAAATAATGTCTCTCTTATTTGTCAGTTATACCTCAGTAAAGCTGAAAAAATAATTTCTCTTTCTCTTTTCTTCTGTTATTTCCTGACTTGTTGTTACTCATTCTTTTCTGTTACTTGTCTTTTCTCCTTCCTCTCTTATTTTTCAACATTGGTCCTACTGCAAATAGGTTGTAGCATTGTAAATTAAGATCAGGATTTGGGGGAGTGGATCTGTCTAAATATTCCATATGGCCTATATAAGTCTGTATTGTTCTTTGGTTGTTATTTTTTAAAAACCACAATTGTACTTACCCTGCCAGTTGAGGAAGCTATGACTGGACCAAATACTCTTATTGTTACTTAGGTACATAGAAGAGCTAACCAATGCCATGCATAGATGCAGTTGATTTTAAAGATCAATAAAAACAATTGACATCTCTTTTAGGAAATCACTTGGTTCTTCCGAATTCATTCATGAAGTAATATTATTGAGCACCTGCTAGGTATCAGGCACCATGCAAGGTGACATACATTGGAGAGTAACATGGAAATGGCTCCTGTCCCCTTGTAGACTAGAGGTAACCACAGCTTGAAAGTTGGGACACTGTTTTTATAAAAGTGAGGTTCAAGATTCTCAAAGACCAACATTGCACTTTGGATAATACTGTTATTCATCCATATCAGAATATAGTCTTATATTAAAAGTGGGAAAGTCCAATATGAAATTCAGCAAGTTGTTTTCACATTAGTAATTGCCATGTGTTACATGATAAAATGATAATATTGTGGAGATGAGAAGTAATGTTTTTATTAGACAAAGCTAGAAGACTATTAATAAAAATAGTTTTGAAAGATAATATAGCATATTGGTTAAGAGTATGGTTTGGAAGTTGCCTCCAGTCTGCCACTTACAAGCTTTGTGGCATTAAGCAAATAATTTAAAAATTCACACAGACCTCACCTTTTTTCATCAAAATAAAAGTAGTAATGTTTGCCTCTACAGGATTATTGTGAGGATTAAATTAGAAAAGTAGCTAAAATGCTTGATATAGTACCTAGCACCAAAAAAGCTCTTTATATATATGAGCTGTTCTTTTGTTCTGTAGTTTCTAAAACAGTCTTCATTTTCTTCTTCTGAAAGGGTCTGCTAGTGGGGACTCGAAAAGGAACAGTCTTTATGTATTATCCATATTCTCTTTGAAGGTATTGCACACTTAATTTCCTCAAAAATCAAAGTGGACATTTGTACAAAAATATACTATCAATGAGGCTGGGCTTTTTAATTTTTGTTTTCCTTTAATCACAGAGTTTTATATCATAATTTCTAATCCCTCACAACGTCTTCTTTGTTGTCTAGCAATCTCAAATTTGAGTAATGGTTTTCATAGGTACGTTGGTAAATATTTGTGTTTCGGAATTAAAGACAATTTCATCAGTCATCTTCCTGGAGCTAAATTGAAACCAGAGTAGTTTGTGGGGCTTGTTTTCCATGTGGTATCCAAATACTCCCTTCCCCTCACTACAGACTGAGTCATCTGGTGCCATATTAGACATTTTAAGGTATGGGATACCAAGTTAATAGATGATGAGTATTTCTTTTGTGACCAGACTACTCAATCACTTGTCTATATTTACTGCCTCCAAATTTTCTTCTCTACTCCACTTCAGCTCAGTCAAGTATATGCCCTACCACTTCATCCAGACTTACCAGTATCACCAGTGACTGTGCTACTAAATCCAGGAATCATTTCTCAGTCTTTATCTTACCCTGACCTATCAGTGGTATTTTCCATAATTGATTAACACCTCTTTGATACTTTTCTCTAGTTGGTTCATAGGAGACTCACCCTTCCCCCTACCAGTTTTCCTCCCACCTCATTCCTTCCTTCTCCTTAGTACTTGGTCCTCTTATTTGTCTTCATTTTCCCGTGGTACCATCATCCAGTCCCATTCTATTTTTTTAAATATGTTTATTGATTTTAGAAAGAGTTGAGGGGAGAAAGAAACAGTGATGTGTGAGAAAAATATCAATGTGAGAGAGAAACATTGATTAGTTGCCTCCCATTCACACCCTGACTGGGGATTGAACCCACAACCTAGTTATGTGCTCTGACCAGGGATTGAACCCTCAGCTTTTTGATGTACAAGCCAGTGCTCCAACCAACTGAGCCACACCAGCCAGGGCACCCAGTCCCATTGTAATACCATCCCTGTGCCACAATTGACAAATTTATGTTTCCAGTTCAAATCTGTCTTCTAAACTTAAGACTAGTATATCCAATAGCCTACTCAACATCTTCATTTGTATGTCTACTAGATGTCACAGATCCATCTGTCAAAAACTAAATTGATCTTTCCCCAAAAGTACGGTTGTCTGCAGCTTTTGGTTACAGTAAACCTCGGAGTCTGTTCTCTGTTACATTCATATCCAATTCATCAGGGAATCTTGTTGAATCCACCTTTAGAATATATTAGAATTTCTCTACTTCTCAGCACATCTGCTGCTTCCATCCTGGTGAGAGGTATTATTGTTTGCTGACTGAGTTATTGCAGTAGCCCCCCTAACTGGTCTCCCAGCTTCTATACTTAGCCCTCCCCTCCATTCCTTTTTCTCAACAGAGTGATACTTTAAATGGTCAGTCAAATCATAGCACACTTGTCTGCTCAACACCCACCATTGATTTCCTGTTTCACTCAGGGTAAAAGAGAAAATCCTATACTGACCCACAATATCCTTCACAAACTGGTACCCCTATACTTTTCTTTTCTTAAAGAGAGAGACATCAATTTGTTGTTCTATTTATTTATACATTCCTTGGTTGATTCTTGTATGTGCCCTGACAGGGGATTGAGCTTGCAAACTTGATGTATCAGTATGATGCTCTAACCAACGGAGCTACCAGGCCAGGGTCCCCTGTGTAGTTCTTTGACTTCACCTACCTGACATCACTCTGCTCTTACCACACCAGTCCCCCTGCTATTCATCAGGCACAGCAGGAATATTCCTGCCTTAAGGAGTTTGCTTTGGTTGTTTCTACTGCCTGGGATGCTCTTATCCTAGAAGTGCTTGGCTAATTCTCTGATCTCCTTTAAGTTTTTGCTTAAATGTCAATGAGGTCTACTTTGTCCATCCTATGTAAAATTGTAACTCATACCCAACATTCCCAGTTCTGTTACCCTGCTCTACCTTTTCTTTATTCCAAAGTATCACGATCTAACATGCATCATTTACTTATTTATTTATTTTTTGTTTATTAACTCTTTCTCCCACTAGAATGTAAGTTCTGCAAGGTCAGCACTCTATTTTGTTCACTGATATGGCAGTAACTTGGTACAAATTTGTTGACTGCATGAATGGTAAGACTTAAGAATAATCATGATGTTTAATTTTACCCTTGGTATGTTACTACGTTCATTAGACCCAATTTTAATTTTTTTAGTTATATTTTATTGATTATACAGCTGTCTGAATTTTTTCCCCTTCGCCTTACTCTACCGAGCACCGCCCCCCTCCCCCACTCCCTCAGGCAATCCTCACACCATTGTTCATGTCCATGGGTCATGCCTAGGTTCTTTGGCTATCCATTTTCTATACTGTACTTTATACACTCATGACTATTCTGTAACTGCCTATTTGTACTTCTTAATCCCCTCACTACTTCGCCCATTCCCTCAGAACCCCCTTCCATCTGCAACCATCAAAATGTTCTCTGTCTCCATGATTCTGTCTCTGTTCTTTCTGTTTGCTTAGTTTGTCTTTTAGATTCAAATGTTGATAAATATGTGTATGTTGCCATTTTATTGTTCATAACATTCATACAGTAATGGTTTGGTGATGATGAAATCTTTTAGTTTTTTTTCTTGTCTGGGAAGCTCTTTATCAGCCGCTCAATTCTAAATGATGTATTCCCTGGGTAGAGCTGTCTTGGCTGTAGATCCCTGCATTTGTGAATATTTTTTTAATATTACTTGCCATGTCTTCTATCTTGCAAAGTTTCTTTTGAGAAATCATCTGATGGTCTTATGGCTACTCCCTTTTAGGTAACTAACTGCTTTTCTCTTGCTGCTTTTAAGATTATCTTTAACCTTTTGCATTTTAATTATGATGTGTCTTGGAGCGGGTTTCTTTGCATCCATCTTGTTTGGGAGGATGCTTTGTAATTCTAAGACCTGGTTGGGTAAAGGAAGGTGAATCATTTGGTTAAGATGAAAGTAAACATACGTTTCAAGCCATTAACAACTAACAACAGTGGAACAAAGTTGTAAGTGGGATTGTAAAGATGAGTTTTGCTTTGAATATTAGGTTTGCAGTAGCTGTAATACAGACAGTTATGATATATCCTATAAGCAATTATAAATGTGTGCCTGGGCATATTTGGGCTGGAGGGTGATTTGAAGAAGATTTTACCAAAATAAATGATACTAAAAGCAAATTATTTGGGAGTGCCTTGTTTCCCAAGAGAGGTGAACAGAGAATGAGACGTTAAAGAAAATACATGTTAATGATAAGTACACAAACACAAAGTTAATGATAGTTACAGAAAAAGAAAAAAGATTCAGGAAGGGGTAAGGAAGTGTTAAATAGAAGAGTGGCTAAAAGGATATAGTTTCCAGTTTGGTATTTTTACCAGCAGATAGATAACCAAGTTTTATACAGCCTTTTAAAGCATCTCTTGAAACCTACAACATATTTTTTAAAGTAACCTCTTTGTCTCTTTACAAATATTTCAGGTGTCCATATGGTATATTTTTCTTTTTATCTTTTGGGGTGAAGGGTGCAGGTGGAGACCAGGAACCATGCTATTGGATTAGTCAAAAAGTTCGTTTGGGTTTTTCCATAAGATGGTTCTAGTAATGCTTAGTTGCCTTTAACTTCATTCGAAACAATTTTGTTAGATTGTATTGTGACAGCTGTCATATCAGCATGCATTTTTTAAAAAATCGGTGAATTTTTATATAGCCATTTTAATATTGAGGATGGAAGACAATATGCAACATTTTCAGCATATTATGCTTTATTATTTCAAGAAAAGTAAAAATGCAACTGAAATGCAAGAAAAGATTTGTGCAGTATATGGAGAAGGTGCTGTGACTGATCGAATGTGTCAAAAGTGATTTACAGAGCTTCGTGCTGGAGATTTCTCACTGGACGATGCTCCATGGTCAGGTAGACCAGTTGAAGTTGATGGCAATCAAATCGAGACATTAATTGAGAACACTTGACATTCTACCATGCAGGAGATAGCCAGTATACTCAAAATGTCCAATAAATGTGTTCACCAACCCAATAGATATCTTTAAAAGAAGAAAAAACATGGTGCAGCCATTTTGGAAAACAGTTTGGCAGTTCCACAAAAAGTTAAACATAGAGTTACCATACAATCCAGCAAGTCCACTTCTAGATACATACTCGAGAAGTGAAAATACACATCTACACAAAAATTTGTAAACAAATGTTTATTGCAACATTATTCCTAGTAGTAGAAAAGTGGAAACAACCCAGATATTCATCAAATGATGAGTGGATAGATAAAATGAAAGTTCATTGTGGTATATCCACACGATGGAATAGTATTTGGCCATATGAAGGGGTGACCTACTGATACAAACTACAACATGGATGAACCTGGAAAACATTATGCTAAGTGAAAGAAGCCAGTCACATAGTGCTACATGTTGTTTGTTTTATTTATACGAAATGTCCAGAATAAGCAAATCCATAGAGATAGAAAGTAGATTAGTAATTCCCGTGGGACTGGAGAGAAGGAGAATGGGGAGTAATTTCCAGTTGGTGCGCGGCATATTTGGAGGTGATAAAAATATTCTGGAATTAAATAGTGATGGTTTTACAACTTTATGAAGCTACTAACAACATTGAATTGTACATGTGAAAAGGGTGAAATTTGTGGTATATGAATTATATTTTAATTTCAAAAATTTTAACAAAGTATGTCTTGGTCCTTCCACCAAAGTTAAAATCTGCCCACATAAAGCTCATTCTGACTTTGAAATTAAATACATTTACCCATAACCAAAAGTGAACATTTATGTTTGTATTATTTTACTTTTTCTTACAACTGTTATAACAGTAACACCTTTGATAGTGTACATTTAGCAAGACCTATTCTTCCAGATGGGATGGAAAAAGTTTTGTAACATCTCTTTATTAAAAGACTGACTTCAAGAAAAGGAAGACACAACTCCCATAATCCCACAGTATTGACTATTTCTGTTGATAGTTTTTTCTTTTCTATTCTTGTTACTTAGTATCATATAAGGAGTCTTTTATTTCTAAATAAATAGTAGTCGAGTGGCTAACTGACTAAATCTTTTGGGTAGAGAGAATAAGAGATGAGAGAGAACTGTATGTATGTCTGTATCTGACTGCCTATCTCTTCGGTGATACACAACTGTCTTTATATGACCAATAACTTTGCAAGAGCTCTGTATAACCCTGTGCTAAACACCTGTGTTTATTTCCTCTTTCTTCTTCCTCCTATACCTCTAAAAAAAGAAAAGCTAAATCCCCATTTATCGTTTACATACATTTAAAAATATGAATTGTTTCTGGTAAATTTAATGCAATTTAAAATAAGATGAACAATTTGATGCCTAGCTTGCAAATTCTCCTAGTAAAATTTGCTTTATTAAAATTATTGCCAGTGCAAAATTTAATGACTAGAATGGTTTTGTGACCAATGTTAAATGGAAAAATATAAATAAGAGAAAACCAAGACAGAAAAGAGCAGTTTGAGAATAGTGCAAGTTGAATAAAATGGCTCAACCCCCAGGGGATTTGCATGTGGCATTGTGTGTATTTCAAAAGTTTCCGTTGAAGTAACAGATGCTGCCGATGAAGTTGGGAATAGTGACTTCATTTGTGGCTGGCTTGGTTGCTTATTAGAAGTGAGAAGATCCCAGGGGGAAATCTGGTGTAGTAGAAGTAGGCTCAGGAAAGGATATGACATAAATAATATGACAGCTTCATTTTTGTGATCTTTAACCCATAAACACTGGCTAGGTACAGGCATGATTATTTGTAAATACCCAATTATCTTAAATCTCATGTTGCATCGTGTGTCTGGCAAGTGATGTTACTCAGTAACAGTGATTTTTTAAAGTTCTTTTTTTAGTTCTTAGGGTTGCCTACTACAGAAATTACTAATTTTAAGTCTTAAAACTTTAAAAGTTTTAAAAGTTCAGGTTCTCAAATATTATAGAACTTATAAATTATCTAATTGGTTTAGGTACCCCAGTTTAGAACAGTCACACAGTGTGTTTATGAATGTTTCCTTTTATCCTTTTTATTTTTTTTCTAATGTAATTTGAAGTATGCAAGATGTGTTGATAACTAGATAGATATACAAAACAGATGGATCTTGGTCCATAGAGAACTTATGATGTAGTGAGGTAAATGAAATATTTATTAATATATTTCTTAACACAAGGTTTTGAATTTGTTGCTAGCCTAAGACACACAAATAACATGCTTCTGCAATATGAGCGAAGTAGAAAATACTCCTACCGGAGAGAAATTTTTAAAAATATATTATTTAAGTAATTAATTCAGTAAACATGAGTACCTGTGATAGCTAAACAATTATGCTTTAGTGTTTGGAAGATAAAAAGATAGAAATTACATTTTAAAGTCCAGAAGGTTGTATAGTAGAGAGTGATTGTCTTGCTTTTGAAGGGTTATCAGGGAAGACCTCAATGGAGAAGGTAACACATGATTAAATACTTGAAGACCCAAATCTTAGTTCCATGTGGTTGAAATTAGGTGTGGTTGTGTTCCGGGCAATACATGCATAGGTACAGTTGCAGAGAACAGTGGTACATATTGGGGAAATTTTTAGGCATATCTGGAGTATTGGGACCAGAAAGATGAAGCTAGAGGAATAGATAAAGTCCAAAGCATGGAGGGTATTACATGGCATACAGAGGAGTTTCACATTTATCCTGCAGGTATTGAGGAACCATTCAGGGCAGAATATATTCATATTCCCATTTTAGAAACATTACTTTAGTAACTGGAATAGAAAAGGGGTTATGGTACTAGAGAGAGAACTTACTTTAAAACTCTAGGTGAGAGATTAAATGTCTGGGCCAATGAAATGGCATTGAGGTTACCTCAAACGCATAATCACTAAAAATGAATTCTTAGTGAATTCAGGTGTCCCATAGATCAGGAACTCAAGAAAAGATTTGGCCTAGAAATTTGATTTCCTCTGTGGTCATGTATAACATAACCTGAGACAAAGAATGTAGAATGAGAAGGAAGGCAAAGAGTGGAACATTGGTTACTTGGTAGTAAATAATGGAAGAAGAAACCGTGAAGGGAGACAAGAACTAGGAAAGTGTTTTGTTATAACAGCTAAGACAAGTATATAAGCTTACAGAGGTCAAATGAGAAAAGTACCAACTTTTATCCATTTACATAGACTATGAGGAACTGAGCCTCATATTCAGAATTTGTGATCATGGCAATTGAATGGGTTAGGTGGAAAACAGGTCAAAGAGGGAGACAATATTGGAGAATAAGGGCATAAAATGAATGTAAATACAGAGATGGGAAGTATTGGGAGTGTCATATTACAAACAGTAGAAACTTTTGCTCTAAAAATACTAGGTATATGAAAAGGGAGTGTGGGCAATAAACTTAAAAAAGTAATATTGTTCATTTGTCTTCTTTGCTATAACTGCCAAATTATTTAACCTCGAGTTATGTGGTGGGAGGGTTATTCACAAACTTCTCTACTTTTATCTTCTTTATGTTTTCTTGATCATTTCACTGTATTTTAGAGGAATGAAAGAGGGCCATCTTATGAGTCAGTTTGGGGTATATACAGCAAGTAAGAGACTAGATATTAAGAAGGCTCACAATCTAGATGCCTTAGTTATTGCATGTATATACCAAGCATTGTCTTCCCGACCCCCACACCCCACTATTGTGAGCTGCCCATAAATAGACTCAGGTTATTTGGGGAGAAAACAGTTGCTAAAAGACTTACATATTGTAAGAAAGACTGTTTAGGTGATATAGTTATCATGAGAAGTTAATTGCTCATTAGTATTCAGTGTTTCTTGTTAAATAGCCTATTTCCCCAAATAATAGTGGACATTTTGTGTTTTTAAAACTTTGTTAATTCATACTTCTGTTTTAATAAAAATAAAAATATCTTGATTATTTAGTTAACACAGTAATGCTTTTTACATTCTTTAACTCAATGATAGCGCAAGTTACTCTGGCAAGCACCACGTTTTAGTCATCTTTCTGTCTCTTACACTGTCTTTTACATGGGAGATAATCAGTAATTGTTGAAGATAAATGACACTGCATTAAATAAAAACATTGTACAATTTAAGGAAAGTTGTATTTGCATTTTTTTTAAACTTATTTTTAGAGAGAAGGGAAGAGGGAAAAAGAGAGGAAGATGAAACACCGGTGTGTGAAAGAAACATTAATTGGTTGCCTCTTGCACATCCCTAACTGGGGACCTGGCCTGAAACCTAAGCATGTGCCCTGACCGGGAATTGAACCGGGAACCTTTTAGTTCATAGGCCAGAACTCAGTCTGCTGAGCAACACCAGCCAGGGCTACATTCTTAAATAATGAGTAGTGGCAAAATAAATGTGTATGTCTGATTTGTTGAATATTAAATTCTAGTCCAGAAAATCATAAATCTAGTCTATAAAATCATAAATACATACCTTCTCACTAAATTTATTGAGATTTACAATTTTAGATGTTACAAATTAGAATATCTAGGAAAAGCATGACGTCTATGGCTTTCTTACAAGGAGCTATTGGGTATGAGGCTCCGGAAAAGATTGGTTCCTGGCACCTGTACTGCAAATGATCAGCTGCATGTGCTAAACTCAGTCCTTCTCTAATCTGGTGATCTTTGGGAAAACATTTTACTAACTCCTGTTTCCTGTCAAATTATCACAAAGGTAGAGAGAATTAACTTTCTGATGGTCTGTGGCTGCTCTTTCAGCAAAGGAATAATCTTCAGCTATTCCCACGCACCAGATGTAGACAGGCTGAGAATAACTGAAACAGAGTATGAACTAGCTTTGATCCTAAGAAATCTAGTCCAAATTTTCTTTAGGTCCTTTGAAAACTGAATGCAATCTTATGGGTAAATAGCTACATTAGCACTACATTTCACAGAAATCACCAGTTGCCATTTTTCATAGTACACGAACAAAAAAGTGAGTATTTGTATAACCATAACATACAGGATTGTTGAATATTAAATGTAAGTTCAAAACAATTTATAGGCTGAATCACCATATAAATATGAAAGGTGTTCATCTTTATTACCATGTAGTAAGAGGAAAATATAGTAGTTCCACACATAGGAGAAAATGTTGGGGGGAAAATGTTCAAGTTTTATGGGTTCACTTTTCTTTTGGGCTCACTTTTTTGTTTGGAACGTTATTTCAGGAGAGATGAAATATTCTGGTTGTTAATTGGTGTTCACAGAGCGCCTAATACTATTTTACTATCTCTGCCTAGTAGTAGTGCAGAGTAGTATACATTACTACTCTGGTAGAAAGAGTCCTGCTATTTGCAGAGCTCACACAGCAGGAAGTCAAGACTTTTAAAGTTAGCCTGAAAGGGGCTTGGAAAACTTCTTACTTAGAAGAATAGGTTTAATACTAATGAAGCTTTCATATCTGTTTCAGGTAAAAAGCTTTTAACAAGTAACAGTATTTTAATTCTCAGTATTCTTTATATATAAAAAAGGTCTGTGGAAATTTCTAGTAAAGGAATCATTGTACTCTTATTTCCAGTCAAACTGTACTGTTCACTATATTCTTTTACCACTTCCATTATGTTACTTGAGCCTTTCTTTTTTACTGGTATTCATTCTCCTTCATCTTCCCTATTAAAACCCTATAGAAAACTTCTGCTCCCAGCTATATTGTGTTACCTTATTCCACACTTGCCCTTCTGATAAGAGATAATGAAATTCGTAGACAAGGACTTTAAAATTAAAACAGCCATTACAAATATACACAGAGATTTGACAGAAAAGATAAATATAATAAGAGAAATGGATATTAAAAAAAGAACCAAATGGAACTTCTAGAATTGAAATATATAATATTTGAGATAAAAAAAAATGTACTACTGGATGGGCTTAAGTACAAATTAGAAGAACAGAAGGGAAAAATATAAGAATCTATTATGGACAACTTTATGCTGATAATCCTGACAACTTAGAAGTAAAGGACAAATTCTTTGAAAGTCACAAATTACTAAAACTGGCCTAAGAAGAAATAGAAAATGTAGATAGCTCCATTACTAAAGAAATAGAATTGCTATTTTAAATCCTTTCTACAAGTAAAATTCCTGGCCCACAAACAAGAAAAACTCCACCCTAGGTGACTTGTGAATTCTATCAGATATTTAGGGAAGAAATAACACCAGTCTATACAAACTCTTTACAACACTTCCCAACTCTTATGAGGCCTGTTTTACCCCAATATCAAAATAAGACAAAGACATGAAAAGAAGAATATAAATCAGCACTGGCTGGTATGGCTCAGTGGGTTGAGTGCTGGCCTGAGAACCAAAGGGTCGCTGGTTAGATTCCCAGTTAGGGCACATGCCTGGGTTGCTGGCCAGGTTCCCAGTGGGGGGTGCATGATAGGCAACCACACATTGATGTTTCTCTCCCTCTGATGTTTCTCTCCCTCTCTTTCTCCGTCCGTTCCCCTCTCTAAAAATAAATTAAATCTTTTTAAAAACAATATCTGCCATGAATACAGATGTAAAAATTCTTATTAAAATACTAGCAAATTGAGTTCTACAATATATTATAAAAAATAATACATCTAACCAAGTATGTTAATCCTAGAATACAGGTTGGTTTAGTATCACTGTAAAGCACCATATTAACAGAAAGTGAAAGAAATATGCAGGCTGCAAGGTGAGTAAACAAAAATAAATTGTATTGCCATAAACTTGAACCAAAAATTGAAAAATGGAATTTAAAAATCAGCCATTTACAATAACAAAAATACTCAGAGATAAATTTAATAAAATATATGGAAGACCTGTTCACTGAAATTTATGAAATGTTGTTTAGACAAATTAAAGGGACCAAAATAGATGTAGAGCTACAAAATACTAATGTTTTGAAAAACTTGATATTGTTAAAATATCTTTCCAGGCTGATCTGTAGATGTAGCACAGTATCAATCAAAATCCCAACAGGCTTTCTTTGTAGAAATTGATATTTATTCTAAAATTTATACAGAAATCCAAAGGATCTAGAATAGCCAAAGCACTCTTAAAAAAGAGCAAAAAAGTTGGAAGGCTAACTTTTCATGATTTCAAGATTTTTAAATAAAGCTTTAGTAATAAAGACTAACACAGTATAACAATAGACATATAGCCCAGTGTAACATAATAGAACTTCCAGAATTTGGCCCGCATGTATGTAGTCAGTTGACTTTCAACAAAGTTGCTGAGGTAATCAATAAAGAAAGGATAGTCTTTCCAACATTGAACTGGGACAACTGGATATTCATATGGGGAAAAATGGACACTAACTAAACAAAAAGCTAAAACTATAGAAGGTTAGAAGAAAACACAGAAAGTGCTTGTAATTTTGCATAGGCACGTCTCTTTGGTCACAGAAAACATTAATTGTCAAGGGAAAAATTGTCAAATTTATTACAATTTTTGCTTTCCTAATAACACTTAAAAATAAATGAAAAAGCAAGCCATACTGGGGAAAAAATATTTGCAGATCGTGTCTGATTAAAAACTCGTATCTAGAATATATAAGGAACTCATATGATTCAATACAAAGGAGAAAGACAACCACCTCTCAAAAAAAAACAAACCAAATTTAAAAACAGCCCCAAAATTTGAAGTTTTTGAAAAAAGATATATGAATGGCAAATCAATACATAAAAGATGCTCAACATCATTAGTCATCAGAGTAATGTCCATTAAAATCCTAATACAATACTACTTGACACCCATTTTAAGGCTAAAATTTAAAAGACTGACCATTCCAAGTGTCGATGAGATTATGGAGCTCCTGGAACACTCATACATTGCTGATGGGAGGAATGTACAGTGGCACAACCACTGGAAAAAATTGGCCCATTTCATATAAAGGTAAATGTAGGTTTACTGTATTTAGTGATTCTACTCCTAGGTGTTTTCACAAGAGAAATGAAAATCTATGTCAATTAAAAGGAAGACTTTTGCTAGAATGTTTATTGCTGCTTTATTTATAACTGCCGAAATTTGAAAACCTGAATGTTTATCAGGAGATGAACAGCTAAACTATTATATCCACAGAAAACTTACTGACAAGTACGTAAAATAGGTTTCAAATGGAGATGAAATCAGACTTCTTAGTGGAAAATGAACAAAGACATGATCAGGAACACATAAACCAACTCTTGGCCCTACCCAGGGTTCCAGTTCTGGTTCCATCTTGGAAATGACAGTTGACTCCTGCTCTTGCCCTTTTATCTATCCTGTCTGCTTAACTCAAAGTCCCAATCTAATGAGAACAGAATACTGCTCAGCAGGAAGAAAGGAGCAAACTACTACTACCCACCAGCATGGGTAAATCTCACAAATATTCCAAAGTAAAAGAACCCAAACACAAAATGATACATGATATATGATTCTAGTTATATGTAGTCCTAGAATGGGCAAAAGGAACCTATCATGACAGAAGGCAAATCAGTGGTTGTCTGGGGTGAGGGATTGACTGCCAATAGATACAAGGTTAACATTTTTGGATGATGAAAATAATATACATTTGATTTTGTGGTGAATACAAAGATATATACATTTGCCAGCATGCATCATACTGTATTTTTTACATGGGTGTATTTTATAATATGTAAATTACACTTAAATAACATTTTCTTTATGGCATAGCCCTCTGTGACTTTCCCCCCTTTCTCCCTTAAATTCAGACATCTTTATCAATTTACCATAGTTTTTTTTTTATTCTTTTATTACTCCTTTTTTTAATTTTCCTCCTTGCGTTTTAATAGGTTATAAGCTCTTATTCATCTTTGTTTACATTATAGCACCTCACTTATTGTAACCTTTCAATACACACAAAAAAAGAGTTATCAGTTATTGCTTTGATTATAATTCTGAAGTCTAAAAAGAATCGCAGTCCTAGATATTAGCAAGGCAAGGCTCTATAGCAGCTACGAATTGATAGTAAGCATCTTTAGGGCAATCTTAATCTTACTCTTTAGGGCAATCCCAATTTATATTCAATCTCACTGGGTGGTGAATACATGAAAGATGAGTATTCCTGGGCCCTATGGGAAGTTGTCTTTGAAGCAAGGTGAATGAATGAATGAATTAAAATAACACAAGACACCTTGTCCTGGTTGCAAAGACCTGGAGGATGTAGGTAGACTAAATGACAATGTGTTTAATTCCAGTAATAAATGAAAATCTGATAGAATCACAAATTTTGTGCTAGAAGTTACCATGGATACCATTTAGTCCAATCCATTATTATACAGATCCAGAAAGGATAAATAACTGTCCAGAGCCACACAGCAAATAAGAGATAGGGTTAAAACTGGAACCCAGGTTTCTACAGTCTCATATCAGGTATTTAACAAAGTAGAGAACTGGCTACCTGTGGAAATTCTAATGAGTAGTCCCTTTGACAAGAGCTCTCATTAGGTTAGGACTTTGAGTTAAGCAGACAGGATAGATAAAAGGGCAAGAGCAGGAGTCAACTGTCATTTCCAAGATGGAACCAGAACTGAAACCCTGGGTAGGGCCAAGAGTTGGTTTATGTGTTCCTGATCATGTCTTTGTTCATTTTCCACTAAGAAGTCTGATTTCATCTCCATTTGAAACCTATTTTATGTACTTGTCAGTAGATTTTCTACAGTAAGAATATACCATAGCTTGGTGAAAAGGAATTAGTTCATAACCCAGAATATTGGTGAATTCCACAGGCATGTTAAAACTAAGTGGAGTGGATCCCTCTCTCAAACCATTCCCTTTTGTTCCTTGTTCCCTGTTGTGTGTAAATTTATTGGGGATTGAGGGTGGCAACAGTTGCTAAATTGCATTTCACTGGTTTTGAGTTTCATTTTTTAAGGACAATATGAAATCAGTTTTATAATTAAAGTGAGTTTAAGCGGTCATTTTGAATTATAATGATGAAGGACATTGAGATACAAAAGGAAGCTTTGAAAGCTACAGCAAAGCTTGCTCCTTAGATGAATCCTTTGAATGAAAGAATAATAGCGTGGATGGTGATGATGAAGGAATAGGAGCTGCTGCTATTTAATGTATTCTCCACTCTCAGTATATGGATGCAGCCTCCAAATTTTACAAAGGAAATAATCATCAGCACAGCATCTCTCCTCTCCTATGGATTGGTCTTTTTGTAAAGCCGCTTCTTGGTTTTCTCAGTAAAAGTATTTTATTTTAAAATATATCTCTAGACACTTACTTCGGGTAGGCCTGGGAAAATGTAGATTACTTCATTTCTCTTCAAAATTCCTTTCAAAGAGTTGAGCTCAATTTATGTTTTTGAGATAGAGAAGAGGAGTAGATTGGAGGAAGGAGAAGATCTTAACTTTGCTTTGGAGGAGGAAAAAAATCTTTCAGTCCTTTGTTGACACCTTAGCTTCTGCATTAATCATATGTCCCTTTCCTCCTGGGCCATGGGAGGACCAGAGGAGTAGTGGCCATGTGCTATTTTGTAAAGGGACAGTGCAAAGAAAAGAAAACAGCTGATAAAAATATAGAGCTCCCCATCCCCCTGGGTCTTTATGGTTGTATTTTAGTTTTTTTGTTTATTGATCTTTAGAGAGAGAGAGGAAGATGGGGGAGGGGAGAAAAGTAATGCATCTACTTATTTATGCATTCATTGGTTGCTTCTTGCATATGCCCTGACCAGGGATAGAGCCTGCAACCTTAGCACATTAGGACAATGCTCCAACCAACTAAGCTACCCAGCCAGGCCAATGCTGTTTTTTAACTAACATCAAAAATAATGAAATAAAAAAGCAAAAATGGAGGCCAAATATTGTGAAATGATTGATGGATCTAAAAATACAGCTCTAGGCCCTGGCCAGGTAACTAAGTTGATTAAAACATCTTCCTGATACATGAGGGTTGCAGATTTAATCTGCAGTCAGGGCACACACAAGAATCAACCAGTGAATACATAAATGGGTACAATAACAGGTTGATCTCTGTCTCTCTCTCTCTCTCTCTCTCTCTCTCTCTCTCTCTCTCTCTCTCTCTCTCTCTCTCTCTCTCTCCCTCTCCCTCTCTCTGTCTCTAAAATAAATTTTTCAAAAAACAGTACTGAATTTCTAGCCCTAATCGTGAGATAGTGTTCAAAGTCTTAATTTTTTTGTAAATGTTATAATGAAAGTCAATTACAGAGGGAAGCTAGTGGAACAGTTAATATTGATAATGGAATGAAAAACCTTTCCTGTAACTACTTGGATCTGAAATGGGGTGGCGGCTATGAGTTAACTGACAATAACAATAGAAAAGACAGTGTGGGAGCACTCAGTAATGAGTAGCTCTCAGAATAGCCAAAGGTAAAGGGTTGTATACCAACCTAACAAAGGAGAGGATTTAGGGCTTCTGAAGATGGAAGGTTTTGATGATACTTGTTTACAAAATTTTTTTTTTTTTTTTTTTTTTTTTTTGGAATGTCCTAATACTCAAGGTCAGTGACTTCCCTGGTGGCAAACCTCTAGAGCGGCGGTAGGGAGGGTGGCCATGGTCACTGACTCTCAAAGCTCTGCTATAGTCAGATAAGGAAGTTCAGATAAAGATTTCTTTCTGCCTCTGCTGTTAGGTTTTTGATCCCTTCACCGATTTTCTTATATTTATTTATAATTTGATGGTTTTCAAAACATTTTCACATATCTCATAGAATTGTTTTTAGGTAGATAAGACAAATACTATTCCTTTTTTATATGTAAGGAAACTGAGGTTAAGTATTTGTTTATAGCCACACAGGTAATAATGAAACCAAGATAAGAGGTTAAGGCACTCATATCTCTCACTACATTTTTGGGGTCCAATTTCAGTACTAAGAAATTGAATAATTTATTGTCAATCCATAAGTGTTTTAAAGGTGTCAAGATTAAGTAACATTTTATTTATTTTGTAGGAGAAGATGGTGTAAACTGGTTCATCAGTGACAAAGACATTGAGGTAAAATCAAATTGTTTTTGAAGTTATGAATAATAGATTAATGGTTTTTTTGATTCCTAGTTTCCTTATGATAACTTTAATAAACTTTTTAAAAATAGTGACAGCCTGAGTACCTTATAAGAAAAAGTTTGATTTCCATTTATGGGTAATTGAATTTTTCAGGAGCATGGTTCAGGCCTTGATTTTTGCCAGCCAACTAATTGCCATAATGAGTTAGTCCCCTTTCCCTCCTGTTTCTTCTCTGTGGTGGTGAGTCTTAGCTCATACTGCCTGGTACCACTAAAGATCAACGCCGGAAATAACCGCTTCTTCAGGGTAAGGAAATGGTTAGGCTATATTTAGGATGCGGCAGGTGTTTATTAGCCTTAATTGTGGCAGATGGCTAGAAAAAAAAATTTTTACATGTCGGTAGAAGAGAAGTTTTAAGGGATAATTAGTTTCAGATGTCTTGGGGCCTAGTTGGCCAGTTCAGCAAAATAACAAGTAAAAGATGAAAGTTTTTTCATAGGTGAATTTCTACCAAAAAGATAAAAGCATGTTTGGCATTTATATATTCCTCTGTAGGTATCCATATGATATGCTTTGCTAATATTTTCTTTTAAGATTTTGGCATTTGGCTAGAATTGGGTCATTATAAGCAGAATGGATTTTCACAAGGACTCTGGTAGAAGGAAATTAATCTCATTTTCTTAGAAATCATAGTCTAGTTTATAGGCAGTAACCTTAGGCTATTCAGTAGAAAGAATGCAGCTTTGTAGTTTTGTAATTTTTTTTTTATAATTCTCTTTTTATAAAGAATTTATAAAAAGAATTCTCTTTTTATAAAAGAGAAATTCATTTAAAAAATGCCATTCCCTAACTAAAAACTCAAGCATGCTTCTCATTCAGAAAAATATGGTATACGTTCAGACATAGAAGTCAGCAATACCTTGACACTGAATGCCATCAGAATGTCTGATGCCTGTCAGTGCCCTTGCTAGACCTGAACTGTAAGTAGAGAAAGGTTTAAAAGAAATAGAACCATATGGAGAATGTAAAAGAATTGGGGGGAGAGGACAGACAAAAAATAGAGTTGTCTTTATAGCCCTACCTTTTACTTTTTTCTAACTCCTTTTAAGTACACAGAGTTTGATGTTACTGGGTTCTAAACTGACCTGACTATGATTTTTCATTTTCTTGAACAGAGTGAAATAGTTTTTTTTTTTAAATTCTCAATTTCTTTTTCCTTAGGCCCAGATAGGTAATAATAGATCATCTGGAAGATGGACCCACCGATACTATACGGCGAACAAAAACGTTACCTGTAGAAATTGTGACAAATGTGGCCATTTGTCAAAAAACTGCCCCTTTCCACAAGTATGTAGAATATGTAATGTTTCTTTCTACCTTGTTAAAATCAAAATCCTAGTACTGAAACCCTGTAACCTTAGAATTCAGATCTTATGTAATATATGTGTTAAATTTCTTATTAATTTTTCATGTAGGTCATACCCTAGAGTAGTAGTAGAGAAGGAACAATAAATTTAGAGTCAAAAAACCTGGAATCCATTTCAGCTTCCCATCAGTAGTTGGAAAACTTCAGGCAAATCATTTCATTCTTGTCTATAAAATTAGAAAACTGAATTGGATGATCTCTGAGACCCCTTTCACTTCTAAACCTTCTATTTCCATCAGTTTATTTCATCATGGGATAATTTTCATTGTTAGAAAATTATAGTTTTAGGCATTTATAAATGTTTACTGATGTAAATTATATTAAACATACATCAGATACAGATAGCTTATGTTAAAGCTCTGAATTCAAACATTTTATTTTATTTTATAATTAGGGTCCAGATTCTGCCTTCATTGGGGTCTCAAATTGGAAATAACTTTTTATGGAATTACACAGAAAAAGAAAAAATGATCTTCTGCTAAAGAGATTTTCTGTTTGTCTGCCACATAGAAAGTTCGTCCCTGCTGCCTCTGCTCGGAGAGAGGACACCTCCAGTATGCCTGTCCAGCCCGCTTTTGCTTAGACTGTTCTTTGCCTATGTCGTCTACTCACAGATGTCTTGAAAGACCTTCCTGGAGAAAACGATGTGACCGATGTGATATGATAGGCCACTATGCTGATGTAAGTAGTCTCCATATAACTAATTTGTCAGGCTTTGGGGGCAATCTGTCAATTTGGAACTGTCAGCCTACCTAAAAGAATGTTTACTCTGTACTGTGTATAATGATAGTCATGTCCCTTTGGTCACTGATCATGTAAAGCAGTGCTCTAGTTTATCAGGATAGGGATGCTACAGGATGGTTCATGAGAAGGCAGTGTCAACAAATATTGTAAAGTCCTACTAGCCCTTTTGCTTAATGTGCTTGCTGAATAAAACTTGAAATTAAAGAGATATGTAATAAACAACATCAAATTTATGTACATATTCATGCATAGTTAGATGAAGTATATACACACAACAGTTGTGTACAAGAAATCTGTAGGAAGTATAGTTTGATGCTACTTATTGATGGCTTTTGCTGGTAGAGTAGTCTTATGCAAGAAGGACAAACAACCAGTACTTCCAAGTACTCTGCTCATTTTAGTTCTTTCTTTAGAAGTTGTTTTTTAAGGTAAATTAGAAGGCATTTCAGTTACTTACAGCACATTAAGTTTTAGCACATTGTTATTTTGGACATCATTTTGCATCATATTATAAATGTCTGTGGGGTTCCAGTCACAATTTTAAAGACCAGAAAAGCTATAGAAAAAGCAAGAACCTTTTCTCTTTAATTTGTACCTCCCAAAGACATAATGCAAAGCACAAACATTTTTCTTATTTTATTTATAATTGAAGTGTACTTGATAGCCTGTTGCTCAAAAAATTAACATGGTTTTCTGTCGAGATGAATTTCATGTTAAAACAAACTAGAATTTGAATGGGTGGTGTGTTTCTTTTGTAAATAATACAATTATTGATTGTAATTTTTAAATGAATAAAAATAGGATTACTGTTCTATACACTGACATACAACTTGATTTTTTTTTTCCACTTAGGAAAATTTGTCAATCTGTTTCTATCATCTCATAAAGATGTACCATTTGACCCAGCCATTTCTCTACCAATAATTTTAGATTTATATTGTTATATTTGATATATTATTAGCAAACAGTGCTCCAATAAACATCTCTCTCTATATGCATACATGTAAGAGTAATTTGGTAAGTCAAGCTCTAAATACAATTGTGTAATTAAAGGATATATACATTCAAGTCTGGATAAATATTGTCAAATTGCTGTTCTAAAAGACTGTACCAATATATCCATCTGCCAGCAGTGTTTAAGAGTTCTCTCATCATTAACTATTATCTGCCTTTAAAAGTTGTGCCAAATCAGGTAAGGAGGAAATGGTATCTTATTGTTATAGTTTGTGTTTATTAGGCTACTCATGATACTGAATATGATCCTCAAGACTATAGAATGTATAGAGCATAAAGACAGAAGTTGTCATTTCATTTCAAAATAGTTTAAACTTATTTTTCAATATTTGCTAAGTCTTAAGAATAGTAAATTTTAAGTTGTCTTAGTTTTATACTGTTGTTCGGTGCATTCAGTTGTCAACTATAGCTTTCTTAGTAAAATTTTCTAGTTTGACAGCCATGTTTAATAGCATTTTTTTTTTACTCCTTTTTCCCAAAGAGCTCTTAAAAATATGATCTTATTTGCCTGTGATAATCGGAAGGGGCCCAGACATTATCATGAGCAGTTGGTTTTTTTTTAGTAAGTATTTTAGTACAGAATATTTAAGAATGATTTGTAATAGGTTATATAATCAGCTGTGAATTAAATCTATAGCCCATTCAGCTTAACATCTTAATTTTGGCCTCTAATGTATGTTAAACTCTTTATCTAAAATGGCCTTGAGGATTAATAACCCCGGCAAATATAAGTTTTTAAGATAGGGTTAGGCTGTGGCAGACTTCAGAGATGGCAGCACTCTTTCCCCTAAATCTGCCAAGATCATGGTTTTTATTTTACTTTATTTTACTTTATTTTATTTTTTAAATAATTACATGCTGAAGGTTCTAACACTAATTGATCTTTTCCCAGTCTGCCCAACTGGTTAACATTCCCTTGGAGCCAGCTCACACCTGGGCTCCACTGACTCCTTCTGAAGAAGCTCTGCATGAGGATTTACTTGGAAGCAGAGTCATTCTGGCCCCAGGTTGCTAGAACTATTCAGCCAGTCCCATACATGCTTTAAATCTTCCTTGAAACCTGGCCCTCCACAGAAAAATCATTGTTTCTCCTGCAACCATCTCAAGTGCTTGTCACTTTCTTGCCCTGGCTGCTTCTAAATCATTACTCCTCCCTCTTTATGTAGATACCTTTGGCTTATTTAAGGCTTATACCCTCTGACAATACTGTCTTCCCTTTGTCATTTTCATCTTTCCACCTACTGGACTTTCTGCTCATTCACAGAGGATTTCTGAAGCCCTAAGCAACTATAGATGCCCTAACCTCATAGGTTAAAGAGATCAAGAAACTTCAATTTTTACTGTATATATCACCTCAGACCTCTCTAATGCCAGAGTAGCAGTTATATACACAAAGAGAATTTATAATGAAAACTGATGAATCGTATTCATATTGTTGCTATACTGAAGAATATGAATTTTATCTTTCTGAACTCTGCTTGAAAAATGTCTCATTTGTTAATTACTATATAAAAATATTTGGTTGAAATTGCAGAATTGTACAATGCAAAAGATAGAAAGATGACTCAAGGCTTACTAAAGTCCAGTCTGCATCCTTGCTATCTTCCAAAGGAAGAGAAGACATATATAAAGAATTGGTTGTTTAAAAAAAGGAATTAGAGAGAACTCCAAATGAAATAAACTCACTATAGAAAATAAAAAGAAATTTGAGAAAATCCTAGTTCATTCTTCAGTGTGAGTAGAGAAGATAGGTGAGAATCCAAAATAAAACGATCAAAAGAAAATTCTGATCAAAGGATCATACACTCAATATAAGGGAGAACAAAGACCCACACCTAGACAGAGATGAAGTTTCTGAATACCAAACATAAATCATACATCCAGACAGAAGAAAACACATCACAGCCATGCACACACACACACCAGGTTTGCATCAGATTTCTCCTGTGCTGTACTAAAGGCCAGAAGGCAGTGGGGAAATCTTCGGAGGCTAGAGCATTCTGAGTCAAATAGATGACACAGCCAAGCTGTTGTTCATTTGTGAGTTTATGGGAAAAGTCAAAATAAAATGAGCAGCAGTGAACAGTGAAACCAGGAAAGCATAGAGTACATGCCTGAGTACTTCCTGTTAATCTTTTTAAAACTAAATTAAAAAAAAAATCTTTCAAAAACAAATATAATTTTTAAACTATAATAATGTGGACAATAAGTAATTCTAATAAAATTGAATTTGTTTTAATTACAAGAAGAAAAAAGCCATAACTTTTAGATTTCTAATTTCAAATGAAGCAAAAGAAACTTAAACAATATAACAAATGATAGGGGAAAGTGGAAACAGCAAGAATGTGTAAAAAACAAAGTATGAGGACAAAAATAGGACCAATAGGAATATTGCAATAAATAAATAAATGCAATGGATTAAACATTCTTACTAATACCATGACACCATTTTCCAAAACCATAAAGGAAAAAGGGAAAATAGATTTAACTTTTAAAAAAAGTCTGGTCATCCAGAGACCATTAATAAAATTCAGTGACAAACCACAACTTGGGAACGATGTTTATAAAATATGTGATAGGATAATTATCTGTAATTTGTAAAAAGCCCTTACGAATTGAAGAAAGAAAGATGCCTCAATAATAATACTCAATGTTAGGGAAGTTCTGGTGGGAAAGCACAGTTGGATAACCTTTCTGGAGTTCTGTTAATGGATTAAGTAATGCAAAGATACAGCTGCAAGACTGTTCCTCTCAGAGTTATAGTAATGGAAATTAGAAGCAACCCAAATATTTACCATTGCAGCTGACTTAAGTGAGTTACAGTATGTCCCATATAATGGAATACTCTTCAGCCATTTAAAAAAGTGATGCAGAAATGGTTATTCAGTATGAAGAAGTTACTAGTCCATTAAATGAGAAATGCATAAATTACAAAACAACACATGAAGTAGAATCCTGTTTTTATATAAAATTAAACATATATATGTGTATATATAGGTTTGCATAGGAAAAAAGTTTGGAATAAAGTATTCTCCAAAATGTTTGCTGTAGTTAATGATTACTAAAAGAAAGGAGAGGCTAGCAAGGAAGCTGGGGCTGTTACTGTTTAAGCATTGTAGGAAAAGGAATTAAGTAAGCTTGAGTAAACTGAAGGAAGGTATATATAAACTTGGAGAATGATGTGGAATGCTCTTGTTTTTAATCAGTGACCAAGATATTTTAGGTTTTTTAGTACCAAAATTGAAAAATATACTATGTAGTACTGATCTTATACTATAAAATATGAGATCAGATTTATCTGGTCAAATATCCTTTTCTATGTATTTTTGAACAACTAAAAACATTCCTGAGTAGACCTTAAATAAAAACAGATACATTGCATATAGTAGATGCTCAGTGTTGTTTCTGAAATTGTGTTTTATACAGAGAAGGTGACCACAAGTACCTATATCCTAACAAAATCTATATTTTTGATTTGTCCTTTTGGGGTTTTTTCCTTACTCTTTCATCAACAGCTCACTTAAACTGTGACTTTTTGCTTTCTCCTAAGTTTGGCCACATTGAAGAGTTGACTATTGTACAGTAGATTTCACTTATTTCAGCCTTTTGATTCCAGTTTCCTCATGATCAATTTTTGTATCAGATACGGAGAGTGCCAAATTGACATCAGCACAGCAATAATTAATACAACTAAGTGCTTGCTATGTGTCAGGTGTTGTCCTAAAGACTTCATACTTACCAACGCTTTAACCATCACAATAGCCCTTTGAAAACGTACTGTCATCACCATTTTATCAAAAACAAACAGAGATGTGTAACTTACCAAAGATAGGAAATAGTAGAGCCAAAGATTTGGCTTTAAAGTTACTGATATTACCTGCTACATTATCATGCTTCATTTTATTGGTTTTCATATTGCTTTACTTTATAATACCTTTAGCTAACAACTAACAGGTATACTATAAGCATTAGCAACTATTTGCAAAATTAATTTATGTTAGTAGTCTTAGAATCACAATCAAGATGTCTAGAATCACAACCACGATGTCTCCAGAAAGATTTTGTTATTCTACAGTGTGAAAATATTTTTTTTAGTGGAAGTATGGTTGCATAAGGTAACCCAGCATAATATATTTATGATAAAACATTTTTGGTTGATTCTTTTGGTATAATTTCCTATAAAATATGAATTGTTAAATTTTCAAATAAAACTGGCAAACTTTATACCCTCATAACTGCACTTAAGTTAGGAAACTGTCAAAGAGAAATATTTAATTTTAAGCAAAAAAAAAAATTAGGCTTTGTCAGTTTCCCTGATTACAGAGGATTAAGAGTATAGGGATTGAGTAAAATTTGACCTTGGATGGAAAGATGGTTTTGTGAAGTCTGATTCATTTTGGAGGCAGCTTAGAGATAGAGACTAATGCATGGCTTTCCATACTGATTGGTGAAAAAAATTTAGGTGGATTCTGTACATACTGCCACATATATGTTGTAGGTTTTTGATTCCTCCTTATTATGACTGATTTTTATGCAGTAAAAATATAACAAGCACTATTAAAACAGTAATGTATGTTAAATTTTAATTGTATATGTCTGTAATTTTAGACCTTACAGCAGTCTTTATGGAATTTCGATTGAAGGGCAATGACTAAGATATTTTCTTCAAAATATTCCTTATAGGAGAAATTTTATTTCACATAGATTCAGTGTACATGTATCATAGGCTATATAAGTATTTTGTGTCTCTGAGGAATAGTATATATACACAACCAAAGTAACGGGACAGTCAGATACTGTAATTTATGAAGAGCCTACTGACAAGACTGCAGAGTAGAGGCATTCTTTTTAATGAAGGCACCTAAAATTACATTGATGTGCATATGGAAAAGTTAAGATGGTTGAGTTCAGAAGCTGGAATGCTT